>NC_091941.1:37745593-39117909 GCF_041260155.1 Ptychodera flava | reverse complement strand
CTACATAAAGTATAAAAACAATGGGACTGTCTTGACCACAATCCCAGCAGAAGTTGCATACAGGAACTTTCCGTTTGCATTCAATGTCCCGATTGTTCCAGACTCTATGGCCAAGCTGAGAACAGACAATCAGCATGTCTGATACAAAAGTGTGTCTGTGGTTTTTGTAGTAATATTCATGTTTTGAATGTAGGGAAAGTGTCACTGTTCATCAGTGAAGGCAATTTTCCTGTAAGTTGACAGTTTAACTGTTTGAAAAAAACTGATATTCTAAGTGGCAACACTTCCAAAGTTGCTGTAGGTAAGGTAGAATTCATCTTGTCATGTCATTTTCCTAATATTGAGATAGTGGCTTCATGGATGCATGTGTAAGTCTTTCTGATCTACATAATGTAGATCAGAGAGAACAATTGTAGAGTTCTTGTCTTCTGAAAAACGGGTTTATAGTAACTGTGCATGTGATGTTTTGCCAATTGTAATTGCCATATTTCACTCCTCTAAGTGTATTGTTAAGTGAAACAATACAGTGTACAAGTAATTGACTTGATATCATTCCACTTTCCTCAAACTTATCAATGATGGATGGATGGTGAAGATCACAATCAAAATCACACTCACATGTGTGACATGGGTTTTATTTAACCCATAACTGATGCCTTGAATCGTTCATTGAATTCAGATTCGGTTACCCAATGGTAGTGCTATGACTCAAACCTTTGGTGTAAGTGAACAGTTAGCAGCAGTACGGGTCTATGTCCAGTTAAACAGAACAGATGGAAACAATGATCCTTTCACACTTATGACAACGTTTCCAAGAAAAGTCTATACGGAAGAAGACATGGAAAAACCACTCAAGGAACTTGGTATGTAACAGACCCACTGATATATACGTGTTTGTTGTCTGTTGAACAGAGTTTGAACTCATCTGCCGTTGGTGACCACATTATCAACAAATTACTAATTACCAGAATTATCTATCAATCAGTATTGCTGGTATGTATTGATTTCTCAGACACTCCTCAACTCTAGAGAAACTAAAAGGTGGTCACAGGACAGAGTAAAGCATATATGTAAGGCCTAAGCCCTTCACAGAACAGAGTAAAGCATATGTGCGAGCCCTTCAATAAGCTAATCTCAAGGATTGTATATGTGATTTTCGTATGGTATTCTACAGAGCCCATGAAATGTTAACTTGTAATTTCAATGACAATCAAGCTCTTGTACAGTTGAAACAAAGATTTAACAGATGACAAGAAGATTGATTGGCACTGTGAAGCTGTTCATTCCATCCATTCAGTGATTTTTGATTCACACTGGTTACTAAGGGAGTCATTTTTGATTCACACTGGTTACTAAGTGAGTCTGATTTCTGTTTGCAGGTCTGGTGCCATCTGCCGTTCTGATGGTGACAAAATCATAGCCATGGAAATCAATCCTACGTGTCCTCCATCCCAGAGTTACAGCTGAATTGATTCCTTGTAATGTGAATAATTGTTTGGATAATCAACATATCTGTCATCTGAACCATGTTGTATTATCTACTGTGCAATTTCAGCAGTTACAATAGTCTAATACATTACCCAGTGCCCTGCAGAGGCATACAATCAGCCTAAGTAGTATCAAATCTGTGCCAGCAATATTTCCCCCCAAAACAAAGCATTAAGTCCTTTATGGTAAATTTCTGAATGATGGACTCCTTGCTCAATTTTTGTTTTCATCTTCAACATGTATATGGTACCAACTTGTGATTGTCAACACAACAGTCAGTTTGACTGAAGTTTATCCAATGCTTTCTTGAAGCTGACACAACCCAAAGTTGGTTTTCCAGCCATTCCTAAATTTAATGATTTGATACTGGACAATTTTAATCACTAAGATTTCCATTCCTTTCAGGTTCACACCATTTTCCCCAATTTTCCTGACATCAGTGTTATTCCCAAACATCCAAAAGTATTGGTATGTTTTACTGTTGTGTTAGCAATCACTTGACCTGACATACACAAATATTTTACGATAAATCAAATCTTGTACTCACAAAAACCAAACATGTCACAACAGTTTTCATATGACAACTTTGTCCCACTTTTTGAATCGGTGCCATAAGAAACACCTTCTACGATATAAACACCAAACCTTTGGCTTTCTTAGAGCAAAGATCATTGACAATCCAGTGAAATTTGATTTGCATATATTGTAAATCATGAATTTCTTATCATCTTGACTACATTCAGGAGTAGAATGAGTTCTAGTTTGTCCTGCATGCCCATTTAGGTTTACCAATTGGGCAATAAAAACCATGTAGTTATGTGACTACCAGCAGATATAAGAACTATGAGTTGCTAGGGTCTGATGCCATGCATCCTCATATCCTTTAACAAACAATAACATCAAACATTTGAATCACTGATCCAAGCACACAATGAACCTCTATGCACTGTCTCAATTTTAGGTTCATGGTACAAATATGGTAATTTTTGTTTCGTAAGGAACAAAATGGTGTGGATGAAACCACTGGAATTCCACAGATTTTGTCTTCTTTGATATTTTCAATTTTAACAACATTGATGTTTATATGATTGGTACAAATGTTGAGATTCATGTAAACCATATCAGTCTCCTTACTAGGAGCTTTATGACAGTTTGAAATATTTCACAAACTTTGCATTTTTGTAAAAGAAATAAAGTCACTGCAAGTGTTGTCATTGTACTCATAACAAAGTGTCTTTAATCAGCAATGAAAAGTCCTGACAGTAAAACAGAGTGTTTACAGTCAGTAAAATGTGATACAAATTGTGAATTCTAATAAACATGACGGTATGACTGAAATAAGTCATACAAATACAATGTAGCATTTTCAGCACAGCAATTTGCTACTTATCACATAGACCCTCCAAAAAACAACATTGTTTTTAATGCAACATCATCACATGTTTACATACATGGAACTGAAGGGTCAAATACTTTTATAGAATAATGCTATGACAATTTTTAAAAACTACGGAAAGGTAATGTATATAATGAAAATAAATGTATTGCACAATCAATATATGACTTTCAATATAAAATCACTCTATTAAGCATTTCTGGCAGTCTCCAATATGAAGTTCATCCTGTATTCTGTTATGAGGTGTCAGCTGTGGTACATTCTCAGTATACACCGTGTCAAGGTGTCCATGTATCTCTCCCATATACGAAGTAGTCTAGGTTGCCTGTAAAGGGAAACAACCAACTATTACTAATTGCACCAGTTGTCAACAGTTACACAGATAATATTTCACAAATCTACCTATGTTTTACTGAAAATAAAATAACTCCAAACTACGGCTCAACAATATGATGCAAGTGTTCAGTACAGCAAACAAATCATAATTTTTGATAGCATTAAAACCTCAGATTTTCATGGTCATCTCAGAATAATTGACACAATGTGTATAGAAGGCCATCACAAGCTGCAATACAGCACTCGGGACTTTTCATAGTCAGAATGTAAGTTTAAACATGGGTTCTGGAATGTGATTAGGTTAGGAAATCACTATACAGAAGTACAAAGTAGACTGATTTACATGATTTAAATTGTGGAAATCTCCAATCAGGCTGTGTCATTCCATTCTTGATTACATGACCTGTTCACATCATACAAGATTTGGTAGTACACCAACTTTATATTTCAACATGCACGACACTGTTTTCATCAAAAGTAAAATAATAGTAAAATTCTGAATAGTGACAAATATAAGTGTCATTGCTCAGACCTTTTGAATACTTCAATCTGTTTACATGAAGTCTTGTAAATTTCCAAGAAGTTCCTAACATTCTCTGAAGTCCATCCAGTTTGCCTACAGGGATCAATAATCTGAAAAAAAAACCAGTACATATCAGACATTGATTTGCCTGAGATATTTTGAAACCACTATCACAGTTGTGTTGGTAGTGAGCTTTGAATATACTATGTACTGATGTGTCAAACAATGTTACGTCTATAGAATAGAAATATGCATTCTGTGAAGATGCAATGACCCAAATCATCGTGGATCACATGAGACCTCATTTGACATAAAAATAAAACTTTTAAGAACCTACCCTTTCCACCAAATCGTTAAAAAAGTCTCTGAGTTCTTTACTGTGAATCATCCCGACGGCTATGTTCACTATTGCACGTGACAGTGCCTGCAATAGATATACATATTATACAATGGTTCATCCATGCTGTAGTTTTTGAGCAAATGATGGGTATGATATACAGTTTTAATTTTCTGTAGCTTCTGTTGTACTGTAGAGGAAAACTAATCATTTTAATAGCTGCAAAGATTAGAACAACAATTTGGAACTCATTTTTTTATACACGAGTGAAAGTTGTACCTTTCCCTTCAAATTATGGCCACATTTGTATCATGAACTGGTAATTCTCAAAAGCACCTCTTCTTTGTACTATAATAGCATATTTGTGCTATTTTACCTACAACATGTACACAGAGACTAGCTTTAGCAGATACACAGATGATACTCAGGCTACCCACTTGATAGTTGTACCTATTTAATCAACTTACAGTGCATGGAAAATGTAAATCTTTGTAACATGGTGATGTATATTGTTTAATAAAGTATGACAAAGTGACACATCCTGAACCCTCACCTTGAAATTGGACTCCATATCTACATAAACTTTTTCTGACATCTTATCTTGTAAAGCTGAACACACAACACTGTTGATGAAAGATTTCAAAATTAAAACTCCTTCTGAGAACAATTTGAGAATAGTCTTGATTAATTACTAAATAACTGTGGGATTTGAGGTGCTGGTTTAGAAATTTCAAGTCCACTGGAACTGAATTTTAGTAGAATTGTAGAAACTGAAGTAATGATATGTATGACAAAGCATATGTTCCTTCAATCTTTTTGACCAACCACAGTAAACACTTATAAAAAATTACTGGAGTATGGATTTGTTATTTCTACATATGGTTTTGCCCAAAGTCCAATAGAGACAACAGGATGTTGAACAATATGACCTGCATCAATTTTCAAATGTTAGGGGGTTTTTGTGAATCGTCAAAAGTTCACGGATTGAGCATATTCATATATAGTATTTATATCTCCCAAAATATTACCACTTTTCGGCGCTTCTATGATACCTTAAAGTCAGAGACAGGAGGTATGCTCAATGTTATTCTCATAAACATATTTGTGTGAAAATCCTAATTTCTTGATAGCATCTGTGCCTTGTAATTTGAATGTTATGGTAATGTCGAGGCTTCCACGACACTGCTGTATACTGTCTACTCAAATGATTACATCTGCTGTGCAACGGTACAGGAAATTTCCACAGCTTGTTTCTCACTAAAGAGAAGAAATTTTCACGCATTGTTTCTTACTAAGGAGAAGAAAGACTCACTTTCTATGAATATCACTGATGTCTTTGTCCAGGAGAATTTTTGTATCTCGAAGTTCTTGCAGAAAATCCCGGTCAATGTCTGCATCAATGTCAACTTTAGAATCTATGAAAAGTAAAGAAGAAAAATATTATATTATTAGTGGTAAGTCAAATTTTTGAGTACTGGTAGTTTAGTTCATGACAGAGACTGCGTAGTCTACATTAATTTGACTTTCTTCAATGATATTACAATTTGAATTATCAACACGTTCCTGAAAAATGCAATTTTCTTGGAAAGTAGTATATTTGATCGTAGGATAAAAGTTACATCAAAAAAGCTGGAAAACAAGAAACATTCATCAGTCGTTGCCAAAAAATATCATTTCTGGATGTAAACTTTTCTTAAACTCACCTGAAAGAACTGACAAATTGGTTCACAGTTCTGATATTTGTATCATTAATTCATTACAAAACAAGTTAAATATAGAATCAAACTAGGGGCAAGTTCAGCGATGGGCTGAGTTCAGAGTGCAGACGGGAACATATGGAGCAGGGGACATGTTGTGGTGAAGCTGAGAGCTCTTATCATTCAGTACAACACAGAGCCATGCTACATGTACACAGTGCTATCCCTTTCCTTTACAAACTCTCTGTGTTTGTGGGAAGACAAGGCATTTGTCCTAGACATGATAATATGACACCACAGCATACATGTAGCAGCAATGGGGAGTCTAAGACTTCTTCCCGTTATTTCCACTCTCCAAGCATACACTGTTATTAACTGAGGAGAGGCTAGGTTTGATGGTGAACATCAGCAACGATACCTTGATCAGGTTTTACCTCCATGTTGACACTGATGAAAGTAATGTAATTCTGTTTAACTGTTCCACCTTGATCATATTATCTAACCAGCTTTCTGCAAACTATAATTTTTCACAACCTAGACTTCAGGCCTAGGCATTTTAACCTGCAATCATTCTATAATGTGCTTGCTGACTGTAGTTACACACACACCCCTCCTGCTACAAAGTACAAGGCCTTAACTAGGCACCTGGTAATTTTTCAAACAACTTTTAGATGTACTGTATCCTGTCAGTTTCAGGGTTTGGTCATTCTTCCTATCATCTGCTGTGGTATGCAAGAAAAAGTGCCACACTCTCAAATCATGCTCTAAAATGTCCTCTTCCATTCGAAATACCAATGATTGATTTGGTCAAATTATCAGTGAAGAATCAAACGTGGAGTGGCGGCCATATTGGCTCCAATTATTTGCGTAGATTACCAGTGTCTGACTAGACTTTCTACTACTCTGTGGGCATGTAAATATGAAAGCAGAAAAAAATTCAAGGAATAAAAACAACAGACTGTCGCGTTTGTGGTGAGATGATCATAAAATCGAAGCAATATACTATGGCAGGCTGTTGCATTGATCAAGGGGTGAACATGATGGCCCACACTTGGCCAGCGCATAACTGCTAATGAGAAAAGCATGGTGACTGGGGTTAGTCTACCATCTCAGGTGTTTTTATTTGTGTACCTGAGGACAACACAGGATCGATTCCACAGGCGGTAAGGCCTAATAAAAGTAGTGTGTTGCCTTTGACAACTTTGGTAAAGAACAGGACAGGCAGATCAAAATATTTACACTCTAGATTTCTGGTGAAGCTGTGGACAATTCAATGCTTTAGCCTACTCAACCAGCAAGATCAGGGAGACATTTCATGCTGAACTGGCACAAATCTATGCTCACAATATTTCAAATAGGATTGGTTTCAAAAGTTACCCCAGACTCTCCATCAATATTGCTAGAACCACTCATTCCAAACAGTACCGGTATATCGATGTAGGAGTGATTCAACTTTCAAAGCACAAACAGAACTTGAGTTTTGATGAAATTTTGCAGTTCACTTGTGGATGTAACCATTTAGCCTCTCTATTCTCCTAAACTGACGGATGCCACTAGTGATATCACAGAAATCACTGCAGTGTTCACAGATAGTTTTTTGTCAAGCCATGACCATTTCTCAATCTCACATTTATTTGTCAACAGGAAAAAGTAAAATAACACCGCCCTTTAGCATATAAACACTATTATTATTTATTGTCAAAAATTAAAATATACCCTTTAAAAGCTCTAAAAATATATAGTTAGATTTCCTCAGGTTGAATCATGCCTCACACCAGAAATGAGATAACAATATATGTGAAGTTTCTCAAAAGTCACATTCTCAAAACTAATGTACATTTATAATAAATTACACATTTTATTCACACTATCATTGATTTAGAACTTTGAAATGACTTTCAATATCGAATAAACTGAAATAAGACTCAGGTTTGTAGTAATAGTTACAGATTATGAAGTAACTTACCAATGGAACCCACAGTCCAGTTTGCTATCATCTCATCAGCACAGTGAGTAAAATCAGGAACTGTCAAGTACTGTAATCTTTTCTTGCCTGTATCAAAACGGTTATTGGCGAAGAATACTATTGCTGCATACTGTCTGTGAATTCAAAAGATTACACACATGAAGAGTTAGGGTTTTGCAGAATGAAACTATTGGAACTATCAAAGGCCTCCTCTCCTAACTGGGGTGCAATATCTTTTCTGAATAATTTCTTGTTACATGTACAAGCACAGTGGAACCAGTCTGGGTTATTTCCAAAATTGGCGACTCATTATGATAATGTATTCTGGCTTTTAGCCAATCATCGACCAGATTACATCATTAATAAAGTACAGGTCACACTAGGTCTCAAATTACCCACCAAGTGTGATCGGCAGTTTTGGTTCGAGAGTTCGACACAGTAAGGCGTACGTAACCAAGGACGCATGTGGAGGTTGCCAGGAAATACAATTTTTACTGATGGCGCGCTGGCCGCTGATTGGCTAATGATAGGGGAAAATATTATGGTATAGCGTCGCCAATTTTGGAAATGACTGGGAACAGAGAAGAAACTGGAGACAGAAGTTTGGTTTTTTATACCTGTTTTGACTCCTGTGATGTTCCTCAGTAACTTACTCATATTTCCAATGTTACACTTTTATAAACCAACTGATCACAACCTTTAATTACCTTTATATACTTTGCTATACCAAATACACTAATACTGATACATGAGTTAGTGTGTTGATTTGAACAGCAGTGCAGTATATCAGTGTATTTGGAAATTTGCATGAATCTAGCCTGTACTTACTTTTGTAGTGTGAACAATATTTATTCCAAACTATCGACACTGTAATAATTCAATCAAGTTCTTCATTACTCTCTTACAGAAAGTATCAAACAACTCAACGGCTTTCTAACTAGTGAAAGCAGCACAATAACTAAGTAGGATGTTCAAACTTTTAGACTGTGTACATGACATTTACAATGTAAACACCTTCACATAAACAAAACCTGCAAAGTAAATAACTGGGTTTATTGATAGCTACTTGCTGGCTGATCTCATTTACATTCTGCTTACTCACACTTACTTTGCTAATCTCTCTGAGATGAGAAAATGAGATTGGATGTTTTTAACAATCGGTCCTTCCATATCTTCAACCACTTTGAACACTCTCTTGAAGTTGTCAAACTGAAATGGTAAATTGGACATAGTGTCAACAGTATGTAGTCCAGATTTAACAAAGCCTACCTGGTATGTATTATCAAGTGTTGCACCTTGGTGCATGCTATATAGCTCACCATTGTTTTCTTTGGGTCACATAGCATGCTCATTGATTGTTTTTAATTTCCTTTCATGATGTAATAAAGCAATAAACTATATCCTGCCACAGGTATAGCACAGAATTTGAACATTGATGACATATACATGCTTGCATATATTGCGTGAACAGGTCAAAATTGAGTGGTATACCCACTGCTGGCAGTAGTGTCTAATTTCCAAGACCATTAAGACTTAAAGAACTATTAGTAATGTACATACATCTTGAATGACAGTGAAAGATAATGATGTAATTGATTATAATAGCACCATTCATTACGTTATCTTTAGTCTGTTTCAGTAATGATACCATATGAAACCTTTATTATAAAACAGCAACTACTGGAATGTTTCAAATTTGCCTTACCTGTCTTCTACAACTTTTGAGTTTAATACTGGTCTTCTCACTGATGTCATCTAAATCTTTTCTGTTCTTGCTTGAAAGTTTCTTCCCCAGTATCTCCCTTAACACTGGGAAATCAAATTCATAGTACCTGAAGCATGAAATATTAATTCAACACAATACTTTTATAAAATAGTAAAGTAGATTTATGCATGAGACATGCACTACTAGTATCAGGGTTCTCCCCAGAGTTCCAAGAGTGCTGGACGACTCATTAATATTCATGAACATTAATATTCATGAAAAACTGTAACATTTTATATGCTTGTATGTTTACTTTCTTAGGGCTTGATGTACAAATAATGACATTCATTTCCACTGTACCTTCAAGATATTTTTTCAATTTGAACTGAACTATACAGAAAGAAAGAAATTCTTTAGTAGTTATACAGGAATGTTTTGAAACTTCTGAAAAATAATGTACCACTTTGTCATCATTTTCCTGTGGTTTATATCATCCGCCACCACTATGAAGTTTGGATTACCATTGCACCATACCAGTATCCTATGTTTTTCCCCTGGGTTCCAAAATCTTGTAGCAAATTTGGCTAGAAGCCCTACAAAATTATTCGCCAAACCAGATATTCAATTAGCCAAGCCGATACCACTGATCACAAATGACGTCATTTCTTTCTCATTAATATGCAAAAATAAATATTTGTCTGCTTTTTCCGTAAGAATGACGGAAATAAACCCTGTTAGTTGTGGAGGGACCGTGGTGCTACTATGGATACTAAAAGTAACACCAATTTATGGTTCAGATTACAAGGTGCCAACATCAGCCACGCATACAACAAAATTTGTCCGAATTTCAAGCGACACTTGTCCAAAGTTAGGCGTATGCAACTATAAGCTTATTCAGTAACAAACCTGAAATCGCTATCGTGCGATACTGTACTTTATATCGCTACAGACAACGGCACGAAACCTGGTTCAGCATACCAGTTTTTTCAAACGAATCAGATATCCATTCTCGTAGCAGTTCGAAAGTAAAATACTCTCAGACTTGAGAAATATGTGCATTTTTGTAGACTTCCAATACATTTGCTGTACGCTTGAAGTTTAGCAAGCGAAGCTCGGACAGGGCGCACAGCGTATCAATGGCGCTTGTGTCAGGGGTCATCATCGAAGACGTTAGTGTGTATTCACAGCAAGCTTGCCATGGATCGCGGAACTCACGGATCATAAATCCAAATGTTCACGTCTATTATGCAAACAGAACCGTAAAATATCAAATATATACCCTTTTGATATGGAGAAACATCTTTTTGTTTCACTGACGATCAAGTTAAATGCTCAAATATCGCGACAAGACTTTGCGTATTTATTTGCACGATGTGAGTGCGGAACTAGGCCCGGACTCGGCGGACGAGCTAGCGCCTTCTCTGAAAGTCTGTATACCATGTCACGTCACAATACACCACGGTTCGTGATACTCTGAAAATTGTCGCGAATTTAAATTTAGGGAAGCCAATTCACACAAGTTTCTAACGCCAGTAAAGGTATTTTCTTGTTCGCAGCAATACACCACGAACATTTTCGCTATTCAGGAGTGCCTTACTAGCCCTACGTTCTAAAAAACGCCATGCGTATGCTTTTGACCTTGCTGCGAAAACGAGCCCTGCCACTCCTTGACGTGTTCTGCTGGGAATGACCAAGCTACCCGAGTGGCAGAGGCTACGGATTCGCAGCAACTTTTGACCATGCATGCCGCTACCTTCCTTTCCGAATTCACTGTCGACTTTCCTCCATTTCATAGCTTTACTTGCGCTTAGAATGTGTGTTGTAGGGCTGGTCCCCCCCCACCCCATATTGGTGGAGCAGCCAAAGTCAAAAAGGAAAGTTTGCCGTTTTTACTTAGTTTCACCGTCACTACGATCCTTCAGTGTTGAAAATGATATGGCTGTCACGGCACGGAGTTTCTGTAGGCACACATTGCGCGTAGTCAGACCCAAAACTTAGCAACATTTTAGTCAACTAGTCATGATATACATGCAGTACTATTGATTTGTGAGTTATTTCGTTACAATTTTATTCATACTGTATGTGTTACAAATAGGATCTCCTGACGCATAACGTCTCAAGTTGAACTATGCAGGACAGCGCGCGGACAGACAAAGTGATGACGTCATAGTGCAATTTTCGATTCGCAAGTTTGGCTAATTTTTGCCAAAATCTTCTCGCCAAACGCTACTTTTTTCTCGCATTTGCGATTTGGCGAGCGGGCAGCGGAAACACTGGTATCCTATGTTTTTCAAATGACCTAGGTGATCTTGTTAATGCTCATGCGCAGACTCAGTAGAGCTTAAACCAACAACATAAGAGGTTGAGTAAATGACCATGCTTTTGAAAGTTGAATTTCTCGATGTCAAATTCGCTTCAATTGCTTCTTGGTAATTATTGTAGAATGGGAAAATTCACAAACAGAAAGGCTTGTTGCCACGGACAAGTAACTTTTAGCTTATTGACCTGTAAAATAAGTGAGTGTACACCCATAATTCAAAGACTGGATCCGTTGACACCAAAGTTTGCTCGTGACTTTCATTGCATGCAGTCTTTTCCACAATGCCACTTATTGAGTCTGAACTGAACATTGAAGTGTACGTTTTAGTAGAAGTCCTATTTTTTGTGCTGATTTTCGCTATCGTACTTCATTTTTATAGTGTTATAAGCATTCATATAAAGCAAAAAACTTCAGTATGTTGATCGTACAGAGATACTGTGTGACAGGAAAACCTTGTCTAGTTCATAGGGCAATGATCTTTGTGAACGTATGCGCAATCAGCTAAAATAGTTTTTCATATGCAAACTCAGCGTATGGTAATTAACCGGTGGTATTGTTTAAACGGCATTTTATTGAAAGGGATTCTAAAGTATCATTGTTTTCATGAACTCTTCATGCAATTTTATGAACTACTTGACCTCAAAATTGTCATAGATATTAATGTTTTCATAGCATTGAACAGCAAGTGCCGGACGGTCACTTGTCAATGCTGGTCGGAAATCCTGAGTGCTGGATGGGCCCACCTGGCGCCGACCAGCGTGGGGAGAACCCTGTAGTATCAGTATGGAATACATGTGTTTAAAACTGTTTGCCAATATTCAGCCCTGTTTTTGACATGAAATTCAATTTAGAAACCTGAACAAAATTAGTCCATGAGAGGGATGTATAAACTAGTTAGTGTAGTATCTTCCCCATCAAGGAACAAATATTTTTATCATGGACATACATCCATAATACAATCCCATAAAGTGATAGCTGGCTACAGGAATGGTAGGACATGCATGAATAATGGATAACTCCAGATTAACGTAAATATGCATGGATGACTTAATCACAACACTTTCACTGATAAACAACTGTAAATATTCAGTATGCACAAGAGAGATTATCATGACTTACTTTTCTATCAGCATCTTTTGAGTTGAGGGTGGTATTTGTAAAAGCATTTGATTGGCAATTTGAGGCGGATGATGGAGTATTTTTTCAAGCATGCTGAATGTTCTGTAATAGTCCAGTGTATCATACTGTAACATGTCTCGAGTTGCACCAGTCTTTCTGAGAATACCTGTGTGTTGCCTTGCATATACTGCATCTGTAGCTGTTGAACAAAGAACATGGATAAGGGCTGAAATTGACATCTCTCACTCCCTTAATTCAACTTTCATTTTAAAAATTGCCATAAAATTTGAGTTTTCAGCAAAACCACAAAACTATTTGAAAAAGAGCTTCTCAAACTAAAGTGCACTGTATTGGAGAGAGTACACCAAAGACCAAATTCATTTTGTATTGCATTCACTGGGCATGAAAATGTAATTTACAAACTTTTACAGAAAGCTTTACTGCAGAGCCATATTTTTTGGTGCACCTAAAGATACTTATAAATTCAAATTTGCCCACATCTTTCTCGCACAAGTATAGTAACATGCAGACACACATTTTTCAAGAAGTACTGATATGATAATTATGACATCATAATAACTATGTGAAAACTAAAGCCATTCAAACTTTAATATTCATACTTAGTAATCACTTCAAACACTGATATATACAGATTCATGGTTTGCTTTAATCTTACATTTTTCACGTAACAACTTAGAAAATTATGAAATTCAGGTGTTTATGTCCAAAAGTGTTTACAAGTGGTGTTTACAAGCAGTGATACATAATTCCAGATGAGGTAAGTGACCAAAAACTTGTTTATCCTTGAACCCTGAATTTGCCATTGTACTGTTCCGAAAGGACCATTGAATGTATTGATCATGCTAAGGTCATCACCACATATCTGTTGCAAGCCAACCCATATAGCTTATCAGTAGTATAGTACAACACCAGTCAGTGTCGCTGATTGTGCTCACAAAATAATGAAATAAATTTGTCTTTCAATAAATCAACCTGTACCTGCTTTGTCATTGACTAACCATTCTCTACTCCTGCTAGCTCCACAATACGAACATGTATTTTCAACCATTTTTTTGTGTGAGCTGTCGACAGATTCTGCAACCATTGCCCTCTCACATATAACGCATTGAATATGGTGGTGGTGGAAAGTTTAAATTCAAGAAGAAACAGTGAATGGCTCATGGAAGTTAGCAGAAGTAGAGAATAAAGTCATAGACAATCAATGATAAAGTGGGTACAGGTTGATTTATTCAAAGACATAAATTTCATTATTTTGCTAGCTAAATCAGCGATACCAATCGGTATTTAGTAAACTACAAATAATGCCTATGCATGCTATGGGTTGGCTTGCAGCGGTTCTGTGGCAATGACCACTGACCCGAGTGTGATCAATACGCCAAACTGAAAGTACCACTGTGTATTCACAGCTAGGTTGGGAGTAGAACAACTACATCATTTCATAGAGCTCTCTCGGTAAATTTAGGGATTTCAGTATTTTTATAAGTTGGTCCTATTAGCTGACCTGTACATGTACAATACAATTTGTCACACAAGGTTACTTAAGGATGATCTCAGATTGTGGCATAAGTTCAAAAAGTGAAATTCATTCGTTTACAAGGGGAGGGGGTTTGACCTCCATTCAATTAGTGAACTTCACTTTCGCACTTTTATTTTGTGATCACAAGTTTTTTGTGTGTAGAAATTAAAGAAAGACTGCACACCCATGCCAACAAATTTTACATTGACTGTTCTATAGCTCGTTCATGTACCAAATACAATTTACCGGCAGTAACACTGTATCCTAAACCTTTCATTCATCAAATTATAAAAATAAAAAGTAAAATTTTTTAAATGTGCTATGAGTGTCTGCCCTTGAATCACACCTGGTCATTTCACTCTCACTGTGTTGACGTACGAAACAGCACTGAATATTGCAGTCTTCACGAGACGCATAATTCTCAGTACATTGTGCTCTCAGGCCGACATCAACATTTCAGACTTTTGAACTTTCCTGGGGGAAGGGGGGGGGGTTGTTGATCTAGACGAAGGAATTTCATTTCTTGAACTTATGCAACAATCTGAGATGGTCCTCAGAGGGTAAACTGGTTATGTTGGCACTTAGGGACGATTCAGAATTTACTTCCGGGGGGGGGGGGGGGGGAGGGGGGAAGACGTGGAGGATTTTCAGGGGGTCCACCCATTTTCCAAGAAAATTTAGGGGGGGGGCAGACAAAAATACCACAATCTTTTAGGGGGTCAAGGAAAAAAAAACATCAATTCAATATTTGCCCAGAATTTCTGATCTCTACAAAAGAGAACCATAGACGCTACTGGGTGACATAAACTCAACATGTTTAGTTAAACTCCTTTAGCTGCCAAATTCGGTAATATTCACAGTGGTTTGTTTTATGCATCTACTGCAGTATCTTGTTCTCCTCCCTGAAGCGTTATGAAATGTCCAGTATTTAGCTTGTCAATACAAACCATACAGTGAACAGTCAGGGTGTTTTTGTTGAAAAGAGATCTCAGATAAGTCCAGTGGCACTGCACCAATGCTATGGTGTCGGATTGTTGAAATATTGTGTACACAAGAAATTTGCTGTAGTCCAAGAAGTGATCTCAGTGTGTATGAGGCTAGGAGAAATGTGGATAGGCTTACACATTGTGTATTGATGCTAATACTTTTGTGTCCCATTCATTCTATATGTATAATCAAAGATTTCACAGTGGCGGCTGGCAGAAAAGGCAAAAAAACAAATTAAACATGTATTAATTGTTTCATGTCATCTGAAAACATGCGCATCATGACTATTTTAAAATTAAAGTTTGTTAAAAAAATTTGAAATATGAATGCTCTGTCAATTTTGAAAAATACTGCTGACAAAATGTGAATTTTGAATTCCCAGGGTTGTCTGCATTTTAATATGAACATTGGATTGTGAATGGAATGAGCAGAATAACATGTGAATTCATGTTTTGGATAAGGTGTTTTGTCCAAGAAATGTTCTAAAATATTCCTCAGCATTGTTGCTTTCAGTGGCAGCTACTTGGTTTTATGACAACCAAATTAGAAAAAAGAGAAAATTAAAAACAAGTTGGCTTTCACCAATTTTAATTCCTAATGTTTAAAACTTTCACCCGTGAGTCTGCAAATATTCAGCATCATCAAATGAAAATGTATGCTGAACATGTGCATGTACATTTCACTTTCCAGAAATATCTGGATATCTGCAAATGATGTACCATTAAACTTCAAGATATATATCACTTTGCCAATTATCTGCTCCTATAATTTTCTGTTCACCATTTCTAACTGACATCTTTGCTTGTCTTTGTGTGCATCATATGTATCAGTGAGACATAACGAAAAAAGTATTCATATTTAGTAATTAACTTTTCTTCAGAAATTTACAGCCAGATATGTTTATTGCTACCCTTTCCAAAAGTGTGCCACTTGCAGTCCCTGCAAATCATTCTTTTTATAGTCACATAACCCTGAAATGATTTGTTATATCATCGATTAAATGTCCACTACAGTTCCTGCAACTTGTTAGACTGGATATGTCTATAATGTATAAGCATGCATGTATATATTAGGGGGGGCCATGGAAAAAAACCCAGGAAAGATGAGGGGGGGGGGGCATAGATTTTTTCTATAATTTACTAGGGGGGGGGGGCATGGAAAAAAATTACCGAGAAAATAGAAAATCCTCCACCCTCCCCCCTGGAAGTAAAATCTGAATCGTCCCTTATTTCTATGTTCAATGATGCAATCCTGAGGCAGAAGGTAAGGCTGACCATGGAGGTAGCAAACTGGGTGCTACCTTTAGTACCTCCATGGGCTGACCCTCAGACTAGAACAGTACAGTAGCTCGAGGTTTTGCCAGGGTATTTGGCCTCCGATCCAAATACCCAGGCAAAACCTCGAGCTACTGTACTGAAGCTAACCCCCAGACTTGCCAGAATTCAGGGAGATGCAGATAAGGTACAGTCACCACTTTCTGCCGTTTGCCCAGGCAGATGTGCAAGCTATTCAAGCCATTACCTGTCATCAACATGAATATTCGAAGCGTTCTCAGATGCACGCCGTCAACTAGGGAAGTGACCGCGTAAAACGAACCATTCGCAATTCAACTGTGTGTGAGTGTTGTTTATATTTCACGCAGAATGTTGCAGACTACATCATCATACATCATCATTCATGATCATACACATACAGATAGTCCTATCCCTGGATCCAACGGCGATCGCAAATGGCTATTTACTTTCTTGTTCACCCAGATAGTTTGCATGTGCCTTACCTGACAAGCCATCCAACCATAGTTGGTACACTTCAGGGTCGATATAACTTGTATTTCCCACAAAAACGTTGATGTCGCTCATATTTGCAGGTGCAAGTATCCCAGCACTGGAAATTCCCCAAGTGTACATCAACACTGACGCTAAGGTCACATGTCAAGTGACGTCGCGTTGCAAGGCCCTCTTGCGGTCAACTGTGGCCCGCCTTTGTCTTTACAGTCTTGGAGTCTATGGGCTCAACCACATGCCACAGTCCCTCCACCACAGGTGTCCGGAGTTGCCGGTGTACATGCATAGAGAGAGATTGGACTTCCAATCTCTCTCTATGCATGTACACCGGCAACTCCGGACACCTGTGGACAGTAGAGTTTTCTCTGCTGTCTATCTCTGAACACGCGACGCCGTACATATCCACAGGCGCCCGTGGACTGGGTGCGAGGTTGCAGTGGCGGCAGATCGAGTATGGGATCGATAGATAGAGCAGAAAATGACTGATCTAGCAGACTGCCCAGCCCTAGGCGCATGTGTATATATCGTGTGTTCATGTTTCGGGAACTCATTACAGGGACAGGCCGGTTTCTTTCAGGGGGGGTTGCTGGTGGATTCATGGGGGAAGGGAGGGGTCACCCTGTCTTCACCTCTTTGTTAAGGTGAAGTACTACAAATTACGTCAAAATTAAGTTGTGGTGTCATTTTCTTGAAACTTTGCACAAATATTCTTGGAAGTTGTGCAAGTGCAAAAATAAAATAAAAAATGGGGGTCACCACGCTCGTTTCCATGGAAACGGACGTTAAAATGGCGTCGTTAGAAATAAATAAAAATGATATAATTCACTTAAACTAAAGAAAACAATTATAAAAAGCTTAGCAAATGAGTTAATTTTAATAAATACCAAGACTTAAGATCCATATCTATCGAATGTATAGTTTTCATGATGTTTTTACAGAAATTTTTACATAAGTATCGATTACAAAATGACGATATCGAAATTATATCACTACATTATTTCGAACTTTCTTCCTGTCGCTTTGTATGGTGTCATTTTGACCAAACTTGGCGAATAAAATCCTGACATAATACCATTTAGTTTACACTTTTAATAAAAGGGTGTCACCACGCTACTTTTTACAATATCCCCAGGTGAATGGGTAATATGCGCCATGTAAATGGGAGAGAAATGTTAATTTTTCGCTCATATTGAATAAAAACCAGCTTCCTAGGGGGTCAAAATATGACAAGGTTATAGATCACATTTATTTCTAAGAGACTGGGTCAAAAAATTAGGTAAAGCGCAATTACAACAATGACAGGTGATGTTAAATACATGCGCTACAAAGTAACCCATTTGCGACAGGCTGGAGTTAAATCTGCGCAGAAACGTTCTAAAGCGTGTGCGCGTCCGAATTCGTCGGCCTTTACCTCTTTGTTAAGGCTTTGTCTTGGAAGGGGGGTCATCCAGTTTTCAAAAGTTGGAATGAGGGGTGGTCAGCCACTTTTTGATGTCTGCAAACAATTATCCACCCCAGACCAATTAAACTGACCAGTCCCTAAGTAAGTTCACATGACTGGGCTTATACTACTGTACTCTTCAAACTATGCAGAGACATTGTCTCTGGATGAAGGCATCCTGCTTCATCTTTGGAATGAAATTTACTATTTGAAAATATGCAACAAAGACAAATTGAGTATTAACAGAATTTGTTGGGAAATAACAGAAATCTCAATCTTCCTGACAGTAAAATAATCAATTCATTTTGTATTCCTCTCTCTTTGATTGTTTTTGGTGACTTTTACCATGTTTAGGATTAAACATTGCTGCCATGATGTTTGGCTAAAATGATAAAAACAAGAATGGATTGCTCTTGGACACTTTATTTCATCAAAACTTTGGAATACAAAATACATAAATTTAAAAACATATTGAAGAGACTGTATCCACTTTAT
This sequence comes from Ptychodera flava, assembly GCF_041260155.1. Taxonomy (NCBI): domain Eukaryota; kingdom Metazoa; phylum Hemichordata; class Enteropneusta; family Ptychoderidae; genus Ptychodera; species Ptychodera flava. The sequence goes on along the minus strand of NC_091941.1, from coordinate 39,098,778 downwards.
CTCCTCAAAATCAAACATTTTTTGTAAAATAAATTATGTATTATTGTCATAGTTTTGAGTAAATACCAAGACATGATAAAATCCACACTTTTCTTAATAATTTGTTTTATTTCCAAATAAACAAAACAACACAAGTAGAACAAAAGGGTGCACACAAATCTAGTAAAACTTACTTGATTTACATAAAGTGAGAATCTTTACATATCAATCAATGGGTTTAAGCTATCCCATTTTCTGTAGTGAAATTGAGTTTGTTTTTCTTTTCAAAAATATAGAACTTTATCTGGTCTGGTCTGGTCTGAAGAAAGTGAGCAGCTACGGCCAATGAGTAAACCAGTTTGCATTCTTCTTCCGTTAAATTGTATATAAGCATAGATTTGGAAGAATGTGGCCCAGATATTTTATTGACAAGCCTACGGTACAACATTTTAGACGTTAAAGAGTTCAAAGATACACAAGTATTGTCTATATATACCATGTCTCTCTCTAACTTTTTAATTCCCCAGTGTTTAGCATCGAACGCAAAGATAAAGGGATAGCACTACTGATTCCATAAATCTTGAAGATTTGTAAACTTGTTAAATGTTTGTTTTTCCAGTGCAGTAGTCCCATGTGTGAAAGTTTCCTTGACTAGCTAATAAATCTATAACTCTATGTAGATAAAAAAACCCAAATAAAACCAACACTACGTGAACTTAATATATTGCACATCTTTTCATATGAGACGTAGCATTGCTCATATATGTTAAAATAAACATCTAATTTTGGAAGCTGAATGTAATCAAGCAACCTAACAGCTGATATAGCTCCCCTGTGTTTATGTAGAGAATAACTATTTTTGACACATGTTGATGAAGAAGGTGGAAATCTTTGATAGCTTATTTCAGTAGCCAGAAAAAAGTGGCTAAATAGCTGCAAAAATACACAATTTCATCATAATTTGAATATATCACATTGGATCATCCCTAAGAACATGTCAACCAAAGCTATCTGTGGAGTAGTTTTATGAGAATGAAATTTTCTGACAAAAAATTGCCCAAAGAAATAAAAATTGCAGATTTCACCATAATTCAATAAATCATATATTAAAATAATCCCTTGGAACCTGTATACCAAATATCAAAGCTATCAGACTTGCAGTTTTTGAGAAACAAATTTTTTGACCAAAAATGGCAAAATTGCCCCAAAAATAAAAAATTGCAGACTTCGTCATAATTTATATATATCACATTTAGTTCATCTGTAGGAACCTGTATACAAAATTTCAAAGCTATCAGATGAGTAGTTTTGGAAATACACATTTTTTGACCAAAAATGGTAAAAATTGCTCCAAAATTACAAAATTCCAGATTTCATCAGAAATTCAATATATGTTACTTAGTTTATCTGTAGAAACCTGTATACCAAATTTCAAAGCTATCAGACCAGTCCTTTTTGAGAAACACATTTTTTGACCAAAAATGGCAAAAATTGCCTTAAAAATACAAATTAGCACATTTCTGCACAATTTGAACAAATCTGAGGTAGATCATCCCTCGGGACCTATGTATTAAATATCAAAGCTATCTGACCGGTAGTTTTGAAGAAGAAGATTTTTAAAGATTTTGACCAAAAATGTCAAAAATTGCCTTAATTAAACACAAATATGCAAATTTCACCATGATTTGAACAAATCTAACAGAAGTCACCCTAGGTAAACTGCAAATCAAATTTCAAAGCAATCAAACAAGCGGTTTCAGAGAGGAAGATTTTTTTACCAAATACAGCAAAAAATGCCCCAAAAATACAAATATGCAAATTTCACCATGATTTGAACAAACTTAAGTGAGGTCATTCCAAGTGAATTGCGTGTGAAATTTCAAAGGCAATAGGACTTGTAGTTTCAGAAGAAGGCAATTGTTGACAGACGACGGACGGACGACGACAGAAAATCAACCTATTTGATAAGCTCTGCGTTGCTGACAGCGGAGCTAAAAAGTTGATTCCTGAAAACCTCTGTTGATGAAACTTAATTGTGTGCAAAATTTCTTAATTTGATAAACAGCACCTTTCTGAGGAAGATGATCAAGATATTATTTGACAATGTTACTTGTTCCGATTAGCTTGAGAATATTTGTAACCGGTCTGAATATCTGTCAATAATGGCATGTGAAGTTCCAACCGTTTACAATCTTTATGATATAATGTCATTAAAACTACACATACATTAATTCAAACTGCTGTGTAATGACAGGGATATGTACATCACTCTTGGAATACATAGTGGTGTGATATGTAACATGAACATTGACGGTCTGTAAGTGAACAACCTGGTTTTTATTATTCTAAGTGATCTGAGCAACTGTGTTCTGGTTATATGCTCTGCAATAGCCTGTGAAACAATACTTAATGAAGTTGGTGGTACTTTTATTAAACTACACCATATGGACCATGATGATCTTTAATGATGGTTATTTTGTCGATCACTTGACCACCCTGGAAAAAAAATATGTCATAAAATTACTATATGAAAACTAAGTAGCAAAAGAAAGCTAAATTGTTAGGAATAAATATTATTTATCAACCCATTGCACACTTGTTTCATGTTTGATGTAAATCACACTATTTACTGACTGTGATGTTTGGAAATGTAGTGGATATTCACCATGCCATTCTTCCTAGCAGTCATCACGATACTGCAAATCATCAGAGACTGACTATTACAGCCTGATCAAACTTTGGATATTCTAATACTCATACATACAGGCAACATGTGGAACAAGTGCTCCTGTTCAATCACATCTCAGACAAGACCATCTATCAGAATTCTTTATTTTTTTTTAACTATATGAAACTTAACAGAAACATTATGACCTTACTGACCTTTCAGACAACCAATAACCAATTGCTTACCTTATCATCTGACACTTGTTCCAGGTACAAATGTGTGCCATTAATAATTTGCATACGAGTATAGCCATAATCCTGTGCTCGGAAAGCACTCCATGGACGAAACGGTGGCTGGAAGCCATCATGTTTCTCTTGACAACCCTTGGTAAAATATCAAGGTCAAAGGTTGGTTGAAATGTATTGATAGGACAGGGTTAGTGACACTGTTGCAAAGATGTTAAGCAATGATAAACATACAGGCATATTCAATCAGTATTTGATTATCAATAGACTAGTATCAATGTTCAAGTGATCCTGCAGTCTAGTTTGCAAGGTGTACACACACTCTTTACCATTGTTCTCCATATGTGCTCAATAGGTCATCATGCCAATACAATGGCAAATTCACCTGTCCAAGCAAAAATACCGATGGTGCCAGACTTCAACTGTCAGATGTGCTTACTCCTGCAAATGTTCAGTTCATTATAGGCAACAATCATTTCAAACAGTTTTGAAGGGGCATATCAGCAACTATTTTGTTCTTTGTTTATAGGTTAAAATGAATTGATGAATTTTGAGGTAAAGTATTTGCCACTATTTTTTCTGTAAGTCTATTGATTTGTGTAACCTGTTTGAGAGAGACTAACGCAAGTTTATTAGGGCGTCTCTGCCAAAATAAACTTGTTACATGCAGTACAGTTGAAGAGATAGGTTGTTTATATTCAAAAGGAAACAACAAAGAAGAACAAATGATTAACATCATGTAGACAATGCAAACAAGAACAAATGTGAAGACTCCACTTTAAGCTGTAATTGATTCAAACAGTTTCATGCAATGGAAGCATACATGAACCATAAGGTATTACAAAGAACTGAAATCCCTATTTGAAGCAAGTCTAGATTTCACATAAACATTAAAACTTACAGCAGATCCTGTTATTATGTGTACAGGTGCCTTTGGATTGGTGTATGGTTCACTGGAACTACCATTATAAACCTACAAAGTTACAGAACAACAGATGTTTGGAATTCAAATTGTTGCCTGTTAACCCTAAATTGTAATCAAACCCAGGGTAATTAATTCACAAGTCCATTACATTAAATCACATCACAGTGATACTGTGGAGTATATTTTTTGTGAGATCAGAAGACAAATTTGGTACAACCATCCTTCCATACAAAGTTGCCATGCTATGTTCAAGTGCAGAACACAGCAGACAACTGATTGCATCAGGTCGTAGAGTCCATTGTTGTTTTTACACACATTGCACAGTCAAAGTAAAAAGCTCTTTGCGGTCTGTACCACTTTCCTGTCCATCTTTTCTAATCTTTTCTAATCTATGATTAGTTGTTAATTAAAGTGAAACACTACTTTGACGATTGAATTTTCAGTCAATCAATTTATCCCAACAATTTAGCAATATCTTGACAAGATATTCAAAGCATCTCACAGCGAAAAGACGAACAAACAGAATCTAACTCAGGATCATTACTATAACTGTACTGGATATTTGATAAAGTTGTACTCTGACTTTCCGCACTGAGCAAAAGAAAGAAAACAAACTGACCTCCCTATCATAAACTGGCCATAATCGTTCATAGGAATGTTCATGTGCCCATATCTCCAAATCAACACCTTCAAAAAAACAAGTCATCGTTGATGACACAGTCCCCACTTGTTAATGGGTACTTTGATTACAGGTCCTCAGAGAGGATAGAGTCCTCTTCATTAGGTCTGTGATAAAAATACTTTTGAATAAATTCGCTTGATACATGTCTGAGTTGTAGTTCAAGACATGAAAAAATCGTAATAAAATTGCCACCCGGCGGCCATATTGGATCGTATCACAAAACAAATCACTGTGCATATGTATGACATAGGTCAATGTCCTTGTACCAACTTTGATTAAAATCGGTTGAGATATGCCTGAGTTATGGCTTTGTACATGAAAAAATCATAACAAAATGGCCGCACAGCAGCCATATTGGATCGTATCACAAAACAAATTAAGGTGCATATGTATGACATTGGTCGATCTCCTTGTAACAACTTTGAATAAATTTGCTTGATACATGTATGAGTTATGGTTCTGGACACGAAAAAACGTAATAAAATGGCCACATGGTGGCCATATTGGATTGTATCACAAAACAAATCAACGTGCATGTGCATGACATAGGTCAATGTCCTTGTACCAAGTTTGAATAAAATCGGTTGAGATATGCCTGAGTTATGGCTCTGTACATGAAAAAATCGTAACAAAATGGCCGCACAGCAGCCATATTGGATCGTATCACAAAACAAATTGATGTGCATAGCTATAACATTGGTCAATGTCCTTGTACCAACTTTGAATAAAATCTGTTGAACATGCCTGAGTAATGACTCTGTACATGAAAAATCGTAATAAAATGGCCGCCTGGCGGCCATATTGGATTGTATCACAAAACAAATTGACGTGCATATGTATGACATAGGTCAATGTCCTTGTACCAAGTTTGAATAAAATCGGTTGAGATATGCCTGAGTTATGGCTCTGTACATGAAAAAATCGTAACAAAATGGCCGCACGGCGGCCATATTGGATCGTATCACAAAACAAATTAACATGCATATCTATGACATTGGTCAATGTCCTTGTACCAACTTTGAATAAAATCAGTTGAAACATGCCTGAGTTATGGCTCTGTACATGAAAAAATCGTAATAAAATGGCCGCCTGGCAGCCATATTGGATTGTACCACAAAACAAATCGACGTGCATCTGTATGACATATGAAGTAATCCTTGTACCAAGTTTGAATGAAATCGCTCCAGGCATCTCTGAGATATCTGCGTGAACGGACGGACGGACGCACGCACGGACGCACGCACTGACGCACGCACGCACGGACGCACGCACGGACATGACCAAACATATAAGTCCCCCCGGACCGTGTCCGTGGGGACTAGTTACATAAGTATCAAAATGAGCATGAATTAAATTATTTTGTGTTTTTGAAAAAAAGTAATATCAAGTGTAAATCATCAGTGTAATAAAGAAGTCAATTTTCATCAAACATCTCTAGAATTATTGACATCCATGAAAGACTCAAATTAATTATTGGTAATGTGGAAGAATCATAATTGCAGATGATCTCATAGCCACAGGAAATATGAATATCAAGATTGGCAAACACTAAAATTTACATGCATTAGATTTCGTATGTAACTGAGTAGCATAGCACGCAATGTAATACTTACCATATTTGTAGAATAGTTTCTCCAATCCATATTGACCATTATATCCTGTTCTAACCTAAAGATATGGCAGATCATTTCATAGTTAAGAATACATTGGGTTTCATCAAACCTACATGACCAATGGCTAGCAATTTTCACCTGGTGTGGAACACTGCATAATTTGTAAAAAATAGATAAATTGTTCGAAAAGGAATAATGATGTAATGATGTTGTTAACAGCAACTGACCCACTTGACAATAAGGAAGAGAGTGCAGATCTATTTAATATCAATTCATTTTGGCAAAGTTGAACATCAATATACCCTGTATTCATTCTTCACTAATTTCACACTCTGATTGGTAATTTGTGGTCATGGATAAAGATTTTGAATCTTGGACCACCAAACTTACCTACTCCACTGACAAAAAATTGAAGTGTATACCAGAAGATCTCTTTACTTTCAACTTTGTCTGATTGACAGGATACTAGTAAAGTTAACTTAACACTCACAATACTTTCAAACGTGGTACAATCATCGTGGTCATTATTGGAACAGTACATAGGGCGATGTCCCATTACTATAATCCAAGGATGCTTTGCTCTTGACTCTGGCTTTGTGGCTTCCTATTAAAAACAGCATAAACTGATATGTCAGTATATCGTATTCATCATGTCCTGAAAAGAAATCCAATGCTGTGTGCGTGATGCCTATATTTTATATTTTTACCATTTCTGTGATATGCATAGGCCTAGTATGTCAGTCCTACTTCTATTCATGTGAACATGTATGGGTTGTGATGGTGGAAAAATTGATACAGGATGAAGTTGAATAAAAATTGTGCATGCTTGTTGAAAGATGAGTTTTGAATCTGGATTTGAAGATATCCACATTGGGTGCTGTGAGAATGAATGGTCGCTGTATGATGTAAGTCTGATCATAGGTATACTGGGTAATTATTTGCAGCTGGAACTGACAGTTCTGCTAGGATTGTCTTTTGTGTGATAAGGTCAGAAATGTATGGTGGAGTCAAACAATGTTAGGACTTTATTTGTGATCAACAGGATTTTAAATTGGATCTGTAAGTGACTGGAAGCAGGTGCAGCTGTTTTGGTGTAGATGTGATGTGATCACACTTCTTGGCATATGGTAACAAGACAAGAAGCACTATTTTGGGCTGTCTGTAACAGATTGAGGGTGAGCAAGCTGCTTCTTTTGTAACCTACAATTTTTCTTTTTTCTCTGAATTGAAGATTAATATTTGAGATTTTAAATAGAGCAAAAACATCCACATGTCATCACATTAGTTTTGTTGCTAGGAGTTGAAATGCATTTACTTTTTGCATCAAAGTATAGAAATTCTATATATTTGATAAAATGTAACCTTAAATACTATTCTCTAATGGTTGTAAACATTTTACCTGCATTTTGGCCATGATCAATAATATGTCAAAGTTTAGAAAAGTTTTTGTTGAAATATTATTATAAATATTTGGAATTATCACAATTTTTGTCCTCTCCACTGACAATCGACACTTGCATTGGTTAAATCCCCAATTCAATCAACGAAAATACTTTTGTCAAATATTTCATACTTTCTATTCAATGATTGTTTCACTACTTTATGGCTGAGCTGTTGAACTTTAGATATCTTGAGTAAAATATAGGGTTAACAGCTTACTTACAGAGCGAGATCCCTCTAATTAAACCTCTGTCAATTACACTGAAATCATGATAACTTCACTTTTGGAGAAATGTTTGTTCATTGGGTAAATCTGTGGAATCATTTACAAGATATTCTTAATTATACTAATATCTAAAGATTTTTTAAGTTAACTTCCCGAGACAAAACACTGGGGTGTAAAATTTCATTATCATTGCCGGCGCGCTGTGGCAGCAAATCATATGAGGATATATTGCAATCATTACAATGTTTTCTCTCACAGTACAGTCACTGCAGATGAGCGCCTCATAAAGTGTGTGTTTCACAGTTTTCAGGCTTGATGACATAGCTTACCAACTCGTGTGGTTAGCAAGCCGTATAACAGAGCAACCCCATGACATAGCATTGCCACAGTCCAGTTTAGCAACAATGGGTAAACAGAATAACTATTTCACAATGCATCTGATGAGGAAGTAAATACTTCAACAAGTGCTGACAATGTGTTTATGAAACTGGAGAGTATTGTCAAACATGACCCAGAGGTTGCAAGCTGCTGTTACTGGCTGGATGACTGACAGTAGAATTAATATGGATACTGCTGACAGGATAAAGAGTAAGGTCAAGTCCTATTTTTGAATTGTGTTTTACCTCCAAATCTTGATGCAGCCAATGCCATTGATTTTTCATTTGTTGTTTTCCAAAGTTGATATAGAAGTACACTTCTGTTGATATGGATATTATGTGGGCTGGACCAATATTCCAACTGAGAGATACATGTAATAAATAAAAACAGTATATATGTGTAAACTAAAAGCAATTTTTGATGCATGGGAGATGGGATGAAGAAATAATCTTTTCATTGGTGAATTCTCGGTGCAAGTCATGATGCTGAAAGCCAGCAATATCTACAGAATTGACATGATTTAGCATACCTTAAAATTTGTATTGGACCATGACATTTCCAGTAGACATTCTTGAGGTTCAGATAAAGAAAGACTAAAGTGCAACAGATGAACAGACCAACTGGGCTGTTCTGAAACCAAAATCAACTAAAACTAACATAGAGTAACATTGTAAACTGACTGTACATTTATCAAATGTGTGGTTTTGAGTTACAATTCCAACAGCATGAAATTGACTCAGTAATTGATTTCTATAATGGAGCACACATTTACAGCAGCGACTACAATTTTCAAGTTATGTCTAAAACCCCTTGATGATTCCAACATTGTTACAGTTACTTTTGGATCATTTTTTATTTCTGACAAAAAATCAGCTGAGAGTTTTAACAAAGAACATGATCTATAAATGGAAAAAGTCTCTTAACTAAGGTTACTGTAGAAGATGTCACCATCTGCAAAACTCTGTCATATTATCATGCAAGGAAAGTTGTCTTACATTTTATCTATTCTGCAACTTTTTGCTTTAAAAGATACAAATTGCTGTCTCTTACCTAAACCATAGATTTTGACTTTGCTCATATCCAGGCATTGTGAACCTATTCTTGTAATGGGAAAAGTTGCTGTGAAGAAAATAAGGGGATTGTGAAAGTCTGGTGTCTTTAACCCTTTCAACACCATGGTTTGGCCCAATATTAAAACCTACTTGAGGTACTAAGTGATGGATTCAAAACTACACGGACACTTTACATGCCATTTAATCATTGACACAACTATAAATAAGTATAATATTGACACAAAAATTGTACTTTGCCCATTGGTTTATGTCCACTGCCCTGATTTTATCTTAACAATGATTGAATGTAAACAAGTGTTTTATATAAATGATCTAAGAATATTATGGTTTGTCAGACTGCATTGAATCAGAATTTTTCTCAGAAAAAAAAGAACAAATTTGGACGTTTGACTGAAAATGCTGGTGGCTGTTACATTTATAAATACCCAAACTAACATACAGTATCTTTGAAATTTCAAACTTGAACAAACTTACATGACATAAATTACAAAACCAATCACACAGCAAATGTTCTGATATCAATAGTATTATTTCTCACTCATCTATGAAATCTCCATGCATCTTTCAAAGTCTTGCATTGAAGCTGACTCTGATGAAGACTTACTATGCGTTTTCATGGTTACCAGGACACACCATGTATGGCAGGTAGGCTGCAACTGGTTCTATCTGTCTCATGAATTCATCACCAGTAACACCTTCATAACTGTCAAAGTCATATGCAAAGTCACCTGAGAATACAAAAACAAAATGAAATATGTAACATTGTGGTGGATAGATATTGAAAAAAGGTATGGCTAATTAATGTCTTGTCAGAGATATTTCTTTGGCTAAAATTTGTATGGAGAATTTGTAAAATCAACAGTTTGCATGCCTTTCTAGTTTCTATCGTTTGAAACTGACATGTTATACCTGACACCTAAATGTTTTGTTTTTATTTGTTTCAATGTTTCCAAAGTTTCAGCTATTGCAGTGTAAAAGAATGAAACTAATCACCCATGAGGCCAGAGATTACAATCTGTATGTTATTACTTGTACATACATGTATGAAAGATAAAGGGTCCCATATAACCCTTCATGGATGGCTGACTCTAAACATTTTATTTCTAAAAACTTGACATTTGGTATATGTCTCAAGGGGTGTTTTCTTACACTTTCACAATGAAAATTAGTTACTTCACTGCTTGATCCAGTCTACTTCTACAAACTGCTCCATTTTGAATTAAAAATAACTGACAACACTAGAATGAACATGAACATACATCTTGTCTCTGTTTTCAGATGCTAATTTCCTTGCTTACAGTTGGAAGAGATGGGTTTTCATCAACAGTAAACAACACAGTGTAATGATCTGTTGTTTTTGAAATGAAACCATCTACATCCTGAATGATTTGTAGCTCCTTACCAACATGAAGAATGGCATCAAAGTGTCCTTTCTGAGTTTCTTCCTCCAAAGCGGCAAGTGATTGTGCATTGATATTCCCCATATCACCAAATACAGCGAATTTTGGACTCCAGTCGGTGCCATCTTGAAAAGTGGTAAAATAATACACTGCACTCCAACCATCAGGACTTCCACAGTGATAAACTAAAAAATCAAATTGATGTTCTTCAGAATAAAGTATAGACAGAGGTTTCCTATTCATGTTACATGCGGCTAAAATGGTATTTTAATATTGAAATTTGAAATAAAGGACAATGAAGCACAGAGTAATGAGAGCACATACATTTTAACAGCAATGTCTTCATCACCACTTTTGATAATCTTTGTTGATTGAATAACTCTGCTATAACTTTGTTCTCAGATTTTAATATTTTATTTTTTATGCTTTTTAAATGCTAATCCCTTTTACTATTTTGTTTCAGTTTTCCCTTAAACCATTAATAATGTTTGCACAGGTACATGTCTTTCATCATCTGTTTGGTAGACACTGACATTATATCACTGTGATATCATGATTTACTTTAGCTCCTTTCAAATGGTTCAATTGGACCCACTGCACTGCCAAGCTGGTTTTTGTCAACTGATAAAGATCTAAATGCACTGGTATTGTACCTGACATGATGAATAACTGATCATGTGCTTTCAAGTTATACACAATTACAGCTAAACTGACATTGTGTCAAAGTCTATGTATCACAAACAATAGAGTAAATAGGCAAATTACGTCATTGTTCTCTCAATAAATATAGGAGGAGTTAAAATGAAACAATGGACACTGACATTATGTCAAATTTTTATGTACAACAAACAATGAAATTACATTTCATGAAAAATGTTGTGGATATAGACTCAGTGACAGTATACTTACAATATGTTTGATTTGCTTGAAGTTCAGTAATTTTGACTCGGTGGATAAACTGTGTTCGGTGCTCTTTACCCCCATCAACAAACTTTGTACTGGTACCATTGACTGCAAAGTTCAGTTGATTGATTCCATATTCCACTGTGGATTGTGAAGTTGTGTTGAATGTACTCCATGTAACTATCATCTCTGTGTTGATACCTAGGACATGAAACATGGAGAATTCATGTAGATATAATAAAATGACAAATAAAATAAAAGCTGATGGAAGCACATACTCTCATTAATTGACTGAAACACTTGTTTCAGTGCTTTGGCAATTGAGGATGTGTATTTTTTTGTTTTGGTTTTCCTTTCATCAATAAGTTGTAGGATTCTAAAAGAAAAGATAATAACTATAGGTTCAACTAAGCTATACAGTTGACAACTTTTCATAATTCACTATTGTAGAAATTTCACTATCACTCGAGAGCACAATTTTCATTTCAACTGATGTATCAGTATTTTCTCTACTGAGCACTTGTGCTCAGAAATCATGCACTAACCATAGACCCTAAACAAAGACTAAGACAGCAAGCAAAAGTGTGTGTGCGGACATAAATGATATATAGTGAACTGTGAAGTTGCTGTTGTTTCCAGGGACATCACTCCCTCAAAATAAAGACAAAATATCACTTTTCATTATGCCCTGAATGATGATCGTGATGTGGATGTACAGTACACATTAACCTGGCAAACAGCCAATAATGTATGTAGTCTTGTGATTTGGTTTCTATAAACACCAGTGCAATTTTATTTTCATGTTTTAATAATGGTAAAGTTTGAAAGCATAAATTGAAACATTGTATCAATTATGGCAGGGTGGAAAATCTAAGCTTTAACTGTTAGTCACATCTAAGAGAAATAAGCTAAGCAAAATTTCATTCGAGGCTGTTTGTTCTGCCATTTCACTCTCAGGTATGGGTGATTTTAGTAAGTTTTTCTTTCTTTTGTGCCATTGAGCAAAATATTTAACATACTTGAAATTTTTTTCCCCCGCAAGATTAATTCCTAACCATGTGCACTAGGGAAAATAATTTTTAAGTGCATGCAGGGAAATCATAGTGAATATGTCATTGATAGTCTTTGAGGATAAATCAGTGGAAATTTGGTCCAACTGTCCTTTGCTATATTGTTTAAGGTTTCCAGGGGGGTGGGGAGATCATGCACTTGGAGAAATCTGATCTTGGAGAAACAAATAAAAATCGAACTCCATCAAAAACCCAGTATTTATGCCACTTATCTTGTCTGCCATGTATCTTGACACTACTCCTTTGTTTATAAACACATTTCTGCATTCCTAATCAGTGAAAGTGAAGATCAACGCGTGCCGTCATGTGATTTGCACTTGCAAGCACTTCTTAGGACATGACAAAAATCACTTTCTCCTGGGCAAATGGTGAGGAATTTTCCTTGCAAGGAAAATATATCAAATGTGTTAAATATTTCACAGCTAATTTCTCTCGTGTGCAGAAGCCTTTATGTGTCTTCCAGCTTCATTATATTGTCTCATAAAAAGGGAAAGACAGTAAATATTTGATCCTGTTGAAATGAAACAAAAATACTGAATCACAGATTTTTCTTTATACATACACTCAGAGTAATAGTTTTGGGACAGGGTAGTGAATTTCGCTCAAAGCCGTTTCATACATGACGAGCAGTACGAAATCTTATTACCATACCCTTTGAAACTTTATTGTGATTATCCTCAAAATTCATACCTTATGCTTCAAAACGCTCGTTTCGTGTGATTTTCGGCCGAATTCGACAGACACATCGTCAAAACATAAGCGACAAATTGACTGTCACTACTGTGGCGTAGGTACGCGACTTGTGTGTCAAGCATGATTCACCATGGTTACTCTTAATACTCTACCATGGATTCACTCAGAAATCACCCCTTCCTTTATTTTACGATAATCAATACACCTTCCTACCTGTCCATGATAAATGGATCTGTTCTGGTCGCCCTCCGAAGGGACTTGCGCCAACTATTGACGGACAAATCACAAGAAACATGTAAAGGCTTATTTTCACGTCTTCAGCGATGTTTCCATTTGCCGCCATGGTTGTTGCAGCGATGTGATGGGACACTTCCTGTAGTTCAAGTGTCAGTGGGTGCATACATTTCACTTTCAAGAACCGGGTGCCGAAGGGCGTACACCGTATGCGTACGAAGTATTTCCACCTCAAACTACAGACGTGCGTTACTGCCAAATTGTCGCGTTAGGCAGTATGTATTCCTCCCACTTGTCATGTCATACAGTAGAAGATCACAACAATGCACGGCCCGTGAATGCAATATGCAAATAACTGTGAGGTCAAATGAGGTCACGTGACATAATGTGGGCCGGCCATCCCCTCCCACCCCCCCCCCCGCAGCTGCTAAGGGGTGGACCATTTGATATCCTGGGGGGTCTGGAAGATTTTCGAAAAAAAAAATCCCAGGGGGAAAAAAATTCTGCCTTACGTGACTTGTGAAAAAAATAACTGGCAAGCTAATGTGGAAGAAAAAAAATCTATCACAGTATCAGCAAGAACCTTTTGGGATGTAACTTTTCATGACAGCTTTTCCCCACAGAGATTTAGACGTGGTGGCTATGGCCTATTTTGGCCAAATCGGCCATTCCCACTACGTCTATTAAAATTCATGAGTTTACTTTTCTTGTTTAAGCACACACTTTATAGATGGAAATCTGGGGAATGGCTATTACATTTTCCTACTCTTAATTTGCATGAACTGATCTGGGCAGTATTTTGCACCACCATTGACATGCCTCCCCCTTGGTGAACTGTTAGTATTATCAGTATCTATGACAATTCACGTTTTATTGCCATTGTCAAAGGGCTATCACCACAGTTACAATGCCATAGTAAAACACCAACATCACAGAAATATTTTGGCAATTACAGAGGAGTCTGGTTGTCACAGATTTTCAATTCGTTTCTCTCTGTATGCATACAATGTATAATTTCTAAAAATCTATATCAACTGATAAAATTTCATCCTGAGATATTTCATCACTCTAACGAATGGGCCATCACATTCTTAGTACACAAGAGATGGTACGGTAAACATCTGTGTGTCCACATTACTAGAGATTTCCCATAATGAATCATGATTTGTACCAACGTAGATTCCCCCTGTGAAGTCTACCGTGTCTCCCCTGTGTAGACAAATTCCTGGACCAGTTGAGAACTTCTGAAAACGTAATTTTAAGGACACCTTTCTTCTCAATTCCCATTTTAAAGGATTAAGAAAATTGCGCTTGATTGAGAGAGGAGATAGTATTTTTGTAAATTTTCCACTGATTGTGTCCTCAGCCATACAGACAAAAGGGATGGAAAGGAGGGAGACTAGTTGCACCTGTTTTATGAAACAAGAGGATATTGATTTTTTCCAAATAGAAAAGACGAAAGAAATTTACATGCTAACTTTTTTCAGAGAATAACCCCTTCAGTTGGTCATAACTTGCTTCCCAAAACTCTGACATTTGTAGTACCTGCAGAATGCGACTTTTATGGTTAATTGACGGTTTCTTTGAAATTTATACTACAATATGTCAAGTTACTTTTAATAAATGTAATTAATCAATTATATTGAGACTTCACATTATTGCTTTTATGCAGAACTGAAAAAGTTATAAGAAAACTAATGTCGTTGGTACAAATCAAACAGCATTGTGGGTAATTTATTGTACTGTGGAGTCTCTCTGTAAAGTAGCATGACACCTTCAGTTTGAAAATGATATCAAGAATACCATGCCAAAGGTTTAGCCACTGGGATGTTTGATTTTAAATTTGAGTAAATTTTACATATTTTAATCCCAAAATTTTGTCATAAAGTACACACCACCAACAAGTTGTTTTGTTCATTTTTATTCAAATGAAAAACAAATTTTGCTGAAAAAAGCATGAACATTATCAGGTAGGTGCTTGAAAATTAAATCATTCAGTCATCCTATCTTATTTGAATTAATTGGCAATACTAATGTACGGCATATACATAAATCAAATGTATTAAAAATAAAAATATCCTAAGCCAAAAAACAACATATAAATCAACTGCAAAAATGTAACCAAGTAAACATTAAAGTACACAAGGTCAGGATCCTAAATGTTGTTTTGATCAAAATTTACCATAGGACTTGGTGGCTGTTGGCCTCTAGAGTCTGGTCACATAGCAGACAAAAACATGCACAGATCTTTCACAAGGAACAGACAATGGTCTATGGAATTTTAAAGCTTTGTCTTGTTTCTCAAAACTATAGGGAAGTTTCTGCAACCTTTTCATTAACACATCACATTTATACAATATTAGACATTGCTAAGAATATGTCACCATAATTACAGTTTGTTGCCATAAAAGTTAAGAACCTTGGTCTACACTTTACCAGTTATGGTGACATTGGGCCAAGCCCATTCATTGCATTACTTTGTATCTAACCCTTCATCAATCTTGTGAAAGAATGAACTTTCACTTAAAAGTCAGTTTTAAAATTGAACAATGAAAGTTGTGAAGAAACATGTGATTGTGTGTCAATGCTTATTTATCCTACTGATACACATTTTGCAAATGGTCATTATCTCACGATTCAATGCAGAGCTTTGCCTGACATAAGTTGTACAACACTGTCATACATCACAGAAAACTAGATTTACTCTCATTTATTCAAAATCTCCAAATTTTCATTTTTTCCAGTTCTGTTATAAGTCATTAAAACTTGCCACCGTTGCAATTTAAAAATACATCAATCAATTCCGCTCGTGTATGAAGTTGTTGATTTGCAATATGACATTAGCCATTTCAACAGCAACTTTCAAGGCATTGATCTTGACAATAAATGAGTCAAGAACCACGGATTTATTTGTGTGTCTCATGCTGGCTCCTGTCAGCTTCCATACCAGATGCGTTTGAAATATCTAGTTTACCAGCAATGATTTGCAGACACTCAACAAATGCATTTGCTCCAATCAGGAAGTGGCTTCTGTAAATTCCAAGACTTTCCAGTACAGAGCATGACACCGTGTCAATCTGAAAAAAATTACAAATATGTAAAAGCATATTCACTATAACATTAATTGTTGAAGAACCCATAAGTTTGTATTCATTTTATACATAAATTATAACATGGTCCTAGAACCAATACTGTTTCACTAACATACCAGATTAAAGTAATTACCACCTTTTGACAAAACTAAATAAATTTATCCGAAACCTAAATACTACCTCGTAATGCATGGACAAAATATTTATATGATTTTTTGGACCAAAATTGAGTCTCATAAAACATGTAAAAATTCAAATTTTTATAATATTTGAATGACCCTTAATAATGAAATTCAATGAATGTGAGAACAAAATGCATAGTTAATATAATAAGCAACTATTGTGTATTGTTATCCGAAAATTACGAAACTAAAACCAATAAAACAACATAGCTACTGTTGTTACAGTCTGAACAAAAAATCTGAATGAGATCACTCTAACTGTGGAGTAAGCTACACACTATGTGTGACTGCATTTGGCCCAGCAGCTTTCAAGGACTCTGGAGACATAAATTCATGGAAGACAACAGATAACCCCTATAATGTAAGTGTTAGGCAATTGAAAGAAGGTCTTACATATATGACATGGATGATTTGTTGAATTTCAGTGTAAGAGTTGCACAATAGGTTGGTATTATTTTTACTGATTTGTCAATGACAAGGGTTTTGAAGAGTTGATCATGCCTTCCTTGGAAGGTTGGCCAGCTAAGTGAACTTCTGGCAGATGTTACATGATCCAACGTTTAAAGGCCACACTGATACACATTATGATACATTGAAGACTACTTGTCCCTGTAAGATTACTATTGGAAAAGATAATGTCACAGTAGCCTAGACAGTAACATAAAAGATGATATGCTAAAAACTTTTTCTGGATTACATCATAGCCTGAAAAAGGACAAGTCAGACAGACACTGCACAGTTGGCAGTGATAGGCTACATGGTTGGACCAGCTGAGATTTGATTCAAGTTTTAAACCTACATAGGTAACAGAAGCATTTCTTTTAATAGTAATAGTCTGTATAAAACGAGATTTTATGTAATTTGCTTTCTCTGAAGTTGTCAATGTGAACCAAAGAGCATACACTGATACATTAGAGATATTGGGTTTCAGAGAGTCGGTGTAGAGAAAGTAGTTTTAAGCCATGAATTTCATGTTCTAGGTTATCATGAAGTCAGTCCATGTAAGCTATGTTGCTGCCTTTGAGAATATTGATTAACCTGCAAAACTACAAATTACAGTGGTATAATGAGGCCAAGTGGCAAAATCAAAAAGTGAAAATAATAAAGGTCCATCAGGTTTTCCCTTCAATTACGGTGTAGTTTCTGGGCAAATCATCAAAGTATGGGCAATTCTCAGAGAAATACTCCAAATCAGCAAGTTTGTGGAACTGATCACTGAACAGATAAACATGGAGCATCATGAATGTGGTTTGATATGAAATACCAACCTGTTCTCTGAGATAGCGTACCAGTTCTCGTTCTATCTCACCTCCACCTCTCAATACCACAGGGTTAACCAAGATATTTCTTAAGACAACGTGTGCATTTTCACAGACATTCTGTTGACATTCAAAAAATAGAGATCATGAAATTTCACAGAAGTAACATTTTTCCTTCATGGACTATTTATGTTGGAAAGTTGAAGAATATTCACTTATTATACAAACTTTGAAATTTTTCAACATTAAGGAGTCCATATTATTGGTTCTTTGTATAACTGATATCCTCATGTACATAGGAATAATATAACTTGAGGAGTTGTCAATTATGAAAACTGATGTATAACTGATGTATACAAAACATTCTTTCTTTCAGAGGAAAGGATCACACCTTGATTCATATTTTGCACTTGAAGGTTGAAATAAAGATCATAATATTGCCTGCACAAACATGAAATAGACCAAACTACTGGTAAATATAAAGATACACTGCAAAGTAACTCCATGCCAGAGATTTCTGTAGTGCAAAATTAATCCAAGTTGACTCACTGTGTATAATTCCTCCATTACAAGACAAGCGATGCATAATAGCAACATCAGTTCATATTGTGTATCACAAACAGCCATCAAGAAATCACTGTCACAATAAGAAGTGTCATTTTGAGGTATGAGGGAGATGGTCAACACCAAAACTACAGGATTTCATTATGTTTATACCAAGTGTCACGGTTAGCAACCCCTAGTATGTGTATTAGCATGACAGCACTTGGGTGAAATATCTTTATGTGATCCTTTTCATGAATTGAAAAAAAATTTGCAAGAAGAGAAAAATGAATGACAGATGGACAACAGACTTGCTGACACGTGTAAGATTGTTCTACATTGCATTATCATATAAAAATTAGCTTCACAGAAGATTGAAGGCTGGCAAAAAAAGCAATGACAATAAATGCCACTGTTTTCAGGTCTGTTGTAACCAGTCATTTCTCTGTGAGGAAATTATTTTAAGATATATAGACTTACTTTGAGTTCATCTACAGAACTTTCATTGTGGTTGCAAATTACTAAAGTCACAACATTGGTACTGGGTGAGAGCATGTGAATGAAACTTTTACCAAAGAGAACCTTGTGTGTAACATCACTCAGATAACCAAAGTCATCATCAGACACTTGAGAATGAAATGTACTCAGTTTCTTGGCACCTGAAATAAACAAAAGCAAATGCACATTACTGTATGACAACAATTACTATACCAAACAGAAGCTCATTTCAGAAGGCAAGGTTTCGTTTTGACATTGAATATACAACATAATGCTGGCTTGGAGTTGCCTTCCTTTTACCCGCTGTTTGATTTAAAATAATAACAAAATATTTGAAACCAGACAAACCATGACCTTCATTGTTACAGCCTTTAGCAATACACAATTTGTTGGGAGATTTGAGACTACAAAGAATGGTTCCATCAATTCAGAATGATCGTCTACGTGTCAGTTGTCACATACATCGGTTTGTCAGGAAAAATAATAATAAAATGAAGTGTACTTAAAACTTTACAATTTAAGTCACGTTAGATGGGTTGGTGCGAGCCACCACGAGTTAGTGGTTTCAGAAAGTTTTTTTAAATACCTACTAATTCTGACATAACAGATGTTTTAACATTTGATATAACTGTCCACAGACAAAGCAACAGTGAAAATTTTGGTCAGGACATTATTTGTTACACTGCCACTGTTCCCAACACTTTTATACAAACTTGCACTTGAAAATACATACCTGTACATTTTTGTACTGCATCTATGTGGCTGACGGACAACCTATCAATGGTCAACACATCACATTCTCTCAAGTACTTCTTGACGGTAGGGTGGATGACTTTCTGACAGGCAACCAATCCAACATCTTGCTGAACTAAATCTTCAACAACACTAACTATCTTTGGCAGAACTACATCACTACTTTTTGTTGCCATCGAGGACACATACTGTATGTCCATAAATTCATCACTATCTCCTGACATTGATATATTGAAGAGAACTACTTTTAGCAATCCTTTCTTAGGTCCAGTACAAACTCTTCTAAGTTTTCTTATACAACATTTGTAAACTTGGCAAGTGAGGAGCTTCAAAGAGTACACCTTGAATACAATGTGATTGTGAAGCTGGATGTCCCTCAATCTTAATATACTGCACTATACCAATAGATGCAGAATTGCTGTCTGCTGCACTGTTAGTAACAGACTGTAGAAAAGACTGAAGAACAAGGCTACAAACAATGTCTTTCTCCCTTGTTTGAAGACAGCATGTGGTTTTACTACCGACGATACCACTGACAACACTCAACAATTCTTTGGAATTAGAAAAACAAATTTTATATTTGCTCTTACAATCTGGTGATTCAAGAAAGTTTACAGTTTGCTGAAGCAGGAATTCATTGATACAGACACTGACTCTTCTAGGAATATCTGAAAGCAAGCATTTTTCAATCAATGAGATGGAAAGTATGGCGGTGAATAATCCTCCATCACTGAACCTTTCCATGTGGTTTTGTATTGCCGTTTTCAAAAGCTGTAAAACGGGACACGAAACTGAAATATTATGAAATAAGGTACTTGATAATGTTGTCAATGTCACATGACCACCAGAATTATTTTGTATTATTTTGATTCTTCCTTTGGGTCCAAAACAAGACAAAACAAGATCTTTGAAGATCTGAATATTATTGATAACATCAGGATCATTCAGAGTCTGTGCTGACACTGTTGATTGCTGTATTGACGCCACCTGCAAGCCATCATTGGGACCCGTATAAAAAGCACACATCTAGAAAAAAAGAACAAAATCAATAGAAAATAGCTGTTTATGTGAATCATCCAGTGGCAAAAGAAAAGGTGACACCAGTATTGTCAAAATTTCAGGCAAAATGTTATTGTTGTGACTATCTATTTTTTTGCATTTTAAAATTCTGTCTTATCAAATGACAACATTGTAAGCATTCAGAGTACAGAGGGAGAGTTTTACAAAGTGTAAGATACAAATGCAAGATGTTATAAGCTTAGTTGATCTCTCAGTGTTGTAATATTTCAGGCCACAAAATATTGTTTCTGGTCACTGCGCCAGTCATTTCATAACCTGCCAGTCAGGTCTTTTTTGGTGGTTTCCTTACTTTCTTTTTCTATTTTTTTCCTTTCTTTTTATTCCAAACAATGGTTTGGCACTATTGATGCAACAGTTATTGTCTTTTATCACTGGCTGCATAATACTTCTGTTTTCTTTTTGGCATTTTTGGACATGCAAACAGTGATATCAAGGATAGCTGTACTGATGAGTATGTAACCCCCCAAAAAGACCTGACGCACGTTCTGAAATGACGCACGCAGTGACCAAAAACAGTCTTTTTGGGGGGGGCCTAAAAGTTACGATAAAGAGTTTTCTCTCTTGGGATTTTTCAAACAAACATTCACAATCATACTGTATGTAACAGTCCTCTTCTGTGATTTAAATACTATATCATACCCAACAACTGGTTTTTCCATAGGAATCTTTTATGTACAGGTTTTGAACAAACTACTCACTAGACAAGGTGGCCTACCACCATATAAGAGCAACTCTGTGATATTTTGCATAAAAAAGTAAGAAAACTAGTCTATCTGTCATAGATTGATAGAAGGAAAATTCTACATATTCACAAAAGCACAGACACATTGCTATGAACAGTACATTTGTGCAAAAACAGGACAAAATTCCCTGCAGCATGCAAGAATTTCGACAAAGAAACATTTTAAAACATAAGGATAATTACAGATTTTATACATTACCACTCACATTTATGTCTAATTACTGGCATTTGATTAAAACTAATTTGTTCTTTGATCTGCTTGTTCAGATTGAGTCTTCTTTGATTTGAGATATTTCGGCTTAATGTCATCTACTTCTCTAGGCTTGTTTGAAAACAAGGGATGTTTGTTAAGCAGATACCAGCCAATGTGTATAGTAACCAAGCTTATACCCATAACAATCCACACTCTATTTCTCCCAAAGAAAGTTTTTGGAGGTGGCTTTGGTAGTTGAGACTGATGATGGGGTGGCCGACTTTGATCCATTGGAATACGAGTGTTGAACCTAAAAGCTAGATTATAGGAAAAAGAAAACACATCTTGAGTACATAAATAGTATATCAATTGAATATTTTATTGCCTTCCATGGTGTAGGGCCGCGTTCAAAAAATATGGTGAGGGGGAGGGGCTGGAGGAATCGCGATTGAAATCTTTTTTTTTTTCAGATCCCCCCTCAATACCCTCAAAAATTTTCAAGTCCCCCCCCCCCATTGACATATAGCCGCATATTTATTAGGAATGCACGCAGAGTAAAAAAAACATGTAATGTGTCGTTCTGCACGCAAATGTTCAACACTATCTCTTTATATCAGCAGGTTGTAGAGCCATATACCTAGGGCAAGTTCTTAAATTGATTCATTTTTAAATGCATCAGTGAACTTTTTGGATTTCTCAGTCTAAGCCGACTTGAGTTTATCCAACTCTAGCCAGTTCAATGGCACCAGCTGAAAAGCACACAAAATGACAATCATGAGAGAGTATGAAAATTGTGTATTCCTAGCTACGTTTAACCAAATTGTGAAAAAATGAGCACAGTGACCTACCAAATTTTTTTTTCAAAAGTACAAGACATACAACTTAGATGCCACTTATAAAATGTTTTACAAAATTGACAATACTGGAAGGTTAAAATATTCCATGAAAATAATGTTTTAATCTCAGAAATTTTGGGTGTAATAATGGCAATTTGAAAAAAATAAAAGATTCCATTTAGTCACACAGTTTTCCATTTAAATTAGAGTCTTTACTGTTCAAAGTTTTACTTTGTGTTATTGGTACAATGAGATGTGAAAATTTCATTCACTGCATGAACTTTATATGAATGGTTTTATATATTGATTTTAAGTGATTTAGAAAAACTGACTTTTCATCGTACATTTGTATAAGATCAATTATGGTGACCCCATCTTTTTTCTCTAATATTTGATTGTTCTCATATGCCAGAATTCAAAAATCCATGGTAACTGTTAGTCCCTAGTCTTCTATGTGTTGCTCTCTGGCTGGATCTTGTGTACAAGTAGATGTATGTTTCACTGTCAATTGAGTGTCCTATGACTGAAACTCTTCTCAAACTACATCAGAGTCATATTTAGACAAACGGGCTTTGTTGACAAACTGAATATTGTGTTTTTCAGCATGCTGTAGAAAGACACCAAGAAACTGTGTTTGATACATTGCATAGAAATATTGAAAAATTATCACCAGTTGAAGCTCCTGCCCCATTACAACGCCAATTTATTTTACATAAATTTAATGGCATTCATACATTTTTAGATTTTTTCGAGATTAAAGACATAAAATTGCGACAAACCGGTTCTAGATTTTGTTTAATTATTACGAACATTAGAACCATTGGATGACATCAAAATGTTGGTAGTCAAAATACTTTCAGGTCCCCCTATAGGCAAAGCAAAATTTTCAAGTCCTCCCTCGACTACCCCAAAAATTTTTGAATCCCCCCTGAATTTCTCCAGCCCCTCCCCTCACCACTTTTTTGAACGTGGCCTAGGTCTCGTCCGAATTGCCAGTCTTGGTAGTACCTCCATGGGAAGCATTGCGTTGTGACCTCGGCGAAGGGTCTAGGTCCTAACCTAGTCCTGCGTACAGGTCTGTGTGTCCCCGGCGTTATACGGTGGAGGCTGTATAACGCCGGGAACACACAGACCTGTACGCAGGGCTAGTCCTAACCCTGGGGAACTAACATGGAAAGGACACAGGGAAGTTGTTTTCGTGATCTAAGCACAGTCTCTGGTGGCCTATTCTGCTCTGGGGCTATTCGCCCCATAGACAGCAGTGTTCTCCCCAGGATCAAGCAAAAGCGTAGCGGCTAATTTGCATAATCATTTGCATATCATTAATTTATATTTGCATATGGATATAAGCTTGCACATGCACCCACGCATTCATGTACACTCACAACAAAATGCAAATTGGTAACACACAAGTATGCAATTTGAACATCATGGAAACTCTTTATTACACTTAAATCATCACAGTATAGTACAATTGCAATTAAAATAGAAGATTCAAACAGTAACAGCAAGTTCAGATTGAAAGCAAGAAATGGTTCGTCTGATTGGAGTTTCATTAATACATATATTGCTAATAAAATTGTCAAAAATTGCCAACAAAGAGGAAAATTCATAAGTTTAAGCTTTACACAATTCAAATGTAATTGAGTTTTATATCATTTTTGAACGACAAACACCGCGAATAATGTTTCATCACGGGGATCAATTTCAACCAGCCGCCCCCCCCCCCCCCCCCCCCCCCCGTAACTACCACTGCCTCAGACCGCCACTGAACATCGTCGTTCGATTCTTGATTTTAAAAATACCACCAAGATGATCACAAGACATGAACTAAGTATGACTAGAATCACTCGAAAATCAGGTGTAAAATCTTTCAGAGAACGTGTCAGAGTGGAACCACACGCGACGCAAGGATCAATGTCAACACGTTATAAACACGTCGGCCAACATGGCCGCCGCCATATTGGAATTTATGCAATGTGAACTCGATCGCGATCGTGATTGTACTCGGACAAAAAAAAGATCATCGTTGTAAAATCATAATCAACCTCACTAGTCAACTGCTTCTTTTGTTTCTTTTGCGGTCCATTTCGTTGATCAAAGCATGGGAATGTGATCAAACGCTAGTGCTACACCGCCTAACTCTGTGAATACTTGTCCTCGATGTATACCGACTAAAGGTCTTTGTTGGTCGTAATAGTCGTTGTAGAATGAAAACTTGTGAACAACCCAGCGGATTCTTCTATTGTTTTAACGTTCCTCTCAACACTTACGGACAAGTTATCGGACGCATACCATACTTCACACCTTCCACTCTTTCACCAGGTTGAAAGTTGCAGTGAGCGCTAATGTGTAGACAATGCATGCAACAGCTGGTAGCTACGCAGAGCGCTTGCGTGTGAACTAAAGGATGGCGGGAATATTTTAAAGCGCGTAGCGGGGAGAATCAAAGCGTAGCGGGGAGAGGCGAAAGCGTAGCGGGACCGCTACGCAAAAATGGCCTGGGGAGAACACTGGACAGAAGCGAGAAACATCTCAAGTCTGGAAACAGAATGGCTATAAAAACCACGCCATGTAACATTCCGTGTCCGATTTCACAGTAAAATTAGCAAGTTCATCTATCATGTGACCGTCAATTGTTCCCTATCATTATCAAAATTCATACCTGGTACATAATTTGCTTCAAAAACGCTCGTTTCTTGTGATTTTCGGCCAAATTCGACAGACACATCATCAAAACGTAGGCATGAGCAACATTCCAGGCACCTCACAGTGGACGTTGGGTACCTCCACTTTACTGACGTTAGCGCCGCGTACCCATGTGGGGTGACTGGAAAGTTGTTCATGCCTTATGTTTTGGCGAGGTGTCTTCTGAACTCAGCCGAAAATCACACGAAAATTCATACATGATACTTCATCTGCTTACAAAATGCTCATTTCGTGTGATCTTCGGCCGAGTTCGAGAGACACCTCGCCAAAACATAAGCGTAAGCAACAGTCCAGTCATCCCTCATGGCACAGTCCCTCTATCCAGATAGAGGGACTGTGCTCATGGATAGGCGGCGCCAACATCAGTAAAATGCAGGTACCCAAGAGGTGACCGGAATGTTGCTCACGCTTATGTTTTGACAATGTGTCCGTCGAATTCGGCCGAAAATCACACGAAACGAGCGTTTTTGAAGCAAATTAAGTACCAGGTATGAATTTTGAGAATGATAGGGAACGATCGACGGTTACATGATAGATGAACTTGCTAATTTTCACAGTGAAATCGGACACGGAATGTGACATGGCGTGGTTTTTATAGCCATTCTGTTTCCAGACTTGAGGTGTTTCTCGCTTCTGTACACTCGTCTATGGGTGGAATAGTCCCAGAGCTGAATAGCCCACCAAACGACTGTGATCTATCTTTATCTGGCTGTTCATGTATATTGACACTTAGATTCAATATGTCTTCTCAGTACGGGAAAAGGATCGATACGACATGTATTAGGATATGCACGGTCTCTCCACAAAATTTTGTGGAGGGACTGTGGGATATGCTATGCCTGTTGGCGATGTGCGTACGTGTGACGCTGGGTGTGCGTACGTATGCGTGTGACGCTGGGTTACATCATCGTCCCGGCTGCATGTTGCAAGGTTACGTATACTATAAAACACTGCGGACCGCAGTGGTGCATTTCGATTTCCTTACTTGTAAAAACACCTTCTGTCGTCACATTAGGAAGATTTCACCAATTAAGTGGATTCGGTTTTCTGAAAACCCTTCTGTTGCGTGCGTCCAGGTGCAGGAATATGAATATCAGAATATGCTCTTTCAGCTTCTGGTTCTCGACCCAACATGCATGCATGAACGACGACTTGCTTTTGAGCTAGCAAAGGTTATGCGCGGTCAAAGTTGGTTTGTGGTCACTTTTCTCCAATTACAACCAATCAGCCTAGCGCTTGGAAGTTTGAGTCTTTGACAACTTCCACATCCTGATCCTGTATGGTTTCATCGAAACAGGCGCTCGCAACGTTCTTGAAATGCAGTTTGGCATACAAGACACATGGATGACTGTGTCACTGACTAAGGTTCCACTCTGGTTTAGGTGTGATGGGTTATTCAAGTTCATTGGTCAGGGTAAGTTAATACTGTGAGTGAGTGTTCTGGCGCGCTGACGTGAAATTTAAAAACCCTGCACGAAACTGTATATGTATCGTGCATGAAATTACCACATTTTTAGTGAATTCACTTACACTGTAATAATTGTCGCTTATTACTTCCCTCGGTAGGTTAGCGATTCGCATCTACTGATGATTAGTCTGTACGCGAGAAAGCGAGATAATGCCTCGTCTCAGTGGTTCACGGATCGACACTTCAAGGTTTGTGCAGGTCAAAGTTCATAGTCTTTGTGCTAGTGGAAGTGTCATGTCAGTATTGGATCATTACCTCCCTTCCAGTATTTAATTTTCCATTCATTCATTCGTTAAGTGTTTTGTTTAGACCTATTTTTAAACTGCAAGCTGCTTATTTCAAACAATTTACCGGTCTTCCCAAACCTAAGCAAAACACTACTAAGGACATCACTTGGTCGTTCTTTCATTGTTAAAATGGTTGTTTTTCTTTCTCTGTATTGTTCACTTACATTTGTAACACATCTTGATGTACCATACCATACTCTCTGTTAGTATGTGTCGAGTAAATAAAGATTGATTGAAGGAAATATACTGAAGTACATTTGAAGTTTTCTCAACCAAATGTTGCACTCAAGACATGATAGAACGATAGTATTATAAGCATAAAGATAGCAAACAATTCAGCCAATCTTTTACTGTCTGTACAATTTTTAATTTCTCCTCTCTAACATCTTCATAAACATCCCATGTATGTTAAGGCGATACCGAAGGATTCAAATTGCTAAGCAACGGTTGCTAACGGTATTTACCAAAATCAATCAAAATACAAAGTTTTCATGGTTTTCTTTGCATAATAAGGATTTACAGAACCATACGATTCCAAAAGATGCAGGTTTGTTGTGCGATTGGTCAGTGACGTCACACATATACAAATTTTCACAGCTCTATTTTAAAACGTTTCAGCTCCTACAAATTTGCACCAAATTTTCCAAAATTTCAGAATGTAACACATGAGATACCTGTTTAGCGCCCCTAGCATGGATTAGGTTATCTGTTCAAGTACAAACGATTTTTGAACAGGAAAATATCTACTGTGTCATTTTGTGAAATTTTGAAGGGTTTTACGGCGATATCTCACAAACGGCCCGGAATTTTTAGAAACGCATGCTTATCTATATTCTCATGAATGACTTCAATAATCCTACCAAAAGTCAGCTAAATTGGTTTACAATTGAGAGAGTTGAAAGATTTTGAGCATTTTCAAAATACTAGGAGTCGAAAATCCATAGAAAACAACGGAACGGTAAGATTTTGCACGTGCAAAAGTGCGCATTTGGAACGTCACTAGTGATAGCAACCAACGCGCGCTTTGAATCCTTCAGTATCCCCTTAAAGGTCTATTGAAGTTTATTTGTCAATTGTCAATTTAATTACTGTGGAAATGCAGCTGCTGTAGATCCATCTGTTTGATAAATATAATTTGATTACTGATAGTGTATGAATGAAGTCTGTAGGATTTACAGAAAAGTCTGCTTTAAAGGGAGTGGAGAGATGTACTAAAGCATGTAGCCTAGAATCCTATTCGTCCGCTTGCCTCCGTACCTCCGACCCACTACCGTCTAGTCTCGTGAGCAGTATTTCGAGCTGGAGTTGTAAAAACTGCTCATTTGAATGTCAATGGTCGCCAACTGAGACCCTGACGTCACTAGCGTCCCTTTCAAAGTCAATCACTGAAAATGACCCTCTCATGATTGGCCTATGACTTGGTTGGGCAGAGCTAATTAATATGACGTCAAATATGTTAATTATGTTGACACTGCAGCTCTGCCCAACCAAGTCATAGGCCAATCATGAGAGGGTCATTTTCAGTGATTGACTTTGAAAGGGACGCTAGTGACGTCAGGGTCTCAGTTGGCGACCATTGACATTCAATGAGCAGTTTTTACAACTCCAGCTCGAAATACTGCTCACGAGACTAGACGGTAGTGGGTCGGAGGTACGGAGGCAAGCGGACGAATAGAATTCTAGGCTATAAAGCATGGCACAAAGATGACCCCTATTGCATGAATATTACCGACACTCCAATTTATTACTGGTTCTTAATAGTTTATGAGAATACTTTGGCTTTATTTGATGTTTGTGCTCTAAAAATGTATCAACATGGTGACACATATAAGTCCACTACTCAGAGTATCTTTGTGGTATTATGATCAGCATTCAATTTATTTACAAGCAATGCATTTATCATATTAGAATTATAATATTATATTAATATTAGAAAGTAGCCTATCTATTGAACTGTATAGTATGTTCATGTCAGTAGAGTTTAACCACATAAAAAATACTGCACAGTAGTGCACAACTCTATTGCTCATTGCATGCTCAAAGAAACCACACAAAATTCCCTTTCAATAATAAAAATTTAACAAATGTGAAGTCTGTGCCAAGTTTTACTTTGGAGAAGTGAAAGGTAGAACGTGCCTCAGGGACAAATAGTCAGACTTTCAAATTTCTACAACTTTTCTGATCTACCTCTTGTTGGGGATCATTTGAAGCTCTTGAAGAAAGAAAAGCTTTACTATATTAGTTTTTCGAAAATCCTAAACTTAATTTCTCCCCCTTAGAGTTAACACAGGAATGGCGGCCATGTTGAATTTCAAATATCGCAAAATGTTCGGTAATTTTTTTCACTAGTTCCAAACTTTGCACAGTAAGACACACCTCCTGTTTTTTATTGTTGATTTGGTGAGAGAATGGTTGAAAGTTTCATTTAGGAAAGTTTGTGCAAAAATTTAAGTCTTTCACTTTCAAGGTGCATACTACTCTAACTCTATATTTTCAACTAAGAATAGCTGTCATTTTCAATGTTAACACATTGAAAATAATGTATTTTCAGTGAAAACTTGATTTTACATATTTTTTAAAATGAGCCTTTGCAGTTTATAGACCAGCAAAACTTGTGAAATTTTAGGTCAAAATACTCAACCCCAACTTCAGGTGCATTCTGCTGTAGTATACATTGTAATACATCCTCCACAAGACATAGAGACAGATTGTGTTTAAAATTATACCTTTAGGTTTAGATAAACCCCCAAATTCATACTATGCAATGAAACTTAAATATATCCAACCCTGCAAATAGCACTTATAACTTGACAAAAAATGTTTTACAATTCGATGAAAACAGGCTGATATTAGAATTATAGTGATGAATCAGTCAGATTATTTCAATCAACGGAATTTGTGAAATTCCAACAATTACAGCAATGTATACCCAAATAGACTTAAATAAATGTGTTATTGATTTAAAATAATCTACAGGAAGCACTGGCTTTACTTCGTGGTAGCGTCTCTCAATATGTACAAGAATTCATCAATAAAACACCAAAGACAAATATACGACAGAAGAAAGAAGTTTGTCTTCCAGAAACCCCCAAAGAAGCCACAGGTATGAAATAGTTAAGATTTACTGTAGACTGAAAGATAGTCTGTGATAAATATTTAAATATGAATTCAGAATGGTGTAGGGTTTGTACCATGGGTTTTGAAATACATCTGGTGTATTCCTGATTTTCCTGTCACCATCAACATTGATTCCTCAGAGGTAAGAATTCAATTCAAGTTTGGAAACGTTGATTTTTCAAAGTACTCTTCCTTACTCAGATTACTGATTGGCACTTTAATAGGCGACTTTGTCAAATTAAATATGGTAGAACTTTTAAGGGTCGTTTGATTTGCAAGATCATCAAAAATTAGACCTACTTTCAGCTGAATTCTATTTTTGTTAAGGATTGCAACTCCTCAGATGAAAAATTATTAAGATATTGTCTGGCACATCACAATACCAGTAAAGATGTCTTCTTTCCTCTACATTCAGGTACATTGGTCAAAGTCAAGTATCACTTTGCAAAGCGACATTTCAACAATACCTGTTTGATGCCAGAAAACTTGTTTGACATAAACACCCTTGAACAACACAAAGGTTGGTTTTTTGTTGATCCCACCATCTGCTGCCCACAAGGAGATATTTGATTTGAATCATCTAATTGTCAAGCTATCAAAGTACATAAATGTAGCTCATCTTCAAATGGTACACGTAACTTGTACTGATGTCAGAGTGTGCTGGAAAACACCAGACGTCATTTTTTGCTCACGTGTTTACACACGTGAGCATATGTCGCAGCGATGTCTGTCTGTCTGTCCGTCTGTGTGTCTGTGTGTCTGTCTGTCTGTCTGTTGGTCCAATATCTCAAAAACGGCTGATTAGATCACAATCAAATCTGGTACATAGATTCAGTTAGCGAATGGCAAGAACTGATTAGTTTTTGGTGGGTGTGGCTTGCTTACTTTTTGCTCATTTGCATAATTAATGATAGTAGAAAAATAGCGCCAATGGCACTTGATCACAACTGGTACATTGTGAAACTACTCTATCTCTGGGTACACCTGTACATGAAATACTGAATGGGTAGGTGCTGCGGGTTTGGAGTTTGTCAGTAAATGCACACAGAAAACAAAGTCCCGAAGTAGCGAATTCCAGCCATTTTCAAACCACACTGTTTGTCAGTGGGGTAAGCAATATTCGCAAAAATCACATTTCCAGGCTAATAGACTATGTTTTACGAAATCACACGTCCTTATTACAAAATAAAACGATCTTTGTCTTTAAATCAATGCGCCAGTAAACAAGTCCAGCAGCTAGTTATGTCATCAAGTCTGTAATGTTAAGGGTCATAACAAATGTGAGAAATCTAAAACATTAAATATGTTGTTTTTTATCAATTTTATTACCAAAAGCGCATGAAAATCTCTGATACTTTGAATCAGCCATCCTGCATATTTGTAACATTCATCAAAACCTCATTTCTGTTCCACAACTCATTAAATAGTCCACAATGCAGGATTGGTGTACATTCCAAAACTACATATACGAAAGACCCCTAAAATCAATTAGTTAAAGGGGGGTTGGAAATTTCCCAAAACTATCTAACCACTGCTCCGTTTGGCTCCATTTTTCGGAATTGGAACCTTGGAATTAGTCTGAATATCTCTACAAAATATCAATGCAGTCTGTTCAGCGGTTTTTTACTTTTTGTCGTTTATGGAAAATGGACACTGTCCACCACCGGTTGAAGCTAACCCTATATCACAACTTCCAGATGTGATAATGACCTATGGTCATTATGTTCAAAAATACCGCCAATGGCGCTTGGACATAATGACCGCCTAGTATTATCGGCATTTATCAACAACCACACTCACTGTGAATTAGACAGACCACGAAGTCAATGAGCAACATATAGCTGAAAGACTATTTTTCACATTGCGATTTTAAGCTCATTTTTATGAGAAAAGAGACATGTATATGTATATGGAGAAAAAGCAGAAGACATATTTGTAAATTGTTTGTTAAGTGACAATCATATATGCATCTCTTGAAATTTTGTGGTTATAAGGTATAACAGTAGTGTAAGAATAATGAGGTATGAATAAGTTAGTAAAGCTAAGTTGACAGTAATTAAGATTACAAAATTGTACACTAAGCTGGGGAAATCTGATTGAAATAAATGTTGAAAAGTAGCAAAGTCATGGTCATCTTTTGTCTAATACCTTGTGTAAGTTCATGAACTTTACATAAATCTTGCTATAGATTTGTTGCTAATGGGCAATAACTGTGTTTCAGATCATTTGAGAGCAATCTATCCATGACAGGTTTAAATTGTAATATACTTCTATTTAAAGGAGAGAAACTTCTCAAATAATTTTTTTCCCTGTAATTTGCTGTGAGAACACATGGACAGATGCTCAGGACTCTATGCTGGTGCTACCTTGATAACTAACCCACAAGTTGTAACGTCATTGTCTAACCTGTTCACCCCAATTTAATGTAGACAGGTCCACACTCTCCATTGATAACAATGAGTTTGGGCCATACCATTGTAGTGAAAGACTGTAACATGTGAGGTTGTGGATACTAATCTCTGGAATGTCAAAGTCTGTATATTGACTCAAGGATGGTTACTTAACAAATGCCTAGGGTCATCTCAAAAGTGAGAATCTAAACTATGAAATATGTTTTTTTTAATGCTTTTGATGCCCAAAAGACCATAGAAATCTCTTATACTTCGAATCAGCCATCCTGCATATTTCTAACATTCATCAAAACCTAATTTCTGTTCAACAACTCATAAAACAGTCCACAATGCAGGATTGGTATACATTCCAAAACTACATATATGAAAGACCCCTAAAATCAATTAGATAAAAAGGGGGTTAGAAATTCCCAAAACTATCTAACCGGCGCTCCGTTTGGCTCCATTTTTCGGAATTGGAACCTTGGAACCAGTCTATGTATCGGTATCAAATATCAAAGCAGTCTGTTCAGCAGTTTTTGACTTTTTGTCGTTTACGGAAATGGACGACATCAAACACCGGTTGAAACCACCTCTATATCACAACTTCCAGTTGTGATAAAAAACGGATATTCATTAAAAACGACTACACACGATTTGATGAGATTTGTTACAAATGTTGATCACACCAAGATATATCAGCAGTGGGAACCATTAAGGGGTGACATGAGAGAGAGTTGCTAATTTGCATATTTAATGAACTTTCCTAATTAGGGATATATATGTGATTTGACTCGATCAAAATCGACCAAACTTGGTATGTAATAAAGATACTATGATTTAACATTATTGAAAGTCATTAAGCGTTTTAACTGCAGCCAATTCCTAATTTACATATTTAATGAACTTTGCTAACCAGAGATATATATTTAAATTGACAGGACCAAAGTTGATGAAACTTGCCACATGTATTGAAGCTACTATGATAGAACATTTTTGAAAATCATTAAACATTTTTACTTCAGCCAATTCCTAATTTGCATATTAAATGAATTTTCATAATTAGGGATATTTATCTTAATTGACTTGATCAAAATTGATGAAACTTGCTATGTTCATTAAAGACACTATAATATAATATTATTGAAAGTCATTAAGCATTTTCTCTTCAGCAAATTCCTAATTTGTATATTAAATGAACTTTCCTAATTAGAGATATATATCTGAATCAACTGGACCAAAGTTGACAAAACTTTCTAAATAATGCAGATACCATGATACAACATTATTGAAAATCATTAAGCATTTTTACTCAAGTCAATTCCTAATTTACATATTTAATGAACTTTGCTTATTAGGGATATATAGTGGGATTTACTTGATCAAAGTTGGCAAAACATGCTATGTACATTGATGATTAGACCAGGTTAAAACAATATCAAAAGTCATTACACATTTTCATGTCAGCTAATTTATAATTTGCTTGTCTAATGAGCTTTCACAGCTCGGCATATATGTCTTGAAGGACTGGCCAACGATAATTACACTTGCTATATAAAGTGGTGATCAATGACAGCAGTGAAAGAACTTTAATATTTTTATTTCAGCTAATTACATATTTGTATACTTCATTACCTAATCGGCGGTGATTATTGTTCATTACGTTGATCATAATACTTTCAATGAAGTTGCAAACATGTGGCCATGGTTAAAATTTACACATAACCACAATATATAATGAAACACGTGAGCATTTTCAGTTCATATCTGGCGTCATTTTATGAATGTGTTGTCCATATTGTTAAGTTGTTCATAATGGTATTTCTTTTATCAAAGATATCTCATACACGAATTTTCACATCCTGGCACATAAAGTGGTAGTGAATGTGTATCAACTCAACAGTGCCGGTTCTCAACACATCAGCAGTGTCACCAACCTAGAAGCAAACAGTGATAGGAGTGATTACTTCAACAAAACTACAGCTTCAGGGATAGCAAACTCTAATGTACGTATCAAGTCTGCAAAGAGGAAGCAATCGAAGTTGAAAAACATGTAAGTAATTAGTACCGGTATATGGACTACCTATCTTGTATCACATTGTAGATTTTCATTTTAACAGGAAAGTAAGATTGTAATTCAATTAATATTGAAAGAAAATGTAAAATTTAAAGTTTCTGACATCTTTCAGTGGAATTTTTGAAGTGATTCAAGAAGTCAAACCAGTGGGTTTTCAAAAATTAAATGAAAATACTAAATTATATAGCCAGGTATGGTAAGTGGTTACAGCACAATGTACCTCATTCGTTTGATGTGTTTCACTCACAGAGTAAAACGACACCAAGAAACACCACAATCAACAATATTGTCATTAAGAAGTTTTGATGGTGGATTCCTCAAAGAAAGTGAGAGCAACATTGAGGACAAGACCAAGAGT
Organism: Ptychodera flava; assembly: GCF_041260155.1. Classification (NCBI taxonomy): domain Eukaryota; kingdom Metazoa; phylum Hemichordata; class Enteropneusta; family Ptychoderidae; genus Ptychodera; species Ptychodera flava. The sequence goes on along the minus strand of NC_091941.1, from coordinate 39,063,665 downwards.
GACTCAGGAGTCAGCTCATCGGAAGAAAATTCAGTGACAGCTGAAGACGAGAGGGTTAGTTTATCAGCAGATACATTGGCAAGGGATGATAGACAGACAGATGTTTGTGGCAAAAACTACAAATATCATAAAGGAAACTACCCACTCATGTCCTCATCTAAAACATCTGAGGACAAAAAAGACATAAAGAATTTACAAAATGATGAAAACGAGTCTGTTTCTCATCACAGTGTCACAGACTTTGGTTGGATGAATGAGCAAACATCGGCGAATGCAGCTGTTAAAATAAACAAGTTGTCAAGGAAACAGCAGAAGCAAAAAAGGTTTGGTAAAGAGTGTGCTCATGATGATGTTTTGACCATCAACAATGTCAACAGAGCTGCTGACAGTTCAAGTGAGGAAAAGACTGATGGTTCAGAAGAGATATTGAGGACAAGTTGTCACAGCAACCAAAGTGATTGCAAATTTGCGTCGTCAAGATTGCAAAAAACCAAAGTTTTGGAAGGATATGATAACACTGATGATTCTTTTGATGTCAAGCGTGTCTTTCTACTTAGGGAGAAGTTTATTTTCAATCAGTTTTCAGACGATGCCATCGATAATACTGACAAAAAACCTGGTGCAAGCTTCAGAAACACATGTGGTAATCCAGCTGCTGAAGACACTGCTCAGTGTACATTTCAGTCAGTGAGTGGCGTGATTTGTGGGCGCAGAACACATGGACTTGAATTGAAAGAGTTTGGGACATCACACTCATCCATACAACTGACACATGACAAATTCAGTGCGTTACAAAGTCAGCAGCAACTGGACAGACCCGTCTTGGATGAAGAAATGAAATCTATTCAAAAGAGAGAAAGCTACAAACAATTGTTGTCCTTTATGAGTAGTGATTCTGATAAAGATGAGAATGAGAATTCTAAGTCACAATGTTCACCAGAACCAGTGTGCTCCGTATATTCCTTCCAAAACATATCCCAGGAGAGTCAAGTAACAAAATCCATGGAAACACAAGTGGATACAAGTAGTAAAAATGATGGAAAAACAAGCAGAAAAAGAAAAGGGTCAACATGTGCTGTCACAAGACAAGCAAAGTTAATCAAAGTTGGAAGTAACAAAGTATTACATATTGGTGATCCAAGAACGAAAGCTAGGGATGTTTCAGAGGCTGAAAGACTGACAAGTAGTTCACAGCAGTCAGTAGGTCAAAGCCCTCCGTCGTGTTTTGAAAGCCGCTGTGTTGATCAAGCAGATGACATTCAGTTGATAGAGTCTGAAGATTTTGAGGATTTGGACGACAGTTGTACAATTGTTACAAGTAAATCCACTGCAAGAAAAGCAAGCTATGAGATGTATGTGCAACAAATGGTACAGAATATTCAGGGGATCCGGTAAGTCAGTCTGTTTTGCCATAATTATACCATACGCTTTGTTTGACTTCTATTAACATGCAAAAGAATTTTATTTTTGCTTGAAAAATGTAAAAGTAAGACTTGGAACGTTTAAGTTGTTATGATATCTGTATGGAATATGATTCATAATTTATTTATGATCTTAATAAGTTGCCGTACAAATCATCTCTTTGATGACATCCATAAAGATTACATACATTAAAACGTTTGTGGAAGTATAATTACGAGTGTGTGGTGAAAGTCATCTTCCAGATTGGGATGTATGCTAATTTCCTTGTAATGGTACAATATGTTTATGATTGTTGTCAATCATGCAACTGTTGATCAAGACACTGTAATAAATGGGCCGAAACAACTAAAGTAGGATATAATTCAACTTTTATTGGACGAAAAGTCAGATAAGAGTAGGGGATCAAAGCTGATGCACTATATGTTTTTGCTCTTTGATCAGAGACATCAAAGATCTCAATGAAGAAGAAATCAAATTCTTAATTAGGAAGAATGAAGAATATTTCAGAGACATTTTTCAAGGAAAGGTAATGATGATTTTTCATAACTTATCCATTGTAGTGTGCCTCATAGATTTTTTGAAAGTACAACACTATTATTAGTTGTGAAATTTCTCATTTTTAGCGATGTCATTGACAGAAAATTAGATGCAAACTATAAATGCATTACACACAGTTGAACATTGATCAATTCAAGTATATTATGATGTCACAGTTTCCATTTCATTGACAGACTCACAGTTGGAGACATGAAGACTACAAAAAAGGTGGTAATCGTAGAGGTAAGAGAAAAAAACACTGGACTGAAAATAATGAACTTACGGTATATCAAATTGATGAACACATCTACAGTACTGATGTGTCCTATAAAAAATACCCTCAAAACATGACAAATCTGAAAAGCCCAGAATTCAATGGGTTCAAGGGGAAGTACATGTAATCTATAACTGTGAAAATACTTCATAAGACTATCAGATGCCATTTAAAGACATGACAGTTTTGAACATTCGCAAGAAGGAATGTCTACAAATTTATAAATTTGGAGTAAATAATATCATTCAATTAGCAGAAGAGTTAAATACATTGACATGACAGATGATTCCCAATGTTTTTTTTCCAATTTTGATAAGATCTTGACAATATTTCTGTTTTGGCTTTACCACTGAAGATAAGAAACAAATAGAGCACACTCTCATTAACCATTTCATGTTCAGTTTTTGTCACAATCAACCACAGATTAAAAAACAAGCTTATTGTGTTTATAGCTGGTGAAACTTGAAAAACATTGATACATATCTTTCCATTTGATGACTGTTGATGATTTGCTACAAAATGAAGAAAAACAGGTTACCATATGATCATTCAATCACATCTAATGAAGATGTAACATACTTTCATCTTTGCAGTCAACCTGACATACAGGGTGTATATGACTATTTTCATCTTTGCAGTCAACCTGACATACAGGGTGTATATGACTATTTTCATCTTTGCAGTCAACCTGACATACAGGGTGTATATGACTATTTTCATCATTGCAGTCAACCTGACATACAGGGTGTATATGACTATTTTCATCATTGCAGTCAACCTGACATACAGGGTGTATATGACTATTTTCATCATTGCAGTCAACCTGACATACAGGGTGTATATGACTATTTTCATCTTTGCAGTCAACCTGACATACAGGGTGTATATGACTATTTTCATCTTTGCAGTCAACCTGACATACAGGGTGTATATGACTATTTTCATCTTTGCAGTCAACCTGACATACAGGGTGTATATGACTATTTTCATCTTTGCAGTCAACCTGACATACAGGGTGTATATGACTATTTTCTCTGAAGAACAACAGGAAGCTGTTATACAGGCATTAACAGACATGTTTTGTTCCAAACATAATAAAGTAAGTCTTTATCTCAACAGTCAATAATCTGTGCACATATTTACTCCATACATGTTCTTTTCTCAAACAATCTTAAAATTTGAAAAACCTTAGGTTAATTTCAACCAAAGATCACTTTTTTGGACAAATTGACTATGCTTTTCAAGAACAACTCCCTATACCTACACATACACGTCACACAGTTTCATGATAGCTCTTGCTTGAAACTTACCTGTCATCTTGTCAATTCATTGTGTGTTATAGCTTAGGTCATGTAAGACATGCCTGATCTCAACAATACAGGTACTAAAAAAACAAATTTACAAGTGTATTTTAATCCTCTCCTCCCATGGGTTACAGTTTGCCAAGGACCATCAATTTTGACAAAAGCCAAATACTTGACAATGCCAAGGGTCATTAATATTGACAAAAGTCAAGTCATTGATAGTGACTTAAAGGGACAAAGTCGCCCATTTTTCATGAATTTTGTTTGATATGAGATACTACTTATTTTGTTTGACATGTTGAAAGATAATGAATGGGTGACCATGCATATATTCAACCCCTGTTTTAGACAAGATACATGAAACATCGCAAAAACGAATTAATGGTCATGACCATTAATTTATTTCCGCGATGGTTTCATTTAATTTGTCTAAAACCGGGGTCGAATATGTTCATGATCACCCATTTATTCAGTATCTTTCAACATGTCAAACAATATGAGTATCTTGCATCAAACAAAATTCATGAAAAATGGGCGACTTTGTCCTATAATTTTCTTACAACTGCTTATAAAGTGTCTCAGGGTTTTTACTTCAGTCCAAGTCATAGACATGTTTCAGGGTCAAACATATCTTACCAAGAACAGGCAAACAATACACTGTTTTTGAATGCACTTGTTACTGTTCAGACAAGCACATTTTAGTATAAGTGCATTATAACATCTCTTACAGTATCTGGACTATGTCTTGAAGGTAATGTTGGCAGAAGCTTTTATAAAGATTTTCATGGATATACATCAGACTACACATGAGGAATCAGAAGAGATCATGAGGGATCACTTAAAACAACCAGCGTCACCTCAATAACATCAAGCATCATCTACCAAGGTACATCAATAAACTGTCAGTGAAGTCACTATCTGCACCATATGCATTTCATGTTTATCAATGTTCCTTTGGTGAAGATCACAGGATTTTAAAATCATGATAAATGTCAATCTGTCAATCTGATCCTTTGTCCAATCTGTGGACATGCCAGGTAACATGGGCTCTTGAGGTGCTATCTACTAGGCAGGTTTACACAACTCATGAAACATGAGATTATGTTTTAAATCATTGATAATGACTTTACGATTTTGTGAGAAATGACTTGCCACTGCTAGAGTGTTATATTAAAATTCTACTCCAATAAAGACAGGCACTCTGATGCCAGTTTCTTCTGGAGACAAAATTACCAGTTTTTGAAATTTATTTACATTTTGAACTGCTATCAAAAACAGTACACAATTTCAGTGCCGTACTTTCTGGTGTTTACCAGTTATTACCGTGTCATCAAAGTACAGTATGTATAAAGTAATATATCACAAGGTGGTGAGTGTGTTCTGTTTGATGAAAGTACTTTGTACCAAAATGAAACAAACTAAGCAGATGCTGCTTGTCTATCTTCCATAAATTTGATACATGTATTTATATGTTCCATAGGTCACAACTGAAATGAAAATCTGCTTGCATGGTTGAGATCTTTAGTTTTAAGTTAGGGTGAAGTCAAACTGACGATCTTCTTACATTTCAACATCATATTTCTACAGGCTCTATTCTGCACATGAAATGTGTGAAGTACTGGTTATGTTCCTGGTCACAAAACCTGCAATTTCTCTAATAGTGCTCATTCTTTGATCAGTGTTGTCTATACAAAATGCAATCCTATGATTGTTTTAATATTTTTTTCTCTCCAAATTCTTCCTATGTGATGGCTTTCCTATCTTATAGTTGTGCCAAGGCTGCCCTCTTGATTGATAAGTGGACATAACATGTTGGCTTATGCCTTCCCTTTTTTAATGAGCATACTACCAGGGTGCTGACAATCATCCAGGTTGTTAGCAATTGAAGAATTTTGTTACATCCTACTATAGGCTAGTTTACCTTTCTGGGCAGATCATTAATGATCAGCCAGGAAAGGTAAATGTGTCTGGTGGTTTGAATCAACATACCATGAAGATAACTATAAACTGAGTACTTGTAGCAAGTGTGACATTTATGATTTTGATTCTCAGCCAACTAAGATGTTGATAGGATAAACTTTGCACATGTAGGAATGACTGACCCTTTACCAATATATCTAGTCTATGCAAATATGGCATCTAGCCATTTCCAGTATATGCATCAACTTTATATACTTTCCATCCTTTTTTTAAAACTCATAGCAATATCAGAAATCAATAATTACGTGTATTTGTTTGAAGTATCAATTGTTATGACACACCATGCTACTTTATCTCACTATGACATGTACAGTGTTACCATATCACTTGCATCATCCCATATCACTTGCATCATCATACATGCTATTCAGTGTTTTAGCACCTCTTCCTAGCAGCCATTGCTTAACATTCCAATCAATGTTTACCAATTGTCTAGCTTTTATAGTCTTGCTGAGATCTTAACTGTTTTGTTACTCTCATTTCCAGTTAAAGTGTTCCACAAATTTTGTAGTTTTCAGAAGTGAAAACAGTTACTGTTGTATGCAAATGTTAGTTATATTCAATATTTTTGCATGGTATTTACCTCAAGCTTTCAGGACAATAACGTCCTGTTTTGCAATAATCTTGATTGTATTTGTCTTCTAGAAGCATTAAGATATATTTTTTGAGATATCTACATGTATTCTGCTTTTTTCCTATGAACAAAATTAACGTGCCATTCCAATGTAAGAATTTGAAGCTTAGAGACTGTGACATACATGCTATGTTTTATCCAATCTAACATCAGTACAGGGCAGTCGTTGCTCTGTTGTGTGGTAAAATAAAACGTTTGGATTTAGTGATTTACAACAGGATATCACAGACAACTCTTTTTGCAATAAAAATATGTTAAGAGTCTTTATTTTTGTGCAATCATGTGATTCAGATATTTGAAAAAATAAAAACATTGATGCATTGTCATGGTGTGATGTATTTATTCCATATACCAAGGATGCAATAAATATTACTGGAGTGTGTTTGCTTTTTAAATCTGACATGAAATCAAACAGGTATTGGTCTATGTACATGTATATCAGAGCACTGGCTCACCTTACCACAGGCAACTTGTCAAAGAGAACGTAGAGTAAACTATCATTTCACTGCTTTGCACTGAAATCGGTTCAATGAGTGTGTAAGTGTGTAGATTACATTGTCTAAATCTAGCATTGGTTGCCATGGCAGAGACAAGCTTGACCGTACCAATATCAGCATATTCAGATATTCTGGTTGTTCAGGGTTATGTAAACATCTCTCTCTCTCTTATTTTCATAATTTACTGACAATTGTTGTGGGAAGAGCTCAATAGCATTGCTTCAATCATGACAGATTGACCCATTTGACCAACAAAATAGTCGTGGTTGATATCTGGTTTGACAGTGCACATATTAGCATATTTCACTATTTTGGTGAGTCAAACATTCATTTTCATAATGATGCCGTTCTCAAAATACTTGGTGGATTTAAATTATTGTAAGATTTAAATCAAATAAAGTAACTAAGCTGGAGGGCAGTGGGGAAAGTTCCCGAAATCTTGCAAAATTTGAGAAAAAAATACTGATCAGGAAACACTGGAAGTAAAACATTTCAGCAGAGATCTCAGGTATTGTTCTTGCAATGTGTCAGTGGTAGATATCAATGGGACACGGCAATGTTCATCTTTGTGTTATCAAAGCCATTGGATATAAAGCTTCTTGCTGTATAAGAACTTTGCTTAGCAGTTTCAATACATAATTTAAGGCAATTGGAAGTTTCAAGCTTTGAATCCAGGTGGATGTATCTTGTATACTAATTTATGTACAATACAACACATCTACAACTGATTTAATTAAGATGAACACCGATTGGCTGATTCATTTGTTTTGTCCCTATGTAAGTATCTTTCTGATAGGTTGGTTCTTTCCTCCTTGCATCTGCTATGCCACATGAAATCACACTGAAATCTCACTACCTATTCAGCTAATGGATAATGTTCATTACACCACGTTTACTCCACTTGTGGGGTAGAGTAACCATGATTACACAACAGTGCTGATCAATACACCAGAATCTTGCCAACATTAATAGATTACAGTTGGCCATGTGCTTGCACTCTTGAAATACTGACCTTTAACCCTAACCATGGTTATGGTTAGAAAATGATTGACCCTTTCAGTCTAGCCATGGCAATGCTGAAAAACCCTGGGCTACTCATTGACTGAGACTTTGAGTTATCAGAAGAAATACTGTAACAGATTGTTGTCAGCTCTTCAGATTATGTCAGCAAACTCCGACTGTCATCAAAACATACAAAATGGTCAGTCACTGCATGGAGCTATAAACGTTACTAGCTCAATGGTCACTGCTCTCTATGAATGCCAATGAGTGCTTACAGAAGACAAAGGCATTGTCTATTTCTCTGTGAGGGAAGGCTTGTAATAATATGGTACCAGAAGTTAAAGGCTTCCCAAACAGCTTTTCCGCAGTACATAGCTCAAGATAAGGCAGTCATAATGGTCTTTAGAAGGAAGTGATAATCCTACCGTACATCCGTATATAAAGTAAGGTCTTAAATCTTCAGAAGTCATGCTGACATATATAAACTTTCATCAAGGGTCAGTCACTATATTGCAATTTGTACACTACAACACCATCTAGCATGCTACCTAATCATTTCTTTCTTCACACATCATTCTCTAGCACTATGGCAGAGGATCAGATGTAGAAAAGCACAAACAGCTGTACACATTGACTGGTGAAAAACATACAGTACATAATGACGGCGTCATCTCTGTTCTATTGAACTTGCATGTAACCAACCGGTTCTCAATATTCCATAGATACAATGTTTTATAGAACATAGTGTCATTGACTCCATTGTATAAAGTGTTGGTGAAATCACTACACCTGCCATTGGCTTTACCATGATTTTGGCTTCTACAGTCGAGTTGCAACTTACATGTAATTTACAAATGAATTTTACAAAATATACAGTCTAAATGTCAAATGCTTACGCTCATACATCATATATACACCACCAGGTACAATGGCTTAATATGGCACCGATGAAATACCTAAATCATAGCTTGCAAGCAGTATATTCCTTATACTTTTATAATCCTTGTTTACAGAATGAAATATTGCTCCCTGTGCGATCCAAATCATTGAAAATTATTTACTTATTAGTTTAGAGAAGTCATGATAAGCTGATGAATAAGTTTTAATAATTTTGGAATCTTGTGTGTTACTCTTCTATAATATAACATGCTTGACCATATTGTGTGTTCCATGCAGTGATAGATTTTGCTTTGGAGATCATAAAGTACTGATCATCTGATATCTTGGGACAAGCAAAGGGGCAGTCTTGACAGTTTTTTTACACAAAAATATGCATTGCATGTAGCGGAGGTCTTGTCTGACATCAAAGAGCAGCATAATAGGTATCAGTTCTTCCATTTCATATTCTGAAAAACAAAAGAATACAGAACAACCTGTCAAGGTTGGAGTTTCTATAACAACACTGATAAATTCAACAACAAATACATTCCATGTTGGACACAGCAAGTTTAGGAATGTCTTTGACATTGGCATTATATTGGTCTTGACCTACAAAAGTTAACACTCAGGTTGTTGCCCACACAAATATCTACTTTTTAAAGAGAGCCACCCCATCTGGGAATATACCATGATTATTGCAGCCATCATAGACTATTCAAGAGAATATAAAGACAATGTCACATATCTATTCTACTGTCTGCTTCTGACAGATCTACATGTACATTCATTTCTTTGTTCAGATATTTATCCCTCCTACCATTATTTCACCACTGTACACAAAGGTCTGGCAAGACAGATCTATCACTCCGTCCCTAATGCTGCACTACTGGCAGTACTTGAGTGATATGAAGCATGTTGTCTATCAGGTACCGTATCTCATTCTTGTATTTTGTATTGAAACCCCCCCCCCCCGTTTGACTTTCCCTCCTTTATCTTAAATTCAAAACCATTGTAAGAAAGCTGTAGTACAAGGTAAATGATAAATTTACTTGGACAACATTTGTTTGATTCTGCATGAACTGATGTAGGTCTCACTGACACAGACATCATTCACCCAGCATCTTTAGAGTAGTTATCAGTGCAAGTCACTCTTTGGTAAGTTTATTAAATCATAGATGTCCATCAATACCACGAAGACAAAGAGTATGATTGTAGCGTCAAACCCGAAGGTTAAAAATTTAAAAGAGTCAAATGTAACAATTAATGTATGTATAAACAACTGTGAGATTTCGAATGTTTTCAGTCACAACCTTCTCGGTATTGAGATTGACAGTACTCTAAGTTGGGATAATCATGTAAATAAGTTGTGTAAGAAATTATCTATGAGAATAGGAGTCTTGCAAAGGCTGTGTCCTTTAACTCCTCATAGTGTCCTTATTTCAGTTTACAATGCCACTTTTCTTTCTGTTTTCGATTATTGCTGTACTGTATGGGGAAACACCACAAAGAGTAATTTACAAAGAATTTACAGGCTTCAAAAGAGAGCGGCCAGGGTTATTTTAGGTGTTGACATTACAGTTTCTACACGTACACTTTTCTCTCGCCTTCATTGGCTACCCATTGACTTTCGAATTGATTATTTCATTGCTGTAATGACCTTTAAAATCTTGAATGGGCTTGCACCTGATTACTTACACCAGTTCCGTTATATCTCTGACGTGAGTAATATTAATACCCGTAGTTCTAGTAATAGGAATTTATAGGCTCCAATTTCAAAACAGCTACGGGACAGAGATCGTTCATTTATCGAGCCACAACGATTTGGAATAATATTCCTATTTCAATCCGAAGTGTTCAAAGACTATCGCAGTTCAAATCTCAATTGCGCAATTTTCTTTTTCAAAAATTTATTAATGAGGGTTCATCACTGGATTAGATGCTTTCGTTGTATCTTTTCTTTTTTTTCTTTTGATGTATAATTAATTACTCTGTATTGATTTGTTGCTTTCTTGACGAGGGCTCTGATGTAAATTACAATTCATTTGTAACTCAGATTACCCTCTATAAATAAAGAGTAATAATAATAATAATAGATGAGAGTTTCAATTCTTATATGCCTTGATAGCTTTCACTTGAAATACAGACTTTGCAAGTCAAAACGCATGCAATTCAGGCTGTCATGAAGAAAATAGGAAAGCTGTTGAGTAAGTTCTTCAACACTAAAATTAGCATCAATTACATCACATTATCTAATGGTACTTCTACATCATCATATTGGTGAAAGGTAGCTCTACCGGTATATCATGATACTCACTGAATTCCTCATTATCGTTTCTATTCGTATTGCTTCTGCACTTCTTGGAGGAAGCCTTTTTTCATACTTCAGGAGTTGCTGTCTGTCTTTTAGTTGTACCAGAGTATCTATTACTGTTTTGGGACACTGCAATTTCATGGCAATTGATAACCTTTGATCTGTATCATCAATGTGCTGTAAATACTTATCCAAAATCTGAAAGTAATGACGACAGCCTGGGTAAGTAAATGTTACAAGTAATATGTCACTGTCCTTTTATTGCTTAGTAAATGATGGAGATATTTCAGATTCTAGATACTTACATGGCAGGCTGAAGTATTCCATATTTTAACAATTTAAGAATATCAAATAATTTTCCATCAACCCCATTAGGATCATCATGGATAGACCAAAGTGAATCACATTTTATGGAAAAAGAAATTATTTCTACAGGATGTTATATCAGTACTCATACACAAATTGTTTTTGAACTTCACTTTATGACTTTGAAATATAACTTTTCCTAGAAAAGAACCTTTCCATACTGGTTTTATGTAAATGCTCTCTATAGACTTGACACAAATCTTGATTCTGAAGCTAACATTGCTCAAATCATCAGGTTTACACGTACTGTCATAAAAAACAATGAATGCAGTATTATCTACTACTTACCTCCTTGGGTGCATTCATTTTGTTAAGAATGTCTATAACTTTTTCAAATCCTATACTAGCTTTCATTTTCTTTGTACCAAACCAACCCTATGGATATGAATGTAAATAAACAACAATATATCAGTCTGAAATATATATAGACAAACCATTTAAAGTAAAAAATTTCAAACCCACAGATTTAATATGCTAAAAAGCTTAATTATGGCCTATTCAAATCACAGACAAATACATTCAAAATTCTTATTGCTAATGTGGTTGTGGCATCAACTGAATGATAACAATGTTATTTTCCTGAGCTATTTTTTATTCTTTTCTTGAACTCCGGTGTATGATAGTGTTACATTGCCCAGAATGAAACATGAACATGCTATCACCCTATCCACTGTGGTGTATGATATTGTTACATTGCACACAATGGAACATGAACATGCTATCACCCTATCCACTGTGGTGTATGATAGTGTTACATTGCACACAATGGAACATGAACATGCTATCACCCTATCCACTGTGGTGTATGATATTGTTACATTGCACACAATGGAACATGAACATGCTATCACCCTATCCACTGTGGTGTATGATATTGTTACATTGCACACAATGGAACATGAACATGCTATCACCCTATCCACTGTGGTGTATGATATTGTTACATTGCACACAATGAAACGTGAACATGCTATCACCCTATCCACTGTGGTGTATGATATTGTTACATTGCACACAATGAAACGTGAACATGCTATCACCCTATCCACTGTGGTGTATGATATTGTTACATTGCACACAATGGAACGTGAACATGCTATCACCCTATCCACTGTGGTGTATGATATTGTTACATTGCACACAATGGAACGTGAACATGCTATCACCCTATCCACTGTGGTGTATGATATTGTTACATTGCACACAATGGAACGTGAACATGCTATCACCCTATCCACTGTGGTGTATGATATTGTTACATTGCACACAATGGAACGTGAACATGCTATCACCCTATCCACTGTGGTGTATGATATTGTTACATTGCACACAATGAAACGTGAACATGCTATCACCCTATCCACTGTGGTGTATGATATTGTTACATTGCACACAATGAAACGTGAACATGCTATCACCCTATCCACTGTGGTGTATGATATTGTTACATTGCACACAATGAAACGTGAACATGCTATCACCCTATCCACTGTGGTGTATGATATTGTTACATTGCACACAATGGAACGTGAACATGCTATCACCCTATCCACTGTGGTGTATGATATTGTTACATTGCACACAATGAAACATGAACATGCTATCACCCTATCCACTGTGGTGTATGATATTGTTACATTGCACACAATGGAACATGAACATGCTAACACCCTATCCACTGTGGTGTATGATATTGTTACATTGCACACAATGGAACATGAACATGCTATCACCCTATCCACTGTGGTGTATGATATTGTTACATTGCACACAATGGAACATGAACATGCTATCACCCTATCCACTGTGGTGTATGATATTGTTACATTGCACACAATGGAACATGAACATGCTATCACCCTATCCACTGTGGTGTATGATATTGTTACATTGCACACAATGGAATGTGAACATGCTATCACCCTATCCACTGTGGTGTATGATATTGTTACATTGCACACAATGAAACGTGAACATGCTATCACCCTATCCACTGTGGTGTATGATATTGTTACATTGCACACAATGAAACATGAACATGCTATCACCCTATCCACTGTGGTGTATGATATTGTTACATTGCACACAATGAAACATGAACATGCTATCACCCTATCCACTGTGGTGTATGATATTGTTACATTGCACACAATGGAATGTGAACATGCTATCACCCTATCCACTGTGGTGTATGATATTGTTACATTGCACACAATGGAACATGAACATGCTATCACCCTATCCACTGTGGTGTATGATATTGTTACATTGCACACAATGGAATGTGAACATGCTATCACCCTATCCACTGTGGTGTATGATATTGTTACATTGCACACAATGAAACATGAACATGCTATCACCCTATCCACTGTGGTGTATGATATTGTTACATTGCACACAATGGAATGTGAACATGCTATCACCCTATCCACTGTGGTGTATGATATTGTTACATTGCACACAATGGAACATGAATGTGCTATCACCCTATCCACTGTAGTGTATGATATTGTTACATTGCACACAATGGAATGTGAATATCCTTTGACCCTAGGGCCCTATCCACTGTTTTTGAAAGAGTGACATTATTGAATCAAGAAGACAGTGAACACCAAAACTAGATAAGTTCCACCCAACATGTCAGTAAATCATCTGAGTCAGAGAAATAGAATAGGTTTTTGAATAGGTATTTGGAAAGGTCAATGCATTTTTTGTTACAGTTTTATTGAGATTTGACAGGAACTGGTAGTTCCTTTGTGAATGAAAATAGTAAACCAATTATGGTGGATTTTTTAAAAATTCAAACCACAATATAAGATGTTCCATAGCCTGTTGCACAAAAGCTAATCACCCATGAATTTTACAGTTATCTGTATATGTTGCTCTCCAATGCTCAGTATGTCAGTCAGTTATTAAGACTGTGGGCTTTATTGTACTTTCAATACAGTTACTTCTGAGAAATACTGAGTAATTCAAAGTTTATCTCAGAAGTAATGGCAGAATAATTTAGTTTATGATTGAGAAACACAGGGTGAAATGTGAAAAAACTTCCAAAAATAATATTAACTGACACTTCATACCTTGCCTGTAAGAAGAGTTTCAATATCACGCCATTCATTCAGTTTAGCCCTTGCTGTGAGAGCTGTATATAAAAACTGATTTTCAGAAAGTTTAAAATCTCTCCTGATTGAAAAGGGACTTGAAATGGAATTCTGAAAAACAAGAAAAATTCTCATTAGTGATGTATAAATGTTGAATCAGTAATGGATTATGCAAAAACAGCAGTACAATGTGCTCCGATGTGATAAGAAAATGACATACTCATATGTGCATTAATTGATGTGTAAAAATTAGCCCTGAATATTTATATATTCATATTTCATTATCATTTCAAACCCTACATGTAAAATTGAATTGTAATTGTTTTTGCCAAAGATGAAAAATTTGGACTAAACTTTATAGATGCAAATTTAATCATAATTTAAAGATATTTGGTCACCCTAGGAACCTACAAACCAAATGTGAAAGCCATCAGACAAGTAATTTCAACAAGGTACTGGAGGCGGGTTTATACATTTTGATGAAACTTGATAAATTTGACTCATTCCTGTTCACAGACAGAACTCAAAATGTACCAAAAATGGTTTTGTTTCAGTAGAGCTAAGGTGGAAAGTTTTATGTAAGATATCTCCCTCTGCATCTTTTGGTGAGATTCTAACACACATTCCTTGATAAAGAACTCACCTCTGGCTTATCATAGTGATATATACAACAGTAAAACAGTGTAGTTATTGCTGGCATCGATGGTAATTGAGCAACCCTTGGAGTAGTTTTGAACACTCCAAACTGAGCATCTTTTGCATCACGTGAATCATTCTTCTGCAAACAAACATTTTATTATTATATTTATTTACATAGGATGTAACAATTTAATTTCAATGCAAGCAATTTCTTGTCAGGGAATTCATTTGACCTTCAAAGAGTATAGCTAATGATTTTCAGAATGTACGGTTAATTCATATCATGTAGATGTGTAAAATCATGTCTAGAGTTGTCCTACCTGAGTATGTTTCAGGGTGACTTATTTCATATTATTGATTGAAGGATATAGAAAACTTATACTAAGATATTTCTAACACAATTTGTTACATGATGTGTTAATTCTTAGATGTCAACAGAGTCATTCTTTCATATTATCAGCATCTTCCTATCAATGTACGGTATACACCTATTGCTATCTGTCAATATATACCGACATTGCTATTTGTCAATATAAACCGACATTGCTATCTGTCAATATATACACCTATTGCTATCTATCAATATATACCAACATTGCTATCTGTCAATATATACACCTATTGCTATCTATCAATATATACCAACATTGCTATCTGTCAATATATACACCTATTGCTATCTATCAATATATACCGACATTGCTATCTGTCAATATATACCGACATTGCTATCTGTCAATATATACCGACATTGCTATCTGTCAATATATACACCTATTGCTATCTATCAATATATACCGACATTGCTATTTGTCAATATAAACCGACATTGCTATCTGTCAATATATACACCTATTACTATCTGTCAATATATACCAACATTGCTATCTGTTAATATATACCAACATTGCTATCTGTCAATATATACCAATATTGCTATCTGTCAATATATACCAACATTGCTATCTGTCAATATATACACCTTTTGCTATCTGTCAGTATATACCAACATTGCTATCTGTCAATATATACACCTACTGCTATCTGTCAATATATACACCTATTGCTATCTGTCAATATATACCGACATTGCTATCTATCAATATATACCAACATTGCTATCTGTCAATATATACCAACATTGCTATCTGTCAATATAATATACCGACATTGCTATCTGTCAATATATACACCTATTGCTATCTGTCAATATATACACCTATTGCTATCTGTCAATATATACCGACATTGCTATCTATCAATATATACCAACATTGCTATCTGTCAACATATACCTCTATTGCTATCTGTCAATATATCTCTTTTGCTATCTGTCAATATATACCGACATTGCTATCTGTCAATATATACCAACATTGCTATCTGTCAATATATACACCTATTACTATCTGTCAATATATACCGACATTGCTATCTGTCAATATATACCGACATTGCTGTCAATATATACCTCTATTGCTATTTATTACACCTCACCTATAGTACTGATTTCATTATTGGCTAAAACTCTGCCACATGGCATTCCAAAAAGTGATATAACATGGTTTGATTTGCTATTGCCCTTGACTCTCGCCCGTGAGCTGTTCGAACGCAAGTTTGAAGCACACATATGCATTGTAGTGTACAGGCGCCAGGAACTCTTGCACAAGATATTTAAAATTCGTCATTCAAAAATTTGTGCGTTATTTCAACCTGTCATTTGATGCGCAAAGTAAAAATACTGGATTTTGTGATGATTTCAAATATTTGGTGTATTAAAATTAATTAAACATGAAGATCGGGCAATATCACAATTTATGGCCTGCCCTTGGGTAGGTGTCATTGACCGAAATATAGATGATACCCCACTTGCAGCTCGAGCATCATCAATATTTCAGTCAGGATAACCATCCCTTGGGCAGGCCACAAATCGTGATATTGCCCTCACTGTCATGTGTTATTATTTAACTGTCAAGATATACCTCTATTGACATGCATATACCTCTATTGCCATGCATATACCTCTATTGCCATGCATATACCTCTATTGCGATGCATATACCTCTATTACCATGCATTTACCTCTATTGCCATGCATATACCTCTATTGGTATGCATATACCTCTATTGCCATGCATATACCTCTATTGGTATGCATATACCTCTATTACCACGCATATACCTCTATTTCCATGAATATACCTCTTGGTATGCATATACCTCTATTGGTATGCGGATACCTCTATTGTTATGCACATACCTCTATTGGTATGCACATACCTCTATTGCCATGCATATACCTCTATTGCCATGAATATACATCTTGGTATGCATATACCTCTATTGGTATGCGGATACCTCTATTGTTATGCACATACCTCTATTGGTATGCACATACTTTTATTGCCATGCACATACCTCTATTGCTATCTGTCTCTCCAGTAATGCACAATGATCTTCTACATATTCTGTAGATTCACTTAGACTCCAGTTATCTTTGAATTGACCCCTACAGGAAAGAAATAAATTGATCCTGATTTTAGAAAAAACATGCCAAAGCTATGCATCTAGTTGAAGCAAACAGATAATGCTTCCGTGAAAATGTCTTATCTACAGGATGACAAACCATGAGTTTTGGAACCAGAATCTAGCAGTAATACTGTATCATGTATCATGACTAAGAACTTGGACAAGTTTGCATCACACATGTGTGATTTCTTGTCACAATAAAATTACCAAGTACAAATGTTGGACAGCTTTTGCAGAGTTCTCATTGTACATTTCATAATACTACATATGTATGACAAAATGTGACCGAGACACAGTTGTTTCTAGACATAGTATCAATATATGTTGTTGAGTATCTTTAGAATGCTTTCCTATTCATGGACACAAAAGAAGAACTATCATAGTATCTGATTCCACTTACTCACCTTAAACAATTTTGTAAATTTCGGAGCTTGTCTTCTGCTTGATTGAATCCTAAAGCTTGTTTGTATTTCAACATCTGGAAATATATCAAAAAAATGGAAATCTACACCAATTCATTCAAAATCAAAATAATAGACAAATCTTCTATTTTGTTCCAGTGATGGTCATTTTATCATTATTTCTTCATTTTTATACTTGAGCAAAAGATTCCACCACTGTAATAGTGTTGAAATGGCTTGTAACCAAATTTTATATATGTGTAAAACAAAATGATTGGCTGAAGTAGCTAAGCCCTGTTATTTTCTCACAACGTCAAGTGTGCTTCAAATTACACTTAATCAGATATATATGATAGGTGTTGAATATCCATTCACTAAACAACAACAAGAATACTTACAGCTGCTTCTTCTATCCTGCCAATGTTTCTGTGGACAGGAAAAAACATTACTTAAGTAATCCTACAGTGCTGCAAAATTGAACACACTCATGGAAACAAATGGCATGACCTCAACATAGTTTTGAGTCATTGTACTGCACAGAGAAGTTCTTTCAAATTTTGACTTACCTAAGAAATTCTCCCATTTCAATTAATTCATAGTGACCCTTCATGTAATGGAGGTATTGATTGACTGCATCTGGTCTTTTATTCAATTCCTTTATGAATAACGTTTTCTTCAAACTGTTTTTCAAAAACAAAATAACCTGTATAATAACAAAAAAAATGTTGATTGTTTACATCTTGAAGGAAATCAAACTAATTGTTTAGCAAAAAACTATATTTACTGTAGCATGTGCATGTGATATGATAAAAATGAACATGAGATCAGAAATTTCAAAATAAGTATGTGATCACCACTTGGGTTCAAAAAATATACAAAGTAACTTACTGCTATGATTGCATTTCCATCATGTGATTTCACAGCTTCATCTAGAAGAGCAAGTTTATCACTAAGTGATTTATATAATTCCAATGAATATGGATCTCCAGCAATAACTCTTTTGATTGTCATCTCTGGGGAAAGGACTGACCATCTGTCACTCCGTGCTGACTGCAAATAGATGTTGAACATAGTAAGTTGGTACATGTATTTGGAACATATCATCTAAATGTACTTACATTCCCAAAACTCATTATGAAATCAAATGTCATATGAGTCAAGGCTTTCAATATTGCACACATCTGTCTTCATGCTTACAGATCTTTTGCCTTAATATTATAGGTACATTCATCTTATCATGTCAATCAATTTGCATAAACTTCTGGTTGTGAAAGGATTTAAGTTATTATTGTAAGCTAGACCACAACAGTATCAACACAAAACGTCTTAGTGTAGAAAGTAATCAAATGTTTTTACAAAGGGAATGTGAAAAACATCAAAAGGTATGAATATTACATTTTTTGACATGCAATCATTTTATTGGTGAGCAAAACAGCCAAACTTTGTAACTGATGACTTCAAATGTTTAAAACATCTTGGTCCACAAATCTGAAACAAAACAGCTGTTCTTTCTACCTCTGTAATGGTGAGAGACATCTTTGTACTATCCTAATATTACACTGCTTGCTTGGTAGTGTTGTATGAAAATGCCAAACAGTGTTTTTGATAATATTAGAAAACAAAAATACAGAGGAATGGCTTGGAATTGACAGTAACATTGCTACTACTGTGACTATGTTGATACAAAACAGAGAAGTCCAGACTCCAGGACCAACAAAACACTTTAAACACAGACCTGAAACACACACCACCCTAAGCAATACCCTGCTAACACATATATGTTTTTGTGTAACTGAGAGGTTTACATCAAACTGGCAGCCTTACTACATTCCGTGGCTTGTAAAACCAACAATCTGTGTTTGCACACTAGTAACAACCAGACTTTGATCATAGTTTGGGTTCAAAAACACTTTCAGATGGTCATTTTTTGTAGATATTCAACTTCAAAAACAATGTATTTTATGAAAATTTATAAAACTTTCCTACATTTTTTTAACTGAATGTTTATGCCTTTGACCATGAAAATCAACATACATATAATGGCTAAAATAGCCTGATAATTGCACTGACTTCTTTGAACACTTATTTCTGACTTTGTATCACTCACCTCAAGAGATCTCTGCAGCATTTTAACTTGTGACTCTAACTTAGAAACTTCAGTTGCTGTAGGTGGCTTTTTTGGTACTACTGCTGCACTCACAGCTGAAAATATGGATGGCGTTGAAATTCATCAGCAGGCAAATTTGTGACAGAATAATTCATTGCAGAAAAGGCATATTGGGAAGAATACACTGTGGACACAAGCACCTCAATAACTCTGACAATTTTCTACTGAAAGCATCTCACAAGAAGATGCTGTCTACAATGGAACTTTCAGAATGCATTGAATTTTATGAAAGTTGTTTTTGTTTAACTTTCAATTCAATCAATATTTACATTGTTTGATGCAGACTGCAAAACTTCTCAGTAATTTTTCAATTCTATGTCCTAATTGTGCAGCATTGTACCCTACTAGAACAGTACTGTTACATTTAACAAATATCTGTTTCAATTTCTTTGCAATTAATGGAATGAATTTCTTACCTTCTGAAATACTTGAAGGCTCTGATGTCACACTCACTCCATATCTGTTGTTTCCTGGATAAAAATTCAGTTAAGATTTCAACTCATATAATTCTTGTCACATCTGTTGCTGAGTAGATTTTGCAATAACATGTATACATTACACGGTAAACCTAATAAACTGTACACAGTCCCTTGTGCCTTCTGTGCCTAATGGAGTATGCCTATCCCCACAACGAGGAGCTGGAGGCACGAGAGAATTCTTTGTGCCCAGCAAAACTTTCAAACTGCACTAACCATCAGAGACCAAAATGGGACAAGTAGCTGTCCACAGTCTAGTTACTCATGACACTGTCAATATGAGTATTGTGTCTCAATTCCTGATCAGAATTAATAACACCAAAGTCAAAGAGAGTGTTGACATGCTACTTAATGAGTAAGTGGGGTTGACTGCATTCTTTTAAGATGTAAAGTGTAAATTATGCATGCATATTTTAATACATGGGCTGTATTAAATCTCAAGAGTGTTGGTGCATATAAAATAAGTATAAATTGAATTTATGTTATACTGGTTGATTGCTGTTAGATTGAATCTCAGAGGACACATTCACCGAAAGGAATTTAAGAAGACACACAAGTTTTTACGCCAGAAATTTGACGTGAGCATTGTTCAATTGGCTGAAGAACAAGAATGTTTTGTTCACCACATGCAACCAAGAAACCCTTGCTTCTGAATTACATCTGTATGATCCACTTGCCTGTGTGGCTTGCATAGTTATTTGGAGGCCTGGCAAATTCCACATCTGGTGTTGATGAAACAGATAACTCAATGTGAAATAGACAACACTTCTCATAAGAATTTGCCACGGTATTTGGAACATTCTAAGCCCTGTATCTAAGCTTATTAATGCCTATTTCACTTTCATTATACATAGATACATACCCTGACTAGAAGTTCTTGAATGTCCAGCTGATGGGTAAGTTGATGTTGAGCCAGAGAATGCTGATGGTGTTGGTGAACTTTTCTGACTATTTGTAGACACTGCTTGCCATGAGGTACTGTTATCATTTGGCCTATATCTGGCTGATTTAATTTCTACTGCATAAAGACACATGCAAGGTCAAAGTGCAACGGTGTCATACAGTAATTAAAAATGTCATTTCAACAAAAATATATTCAGTCAGTGGTATCAGTATGTTAATTGTCATTCTTAGAACACTTCAATTAGCTGGACTAGGGTTCAAACTATGATAACATGATCAACAGAAATTCTAGATTCAAGTATTTTCATCTCAAGGAAATTCACCATGAGTAGGAAACTATGGATAGCACTCTCCACAATAAAACAATCAGAAAGGTTTGATGACATGGCGAGCTCAATGGACAACATCAACAAGTATTGCTATTTGGTAGACGTTCACTAATATCATATCCTAAATTTTTTTCAAAAATATTAGCCTGAACCACTAACCTCCCGTCTTTGTTCCATCCCAAGATATAAGATCTATGGAGTCAGAATCATCAGGTTCAAAGTTCTTGGCAACTTCTTTCATGGTCTTGGATAACTCACTGGCTTGCTGCTGTCTGCTAACAGTCAACCAACCACTCTATCCATCGTGAACGATACAAATATTTAATATATCTTTGAATTATTATTATGATATTGTCTCCCTAATCTGTACAAATCTCAAACTTCTAATAAGTTTACCTAGTTTCAATGAGAGAGGTTGCTGATTCCCAATCATGTTAATTCTTGCCACACAAGTTGGTCAGATATTTACTTTCTGAGATGAAGTACTGTAGAATTACAATATCAGCTGGCATGCAAGTATTGGTAGATAAAACGATCTAGGCATCTGTACACTGACCGACATTGCATACTTTATGGACAAAGTAGAAAGCCTTGCCAGGTAGAAGCAGGTAGAACAAACTTTGAAGTATAAAATTGTCAAAACAGCATGAGTGATAGAATTTTCTGCTAACAAGCATATAACATCATAGTACAGCATATATTATATAATGAAAGTCTGATTTTCAATTAGGGTGAGCAAATCCAGTTTGTCAGGCTCTCCGTAAGGGAATTTTAGGGGCTGGCCACCCCCACCTTTTTTTCAAGCAATCTATTTACATGTTAATGACGATACAAATGAATGCATCTTCACAAAAAAGGAATATGCAATTATGTGTTGTTATGTAAATTGGTTGTCCCTTGTAATACAGTTCGTGTTTGGTGGTTCCTGAAACAGTATAGATACAAGTCTAGTAGTTGTGCAGTCTGTTTTGCTAGTCCTGTGCTAGTGTTGTCTGGTTGTGGACCACCGGATTGGCACTGGTCTCAGAACAAAATGTACTACCTGACCTAAGTCCACTGGATTTGTTCAAGCTTGATAAAGTGTGAGCTGCATTGGTTAACAGACCATGGTCACTTTTGTGGAGTGACCGTAAACACACTTACCACTTCATTATCATCAAAGTCTGTTACATCATCATCAAAGTCAAATGGATTAGTCAGACTTTTCTTGCTTGTCATACCCCAATAGTCATCATCATCCTCATTGGATCGCTGAAACAATAACAGCATTATGAATAGAGTACTGAAAATCAGATTTGTACATTTTCACACACTTTAAAAACTTCTCCAAGCTAAGAATATTGAATAAATATATCCTTCTCAACAGTATATTCTTTTTGAGGCCGTGAGACTCCTGTGATGATACAATATAAAGTTATTCTCAACTGCCGAGTGACGTCAGTAGGTGAAACGCATACGAGCGAGGTGAATGAGAGATCAGACGATACAGAAGAGCGAATGATACAGAAATTGTGTGGAAAAAATCAGAACTAAAAGTTATGTCATTTATGTATATTGAAACTTTGAATATTGCTTTGGTGGTTGAAAAATCCGAACTTCCCCACGGCGCTGTGACGCAATAATGACGTAAGAACCCGCAAGTACCCGGATGGCCCGCGGTCGAGAATACCATCAGAAGAACAGCTTGATCCATGTGTAACTACTATACTTTTCGGACATGGATAGATCAATGAGTAGCAATTAAAACTTGAACTGGAACCAGAGTGACATATGTCAGGTTGGCAAAATGAAACCATGCTTGTTTTTATAGTCTTGGTCTTTTGATAATTTTTCTCAAATGTTCTCCTAGATATGCCTCCCTGTACCAATTCTCCTAGATATGCATTGCAACTGCTGTTGTTTTTAATATACAACAATACTGAGATGACAATAGTTCTATGCTACACACAATCTAGCAGTGGTGAATGAATTCTCAAAGAAGTTGGTGACTATATATTTAAACTCCTTACAGAGTCTGTGGTGTAATACTGACAATGACTCTGATAGTGACTAACCTTTGTTAATACAGGATGGTAATAAGATAACCTTCAAGTTGTGTTATGAAAGAGACCATCATAGTTTTGGTTTGGAGTGTCAAAACATATTTTTGTTGGTCCTTACATACAGAGTACAACACTAAAAATTTCATCGGAGTCTTGGACATCATTATAAATTATATTACATGACAGGGCTCGAAATTAGCGGTAGTCCCGCGTCCACAGACTACTAACTTTTCCCTGGGGCTACCAAAGTCCATGAAATGGTAGCCCACATGGACTACCAAAGTCTGGCACATGAAATTCAGTCAGTACTTGGCGTGCCATGTCCGGTCTTTCATTTTTGGACGAGCTAAATGCAGTCGAACCCAGCTGGACACAGGAAGGCCAGACCACGACTTTGTTTTGCAAATTACAAAGACGACCTTGCAATGGAACTTTGCAACAAAGTTTCAATATCTCAACCAATGTACTTGAATCACAGGCACAGAAAATGATGGCCAATGAAAACGTATTCTCATTGCATTTTGATCAAAAGGTATCAATCACAAACTCGTCCCTACTACAGAAAGCCCATGGTCTGTTTTTAGCCCTACTGAGAAGGTGGTGGTCATTGCCATGAAGATGTTCAAAATCGGCACGCAACTCTGAGAATGGAACGGGTTGTCAATAAAATGATAGGTCACCAAACTTTTTAGTGTCACTGTCGTCAATTATACCACTTTCCTTTGAGTGATAAAGGTGTGCAAGTATTCATATCAAATGTCTAACAAATTCACTTCACGAGCAGAATCTTGAAAAATAGCTTTTTCTTCTCTTGTTAATGAAAAAATCCCTAAACTAAAATATGCATGGACTACCAACCATTGTCACTGGACTAATAATTTCAGAAAATGGTAGCCCAAGTGGACTACCACTGTACCAGGGAAAAAAGTTAATTTCGAGCCCTGCATGAAGATACCTGTGACAACAGTGTATGCTAATGAAAATTTTGTGTTAAGGTAAACGGCAATGCTATGTAAAACTTCTAAAGGACCAGTTGTCTGTGGGCAGTGTGCCTTCTAACAAACGTGTCTTTCTGGAAACTTTAAAGGACCAGTTGTCTGTGGGCAGTGTGCCTTCTAACAAACGTGTCTTTCTGGAAACTTTGCATCAATTTGGGGAATATATATATATATATATAATATATATATAATATATATATATATATATATATATATATATATATATATATATATATATCTTTATGTATAAGTATACAGATGTCATCTGTCTGAAGATTGCAGGATGCATGAAACTTAAGTAACATGTATTATTACTTTGTTCTTAACGTACTTGAAGTAATATGTGTAATTATTAAATATATTTGGCTTTTCACACTCCCAAATTTTTTAGGGGTGGAGCTTTGAGGGCAAACACAATATGGTTTTAAATAGGTTGCCAGGCCTTGCACTCCGTCGTTGAGTGGGCAAGGGTGGACTCCACTCCCTGGGGTCCAAGTCCCCATGGTCAGTTTAATAGTCAGGTTCTCCATATGTGCATTTTAGGGGTTGGGCCACTCCACTCCTACCTCCGGACTCCATAGCGGTAGTTCCGAAGCCCAACGCAGTGTCCATACTATGATTACGTTTGTGAAGATATTGAGCAATCGAAGGGTGAGCATATGAATCGAATGCATATTTTGTCAATTATCATTTACTGATAAGTAAAAGGAATGAAAGAAATTGCGTGACGTTCCTCGATTAAGCTACAATACTATGAATTTTATGCTCGAATAGTTAAGTTGGCAGATACAACTTACCCTCCAAGATCTCGACGCCATTTTGAATGTTATGAAAATGGATTATGGGAAATCGGGAAATGGATAATGACGTCAGATGTAAACAAGTTCGCGCAAAACATGGGGACGGGAAACTAGGGATCCCGGGCTAGGGATATGATTTATGCTTATGAATTATTAAAATTTAAATGATATTAACAACTATAGTCACAATATAATATGCCTCGAGATTGGTCGAAATCGCCGGCGAGCGCGCTCTCGCGGTACCTAGTCTGGTTCCCTGGGTTCCCTGCCCCTATCTACCGCTGGCTGCGCTGTGCTAACGTAGAAAGGGGGAAGGAAACCCGACTATTTGGGTACCTTCATGCCAGGCAGGGACGAGTACTGTGCGAGGGAGTCTTCATTGAAGGGGGGGGGGGGGGGTATTCGGTGGAAATCATAGGGGTGTGGTTTACAAAATTGTTTCGGAGATAGTCAAATTTACAATGGACATTTCTGGGAAGGCTAATATTTTATATTTAAGATTTCTGGAACTATGGCATAAGCAACAAAATTGAAAAGTACAATGTATACACGAATAGAAGTAGATCATGGTTTTTTGTTACTTCCTACATGTAGGTTTCATTGACTGACACACTAGGTATGTTGGATGTACAACCGAGTCTGACAGGTGACAAGCAAATCACAGTTCAATAGTCTAATCAGATGATCTGAAAGGGACTGTCACATTTTACACTTGAAAAAATGGGGTTGTATTTTTGAAAAACAATTTCTGAATTTACTTTATCTACTTTATTTCTGAAAATACCAATTTCTGAATAACTTTATTTGCTAATCATAAAAATCCTAGCATCAAATTACATGATAAAAAAAACTATGACAACTGAAGTAGTACAAGATTTGAAAATATTAAAAACTGGAATAAATATCTTTACTTGGATAAAGCAGCTCAGTTTATTTTTCCTTTGTCTCTAACATAACAATTACACACTCACTATCTTGGCATTAGGGGAAAAACGCTGTATATTCGCTATGTTGAATAGGACAATGCTGTCCTCTTATAAATTCTATATTTTCTCTAAAATTCATACAGATTGGTGAAATTCTGGAAGTTGTAAGTCCACTTTAACTTTAAATTACATTACATTACATTTGGGAAACTGAAAAGTCAATTGACTGTGTGTAGTTTGATGTACATTGTGATGTCATTTATTAATGTACCATTGTGGAAACACAATCAGTAAATATTACAATGCTTTGATATTTTAATCAAACATCCGTATATGTAGTCTGCAATGAAAGTATTTGTAAATGCCCAAAAATTTGTGCTAGAAGTGGAAAGTTGATTGTAACAGTGGAATAAACTTAAGGTATTTCAAGACTCTGCATAAAAATTACAGGTTTACAGAGGCAAAGTGTATGACTGTACGAGTGAAACACTGAGTTTGGAAAAAAGGCCGACAAACATAGCATACTACATACGAGACACCATACACATCTTTGTGAAATAATGAAAGTATTGAATAATGAAACTTAAAATTTAGCTTTAGTTAAGTTACCTATCACAAGAATTTCATCAAAAGTCACAGCTGTGCCAACAGTCAAAATTACTGTAAATTTATTTATTATATACAGTGACAACTGTATATGTCACCTTTTTCGCTGAATGAATAATGAAAAATGCTACCTGTAAATGAAATCCACTAAATTAAATTCCAGTAATATACTTAATAATAATATACAAGAACAGATTCCATTGTTCTTCTGACAAATCAATTAATCTTGATTCCTTTGAAAATGTCTAAAATATCGAAATAGTGAAATGAAATACTAGAAGTTGATGATTTTACAGTACTTGGCTGTAAGTTGGTGACAAATTAATACATGTAAGTGAATTAAATTGTTGTGAAAATATCTCAAACATCAAAATAGTGAAATTAAATAATTGAAGTCTATGATTCTACAGTGCTTGGCTCTAAGTTTACAGTCACAAATATTTTCACGACACACTGTGAAAAAAGATATATAGATGAACTTGCAGTTTCATAGTTTTAAACTTTGAAAACAA
This sequence comes from Ptychodera flava, assembly GCF_041260155.1. Lineage (NCBI taxonomy): Eukaryota > Metazoa > Hemichordata > Enteropneusta > Ptychoderidae > Ptychodera > Ptychodera flava. The sequence continues at coordinate 39,036,027 of NC_091941.1, read as the reverse complement.
TTACAAAATGTAAATAAGGTATACAAAAGGCCTCTTCTTTCCAAATACTGCAATTTCTGATTGCAAGTTTTCATTAAATTGAAATGGATAAAACTTGCTGTCACCACTGACAAAACTTGCATTCTTAAATAATTGGTAAATATCACCAGTTGGTCAGTCATTTTCTCAGGGTTCCCCGTCTGTTAAGTTAACAAGTTCCATTGTTATTGTAATACCAAAACCAAACAGCATAATCTGAATGGAGAGATGATCCAAGACTCTTCTTATTATCTTTGTGGGGAGATTGGTGGTCTTGGTGACCTTGGTGATTTCTTGGCAGTTCTCAATCCTTCCTTCCATACTGGAATTTCACTCTCTAACATCGCATGATAACTTTCCTTATGAATCAAAATCAAAAGGCAGAACTTGTAAATACCTATTATTTGGTTACAACAATACATGCAAAAAGATTTAATATCCCAGATGTGTGACTCATATAAAATATTACAAACAATTGATTCTTGCAGAGTTCACGGAATTCAAATGAAACTAGCGTGATCTAGCGGCATCTGAGACAATTAGGCAAAACTGAAGGACTTAATTGTTATCTCAGAAATAGGACATCCCACGTGGAATAATGTACAATGTAAAGCTTTCATTACAAAAAAAATCACATTATACAATGAACCTTGGTTTACCACAGCTAAATGAGAACATCTGTAGGAACTAATGAAGTTCCAAAGTAACCACATCAGTAGTTTCTGAATGAAGGATCATTGGGCCAAAATTGACAAAATGTTCTCAAATAATATAATATTGCTCAGTTTGTAACTGTAATCCTGACAAACATGAATGGCACAATTTGTTCTTGTAGTCTGTAACACAACTTTCCATGCAATCAAGCAGGTGGTTTGTGACTCTATTCAACCATCCAAACTGTTATAAACACCGTCAAACATATATAGTTACTACTTTGTCATTGTTTCAAAATATAAGTGGGTCATTCCCAAGGACCTACAAATCACATGCTCTACCATCCCTCTGGGCCCAGTGATTTCTGACAAGTTATCAAACTTGGAGAAAAATGATCAAAAACGTACACCATCTGTACATGTCATTACAAAATTACCAAATTAAATTACCTCTACCTGTTACAGTAATGGGACCAGCCATGTGTAAGTTTGGGATTTTGACAATTTTCGCCAATTGGGCTTCATTACATATAGGCTATTTTTGATTGGAACAAAATACCATGTTTCACATCATGATACATTTATTCTGAGTCAAAATACTATTAAAGGTAACATATGTAGTGATTCTTAAGGTTTTTTCCTAGTAAATGATAAATTTATTAACGAACATACAACCACGATGTACTATACATGCAATAAATGTAAGAAAGAGTGAAGGAATTTTACAATAATATTCTGCACACTTTCAATGGCTACAATATGTAAATCAATGTATATGTATCTGCGTGGACTGTAAGACAGCTACAGTTTACCACTTACATGAATATGTACTGGTTCATGGTGAACGTAATGGCAAACTGCTTAATCCATGAAAATTGAAAATTGTATATACCTGAAAAGCCTGAAGTTTAGGAGATGGTCCTTTACTTGCCCTGCCCCGAAATTCACTTTGAACTTTGGTGATGTCCTGCAAAGGTCAATGAACTTTATGGTATTATTTCATTTCAATTCTACAACCTGCTTTGTGTTGTTGTGCAGTTCATATTCTAGTATCGTTTTACGCTGGCAATGATGATTTCTTGAAGGGCAAAAACAGGTTGATGGATGAAATGTACATGTAGATGGACAGAACTGGTGGAAGTTGCTATATTGGGTACAGAAACTTTGACTTCTGCAGGTCTTTCTTGAATCAAAGTGATTAACTTGACAAAACTTCCAACAGAATACAAAGAACTAACATCATGTGAGCAGTCATCAGAAAGAAGTAACGTGAGAACAGGGATAGGAGATTGATTTTTCACTGGCATGAATCAAAAATATCAGAAGTTCAAATTATTTGCACAGAAATTCCTTTTGCACTGTACCTCTAGGAGAGTTTTGTTTCTTTGTTTTGCTAGTGCAGAATTTGCGGCGCTGTCTGCTCGCTTTCTCTCCAGATGACCAAGACGCCATTCTGAATGTCGTAATAGTACTTCTCGTCTCGAAAGGCTGAGAAAGAAAAGGTGGTGAATATGGTCAATCAATGATACCAAATATTATGTGGCGATATCGTTTGTGTTTAAGTGCAATACATTCGGTATGTACTTCTCATAGAATTTAGTTACTCCCCAACAGTTTGAAATCTACTTGAGTATTTTCTGTCTTATAAATTTGCTATGTCAATTGTCCCTATTAAATTTTAGATTTCATTTTCATTAGTAAAATTCTACACTTGCCGCAAAGTTTGTGATCCACAATTAATACGTACAGATGTAATAACAATAGATGACTGAAAGTTCTCTTAAATTGTGATGAAGCTGGTATTAAAACGCCACGGAAGTCTCTCCCCGAGTTTGTTAAAATACCTCCATGCTAAATGCCTAATTACGTGGTCGGTATTGCTGATAACTAAGACAAGTCATAGACTCGCTCTTCTGATTCTGCTAATTCCTTTTCCGCGTCATCATACTGCCTTGCGCCGAAGGCCCCTGTTCGACCATTCGACAAAACTTAAAAAGTGTGGCCCACTGCCAGCTTGCACCTTTGCGCTCGGTGTCCGAGGTACTGTGAAGTCGGGTAGCTCTGCGTAGCAGGGCTGTACGTAGTTTCAGCGCTGTAGCTCGAGGTTTGCCTGGGTATGTGGGTCAGACGGCAACTGTCTGACCAGTCTCCCTATCCACTGTGGCCCGACCGACATACCCCAAAACCTCTACCTTCAAGCCCACTGCAGCTTGCTGTACGCAGAGAGCTAGGTTCCTTCGATGGCTTGCAATACTTACATATCTTCATGCAGTTGATTGAGTTCAATCTCCCTTTCTAAATACATGTCAAACTCCATTTTCAGCTATTACTCGTCGAGAAGCCTAACCGAGCCGCCACATAAAACACAAGGGTGCAGTTGAACTGCACATGTACTACGTACACGGAGGGCTGGACTTGTGTTGAATGTTGATATACACGGAGACAGACTGCACGTACGATTAACTACAGTATTTGGAAACTGATCTCAGAAACGTGATAATAAACACTTAAAATTTCCAATGGATAGCTGAGGGAAGAGATCCAAGCTGTATTTGTTTAACAATATCACGGCCCTGCTACTGATGATGAAAAATCTTCTCTCAGCTTCGTTTCATCAAGGAACAGCCGACCTTGGTGTCAACCAGCAACTATGCAACGGGCGCGACGCTACATGCAAACCGGAAAGGGTGCGCCCTCTTCAGTTTTGTCGGCAAGTTCGCTTGTTGTTTTTTTTTTTAACATTACTCCCGTTCTTATCTTTCGGTTCGCTGTCGGCACAGTGCCAGGGTACAGTGCTAGTTCCAATGGCTAAGGCAGAGCGCATCAGTGTACTCATAGCAAAGATCAATCTGGTTGTTCCGTGAATACAATGAAATTTATGACAACTGTATTTGGCGTGCAAATACAACAAGCATCGTCTTTGTTTTCTCAGTTTTGGGTACAAAGCCGCGCGCCATCGTTTGTTTAAACATATAATTTTATGATCTCATACATTATCTCCTACTTCAATACATCCTACCTTACACACCTGGTTGAAAAAATTAGAAGATAATGTATATTTAATGAATTTTTGTATTATAAAGACAAATCATCTTACAACCTGTACAGAAGATAAGACTTGCATAAACTCAAAAATTGCAAAGTAACAATGCCAAATATAAGGTTCTTGCCCTTTTCAATTTCAGTGACATGAGTTGCTGTCTTCTTCTACATTGTTCACAGTTAAAGCTGATGTAGTGGGTGGAAACATTTAAGGTCTAAAGTCGAGTTCTTTCAGAATATGTAAATCACTGTAAATCTATAGAATCATAATTTTTTTCCCACAAAACCTACGAAACATTTCTGGAGAGTTATTTGATATGTGTTAGAATTTTCTTGATATCTGTCTTGACATGAACATCTTGGAAGACAATAATACTACTGTTTGTGTAGTCATGTAGAATTGGTATATTTGTTGAGCGGTAAAAATGCAATTTCAATTATCTTAAAACTCACTGGAAATGTCAACTGACGAACACTACAATTCTTTTTCACAACTTTTGTTACGTTCAACAGGCCTTTTGTCATGGCTTCACACATTGACAGAAGTGACATCAATTCATCATTTCAATGGCCTCTACTAAGCTGATAACAAATGTGACAGTTTTACAAAATGCACTGAAAACTACAAAATGTGTGAACTGAAATTAGTCAATAAACCGCTGGTCACTGAATCATATTAATTTTTTAAAATAATAAATTCCTTACAGCTTTTGCGTGGTAATCAACGAAAGCACTAACAAATTATGAATATACTTCTGATAACACCTGGTATAGGTACCATGGGGTCATCCTCCTTCAAATACAATGACAGTATTTTTCAAGTTGAGGAAAAAGCAAAGGTTTCTTGCTCATAATGTCAATAGTAGCAGCTCACAACTATTCACCGCTAGGAAATGCATGAGACTGCTGTAGCCATAATCTAAAGAAAATAAGATTTCTGCAAGACACCTATAAACTAAGTGACTTGATACTAGGCTTGCAGAGGTTAAAGGACTCTTTTGGCAAGATGTGACACAAATATTAACAAATCAAATCAAAGTTGAACTGTAGATATACAGGGTTTTCTCTTGACTGCGTAATTGCACAAATTGCAGAGTCAAGCCATTTTCTGCCCTTTAAAAGTTACTATATTGACAGCATGAAAACAAGCAAGCAAATACACTCATATTATGGTGCCACAAGCGCATAATGAAGTGGCCTGTGAATTTGCTGTTGTTTCTGCCCTAAAATGTCAAGGCTGCCCCAAAATTTTGATGAATGGGGCAGAAATTGCCCCTTCAGTGAACAGGCAGAGAAAACACTGGATATATGCCTGCCTTCATTACTAAATGTGAAAATATTTAGTCAATGATGAACTTTGGACACATGATACACATATCAAAACACATACATATAAAGATCAAAAGATGGTTCACCATTTTGTCATCATACCAATTGTTCAAAATTGTCACTAAAAATACTTAGTTTTCATTGAAAATACAGAAGTCATCAATCTATCAATTGAATGTCAGCCAAATTTTATGAATTCCAAGCACCTCATTGCCAAGTTTGGTAGTATTGATGAAGATTTGAAAATAGCAATTGATACAAAAATGGATTTGAATAGAAAAATAGAATTCTCTTACATATTAAGAATTCACATACATATTATGTCCTTTTTTAAATCTTACAGGTATCTACACAAATTTACAAGTAAACCTACAACGCTTTTAATTATAATGCATTAAAAATGATTTTCTTTTGTCACATAAAAGGAAACACACTATATGATACAGTCATCTGGAACAAATAGATTCCCATTAATGTACAGATTGACAATATCTTGCCTTTACTAAATTCTCAACAAAGTCTTTTAAATATTAACATAGTAATCTATTTTTGCAAATGTAATAATTTCACAATGTACCCAGGTCTTTACTAAAATGAATACAATTTAAAACAGGAATGCTTTATGGTTTGTCTCTTTTGCTAAGGTTCAAGGTGAGAGTGGCCATGTTGAAGATCTTCAAGCTCTGCATGTGAGAGTCTATTGAGAGCCTGAGGCAAGTCTACAACACATCCTCTGTCTTCCCATTCATAACAATATTCAAGAACATAGCGTGTACATTCCAGTTCTTCCTCACCAGCATCACACGCATCTTCTGGAAGTAGACAGGGACTCAATTGATGATCTCTATCAAAATGACAGTCTTCATCCTCCTGAAATATACAGAAAAATCAAAACAAATTTTGAACAAGGAAAGATAAAATAAGAATGTACTAGTATAATACATCAAAGTATTTCAAATTAATAACAGGAATTATTTCCATATACCAAGACTACAGGCAACTTATGAGCACAGTACAAGTGCAATAGCTATAAGGTAAGACAAAAAAGTGTTCCTCAGATCTTTTTAAAAAGCAGCTGAAGCAACTCGTGCTTTTTTATGAATCATACACAATGATTTTATGACAATGAATGCTGAATAGATGAATGCTGAATAGATATATGTCAACTGGGATAAAGAAACAATAAATATTGTTTTTTATGAATGTATGCACTTCATAATGAAACAACACAGTTATTCATGATTCAAGGCGATACGTAGCTGCAACCTTTGCTGTTTTTCCCCCTTTTCTGTTCTATACATAAAATATAGTTTCTTGTTTTTATCTTCACAAATCATGTTAAAATGTCAAGTGTTTAATTTGTCAACACAGCTTGGATGCTATTGTTGACAGCTGACTCATGGTCTGAGTGAGAATCCATTTGTCAACAAATACATGTACATTACATACTGATTGTGCACCAATGAGTTTTGTTGAAAAAACTACTACAGGTACTTTGTATTTTAGCATAACATAATTGTATTTGGTAATAGGTTTGCATTAAATTATTTTATGCAAGTGACTATGCTTTTGCATGCTATTTGTTGAAATCTGTTGACTACCTATAACACTAAAATTCAATATTTTACATAATTTTATTGGCTAACAGTTTTCTTGACCCCACAAATTCAGCAATGTTTTATCCCTATATAAAGTACAGTATACAGTCAAAAGTTTGCAAAAATGCATCTTTGAATCACATTGTCTGATGTTTAGTCTGTTTGTCTTTTCACTTGGATGGCAAAATGAACATCATTCTACGCTAGGTCATGCTCCATAGGTTATGCACTGTTCAATGAACTATTGAAACTAGCAAGAATTTATTCATTCACATTTGGATGGTGCTAATAGTGAACTGTGGGATATATCTCTCAATACATGATAATCATGTACATACATTAAAATCTGGTCCATCGTGCGTTTCATCTTTTGCCGACTCAAAGGCATAGTCATTCATAAAAGTGTCCTCATCTTGACACTGGGGGCGCACTGCAGTTCTCCCAACTTGCTGCATTACTTCCTCATATTGAATCAGTGCATCACTGAAAGACAATTTGGATCCTACAAAGAAAAGGAATGTTTTCTCAGAGGTCAGTCTATCATCCCTCAATACTGATATCATTTAAGGTTATGCTACAAGGAACTAAAAACGTACAAACAATTTAGCAGAATTTCTTAATTCATTAAAAATAAAATTCCAACAAAATTACATTTTTTGCATCTGATGGCATTGTATCAGTGGCATAAACTTTCAATTTATTGAGTAGGTTGTGATTGTGCATACAATTAATACACAGTCAATGATTGCTAATGTGTAACAAATCAGCTGATAGCACCAAGACTGGCAAAGGAGTATTTAGTTCCAGCATTATTACAATTTTTGGTTTTGTTGTCTTCTTGATAAATATACTGGCAGACATCATTACAACCCCAAGCCGGTGAGCATCTGATAAACGCTGTCTATATAACCATCAAAACATCGTGATATTATGAACACAATTAATTTCATGCAGCTGGAACTGAATAAATAGACTTAGTTGTATGGTAATGTATTTCAGGAAGACCACAGATTTGAAAATCTTGATGACGATTGGAACAAAATCTTCCATTTTGTGGATTAATGCAGTTTGCTGAAACTTAAGATATGATGACATCTATCATAGTAACATAAGAGTTTTGACTGAAAGTGACCTTCTAGCAAGAGAATTACTGGTAAAATGGTACCTGGATTTTTGAACTTGTTATGGTCAATATTCCCAGTCAAAATGCCAGTTTTGAGTATCCATGATACCATAACAATTATGTGACCACCTTGATGCAAAGATAGCTGGCGCCACCATAGGCTGGGTATATATAACATATCACCTTCATGCATGTCAAAGGTCATGTAACGATCACTACAAAAGAAATGATTGTGACTGTTCTCATCAAATTATACAAGTGAGGTGTTGGCCACTGTTCAAAAAAACATCATTTAATATTGCGCACACAACATGTAGATATTAATTGTACTGCACAAAGATAATGCAGAATTATGAAGAACTGATTGAAGACATGATATGATAAGGGACTTACTGTTCAAGAATCTACACTTGTAAAAAGTCTAATTGGGATGATACATTTAATTCTGTTAGGCGCTGGTGCAGCCATTAGATCATTTGTACTTAGTTATATGTAATTCAAATGGCTGACAATTTACTGATGGAAATAAATAATAAATACAGTACTAGGGAAAAGAAATAGATTCTAGTAATATAAGAGAATTACATGTGAATAAGTATGTGCAGTATCTTTGTCTGTTTGATATCATCTCCTTTCAGATAATAAATTGACATGGAGAATTGAAAATTATCTTGTGTGTTATGTGTTTCTCACCTTGAAATACTGTCAATATTCTGTGTTATATCAATGGGTGATGTCCCGATGGGATTCCCTTCATCTGCACGCAGATTACGTGATTCTAGAGGTGATACCAGCGTCACACTTTGATTACCCTTCAATGCACACAGTAGCGCATCCTTTTCCTCAACATGCAGACTGGATCTGCTTCTTCCACTGCTTATTTGCATATCTGTTGTGAAAGATCCTTGGAAGAGGCTGGCGCACTTGAGGCATGTAGGCACTGAAATGTCCCCTGGGGGTGGATTCAAATATAGCTGTTAGAATTGTCAAAGGGTTCAAATTTGTATTAAAAAGTTGAAAATAATTGAATGACTAGATGATACTAATATTAGCATACCAGTATGCCCTTGATATAGCTTTAGTTCTTACAGTATTTTCAGCAAAATAATATTTTCAATTGATCAAGTCACTGGCATTTTTAAATCCAGTGACAGATTACAGCAGATTATGTGTGAAATAAGTTACTGTACGTACCATCTAAGGAAGGATATACTTCTTGTGATAGTGTCAATGGATCACTCTTATAATTTTCAATAAACTCTTTCATTGTCATCTTCTTCATACTCATTTGTTCTTGACTGTCCACTTTGACAGATACCGTTTCATCTCCCAACTTCTCTGTCAAATATTCTTCAGACCAAAGAGTGTATGCTGGCCAATGATGAATGGAATCTGAGAGAGAGAAGATTAAAATAACATTACATCAAAACTTTTCTTTAATATAGGGTGTCTTTAAAATCAGAATATTAGGATATTCATGAGGACTTTCGCTTCAATTTCAAGAAGAAATCTGACTCTTTGAATCACCTTGTCAGCAGTCCTCTGAGTTTTGACTGTAGTCAAGCTATGCAGAACAAAATTATTGACCAAACAAGAACTTCCTTTGGCCAAAACCTTAAATTCACTGTACTGGCCTATTACAGGGGAAAGTTCAAATCAAATATTTGTACCAAGGGCTCTGTAATGATTGGACTTCAACATTGACTGTCAATTGTCAAGTTCATTCTTTGTTTGATTCTAATCTATGTAAGTCATAGTAGTGGTTAGGTTGAAAAATATCTCCCTTACATGCAACCAATATCTCGACTCCCTTAAAGGTTCACTCTTTCAGTGCCAAAGTCAGTTTTTGTTGCCTTTATAAATATAACCAAGTCAATTTTTTTTCAGATTTCTCCCAAAATTTTCATCAAAAATTGTAGCCAATGAAAAGTGGTGTCAATTTGATCCAAAACTATCAAAACAATTACAGAAAAAAATCATGAGAATTGGTAAATGTTGCATTAAAATTTTTGTTGGAAAAAATTACAGCATTCAAAGGGTTAATCCAAGGATGCTTGGAAAGTAATGTATACAATTAGAAGTTGTACATATTTGGTACAAGTACACATCTGTATATATGATGTAGTAATAAACGTCGAGTGAAGGACATATTCATTGTTTGTGCACTGTAAAACATACAAAATTTTCAGACTTGCATGCAGCATTGCTGATTGGAAGAAAAGGCATGTTGCAATGCATCTGAAGGAAGACTGGGTAAATTGTTCTACAGATTTCGCAAGTCGCAAATTTCGCACTTTTTTCTCTCATGAAGACTGCAGAGTGAATTTGTAGCTTATGGGTAAAAACTAATATTCCTCTTTAAAAGTTTGAAAAATAAATGATCATTCAACTTGCTAAAATGAAATCTATGGATTAAGGTTGGCAGTGTTTTAAACTTCATATTTTGCAGTATCAGTATCACAAACAAAGTGAGTGAAATAAAATGTGAATTATGAACAAACCAAGAAACTTACCTGTGATAAGAACTGGTTTTCTTTTTGAAATGTACTGTTGGAAAAAGTCTTCGGGGCCAATCATGAAATTCAATATCTCCGTCTTGTCCTGAAAAGTCAAAGTTTCCTTTGAGCTCCTTCTGTTTCCTTCCATGGCTTGGCCATCTTTGGCCGTGTGTTTGAACTTTAAGTCGCTGCCATCAGGTTTATCCAAGCTTTGGTGGTGATTGCTGTGGTCGTGATCTTGGGCATGAGCATAAACACGGAAGTTCCAACTTCCGATAGTCAACAAACACAAGACTTGCAGAGCTTGGGCAACTACACTGCATGTCACCATACTGAATGTCGAAGAGTCCAACCTACGCTAAATAAAAAAACTGTGAGGTGCCAATAAAAAGCAACGTATGTGTCGTGGCCGGATACATACACATACGCGTACACGCATACCCGGATATCACAACCGGACGTGTTTTCAAAGGATGAAAGTACAAATCATGATTAAAATATATATCGCCCTCTGGAGAGGGAATCCCTCCGTTGTGCACATGCCACACTGAAATTTTACGGTTTAAAATTGACTCATCATTTATGCCTTGATATCTCATAATGTTACATTGATTTATATGCTGAAATTATCTCCATTCTATTCCGTTTCTTATTGTAGAGATTCACTTTCAAATTGACCTAACTGTAGAGGGCTTAAAATACCTTGTCGGAACGAGGACAAAACAATCCCGGAAGTAATGAGGCTTCTCAAGACTGAGAGAGAGTCATACTCTCTACGAAACCTAAATACCGCGAAGCTAAACGTCAACGGATCTAACACCTGAGCCGTGGGTACTCTGTGCTATGCCATACCACTCCTTTGGCATTAGATCGAAATACCTAGTCACTGTAAGGTCAAAATGTCACTTTTCACTGGTATGAAACTGAATGTAAAATCGCCAAACCAAAACAGCAGCTGTCAAACATTGGTGAAATCGAGCCCGAGTCAAAATTCGAAACCTGTAAAAGACCATTCAGATTTCCACGATGACGAGGGTAAGTTTAAATATTGTTTTAGGCGCCCAGGGGATATATATTAAATATTACAACCCTGGAAATTATCTTGAGAACGAGAGAAAGGCGGATTTCTTTTATGTGTACAAGCGTGACTACAACTTGTACGGGTCACCACGTTAGTCGTTACCATTTCATGTCAATCACCATCACCAATGGCGAAATAGCTTTACACCCCACTGACTTACTTCGGTAACCCCCATCAATGGAACCTTAAATGAACTTTGGGTACATAAATTACATCATGCAGTAAATTCACAAAGTTATGTCAGTCAAAGAGGTACTCTGTATGCTACCTCAATCATCAAATTATTGAGGTGTGTTGCCAGTGAAGCAGACTCACCTAAGTACAAGAACGTCCGCATCCCTTAACAACTATAAAACAACAACAACAACATAATAATTATAATAATAATAATAATTTAAGTAATTATTATTTTGTCATAACAACATTGTCGTTGTCATTGTCATTATCATTATTATTCTAATTATAGTTAATAAGCCATAGTCACTACAATTCGAATTGTTTTTGTCATGTTCCAATGTTTTATTACCAGATTTCTAGTGTTCTTAGATAACTAATTTTCAGTTTACAATACCTATGTTGGTTAGGTAGTGTTGACAATATATTTCTCAGGCTCTGTGAAAACTATGGCAATTTAACAGAGTTAATGCTTTCTTTCAGATAAGGCAGAAAGCTTTCAAGGAACCAAAGTTCTCAAAACACCAAGATACTGTCACAACAGTCTGAAAATAAAGACTTCCAAGAATATGAAAGCCAAGGACAAGGCGCTGATGTCAGGGGAGATGATTTTGTGGCAAGTCTTGATCAGTTTGCAAGTAAATCATCACAAGTGAACTCAAACTACAGTGTAGAACTTGCTGGTTTGGATTTGAACTTTGATTTAAAAGTAACTGATTCTGAATTGAAGTCAGAACTGGATGATAGTTGCATTGCATCAGCGGGCAGATTAAGTGTTAATCAGGGAAGAGACGATAAAGTTGACAGAGAAGATGTGACACAGGACAATTCAAAGATGGGAAAAGAACCAGACAGTGTGATCAGTGGTTTCAGCTTTATACAGGAACCTGCTACCAGTGAAAGCCTTACACCTGAAGATGAATCTCTTACTGGGCAAGAACTCACAGAAAATGTGAACTTGAATGATAATGATCAGGATATAGAGGAGGCAGGAGCTGCTATCCCACAAGACACTACTCAACCTTGCTATAACCTTCAGTTAACACAGAAAGAGGAACTTGAATTGATGCTGCAGACCAGTCAAGCAAACATTCAGAGTATAAGGTGAAATTCTCATCAAAGAAATGATTGCTATTACAGAATGTTTGAATGTTTATTCCATAAGCCAAATAGAGTTACTGACATAAAGTTATGTTTACAACTAGTTCTATTGAATGCTTTGATAAAAAAATGTTTGTTTATAATATTTTGTGTTATAGATTTAAGGTGCAAGGTAAAATTATTTGTGTATTTTATATTGAGGCAGTTTTCCGTTTATGGTATGTGTACAAATAAATGTGGGCATTACCCGAGAAATGAATGTAAGTGTAGGGGAGTTAACAAAGGTTTTGCATGCTGCATCTACGGTACTTATAATTTCTGTTTGCACAGGTAAAGTTGTAAGGAAACACACCAGTAAGAGTCTGTATTTATTGTTGCATTTATTGTGTTGTTTTATACAGGACAGAAATTGCTGCTGAAGAAAACAAACAGAACATCACTTTGCAGAACTTTCAAAGTGCCCATATGAGACACATAGAAAAGTTACAATCGCTCAAGACCCTTCAGATTGAACAATCAAAGGCACTGATTGCAGAAGATTTTGAAAAAGGTAAGTCTTGAATTGAGGTACTGCATTGTTTAACTCATACAGTCTGACATGAAACTTTACTTTTTATGCATCCCCAAAATTTTATTCTTCCTAATTAAAGTTTTCTGTGGAATGTTTGAAATAAAGAAGTCTTTGCATACTCTTTGTCAAAAATAAGTCTGTAGTACCTGGTCCAGAATCAGTAAAACTGCAGTTATGAGATATAGGTCAGCATTGAAGAATGACATAAATCATGTATGGGTTTATTTATTTATTTATTTATTTATTTATTTATTTCAAACTCCAACACAGATATGATACAGTTTGAAACCATATACATCTGCACTGATATGAGGATTTTGGTAAAAACATGTAAAATGTGGATACAGGACGAGAAAGTAAAAGTAAACGACAAACAACCAGGACAAAATACAAAATCAAAAACAACCACTTTTATCGTGTACTTTTTAAAACTCAAAGCAGATACATTAAAATTGGCAGACTTTGATAAAATCTATTATATAGCCTTGAAATACAATCAAAAAGTGAATTGCCAGTAAATTTAACTCTACCACGAGGTTCATGAAATGTTCTTTCCTGTCTTGTTGATCACCTTAGAATGTGTAAATTGAAAATGGGTTAGCAATCAAGATGAGTGTTCATTGAATTGTGTAAAAAAAAGTAGTCTTCGAGCATAAGTAATAGAAACAACATGGGTTGTAAAAGTTCACATGGTGTGTAGTGTAATGCCTAATTTGTCTAACATCTCACGCCAAATTTGGTCTAATTTGTAGTTCCTTCAAAAACTTTACTGACTAGTATACATACTGTCTTTGTCTAGGTCAGGTCTTTGATAGATACAAGTAAAGCAAAACTAATCCATATAGGACTTGGTTTTTAACCAAAACAAACAATTCTAGTATTTTTCCAGTAATGGTTTGTCACTCAGCAGTGGTTTATTTGGACAGTTTATACTGATACACACTGTGGCACAAAAACTCAAGTTGTCTTCTACATCATTATCCATTCAGCTCTGCTATAGTGCTACAATAGTTAAACCTACATAATTAGATAATTGTCTTTGCATCAATTGTAAATGAGGGACATGGTGCGTAGAACTATTTCTTGGGATCTGATTCCATCATTCTCAGCTCAACTTCTTTATTATTTCCTGGTAGCTGAGGAAATTGACAAAAGAGTCACCATTCTCCAAAATGAAGTTGATGTAACACCACCCATGATTTCACTTGACAACATCAGGAGTTTTGTCAAGACAATGATATTGCTCAATGATAAAGAACAAAAGCAACGGATAAGTATTCATTCGCAACTGTCGGCTCAAAAAGAACAGGAAGAGAAGTCTATTGAAGAAGAAAAACAAAAGTTTAGTACAACTTTTCAAAAAGAAAACGCAGACGTTGAAAAAGAGAAAAGTCAGTTGCAGAAATCTTTAAGGTAATGAATGGTGTACTTTATCATATGGCACATTTCTGGTGAATAATTTATAAAACTGTCTGATAGTGAATTTAGTAAGGACTGTAAGAACCTTTCCATAACTTCACTGCCAAGTTACTTGCAAGTTTTAAAAAAGAAAATGATTACCAAATTTCATCAATTACCAGAATTAAATATTAATAAAACAACTTCAAGAGCTAGGCATGCAACCTGCCTCTGTCTCCATGATATTTCAAAGACTCTACACATTGTTTCATGTCAACAACTTGTGAAAAACTTGTGTGTGTAAATGTTCTCTCACTGCAAAATTATGTCATTCAAACAGTACATGACTGCATCAACTGGAAGCTATATCCACATTTCCTTCACTGTGTAGGGACATAAGAATGCATGTACCTTTGGTAGAAAGTTTTGAGTGTGTTAGGGCATTGAAGCAAAGAGTGTTCTATGGTTTTGATTTATATTTGGATCTTAAACTGAAAAGTCGGGAAATATATGAAGAGTGCACTTCAGAGTTTTCCTTTAAAATAAAGACATCAGTGATTGCCCAGTATACAAGATAAATTGCAAACTTATGCAATATCTTATCCTTTATGTTTGTTTTACTCTTTTTCACAGCCATCTATCAATTGATAGAAAGCATTTAGAACAGTGTGAAAATCAATTAGACTCAAAAATCAGTGAGCTGACCTCAACTTTTGTAGAAAAGAAGCAATGTCTTCAAGAGGAAATGGAGGATGTGAAGGTAAACATTCTTGGTTGTTCATGTGCATCACTGAAAATTGTAAAGGGACACAAGGGCTGAGCTCTATTAATGTCGTCACCAATCCACCCAATTTTGAATCCACGATTGCTTTTGGTTTACTTTTCAAGTCTCTCCATTACTCCGGTGCAGCCACAGTCCCTCCACCACTGTTTTGAAACCCCCAGTACCTCTATCACTGTGTTGAAACAATTCCATGCAATGGAGTATAGGCATGGGTTTATTTTATATATATATATATATATATATATATATATATATATATATATATATATATATATATATATATATATATATATATATATATATATATATATATATATATATATATATATATGTACATGATTATTTGACTCTTGGGTTTTGCAATACAATGTGAAAAATAAGTCAAGGTCAGTCTCGGTAAATGTATTTCATATTTCACAGTTTCTATAGCCTGCCTTCATTTGCATATGTTTAAGTGACAATATACCTGATGATCAGTCAACAACGTCTTCCCAAGAGTGAAGAAAATGCTGATTAAACTCATGACTTTGACATGGTACCATGTGTTGCTTGAATTTCAACATTCTAAATGATAGTCATTTGAATACAAAGCATACATGCATATCAAGTGTTAAAGGGTCAGTAGCTGTAACTTTGGATGATTTGGTTCTCATGTCAACTACAGTTTCTTGTTCTGCCCCCAAAGCATGTTGAGATACACAGTATTCAGCTCGTTAACTCTCCCTGTACATGTGTAAGCCACATTGTTATTGTTGACAAGTGAATTCGGGTCAGAACTACAATTCAAACGTAAACAACATGTATAGACACTTTGTTTGCAAGCCAAATAGCAAGGACTAATGACTTGAATTTGACATACTGCAGATCAAAAATATTGAAAAAAATCATCACAAGAGACAGCAACTGGCCCTTTAAAGGCACTGTTTGCGATCCCTGGGATCACCTTTGTTCTACTCTGTAAGAGGATTATGGAGGTGTGATAACCTTTTGTTTTCCATTGAAATTGTAATCTAGTGGGTAAATGAGACAATATGGTGCCAACAGAGGCCTTTAAGTATCAAATTCAATTATTCATCATTAATGGTCAATATTCATGTAACCACATTTTACTCTTTGACCTTGACTCTTGGTGACAGTATCTGATCACCTGAGAATATTTGAGACTCCAGTGATATGATTGTTCCTGTAGGATGAAATTGCAGAGCTTGAAAGGAAACTAGTTACTTTACGAGAGAAGGAAGCCAAAATTGCCACTGATATTGTAAAGGAGGAAGAAAACATTGAAGAAGTCCACAATGAATTTCAAGATGAAAGACTGAAGATGAAGGAAGAAAGAGAAAAGATTGAAGAGCAGCAAATATTATTGGACAATGAAATGGAAAAACTCAGTCTCATGGAAAAAGAACTGCACAAAAAGAAAGAAGATGTGGAAACCAAACAGAATCAGTAAGATCTCCTTTGATATTGCTGTGAATAATGTCTCAATATTTTTCAAGATTTCAGCACGCTGTAAACAGAATAATTCAATTGTATGTCATGATATCTGTTAATATACATGTACATGTAAAATTGGAACAGAAACATGTTTACGCCTGAGATTTATGAAAAGCAGGATGTTTCCATCAGTTTGCTTTTTCATATATACCAGTATATATATATATAAATATATATATATATATATATATATATATATATATATATATATATATATATATATATATATATATATATATATATATATATATATATATATATATATATTATATATATATATATATATATATATATATATATATATATATATATATATATATATATATATATATATATATATATATATATATATATATATATATATAGCCCAAGTTCAGAGATTGCCATAAAGCCATTATGGTGATAACCGGGAGGGCACATGGTATACATTTTGTATATTTTATATATATATATATATATATATATATATATATATATATATTATATATTATATATATATAGTATATATATATAGTATATATATAGCATTTAATATATATATATATATATATATATATATATATATATATATATATATATATATATATATATATATATATATATATATATATATATATATATATATATATAATATATATATATATATATATATATATATATATATATGTCCTCATGATAAATTACCGGTACAGTGGTCAATGTTAAAAGCAGAGCGTTATAAATAATAACACAAATTACTTCAAGTTCAAAGTAATAATATCAGTAATATCTGAAAGATAGAAATAAAATAAATAAAATAAATCTTCTGTCTGAAGATTGCAGGATGCATGAAACTTAAGTAACAGATATTATTACATATGTACCACAGTTTACTCGCATCAGTAATATCTGTCACTTAAGTTTCATGCATCCTGCAATCTTCAGACAGAAGATTTATTTTATTTCTTCTGTCTGAGGATTGCATGATGCATGAAACTTAAGTAACAGATATTATTACATATGTACCACAGTTTACTCGCATCGAAGCGCACGCGTACTACCGGTATTTGCACTGCAGTGCAATACCAAAAACATTATGCCATTCCTTTATGTTAATGAGTATTTACCAATTTTGACCCGGAACTATTTATGTTTGTAAACACAATAAATGTCGTCTACAAGATTTTGTTTCGCTTTGGTTCGATGCTCGTTATAGTAAAATGCATGACATTACTGATTAAAAACTACAAAAAAAAAAAATTGCATGTACTTATTATAGTTTGAGAATGATTTTTATTATCCGGAAGAGCAGTTTGTTTGTCAGCGAAGCTAAAACATTGACATCGGGCGACGTCCGTTTCTAGCCATCATACATCGAAACACACGTAACTGCGGGCGCAGCGGAGCCAATTAAACAGTTAACATTTTCAGAGACGTTTTTGCCAGTAGTCTTCTCACCGGACATTCCCTGTTTACAATAGACAGTCACTTTTGCATGCAGTTTATTCTGTGCTTGTGTGTCCTACACGCTTTTGATAACAGAGACTGAGTGAGCGCTTGTGTGCCACGGTGAACAGTGAAATTTGATCGTTCGACAAGTTACGTTTGCCGTATCTTACTCTTAAATTTCCCGTAAAAATTTTCGAATTGTTATTTGTATCGATAATTTAGAGGACTTTCAAGCTCAAAATGTGAAAAAATCAAAAGCGTTCCACGTTCAAAGTTCTCTTCGTTTGGCTATCAGAACATATGTAATAATAACAGAACCCCATGGCCTGTGAGTGCACGCGCGTAGAACTAGCGGTATTTGCACTCGTGCTGCGGTGTATTCGGCTGTCCTTTCACAAACCCGCCGAATACACCGCAGCACTCGTGCAAATACCGCTAGTACGGCGCGCTTGCACTCACAGGCCATGGGGTTCTGTCATATTATTACTTTGTACTTGAAGTTATTTGTGTTATTATTTATATACAGATATAGATATTTACATCCCCCTCTTTGATTACGAATGATATCATGCCAGACATAGTTTCTTCTTCATATCATGACATTGGTAAATAGTTTGCACCACATGAAAAAGAAGTCATTTGGTCAAATAAATGAAACTATTTGGGTACCTGTTTGATTTTCTCATCTTTTCCTGCGTATTTACCTGGCTTTCCAGATCTTTACGAAACAAAGAAACATTGGAAAGGAAACTTGTCGAAGAAATGAAAGAAATTGAAGACCTGAAAGGTGAAGAAGCCAAACTTGCAAAGATAACATTTGAGGAGAATGACTTGCCTCTGTTACAACGACATAAAAATGAAGAGCTAGAAAGGTATTTTCACTTTATAAATCAATCAGAAGGACAGGAAAGATTAGAGACCCTTTTAATTTCTATTCTTCAAAATGTAAGTGAGAATGATATTGGTACAGTGAATCCAGAAAAAATGACTCTTTTTTTCAGAATTGAAGGGTTTAATAATCACAGGGAAAAAACTATGTTTTTGTATGCATCAATTTATGCACCCCCTAATGTAAAATCAAGATTTACAAGGTGCATGCCAAGATGGCCATAATAATATTGTAATCTTTTGTCTGACGTATTATCCATTTAATGCAGTACAGATATATGAGATACATGGTGTTCATTACAAACTCTTTTGTCAAAATCTTACGGTTTTATAATATTTAAATGAAAACCTAGCTGTCTTTATGTTATAAACTAGGGTGAAGGACAAGGTCAGTGTCTTAGAGGCTGAGGTGAAAGACAAGATGGCAGCTGTTTTCAAATTACAGACATCGGTGACGGTGTTGAGAAAGCGAGTAAATGATATTGAAGAACAAATTGAAAGCCTGAATGAATCAAAGAAACTGGCTGTTGCAGGTGAGTTGTCAGGGAAACTAGTACCTAGTAGTCTGTACAACTGTCAGAATGACAAAGAAGCGTTATTGCTCTGTTTACGATGAGAATATCAAAGATACTGGTGTTATCAGTGACACGTTGGATTCTAGTGGTGCTGGCATAATCAATTCAAAAACCTGCTTTTTCCGAATTTCAATGTATAAACTGGCATATTTTCCCTCTTGTTACTATGTGTTCCTGTTCAGAAAGTATTTGCATTGGTGATACCTGCAAATCTCTAATGCCATATGTATATGTTCTCTTAAAAATATAATGGATTGTCTGTCTCTAATGATGTACATGGCTTCATCTTGATATACCGGTGTATAAATTTACTCACAACGACTGTTTTAATGATCTTACTTATTTGTATGATGTTGTGAAAATAATATGGATATCAAATATTACCAGAAAAAGATATATTGGCAGTGATGAATTGGAAGGTATAAGAAATAGTCATACTTTGTTCAAAGTTTGAAATAATCTGACATGGCCTTCTGAGATCTCAGCTTCTTGCCTCTACTCTGTGTATAGGTCCTAGTGTGTGATTGAAATAACTGCAGATGATTGAGATAGGTAGCAGACATGAAAAGTGCCATATCCATTGTGCCTCTATTAGATATAAACCATAAACATTTCTTTGTAATGGTATGTTCTTAATCTAGCAAGAAACTTTGCTGAAGCCAAGCATCTTTCAAATGAAGTGAAGGAATTGACAGCCACCGGAGAATCCTGTCAGAAACAGCTGGAAGCCACCATAGAAGACGTCACAATTAACAGTAAAGTGTTAGAAAATTTACAAGAAGAATTCAAGGCTTCAAAAGATGATCTGCAGAAACGGGAACTGGAGTTTGGTATGTCACAGGAATCTGTTTTTCTGCACTTGTTTTACTTTGCAGATTTCAAATGCCAGACAATTTGGAGCCAAGCAGAGGGTCTTTTATATCATTTTGCTTATTGTAAAAATTTAAATATGTAAGCGACAAAAACAGAGTATTTATTTATTTATTTATTTATTTATTTATTTATTTGTGCATCAACAGCTCAACAGGGCAACCACTTAGACAATGAGAAGGAATAAGTAAGATAAATGATATTGCTTATTATAAATATCAGGGTTTTAGCTCACATTTGGTATACCAATGTGAGGTAATCGTATAAGCTGAATCAGTTCATTTGCATGCCATTTGCATGTCTGTATGTATGTATGTATGTATGTATGTATGTATGTATGTCCGTCCACATCAAAAACAGCTAAACGGCAGAACCTACTGTCTTAGTATTTGGTGTACAGGTGCACCTAGGGGTGGAGATGTGAATTTGTTCAAATGAACTTGTCAGTGTCAAAAATATGCAAATGAGGGGGAAAAAGGAAAAACCCTGCAAATTGCTAAAACTCTGTAACCGTTGGTCAGATAGGGTTGAAACTTGGTGTGCAGGTTCCTTTAGGCATTCTAAAGCAGCTGTGTAAAATTTAGGATGAGATTTGCATGTTTCTATTTTTCAGGTAATTTTTTCAGTTTTTAGTCAAAAAATTTTTAACTCTGAAACCACTCATCTGATTGCTCTGAAAGTTGGTATACATGTTCCTCAGGATGACATCAGTCAAGTATATACAAATTGAATTGAAATTTTTATATTTGTAATTTGGGGCAATTTTCCGAATTTTTATATTTGTAATTTGGGGCAATTTTCCGAATTTTTGGTCAAAATTTTTTTTATTCAAGAATAACTAATCTGATAGCTTTGATATTTGGTATACAGGTTACTAAGGTTGATCCAAATCAGTTTGATGAATATCGTATATCTTGAATTTTATATTTTTGCTGAATTTTTTGGTTATTTTTCTCATTTTAAGTAAAATTTCTTCTTCTCTGAAACCGCTAGCCCAATTGCTCTCAAATTTGGATTGGATGTTTGCAAGGGTGTTACCCTTCTAATTGTTGAAATTACAACAAAATTGGAAATATTACTGTTTTGGGACAATTTTTGTTATTTTTGGTCAAAAAATCGTAAAAAATATTTTCATTTTAAAGCCCCTGGACAGACGGCTTTTACATTTGGTGTACAGATGTCCAGGGATGACAATAGTAAGATATATGGAAATTGTCCTGAAATATACCAATTTGTATTTTTAAGACAATTTTGTCATATTAGGTCAAGAAAACTTGTTCTCAAAATTACTTGTCTGATAGCTTTGTAATTTGGTACAAAAGTCCCGAGGAATGTTATTAGATAAATTTTCTGTTCAAAGTGTTGGGAAACCCCCAAATATTTGTATTGTAGGTAATTTACTTTTGTGCCCTTAAATGACCTACACCAACCAAGGATTTGTTGTGAGACAGTTTCGAAGGCTGTGAACATAATTTTGTCTTGTTTAATATCAATTTGTAGTAAAATTTGATCCTGAAAACAGAGCTGAGGTAAATTTTTTCATTGGGAACAAATTTTTGCAACTATCGCATGTAAGACACACAAGAACTGATGAGAAATTTGGATCCAGGATAATTCCAGATGTCATAATCCCCCCCACAGTGGAAGGAATTTCACTATCTGTAATTGATTTAAGTGCTGTTTACATTTGAATAATAGCACTCATAGCATTAATTAAAACATCCCCAAAGTTGTAAATATACTGCCAGCTGGTCTTATGTAAACATGATCAACCAAGGGGTGGAACATTTGATATTCAGGAGGGGGTAGGGGATAGAAGATTGATGAGGTAGCATTCCTTTTTAAAAGATCCATTTTATATTTTTCCCTACTCTTTTTTCCCCACTCTCCCACCTTTCCTTTTTGTCAAGCTTCTCTGGCTAATTTTTTGTTGACATTTGCTTATGTATGTAGGATCTGCTTGTCCCATTGCTATAGAAGTTGATATGCATGTTCCTAAAGATGACCTCCCCCTTACCTAAGTTGCAGACCTTACTTGCTTTTGTCATTCTTGTTTTTCTGGTTGATCTTTGGTACCCATACTGGTATGTACCAGTTCTGACAAAATGTGAGCGACACCGTATAATTGCGGTATTTTTCAATAATGTTAGATCTATTACAAATGTTCAACTTAAAGTTTTTCTTATGACCTTGGAAAAGTATAATTATTTGTCATCTGTGTGTATTTTTAATAATCAACACTCAAACGGGAAGTAGCTGTATTCCCTTTCACAATACAACTAAATACAAGGTTTGTCCATGGTCCCTAAATAACGGGACCATGGTTTGCCCAAATACGGTCCGTCTATTGACCATGGCCCAAGCACGGTCCCTCTATTGACCATGGCCCAATCACGGTCCCTCTATAGACCATGGCCCAAGGCATACTTCTTCTCAGCTTTGCAGTGTAAGCATGCCATAGTCACTTGACACACCAAAGTGAGGGCACTTCAAACATATGTGTGAAGAGGCCACTTCACACATCCCAGTCCAGCTATACCTTGTGATTCTTCAACCATGATTGCCCATAGACCTTATTTTTTCTCTAGGGTCTATGAGCTACCAGATCACAGACCTTCTAAGGAGGAGAGTCTATAACCAGATCTTTGACCATACCACAGTCCCTTGTGTGTAGGGACTATGGCTGTGACTGTACCTTGGGGCTATATACGAAGTATCAATCAATACTTTTAAGGTTTTGCAACATAATTTTGCCTTCACACCTCATCAATTATACGACAAAGTAGTGGGTACCATCACTTTCAGAAGGTGAATATCAACCAATCATGCCAGATTTAAGCTTGAGTGACATTGTCCAAATTTGAAATTCAAAGGAAATAGCTTTTACCTCCTAATCTGCAACAAGACTGCATTATGGCCATTGTGGATTTAAAATTCGGAATAGCTAAGTTTGAAATATGTCGACAAAATCATGATTTTGAAACTGACTTTTTTAGTTCCCATATATGCATATATATATATGCAAACAGGAGGTCTTCTTACAAGGTGGCAAAATGGCGTCTGTTAGAAAAGTTAGAAAAACTGTGATTTCACAAGTAAATTTTATGAAATCGGACATCTAATCATACATATTACAATATCATGGAAACTCTTAGTTGTGTAGAAAACACATGAAAGGATCAGTAATTTCAATTTTGTTATCATATTTATTTTATACAGATCTTAAAATCCAAGAAAACGCTGTGGAGGCAATCCAGAATGTTAAAATGAAGATGAAAAATGAAGATTTATCAGTGCATCACAACAAATTACTTGAAGCAATAATACAAGCAAATTATTTTTTGATCAAAGAACTTTGCATCAAACACGATCTTGAAGAACCTGCTTGTGTACAGGCTTACCTCAGTCATCTTCAAGAAGAGTTTGAAGACAAAGCTGATGATACTGGCAGTAAATGCAAAGATGTTGGTGATTGCGACATTGAAATGGATGAAGAAATCAGACAAGAGATAGCTACACTGGAGCAAGAGTTAGAAGAAGCTGTTGGTAGAGAAGACTATGACACTGCTCATATCCTTTCAAATTCATTATAAGTTCATTTGTGTTTATATCTCTCATATCAGTTGCCAACTTCACACAGAGCAGAGATTGAAGTAGAGTGGGGCAGCAGTGCATCATGGATGATTCAAACCAAGCTAGAGAGTCTCCGAGTCATTGACCACGCGCCCCCACTAATCTCTGCTGCAGGCAAATTTAATATTCCAAACTCGGACTTCTTTCAGTCCTGCACGCGCCCAACTGGCTAAATAAACGTGGCAGAAATAGCAGATTTTGATAGGAGCAATCCAGCTAGAGATCGCACTTTCTGCACACTGGTAAAAATAATAAGTTTGAAATCGCACTTTCTGCACACTGGTAAAAATAATAAATAATCTGCTAAAACTTTAACAATTGCGTCTGCAAAAGTGACAGCCCTTGAATCATCGTTTCACATCCCTGTATCCTAGAGCAAGGTCTATGTTTTGCAAGTGTTTACAGAATGATTTTCCACGCCACTACAATCTCAGTACAGAGATTGATCAGTTGCCAAATTGTGTTGCAGTTGCAAGCAAGACTAATGTGTGAGGTGAAGTTTGCTCCCTGTAACTGAAGAATTGAGACTTTTTTGAGGTTAACAAATATAATTTTTACTATAACCCAAACGGGATTCGAACCCCACACACTCACGGCAACATCGCCTAGCTGATAGGCCTCACACAAAACCAGTCGGCCACTGCTTCCAACCCAAAAGAGTTGGTCACAGTAACCGACTTAGATGTTGCAATTCTGTGCGCGACCGACCAACACGGTGTGCGTGGAGCAGACGACACACAGACACAGTACACACATATATAGTAATCGGAAAAGCACGAAACTTTTTACTGAGCTATCAGACAGCCTCGGGGACAAGTAAATATCCACCAGCAGGACAGTCCACTCAGGTTAAAGAAATATAATTTTTACTATAACCCAAACGGGATTCGAACCCCCACACAACTTGATTCAAATTCTTACTTGTATTCTAGCGCCACTGTAAATGGCTAAGAAGTTATCATGCAAATACATGTAGCTGTTGTCTGTCATGCTGAATGTTGTATGTGTTGAATCTTTTAGAAACTCTTCCAAATTCTTCGATACTGATAGTTTATTCAGTGTTTTGTTTGTAAGTTGATAGGAATGACTATGCTCACATTTATTTATTCATATTTTTATATATTTAACCTTAACATTACCAACAGGTACTTAATACAAAGATTGAAAATCTGAAGACAGCTGTCAGAAGCCATGATTCTTCACATCTTGACTTGCATTGATGGAATGACTTGAAGTTTGAATGTAAATCTCTGTGCAATATTTTGATGGCAATCACAGTTACAATAGTTTTTTTAATTTAAAAATAAACTGTGTTTTTGTTGGAAAAAATTGGATAGTGTTGATGCCTTTTTATGTGCTGGTAACACTCAAACATATGAAATATAGGTGGATACTGAAGAGTTCAAAAGTTTTGCATCATCTAATGAAGATCAAGCCCCCTTTATAAGTATTCAAGTCATTACGTGTAGTGATCCCAAGCAGATTACCTCAAACCATCATGCCACTTCATACAGCTATCTTGTTGCTATATATGCAGCAACATTGCCATATACACTGATGGTGTTGGGTTAATACATGTATTTGAGATAGAGGATAATTTTTGGAACATTGGTGATGGGTCCGAGTAAGAGTGGGTAAAAGAGTGACAGCTATGTTGTAAAATAATTGTCAAGAAAAAGTAGTATTTCCCCATGAACAGAACATACAAAAATTGAAATTGTTTGAAATAAAGTTGAAGAATCTGTGACATTATGCGGCCAACCATTTTTTCACCCTGAAATCAGAGAATGAAAGTCGAAATATGGGCAAATTTCATTTTTTCACCAGTTCACATGACCATCTACATTAAAATTGGACCAAATGTCGATCTTGGATGTGTTTTCTTAGGGCTGTATTTCTCAATTAAGAATAATACGTTCAGCGCAGTATCTTTATCGGCCAACCTTATTTTTTAATCACTAAATGCAAATAGAAATTACGAATTGGGTAAAATGCTAAATTGTAGTTGGTTTTTCCGAGTACGAATAGCGACATACATGACGAAACCTCTAGTTGTGCAGTGTTGACAGCAAATCGAAATTAAAAAAATAGAACCGTTAAAGTCATTTTAAAAGACGCATCTGCATTATAAGTCGCACCCTCGTTTGATTGACTTGCGTAGGATGAAATCCTTAAAAAATCGAAAATGGAGAATGTATGCATGTAAAGCCTGGGACATGAAATTACTTAGTGGGCGACATGATGTTGATCGCTGACGCCACTACACATGCATGCTATACCGACGCTCATTTAAGGCTGCGTTCACAAAAAACGGTTAGGGGGGGCTGGAGGAATTCAGGGGGGGATTCGAAAATTTTTGGGGTAGTAGAGGGGGGGGGACTTGAAAATTTTGCTCTACCTGTAGGGGGGGGACTTGAAAATTGTTTGTTCCTTTTGTGTTTTACATTTGCCAATTCCAAGCTTTTGTAGATAATCAATGAAAAATGAATACCATTTTTAATGTCATCAAAATGTTTTAATGTTAGAAATAATTTAACAAAATTTAGAACCATTTTGTCACATTTCATGACTTTTATCTCGAAAAAATCTAAATGTGTGATTTGTGTTAAAAAAACAAACTTGAGCCTCGTAACAGGGCAGAAGTTGCAACTGTTAATGGTTTCTGCAATATTTCTATGCAATATAACAACTACAGTTTCTTGCTATCTCCCTACAGCATGCTCAAACATACAATATTTAGTTTGTCGACAAAGCCTGTGTATATAAATATAAATATGTATTTGTGATAATTTAATTGGAGTCCAGACTGACAGTCAGTTGTCAGTGATACAAATGCATGGTACACATAAATAGGCTGTGATAGCAAGCTGAATACTGGACAGTTCAACATGCTGTAGGGAGTAGAAACTAGAACAAATTTGTAAAACTGAACAAAAATATTGCCAAAATTATCAAAGTTAATACAGCTACTGCCTACGGATAGTGTCACTATCATTAAAGCTCTGCTCCTGCAGTTTCACTGTCACTGCATACCTGATCAGTGACAGAGATAGCTCTGACTCTGATGTACATGGTAGTTGAAGAAGAATTTGGGTCAAATGATGCTCATGACAGTGAAACATAATTGTACACAAGATCAGGCCAGAGAGCAACACATGCAAGAACACATAGTAATGTTTGAATTCTAGCATATAAGAATAATCAAATATTACAGAAAAAAGATAGGGTCACCATGCTTGGTTTTCTAAATTTTCATATTCTTGTTATAAAATGATACAGATGTAAAACTTTGAACAGTAAAGACTAAAAGTAAAAATATTTGACCAAATGGAATTATTTATTTTTTAACCAAATTTGAAATTATTACACCCAAAAATTTCAGAGATTAAAACATTTATTTGGTGGAACATTTTAACCTTCCAGTATTGTCAATTTAGAGTAGCATCTAATTCATAGATGTCTTGTAGTTTTGGAAAAATTTTTGGTAGGTCACAGTGCAATATGGCAATTAGCCAGAATTCACAATTTGCTACTCTCTCATGATTGTCATTTTGTGTGCTCCTCAGCAGGAGCAATTGACCTGGCCAGAGTTGGATTAACTCAAGTTGGCTTTTAGACCAATAAATCTAAAAAATTCACTGAGCATTTAAAGAACTTGCCTTGGGAATATGACTATAAAAGTGCTAATACAGGTAGTGTTGAACACTGTGAGCGGAACGGCGCAATACATGTTATTTTTTCTGCGCTCACATCCTTTACAAATATGCGGGCCTGTGATAGTTGGGGGGGGGGGGACTTGAAAAATTTTGACCATATAGAGGGGGGGCATTTGAAATTTTTTTGGGGTACTTAGGGGGGGGATCTGAAAAAAAATAAGATTTCAATCGAAATTCCTCCAGCCCCCCCCCCCTAATCGTTATTTGTGAACGCAGCCTAACACAATTATCAATCACAATTAGACACAAAATTATTCAAACTGCAAAGAAAAAGCTGTTGGGCCATCAACGCATTTAGCTTTCCAAAGTGTACGAGATCATCCCATGATATGCTGGGGAAATATAGTCAAAATTGCCACGAAAGTATCAGGAACATGACTGTACCAAGCTGTCCTCCTGAAATTCATAGCCATGTTATGTTTACACGTACCCGCGTGCTGAGTGAAAAGTCGTCATTGCGAACATCAAAGCTCTGCGTATGTGTGAATAGGGCGTCAAACTTTGAGGCGTCACCGTCGTCCAACTACACATGCTGTACCGTTTCTCTGTTTTTGTTTTGCTGGCTGGCCGGTAGGTTTTTCAAAAATCAAAGGACGGCAAAAGAAGAATTTTCTTTACACGGCCTAATTATACACTATTCCAAGACTTTCTCGTTTCATAATATAAGTATCTAGTACGGAGTTTGCAGAGGGTGCCCACTACTACATGCATTGATACTATGAGTCCTGCTACTTTAGCCATAGGAGCAGAACAGGAATGTGCGCAATGAAATACCACAACTTTGTAACTCTTTTTGCTGAGACTGAGAATCTGTTCTCTACTAGAAGAAATTCAAAGCCTGTCCAAGAAATAGTTGGGTCGGGTTCTCCTCGCTAATGAGAAAACCTGCTGTAAGCATAACTTCATGGACATATGCTGCATCTTTGCAGGCAGCATCGTGGTGAGCCGCACCACCAAGACCATCGTCGATGTAAATAAGTGCCTTTATACCTTGTCTACGTCAATCCCTAATGACCGGCTTTAACAGTTTCGTCAATAAACATGGGGCAGATGGAAGCCCAAATGTTAAGACGTTAAAGGAGAAATAAGAAAACTTACTGCTGCCTTCAAATTGCCAAGCAAAGCCAAGATAAGTCCTTTGGTCAGGCAAAATTTCGACATGGTGGTATGGATTTAATATTAAAACTTGTACAAAAACTGTGCATCGATAAGTAGATCCAGAGGGGAAGTCGGTAACCTAGTCTCGATCACTCCCAAAATAAACTTTGCTGATGTCAGTCCTTTCAAAAAATCTAGCCTTTCGGATATAATTGGCCCCCTGGTGAGATCAACCCGTCTGAATTAATGCCCGTAATATGAGTGTATTGGAGATATTGCCCTGTTTCGTAGATTCAGTCAAACTACCAACATCTTGGGGAGTTGAAAGTAGCAACCATGGGACCAAGCTATCAGTATTATTTGATTCAAAATTGTTAGTACCACAGGCATTATGTGGATCGGCTAGTTTGTAAAAGTGCAGTTTATGCTGTGAGTTTATGCTACGTTTCGACGTTCTGATATGCACCGTTATCACATGCACAAGCCAAGTTTGTCGTCTCCGAACAAAAAATACGGGATTATTCTCTGGTCGTTCTACGTCACGACAACCCGCGTCTATGTCATCAATTTTGGTGCGTCGGACCTTTTTTTTTGCCGATCTTCGGTGTGCTCGTAAATACGTAAACAAACAACATGGCGGCCGATGTTTCTCTCCACGATCAAAAGTCATGTAATGAAATCGATATTTTCACAGACTACGACATTACTAATCCGAACAATGTAAACACAAGAGTGTACCGCCTGTATATTCCGAAGGAATTACGTGAATAATTTGCGGAAACAACGAACTCGAAGCTGGTCGCGTATACCGTGGGTTCCGTCCGGTACCTTCCGTACGCATTGCAAACAGGGTCAGGCGCGACGTTTACTGTGTTCGCGCCGTCGAGATTCAGTCGATATTTGTTCCAGAAAAATAGCGTATCTTCGTCTGTGATAAATTTCTAGGACTATGCTATTTTGAAATAGAGTACAACTTTGCGGAAGGTAGCCTACGTGTAGACCGAGAGCTGTCATTTGCTCCACAAACGAACGAGCGTGAGCGCTAACGCACACGACGGACGACTGGAAATGATTGACAACTTGTGCACGACGTACTGATATTTACTCCTAAAGTAGTTCAAAAGTTTTAAACGCGGAATCGTCATGGAAAACTTATTTTATTTTGCAAAAAATAACGAATTCTTGGCTTGTGCATGTGATAAGTATATTATTTCCTAATATTTTTCTTCGTTCAGCTCGGAAAATACTCGTGACGTAATGACCGTGTCACCACTCGTATTCGACTCGTGGTGACACGGTCATTACGTCACTCGTATTTTCCTTCGCTGAACCGAAGAAAAAATATTAGGGAAATATCTAATTACCACGTGGTTTGAAACAGACTTGTCTGGCCTGCATATAAAATTGCCCATTCTAGTCAAGAAAATAAACACAAATCCTACAGTCAGTTACCTCGTTCGATGCGGAAGACTCTCTACTGTCCAAAAAAACCACTCTCATTTCACGATAAAATGAAAACTTTAGGAGCAATCTGCCGTGTTTCGACGAACTCGGCGTTTCTGGAGTCAAGCGTTGTAATAACGGGTGGACAATTTGATATCCTGGGGTCTGGAAGATTAAAAAAAAAATTCCCAGCGAATGTCAATGAAAATAATTCTGCCAGAGGGGGCTTAGGAAAAAAAGATGAAAGAAAAAAAATCCATCGAAAGTTACTTTCTGGAACAAATTTTTTTACTTTCAGGGCGCCCTTCGGGCTAAAATTGAAGACTGTGTCAGATACACATTGGTTCTTTGGCCAAATACATTTGGGGAGTGCTATATTTGGATTTTAATTTATTCCTCATATAGCTCGATCCCAAGGGATCAGTACATGTGGCAACTTTTGGCTTTTTAAACTTATATGTAAAGGAAAGAGAGGGCAACTTCACACATCGTTGGTAATCGACAGCGCTTTGACCCTGGTCATGTGATATGGGTCCCCGGGAGAACCGGTTATATGTTAGAGTGATTCGTCTTAAGGGATCCGTCATTATATATGGCCTGGGGTTGTAGGAATGAGAGACGGTCACTCAAAATATTGAAAACTTCAAGGGGGTACTCAAAATATAGAGAGGAAGACGAGAAATACTCAGTTTTTTGTGCGAAATAAATTGAAACACCTCTCAGATTGCACCATTGCACAAATCAATTTCTCAAATTTTTCACATGATCTAGGACAAAATTGAACTGTAGAGAATTCATCCTTTATTTATCACAGAAACATATCGTTTAATTGACTTCAGTTCAATAATCGTTTTACAACTAACCATACCGTATTCGGGCTTTTCATTAGAAGCTGGAAGTTGGAGAAACAACTCAAGAAGCAGCTGTCACAGATTTTTCCTTTCGTGCATATTTTTGGTATTCAATCTCTTGCAAACTGAGAAGTGTTTTTTACAAAATGTGTTGTCATTGTTTGGTTTTTGAATATTTTGACTCAAACACTGATCATGCAAAAAATGAAATAAAAATATCATTGTTCAATGTCATTTTCAAACAATTTTACCAAGTGCAAAATAAATTGAAACACTCTCAGACTGCACCATTACACCATCAATTTCCCAAAATTTTCAATACGAGAGGGGGTATCCGCCTCTCGTGCTCTGCCCTTGCGGTGTTTTAACAGTTTTACTTAGAAAAAAATTAAAATAATTCTCAGATTGCACCAGAGTGCAGCATTGCACACGTCCGTTTCTCAAAATCTCCCATGCAAGAGAAGGACAGCCCCCTCTGAAGCTTTCCCCCTCAGCATCTCGCGTGTTCTCCCCTATAATTTCAAAGTCTGCCCAGCCAGATATCCTAGTGAAAACCTTGTCATGATTCATATCCAAATTAAACAATACTATATGGTTGGATATATTGTTGTCACTTTGTGCTGTATTTTTGTATATACATGTATTGTATTTAACTTTTCTATGGGGGGTCGGTAAAAATTTCTGAGTTAGATAGGGGTTACTCAAATTCATCATGGTTGGCAGGGAGGTTACACGAAATTTTGGAGTTTCCGGTGAAATTCCTTCGACCCCCCCCCCACCAGTAAGTGAGGCTACCCACAATTCTCCATGATCTGTACATACGGAGATCACTCACTTAACTGCAAACTGAAGCAAATTTCTTCTGTACAGAGAACAACTCGGTCCATATTTCAAAATTCTGGCAACATAGTTCCGATAATCATAATTTTCTGATTTCTCACTGTGAATAATGAGAAGATCAACCCTTTTTCCGCGGAGGAGATGGCAATTTTGTAATTTTGTCGACATAGATTTTTGACAGCCATACACAATATTTTCAAGGAAAGTAAGGGAATAAGTTGCATCTGTGTTGGCAAAAGAAAGGATATTGATTTTTTTAAATGTTCGTAACCAAGGAAATTTGCATGTCTGACAGGTGGTATGATGAGACCATCTTAGTTGCTGATAACTTTATCATGACAAGTGTGCAATTTTTAGCACCTCCAAACATCGACTTCTCATTCAATTTACTCTTGCATTTTAAACATAATCAATAATTTTGGAACATAGTTTTAACAAATAATCCTGATCTTAAATTGTAAGTTAAAAATTATTAAGAAGCTGATAAAATTGAAAAAGCCTTTAGCCAAAAATGTCTGAGTGAACAAATCGAGGGGAATTGTGGGTAGCCTCACTTACTGTGCCCCTCCCCAGGCCGCAAATAATGACGACTCCCTGACGGTGTTGAGTGAAAACGTTTGCTTGCGAAAATCATAGCTTTTATACATATGGAATTATAGCTTTGGAAATAACATAGGGTCATAAGGCGCTATCAATCATACCAAGAGTGTAAAAAATAATACATTTATGATTATTAATATTTTAAATAAAAATATAAAATTTCTGTCATTATTGTATAGTTATAAAAATACCCTACAGCACTTGAATCCTGAATGATGATCAGTATTTATGCCAAACTCACGCAGTTGTAGCACAGACCCTCAGAAATATGGTTAATATAGTTACAGCAGTAGCACTGCACAGTAACTTGATGCACGGTCACACTGCTTCGGAGACTCTCTAAACAGTAAATAATAAGAAGAGGGTCGACTCTGACCTTCCAAGAAGTGTACAGGCCTTCAAATAACTCACGTTTTCCTCATTGCTAGTTCTTGATTTACAAACTTTTTACCGCATTTGGGCATGTCGATAAGCCGGGCATCGAACCGACCTGGTTTTAGACCCTCGGCCGTGCGTCATGTAAAGTCTGGACAGTCGAGAAATGATGCGTCGTTGCGGCTATGAATTAGACTGCACTAATTTAAATAAGAACTTTCGTTAAGTTGATATGATTTTGGATTCTAATGTCATCTGTTTAATTTTAGGCGTTTTTGATGACTTTCGTTTTGAGGGCAAACAATTGGAAGTTCGCTTGAATAAAATGTCTAAGCCGATGCTGACTAAAAATCGCCTGTGATTTTTCAATTACCTTTATCATGCCTTCATTATTCTGAAGCCAATGTGCTAATCGTACCGCAAATACGGCTATACCATTTGTTCATACGGGAAATAGAATCAAAATATATCGTTTGACTGTAGTCAAACAGGAATAACCTGTCCGGGGTTGCTCGAAATCGATAGTTAGTTAGATAGATAGATAGATAGATAGATAGATAGATAGATAGATAGATAGATAGAGAAAAGATAGATAGATAGATAGATAGATAGATAGATAGATAGATAGATAGATTAGGTTTTCTCAGATTTGCCAGATGATAAGCAAGCCTTGACCCGGGGACAGCGAATGATCACAATGGGCATTCATGAAACAGAAAACATTTCACTGGCGCGATAATAAGCTTACAGTGTGTCAGAACAAATCGATTCTACACCGGTGTCCAACGGCCCTCACTCCAAAAACGTAACAGGGACGTTAGAAAACTTCCTTCTTTCTTATGAAATACCAGCATCGTATTTTCTCCAAGAAGTCTATCATAAGAACTCTTTCCATAAACTTGCATGCCCTCCAAACATAATCGTATACAAACCCGTTTACAAGGGGTCTGCACGGATGTCATGGCGCTCTTTTTCTTATTTGATAGAGCATGGAGGTAGTAGAGTGAAGAGCGATGAAAGTATCGTAATGAAATGCTAAAAAGATTTTGTTAATAATATTCATATGTCATAATTATGATACTATTATAATATTTCTTGGCAGTGAACCCGTGTGCAAGACCACTGTTCACAGCGTAAGTTCGTTTTATAGGTGCTGGGCCGAAAGCAAGGATATTTAGGTCAGTGTCAAGGGACCGTTGTATGATATGCCGTTATGTGCTCGCCTTCCGGACAGAACACCTTTGCTTCGTCCGTCCAACCAACCACAGTCCAACAAACGGCTGAAACGGCTAGCCGACGCTGCCCGCCACAGATGCTTGAAGTTGCCGTGTAGTGTATATACATATGCAACTTCCAGCTTCTGGCACCTGTGCAGCCCTCGAAGATATCCCAGAATTCACCAACCCGACACAAATTTGCGATTAACTAGAGGGTTTTTCAAAGCCCTGGCGAATAATGATCAACTTAGAGGTTACGAACATGGCCGACATGAAAGTGTGATGGACGCTCTCTCAGTCATCGTAGAGGTTGTGTATTCGCTCTGTGTGTTTATGTTGTTGATATTTTATTAATTGTCGGTTTTCAGAAAATCAGTGCCGACGATGACGACTTTACGGCCATTCACATGTGATGATATGTTCCGATTCAATAATGTGTAAGTGGCTATTTCATTTATTCATTGCGATAACAACTGTGCTTTGTGGAATGGAATATGGAATGGCATGCGTGGTTTTCTGTACGCGGTCCAGGTTATTAAAGCAGTCG
Source organism: Ptychodera flava (assembly GCF_041260155.1). Lineage (NCBI taxonomy): Eukaryota > Metazoa > Hemichordata > Enteropneusta > Ptychoderidae > Ptychodera > Ptychodera flava. The sequence goes on along the minus strand of NC_091941.1, from coordinate 39,001,082 downwards.
GAAAAAGCTGCAAGTATTTACTAGATCCAGTGTTCCCTTGTCAGTCTCCAAACGTGCATCGAGCTCATATTGGAACCGCTTTTCGATAGCTTTTTGGAATAGGTGTGTGGGCTGGAAACAGTGAGCGTAAAACGCGATGAGACGTGTGTGTTTCTGGAGGAGGTACACCAGTGGTGGTGTGGAACTGAGAAATGAATGATAAAAACACGTGAATAGTGTGTATCATTCAAGTAGGGGACGGTTATGGTGATAAAACCAGATTAATAGACCTCATGTCATGATCAGCTGGATGTCCTTGGCCTTACCAGTTCTCGTCTTGTTGGCAGCATAGAGGTAAAAGAAAGACCTTTCTTTTACCTCCATGTTGGCAGCCGATACTAACTATCTGTGGGGACATATTCAGTTGTATAATGTAATGATAACGACTTCAGTCATTGTTTTAAAGACTCAATGTCAACAACGTACTAACTGAAGACTCTGTCCAGTTCACTCAAATTACTCTTCATCAGTGAACAGTTTGGAGTCTTCAGTTAGTAATTTGAGTGAACAGGACGGAGTCTTCACTTAAATTTCTCCTTGATCAGTGAAGAGATCAAAATGTTAGGGTTTTTTCAACTGCATCCCACCTTTCAAGTGAAGTTAAAAAATTGGTACCCTTCAAGGAGTAGATTAGGTATGATCCCTACGGCCATTTCAAACGTTGTCATGGACAGCGTTGACTTATCCCATAAATAGCATTGCCTCGTAGTCTGGCACAGGTCAAACTGGTTTTGAGCTCATATTTGGTATGTATTTTAATACCAAAAAGAGCTTATATGGTGAGTTGGTGGCGTCTGTATGTCTGTGTGTGTGTATGTATGTATGTATGTATGTGTGGATGTATGTCCATCACACGCAAAAGCTCCCAAACCGCCGCACCTACCATCTCAGTATTTGATGTACAGGTAGACCCAGGGGTTGAAATGTGACGTTATTCAAATGAACATGTCAGTGTCAAAAATATGCAAATGAGGTAAGAAAAAGGGGAAATCCGTCAAATGTGCGGGAGTGGTGGCATTAACTGAAACAGCCCTATCTGAGTCAGAGCTTCTATGATCTCTAACCTATTTGTATGAAGTGTACCTATAGTATTATCTGTAGGAGTGGTGGCAGGAACTGAAACAGATTATGAGTCATTTTTACCTCGCGTGCGCATGCGCGCAGCGAGGTTATGTCGCAGCGATGTCTGTCTGTCTGTCTGTCTGTCTGTCTGTCTGTTGGTCCATTTTCTCAAAAACGGCTGAACGTATTTCAGTCAAATTTGGTAGACATCTTCAGAATTCAAATGGCTAGAACTGAAAAGGTTTTGGTGGGCGTGGCTTGGATATTAATGAAGTTATGAAAGTTTTAATTTTTCTGTTACGCCGCGTATGACAAGTGAAAACAATCGACTGTTTGAGGGCGCTGTGAAATGTGCTTGTCCAGGTTGGCTACAGCTGGATAGCTCTGGTTTCAACCACGGTCCCTCCGTGTTTCAACCTCGTATTGAACATTAAAAATATGATATTTTATTACTCATTCAACTCACTATTCAAGATAAAATATCGTTTAGCAAATTAGCTTCATCCTTGGTAATTGATTGTTTCCCTCGCTGCTCGATCGCCAGAAATGAGTACATACGTTCTTAGCCCTGCGTACGATGCTGTGTGTTCCGCTACAGCTATTAATAGCCCCGCTCACCACAGCCCTGCAAAGACCCGTACGTAGAGTTGGTGACTTCAAATCCATTTTTGGACTTGACGTAAAAAGCCAAATTACTGCCGAAATTCAGCGTTCTTGGGCCCAAGTCGTATCCCTGCCAACCGCAGCTACTCGATCGCTTCCAAAAATGCCAGTCTTTTATTCTTTTTTCGTAAATAACCGTCGATGTCGGCAACTCTCTCGCTAGCCCTGCGTACGTACGCAGTGTACGCTGTGCATTCCCTGTGTGCGTTCCTAACACACAGCGTACACTGCGTACGTAATACGTTCTCTACCTAGCCTCATGGCATGGAAGTGCTGATGAATAATAACTTTGGGTCAAAGGTATTGAAGTGTCCAATCAGGTTCGTGCACAGAGTCCAAGGCCATGACCTACTTCATGTACTGCTGCACTGTTTTGATTTTGCTTCGCCAAGAAACGTATTCGTCATTGTCCATAGAAGTATGTTTGCTCTCCTTTGAGGTTGTTTGTGAAACAAATTCCGGGATAGGCCTTGGAATGCATACGATCGGCATCGCGGCAGTGCATGTAGCTAGCCGTACGAGTATGGCGAGAGTGTCGGCTTTGGCTACGCCGCCTCCCACCTCCGGTAGGCGGCGTAGCCCCCGGCGTAGCCAAAGCCGGACACTGTCGCCATACTCGTAGGGCTATGCATGTAGCGTACCATGCTTGTGTAACTGCCGAGCTCGACGTGCATTCACGGTTGATACTCGTGTACAATCATGATGTGTTCATTCTGATGAAGATTCATAAGTCTTAGTTTTGCAGTCTTTTTTCCGTACGATAATCCTGACAATACGTGTTACTGTTAGACGAGGTGGCCATTTTATGATAAGTTTCAATACTGCACAGCTACATAGCGTCACTATCGTGTGATCGAGGTACAGCGTTGTTGAACGGGATACAGAAACTCTGCAGAGGGAGAAACGATCGTTGACATGAACAGTCAATGTACTTCAGCACGTAGTCCGCAGATAGCGGATCGAGAAAATAAACGTGTCCCAGTAAATAACGGAATATTTATGTACATTAACTCGATATTAATCAAATTTCCAGCTCATCGCAAAAAATGTATTGCAAAGATTAATTTGTCACTGACAAATACTGCACTGTATGGAAAAAACAGTCTGTAGAATAGTTCAACTTCAACTGGTAGGCATAGTATTACCCGAGACAAACACTTGTGTTGTCAATTTTGATTTCATTTCATAAACTTCATACTTCATCGAGTATCGTGTATTTCAGCCTTTGTGAAGCCATTTTATTGATATTTTCAATTTTTGTCTTGGCTTTGTTGTTGAACATGTTGAATCGTCTCCGTGGACATGTACGCAAAAGTGTGACGGGGTCGAAGTGACTTGGGTACCTGGGGCCGACCAAAACCAGTGTGAATTACTGGGGTCAAAGCGGACAGCGGCCGGGATGACGTGTTCCCCAAGCGAGCTACCTTCAGAAGTCTGTTTCATCGCAACTTTTAAAACCCGTCATTTATTTACTGATGTTATTCTCAGCATCACAAACATATACGCCTCTGCTATGTATCACAGCAAATAGTTATATTTGAGCGCCCCGTAAATGGGATCCTCGTTTTTTTGCGAACCGGAAGTGTGTCTTGCTCAATGCATTTCCTACCCATAGCGAGGGAAACTGCCCGCGTTCCCATGCTCCCATGCACCCTTTTTCAATGCCAGTGCAACGCCATCTGTGCAAAATTTGTGGTGGTATGGTCCCGTTTGATGGAAAACCTCTCTTATTCTAACAATGACGTAGTTGACTTTGGACTTCGATTTCGTAAATGTGATGTCCATGCAGTGAGTTTGGGTTGGCGCGCTTATAATGTAGCTCTGCATGGCAGGGCTGTGTTTAGTACCGGCGTTACACGGCCTCCCACCACAGGTGGGAGGCCGTGTAACGCCGGTAACACACAGCCCTGCCATGCAGAGCTAGCTTATAATGCAATCTTCGCCCGCCTGCGGTCCGATATCCCGCATTTATTAGCGATATTTATCTGTTTTGACTTGACCAAAGTTGGCAAAACTTGCTATGTACGTTAAAGATACTATGATACAAGATTATTGAAAGTCATTTGACATTTTTTTCAGCCAATTCCCAATATGCATATTTAATGAACCTTCCAAATTAGGGATATATACTGGCATTTACTTGATAAAATTTGGCGAAACATGCTGTGTACATTGATCATTATACCAGGTTATAACAGTATTGAAAGTCATTTTGCATTTCATGTCAGCTAATTCATAATTTGCATAAATAGCTAACAAGCTTTCACGGTTTGGCATATAGAGCTTGAAGGACTTGACAAAGGTAATTACACATGCTATATTGTGATACAATGACAGTACTCAAAGAAATTAATTATTTTTATTTCAGCTAATTACATATTTGAATACTTAATGACCTTTAGAATTGATCTGTGGTGAAATTCATTGTGTTGATCATAACACTTTAAATGTAGCAAAGCATGTAGCAAAGGTTCAAACTTGCACATAAATGCAATATATAATGAAACACGTGAGCATTTTCAGTTCATATCTGGTTGTATAATAGCGTGTAGAACAAAGATGTTATCTGTAGTACAATGGTTCTTTCTGAAGCCAGCCTGACAATCTGAAATGATATTTACGTTATCAGACCACTTAGTTAATCTGTCATTCAGGATCGCAGTAAATATTTTTCCTAATGCGTTGAGAAGAGAAATACCCCTATAATTGTTCACATCTTTTCTGTCACCCTTTTTAAAGAGCGGGATAACAATAGCGATAGTCCATTCTGACGGGAAAATTCCAGACTCAAAAATACAATTAAAAAGCTCAACAAGTAAAGGTAGAATAATGTCTGAGGCATACTTGTAGAACTCATTTGGAAGGCCATCTGGACCTGGGGCTTTACCTGATTTTTATTTTTTCAGACATTTTAACACCTCATTTTTACCTCGCGTGCGCATGCGCGCAGCGAGGTTATGGTTTAGGCGTTTCTGTGTGTGTGTCTGTCTGTCTGTCTGTTAGCACGATATCTCAAAAACGGCTTGGCAGATTCCGATCACATTTCGCACACAATTTGTTCTTCAAATTTGCAACAACTGATTAGTTTTTGGTGGTTGTGCTTTGCGAATTTATCAAGTTATGAGTAAAGAAAATTTGTGGCCTGTATAAGTCTATCGGAGGCTAAATAAGTATGTTTGAGGGCGCTATACTAAAACATTTTACACAAAGTGATTTCTGAATTCAGTCACTCGGCCGCGCTGATCGCTAATCTTGAGTTTTGACTGTTGATGTCGTCGTGTCGACGTTTGACTTTAAGAATCGTGTGGGTTACTCTGGACATAGCGAACCAAAAGCTAGATTATCGAAGGTTAGCGTCATAATATTTGATCAATGCATTTTTCTCTGAGAATGAGATGTAGAGTGACACTTTTCAATCTTGTGTGTGTGTCAGCGAATTTATATTCCGGCATGGTTCCGCTGAGATCAGCATAATATTATGGCGACGTATTGACAGTCTGTGTCTTTTAAGTTGCTTTTCAAGATTGTATTAGCTACAGAACCAACAATGACAAATTTTTCATGAGATTTCCATGTTGGCATTGATGTTAAATCAGGAGCAGTAGGCTAGCTCCTGCCATGCTCCTGCGTACAATAGGTCTGCGTTTCCCGGCGGTACGGTGGTAGGCCGACGGCTTGTACCACACTGTCCACAGGACAGCACGTGGTAGAGGCCGTGTGCCACAACCTGTACGCAGAGCTTCGAATACACTAGACAGAGTTCGTGTTTCCGTAAATTAGGCATTGAACTTGACAATATAGGCAATAACCAGAATCATCGACCATCGCCTGACAAGTGCACCATAGTCAGCTGTACATGAGTTGCGTGGCGTGGTGAGCAGGTTCCCATGGGTATTTATTTTTTGAAACGCGTACTTCAAAGGTCACGAACTCATTTTGCTGCTACACGGCGCGGCACAGATGATTGTATCGTTTTTGGGCGCATTGAGATACTGTGAAGTAGGTCAACTCGTTCTACATGGCAATTATATGTGAAATATGCAGAATTTATACGCAAACGCGACCTCTGCCAGTTAAGAGCCTGCTCAGCCATTTGCACTTGCATCGACAGATATTGTTGGATCATAATTTTTCAAATGGTTTCTTTTCTTTTTTTTCATTGCGTAATACAGTGGGGATAATGTCAAATTTAGATAGATTGGATTAATTTCGGGAATAAAAACAATGTAATGTCATAAAAGCCAATACCCCAAGAAGTACTTTACAAAATGTGCACGCGAGGCATTCAGTTCATATCTGGTCTGTCATTGTTCATGAACTGTTACATATTAGCATACCTGCTCAAACTAAGAGGGACTGTGTTGAAACATTTCTCTGCTATGCATGTTGCTAAAGTTGACCTCCACTACCTAAAGTTTCAGACCTTATTTAATTTTGTCATTCTTGTTTTTCTGGTTTAAATATTTCTTGAATGGACCAATTCAAACCAAATGTGAGCACACTGTCCTTGACGGTATTTTTTAAGTCTTGAAATTATCTCACATTTCATCATCTATTTTTGTTTTTCAGAAATCTAGATCCGTTGACAGAAACTGTATCCTTTTATCCACCTGTCAATTCATATGTCATGTCTGCTGATAATTTTGTAATGCACAGTCCTTCCATGTGGAGGGACGGTGGATAATGGTATTAGTGAAGGTTCTATTTTGCAAGATTTGACAGTGATTAAGTAGAATTGCTGGAGAGAGAAAATTTACCAAATAAGAAATCATTAGATGTACCTTGAAGCAAGGGGAGCATATCACTATTGCAAACAAAGTTTACATTCATTACTTTTGAAAAACAGCAAGGAACAAGGAACATGACATTTTTTCAAAATTTTCAGCCTATTTGGTAATTGGCTGAAATACAGCAACAGTATGTGGGAAATAGATTCAGCAAATTTTAATTTAGTTCTGTAGGTGTGCACTGAGGCAAATGACTGGAACATAATTACAATAAGCCTTAATACGAGATTTTCACATAGTACACAATCTGCTAGAACTTTGAATAGAATCTCTTTAAAGAGGCTTACATGTGTAAATCATTTTTAGCTACTATAGACTATAGACTATATAGTCTATGGAAGCTATTGGGATGGGTATGCGTCCGTCATCAGTCTGTATGTATGTATGTGTGTATGTACTATGTATTTATGTCCGTTTGTGAGGCGTCCGTCCACTCAAATATCTTGAGAACCTTAGTACTTACTGATTTGATATTTGTTGTGTAGATGAAAAATATGATTTTGAGAAACTTTATTTTTAATTTTTTGATATTGTTGAAAATATGCAAATTAGTGCAAAAAAAGGCGTTTTTGAATCTTCTTCTTCATAACCGCTGGTCAGACAGCTTTGTTATTTGATATTCAGGTCCCAAGGGATAACCCAACTTAGATTTGTTCAAATTGTGATGAAATATGCAAATCTGTATTTTTAAGGAATTTTTTGGTCATTTTTGGTCAAAACTTTATTTCATCAAACCGCTCGTCTGATAGCTTTGATATTTGGTATACAGGTTCGTACAGATGAATTAAATATGATATATTGAATATATGACGAAATCTGCAATTTTGTATTTTTGGTGCAATATTTGGTAAAAAAATGTGTTTGTCAAAAATACTTGTCTGATGCCTTTGATATTTGGTATACAGGTTCCTAGGGGTTGTCTTAGTGTGATATATTGAAATTTGATGAAATCTTCAATTTTTGTATTTTTGGGTCAATTTTTGCAATTTTTGGTCAAAATATTTGTTTCTCAAAAGTTACTCATCTGATAGCTTTGATATTTGGTATACAGGTTCCTAGGCTGTATCTTAATGTAATATATTGAAATTATGATGAAATCATCAATTTTGTATTTTTGCAGCTAATTTTGCCATTTTTGGTCAGGCCACCCTGAAATGAGCTATCAAAGATATCCACCTTCTTCATCAATACATGTGTCACAAAAAGTTGTTCTCTACATAACACAGCAGAGCTCTGTCAACTGTTGGGTCGCTTATTTTTCAAAACCGCTGGTCAGACAGCTTTAATATTTGGTTTACAGGTCCCTAGGATGACCTTAGTGAGATAATTTCATACAGTCAGGAAATACTTAATTTTGTATCCATGTCTATAGTAGCTTCAGGGACTTTGGCCCTTTATTTGTTTCATATAATATGTGTGACTCCTTAAATAACTTTACTTGGAATTCAATTGTGAATTTGTTGTGTCCTTCCCAAGGGCATGTCTGTGGCATCATTGACAGTACAGGAATTGAATTATTAATTGACAAGAATATCGTACAGTTTTTCTTTCCTTAAGTCAGAAGTTAGTATGGTTTACCATTTTACATGCAATATTTAGCACATTGGCCAGAATACTTTCAAGTAGCTGAAGCACCCAATGGTAGAATCATGGGATATAGTGAGTAGAATCTCTTCTGATAGATGCACAATGACCTTGTTGTCCATACCTAGAGGTCATTCATACTTCAAGGCTTTTAGACTGTAGAAATGTTCTGTGCAAAGTATTTAATTTTTTACCAGGATTAATTTTGTAGATGGTTTCGGTTGAGGCCATGAAAGGTTCAAAAATAACTCACAATAATGAGTGCAATTTTGAAAACTGTGACAATGAAAATCTGTCTGACTATCTATTGGCATTGAAAGGATGATGTGTAAAATCAAATAGAATTTATTAAAGTTTAATAATAGTTTGATTTGTAAGTTCTTGAAAAAAGTTGGTATACTTATAACCAAAGTCAGTCAGGTAAATGTGAACTGTAACCCAAGGAAGGAAATTATTCAACTTCATGTACATATTTCCAAAGTTAGTGAAGTTTAGACTGACAATCCAAACTACTCTTCATGACAGAAATTACTGTAGTCTATTGACACATCTATTCACATCGACTGATGGGTCCTTTTTGACTGAAGCTGTTTTTAGGATACCCTGGAAACATTTTACTATTGCCTGACAACTGTTTGATTTTCTTGCTACAGTAATGGGAAAGGCTGAAGGTACTGGTGAAAATTGGCATGGACATGTCACTGCTTTAACTGTTGCTCCTGAATACAGAAGACTTGGTCTTGCTAAAAATCTTATGGATGTACTGGAAGATGTTTCAGAAATGTGAGTGCTTGTATTTGTTACAAGGTGGAGCTGTCTGTAAAGCTTGTTACTGCCAATTGTTACACAGAAAAATGCTATCCTGTAAATTATTCAAAAGTCATTGTTCCCAATCTTTGAAGATTTGGATACCATGGAAACATATACCATACTTTCAACATCCAATGAAAGCACACAGGTTTAAATTTTATATGAATCTTTTAATGTTAAGATTTGTCAACTCATATTTGTCAGCTGTTCCAGCCCTTTCAGATTTATCACTCAACCGACATTTTGTCCTTTAAAATAGAATGAAGATGGCAGTTGTCTCAGGGACCTAAAGTTGTATAATTACAAAATGATATGTACTAGAAAAGTCATTGGTATTTGTGAGTGTTAATCTTTTTGGGGACTTCTTATATCATTGCATTGCAAGGTTGTTTAGTTATTAGAAATAATAATATCATTAAAAAATTGAAGGAGATAAACAGTGTAAAGTTGTTCGACACGTTGATCTGTCAGTGCTTATTGTCCAGAGGTTCACCTATCCATTTTTTGTACAGATCAGTGGAATATGTGATTGCAACAAAATTACCTTTCAGTTTAGTGATTTTCAAAAAGCATTTTGAAATAAAATAAATTATGTTTTTAAGTACTGTGCACATTTGAAATATTACAAGCTTAGAATGTTTGGATGTAATGTCAATATATTGACACCAGAAGAATTAGATGTATGAAAAACAGCATTGTTTTAAGAGTTATTAACACATCCTGATAAGGTTGCATTCAAAGCCTAGGAGGAAAGACATGTCTGTGTTAAAGCAGTAAGCTGGTAAATGTTATGACAATTCTTAAAGCAGTAAACTCTAGTTTTTTAGGCAGTAAACTCTAGTTTTGTCAACCCTACCAGAATGAATGTGTTAGGAGACAAATGTTGTCTTGTATGGAGTATGTTTCCAAACTTTATCAAGGGCTTTGTGTTTTACAATTTTATATAGTATATGTTTTAAGAACAATAATATTTAAGCTATTATGTACCCCATTCCCAGCCTATAATGGACGAAAGCAAACTTTGCATGACATAATGTACAAGGCGAAGCTGACTACATTATGGAGTGAAAGTTTTCTTGAGCCCATTATGGACTGGGATGGGGTACATTATGGACTGGGATGGGGTACATTATTGCTATTATTTTACAGTTTTGGCAATGCCAGGGAATTTCTAGAAGTAGAAAACATCTTGGCCATAATGCTGGATAATCGGATACATTATCAGTAATAATGTGAGGGTATGACATCATGAAATTCACTGGTATTGACAAAGTTATAATTGATTTTAATGATAATTGTTATCATCCTTAAAATACAATTTGAAGTGGATGCATAAAAAATTGCCTTTATGTTTATCTTCACAGGAAGAAAACCTATTTTGTAGACTTATTTGTAAGAGTATCTAATAAAGTAGCCATTGACATGTACCATAGACTAGGCTACACTGTATATAGGAAAGTCTTAGAGTATTATTCAGGTGATCCAGATGAAGACGCATTTGGTAAGTTTTGACCTCTTCATTTTCATGCAAAACATTACATTAGATATTCCCTTTTTCTCGTGCTTCATATTTTGTGAAGCAATACCCTATTTTTAACATAAGATTTGATAATTTAGTGATACTGATATTGTAATAACATGGACACAACATTTAATAAACACTGAAGAGTTTTCAGTATTCTGAAATTTAATAGAATTCAATAAGCCATGTGATTGGATGGTTTTTAACTCTTTGTAATGATATGAATTACTCATGGTCCGTGTCCTGGAGACTTTCCCAACCAGTGGAATCACAGCTAATATAATATAACAATGAAATTCTGGCATATCTACTTTTGTCTGTGTCTGTGGAATGTAGAGATACTTTCCTTCTCTGTTTTTATACTGAGCCTGTTTCTGTTTCTGATGGAAACAAGTTCAAGTTATGTAACAGATGTTACGATAGGACTTGCCATTGGTGAGTTGTCAGAGATTAGAATAATACAGGAAACAGACAACTGGTTCAGAAGACAAACAACAGTATTGCAGTTGTGTGGTCAAAATCCATCAACTAAACAGCTATGACCAGTACATGTATTGGTATAATAGATATTGATTGAAGGTCTAGACGCATTGAGTATTGGTACTTTGACTGAAGTCATTTGGACTTACCAACTCTCTTTCTGCCATTTCTTACCAGATATGAGGAAAGCAATGTCTATGGATGTACACAAGAAATCTGTAGAGCCCTTGAAGGACCCAGTACGTCCTGAAGACATTGAATGACATTAAGATGGTGAACCAGAGTATTCAAATCATGGAATGCTTAGCATATTAAATTTTAAAATGATTCATTGTTAAAATAAATGTGAAACTGTTGATTTTGAAAAGTCAGAACTCAAAACTTCTTGATGGCATGAACTTTTTAGCAACTCTGTCTCAACTCTGCGCAAATGGTGTAATGAACAGCATCCCACAATAAGTTGTATGGCAGTAGTTTTTTGTGGTTACAATGGCAACATGGTCCAATGCACTTTATCAAGATGTCAATTGGAATATTTAGTTTTACCATCTATTCATTCGTGCATTTGTCATGCATTTTAGTAGCAGAGGTTTTGTACACAATCATGTGTTTATAGAAATGTACTCACTTGCCAAGTTGTGCATTCAGACAACGATTGCTTCTGATTTCTCATGAAAATATTCAAAGTTTCCTTGAACAAAGTATAGTACATGCGGAATAGTGTTTGATCTCAAAGTTGTTGCATACAATATACTTGAAGGATCCATGACAATCATTGATTCGTTGGCTTAGATATCAGGTACATGTGGAAGAGGTGGAAACACTGTGCTACCTTCACACCTTTTAGTGTAGTCTCAAAGTTCTTGACAAAGTTGTTGAAAATTTTTGATCATTTTATTCAGCTGCATCTCTATGTAAGCTACAAAAGGAGTTACTGGATATCATGTACAATTCCAAAGGACAGTTTTCAACCATGGCTTGGTTTCAAGAAGCCAGTCATGGAAGGCTAAATTGATATGTGTTTGCAAAATATTGTACACGAATGGATAGTTCAGTGTTATGAACAAGTGTCATCATATTGAAGTCCTTGTGTCAACAATTAAAACAGGAGTCAAAGATAGTACAGTGTACACAGGGCAAATTTAGTACATGTTAATGAGTGGCATGTTTCCTTTCTCAAAACCATGATAATCAAAACGTAGACAAAACTTACAGAGATATTGAAGTCACAAAAGTGATTTTAGTCTCCTCTAGGTGGACAAAGTTTTGGTTCTCAGTGCCGGTAGTTGTAAAGTTCACCACATAGCCATTTGAAGCGCCCTCAGAAGTAGGTCATATATGTATGACAAAGTAGTGCAATCTACTTTCATCAATTTCATTGCAAAGTAACCTACGATTAAAACTAAATGGTAAATAATAGTTCATATATTTTACTAGATACTACTGCCATGATTTGATACTTTGGTTCACCATGTTTCGCATCACAGCTCTCCTTCAATGTAGTTCTGTCTTTGTTAGTGTGGAAATTAGGTTTTTCTATGGTTGTAGCTGCATGTTATCATTTCAAACAATAGTGCATTATGTAGTAAATGTTTGAGTTCAAATTTTTCATTCTGTATTGTGTTAAGCTCAAAGTATTCCATTTTTGATAGATTACCAGCAACTTCTGTTCTTTATTTAAGGAAAATAAAAATTTCTTGAAAGTTGTATTATGATTGTCTTGATTGTGTTTATTCATAGGACAACATAATAAATGATTAAGTTTGTCACTTTACAGAATTATGATTGTCTTATAATTTGAACTAAATGTTGGCTTCTGAGAGTGTACTTTGTTCGACGAGTTTGTACTGCTTGTGAAGTGGTTGTTTTTGCCAAAACAAGCACTTTGCTGTTTTAATGATTGACAGGGGCATTCATTTTAATTTAAAAAAAATAAGAGATTTATATGTGCTACGGTGAACATTTTAAATACTGTCAAATGTATTCTTGACAGTTCATATATTGCAAAGTCTAGTGAATTTTGAGATGCAGAATTTCAAAACACTGTGTTGACTCTTGGACTTTCTATTTGAACTTCAAGTAGAAATGGAAAATTGTAGGTGGAAGTCAACTCAATCTGTGAGAATACAGGACTTGTTAGGTCCATACCATTTGGTATTCAGTTGTTGTAATGAATCTAACAGAGTCAAAGAGACCATCTAAGATTGTCGCATCAAACCCCCTCCCCCTAAATAAAGTTCATATGAAAAGTATGAAATGTTGATGCCTGCCTAAGAGTACAATGTAGCATTTTGCTATAGCTACTGAAGAGTATATTTCCCCCAACCACATTACATCGTCAAGTAATCAATCAAATTTGAGTACTAACCCCAGTCAGTATGACACGAACGAGCTTGGAAAAGTTACAGCAAAATTTGTTGGTACGAGTGTGCAGTTTTTGTTAGCTCATATTTGGTTTTATATATAAATACCAAAAAGAGCTTATATGATGAGTCTGAGTGGCGTCTGTGTCTGTATATTTGTGGGTATGTGCGGATGTATGTCCGTCACACACAAAGGCTCCCATACCTCCAAAGCTACCATCTTAGTATTTGGTGTACAGGTAGATGTAGGGGTTGAGATGTGAATTTGTTCAAATGAACACATCAGTGTCAAAAATGTGCAAATGAGGTAAGGAAAAGGGAAATTCTGCAAATGTTCAGGAGTGTTGGCATGCCAGCATGCTACTCCACTGAGCTTGAGTCATTTCCTGTCATTGTTTATGAACTGTTACATATTAACAGACCTGCTCAAACTAAGGGATGGACCATTAGATCTTGGGAGGGGGTGGTCATAATGAAATTGTGAACACTTTTCTTACAATTGTAAATTTCTAAAAAATTTTTTCAAATAAGAAAAGCTGAGCTAATTTTTTTTTCTGAGTAAATTTTCAGATTTATAATTTATTTTAGTTCGACGCTGTCTTAGGATACAATGTACATCCATATCACTAGCGCAAATAAGATTGTGTGCTGTAACTACAACATACATATGGCCCAGTGATTTATATTGCTGATAGATTTCGCGAAATGTTGCAGGTCATCTTTTGACAAGCTGAAAAGCGAGTTTGCTAAAAAAGTGGTGAAATTTCAATATTTGTGTTTTTAGGACAATTTTGCCCTTTTTTGATCAAAACATCTATTTCTCTGTAGCAGCGTGTCCAACTTTTGTCAACTTGTTTTTCTGGTTTAAATATTTCTTGTATTTTTTCTTGTTGTACTGTGCAGAAATCATTGTCATAACATGGAAAATAGAATTTTCCTGCACATTAATTGTTGATCTTTGGTACCCATACTGGTATGTACCAATTCTGATCAAATGTGAGCGACACCGTATAATTGCGGTATTTTTAGTTTTTACACACAATGTAAAGAGAACGTGTAATCAAAGAATAAAAGTGTGAAAGTGAAGTTCACCAATTGAATGGAGGTCAAATCCCCTCCCCAGTAAATGAACAAAGTTCGCTGTATTTTTAACTTACGCGACAATCTGAGACACAGATCTGAGCGTCGTTATAAATAGATAAAAATGATATAATTCACTTAAACTAAAGAAAGCAATTATTGAACGCTTAGCAAATGAGTTAATTTTAATAAATACCAAGACTTAAGATCCATATCTATCGAATGTATAGTTTTCATGATGTTTGTAAGGAAATTTTAACATAAGTATCGATTACAAAATGACGATATCGAAATTATATCACTACATAATTTTCGAACTTTCTTCCTGTCACTTTTAATGGTGTCATTTTGACCAAACTTGGCGAATAAAATCCTGACATAATACCATTTAGTTTACACTTTTAATAAAAGGGTGTCACCACGCTACTTTTTACAATATCTCCAGGTGAATGGGTAATATGCGGCATGTAAATGGGAGAGAAATGTTAATTTTTCGCTCATATTGAATAAAAACCAGCTTCCTAGGGGGTCAAAATATGACAAGGCTATAGGTCACATGTATTTCTAAGAGACTGGGTCAAAAAATTAGGTAAAAGCGCAATTTCAACAATGACAGGTGATGTTAAATACATGCGCTACAAAATAACCCATTTGCGGCAGGCTGGAGTTGAATCTGCGCAGAAACGTTCTAAAGCGCGTGCGCGTCCGAATTCGTCGCCCTTTACCTTAAAAATACATTTTCAGAATTTTGTAAAACTAGTTCATGAATTTGTCTACACACAGGAGATATGGTTGATTTTCCGAAGGGATCACCAAAATTACAAATCATGATAAATTATGAGATAGATCCAGTTCTGCGGACCGTTGGCACAGACATTTTAAGGTAGATCGCCCCTCGGGGACAGATATGCAGACTCTCAAACTTTTACAAATCTTTTCTGATAATTTGCTTTACATGTAAAGCTCATGGTGTAAGAAAACTTTTCACAGGCTTGGTTTTTCAAAATTCGAAAAGTTTATATTTCTCCATAGAGTAAACACAGGGAAGGTGTCCATTTCGAATTTTAAATATTGGTAAATCTTTGGGTTATTCCTTTCTCTAGTACCAAAATTTGCCCCCCAAATTTTTATTCTTGATTTTGAAAGAGAATGATTGCAAGATTCCTCAGGGAAAGTTTGGGCAAAAGGTCATGTCTTTCACTTTCAAGGCTCATACTACCGTAAGGTATATTCACCCTACTTACACAGCAACAGGGCATTGGGATACTGGCCTCTAAGCTTATCCTAAGGTGTCTTTATGATGATGTAAACACATAGCCTTCACCACCGATACACATCACACATGAACCATTAGTTTTTTTACATCTTTATTTTCATTTCCAAGCATATATTTACATTCCAAACTGATTAGTGATCTGGCAGTTAACGTTCAAATAATACCACAGTAGCACCTTTTGTCATTTCTACTTCCATACCAGAATACTGCTATGTATGGATCACTTTGAGGTCAATGTAACTAAACATCACTGGGTATCATGAACTACACTTGTAAATCATACTTCATATTTACAAAGTTCCCATCAATTGGACCACATTTGATACAGTAACACAATTCTTAATGTAATGTTTTTGTTCTGAGCACATTGCTTCTATTATGGAGAGGCTGAGTTCAGACATTGGCAGGTAAAAAATCCAGCAGTACTTGGGGAATTACAGATGACAATTTCTACAAGGTACAGCTTCAGTGAACACACTACTATCTACATTACTTTCACAGAACAAAAGGATAAACATCTGTCGACATGTCATATTTAAAAACACAAAACATCTACAAGATAAAAATTTTACATTGAGGCTTCTCAAGTTCTCAACTTGATGCTAAAAATGAATCTCTTCTCTTGAAAACTGACCTCTTGGAATTTAGAATTGATTAGAAAAAAACAGACTCTGATCAGAGATATGTACTTAAAACAAGAACCCTTGGTAACAATGCTCTTCATAATCTGCAGATCCAAAAATCGCATCCATCAGTTTTCCTTATCAGAACTTTCCATTTAGAAATGGAAACTGAAATGGAAACTAAAACTAAAGTGTATGTTACACAAACACATTGGCATTGCAGAAATTTTATAATTATTACACATCAAATTGATCAAAGTATGAATATATTCCTATATTACACTCTCTATAACAAGTCACAAACTTCTCTACCACATCATGAATACACTAATTCTGGTTTTAATTCATGTATTAATTGCTTTCAAAGTCAGCTTGGATTGCTTGGTCAATGGTTCCACTTGGACTTCACAGCACAGAATAAAAGATACAGATCATATCTAAAGAATGAAGCCATTACATTTGCCTGAAGACTGTCCTTTCCAAACTTAATCTCTAAATTTTGGGTGTTCCTTTGAAAGACAATATTTCATTGACATGTTCCGTGAACCTTCCACTGGCAAGGTATTCAAAGAACATCTGGATGTGGAAACACATTTCAGCTTGAGAAAAACATTTCATTTGCATGTTGATGTTCAGACCATGAAGGTAAATAAAAGATGCTCAGACTAACAAACACTTTGCATTCACCTTACGTGTCAAAGGTCAGATATCACCAAGGATAATGATATGACTGATAAAATCATGGTGAGGTATAAAGAGACAATATGTGTATTAAACTCCACAAACAATACCACCCTACCGGAGCACTCGGAATACCATATAAATGTAAACTATGATGAGTGTGACCAAGTAAATCTTTGGCTATTGGGAGTCCTATTATTAAACTCGTGTATTCACACTGGGAAAATTCCATATACATTAGGAAGAGCTTGAAATAGCTGTACAAGTAAGTGCTGGTTTCCTTGTAAAGATACAAATGTTTATGTGACAAAAAGTAACATAGCTAATTTAACATATGCTGGTGTAGCCATTTTATTGCTTGAATAACCCAACAACCCTAATGTCCTACTTTCTACAGTTACAAGGCACATTATCAGAAAAGTCATCACTCAGAAAAGTCCTTCACTACTTGCATCCAATTATTATTCTTATGACCAGTTTCTAACTTTTCAGTCACACTCAGCAACGGTCCAAAAATACGGCAAAAACACTTTAATTGCACCATGGTGGCAAAAAGGAGGTGTCTTTACCACTCATTGCATGACACTATCAACAAACATACACGCATGTATACAATCTGAGAAAACATGACAAATACAAATGAAGTGCATGAAAGTTTGGATCTCAGTTGACATGATCAACACAACTGACTTTCACTTCTCTAATTTCATGATCCAATTTCACACTAAGATGTTTACAATTAGATCTGAGGGGGTTGGAGAGATCCTTTTTCACAATACATTGGTCAGAAAACACTCCTGGTAGATATGCACATAATTTTTAAGGTCATTCTGCTAGTCCAATCACCCATTTTGTGAAACTCATACTCTTTGACAAACATTGGAAATCTTGTAAAATAATCTGTGTGCATGTGGTAGACCGGTTGTAATGGCTTCATGTCTTGACTTATACACCTTGTATAGAATACCCATTCTTAACATCTTTCTTCACAGAATGAATATAAAAGTACATGACTTCACATTAAATTTTTGAAAATTAAATTGTAGTCCCTTGTTGGTCGTTGTACAATGACAAATTACAATATGCATTATTATGAAAATTAACATTAAAACTGATGTAATCTGTGCACCATTTAAGTTTTATTTTTTGTCCAAATCTGAATTTACAGATTGGGTTTCAAAATTTATCAGGAGAAATGCAAAAATCAAAACATTAAAATTCAAGTTTTGATTAAGTTTGGAGATAAACTGATTAGCGTGGTGCATTGCAGTGATTCCATTTGGTTCAACTGTGTGTTCACTTCATTAAGCAGATATACAGATGACACATTTTAATTCAAAACACAGTAAATTCCAATACTGACAGTTCTAGATGCTCAGTTGATTTCCGTCAGGTTTACATAAAATAAATGATAATTTGTTCATAGTAAGAACAAGAAGTAAAGTGATTGCAATTTACGCTGGCTTGAACTCTTTAAGTTGCTTGAAGTACTGCTAAGCATAGCTAATGCTTTGTTTCACCTTATTGCTTTAATGTCTACACTGCACACAGAGCATCCTAGCAGCCCTTCTTCCCTATCTTTGAATGGAAAACCCCACTCCGTATTTTCAACAGTGCTGACGACAATCAATTCACAAATAATAAGTAATGATCAAAATAATTTCAACAATTGTAAATCATTTAATCTTCTTTCAATCTCTGTGCTGAATTTTACACACAGCTCTTTAAGATCCTTAGAAAATTTGCATCCACAGATTATGCTCCCTGAGAGGAGTTATGACTCGTCATCAATTGAAAGGAATAATGCTCTATCATACCTTGGAATACCAGCTAAAATGTTCTGGACACAAAAATACAATACATGTACAACATGTAGAATACGGCAACAACTATTGTGCTTTCTTTTGGATATACAAACATGTCAAAATAAATAAATGTGAATTATATTTCACAGAACTAAAATGCAATCTATAGCTTTTTTAACATAGACATTTCAAGACTATTATATACATCACTGCTGATTATATTCTGATAATATTACTTGTTCTTACATTTCATTAATTTTTCTTTGTCGCTGTCTAACATAAATTCATTAATATTATTACAATGTGACATATGCATTTCAAACTACTTTTGCAATAATATTGACTTCTTACACATGGAGAAGAGTCTTGTCATAAATTAAGTTTTATTTTTACATTTAACAGAAAAATACATAAATACATAGGGAACTAGTCAACCTTTATATGTTTTGACTATAAGAGATGTTTTTGAGAACATGTAAACTGTCTATAAATTACCATCTTAAATTACAGTAAAAAAGCCAAATTTTACCAATGTTGGTTTTATGTGGTGGCACACTCACAAGTAGTGGTTTTACGACATGTTAAGTCATACAATAGACAGCATTTTGGGTAGAAAAGGGTAAGTTACATTTAGTTACAAGTTAATTTAAAATCTTTGAGCAGATTCACCACCTTAAACACTTTCTTGAAAAAGTAACCATGGTGATGTGGCCAGTTTTCTTTCTTCATTTGCTAAAATCTAGGTGGGATTTTTCAAAATTCTCTTCTGTCTGTAGTCATAGACCCGTCGACAGAAAAAAATAATTTCCCCGTCAACAGATGGATCTGGCAGTTTATCTTGTCTAGGGTATTCTTCAGAAACCGGCACTACAGGTATGCCTGGCTTCACACCTTCGTCAACCATCTTAACTTTTCTGATATGTCTGAAACATACAAAACATTGCAGGTCTGATATCAAGAGGAATATTTAAATTGGCCCTTGAAATTAATCAGGAATTAGACGAAGGAAATGTGTCAGTTTGTTATATTTGTTTATTCACAACTTTTGCACAATGATGACAACTTGCTTGTTTTGATAAAAATTTATGCTGTTTGTTTTGTTGTATTCATAACTCTTAGTATTCAGGATTGCTATCATTTTATATATGATATAAATATTTGTCTTCTCTGCTTGAAAAACAAGGACTTGAACTTGCTTGGAAGTATATATTAGTATGCTAAAGGATTTACACAAAAAGTACATTAGTTTCCACATTTAAGGCTGCTGAAAGTCTTACACTTTCAGATACACAGAACTTTTATTGCTTTCTAGTTTGCATGTTATTTTTTGATCATGGTACTTTACTGAAAGACGTAGCAATGATATCCAACCTGTGATACTCAGCCAAAGTAAGGACATAGCATCTGTCTTCTATTGTTGCAACACTGTTGTAGTCTTTATGCTTGCATGCAAACAACTCAGCCTGTAATATTGAATATATCAATAAGACAATTGTGAGTTGCATAGACAGTCAGCCGATGACATGTTGCTAATTGATCAGCAAATTTAAATACGGATACATTTAAGATATTTACAGGAAAAATATATTATTTACATGACAGAGATAGTTGCTAGAATTTTGAACTACAGCTAAGACAAAGTGACATCTCTGTTCTATCATTCACATGCACGAGTGAACATTTGTCTGAAATTTCCAACATGACTTTTGGAAATTACTCACACACGAAAGATGAAGAATAGAGTCAGTTACTTGAATTTCTGAGGAAAATCAGAAAATTACCTTCAAAATCCAAAAAATTGTATAGGGTGAGAGTTTGCAGAATGCATGATGAAAGTGCAAACCGTTGATTTGTAAAAGTGACACACTGATTGGGTATCACTGAAATACTGCAAGTCAGTACTCAAAAAACAATGGCTTTGTTGGGTATCACTGAAATACTGCAAGTCAGTACTCAAAAAACAATGGTTTTGTTCATATAACTGCCAAAATTTATTACCTGGTGATGACTTGGGCGTCTTCCTCCTTCAATATGTTCTGGTCGATAATACCACAACAAACTCACCATAAGTTCACCTACATTGAACCAGGAAATAGAATGTAGGGCAAAACTGTTCACTTCATACAAGTGAGAACCAGTTAGGGTAGTACGATGATATTATTTATGTAGATCCCATTAACACAAGGAAGTAAACCGTGTCAACACAAAGACTTGATTCTCTGCCACACGGCAGAAAGAAAATAGAATCTGATTCCAGTTCAGGTAGACATTCTCGATCCCTCTCACACTTAATCTTTGTACAAATGCATGGAAGAAGTGATTAGATCTTTAAGTTATGTACATACAGAAAATAGCTGAAAAATAACAGGATTTACCAGCTGGCTGACATTCTATAACCCATGTATATCTTAAGTCTTTACTATGTTTACCATTGGGACAATTAACAGTGCCCTGGATCATAGTGTTAGAATAGAAACTGTCGTTTTTCAAGATTTATTGAAATAAACTCACATATCATCTATTACCATAGTGCTTGTGGCAGCAATGAACAACTGCAACTGGCATTCAGATAGCCTTACCTTCAACTGGATCTTCCCAAATAGATGCTACCTTCGCAACATATGGCAAGTCTATCTTTCTTGGGCCAGACTTCAGTAAAATACAATCTCTGACATTAATGATCTCATTACCTCTTCTTTTGATGGAGTTGTAACATGTTCTCATCACTGTAGGAGCGTCATTCTGGATAAAGCAATACAGGATGGACATCAAAACTGTCAAAATCACATACATGAACTAACAATGCAAATATGAACATACACAAATATAAACATACACAATTATGAACTTACACACAAGTATGAAAAACAGCATGGGTGCAGATTACCAGCAATGGAAATAGATCAGATACTGACCACTCTGGCTAAAATTTGTTGAAGCAAGGCCTTTATAGTCTGTATGTTGCTAGTGATTAATATAAATGTTGTCTGTGGCCGCTATCGAATCATTCTTGTATTACAGGAAAAAAGAAATTGATCTTTTCCCAAAGAGGGTTAGAGTTCACACCATGTATGAAGGTACAACAATATAAAGTTATTCACAAAATACCAGGATTTATATCGGCTACATCATACAGCCAAGAGAGTATTGTCCAAGGCATATAGCACCCGAGACAATACAATAAATTCTGGTAGTACATGTACGTGAATACTACCAGGTATACAGAGAAAGATCAGAGAAAGCCAACTTTGAAGACTAATTTGCAAAAAATGTTGAAAATATAGTGCTTTCACTATGCCTTGTATGAACATCAGATCTCACGCCTGACTACACAACCAAACGTTACTGCATTGTATGTTTAGTTACATACCGGTACAAGAGGCACAACAAGCACTTGACTCTTTGTTACTCGTGTTCTGAAGTGGTTATGGATTTAACAAAAAACCACTGGTGCGGAATCACACTTCATTTAATTTCTTTCTCTAAATAGTCAGGTAAGCTTACATGTATCCATTGAACTTGAAAGAGCAGGAAGACATATCCCTAAAATTTAGTGTACACTGGGGCATCATATGGAGCAAGCTAAGGTCAAATTCTGTGAAACTCTGAAAACATTATCTGAAGTTTAAATTCTTAATATTCCCTAATTTGTCATCATCATCAGACTGATGTAAGGTATGGCACTTAATTACTGGACTTATGTAGATGAGACTGCATGTTACTATCTACATTTATTGTGAAATTTCCATCTGTGATAGTTCCCACTCCTCTCCCCGAATGCAAATGTTCCACCCACTGAAGTGAATCCCAGTCATAGTATAAGTCATCTGAGTAGTTTCAAACATTTTCCTTTGCCATTTTATGGAGTAATAGTGCACGCTGTATCCACATCCACGGTAATGTTGTCAAGGCCTGGCGCAAAGCAAAGTGTACAGAACGAAAGTTGCACTCACGTAGTGGAAAAACATACTTATGAAAATTATTTCACATAAAATCATAACTTTTTGAATACTCCTTGATGTGAATGACATTTTTAGAGAAAATAACCAGGTTGTGTCAGGACTTCCCTTTGCTTACAAAAAACAGCTGAGGTCAAAGGTCAAACACCATCAAATAACACCCAAGGTTTTTGTACTCTGTGTCAATGTTACTGTACTCAACGTCCACTGATACTGGAATTTACTCTATGAGGAAACTCCTCTGTTGATTACAGACATAGGTGTGTTGTATTGTTCACACCATGCAGGTACAATAATAGTTGAAAGTGATAAAACTACATAATGAACTATAAGCCTGAACTTGTTGCAAAAAATTCCATTTGATTTCTCAGTGATCCACTATCAATTAATCCTGTTGATGTCACTGTAAATTTGCTTGAAAATCAAAATTGCAGAGCAATTCCAACTGTTTGGTACATAGAAAGAAAAAAAAATTTGAAAGTGTGTCACGCACAGACATGTTCAATGAGATTCAGTATTTCAAGAAGTGGATTAATTTCATGAATGACAACCATGATAAAATCATGCAGCAAGGCAAGTATCGGGATCATAATGATGTGGATACATTCAATGACAGTGAATGGTGCAGGCACTTTGTTGGAATGCCTCCCAGTCTGGCTATCTCTTTGGAAACAAATACAGATCAAAGTTCATCTCAATGATAAACAAAACTCAAGTGCTTCGTTTTGTTTGGATAGATTCATTATCCAGTGGTACTCTATCTAAATCCCACTAATCTGTGAGTACTAATGTCTGTCTGTGGTAGCGGATCACTAGTCTAGAATAGACATATACACACTTGTGTCTTTTGTCTGTCTAACTGTAATAGCCTTAGGGCATTGTAAACATTGTGTGCAATGAATTGAGAAAGAAATTCTAAGTTGTACTGCTACACAGACACTTCAACAGTTCACAAGAGGATGCTACACTTCACAAGTTTCTCTAACTGTCATGAAATAAGAAAGATAAATGTCAGACACAGTAAATAATTCCATCATACTAAATGAAGCGGAGTAGATGAGAGACTTGAGAACCTGTTTCTACAGCCAGCAAGACTGAGCACATTGAACATATGGTGAACAGCAGAGGATCGGAACCCTGATGTGAAACCAAATCATAATTGATACACATGTCTGCCTGTACTCAAAAGCCTTCCTTACCTGTAGAAACACAGCACTTTCAAATGGTTCTCCCTGTCCTCGCCATCCATTGGTTGTCTTTTTCTTTGGCAGTTTAAGTTTGGGTCCAATGGTAACAGAAGGTTTATACAACATCCCAGGACTTTTCCCTGTTTTCTGACTGTTTTTCACAGGTTTAGACTGGACACAGCTGTCAGGTAATGTTGCTGTGGGTAGGATTGGGCCTGCTTGATAAAACCCTGAGATTAAAATTCATAGGAAAGAGTTAATATCTCAATTATTCAATATGGTTGCTGTGGGTTTGAAACTCCAGAAAAAATCCCTAATTGATGTTCATTGTTTATTAAGTTACTACTGTTTGTGAATTTCTTCAAGTTGGATTTTCTGAGATCTACTCTCCTATCTCCCACACCTTTCCAGAAATAGATTCTTTAGTGTTATGCCCTTATTTTTACTTTATGACTAATACTTGCATGGTTAGATACCTTACTAGTTTATTTTCACCTAAATGTATTTAAATAGAA
Source organism: Ptychodera flava (assembly GCF_041260155.1). Lineage (NCBI taxonomy): Eukaryota > Metazoa > Hemichordata > Enteropneusta > Ptychoderidae > Ptychodera > Ptychodera flava. The sequence continues at coordinate 38,976,646 of NC_091941.1, read as the reverse complement.
ATCTGATTTTGCTGAATTGACAGAGAATTTTGTTTACATTGTTGTGGACTGCCCAAATACCACCTATACCAGTGATCTGTTGTACTGAACACTCAAAAAATATGTAAATATATGCATGAATCAATGACAACATCACATGTGTATTCATATTGATGGATTGATAATAACTTTGTGACATCACAAGAAATATAGTGTTACCAGTGAGTCATTTGTACTGGTATCTGTGAAACTAAACGGTTTAGTTATAGATAGCACCTTGGTAAAATATGCAGGCATTACAAACAAACAAGCAACTATACTGTACAGTATTATATGAACCTCCTGTATCTGTTATGAATATATGATTTGCCCAATTTGCCCTGTGTGTGCTGTATTTAACTTAAGTACTTTGAATTGAAAATGTTACATATATTTGGTTGTAACTTTGTACGTGAGACACATAAATTTGCAGTAAATGAGTTTCTTGACACACAAACCATGATAACTTTTTGTTTTTGACACAATATTTTGACACAATGTTGAAACAATCTTGACAAGTGAGGTAAATTGCACATTTCGATTTTAAAGGCAAAGAAGAATTATTTTTCTAAGTAAAGACTTGAGAGATCTGATCATTGGAATTACATGATTAAGAAAAGAAGTTCAATTTTGTGGTTGACTATTTTTTTTTGTAAATGAACATCCTCTAATCACATCAATAAGATGGAACGAGCTTTAAGAAATAATCAACAGGCTCTTTTTTAAAAAATTCCCTTACTTGACCATTCAGTGGACATGTGAATTTTGAGTTTACTTTCTTAGACCGTTGACAAATCATTCACAGCAAACATCTTATACCTTGAGCAAAGTGTGCTTGTCCAATCTGTGGTACCTGATAAGTACTTCCATCAATGCTTTGTGTGAACTGTACTGGCATGTAAGTTGGAGTGGTCAGACTTCCAAGACCACCAATGGTAATGGTCTGTGGTACTGTGCCACTTTCCAAACCATTTCCATCAATGGATGGTATCAGAACATTTGGACCTGCAGCCGATGCCAGGAGTTGTTGTCCAAGTCCTTCCAGCGGCGTTTGGCTTTTCATCTTCTTTTTCTTTGAAGTGAGAGTTGTGGGGGCAGTGTGAGTTGGCAGTGCTTGCTGGTTGATGATTACTGGACTTGTATTTGGTATGAAGTACTGAGTGCCTAGTCCAGCCACTACCCATGATCCACCAGTGGAAAGGGTCTGTTTGCGTTTCTTTGGCTTGTACTCCCCTGGATCTGAACGTGATCGTTTCTTTGGGGAAGTATTTGCCAGGACAGCTTGGGCATTCAGGCTTGCTGCACGGCTGGAATTTCGGATCCCTTGAGTTGGATTAGCAAGTTTCTTTTTCCATTTCTCTCTTGCAGTTTTTTGAGCTTTCCTTTTACTCTCCAATACTGAAGAACTTGTACCAACTCCCGGCAAGGCAGTAGCAGCCAGTGTGGTTCCTCTGATTGGGCCTTGATCTGCCAATACTGCAGCATTCGGCAAACGTATAAATTGTGGTTGTGCATACATTTTGGTCAGGTTCAGAGGTTGTTGCCATAGCGCCGGTGAATGTGGCAAGCTGATTTTGGTGACAGGTGATACATGTATTGTGTTTCCATACACAGTACTGACTGAGATGGCAGTCGTTTTGTTCTTTGATTTGTCACTTTTCTTTGCTTTCTTCACTTCACCTTTGACTTCTGCTACATGCTTGATTTTCTTTTTAACAGTTTCTGAACTCTCTCCTTCCTTTGAAACTTGTACAGTCTTTTCCTGCTTTGTGTTTTTTGAACTCTCGTCTCTGTTTAGTTTTTTCTTTGGTGGTTTAATGGTTTCTTTTTCATAAAGCAGTTGCATTTTGGTTTGAGCTGTCAGACTTGCTATTCTCCGGCTTCTTGGAACAGGAAGAAACTCACTGGCAGATTTCGCTTTCTTTCTTTTAGCTTTAGTGTTCAGTAATGGAGCAGTGACTTCTGTATCCATATTCTTAGTACCGGTAAAAACATCATCTTCAATGTCTGATATGATTTCATTTGGTTCCTCTTTTATCAGGCTTTTTTCCTCAAAATGTTCTTCTTTCCACTCGTCTTCCTGTTTCACATTTAATGCACTAACATTCATTTTATCGTCTTGATCACTGAGCTGGCAACCAGAGTCATTTTTCTCTTCATGTATCTTGATATCTTCAATCTTGACATCAGGACTTGTACTGGGTGACCTTTTCACAGTGTTATTGTTTTCTTCCCTATTCCATGGATAACTATCCACATGCTGATATTGCCTTTTCGGTTTGTTCATGATTGTGTTTTCATTATAAGTGACCACCCTATCAACAGCATTTCTTTCTCCAATATGGTGGCGAAATTTATACTCCTCTGCAGACAACTCAGCAAAAGTGTCTGTTTTATGTCTGTTGTTCAGGTGAGTTATTGATCTTGGAAATTTGGGACTAACACAAACATTTCCCTCCTGTTTGACAGACTGTTCAAACTTCCTCTTTTTCGTATCTGTGTTGCCAATACAGGAATCCACTTCAAAAAATCCAAGTTTACGTTTTCTATTCTCGCTGACTGCAATGTCCTTAGATTTTTTCAAATAAGCAGAAATTTTGGACTCTGAGAAGCACTGTCTCCCAGGTAACAAGGTCTTACACCTCGTACGTGTCACTTCCGTATCAATATGGAGTGAGTCAAGAAACTTTGATTTGTTGTTATTGTCTATTCCAAGATGTCTATATTCTCCACTCTGCACGGGGCTCTGCCTTGTCACAGCAGTCTTTTCAGAAGACTTCACAGCTTGCTCTATTTTGTCAGGTGACACACGTTCATCTCCTTCTAGGTCCTGTGACTCCTTTAAGAAAGACACATAAAGAGACATCCATAAGTAAAATGTACAAGAGTCATTTGTATGGCTTTTGTTTGAGTACTTCCTTCATTCACAGCTGTCCCTTCACTATGTTGTACCTCATTGAAACAAGTATGGACAATAGCTGAAATGATGCCCTTACAAATGTTATGAGTGTACCTCTACCTGCAGTGTTTATCAAGAGCTTTGTCAATTTTGCATAAACCTGTAATGCCATATCATCAAATTAAATATTTATAAAAGTATGTCTGTCACCTTTCAGATTTCTCAACCCTTGTAGGATCAAATGAAACCTCCCAAAGGAAACCACATAGATTCTATTGGCAATTTATATATGACTATTTTTTTCATACCATTGTGGTATTATTTGAAAATTCATGTGTATTTTCCTGAGTGCTTACCACCTAACAACAAATTTTCTCTTTATTCATGAAAATATATATTAGTCATGCTGAGCTTTGAAAATCATACAATGGCAATGTGTCAGTAAAGACCCATCCCTGCTGTAGTGCAAAAACATCCATGAAAAGAATCCTTTTCAGGGTTTTTGTGGCTCATTAATCACTTGAACAAACATGACTGCATGTGTGGGTGTTATTTATAGAGCAGTACTCGGGACATTACTCAGTTGTATTCGATGAAAAAAAGTAAATGTGATCTGAGAAGTCCATTTTATATGATCCATTCAATTTGTGGGAGGAACTTTACTGTTGGTGAAATCAACATTTGAGAAAAAAGGATGGAATTTCATTCAGTAGCAACCACAGTCCCGCTATATTGAAAGACCGTGGTAGCAACAGAATCCTTATAACTTCAATGTGATTACCACCACACCATACATGGCTGACCTGTATACATCGCAGATAGAACCTCAGTGGCCACCATGGTATTAGGTGGGTATGGCTAAACTTTCAGTGCCTATGGGTATGTGAGTCACACAGTCTTGGTTTCAAAAAAATAGATGTTTAGCTTAGAATACAATATATGACATTAAAAAAGGAGATGAATACACCAAAAATAAATCTTTGTTTAGTTACATTTGTCTTGAGCAGACACTGATTATTAATTTTCAATGTCTTGGTAATCATTTCTAACTCTCTCCACATTGTTTTGGCAATACTGTTAGCATTAAAACATGTTTTCCTATTTCAAATTGCTTTTCAATATGGTTGCATAAGAACTAAGGTGCTTGTGATAAAGTGATGCCATATTTCTGCATATAATCTTAGAAGAATTTATGGCCATCTATATGTAAATTTATAATATCTTCAAGATTATTTCTGATAAAGACTAGCAGGTTTCTAGCAGGTTTATAGTCATGACAAAATTTCCCAGGTGGTGGCCACTGGCTGCTTCACTGAGAACTGCTGTTTGTTTCTTCCAGACTTCAAATTTAAACTTAACTTGATTCTGTGTATAGTTTGTTCAGTGATTCACTTGAAACTATTATAAACAAGTTTTAGTAGTTACAAATACACTGTACATGTTGACGCTCTCAACATTTGAAAGATTTAACGAACCAAACATCAGGATTTGACAATAAATTTTGTTTTAATGCATAATTTGCATTGGAAAGTATTTGTTAAGAGTATCACACAAAAAGATTGCAGGTAGCTAGAAAATACAGATTAGCCAGTCAAAAATAAGCCAATTGGGATAATCTTTTGTTCCAGGGGAAATGTAATGTGCATAGATTACACAGACTGTCAAATTGTCTGCATGCTGTCCTATGTTGAGAACACCTCATTATTGTCTCCTGATAGATGTTATTTTCTTGGTTAAACACATTGCCAGTGACAACTATTATAATTCGTCATCGTATTCTGTATTCCGTGTGTTCACCCAACTGAATCCTTATTTGACCAAAATGGAAGACAAATCAAGCGTAAGACAGAAATTCACCATTGCTGACGCTCTAATCTTTCTAGTCTTCATCTTTGCTCTGTTTCTCTAAAGTTTCAAACCATGGTCATTGTTTTATCGCATATATTAACAACTGGACAATTCCCTAGTCTCACCACACTGAAGTAAGAATACAATAGCAGCCCATTGGTTCCACTATGAAACACTAAGCTGGGACAGAAACATCTGCCATGGTATGCTGTGGAAATTACTTTCTACACTAGTAGAGTTTGTCATGATTACATGTAGATGAGTTTAACACAATTCAGCTGCATGATTGAACCCTTTTTACAAATCTGCACACAGCACATAGTTAAGTGACTGAAATTGACATGGCATCCGAGTGGCAGTAAGGTTATTTCATGTTCCATCATGGTCAATTCACATTCTCACAACAGCAACGGTGGCAACAGACTGACAGCTATAGCAGCAGTAAACATAATAAGCTTCCAATGAAAATCAAAAGAAGCAAGACCACAGCCACCAGACCATGAAAGTATTATCAGAGTGTAATTGACATTCATATCCTGAAATTGTACAGCAATCTTTGATTGACATTAGTCCCTAATTCAGAAACTGGTAAGAAGAAACATTCACAGCTTACCACGCTGCTCTGCTGATCTTTTACTAAAAGCATATCAATATATCTCATGGCTGGTGTCTGAATTACATGAACATCACGTGTATGTGTCTATTAAAGAGAATAAGGCATGCTCTGTGGCAAAAGTGGAGGTTACATGTGTTTTCTAAAGAGCTATCCATTAAAGGCCATGGCCTTGTGAAGTTTCAATGGCAGAGTGGTCCCTCATGTGCCACACAATTGGTGACGGAGGATTGCCAAAAGGCTACTTGGGGGCTATATGAATATTTCATTCTTGATTTGACTGTGAAAATGATCAAAAAACTTCAAAAGTTATTTGATCAAAACAGGAAATCATGTACCCATGGAACACGGAATGGAAAATAATTATAGTAATCCTGGTGTTGCTATGGTGATATACCTTGATATCATAGCGAGATCGTTCCTTTCCCTTTTACCTTGACAACTTTCCACTTGATTGATTTCATTCTACGCAACCAGCAGAGACAAACATGCCCTTAAATGGAATCATTCACAAACAAAATGAGGTGATTTCAGCTCTAAAATACCAGCCTTGTAAATCACATCAGTGTACAACAATCCACTAAGTAAGAGTGCAATTTTAATTATCAAGTAACAGAAACAGCAAAAAACAAACAATGACAACATCTCATCAATTTTTTTCTTGCCTGGATAACTACACCACATTTAAATGCTGATCTTTTTTTACATATTTTTCTCATTTTGATTCCAAAGGCATACACATCATGCAAATCCTGTACATTATACATTACGTTCAAATGTTTCAAAATGGTAATCATTAGAAATTTACTACCAGAGTTACACTTGCTTTGAAAATTTTCACATAAGTATCACTGTCAATGTTTTCACATAATTTTTAAAACTGTATGAACGGGCATGAGCATGATACATGGTTCATGACAATGACAGTATAGGAATACAACCTAGGACAAGCTACTCATTTGGCAATGGTCATCATTACCCCTAGTAATCATCGTAATTACATTTTCCAAACAGTGTGTCAGTTGTCTGATATCAAAAATGCTGCAAAAGAGTCTGAATACAATGCAAAGCTGTTGTACGTATACCAGTCAGAACAGTTAGAGTATCATGTGCTCTAGAAGTGAGAATGATGAAATGTTCATTTTGAAAAATCACCTAAGTCCATTACAAATGTCTTGCAATTTTAAAAATACATGTATACCATACTCGTTTGTACAGTACACCATCATTTAAAATTTATAAAATCATATATTGAAATACTGTGTGGTTTTCTGATGATACCTTTCCAGCCACCATTTTGTTTAATCTTGCTAACTTGCCACCTTTCATGTTATTAATAGATGTAAATCTGCCTTTACAGTCCAAACATCTGCCATTGAAAGACATCAGATTAAAAAGCCATTTGCTTCATTAATCAGAAAGCATAGTATTTCAATTGATTAAAAATATTTCAATTGAAAAACAAGCCAATACAGTAACAATTCTTGTGAATAGCTAACCTTTTGAGTAAAGTGCTGTAACTCGTCAATAGCATACTATTCATTTGGATCAAATGAAAATTTACAGTGAAGTATTCCTCGGAACAGAAATCATCTGTATTACGGTATTAGGTAACAAACGATTACCTTACTGCATCGACTGCCCACCTATTCACCTTGGTTCCCTGTTCTACTTAATATTATATAGGGCTCAGCCCTTGGTGTCGCGCCAGGGGTTAAGATTGGCAATGTTATTTGCATTGATTCATGATAAAATGTAATTAATTGTTACTTCATAAACGTTTATATGACAACTATGCCCAGTTTCCCTCTGATGAAAGCAGTTCACGTACGTACACGACGTCAAACCCTGCAGGTATAGATTTTCTGTAACGTGTAAAAATTTTGGACAAAAATTGCAGATCGTCCATGTAGCCGACACGAACACGAAGTGTCTGTTACCGGCTACCAAAAACTATGAAAAATAGTAAAGAATGAGCTACAAAATCACTATCAGTTTTAAGTTGCAGGTAGAATAAGTCTGTGCCTTTGTAAAAAATACTATAAAAATAGTAGAAAGTGAAGAACAAGCTGAAAGTTAGTTGAGGAGACCTTGACCGCATATCATTTGCATCTCATTGTCGGCTACATGGACTGTGTGCCCAAAAATTGGCAATTTTTACAATGATAACAGCCTATTGCGTTAAACAAGGGACGTATTATGCAATCATATCATTGCAATGGTAACCGCACTGCCCACCTTCCACTTGCAAGCTGAAAACACGGTCCCTCGTGCTGAAAACTACAGCGTTCCGTCTAAAAACTGGCAATTTTTGAATCTAATTATTGACACAGGGGGCGCTTTTCTAAAATTAAATCCCAGCATTCTTTGCGTATGCCCCCGTTCATATGCACGACAGTTTTCTCCCTTTATCTACATAAACGATATTTTGTATCGGCGACAAGGTGCATAATAACATTTACTGGCTAATAAAAGAGGTATATTTTATAAATGGCATGTTATATAATAGTAATTTGTTTCGTATTTGTTTATTTACGAGTACTCAAAAAAAAACATGGCGGCGCCCATGAAAGAAGGGTACACTTCCGGTTACTCGCATAGTATATTATAAATATGCGCATGCGTAGTCAGTAAGCCGCTGGCGCGACTACTAACAGTCGCCAACAGCAATGTTGGAATATTCCAATGATATTGTATGTGAATATAGGAAGGACATCGGGAACTTGTACGGTATATTATTGATCAGTTACATAGTGAAACAATGACACCTTTTCTTCTACCAGAACAGCATGGAGTTTGAGTACATGTGTACACATACATACATGTACATTTATTAAATTCTCACACAACATGTATCTTGCTAACTTTAAAACCAGCACATCAAATACATTAAAAGTATCTGACCATTACTCATTATATTCAACCTATTAAAACAATTCCGCAGTCTGAGGGCCACTGAGTAACATTTGGGGTACAATACATGCCACAGAGGGAAGACATTTCATCAATAACTTGTAACCACCTCTTTAATTAATTATTTGCTAAATTTTGGAGAAATACAGTATTTTGACCTAAGGCACTCTCAGTTTTATGGCTCTAATTCATTACATATTCAAAGGCTGGCGAGTACATGGTAATTAAGGTCCCTTGTCAGAATTCCTATTCTAGCAGTACTAGTCTGATCCAACATAGAAGCCAGAGAATTATAAGGAAATCACTGACATAATGTATGAGTTGTGTATTGATTCATGATATGAAAACTACGCCCATAACAGCTGAGACATCACTTCTCTATGGAGGCAGCCAATCTAATTTACTTAATGTACACAAATGGATACAGTAGGTTGTTTACAAAAGAACCTCATACTATGCTTGCATCATTAAAGGCACTGTTCACGATCCCTGGGATTGTCTTTGTTCTAGTATGTAAGAGGATTATACTCACTATTAGCTGTGACTTTTGATGTACTGTAGTTCCATTTTTTTACCTGTGTTTGTAAATTACACTGTCTTGTTCAACAGTCAAAACATTGCTGGAATGTCCAACATTCAGCTTGTCAATACAGCCCGTGTTATTTGTCCAATGATCTTTTTAACAACTGAATTAGAATTCCGATTATACTGGTAATAGATTTGTCAACAATATCTCTGCATTAACACACAATGCTCAGCGTTGTCCAGTTTGGCTGATTTACTTTGTATGTCAACATTCAGTATGGAGAAGAACAGCAAAACACAGCTGCTGTCCCTCCAAGGCAGATACTGATGATAAACAGTGATGCTGCGAGTATATTGGACAAACTGTTTGGCTATCAACATTCCTAGCAATTTACTGTTTTCTTCCTCCAAAAGATTTATTGAAACAAACTGCTATATTGCCACCAGGTATATTGAAAGTACAATACATGCTGCATTTTTTATGATGAAACAAACAACTCCTAGGCTCAGTCCACAATATGTCATAGATGCTGAGAAAGTCTTGGGATGATGTCAACATCAATCTTTGTTATCAAACTCGTGTACGTGCTGATATGAAATATGATAACTCACCAACTACAGTACTTCCCCGGGCAATTTCCTACTATGTCTTACACAAGTGGGTAATAAAGTAGGTATTAAATGATTGAATGTCAATATGTAATGGCTTGGAGCATCAAATTATGTTTATATTCACAGTCTACAGAGCTGCAATTTACTGCTACTTGGTCAAAAAACCAAATGATAAATTATTCCAAAGGTCATCTTTAGAGTTTCACTAAAGTTTTTGAAAAACTATGTATATATACAATGTAATGATTATGATTATGATTTGTACTTTAAATTTATGCAGGTCTCTACCAACACATTCCCTTCATCACTATGTCTCTACTAACACAGTCATTCCTCCATCACGGTGTCTCTACTAACAACGTCCCTCCATCACCGTCCCTCCATCACGGTGTCTCTACTATCACTGTCCCTCCATTACGGTGTCTCTACTATCACTGTCCCGCCATCACTGTGTCTCTACTAACACCGTCCATCCGTCACTGTCTCTGTACTAACACCGTCCCTCTCTGCTAACACAGTCCCTCCATCACTCCCGCTACTAACATAGTCCCTCCATCACTGAGTCTCTAATATCACTGTCCCTCCATCACTGTCTCTACTAACACTGTCCCTCCATCACTTTCCTTCCATCACTGTCTCTCTACTAACACAGTCCCTCCATCACTGTCTCTCTACTAACACAGTCCCTCCATCACGGTGTCTCTACTATCACTGTCCCTCCATCACGGTGTCTCTACTATCACTGTCCCTCCATCACGGTGTCTCTCCTATTACTGTCCCTCCATCACAGTGTCTCTACTATCACTGTCCCTCCATCACAGTGTCTCTACTATCACTGTCCCTCCATCACTGTCTCTACTAACACAGTCTCTCCATCACTGTCTCTCATTACACATTCCCTCAATCACTGTGTCTCTACTAACACAGTCCCTCCATCACTGTGTCTCTACTAACACTGTCCCTCAATCACTGTGTCTCTACTAACACTGTCCCTCCATCACTGTGTCTCTACTAACACAGTCCCTCCATCACTGTGTCTCTACTACATAACAGTATCTCTGCTGATAATGGTGAAACTGCATATTACTGTAGATTTTGAAGCAGTGTAACATTTCAAGCAGTTACAAGTTGTAAGAACAAATTTCATGTCAATTGTATTACAATCACCAGAACATTGGATTATGGTGCTACTACAGTAATAAACATTCCCAATTAGTGTTTATGGAAGTGGAGGGGTTGTTTATTACACCAAATTCTTCTCTCAAAGTCACTTATTGAAATACACTGTGAACTATATGAACAACACTGTCCAATCCTGAAAGAAATTTCATATCCAAATATTAAAATAAACACATGAAAATCCAATGAAAACATGTAAAAGGTTTATGTTAATCAATTAATTTATGAAACATCAAACAATAACAAAAAGTGTTGACACAGGATGTGGCAATTTCATAGTGATGACTCTGTATTGGCTGCCTCCTACAAACCTGAGTACCAGTAAAAAAACACTGAGTAAGGTACATGTATCTATCACTATAATTGAAAAGCATTCTTACATTTTCCGACATCTATGTACAAACTTTGAACAATGGACAGCACTACCCTGTCATTTGACTCATTCAGTTGAACTTTATGGTGAAGTTTTTGTAATTTTAAATTTTTTATTAAATTGTAAATTTGAAATTTGAAAATAATACTTAAGACCATTATTCAGTTACTGAGACACCATGTTTGTTTGGATTTATATCTATTTCATTCTCTTATTATTTATTCCAATATTGGTTCAAAATAATTTTTGTTCATTCGTCTTTTTCATCTAGGTTGTTGTTTTTTGTGTTTGTTTCACAAATGTGAAATCGAACAAGACTAGTTTAAGGGGAAGTGAGAGCATTGACCGTAGAAAAAGGAGTGTATGTGTAAAGTTCTTTTTGATGATTAGGCCGTTTAATGACAACACCACAGCACATGTCTGTTCTCTATGGACAGAATCATTAAACTGGCTCTCAAGAAGTCTAATTTCACTTGTTAACACAGGAACCCATTTACTTCTCTTGTTTCTGTGTCTCCTGCAGAAATAGTGACATGCCAAAGAATCTCCTTACAACACAAAGCCATATTGGTTTCACAGCCTTCAACGTTTCACTACAACCAAATCAAAGTGGTAGAGTGCCTCTAATCTCCATGACGCCAATGGCACACTTTTGCTAAAAACTTACCAGAGTCAATGGCACACTTTTGGTTAAAATTTACCAGAGTCAGTTGTGACAACACTGTTTTTATGAACCTACACAGTACTTGATCCAAGATAATAATTCCCCCCCCCCCAGTCTAACATAACAATCAAAATGTCTACTCCACCCACACAATTCTTGCCTTTCTCACTTTACAGAAGTCTCCAGGCTGAGAGGACTGATTGCACTGTACCAGACAGAACTACTAATTTCATGCTAAATATGAATAATCTAGTTGTATTTCATCAGTATTTACATTCAAGATGGTCTTCACTTGTACAATGTACAGAGCATGGAAACATCAATATTTCATGGCGAAAAACAAGGAAACTCAGAGGATATATTCAGAGGCAGTAATTCAACAGTGTTTTATGATTTAATTCCTAACAAGTAAAGAATTTGTACATTATTCATTAAGTTCAACAAGGAAACTTTGAAGTTATAGTATTTAATTATGGTAGTTCAACAGTATTAGGGGCTTATGCATTATCAGCACAAACTGAGTCCTGATACCTTATGAAGTTCAAGTGCACCAAACGATGGTATAAAGGCTTAGACCTTTGAATAACATCCTATTTTCAAAGAATGCCTAGTGCTCATTACATAGACATTGCTGTCAAGGTCAACATCACCACATGACAACCACAGCATTTAGCACACAGCTCATTTACAGGATCAACAGGATGTAGATTCTGGTAGCTGATAAAACCACAGACACCATGTGGATTATTGTATTATGCTACCTTCCTCTAATGCTGCCAATAGAGTGCATCAAAATCTATTTCATTAGTTTCGTGGTGATTTCAGAAAAGAGGCATGGAAAGTTGACAATTACAGTTAAACAGTGGGCGTTAGTTTCTGCAAAAATCTCTGTGTGTTTACAAAGCAAATCAATCAATCAATTTATCCATCTACCAACTATATTTATTTATTTATTTATAATATATTTATTTATATATTTATTTATGTGTTCATTATTTGTATATTTATACAACAAAAAGAAAGGAAAATCCAACATAATTACCAATACAACACATGTAGGTAAAAGAGATTACAAAATTTGATTTTTTAGACAAGGAAATTCTTCACTACATCCACTCTTTGACATTTCTGCATGGTCAAACTCTGCAAACATTTATCTGCAATACTCACTTCAAAATTATAAATGTTTTCATAGATTTTACTAAATTCATAAACAAATATAAAAGACTTACGATGACATGCTCTGTAAGCCATTGATAAAGTGGAAAGCCTGTCAATATGCTAGAGGACATATATCATATATCATTGGTTTAACATGCATAACACTGATAACATGTTCCTATAGTAAATGCTGTCAGATATGGGTGCCATTACTATCTTACAGTGGGGGAAGAAATCCCTTGTGCTTTTGTATCAGAGTTAATTTTTTAGATCTTAGGTCCATTCCTCAAGAGTCTCACTTTTTTTAGACCCTTGGACCATTCCTAAGAGTCTGACTGTAAAGTGACTGTCACTTATCAATGTTATTTGTATCACCTTGACACTCTTTTGTACTAGCGTTTTCTTTATTTTCTGATGATATTGTTGAGATTCACAGAGCCATAAGCTTTGGTAACAACACTACAAATGTTGCAGTGCAGCATGTAAAAAAACTTCTTCCCATATCAAGAAAATCCTCTGTTATGTACAAAATTAATGTCATTGTCACCCCTCGACGAGACTAAAACCTGTAATCGGCTCAACAAAGCCTGTGAAGGTAAGTCTATTGTTTACTTATGGACCGGATGCTGGCTCCTTAAGGAACAAGGATCATTTTTCATTTTCATATTATGGGACTTAAATTGTCAGGTTATCCTGCATCTGACCAAGTCTGTCTCTTCAAGGCAAATGGCAGATTATGACAAGAGGTGAAATGCTGTTTCTGGACGTTGATGTTTTATACCTGGTAACAGTTACTCCACTCCACAGCTTAAGCTGATTCAGTGCAGGGTTGCAGTGTGGGGAGCAAAAAATTTCGTATTACTCTTCATCTCAGTTTCAAAATTATGCAGGTTCATCTATTTGTTCATTCTCTGTCTTGATGTTCAAGGCTAAGATTATTAACAAGATTATTAATTAGTGTGGTTCAGGACATTGAGATAATAAAAGTTACTGTAAATAATGATCAGGAAACTTACATGCAATAAAATACAGATGGACAAGACATTGAGGAAGTATTAAACGGACATAGTCTGACACTGTATCTACAGACAGACAAAGCGCCTTCCACAGGTATTGCGATCAGGCAATACTAGTCGTTATGGAAATGAAGACAACCTTCAACATATTTTTCTAGTTTTGAGATCAAGCATGTCAAGGGTAGAGAGACCAATTACATAATCTGGTAATGATAGCAATTGGTAGATATGTTTTCATTTTAATAAAGGCAGAAATCTTGCACATCAAACATTATATGAAGCAATTGCACAACATATTTCTTGACAGATACAACAAGAGACCTGAAGGACGTTAACAGTAAACATTTGTTATTCAATCTTCAAGGTTTATCAGGTTTATGCAACACATCAATACCTATTATATCATCAATGGAATTATCCAAGTTGTCACGTTCTTGCAAGGATTTCTGAACACATACTGTTTGAGTCAGCACGAAAAAGATATTTCAGTTTGCAACTTTAAAAGTGATACAAATGATAGTATTGAGGACTCTACTGTACGGACATGTAAGCACTTACACTATTCAATTCTGGCACAAGGTCCCCGGATCAGGTCCTTGAAAAGTAAAGATATATTATAGTTTTGGCCGATCGCCCGAACGCCCAAATCATAACTTAACCCTGTTTCTAGAAACTTCTTGGTGACTGGTCCCAGATTTCAAGATCTAATGGGATCACGATATCAGTGAAACAACTCGTACGTTATTTTTTGTTTTGTGTTCGCTTTAGACTCCTCATAAAATCCATAAAATTATTTTATTAAAAGTAATCAAAAACTTAGCTTTGCTCCTCGAATCCTGCGCATTACGCGTACGAGGTGCACAGTGTATCAGCACGTCATTATTATCATTCCGGCTGAAATTTCACGCTGAATTGAGAATATGAGTCAGAACATAAGGTAAAGCTGCAAAACCAGACCTTAGTATGGACAGAATACTGGCTGCCCTAAATGGCAAATTCGTCGGGCTTTCTGCACTTGGCACGTTTTAATAGTTTTTGGTGGATTCGGCGACTTGCTTTGTGTCAACATTACGGACATTTACGGCGCAGATCTGCGGTTTTAGTTGTGATCACGCCCACTCACTGACATCGTGCCAAATTTGTTTTAAAAAACGGTCACATGCTAGGTGTGGTTTATCCCACAAACTTTACCACACTTCAATTTCAGTCATGATGAGGACAACCTATAATTTAACAGCTGAACTTCGTCGATTCCTCCTTAATGTGTTTAGTTCGATGGTAACTCAAATAAGTTGACGTGTAGGAAGAAGTGTGTCTGTTTAAGATAAGAATTCACATTTGACCGAGAAAAGAAAGAGTGTCACGTTTGCGTGGGGAAATGAAACGCTGTATCTGCGATGAGATGGTATGGTACTGATGATGGGGTGGCCGTGGGTCGCCCGACGCTCTCACAAGCATGTTGAATCTCGTGATCCGATGATATCCGCGCCTAAACCTTACGGATGTGTACCTAACACCTGATAGCTTCGCATGTGACCGGCCACGGCACTGCATCAGACACAAAACGCATGAACAACTAAACAGACACTAAAATAACTGCCACAGCTCATTTTAACATGATCGACTTCCATAGAATAGTAAGAGCGTTAGCATCACTTCACACTGGAAGCATGGCTGAGCAGCGACCATAGTAATAGTGAATATTGGGGATGTTGGCACGGTGTACTATCACGATATTAGTAACAAACTTAACGGTGGTTTCCGTATGGTGATAAGGAGTATGCTTCTGGTTGAGTTCTCGAAGATCGGAATGCAACGTTGTTTTATAACATCGACAGAAATATGAAACATACCGTGTCCGAAGATGAGGGATGATACAGGTCCTTGCAACGTGTACGTTTTACTTTCGGAGAGCAGTCCGTCGCCATGTTGTTGCTCTTGGCTCAATGTGAAATGTCTGCGTCATGCATATAAATGAGTAGTAAGTGCTGGCGAAGTTATGTAGAGCTGCCGGTGATGACGCAGCAGTCGCTCACAAATCAGTCAACACGGCGCCCTCAATATAGTACTGAACACGTAAATGTTAGTCTTCCAAATACCGGGAGAGCCAAGGGGTTATGAATGTTCGCCAAAAAGTCACTTAATTCTCTTGGTAAAAGAAAGGCAGAAAAGTTGTCCTTTTTCCCAGTATGATTATTTTGTTTGCGCCTATTTTGTTTTGCGCAGGATCTTTCTTTTCTGTTTTTAGGCCTATTTTGATACCCAGCGTAGTTGCTTCTGTCTTTGTGTGCCTTGTTGAGTATTTTCGCGCCCTAGGTGTTTATGTCATTTTAATACATGTGATTGCATTGTTTTGTTTGCCTTGCCTATCGTCAGTCCCAGGAGCATTTCGACTTTCTCGGCTGAGGACCTGCGTTTTTATATTTCTTCTTTATATTGATTATGAAATAAAAAGTGTTAATTGCGTCTATTGAGCGTATGTAGCCCATGGGTAATGAACTATAACCTCAAACTGTCATGAACCGTTGGGACACACTGAAATCTGCAAAGACATACATGTAGTTAATATTGGACATGAATCCTCAGAAGTCTGACCTTTTTGATGTTTACTTTCATGAATTTAGTTTGGTCTGAGCTACTCTTTGGCCAACAATACTAATGTGAATATATTTTATTTGCCACATTTGCATTTTGAAACATAGACTCTTCTTTGTTTTTGTGTCATCTTGCATGCCTGACCTTGCATTTGTCGTTTTTCTAAATTCTGACAATAGAAAGAAAGAAAGAAATATCTTTTCTCGTCATATCAAGTGTTATCAAGAGACGATTTATTTCTTGCTTGTTACATTCTTAAACTGCATCAGAAAAAATTTAACTATAACAACCGCATGCAGTCAAAAAAATATGGCATGGGAATTCGAATGTCATCTTTATTGTGTGCGTGCATTCAGCGTAAACAATAAGCTTATCAATAGTGTGTGATAAGCTGACTACTTCATTATCAGCCAACAAAAATCTACATGGAATTCTTTTCTTAAATTTGTAAGACTCAATATGCAACCGAGAAAGATGGTTTCAAAACTGGAAAGAAAATAAGTTGGGCAGAATTGCCATTTCAAGCTAGCTATCATCAGGGAGTTGAAATGCATAGTTTATATCGCCTAAAACGAAGAATTTAAGGAGTTGATAGCACTTGAATTGATTTGTAAAATATTATACTGGGCGGCTGTTAGGAGGCATGATTCATATATTTGTCCGCATATTATGGATATTATTATGAATAAATAAATATATAAACAAATCTTGAAAAGTCTTTAAAGGATGGTAATAGCCAATACTGTACATACTGCACAAACAAATTATGATTTCACATTCTGTGATTAGAGATAGTGATTCTGTATTCGGTCATAGACCCTCGAGGGTCTATGATTCGGTGTAGTTATGAATGATGAGGCCTAAGTGAATCATTTTTTATATCATGTTAGCTGACGTACAAATATGAAAGTCTTCACGAATTCTGATTTACTTTGTATATTTGTCTGTCTCCTCCCATCTCGCATATATGTAAGATCGAGTAGGCTTATCGCCGGAAAAATAGATCTCGATATTTACCGTTGCCGGCATACAGGCTGGCTTGCTATGTATTGACGTGTTGATTTATTTCATCAGATCATATACGTGGGCACAGCTCAAAGATAATATTCTTATATTTTGAGAAAACAAACCTGTATGATTGCATTTCCTTTGAATTAAATGTACTGTTTTGTTTTGTTTTGCCGCCGATGCCGAATGGTTAAGAAATATATACACTAGTTATCTTCAATTCATAAAACACAAGCATAGCCATGGTGCAGAGTGAGCCATAGATTCAATAAACCTCCATCCCACCACCGACTTCGCTATCGAAAGCGTGCCACTGGCTCGGTATACATAGTACACACTTAAAAAGCTGGACTTATAGGATAAAACATAACAGCTAGATTAACCATCCCACGTTTGAAAACAATATTTATGTTCTCCATATGGTTATATTGAGAAAAGCTAACGTGGACGAGGGGCCCAATGGGCTTATCGACAAGTATCACTGTAAAAGGTTAATATATCACAACGATAACGGTGTCAGGTCTGATAAATGAGTCGTCAGATTTGTCTATATGGTTATCTGTGAACATTAAAATAATCACAAAATCTATGAATTATTAGACATATGAATAATATTCACATAATCATGTTCAATTAATCGTGTTAGATATGAAGTTACATGGTTAAGAATACGAGAAACATGAATACTGCTTATAACAAAAACGATAATTTACGACCACATCTGCCATTAGTTTATTGAATTTCGTGACAATTGGAAATTCTGATATTGCTCGACATCGTTGCCATGTGTGACTTACATCGTGATCAGTATTACGTCATGGCGTGATGAAGAGCTGACGGCAATTACATGATTACGTCAACAACAGTAGATCTACATTCAGTCTTTACGTCATCAACAGTAAATGATGAACGCAGTGTAGTGAGCGCGTTCGGAAACCTCAGCACAGTATCAGGTACTAAGCTTACGTTATCAATATACGGAGTAATTTGGCCAAAAAATCTTATGTATCATTCAGAATTTATGAACTGCTCCCTGTTTTGATAGTAGCTATGGTCATCGAATAAAATTTGTGAGAAACCACTTTTTGTCCATACAAGTACGAATTCAATTTAAAACATCATACAAATGTTCACCGTAATGTATGTAATGATTCTTTTACATCTTGCTGGATTCCCCTATTTCAATATTGTCATATGCTACATTTACTGTCATTCTTACATTCTTTTAGGAATTGATGATGATGCTATCTCTTATTTCATTCGGGTGGGGGGGGGGGGGGAGTTAAACAAACTTACATTTACATATCGTTACGTTCAGACAAAAAGAAGCGAAACTTCTTCAACTAATGTTGTTACCAACATACAAAAGAATTGACCATGTTCCGAACCGCGCGTGACATTCCGAGATATCGCGAGAATATGTGGTTCGCAGTGGACGCGTTCTCGCAACACAGGACAAACTGCGTAAAACAGGACAAGTCGCTAATACGTTAAACACTGCATAATATATATGAAGTTGCAACCTTTGCTCAGTTCTGCACTTTTTCTAGTTCCATACAAAGTTTGACTTGTATTACTAAGCTGGAAACCTGTTTCTACGGACATGTATTAAAGTCTCGCGAGATCTCGCAATCAGCGGAAAATCGTCTATTGCATTGTACGTTGCTAAACGAAAGGGTACATTGTATATTGTCAGAAAACATGCAAAACTGGGGTGAAATTCTCCACTTCTTGACCCACAAACAGATGGAAATTCATACCTAGAATATTTACTAGCAATGGACTTAAATTTTTCTACAGATGTTGAAACTTCATTATTTAAAATGGCTGCAATAAAAGAAAATTAAATACAAAAAAGCATTGTCAAATAGGCCGAAACGTGTACTTCCCTTTATCATTGACCTAGATCAAATCGGTTACATGAAGGTCGTTTCGTCTGTGAAAATATTCGTCTTTATCTCCGATGTTTTACTCAATACGAAAAAGAATACCTCAGAGGGCGCTATTTTGTTTATCGGTTATGAAAAGGTCTTCGATAGTGTGAATTGGAATGTTATATTTGATAGGAAACGGGCATCAAAGGAAGTTGGGTGAAAAGGCTGGTTTTTAGGTATTATTTACGGCCCGGGGGTCGGAGGAATTTCATCGGAAACTCCGAAATTTCGAGAAACCCGCCTGCCAACCATGATGAATTTGAGTAACCCTCTCTCTAACTCAAATATTTTGACTGACACCCCCCGACTTAGAAAAGTTAAATACCAATATCTGTAAAATTTACAAAGTACATGTATAGCAATAGTAAAGACCTTCAAAATTCTGGTGTACTCTGCTAGATCATCATCGGTTATCTCATGACGGTTGAAAAAGGTGAAACTAACAAAATGAAATTCAAAGTGACAAGAAAATACAGATATAAAAGCTCGCGCTGTAACCAGTTTCCGACTATATGGTAATGTTTAATTTGTATAGGTATTATAACAGGGTTTTCACTAGCCTGGATATCTGACAGGGTAGAATTTGAAAGTACACGGGGAGAACACGCGAGAGGCTGAGGGAGAAAGTGTCAGAGGTGCCTGTCTCCTATCTTGCATGGAAAATCGTGAGAAAGTATGTGTGCAATGGTGCAGTCTGGTGCAATCTGAGAGGTGATTTTAATTTGTTGTTTTACTAAGTGAAACTGTTAGAACACCCCAAGAGGGAGAGCACGAAAGGGGGGCCCCTCTCGTATCGAAAAATTTGAGAAATTGATGTGTGTAATGGTGCAATTTGAGAGGTGTTTCGACATCGAACACTCATATTTTATTACATTTTTTGCATGATCAGTGTTTTTTTATATTTAAAGAATTTTATTGGGTATTTTCCTTAAAATGTTACAATTCTTTATGCTAGTGTAATAGTTTTTCTCTGTGAATACATCAATTATCGCACAAATAATAGTATAGGAGACCACTTTTCCAAGTGCACTGTCATCTTGTTATTCATTTTTGCAATGAAGTTCTCTATCTGATATATCCGTCGTATGAAGGACACCAATCCTGCAAAGCTTGGCTTGGCACCGTTCATTTTACAGTAATATGTGTTTTCTCACAAGTAAACTAATAAAGTTAACTAACAGAGATTCATTCGAATCTGAAATAATCAAGCAGAGTTTGCTTGGTGATGAGCTCAACTCTAGAGAGTGTCCCCAATAAAGTAATAGATTCCTCCAAAGGGACACTGAAAATGAGCATGCATAAAATAAATGTTCATAGCTTTCAACTTCGTTCATGCAGAATGTACACAGAGGAGTTGGAAATTTCTGGGGATTTAGTTTGTGAAGTTTTTCATTAGTATAAAGAATATTATGTAGTAACTTAAATTGGAATTCCCTCATTAATTTATACATTTTTTTCCAATCCAGAGTACCTGAATTCAAAACTTCTTCCAGTTTTGCTTAGCTCGCCGGTGCGGTACTGAGATCCTGCTTGTCAATCCATGTGTCTTGATAGGCCCTCTAATAGATTTGGTGTATCGTTTATCAGAATGTGAATATCGCCTACTCCATTTTCTTTTTGTTTAATATCGCCCGGAATGGCGCAGATTAGACCGATCCACTTAAGTTTGTGTAACAAGGAGAAATATGCCCCTTCAATTATTGGCCATGGTTTTGCTTTGTCCATATCGAAGAGATCAGAGATTCTCAAAATTCCTTTTGAAGCAAATTCTCTAAAATAGACTGATTTACCCCTAAGAGAATATTTTTGTTATTCCACACAATCTGATTTTTTTCTTCATTTTGCATTTCAGTTTCCTCGGACCAAGCATCAAGACATTCTGTGACAAAATCTGTAAACCGCACCGGTAGCCTTTGTGTGTTAAAGTTACATTTAAATAAGAGATTTCCTCCCAAGTCTTCCAATTTCTTTTCTATGAAAAGCTTCCATGGATGTAAAATCTCTGGGTACATGATCAGTGTTTGAGTCACAATATATTCAACAACCGTTACCAAACAATGACAATGCATCTGTAAAAAGCATTTCTCAATTTACAAGAGATCTAAGACGAAAGAATATGCAGGAATGGAAAATATGTTACCTTCTTGTGTCATTTCTCCAGCTGACAGCTTCTGACAAACCTGAATATGGTATGGTTAAATGTCAAAATGTTTATTGAACTGAAGTCAATGAAAATATATGTTTCTGTGATAATAAAGGATGAATTCACAACAGTTCAGTTTTGTCCTGGATCCTGTAAACAAGTTGAGAAATTGATGTTTGCAATGATGCAGTTTGGTGCTATCTGAGAGGTGTTTTCAATTTTTCTTGTACTAGTAAAACTGTTAGAAAACCCGAAGGGGAGAGCACGAGAGGGGTGTCCCCCTCTCGCATCGAAGATTTTTAGAAATTAATGTGTGCAATGGTGCAGTCTGACAGGTGTTTTAATTTATTTCGCACAAAAAATTGAGTACCCCCTTTTCCTCTCCACATTTTGAGTACCTCCTTGAAGTTCAATTTTGTTAGTGTTCCCCCTCTCGCATTCCTCCGACCCCAAAGGGCTCCCTAAGTGGTAAACATTACTTGGCGCAAACCACCTAAGAACGTTAATGTCTTTCTCATGTCTAACGTGTTCTAAGTTCAAAGATATTTTCAGCCGCTGTTTAAAATGCGGCTAAAATTAAAGTGTATTTCTCAAATGGTCGTTTTCATATTAGTCTCACAGCAGTGAGGATAAATAGGTTTCAGTCGGAACAAAGACATAAATTTATTAAGATCTTTTCAAAAATTCTGTGATAAACATGAATCATTAATTTAAAACACAACTTGCCATAGTTTGGCATTCTATTCTACTGAGTCAAAGGACAAATTTTGACATGGCGAAAAATTTGAAACATCTATTATTTTATTCCAGTGCAATTTTATTCCCCCCTCCCCCTCCCCATTTCTTAGTGTAATAGTCATTGCAATGGCGTTTGACCTTTATTATTGTCTTTGTTTAACATTTTGTTTGTTTTGTTTTATTTTACCGTTGATTACAGCACGGTCAATCCACAAACCGTGATAACTGTTAGATCACAGGAAATGCAGGAAGTTCAGGTATCGATCACTTTATAATGATGAAATCTGTGATATTTACAATAAAAATATGTATTTTCTCGCTTCTACTGTGTCTGTTTCTATCAACTGTCTCCTCTCCTATTACCGTAGACACACCATAATCAATGCTTTTACTGAACACTTTCATCGCAACCCGTGATTACATGACCACACACTGCTGTTTGTCCATTAACGCTGCCCGATCAGCTACTGTGCTGACCCTATCAGGGGATTACCAATAATAGTCAAAGTTTAACAATGGAAATTGGGTCACGAGCTTGAAATTCGTGTGCCTGCGGTAAGATTGTTAAGAATTGTGTGCCTCATAATATGGCCATTCTAATTTCATGGCGAATGACCGGGCGAGCACATGATTGAAACTGCGGTTGTTTATCTTGCATGGGTATAGCTATGTGCTAAAAATGGACCACTTTACACCCCTATAGTTTGTGCAAGGGCATTTTCCACAAGTACAAAGTAATTTGTCGGCTGCGTAAACAATATATTTTTTTTCTTTTTCGGTACGATCGAGTCGATAAAAGTGTGAATGAGGCCAATACACTGTGACTGACATACGCAAATCGAGTTTATCTGAATCAATTTTTATCACGGTAATCACGTGATGCAATGCATTTATTATTGGACCATCACTTGTCGACTTTTTGTCCCTTCTTTCCGAAGTTACCGACAAGAGCAAGTACGGAGCTCAACATGACTGTGTTTCATCTCCTTGTCCCATTTGGTACTAGTTTTTAACTATCACACCATTGATTGCATCAAGATGTGTACAAATAATATTGTGATGAAGTGAGAAAAAGTTGAAAGACTTCTTGCCAGCCAGTTTCTCCTTATTTTTCAAATTCTGATCCCTACCTCAGACAATTAAAGTGTTTCCTTAACCTCATATTTTAGAGAGCACACACATATACGAAGTGCAAATGTTTAAAAGTAAAGCGTTTCAGCATACATTTAATGTAAGGACGGTCACTTCACAAATTTATAAAGTGACCTTGATACAAGGGGGTGAAGGTATTAAATGCCAAATTCATGAAAAATTCTGGAATTTTACACGATTTGTAGGACCAAACTTATTTGTTGAAAAAATACTGTCAAGGACACTATGTGCTCACATTCGGTTTTAATTGGTCCATTCAAGAAGTATTTGAACCAGAAAAACAAGAATGACAAAAGCAAATAAGGTCTCCAACTTAGGCACTGGAGGTCATCTTTAGGAACATGCATATCAACTTTTATAGCAATAGGACAAGCAGATCCTCAATACATTAGTAAATGTCAACAACAGAAAATAGCCAGAGAAGGCTTGATAAAAAGAAAAGGTGGGATGGGGGAAACATGTACAAGGGATCTGGTAAAAAAGTAATGCTACCTCATCAATCTTCTAGACCCTACCCCCTCCTGAATATCAAATGTTCCACCCCTTGGTATTACATAAGACCAGATGGCAGGAAATGTATTTACAACCTTAGAGATTTTTAATTAATGCTATGAGTGTTATCATTCTAATGTAAACAGCACTTAAGTTAGTTACAGATAGTGAAATGCCTTCCACTGTGGGGGTGATTTTGACATCTCTAATTATCCTGGATGCAAATTTCTCAACAGTTCTTGTGTGTCTTACATGGAAAAGTTGAAAAAAATGGTCTGCAATGAAAAAATTAACCTCAGCTTTGTTTTCTGGATTAAATTTTCGTACAAATTGATGCCAAATATGACAAAATTTCGTTCACAGCCTTCAAAACTGTCTCATAACATATCTTGGGTTGGTGTAGGTCATTTAAGGTCACAAACTGAGAAAATTAGCTAAAATATACAAATTTGGGGGTTTCCCAACTCTTTGAACAGAAAATTTATTTAATAACATCCCTCGGGACTTCTATACCAAATTACAAAGCTCTCAGACAAGTAATTTTGAGAACAAGGTGTCCAAAAATGACAAAATTGTCTTAAAAATACAATTTGTATATTTAAGGACAATTTCCACATATCTAACTATTGTCATCTCTGGACATCTGTGTACCAAATATAAAAGTTGTCTGTCCAGGGGCTTTAAGAAGAAAATACTTTTTAAGATTTTTTGACCAAAAATGACAAAAATTGCCCCAAAAGCAAAATAGTAATTTTCAAATTTGACATAATTTCAACAAATTAGAAGAGTAACACCCTTAGAAACATTCAACCCAAATTTGTCGGAGCGATTGGGCTGGCGGTTTCAGAGAAGAATAATTTTTACTTAAAATGAGAAAAATCACCAAAAAATTCAGCAAAAATTCAAATTTCAAGATATCTTCACAATATACATATAACTGTATAAGGTTTACCTAAGGTATATTCCCGCTAATTTTCAAAGCAATCAAAACAGTGGTTCTTGAGTTATTAATTTTTGACCATTTTCACATTTTGTAAGCTTATTTGCATAATTCTGGCAATGCAGACTTCATTTGAACATAATTCCATCTAATGATCTATAGCCCAGGATGCATCCACACACCAAATACCAAGCTGAAACGTGCAGCGGTTCGCGTGTTTTTGATGTTGACCGACATACTGTACATACATACATACATACATACAGATGCCACCGACCAGCTTATATGTTAACCTCACATTGGTATACCAAATGTGAGCTAAAAAGAGGACACCTGCAGTTGCTCACCTTGTGCAGTAATGTGAATGAAAATGTCCAACTAGAACTGAGTAAGACTTCTGGCCAGGTAAAACAAGCTGATTTGAGAGCTTTTCGGCTTATTGTTTGATTAATTCTTGATAGAGTGTGTACTCTATACAGTAATAATGATACAAAACTAGTATGGTAACCAAGGACAGTTTGCTATAGAGAGGTCTTAAGCCTAATGTATCATTCACTTTTAAAAGTTTCCAAACTTTGTTTGGATTTCTTCCACATGACCTCTTTATCAACTGAAGTATGCATTTGACAGTGAAGGTGTCCTAAAAACTTGAAAGATGTGAAAAAGGATTATCACTTTGGGAGATTCAGTGGACCCTTCTTTCTGACATCAAGAGGTTGTGCTTGTGCCATATATCTTAAAGATTTGTGACAGACCATGCAATATTTTAGTATTTAAAACTGTATTTATTCCAGCAAAATATAAGTGCCGGTCACTTGTAATATTGTGAAATGACGAGACGTTTTGCTATCAAATAGCTTGCAATATTTTCAACTTTTGTTTTATTGTTCACTTACAAATATATCAGGCCAACTGCAGGATGTTTTCAAATACAGTTTCACATCATGAACTGCTTTGTTGTTTCAATACATCTCTTCAACCTTTGTACCCTGCCTGGATGAAAATCTTTACATGATGACATCATAAATTGTAAGCTGTTCAGGGTTTTAAGGTAAGGCAATGACCTTGGAATGAGTGAATGTCTGTTCTTCTCTACAGCTTTTCTACCCAAGACTACATCTTACAACAGCTTTTCTACCCAAGACTACATCTTACAACAGCTTTTCTACCCAAGACTACATCTTACAACAGCTTTTCTACCCAAGACTACATCTTACAACAGCTTTTCTACCCAAGACTACATCCTGAAATAGCTTTTTAACCTGAGACTACACCCTGCAATTGCCTTGCTCAACAACAACTTAGCATATATCCACATGGGTCAGGACATGCTTTATACCTTTGGCAACATGTGTTTTTAAAAATGTCTGTTGAATCATGGTCCCTCTATAGATGTTGACGGTGTGATTTACAACATAGATTAAAGGGGCAGTCCTCAATCCCTGGTTCTCACATCAGTGCTTGTTAACATTGCACATTTATGTGATTTTAGTCCAATGTTCTCCTTTGAAATTTGTGCACAGTTAGTCAATTTGCTCAGAGATAAAGCTAATAAAATACCTGGTCCTTCAACCAACTCATTACGTTCTTCTTGATACTTTGTGTTCACTTAACAAAATACTGGACCACACTGATGTTTTCTCCAATCAGAACCATTCACACCATTGTACACAATGGAGTTATGCAACCCTTGGTGATGAAAGCCATCTTTTACACAGAGGCTAGGAATGCTTTGATCAACCAACAAAACAGACTTGTATTGCATGCTGGATGATAGAGCCTCTCACAACAGTCAGACATTGCATCCAACTCAATACACACATCAGACATAGCATCCAACCGCATCCATCTATTGGACATTTCTCTGATCAAGGCTTGTGTCCTCTCTTTTTCATCCAAAATTTTCATTTCTGCTTTGTTTGCTGAGTCATTGGTAGGAGGTTGACTGTCGGGTATCCATGCAGCAAGAGTAATAAACAAACCATTGACAGGAAAGGGAATAGCAGCAACCATTTCAGTTCATACTGTATACTCATGTTGAAGCTGTAAGAAAAGACAGAGTTAACAATAATATTGAGTTGGAATATGAGCTAATGTTTTGAAACATCATTGCTAATTACTCAACATTTTTAAAGTAATTACTCAAATGAATTAACATAACCAAATGCCAATGGTATAACTGTTCTCATAAGTGAAGAAACATAACTGAATACATTGAGGGTATGTTAATGTTTCTATTAAATTTAAATGATGGCATTTACATACTTCATTTACATATTTACATGTACTGTAGTTGTACAGCATTTCCATTTGTGTATGATATATCTTGCATATATTAAGTACCGCTTTCACTGTATGGAATATAATACAATATCTGCCAAAAACATACAGTATGCTGTGCAAATATTGATAAACTTCATCCCACAATAGTTACTTGTCTTTTGCTACAAATAATTTTATCAAATACATCGGCAAATAAATAATAAAAGCAACCATTTTTGGTATGGCAACAAAGATGTTAATAATGTCAATGTCTTCATGTTGCAGAGAACATGAATTTTTTCAAATTGTTTTCAACAAAGAATAAATTTATGGCATTCAAGACCACTTATCTTTGCATACACGTAATTGCACCCCCTGAATTAACATTGATATGGTGTGTGGTGATATCCAAGGTTGTACAGTACTGTGTTACCTCATTGGGAATGTATCCTGAAAGAGCTGACCATGTTGATTGGTCATGTCAACTTTTACTGTTGATCTGATCGGTTGATTGGGGCAAGGAATAGACCTTTGATAATGACCTGGTTGTGAGAATGTTTCCTTGTATAACACTTCATTTCCAATTTTCACCTACAAAAAGACAAAGATGTACGATGACATCATAGAGCAATTGGCAGGTCTATTGATGTTGTCTTCATGTATCAGCAAATCAACTTTGTATGCTGTGTGTTGGTTCTCTCTGCAGTCTGAGAAGAGAATGTCTTTTGTATGTACTCATGGTCCATATTGTAGATCCAGTTCAAATGATAGAGTCTTGTCTTTCTTATACATACCCTCAGGTAATACCTACTCAATTTCTGTTCATCAGTAATTTGGCTACTTTCCAAATATTTGACACTATACAGGTTACTTTTTAAATATCAGTAGTACATTTACATGAAAATACACATCTGCAATCATTTGCTTTGCCAAATTTCTGAGAATATGAAGAGTTCATACTACGACAACTTGTTTTTTCAAGTAATATTATATTCATACGTGAAATAAAACAAACAAAAATTTCAGGATGAAGTTCAGGAATGCCCATGAAATTTTTTTGTATACTCCCTTTTGACTGACAGGAAAATGCACCAGATGATAATAGCTATCTTTTGAGCCCAACTAAATTGTTGATTTCTTGTAAATTATCCAAAGGACTGAACAGCTGACGGAAAGAAGTCATTGTTTTTTTGTGGAGAGCTGCTAGAAGTTGTTGTCAAACAAACATGACAGAGGTTTACCTTGATAGTATAGCTATTCCAAGTCTTTTTGGCGATGTGATCATCCAAGATGTCAAACTCAAGTGGGAATGAAGTGCCTGTCACATGCTTAAGAGATTTGGTGACGTCAGAAACCATCACACCAACCTGGACACAAGAAAAAGTATACACTGGTAATTTGCATATCTTTGTGAATGACTGTTTTGTTTTCACAAATAAAAATTTGAAGCCTGTAATAAATTGACAGGCCAAAAGAATAGGAGTTTTGAGGTATTGTTTGTTGCAATCTTTGTTTGTCTTGTGATGAAATTTATGAAGATGCGAATAATTAATGCAAATAATGCAAATAATTAATGTAAACCTGTATGATGATGGGTATACGTTGAGTGAACCATTCTTCACTTTGTTTTTCAAAGCTACCATGGCACTCTAAACTACAGTTTGTACATCTAGACATACTATGCTGAATGCAAACTTTGAAAACTTAAAAGGCTATCCTGCCTGTAAGACTCAGCAAACTGTTTGAGTTAGCACATGTTTTATGAGTCAACTTAAAGGGCCCTATGGTATCACCATGTTGGTATAAGCATCATTGTTAAGCAATAAAGCAGTGTAATTTGTTATGCAAATACTTACCTTTGCATTCCAGAAAGTGAATCCATTGTAGCTAATTGTTTCTGCTGGCCAATAGTGCAGAATGCTGCGCTCAGGATGTGAAATATCTGTAGAGGTATGCAAGCACATCAAAGTACCATCTGATGTAGACACCAATAGTTCCAGCCCAGGAGAACCAGGTACAAGATCTGCAGCCAAAACTTGAACCAGGGACTGTTCTCCAAGTTGTATGATATCGGAACATTTTCCGTCACCAGAAAGTACTTGTAGATTTCCATCATGGGTAGGAATCACCTTAAAAATAGTATAAAACACTGTCTGGTACAGGTCTATCAATGATCCAATTTATACATTCTAGAAGTATGTATACATCCTTATTTATATGTCCCCAATATTATTTCTTTTGCCACCGCTGTCAATTTCTTTTACAATATATTTGTATTTTAGGTTTATACAACACACTTAAAAGTCCAGCCGACAAATATCGTATGTCTTCTGACCCACAAAGCATCAGACTGGTACATCTTCACTGTTTTGAACAGGGTAGATGGACATATCCACGTGGAATGGGGTAATAGGATAAAAGACAAAACATTTAAATTAACCGCCTTGTAGAGTGAAATGTACTTACAATGTCAAGGTGTTTTCTGTCAGTTTTCAGTTGACTTATCAAGACATTCTTGGGTAGTAATTTACTCATAAGTCTCTTTGGCCAACCAGGAAGAACCTCTCCACTGTCACCTCGAAGAACCCACACATTCCTTCGGAAAGATTTCAGCAAAATAATTTAAATTCTAGGAATGAAATACCCTGCCATTTGAAATTTGAAACACTTCATGATATAGTTTAGCAGTGAGACGATTAGTGTCTACATTTTCAGAACACTTCTTCATCTTTACAGTGATATTTGCAACATTACTGTTGAGCTACATGTGTCAATTAGTCATAAAAATATATTGATATTTTCCGTAACAATGGTACATTCTCCGCACCCAAAGCAAATTATGTCTTGATACCAGGGTGACTAAACGGGCAAAAGTTCCAAGCACTCTTTGCAGTTCAAAATAACATAACATGTTATCATGGCTACAACTTTATTCTTGTACAAAATATGAGACACATGTAAGTTTTGTGGTCAAATACTGGAGATTTAGTTTTCATTGATAGCCACACTTCAAGGGAAAGACAATACTTTGCAGATGACAATTAAAATTCACAACTTCACAGAAATGATACTAGAAATGTTATTGACTGACCCATTATTGGTTGCTATGACAACATCAAGAATACCATCTGCATTGATATCCGCAACTCTTGACCCAGCTGATGATGACCCTGACAATGGCATGTCCCACAAATTTTGACCTTCAACAGTCACACAGATGACATTGACATTTGTGTCAGTGATGATAATTTCAAGCCGACCATCTTTGTTGATGTCTTCTACGGTCACCTTTCAATCAAATCATATCAAAAGAGAATGAGAAAAAGAACTCAAAATAAGAAATGGACATTGTTTGAGCTTACCTGTCTTGTTTTGGTGAGGCTAGAGCTAAAGACTGTACTGAACTTGAAATTAAACTTGTGGTAAAATGCTAGTACATGTACTGCACATCTTGTGACAGTTGAGAAGACTTATGAGCTATCACTGAGGACATGATAATTTATTGTGACATGATTGAATTGAAATCCACATCATCAAACATCAAACGTCAGTGGTAATAATTCTGTGCATGATCAATTTCAAAAGAAAGAAATTTAGAATAAATTTTGGACTAGGGACTTCAAAGACAGGAGTAAAGCATGGAAGATGGCAGCCACATTAGCCACATTAATCAATATCATGTTCATGGAAGTAATAATTTTATCACAACTGCCTTGATGCTGAGGAAATCAGTTAAGAAGTACCACAGAGTGTGAGTGGCTAAGTTTACCTGTCCATGAATTGGTCCAACTAGCTTTGGGAATCCATTTCTTATACTGCCGTCAGAGTTTAAGACATATAGATGACCGGAAGAAGTGCCAAGTAGGATTTCCAAGGGTCCATTGTTGGAATCCAGATCAACCACAGTGGGTGTAAACAAAGCATACGCAGGAAATTTTGAACTCCCCTAGGGTTAGAACATATAAACATCACATGGTTCAGGAGTATTGCATCAGAGTACTTTCAATAATTAGTGAATCATGATTGTATCCTTTAGCATCATTGTTGTAAGCAACTGAGCAACTGAAAATTTAACACTTGATCTTACAATTACTATATTATTATGACAGACATGAATGTAATCCCACAGAGTATATATAACAAAGAAAATGTTTGCAATCAAAATAGGAGTAATGTTGATACTAATAAATTTACAGCTGAAAAAATTGAAACATTTGAAAAGAAGACAAAATCAGATGACGAGATGATGACATGTCCATTTTTGTTTGTTCTTCACCATTCTCCTTAGCTTCTGGTTGCCATCTGACCAACTACAATAGAAGACAGCATTGGCAAGAACAGCCCACCCAGAGGTTTACAACCACCACTTGTTATAGATTGCAGCATCATATTCAAAACGTACTCTGATTGGCTCCTGCAAAACTCAAGATTTAAACACAGTCTCCTATGGTAGTGGTTCAGATGTAGTGAGCCGATTGCAAAGAGCAAGCGAAGGTAGAAACATTGCCATTTCTGCATCTGATTTTAATCAGATGGAATGGTGACTAAAAAACACTAAGCTATTTCAGTAGCATCAACATACCTTTGATAAATCCAGAGGTATCTGCATCATTACACTTTTTGATGTGAGATTAAAAACGACGATGCTGCTTGCCACATAATTGTCCAATTCATCTTGTGAAAGATGCAACTTTTGTAAGTTTTCTGGTATGCTGGTAAAATGTACACAAATATGATAAGAAAATGAGAAAAATGTAACACGGGTGTTCTTAGTTTCTGCAATAATTGAGATAAGATTTAATTTGCTTCAAGAGCATTCAAATGTATAAACTCAATAAAATCATTGGAATTATTTTCCTTGTTATAATTTGCTTTGCTAAATGATCTGAATGAACTATATATGGCAGTCTTCATCTCTGTGCAACTTTGGAAGGTACTAAATGATGAGTATGGTGTGTGCTGGGGAATAGTTACTGCCTCTACATTATTCATTGATGGTTTTAGCATAGAAGAGCATGGTGAAATGATATTCATAGCTATTCACAGTTTATGATGTCATAGGTGAAAAATTACTTCAGATTAGTAACTGATGCCTGTATTCATCTTACTGACAATTTAGACTACCTAGGTTTGCAGATAAAACTCACTGCTACTGGCACAGTGCCACTATAGAGAGTATTATGTATGTGTACACGTGATTCATGTTGCAACACAAGGATACCCTGTGAAGTCACGATAGCGGAAAACTGCATGTAGAAATTTCTGTTGTGAGGAATAAATAATGTCATGAGTGGAAAGCTAGATGGATACAAACAAAGATTAAAGCTGCAAGCAGCGTTGGCGGGGCCCAAGCGGATAACATGGTTGAAAGATCTTGCACTAATGATATTATGTGCAAAATTCGATCTTGTAAAAGTATGATTTTGAAGATCATCTCATAGTTACTGTACGTGTCAGTGGGAATTGCATGTTTTACGTAAAATCCAATATTGCGGCCAAATATGAAGGGTGTAGCACTTGTGGTTACTGAGTTATGGACATATACTCATATTTAAGGGCAAAGGTCATCGAGGTCACGTGATATTTTGTCAAAAAATTTTAATGCTAAGTTATCCCTATATACCAAAAATCAGACCTCTAGCTCTATTGGCTGGCTCAGAATTAGATATGCGCATAATTAATGAGGTACAGGATGTGGTGTCATAAGGTCTCCCATCATACCAAATATGAAGGCTGTAGCACTTGTGGTTACTGAGTTATGGACATATACGTATATTCAAGGTCAAAGGTCATCAAGGTCACGTGACATTTTGTCAAGAAAATTGTAATGCTAAGTTATGCCTATACACCAAAAATCAGACCTCTAGCTCTATTGGCTTGCCCAGAATTAGATATGCGCATAATTAATGAGGTACAGGATGTGGTGTCATAAGGTCTCCCATCATACCAAATATGAAGGATGTAGCACT
Organism: Ptychodera flava; assembly: GCF_041260155.1. Classification (NCBI taxonomy): domain Eukaryota; kingdom Metazoa; phylum Hemichordata; class Enteropneusta; family Ptychoderidae; genus Ptychodera; species Ptychodera flava. The sequence goes on along the minus strand of NC_091941.1, from coordinate 38,943,592 downwards.
TGTGGTTCCTAAGTTATGGACATATATGTATATTTGACGTCAAAGGTTATCAAAGTCATGTGACATTTTGTTAAAAAAATTGTTTTTCGTAGTTATCCCTATATACCAAAAATCTGACCTCTAGCTCTATTAGATTGCCCAGAATTAGATATGACTCTTACATAGGCCAGAATAAGCCATTTGTATAGCGTAGCTGCAGAGGTATAGGGGAGGTCAAAGGTCATTGAAAAATATGAACAATAATAGCTTAAAAATTTTCTTCTCAAAACTGCCCGGTTCATTTCCTTGAAAGAAGTATGGCCTATAAAGTTTGCGAAAAGATTTTGGTGTTAGTTCTGGAGAAGAAGATTTTTAATGATTAAATTGTGATTTCGTAAAATCCAAGATGGCGGCCAAATCATGTGACCAATCCGAATGTCTTTCGCAAACTTAGAAGAGATCACTCTAAGGATGACATGAGTAAAATTTCAGTGAAATCAGTGTGTTTGTTCTGGAGAAGAAGATTTTAATGATTAAATTGCGATTTTCGTAAAATCCAAGATGGCGGCCAAATCATGTGACTGATCCAAACGTCTTTCGCAAACTTGAAAGAGATCACTCTAAGGACGACATGAGGAAAAATTCAGTCAAATCGGTGTTTTGGTTCTGGAAAAGAAGATTTTTAATGATTAAATTGCGATTTTCGTAAAATCCAAGATGGCGGCCAAATCACGTGACCGATCCAAACGTCTCTCGCAAACTTGAAAGAGATCACTCTAAGGATGACATGAGTAAAATTTCAGTTAAATTTGTGTGTTGGTTCTGGTGAAGACGATTTTTAATGATTAAATTGCGATTTCGTAAAATCCAAGATGGCGGCCAAATCACGTGACCGATCCAAACGTCTCTCGCAAACTTGAAAGAGATCACTCTAAGGATGACATGAGTAAAATTTCAGTTAAATCGGTGTGTTGGTTCTGGAGAAGAAGATTTTTAATGATTAAATTGCGATTTTCGTAAAATCCAAGATGGCGGCCAAATCACGTGACCGATCCAAACGTATTTCGCAAACTTGAAAGAGATCACTCTAAGGATGACATGAGTAAAATTTCAGCTAAATCTGTATGTTGGTTCTGGAGAAGAAGATTTTTAAAATTAAATCGGTATTTTTCGAAAATTCAAGATGGCCGCCAGGTCGCGCGACTATTCAAAATTTCTATACCCAGGTGCACGAGATCTCATAGGTACCTATTAGCCCTGCAAGTTTTAGAAGTTTGCGGTAAGCGGTGTTTGAGTTCTAGGTCGACAAAAAAAGAGCGGAAGAAGAAGAAGAAGAAGTAGAAGAAGAAGAAGAAGAAAGTTGAACTCCTATAAAACCAATAGGGGCCCAGCCGGTCGGCTTGGGCCCCTAAAATAGTTGATTAAGTAAAAGGGTATGTGGGAAGTTGGAATTAGCATGGTTGTCACAATTTTGCAACGAGGAGTTTATTTGTTAATATACTATATCTAGCAAATTACAAACAAACACTGATATGATCTCAGTATATTGACAACTGCATGTCTGGATTGAGATGTTAAACTCTTTACAAGGTGGTGGACACACAAAACTAACCTGTAGAATTCTCCATCAAAATAATAAGTGACTGTCACTATCAACTCCTCTGTCACTCCATCATTATTCAAGTCTGCAATGACTGGTGTTGACAGGATGTGTGAATCAATGCTGACATACTGCCCATTAAGGATCAATCCTGCATGACAGTCACCATGGTGACGGGACCATAGGGGATCCTCTTGTGGGTTGGTAAGACTCTCAGCACATGGTTGCTGCAAGGTCAGAGAAATGCTCACTTTTAATCTACTGTTATGTTCAAGGAAGCAGTTAACAAAATACAAAGACTGACTTCACCCTTGGGAGATTTTGATTCAAAATAAACAGTTTTCACTCATTTAGAAGAGAGAAAATGGTAGTCAAAGTCACTTTAGCAGTTTTGTTTGTCAGTTTTCACCTCCATCTCTGAAGTTACAATTGTAATGCTTCATAGTCTGTGTGCTTATGCCTTAGTGCGCAGGTATACACAGTGTAAACACATTGTCTGTACAATCTACTTTAGAGTGCACACTGTTTTGTAATTTGTTATTTACTATCAATGCAATGCTAGTGCAATGTGAAAATGATGGATCCAGCTATCAAATCTTACTGACTATCATCTTTACATTCAAGAAAATTATATTAACTCTGTAAAATGGGCATATAAGCTTCTAAGGTGCTCTAAAATTACACTGTAATTTTGCCTGTTGCATCATTTTCAGAATGTTGGCTTTTTAACTGGATGCAGACCTTCATGTACAGAGTCAGAGTGCGCATCACATAGTATGACAAAATATAACAAATTGAACAATAACATAACAAATTTAAATGAGCAATATACATCTTTGTCATATTAACTTACATCTGGTATGTAGGATTTCAAAATCACATCTCGTATGTTTCTGTAGTTGTAGGATAATTCCTTGTTGTACCAGTATCTTTCTACAGCAAGGTTAGGAACCTGAAAGATGAAGAATGGTATCAATGATACGCTCCCCACTTAGGTATCCTGTGTACTTCATATGTATTCATTTCTGTTTATAATGCTCTGTGGTACTACAATGAACATTGAACTCCCTGGAGAAGACACACATGTGTTTTATTTATGTGTGTGCGTACAGATAGATACATATATATCTGTAAAATGGGCATATAAGCTTCTAAGGTGCTCTAAATTACATTAAAAATTGCGTGTTTGTGTAAATGTATGGGTAGGTAATTATAAGTATATTTAGTCTTTATGCATTATATTAATTTTTTTTTGTCTTCTGCCAATGTACACAAAATATTATGTAACTATTACATGACAAATAAAGAATGAATGAATGAATGAATGTATATATATATTATATATATATATGAAAAGAAGATGATGAAATACATCTATACCAATACAATACAATACATATTTAAAGTACACCTAGATGTATATATATATATATATATATATATATATATATATATATATATATATAAGAAAAGAAGATAATGAAATACCTCTATACCAATACAATACAATATATATATAAAGTACACCTAGATGTAAGGTGGTTTACAATACATTATTATACACCTGCGTCTGTAACCTATGGGGTTTTGTTGTACAGTACTAAGTTCAGTATCAGAAGACGCAGAGTACAATAACTTTAGGTGTTATTGGATGCTATTTGACCTTTGACCTCAAAACCTCTTTACGTCAACACAGAGAAAAAGGAGAGAGTTTTACATTTTTTACAAAAAAACAAATCGTGGTCTGTCCAAAACCTGTGAATTTGAGTGAAATTATGCTGCTGACATACAATTTCTACCATGTACACTGCGCAGCGCAGTTTGAAATTTCATTCTGCCCACTTAGCGGACTTGCTCAGCGCGTTCCTGCTTGTCTGCTTGTGATTGCTCAGTACAGTGTGTGAGTACATCGTACGCTTCAGTATTGTCCGAGATGCGTAGTGTCGAGGACAATACCTCCACTGCACGATGTACTCGGACATGAATCTTGGTATTTTGGGAATAACCTTATATTACTTACTTTTAGTGTTTCTCCATACATCAATGTTCCATGGCTTTCAAAGAAGACAATCTCTCCATTACTTGTGCACAAACAGATATCCATTTTTCCATCTTTGTTGTAATCATACTACATTTTAAACAAAACGCTTATAATGAGTTGTCTGAATTGAGGATAACACAGTGGAATGTGCATGTATTTTGACAAGAATAAAATAAAGACATAAAAGTGTGCTTTCTCTTTCAAAATATAAAATAGGTGAAAATACATTCAAAAGAAAATCCCAGGCAGTAATACATGTATGACTGATCATTTTATTGTATGTCTAGAAAAAAAACACTCAGATCTAAACTGCATAGCAACTGATGCAACAGTTACTTATCACTTTGTAACAGAGCAGGACATCTTACGATGAGGTAAAATATGATTCTGATGTGTCAAGATGTAATACAATACAATTTTCACGCCTGGTAATTCCCTTTGACCTATGTGACTGTTTCTACACACAGGGTACATGAATATAAACTTTCATAGCAATGTCCAGTGACAATTTGGGATAGCAATTCATAGAGGTGATGATACAAGTACTTTGTTTTGTGAAGTTAGGGCGATGCATTGCTTATGTTCTTGCAACGATGGAACAAGCAGATTCTGCCAAGTTCTCATAATAACATCTGGTTAGGTTACTGATGTCAGGGATCATTTCTCAGCTTAAAATGGTGATTAATTTTGAATCCAATTCTACAGCATTTTTTCCAGCCATCTACAAATGAATGATGATGTACTTACCTGTATTGGACTTGCATGGAATGAACTGTCCTGAAGACTGAATGGCCAGTAACTTCCAGGGATTGGCTGACCAGATTTCCCTTCTATTACTGTGACCTCTTCTGTGAATGTAGCGGCTACGATGTCAAGGAACCCATCAGAATTGACGTCTGTTATGAGGGGAGTGCTTGCAAACGCACTTGTACCAACCTCCTTTGTCCAAAGAGTGTCGATATCATAGTGACACTCAGGATCATGGCTGCAAATATTGAAATACAATCATTAGAAATTTAATGTACAAAACTTGACCAAGGTGCACATACTGCTAATACACATTAACAATTCGTCATTGCACATTGGGTATCATACATCTTACAGGCAAAAGATGACAAAAACATTCTGATTAAAAGCTGTCCTATCCCTGCAAAGAGGTCTGTGAGTCCTTAGCATTGTCTGCAGTGGAGTCTGGATGCAAAGTTCAGAATGCACGGAGCTGTATGCATTGTATAGCTGTCTATGTTTGTCTAGCTTGATATATTAAAGGCAAAACATTTGAACACCATAGGTTGAATTTGTAATACCCAAATGACATGTGATCGATACATCTTGCTGGAAATAGTTGTAAAAAAAAAAAACGAACTGCAAAGACATTTTGCTCCATAGAGAGTGTTCTTGTTTGATTCAATCACTCATCATTGTGCTCACAATACATGGGAATACAAGAGATCTCGGCCCCGCCAACCACCCTGACAATACATATTAGCATGATGACAGAGTCGTCAAATGTGTTTAGAGAACCTAACTGAAGTGATCGATACATAAACTGTTAAAAACTTGTAGCTGAGGAAATTTATGATCAGTGGTTCTGGCCAAAGGGTTTTACACAACGATGTCACTTTGTGCAATACATGGCCTGGCAGAAGGTATGAGTGTCTGACCTCATTGTGGTAGCAATCAAAGGGAAAGCTCTGCATTGCGGTTCCCAGACACTTCGCATCAAAACCATTTCCCACCATACCATCTCGTCCCATACCCTTTCGCACCAAAACCACTTCGCAACAAAACAACCTCGTACCAAAAACTCTTCACCCAAAAAGTCACATCGCCCCAAACCATTTCACCCCTAAAACGACACCACTTTGGCCGAATTGCCCGAAACTTATCACCAACTGGTAAAGCTGAAAATAACCAACCACTGCCATCGAAGTTTTCATCACCTTTCTATCATCTTAGGACTGAAATCTTTAAAGTGTAAACATTTCGAGAAAATGACATCATGCAATTTTGTGCACAGCACCTGAGTTGTAGCATTTAGTAGTTTGCGTTTTTCTTTTTTCTTATATACCGTTTATGGTTTCATGCAAGAATAAATGGTTCGTGGTAGCCAAAATGTCCTGACACATTAATGCTTCCAAGTTGTAGGTAAAAACATGTTGATACATTGTGGCATTGTGGTTTTAGGATGAGTTGGTAGTATTATGATGGTATTATACTGGGGCAAAGTGGTTTTAGTACCTGGTGGTACTTGGGGTGAAGTGGTGTTGGACGAAATAGTACTTGGGACGAGGTGGTTTTTGTACAAAGTTGTATGGGGCGAACTGCTTTCGGTGCAAAGTGTCCGGACCCCTGCATGAAAGAACTGTGTGTTACTGGCTATAGAGGCCTACATAGCCGATAACACACAAGCCGGAGAGATAGCTATCTGTGTTCAAGTATTGGGCCAGTATGTTGTTACCAGCTGCGCCTCCAGGGGCTGGCTCCGATTCAGAGAGTGGCCCACAACTTTTCAATGTCATTTTGTGTGGTGGGGCACAGAAGTCGCTAGTCATGCCAGTATGGCAGTAACGACCAACAACATACGTCTCAGAGCTTGCTGCAGTTCCGTGGCCCACAAATTTACCCGCCGATTTTGGGTGGTGAGGAAAAACTGGAAGGGAGGGGGTGTTGCCAGGGAAAGTTGTGGGCTTCGGAACTGCGGCAATTGTGTAGACTGCAACGACGCGTTGCGACTCGTTCAGCTGAACATGGATGTTCTTAGCTCTGCATGGCAGGGCTGTGTCTTACCGGCTTGTGGTGGGAGGCCGTATATAACGCCGGTAACATAACACACAGCCCTGCCATGCAGAGCTAGGATGTTCTATGAGATGAAGCGCTCAAACCATACTAAAATCATTCACATTATATTTTTACCTTTGCAACTTTGGGGTACACGATGGAAAACTCATAAAGATGACTAGAGCGAGCAGATTAAAGAGCATTTGCTGTTGTCCACACCCGTACCACATCATACTGTCGAGAACCTGCGATCAGTGATCCTGGACAGGGTAATGGTGATTTTGACCTTTCAACTTCGTAGCCGTGCAAACACTAGATGGCGCTGTTCATTATAAACATATTTGCTCCTTGCTCCACATTACAATATCTGATCGATGTGCGAATCAAGGAAAACGGCAAAAAACTTAAGGAAAAACCCATCCAACAGATAAATGATTTTTGTGAAATACCAAACGAGATACGTAAGCTTCAAAATGAGAAATTCATTTTCTCTGTAACAGCTCAAATAATTCATTCATCTAAAATGGAGCCTGCTTTCTCGTAGAAACTGTGAGACTTATGTTTTCACTCACACTAATGTGCATGAACGCCATGCATGTTTCGAAACATTAAAACGCACCAGAGTTACTGAATTAATTGTTTTCATTACCTATAAGGTGAACTGCAAACTCCTTTTTCCAATGACACGAGAATAAACAAAAGTGTTATTTTTGACAGGAGACACCTTGAGATACTGATGTAATTTTCCCTAACCAAGTTGACTATTTCCCCCCCTTTTAGTTATTGAACGAGCTGGTATGCAACTTTTGTTCATGAGCGCGCTTAACAAACTTGCAGATTTATTATTAATCAGACTAGCTGGTTAATATTAATCCAAACGTAATGTTTGGCTTACATGGATGATGAGCGAGTTGTTACGCAGAGTTTCGTTAGGCCTATAAAGGGGTGGACCATTTGATATTCGAGGGGGGGGGGCTCGGAGATTGACTCTGGAGAATATTTTTTTCTCCTTGCTTCACCTGGAATTTTTTTCAACTGTGTGAATTCTAGCATCTTTTTTTCCAATTCCCCATCCAGAGAATTTTTTTCGCTACAATATCAGTACTTACGGTAAGTTTTAGGCAAACAACATCTGGTCCAGGAAGCTGTCACAAAGTTGGAAAAATAGAAGTATCCTTTAATAAAACAAAATTACTGATGGAGACAAATAAGAAGTCATCGAGGTCTAAATATGTAAGAAAACCACTACCACTTTTAGTGATGAACTTTGTTCTCAGTAGTGGGCTAAAGCATGTGGCACAAACTGACTAAAGATTTGAAAGACTGCAAATGCATAGAGGTAGTAAAATACTGAAATGGCACAATTAATCCAGTTATTTGAGGGTGGTTAGGAGGGGTGCTCCCCCTCTGACCTACAACAGAAAATTTTGAAGTTTGTATATTAAAATGGGGTTATTTTGTAGACGTTTTGAGTGTTTTAACAGCGTTTTCATGAAGGCTCAACATATATTACACCATAGACAGTAGAGTCTATGATTAGACACAGCATGATTCCCATATTATCGTGTCAAAAGAGACAAGTGAATATCCCATTGGAAAAAAATTCTATTTGTTTCACTACTTAATGCAAAGAAATGCAAATTAATGCAAAATACAGCTTCTGCATCTGTATAATTATACTAAAGAAGTGCTTGGGATTTCTAATGTTTCAAAAGTTTTATGTGATATATTGGTTCAAATTCAAGGCGTGGCCATTCATTTTGGAATGCAGCTTATAATAACAGTTGTATCCTATACTATGCTTTGAAGGACGACATATATCAAAAATTAAAGATAAGTAGGTATTTTACGGCAAAGTCTTTCACCCTCATCCAACCCTCGTCACATTGCATTGCAATATTATGATGAAAGTTGTTAGAAGTCGGAGAAGGGTTGTTGTTGAAACATTCAATAATGAGGTGAGTGCGGGAACCACTTTATGTACAACAAATACTTGATATGCAGTGAAGACTGTGTGGACAAGCTGAACTGAGTATTCAAGATATTTTCGGGTGTAAGGATGAGAAACTTTAGCAGAACCACAACAAGTGAACAATGCTACTTAATGTTTCAAATTGAAACATTGGGTACATGTAAAACAACAGCAAAAGTGTGAGTTAAAATATTAATCAAATCAGGGCATGAAATGAAATAAATTGTAATGAATTCAGATGTTACAAAACGTCGTGACTAAAAGGTGCGCCAAAAAATGGAAGATGTTATGAAAATAAGGAGCCCGAAGGTCGGGCCGACATTGAAAGATATTACAAAAATGGTGTGGCCAGAAGGGCACGCCGAAAATTAAAGATGTCATAAAAAGGGTGCCTGAAGGGCGCGCCGAAAATTTTAAGTAAAGACTTATTAAAAGTAACTGCATTAAAATTATATCTGCCGGCAATCTTTTTTTATTTTTCCTGCCATCTTTTGCATGATATTTTTTCCAAAGGCAATCTCTCGGACGCTTCCCTCCTCCCCCAGAAGGCCCCTTCGTATTATTACGAAGGGATGTAAGCTGGAGGCTTTGGGGCATGACGGCCCCTTATCCTCCCCTTTACCCCTTGTCTCAAATGTTACACCACGCTTTCCCTACGTTATAATTTTTGAACCCAACCCTCTTAAATTACAGAAGACATTAATTGATCGACGTATCTGATGCTTATTCATTTATTCTCTCCCCCCAAACTTTCTGCCATTAAATGTAAATTAAAGAGAGCCATTAATCTGCTGTTTCAAAATTTGTGCAATGAAAGATACTGTAATCTACCTGAAACTAGATCCTCAGTTCAGCGTCTTCATTTAATCAACGTGTGCAAAAATTCGAACAAACAGTTGTGGTAGGACGTAGGGTATAAAAAGTTGAGGACATGAGAAATAATGTACCTCCATTTTCTCTAGCAGGACAATTTGAGATGCGACCGATTTTACGAATCAATATTCGAGAAATCTAAAATTCAGACCCCGAATATCAGCTTTGTGAAGAGTAAGGCTTGATCATTGGAAGTATATATCACGAAATATGAACAAATTTCTACGATAAGTGTACTATCTAATTCACGTGTTTACAAGATTACGTTGCCGATTAAAAACAAAGAAAATCTTCAATGTAAGTGTATTTGCTGCTGATTTTGCGCTATTTAAAAAAAAACCAACAAAACAAACAACACTCAGAGTCGGAAAAAGGAGAAGTTATTCTATCCGAAGGAAAGACTTAAGTTTTTTCTAAGAACAATTTGTTTAGTAGATGCAAAGGAAACAACTATCAAGGAAGCGGAGTTTGTCAATTAAGGGATCTTATGCCGGCGTGTTTCATCCTTTGGAGCATCAATGCGAGTCCCCCTTTAAGGTAGTATGCGCCTCGAAAGTAAAAGAGTTAAACTTTTGCTCAAATTTTCCTTAAGGAATCTTTCAACCAATCTCTTTCAAAATCAAGAATAAAAATCTGGGGTCACCTTCCAAATTTTGGTACTAGAGAAACAAATAATCCGAGATTTTTGATATTTAAAATCCAAAATGGCCGCCATCGCTGTGTTTACTCTATTGAGAAAAAAACAACTTTTCGAATTTCGAAAAAACTAAGCCAGTGAAAAGTTTTCTGACACCAAGAGTTTAAAAATGAACCCTCACAAGTGGTATATCAGAAAGGAATCGTAGAAGTTTGAGAGTCCGAATATCTGTTCCCGAGGTGCATTCTACCTTAAACATAACAATAAAGTAAAAATATGTGTAGTACAATTTGCGCATTTTACCTTAAACCGTGACGTGTCCTTTTAACTGTTTTGACACTCTGTGTACTGGTCTAAAGGGATCGTACGTAATTGTTCAAAGGTTGACAAAATATGATTCGTTTATTTTTTCGAACAGTTCGTTTTTCCATTTTTATGGGGTAAAAAATTCCCTGAAAGCCTGCTTAAATTGCTATGATACATAGGTTTGTTGAGTTCGACACAGTTAGAACTAATCTGCATGAGCAGGGCAGCTCATTTTTCTTATCAACAGCTTCGTGATCCAGCTGTGCAAGACACAATAGCCCTTTTCGGTTCTTCCATAAATAATACAGAATAAACTGATTTCTGAAACATTCGCAATGTACTGAGGTATCTTCGTGTGCTTTGTCATTATGTGGCTAGCACCTATCACACATAGCACCAAACATCTTTGTTTCATGATTTTATTTAATGTGTTTGCTGCAATACAAACGTTTACATATGTAATGCTATGATATCTTCCAACAAGATTTGTTAAGGATTTAGTTGAAATAAGATACTGTACGATAAAAGCGGAAGGCAACGAGTGTGATATTGAAGATGATTATACAACATATATTTGTCCTTGCAGTGGAATACTGGGTTCACGTTGTTTGATGGGAAAAATACAACCTCATTTTCAAGTTCAATGCAATGGTGCTGGTTTTATTTTTGTAAATAGGGGCATCTATTAGGCATAATGTGGTCTTTTCAGTTAGTTATCGGGCCAGTCTTTTTCCAACTTTGTCTTGGAAACAGGGTTAAAATGGTATCAGGACGGGTTAACCCCTGAATATTTCTCAAACAGGCTACATTAGGGCTTATGTTAGGGCTTGCATTAGGGCTTACGTTAGGGTAAAGGTTAGCGCAAGGGTCCCGTCGGTAAATGTCAAGGAAGGGTGTTAATCGAACCGTAAAAATAATGTACACAGTAACACTTAAGTTCATATAAAAGATGAAAATACTGACAATATATATATATGGTGTTTGAGTTTATTCTACAAATTGTTCAATGGAAATACAACGAGAAAAAAGAAATTTCGATGCTGTGAACTTGTAGATCAGTGGAGCCTATGCGGGAGAGGTAAGGAATATTTACTGATTTCTCCATCGATAGCCGAAGCGATATGCCAATCCAAATCGTCCTCCGTTGACAACTGCCAGAATTCGTCCTGTATCTCTGAATGGTTTGGATCGAACCATACGATCTGACTGTGTTCAGCCCACTGATGTTCCAAGTTATTCGACATCTGTTCGCTCAGAATGAGACTCTTGTTCAGCCATTTCCCACATTTTGTTTTGTCTCCCGACAAGATGTAATAAAAAGCCAGTAGATGGCAGTAACGTGGTCTGCATACTTGGAATTTCTTACACAGCCTATGGAGATACTGTAGTGCCTAAAGTAACGGTATCGAAAAGTGGGGTGCTAATTTTGGCAAGGATGTAAGAATTAAGTTTAAATGTTGCAATTTATCGGATTAATGCAATCATTGACAAATTTGATTCACACAAAAGCACACGACTAAACACGTTACAGGAATCTTATAGCGATGCTAAAATAATCATGAATTGTTATTGCACCAATTATGACATTAATAGTCGTATTTGTATAAATTGTTCTCTATTTCGTGACACAATAGTATGATTTTAATGTTGATGTCTATTTTAGAGACGAATCTTGCACAACATATAAACTGGCAACCACTCCATTCCTCAGACCGATAAGTGCATATGAAAGATACCCTACAAAGACCTATTCTGGGTATTGAAAAGGATCGGTTTTGCTATCGACTATCTCGGATGAGCATTAAGTCGAGAAAGTATGACCATTTTCTCGAGTATGGCGTGCTTGTGATGAATCAGATGTCCCGTTAATACAGGTCTGCCCTTTTGATGACGGTTTACCTGCCATGCTTGCTGTCTCATCTTGCTAATATCTGCAATGACTCTGCGAGCGTGACTGTAGGCTATCAGCTGAGACTCAACCATCTTAACGTAGGCGTTGACAGTCATGTAGGTTTCAAACGTTTCCGGTGTTATATTCAACGCTGAGAGAAACCACTGTTCAGCCTGATCCCAGTCGTTTTTCCGAGAGTACCTAGAGAATAAAATAGAAGTGAATCAAAAACTGAAATGAGGGCATTACACTTTCCATAAAACATATAACACCTTCCTCCTTTTTACTAATACACCACTCATGAAAATTTATTGTTTTTGCAGAAGATAATACTGTGCAGGCAAAGTCTACTTTCAATCCATGACGTCAGATTAGAAGCAGCATGTTGCCTTGGTGATGCCTGTCTTTGCAAGGCATGTTCTACGTGATACAAGGTCCTATAGACGGTACAAGAATTTTTGTGAAGTTCAGATCATCGTCAGTTTACGTGTGATATGTGCCTTTGTGGATCAAAAGTGGCCAGTCAAAGTTTGCATTTTAGTGTTTTACTGCAGACTCACCATAGTGCTAACGATGCACTCATATAGTATCTTGGAATTGGATTCATAACATGCCATGGATCAGCAGCTGCCTTGGTTACAAAGTCAACACACTTATTATGAGATTCCAGAGCAAATCCTACATTTTATGAATAAAAACAGCATAAAATATCAGTAAAATCTTATGATTGTGCATGAATGCTTGAAAAGTTTGGCTTGGCCCGGACGAAGATTAAATACCCTTCTGACATCCATTAAAACTCCACTTGGACACGATTGTGAGCATGGTGTAACAAATTCAGGAGCTCCATATGTGCTCATAACGCGTTTATCATGGAATGCCATATGAACAATACAAGGAGACAAAAATCCCTGCATTTATAAGTAGCTTTTCACATTTCCATTCATATGTTTGAAACAGAATCAGCATGCAAGTTTGATAATTTTGAAAACACTTGGAAATTATACAAAATTCTCTTATATACCCTACGTTGTAGTTGTCCGTAGCTCACCCAAGTTAAGAACGAAAATAAATCAAGTATCATTTATAACTTTGTTATCGTGGAAAGCTGTTTAGAGAAGATAGGACCGAAATTTTACAGAGTACCTAGTTCAAGAAGAAGATCCAGGCAACAACAGAAATACCATCCTCGTCCCTCAACATCCTCTTCTTCGTCGCTGATATAATCTAATTGTTCTAATACTTCAACGCACGGAACGGATCTGGAAACAGAAAGTACATTCTAGAAGTCTGTACGAGGAGCGCAACCATTCAACAAGTGGTTTCATCACTTTGGTCGAATTTTTACCATTTGAGTCTTGTGGAGCCAAACTGGTATTTCAAGGTTGATTTGCTTGATATAAGTAGGTAAAGAAATATATTCGAAAATTTCCCTTCAAAATATTTACATTATCTTCAATATTGGAGACTACAGCTTCAATTTCTAAATTAAACTACTATACATACTTGTTGCCCAACATAAGTGCTGCAGCTAATGTCGGCAGAACGCTTAACTTCAGACTGTTGTCATGTAGTCGCTCCGATACCTTCAGAGCTTGGAAACCTGGATGAAACAACGTCAAAAAGTCGTGTTATGAGCTGTCAGCGTTATCAAGTTAGAAATACATGGTTGCTATTAAAGGTAGTAGTGATAGGAAGCTCAATGAAAATTGCATAATTTACCTGAATCTATGGATTTTTGAATGCGCCCTCCTGATAATCGCACTCCCATGACAACAGAATACAAATGGCCTACAGTAATGAGGTCATCTGCACTAAAACCTGTAACTTCTACACATCTGAAATTGTTCACAAAATGTCACACATTAATGCAACGCTTGACCTGACTTTACATTCAACAAATTATGTACTAGAGCTTGATGAAGTCAATTCTATTCAAAAGAACATCAACACTGTCTTCTTTCACGCATTGGTGTATTTTTTCACAATTATAGCTATCAGCTACTATCATCTAATTATAGTTATCAGCCACTATCATCTAATTATACTTTACTTTAATTTTGACGTTATTCCCTCAAAGGTGAACATAGTCAAGAACTAATACTATAAAAATAAGAAAAAGATATTATAAAAAAATAATATATATATATATATATATATATATATATATATATATATATATATATATATAATATATATATATATATATAAGATATAACTTTATGCAGAATATGAAATATGGGGTAATCTTAAAAAATATCTGTTTCTTGGATAAATGTTGTGAGGTATATCATGCTATCTGTATTGCTCATTATGTAGCAAAATTTGGCTTGCAAATCCCAGTTGTTGAAGTTTTCATTGTTGACTGCTATCGAGTCTAACTTTTTTTTGTCGTGATTGTGTATGACATGGACAACACATGATATAATGAAATTCGTCCTCAACTGAGTTGGTATCACACCTATTACAAATTCTATCCTCAGCTTTTAGTTTTGGTCTCATGTGTCTACCTTTCTCAATCATCAGATTATGGTCACTTATTCTCAGCTTGGTAATGTATTTTCTGTCATTTTTATCCTTGATACAGCTTAAATACTTTTCCATTTTAAAATCCGTTTTAAACTTTCTATAAATGCGTAATTTGTTATTCTCTCCTGATGATGTCTTTTCTGCATTAACTTCATTTTTCCATTTTAAAATGTAGTCATTACTTATCTTATCTGTTATAGCAAGTAGGCATCTCCCATAATCGATTTCACATGTCGGCATCAGTTGTAACATAAGGTCACAGGGGGTACTCAAACATTGTCAGGAAAATATGTTGGGTTTAACTTAATGAATTTTTCGAAAGCGATTGTGTAGTATTGACTATTATGCCAATATGTCCACTCTCTCCCCTTACTCGTCCATTGGTTCCCAAACAAATTATCACTGCTTCATTCTTTTAAATTAAATCCTGACAAGTAAGAAATGATGAAAGTTTACAGTAATCTTCTTGTGAAAAGGTGCTTTCTTTAATACAATGAACAATTATCCATATACGCATATGTTTGTGCATCGCAGGCTATTTGTGTCCTTCGCGCAAATAAACCCAAATACAACATAGTCGTTAAATAATATATTTAAAGAGTGTACTTAGTATGAAATTAACGTAAATTTACCTGGCTAACGCCATTTCCTCGTAAATTTGGACCTTGTCGTGCAGACTTCGAATTTGACAGGACTCAATCATCGCCATATAAGCCACCAAAAGCTGCAACAGAGATGAGCTTAAATTATCTGAAAGTCCTTCGAGAAAATGAGTCGAGGACTTAGCGTCCACACGCATCATCAATATATCGGAAGTCGCTGACTGTAATAAGAATTAGCTTGCATGATACACTTACGTCATGGAGATCATCGTCCGCCTTTTCAGCTCGATTGATTTGCTGCAAAGCTGCCAACCAAGCCTTCATGTCTTCGTGAATCTCGTGGTATACGTGCCATACATGAGATAGACAACGCGATTGTTCCACAAATAAATTACAGTCCCTACTCCTGTAATGCAAAGTTGAAATATAAACTTGCCACGTTTGTTCCTTATACATGTAAGTAATACAGTAAATTATCTATAGCGTTACTGACATAATTTATATATTGTACATCAATTTTGTGTTGTATATTCCTTTCACGTACACTGAAAGTATATGGAAAAACTCAGCAAGAAAAGTTTTGACTTAGTAGACCAGAGACATTTGAGTTTTTTTTCCGTATGCGTGGGAAGAACATCTGTGCTGGAATGTTGGTTGAAAGTTGCATTATAACTTGACAAAATTGTTATAGTCAAGGTTTGGTCAGGGATGTTAAATATTCAACTTGAGAGGTGATTGGCAAGGGACAAAAACTTTCATGTCCTGGTGTTACTTACGCCGCATGGCCGACATATTTATGAGGATACTTTAAGTGTAAATACTGGGTCATGCTTTCTATAATGAGGCGATAACAAAATCCAAAATAAGTTGTCGGTTGTTTATTGCCGAGTGATTTCAACGCATCGAGTAGATGAGGCATGGCTTCTTCAAGACGACCCATGTGCAGCAATGCCTGCAAAAAATACCAAGATGTCGATAGGTGTCAAGGTTATGATAAAATTAATCATATTTAACAATATCCACATAGGACAAACTTGCTAGGTCAGTTAGAAACATGCAGGGTGAACCGTTTAAATAATGGATATAGGTTTCCGGGTGGCAATGTTTGATTTGAGGGGTACTTTGTGATTTCTACCTGGCCAATAAGACTCTCAACGCGAGCTTTCTCTTCTATATCAATGTCAATGTCATCTTCTGGATCATCAATAAGTGGTTTCCTTCCTGCTTCTAAGTCCTTCAGCATTCCATGGGCTTCCATTAAGTACGACACTCCCTGCAATAAAAACGTTCAGAGTGCTAGACTCTTGTCCCTGTTGTCCAATTACATCCATTTCTCATTGATGATATTACGAGGTAAGCATCGTCGATACAAGTAATTTTGACTACAGACATCCATCTTTTTTTTCGATGCGATCATTGCTATATCACACTTCTGCCCCGATTCTCTGAATCTCCTGGCATAGGGATCGCACCATACTAGCATTGAAAACACCAACTAGTCTATACCGGTCATATCGTGCTTTCTATCCGGCTTAGTGTTTTTTTTTCTGCTGTTATGAAACGACTTGACCATGAACATGAGTGATACAAAGCGATCATCCGCCTGCGGATTGCATCATATCTACACCCATGTTACAAATTCGCCATATTTTACTGAAAATTTTGCCATAGATTTGCATTCTAACGTTTACTAATTGCCCACCTTTACCCGCTATGTATACAATTTTAACTACACCTGAAGAATAAATGCGTGGGCTACAACTGTACTGTACTACAAATTGGTTCAGTCAATGTTCAGTCAATTTGGCATACTGCATTTTTTTATTCAATTGAAAACCTTTGGCTAATCGAAGAATGGTATAGTTGTAATGGTTTTAAGGCATATAAGTGTCAACCAAATGCTATAATCAACTTGAAGGATTTATGTCCAAGGAAGATGTCCAAGGAAGTAGAAATGATTTGTTTTGTTTTGTTTTGTTCCTTACCGCCATATTGTTGTGAGTGGAAATAGCCGCTCCACCAGCTTCAGTTAGGAAGTGAATAGTACGACCGGTGTTACTAGCAGCTCTCCAGTGTCTCACTAACTGAGGATACACCGACGCTAGAACCTGAGGACATTCGCAATCTCGTAAATCTATGTCATAAAATGTGACCTCTTCGTCAAGAACGTCCGCGCCAACTTCTGCCTTTAGTTTCTCGCTGAAACAAAGACACAAATGTAAGAATTTATGAAAACTGTCGGGCATCCGAACGCGGCAGTCTTAACAGCTAGTAGAAGTGATTTTGTGGAAGATAACGCAAATTAGATGTCTTTAGATTTAGTATCAAGGAACTTTTAATTTTAATATCACCATACATGTGATTCCCCTTGCCAACCTTATCACTCCTAGCCTGGTACTCGACCAGACAATTTATTATTCTAGCTTTGTTTCTTAGAATAACCAGATGGTTCACGACTGTTCACGTTATTCGGGTTTCTTTGTTGTTGTTTTCATAAATTGTTTGCTTCATATCCACACATGGCCTAAAGTCTTTCACAATATCGTCAAATCATGTCACACTGTGGCTTCTATGGAATATGCTACTGAGGTATCATTATACTAATGCATGTCAAATGCACTTTGGAGCAACAAAGCGCCTATCGTGGTAGAATGGAAAGCGATGTTCCTTGTAATCACGGTCCCTCTACCACCGGTGATAGAGGGACCGTGTTGTAATCAAAGATGGGAGAGCTAGAGTGACATCATAGTTCAGCTTCAAGTTGCTGCTTTTCCCATTAATACTCATCCCGTACTTTAGCCTAAGCGTTAATTTGTAATCACCCTTAATTCAGATATTATGCCTTGCAAAGCTGTGAAAAGGATTTCCTGGCCTGTTATTGGAACTAAATTACTACTATTCTGGTATAATTTTCTAACTAAACATACACACCTTAATCGACTGACCACAGAGCCTCGTCTTCGACTTTCTGCTTTTGCTCGGAATTCCATCTCTTCATCTGCAACTTTGCTTTTTCGTTTTAAGACCTTCTTGAAGCTGTCTATGATAGTGCTACGCCGTTTTGGCTTCTCTTCCTCTTCTTCTGTGAGGGCAAACCGAATTTAGTATTACTTGTCATGTTTGTAATTGTATCGTGGAAAAGGTGCACATAGTAAAACTTATTGATACCTTACATTTGTCTGAAACTTTGTCGATTCAATATCCTCTCTTGAGCTGTTCAATCATTTTTATTATAAACAAGTCAGCATTCACCACTAAAAACAGATTTTGGCACAACCATGGTGATAGAAGATTTAAATACTTTCTACACACCTTCGATGTCTTCGAAGTCATCGATTGTTTTACGTCTCTCCTTGCGAAATGAGCGCTCCGCTGGACGCTTCCTTGCAGCCATTGACTTCCCTCGTCGAGATCCGCGTCCTCCACTTCGATCACCTTCTCCACCGAAACCTTTCTGAAGTTCATTACCATCTCCAGTTAAACTATGTGACACTGATTGGTAGTGATGTATGAATTCCCCACCTCCGCAAGATTTACACTTGTGGGCCTGAGACTCGAGAAATAAAGCGGCTTGCTCGTGTAGTTTTCGTCTCTGATCGCTCAGAAACAACGTATAGGCCACTTCTTGCATCAAGGAAGTCTTAAACCGTAATAACCTGCAGTTGGATATATTTGTGCGGGCATCAGTGGATAAATAATCGCCATCTCTTGGGCAGTGACACTCAACTTGAGCGGATAATCGCTGATGACCATGATGGCTTAGGCTACTGTGGTGTAGCCCGGCGTGGTGACCCGGATGTTTAGCAGCACACTCAAACAAACGCAGTTGCATTAGCGAATGAATACTCATGCGAATTTTCCTACTGTTAAAGTTCGGAACGATCTTCTCCAGTAGTGAACGTGTGAAGGAGAGTCCCAACACGGCGGCGCATTTCACCACCATCTGATCACCTGACTTCAGACGGTCTATCTTGGCTAACATCATACCTGAATGGAGCAATAAGAAAGCAAACAAACATTAACATTTTCCCTGCTGCAGATCTTCACCGTCACGGTGAGATGTTTTTACAGAAGGGTTATATGACCATTTATCAGTCTCATATTCTAGTTTTCCGTTTGAAAACTATCTTTTCGTCATTCTATGTTTGGAAAAATCTATTTTTACGCCTGCGAAACAAATACATACGACATGAAGTATTAAACATTGTTCAATTGGAATTTAACTTTAAAAATAAACAGCATATTGAAATGTGAGAGACTCAGCAAAGGTGTTACAAATGTTTTCACAAATACATGTACATCATTATAAGACCCCCCACCAAAAATTTAAATTATGGAAATCATTCTGAAAATCACAGTCGACAGAAAGTCACTTGATTAAAAGTTGTGCTACCTTTCATCGAGTCTGGCACTGGTATTTCATTCAATTTGACCCCGGGAGTGACAACACAAAATTTCTTCTCGTCTATGTGTTCCTCGAAATAATCCTCTTCCTCAGCTCTCTCCTTGTCACTCTGACCGTTTTCTCCATTTGGCACAACAGAGAGAGGTGCCTAGCATACGAAAACAGGGCAAGTTGAAGGGCAAGTGTACATTTCCATTTCGTATTCCATTCATTCATTCATTCATTCATTCATTCATTCATTCATTCATTGACTGGCCAGCTGACTGACTGATTGACTGACTTGGGACCGAATAATTTTTGTAAAACATATTTCCTGCATGATCAAGGATTAATGCATTTTCCTTCTCACTGAAGAATCGATAGAATTGTCTGAAGACAGCGATCCCTTTTAACAAAGACGCTTAATTGTAAAAAAATATTTCTCGCCATTCTGTCTTCTTTACAATCATGTCAAAGATGGAAGAAACATTGAAATTTTTGAGTGTTGTCATGGTTACCTGATCTTCTGCAATTAGACTCGCCCTTCTGCTATCGGGCATTCGTAATGTAGTTGACTCTTTACTGGAAATGCTTGCCCGTCGTGTTCTTGTCAAAGTGTGGCTTTCCGGTACTACGTGATTGCTAACCAGTTTTACTTCCTTCAGGTCATTTTCAGAAACAATTAGGATCTTTTTTGAGAAGAACATATCTCGTAAGAGCTGTTCACACCATGATGCTACTCCGTGGCTGTGTTTTTTCAGAATCCTGTATGAAAAAACATATTGTTTGGTATCGCAGAAAATACGAAACAGATTTCGGTTTTGTGTTTCTTTCCTTGGGGACACTGGGACAATTTTAACAGGATCCAGGGACGGATGAGTTACCCCGCGTCTGTAACGCCCGTTTTGATGTGTAACTGCGTCACTGAATGCACGCTTTAGACTAACCAACTTGTCCGTAGGTATTTTGTCTATAACTTTGCAAAACGTATGTTCTCATCATGTATCTTGCTCCAGGGTACGCGGTGTACCTACAAACTGGCTCGCCAATAGTGTGGTTCGCGATAACAATCATCCACGTAACAGTTTGCTGAAGTTTATTCCTATAATTTACACTGTTTAAGTATTAATGAACCAAACGACTTGTGGTACGTCTGTAAAGACCTCAAAGGTGTCCCTGACCTCAAAGTGGTCCCTGACCTCAAAGGTGTCCCTGACCTCAAAGGTGTCCCTGACCTCAAAGTGGTCCCTATGCTTTCAGTTGAACTTATCCACACCTTGAAACAGACTTCAGACATGAACACAATTATGCTTACTTCAAAAGGTCTTCAGGAATGCTGGCCACTTCTAGAATCTGGCAAGCAAGCGAAGCAAGGAATTCTGCAACTAAACCTGGTAACTTAATGTGCAGTGTAGTGGGGCTTTGGAGAACCCTGGCGGCTGAAGGACACGAAGGTCGACTCGGTGGGAAAGGCCTCATTGCGAGTAGACACACAGCCGATGAGTCCGCCGATAGGTCGGTGATAAAATCCCACGAGTCCTTGTCGATGAAGTGAGCGTCGTCGACGGCGAAGATGACACATTTGTCGATAGTAAACTGAAATAAGATCGTGACAGAAAACATGATGATCAGTCGGTTTTTTTTCGAGTTTCGCTCTTCAAGCTTATCAACTTGACTTCACTTATAAACTGCTTATCGTGGAACCATGGTGAATCCCGGCATGAGCCGAGTTTGACCATATGCTATATCTAGTCACATGTACAAATTGAAGTCACACTTACATAGAAGTTACCAGTCTAACTTTTATCCCTCATAATGATACCCGGCCATGATAAAGCCAGCAATCGCGTTTCATATTGTTATATCATTGTTGCTGCCGATCAATAATTGAAGCATGTTAAGATACGTGACAACATAATTTACCGCCATCCGCTCTAAGATTGAACACTGGAGTTGTAAGACTGGAGTTGTAACCTTTATATCGACAACTGAGATTTGAATAACGCTAAATGCTCCAGGAATCTTAAGCAACTTGCCTCTTTGCTATAAAGTCAAAGTTAAGGTATAGTATGCGTCTTTAAAGTGAAATATTTAAACTTTTGCTCAAACTTTCCTAAGTAAAACTTTAAACCTTTCTCTCGCCAATTCAAGAATAAAATCACGGTCACCGTGCAAAGTTGTTACTACAGAAAGAAATTACCCAAAATTTACAGATATTTGAAATTCAAAATGACCGCCATCCCTGTGTTAACTTTATGGAGAAAAATACAATTTCCGACTTTCGAAAGAAGGTGAAAATTTTCTTACTCCGAGAGCTTTAAAATAAACCCCCACATAAGAGAATTGTAAAAGTCCCTTGGGTGTATTCCACCTTACTGTAACCATGGAGTGTCCATTGCTGTTTGACAACTCACCTGGTGTACGATTGCTACAAGTAGTCTGTGCAGTCCTTCCGCACGATCATTACTAGACATCTGAGTGATCTTTGGTCCACTGGGGAACTGAAGTGAAGGAAAATTGATGTGAAATAGGCTATACACGAAAAATATATAGTTTTACGGGTTCTTCGATCATGACTAAGAAAAACTTAGGGATCAACGATCAGATCTTTGGACTGGTTGGTCAGGAGGCCGGCGTGTGATTGTTTTTTTTTTTTTTGCGTTCCAAACTTTAACAAATAGGCCTAACTATTTTCGGACTTTGCAAGGCTTGCATGTTATTGCCACCTCAATAATCCTCTTTTTTCGCTTTTGTCACCAGCGATATTGAAACACATTTAATGTTTTCTTATTTTAATGTGGTTTCTGAGCTGTAAGAATAATACCTAGATAAAATGCTATCCAGAGGAAGTGCACTTTACGTGTTTTAGCGATTTTTGGACAAGATAATTGTTTTTTTACCTTCAAATTCAGAAGATCGTTGAGAAGAGCAAGGTCTTCGCGGAGATTTTCTTCGACGATATGATCAAGCACAGCATGTTCTCGTTCAACATGGTTTGCACAATTATCCATTTCTAGCAACAACTCTATCAAGGTAGTCACAGTGTGGTAGGGAGTGCCAGAGTCGTTCAGAGTCAAATCGCAAGATATAACACTGTTAAAGATCAACATCAGAACCCAATAAGATATTACAAAAGTCTTAATATTGCAAGAATATGTGTAACTTCATTAAAGAGGGACGAAGTCTAAGATATGCTTACAAGCCGAGAGAGGAAAAAGTTCTCAAGTGTGAAAACGCATCATAAAACGAAAGTTTCTTAACATTACAGGGATACAGTCGTCGAAACTGCGCTTAAGGTCTCATGGGACCCATATGACCAATGTAACCACTGTATCCAAGGTACGATGGTGATTGATGAAGGTTAAAACATGTCTGTCATAATCTACATCGTATAATTTAAATGTTGCAGCTATATGATGATGAGGTGCATCTAGATATCGTGCAGGAAATACATAGTTTGTAAACAAGAAACTCGCACAGGCGCAGTTCCGACAACTGTTTCCCTTTAAAGAGAGCGCACGCCGGTAATACATGTAAAAGACAGTCTTCACGGCGATTAAATTTGACCGTGAACTAATTTACCGTATTTCTTCCTCCAGTGCTTTTTGCACACAGGCATCTAATATTCGACTCTTTCCGATACCTGGATCGCCTTCAAAGACGATAACACGACGATGTTCACCTTTCTCTCGGTGTTCAGATATCAAATGTAGCTCATCCAGAAATATTTGCAGCTCTTTATCTCTTCCTATTAAATGAGAAACAACACGAGATATTTTAATCCAACCGATTCTTGCAATCAGTAACAATTTTGCTTGACTTCCATTCGAATTACACTCATTTCAAAGTTTATGTGTAGTGTGAAGGTTTGCGTATAGGGTAATACCACTGCAGCTTCTTGGATGTACAGCAATGATTGAGATTCGCTTTATAGATTTCTATTCTACCTACCAGCTAAATTAGGTCCTCATGGCTACTCTCGTTTCTTTTTAAACGAGGGCATATTTAATAATAACGAGTGCGATAAATTTGTACACGGTGCATCCGTCTGTACATAAAGTATTCGTCATACATTTAATATTAACCATGAAAATTGCAGTATTGTGTCGAAATCAACATAAATTTAACGTGTGAGAATGGATTACACACACACGCCAGATATGACATTTGAAGATCAATACATACCTAGCAACGGATACTTATGTTCAGATGCAGATGCTTCGGGTTTACTTAAAGTTCTGAAATCAATCATTAGTTACAAATCACGTGTTAAATTCCTGACGTCCGTGAAAGACTATGTGCATCTCATTTGCGTTTACTGTCTTTTGTGGAGATACTTATAGACATAGGCCTATATGTATGAAAATGGTGATATGAATTATGACAAATATTAGAATCCCAGACTGATGTTTCTATGGAGTCGGTAGTTGCATTTCATATCACAAAATATAAGTTGGTAATTTATTTGATTAGCACACAACACTTACTTTGAAAGCTCCACATATTCGTGTATTATTCCAGGGTTTTTCACTCCTTTCATTTCACGATACGGAAGTTCATGGAAAAGATGGCGAGGCAGTTTGGAATGATGATATGTCTCTGAATCACATGAGAGTTTTCCTGGATAGTGCATCATCAGTCGAGCCGCCATGTTGACTTTGCTACCGATTACTGAAAATAAACAACATCCATATTGAACATGCAACTTGTTTTACCTACAACATCTACTCATCTATTTTCAGTTTTGCTCATGCAATTTTTGTTGAGTGATCCAAAGTTTAAGTTAAAATTAAACGCGAAAACTGAATTAAAATGACTTTGTACACACACATACTCACACAATATATATATATATTTATATATATATATATATATTATATATATATATATATATATATATATATATATATATATATATATATATATATATATATATATATATATATATATATATATATATATAGACACACACTATACGGCAGATGTACTCGTAGAACTTTTATACTTAATTATTTTTCTTATATGATTAAGATTGACTCGGCAAAACTAAAAGAGTAAAACTCAAAATAAATAAGCTGGTGTTTTAGATTTTTCTGGTGAAAAGTTCAGCGAAGCACAAAAAGCTATACATAGAGAGTAACAGCTAACTTGTATTGTCTTTGTAAAGAAAAAGGGCAATTTCGGCATGGACTATAACTAAGCACGCAATATGAGGTTGCTACGAAAAAGCTTTCTTCGATCATATACTTCATTTTAATACTTTCATTAAGTTCGAAACAAAATCACACGGGAACTCTTTCTCGAAAAGATGTATTAAACTGAACTGAGTTTGATTCGTTCATCTCACCGGTATATTCATGTCGATATTTGTGACCAACAACACCGCAGAAGGTTTTTCCTGTCGTAACACCAATGGATACTTTCCTATGGAGGAAAAGTCAAGATTACATTAAAGGACTGGTGCATTTATTCGAGGAGAGGCCAGGCGGTATACCATCCTGACATCATGGATCGAAGCAATATCGTACAATATCAATAACAACAGACCTTTCTTCCATCTTTGCATTTTTTCAACCAATTTACATCGCATTCTTACTGACACTCAGCAATTTTCACTGACACTGCATTGGCGTGTAAGGGCATACATTTCATACTGGCAATCAATATAATTGGTACCAATGATAACAAAACGTTATAAAGGCGTTTATAAGAGATTTCTGATAGATCCTTAAGAGGTTAAACTCACAGAATGCTATGAGTGGCTTTCAATTTATCGTGCATCTTGAAGGAACATTGCAGCGCATGCGCACAGTCGTCTTCATGCTTGTCTCCGGGGAGTCCAAATATCGCCAGGAAAGTACAACCTTTATCAAACATGAATATTTTATTCAGACATCCTGTCATGGAAGAAAACACCATTGATTAGCGATAGTCAGGGATCAGGGCAGAAATGATTGATATAGGTCGCTCTGTGCTTTATTTTATTTTATGTGCTCTATTTTAGTTCCGTTTTCCGGCGACAAACTCAAGCTGTGTTGATTTATCGTTGTAATTGCAAATGTATTTTGAAACAAAACAAACACAAACTGCATTTTCGATGACCCTTCGAACGTATATGACAAGATAATATATTTCCTAATCTTAAATGTGACAAATGTAGTTAAGGGTTTTGCTTCGAAGCAGATTCAAAGGGACAGTTCATTCATATAAGAAATATTTAAAAATGTCCAAAGATCTCGAGCTTCTTTCTGTCGAGTCGCCGATAAGACGTTCAAATGTGTGGAACGTAAAAATAAAATATTTTAAGTACCGTGGACTCGCTTCAGACCATTGTGAATGATACCGAAGGCTGTTTGAAGAACATCGGCTTCTTCAGCTTTCGAAACATCGGCCAAAGTCATGTTTATAAAGATAATTGTCACTTGTCTCATTTCAGATAGGTACTCCAATGGCAACCCATCATCGATCTATGAAACGAAGACAATTCAAATTAGGCCTAGTTAAACAAATTGTAAGAGGGAGCTTAGATCTTGTCCCCCTGTCTCCGGTTTATCTCGAATTCTGCTTTCTGATTGGACTCCGCATAGAGGTGGAATTTTAAAATGTCTTTGGAGGGGTAATGACGATATCTTGTGTCGATTAGAATACAGGCCAATCGTTTTAATATAAGCTGGCAGGATTCATGTTGAGCAAATATCAGTGCAAATCTTGCAGCTGAAATATTGCTTTCATATTTGTGCATTCGTGGAAAATTTCACCCCTTCCCATTACGCTGTCAGTCTTTATCATATCTTCGAAACTAATTTGATGTATAGTCATTCATTCACATGAAAAAATAACTGAAAAGATTACGGGAAGAACTAGGGGTCAAAATTTAAGTGATATATCAGGTTTCACCAAGATGCTTTGCATATCAAAACCGGACTGTTGAATTAATGTACGTATCATATTTGTGCTCGTAAGTTGATCTAATAAAATGTATGTCTTATGCCAGACAAAAATTAGTGTTCATCAACAAGTGAGTTCTCAGTTCTAGAATACTGTCGACTGTTCACAGAATGCACCTTATTAAAGAATAATGCTGAAACCATTTTGTCACCTTTTGTAAAACAGTTCTTGTTACATATAAACGTAATCTCTTCTCTTCCTCTGCAGTTGGTGTAGTGAAAACCTCGAGACGTTCTGAAACAAATCCAAGACAAGATTCTTGATAAGTCACTCAAGGCTATTAAACTTGATGACACTGACAGTACCACTGTGCGGTACATTAAATTCCGTTTGATAGGGTATCGCAACTTACGCGTTTGCTTCTCCATATCCTCGTCCTCGTCGGATTCCGATTCTTCAGGAAGCGTGCTGGTCGGGTTTACGAGTGAACCTACGTCAATCTGTCCAGGAACGACAGTAGACAGCCTTCGGACTGTATGAAGGGGGAAACAAAGACGTTTTAATATCATGCATTCGAACGCGATTGACAGAAAATAACACCAGACCACAGTCCCTCTCTCTGCATGGCCATACTAACGTACCAATGGAGTTCATCGGTGGCAGACTCGCTATACCTTACTGGTGCAAAAATTTTACCGGTGCAATAATATTTGAACATCTATCAGACAGAAATAATTAAAGTGACTGCAAAACTTACCGAAAGACCGTATCCCTTGTTTGTTGACTCGTGTGAGACTTGGGGACCGTTCCTGGTTTGGGTTTGTGCCTGTAGGCTGATTTCGTTTGCGTCCGCCTTCGGACATAGCAGGTAAAGTCTCGAGGTCACCTCTATGTGAGCGTACCTGAGCAAAATGTGGGCAGAAAATGGTGAAAATCACATCGTTGACAATCGTGTATGGTTACAGACGGCCGCTCATAAATATTGTCAGAAATCTGCAACAGCAAGCACTGCCAATTTGTTCAGCTATAGGATCGAAAAGATTCATTTCACATCACAAACATCGGGCAAGACTGACTCAACACGAGAACCACTGTAACTTTGTTCACGATATCTGTGTTGTTTGAACTGCCCTGTAAGCTTGCCTGAATGTCGAAGTAAAGACGTCAACTAAAAACTTACTCTGACGTGTTTTCCGTCTGAGAGGTACTCGTGGAAAAAGTCGTCTTTTTCTGCGACACGCTCCCAAATTGTTGGGGACAATGTGATCGACCCAGCCTCGGCGAATTGTTCTGCGGTGTTAACATCGTCTACTGTCTGACCAGTGGCCACGAACAACCGTGAATCTTCGTCGTTCCCGAAATAGGTGACGTGCATTTCACCTACAGCTAAGCCTGAAACGTTTTGGATAAAACAGAGTTGCTGATGTGGAGATGATGGACATATTATTCTTTATTTGAGACGAAAACTGTGAATAGCTTGAAATGCTTACCGTGGTCCAGTTTATATGTATACGATTGACCGATGATGATGAAGAGAAGCAGCATCATGTGCCATCAGGTTGTAATGAAATCGACGGAAGAGAAAATAACGGCGATACTCTAGAATGATATCACTTTTGATATCACCTTAAACTCAACATAATGCACTGTATATATTATTCATTATTAAAGGGTGTCAATGAAGGAAAATAACACCGTATTCACAATGATCGGGTCGAACGTTTAGGAAGCTATATTCTAAGATAGAGGGACTGTCTAAACTTATTTTTGCATAGACACTCCTTACATACTCTAGGCCATAAGCACACGAATTATGCAGTCTGGTTCTTATAGGTGCATTTGGGTATACGGGTTACTTTTGCAAAGTATTTCAACGACCTATCAAACTTATGTCTATCTCTCTCCATCTATCCATCCACGTCTGCCGATCTATCAATCTCTCTCCTCTCTCTCATCTTTGAATTAAAAATGCACTGACCTATTTTCACCCGCAGTTTGACCCCAACTGAGGTGTCCCAATCGTGACAATTTTCTTGAATCTTAAGACCACATTCCATTGATTTCAACACGGTCTGTTCAAACAGCTGGTCTCGTTCAACTTCCCACAGTGCCAGCAAAGCATCACCTAAAGTATTGTCCATTCACACAAAGGATAATTGGAAGGCGAAGAAAAGGGCAGTGAAGAAATGTGAATGGCAAGTTGTCGAATTAAAACTTGCGAAAGTTAATCAGATGATGAAGAATAAACTGAAACATCGGAGAACTCATAGCATTAATTGCTGTGTATTACGAAATGGGGATAAAGATACAGGATATTTTAGAATTATCATCGAATACGAAGAACCTGATCATCATTTCTAATACAACTTAAAATTCAAATGTCCCACAAAATTATCCAGCGTAAGTTACATATTTCTACAACTTCCACATACTTCCATTTCCAACGAGCACTGGCGACAAATGCATCCCTCCTCACCTGCAAAGTTTAGTACATCTCCACCACTGGCCAGGATGGTTTTAACTATTTCTCCGAGGTAGTCGTTTAATGTTTTGCTAAGTCTGTCAGTACCACATCCACTCTTGGTGCTCATTGTGAACTTCTCACACAGAGCTGTGAAACCTTAAATCATTGGAGAAGAGTTATGTCCATGACATTCCTAACGCATAACAAATTGACGTAAGCAATGCTTTAACATTAAATTCAATATGCATGGAGTTTTCGATTCATATTCGATATACTGATATACAGTTTTTGTGCTTTCAAATTTTCGTTTTGATGTGAAACTAATATCTTTCATTTTCGACACGTCCAAGAGCTATGTTCTTTGAAACAGTCTTAAATTGCTAGATAAATTGTGATTGCATTGGTATTAGGTTTTCTTTAGACATAACAGAATCAGTGAAGCCCACCTGAAATGTCGGCAAACATAAGCACTCCATTTAAGTCCTTAACACTCGGTAGCTCTCTATCAAAATTGCATCGCACCACAATATCCGGTATGTGAGTAGCGAGTGGGTTGGGAACGTCGCCCGTCTTTTTAGCGATGGATAGATGGCTTCCACTTATCACAGAACAAGCTGCACTTGACACTGTTAATGTGCCGTCACTTCCTAATATGGCGATAGAACGACGACAAAGTTGGGTTGCACGGTAAAGATGTCAATGACAGAAGGGTTGTAACTATATGCTACAGTACAGTGGTTATAGCAAAATTATTGTTGTGTGAAATAAAATAAATGCATGCTGAATGTCACTATCAATATCTCTGTAAGATTTCAACGACAATGTGCAATGATGTAGCATACTGCATTGTTGAAAGTCAGAATACACGTTCGCTTAATTGGATTTTTACAGAAAACTTCCCTACCCGTTGTCAATGTCTGCATGGTGACAGACATTACAAAGTGAAATGATGTCAGCATAATTTTGAAAGTTTGCTTTCAGACTGTTTCAGATACGATCCGATCAAATCAAGTTATTGGTCGTTGGTTATCTTTCAATATTTAATACACGTAATGATCGATCAGAAATATCTTCTGTATTATATATTAATCGATATATTTTTCCTTTTCCCGTTTAGTTTTCCTATCACACCACCGAAGCACCCTGTAGCAAATTACGACTCTTTGGCTCTATTAATCTATTCCATCAGAAACTTTATGACCACTTACCGTGCGTTAACTGAAAATGGGGAAGAGACATTTTGATGAAGTGATCGCACGATTCAAATGTATTTCATCTTCACACGTTCAGTGAATTTGTTCACTGCCATATTTGTCGTTCGGTAATGCCAACTTGTGAAATGTTCGAATTGTCAAGGCAGCGGACGCGTCCGTTTGTGGGCGCCCTCACATGACGCATTGGGCCAAATGGTGGTTCGAAAATTTTGTTCCACAGACATGTCAGGTAAATGCACCCATCTTCACAGCATATTTCCCAAAATACTTTTCGCTAATGTCATTGTTATTAATTTGTTTATTTTTTATCCTATTTCTTATGTATTCGTATACAACGACAACTGTCAGTGATTGCTGTATCGTACATACTTGCTGGTACAGAACACTGCACTACTTTACATAACATCACAGAAAAGCGTGAGCGGTAGAATCAATAAAGATAAACTAACGAAGATGAAGAGCATTATGCTTCAAAAAACTGATAAATGCATGTTTTCATTCGGCTATCAAATTGCATGTATTTTTTCCTGTTTTTCAGCAGTGACTGACAAAAACAGTCATTCTTGCTAAATTGAATCTCAGTATTTAATTAAACGTTTCAAGTCCTTAAGGGACTGGTCTGTTTATTCGGCCCGGGGGGGGGGGGCGGTGGATTCATGGGGGGGGGGGGGGTGGTTCACCCTGTTTTTGACTTTGGTGATAGGGGGTCACCATGTTTTTGAAATGCCCAATAGGGGGGGGGGTCAGTGTGTTTTGAATTTCGACACAGGCTCATCATTGCCTAAATCCATCGTATCAGCCACAAATTTCATCCACTTGCATTTTTCGGCGCGCCCTTCGGGCGCATAACTTTAATAATCAGACATATTTTTCAGCATGCCCGACTTTAACATATCAGGCACACATATATCAGAGATATCTGTATGTTCAATATTTTTCAGCGTGCTCTTCGAGCGCATTACTTTAGGTATATCAGACTTTTTTTCAGCACGCCCTTCCTTTGCATGACTTACATATACAAGACATATATATCAGAGATATCAGGATGTTTCATATTTTTCTGCGCGCCCTTCCGTATTTTTGTAACCACAACTAAACAAAATCTCGCATCGGGAAGAATTCACGGAGCCGTGATAATCTATGCGCAAAACATATGATGTACGTCATCATTAAAACTAAGAGTCGTCATATGATTGTCATAGAGGTTATATTATGTGTTTTGAAGTTTCTGAATCACTCTAAAGGAAGATTCATTCAAACTATCTGATTACACAGGAGTTGTGTCGTCGTTTAGTAACTTTTAAACATGTTATTTTACATTTGTGTGTGGACATCACAAAAGTTATGAGAAATCAGAGACATTTTTGGAGTTGGTATTTTATTATATATTATTGCCTGAAAATTGTCTCTTGCTGTGAGGGCACATAAACCCATGTATTCAGGCAATAATATTTTTATTACATGCCTCTTAAAAGTTAATGGTATATGACATTTAGTTACAAGCAGGGCATTGTGAAACAATTTTACCATTATCGACCAGCACCAAACAGATTTTAACGAAAGTCAAAACAGCAGTGCGCGCATGGATATTTCACACCTAGCGTTAAGTGTCTACTTTGACGTCGAAAACGTCGAACGGCTTCACTGGACCGGGTAACCATGGAAACCGGTCAGTACATCGTTCACCGGCCCGCTAACATCCCGGATTTTCCTATTCAAATCAATGCACTGATTTGCATTCACATCGAGGCATGTAATAAAGGCTCACTAAATATAATGTTCTGAAATCAAACACTTGTCTAACACTCTTCTAGTCTGAGCTAGAGAAGACAGGTATATTTTAATCTGAGCTTGGGGCTACAGATACTTTCTGAATACAAGGAAGCACAGGGCCCAGCACAGTGCTGTGGTAGTAATACTTCTTGTGTACTCCCTGAATAAGTCAATCAGTCTGACAATAGATCTGTGTTTACTCAAATATGGAGTTACAAAACATTGCATTCTGAGGGTTTCACAGAAAGCATAATTTTACCCTCAATTTTAAGAATCTGCCCTTAATTTATTGGCATCAAAATGTATAAAAATTATTACAAAGGAAAGTGTCAGTTTAATTTAAGGCCTTCAATCATCACATCTTTACAAGAGATAACTTTGTTTTAAAGATTTCAATGGGCCAAAGAATATAAAAATATTACAATGGACAATGCTATTTGGTACAACTAGCAATTATTGAATACCAATCATATTGGTTGTGTGGTGTCAGTCTTTGAACTAAAGAGGCGATGTCGGAAGTCCTTCAAAGTCTCTCATAAAAGGTGTCCATCAAAAGTCTAATCTGTTTATGGCATACAGGAATTGATGTTATTATTTGAATAAGTGTAATTTAGTGATAATGTGCAAACATTTTGTTGTGGTTGTATTTTGAGTAAGCATACAGTGATTGTAGTGCAGAAGGGGATTTCAATAATAATACCAGCTGTCATCAAAATAATGGAGTTTTATTAATAGACATAAAAACATACATAATTGTTCATCATGATTAATTTTTTTGTAAAATAAATGATACTCTATATGAAATGATAGAATTAAATTC
The DNA here is from genome assembly GCF_041260155.1 of Ptychodera flava. Lineage (NCBI taxonomy): Eukaryota > Metazoa > Hemichordata > Enteropneusta > Ptychoderidae > Ptychodera > Ptychodera flava. The sequence goes on along the minus strand of NC_091941.1, from coordinate 38,910,838 downwards.
ATTTTAAAATACTATTCTGATAAAAATGTTTCAGTCGGTCTAAATGTAAACAGCAACAATTATCAGCTATGACACTGTGTTGAATCTTGGACGTGAGTAAATTTAAATAGTCTGTTGATGTAATTCTTTAATCTCAAAGCAGGTTCACAATCTGCATTCCATGTTCTATTTTCCATTGTTGAAATGACTACAGATGCAGAGCTGTAACTGGTCCTCTTGCTATGTTGTGGCTGTTGCTGTCTTTGATTGGAGACATCGGTAGTCCTTTTGTCTTGCTTTTCTCAATACTGAAAATGAAGTGATACATGTAAATGTTTGGATTTGCTGATGGTAGTCAACCTTAGTACATTTGGAAAGAGTCTGTACTGCATTTTAGCATTGAATTGTATTGAATAAAACAAAAATATTGTAAAACCTTGAAATCTTGTTAAAATATTTTACAATATTCAGTAGATGAATTATTAGGCACATCTATTTGTCACTTCAATTTATGTGTTATACTTCATTTGCTCCATCTGTTACTATGGTAATAGGCCAGATGCCACACCTTGGCAAACTTGAAACAGCTGTTAATGTCGCATGGCTGAAATATAACTTTAACAAAGTTTAGTGAAATAATTGTATCAAATCTTACATTTCAATTGAAGTTAATCAAGATTTTCCAACATGAAAAAATGACTTGTACAAATTGACCAATGTTGGCTATAGCAACGTGTTTTTTAATAAAATATAATGAAATGATTATTGAGGGTTCTGTTACTTACCTTTGTTTTGGTGAAAACATGTCAGTCAGTTTAAGTTGTTTGGAATGTTGCGTGTTTTCATCGCTGGATTTGCGTTTCCTTGTCTTCTTACTGAGACCTGACATTTTACATTTGTTTGGTAAATTCTTTGATCCTGTGCAAGCATCAAAGAAAGAGTTGGTTTAGTATTAGAATCATACATGTACATTCCATTCAAGCAACTTCATGCAAACTACAAATGTCATTTTATTATTTGTTGTTGAAAATTTGGACCACTTTTTCTTGTTACCAAACTGTACACAGAAACTAAACTGTAAGATTTTATTTTTGTGTTTCTTAAAAGGTAAGTTGATCAAGTTGTGTCACTGAATGAACTGGAAAACAGTATTAGAACAAGTCAAACACATTTTTCATTGTCAAATACATAAACTGTCTTGGAAAACCGTCATAATAATAGAATATTCATATTTGAAGATACTTTGTCTTACCTTGTTTATTCGATGTTGCTATTTTTGCAGATAAGCCGGAACATCTGGTCTATAATATAAACATGATCACATTTATTATTCTTTGTATAGAATTACATGCTGACAGCTTCCGCTCTCACAACATTAAACAATCAATTCTGTGCACTACTTTAAATTGCCAACAAGTCTCCTTAATTTCTGTATTTCATCACTAGTAGTACTATGTAATGACTTCTACTCTAAAAAAGCAGCTCATACTTTAGCACCACAATTATCCTAGAATGTTTTAGAAAGTCACCTTTTTACAATTTATACGGCATTATTCATAATTTCGTTGATTTTGGTAACACAGGTTTATGAGTACTGTTATAATATTGTTCTTTTTGCAAGCTTCATATGTACGTCATCATTTTCTGCAAGGTCTGCAGTTAATCTTTATCATAAATATAAAAGAACATTTTGTGATAAATTCATGTTGACATACCCCTTTCATGCTGCTTTGTGAAGAGTTGAGTGAACTTTGGCTGCATATGAAAGCATCATCATCATCATCATCATCATCATCAATCTCCACATAGACTTTGTCAGTCAGTGTCTCTCTGCTCAGCCCTTGAGGTAACACTGATGTTGACGTGTTCTTGACATTGACAGTTTTAATAGGAGAGTTACTATCACACAAGCTGTCATTGTCATTGATGACATCATTACCACTGTGACCTTTGACACCTGCAATGACTTGATCACCCCTATCAACATTGTCTTCATCCATATCGGTTGATTTTGACATCTTGACACTTTTAAACTGTCCGTTCACAGAAGGTGAGTTAGTCAGCATTGACACAAGAGTTGTGTCACAGGATGAAGTTTGCTTTTTGTCAAGATTAAACTTTGCTTGTACACTTTGGTTCCATCTGAAATGGTTCAGTCTTTGAAAGCCACTAGACTTTGACGAATGTTGACCATTTTTTTCACTTACAACAATTCCGTTAACACAAGAATCTGCTACTTTTGTTTCGGACACACTATTGTCACAGTGTTTCAATTTCAGGACTTCCATTTCACTTTGTGTATCTCTCATTTCTGAGTCAGCATCACCATTTTCCACACATCTATTCTGAACACTATCACTTGTCTCTCTATCCTTTAGCAATTTTGAGGAACTTTTGTATTCAAATTTATCCCGTAAAGTTCTGTGAATTTTTTCTTCTCCCACTTTGCATGTTTCAGGGTCTGTAGTTGATTCATCGTCATCTTGGATTTCTCCATTCACATGGTCTTGTTTGTCATACTCTACCATTGCACTGTACAGCTCACTTTTCATTCTGGGTTTCTCAGCAGAATCAGAGTCACTGGCTTTGTTACCACTGCTGACAAAAAATCTGAAAGAAAAGAAAACAGATAAGACCACACCCATTTCTTCTCTTCATTACTTTGATTCCTATTTCTGATTCTGTTTTGATGTTTGATTTTGTTGGTTTTGCAATAGATCAAATATCTTGATTAGCCAAGGTAAACCCATGTTACGACACTCGTAGTGCAAGCCTAGGGAAGAAGGCAGGCATCAGATAAGAAAAAGAATATCTGATGATCTACAATTGTAGTGTATAGGTCTCTAAGTGTTTGTAAGTTCCATTGAGACCCATAATGATACTTATAACATGTAATGTATACATCAGGATGTATACTTGAATGATGCACTGTTCAAGATGATCCTCTTCATACCAAGTCCTTGTAAACAGATCAGCATTGATAACAATGGGTTTAGACTAAACCATGGTGGTGAACAGGCTAAACCATGGTGGTGAACAGGCTAAACCATGGTGGTGAACAGGCTAAACCATGGTGGTGAACAGGCTAAACCATGGTGGTGAACAGGCTAAACCATGGTGGTGAACAGGCTAAACCATGGTGGTGAACAGGCTAAACCATGGTGGTGAACAGGCTAAACCATGGTGGTGAACAGGCTAAACCCATGGTGGTGAACAGGTTAAACCATGGTGGTGAACAGGCTAAACCATGGTGGTGAACAGGCTAAACCATGGTGGTGAACAGGTTAAACCATGGTGGTGAACAGGCTAAACCATGGTGGTGAACAGGCTAAACCATGGTGGTGAACAGGTTAAACCATGGTGGTGAACAGGCTAAACCATGGTGGTGAACAGGCTAAACCATGGTGGTGAACAGGCTAAACCATGGTGGTGAACAGGCTAAACCATGGTGGTGAACAGGCTAAACCATGGTGGTGAACAGGCTAAAAGGGGCAAGATATCAGCTTATCTCTGCATAATTGATTCACTGAACACAAATTTCAAATACCAACAAAGGACTAACACAATTTAAATAGTCCATGTAAACAAGTAGTGAGGATGGAACCAAGGATAGAGGATTGCCATCTTTACTAATTTAACTTGTAACTTGCCTGCTAGTTTCAGTATTATTTTCTTGCAGGAGTTCCTGTCTTCTCTCAGATGTCATCCTTTTTGTGGCAAATTTGTTGAGTATTTTCCTCTGTGGACTTGGACTTATCTTTTTGTTCCCATTCTGATCATCAGATGATGGTGATACACTTTTCTTCTTCATCACTGGTTTATACTGAGATTTCAGTTCATCGTCATGTATCGCTTCATTCTCCATTTCTCTGTTAGCTGATGGAACAAGCAGAAATATATTGTCATTCTGAATATTCTATGATCATGTTTGAAGGCACATGTTTTCAAGTTGATACAATTTAGTGAACTCTCAAATCTGCTTCCATTTTTACTGCAATGTCAACAAATTATAAAACTATTCTATGTAGGGTAAGGCTGGAGTAAGTAAATTCTTTTTATATTGCATCTGCGCATGGGTAGGTTATCACAGTCTTTGGGGGCAGCACACAGACTTGATGTAAAACAGTACCTTCTAGAAGTACCCAGTATCAGGAATGTGCATGATGTATGAGAAAACTGTCAATTCAGAGAAAATGCTTTTGTGTTGATTTGTGCAAGTGTTTTTAACTGCTTACCTGCCTACCGTTTGGATTTTTGAGTGGAAGCAAACAAAGAATTAACTAAGTACTTTTCCTAACAAAATGAGTTTTGTTGTGTGCCTGGTATCTGCTACTGACATCTCAAAAAAAAATACAAATTCAAGTTTCCACCAACAAGCACTAGCAAACATTAAAATCAAAACATTCACATTGAGAGAATTGATTGGGATTCTATATATGATTTACCCAATAAAATGGAATTTGTAAGACTGTAACTTTATGAAAAAAAGTACAAACATCTAAATATTCAACTTGGCTTCTGTGATTGGAAAGTTTAGGAAGAAAAAGAATCTAAATTCTTACCAGTCTGAGGGAGCACTTTTCTCTCAGGTTTATTTGATGATTTCCATGGAGTGGACTTGACGGCAACTTCCTTTCCTTTGGTAGATGGTCTGGTCTCTGTTTCTGTATTCTTCACTGAATGTTTACCCAGTGGTTTGTAATCTTTGTGCCAAACACTCAGCAAATGAGATGCCGTGTCCTTCTTCACAGGCTGAATACATAAAAATTGGCAACATTTGTAACATTTATAACATTTGTAACATTTGCAACATTTGTAACATTTATAACATTTGTAACATTTGCAACATTTGTACTGCCTGTTTAATTCTGATCAAATAACATAACTCAGTGTTCCAAAAATTACACACAAGCGATGATTTCATCACTCTATCAGCCTACATGGTCTGTCCAGTAGACTCTTACACTCCCTTGTTGGGTATACACTTGACCCATCACTTCAACAGTATGCCCTCTTAATTTAATGATTTCTGAACTTTCTGAGTCAATTAGGAATTTCAAGCAATCTCCAGTGAATCAGCTCTATACTAATAAGTGTGATGTGTATAACATTTCTTTTACGAAAGTTTTTTCTTGTGTCAGAGGTGCATTAACTGAGTCAAAGGGCATTTCCACAGACAACAACATGTACTAGCTTGTGCAAAGTACTGTGATACTATGATGTCAGCTGGCTAAAGTCCTTCAACACATGTGGAGCGATAGACTTGGTTCAAGTCAGTGAATTTAAAAAATAATAAAATCATTTATAATAGTTTCTCTTGAGTCTCCCCTATTTCGTACAAACCTTTTCGGAATTTGGTAGCCCAGGCCAGGTTTTCCCGGCGATTGAATGCGATACATTTGAGTCTGCGCAGTATAGTGAGTTAGTTTCTACCGGATTCACCAACTTGGACTTCTTGCGAAGTACGGCGGCTAGACGGACTGTGTACACAGTGACGTCAAGCAAATACAAAATGATTGACAGCTCCAGCCATTATTCTGGCCAATAAGGAGAACGCATGAACTTAGTGTTAGTGGCGTCTAATACGTCCCTTTTGCTAGGCCTCCGAATTTCGCATGGAACAAGCTGCTTGACAACTTCTTCTTTCCATCCTTGAATAACTGGCGATGATTATCGCATTTTGCAACATGGGCCCCACAAACAACACAGATATTTTCACACGTTTTCGGTGATACAACAAAGGTCCTGCTGACTTGTGGGAGTGATCGCACTCGACATTTTGTCAACAATGCCATGCGAGTTTTGTGCACGTCTCGCTTGGGGTCATATTAGGTAACTCCTCCCAATATGTAAACTTTAGTGATATCATCGTATGAATTATATATAATTAAACAAAAACGTCATCTAATGAATAATTTATAGCAACGCAAACCCTGCAAGAAAGCCAAGTCTGTGATTGCGGGTGAAACTCCCCTGTATAGCATTCACCCGACTCAATGCATCCACTCCACTCACGCGCGCGTTTCACATGAAAGCAAAATACAAATCATTGTGTTCACTCCACTCAAACATTCACAAATCACAGACTTGAACCAAGTCTAGTTGAGGGACTGTGCCTTGCTTCAGTTGCATCAGCTCTCGAAGCCTGGCTATGTTTGTCCTGACCACTGAGGGCGCATATGCGTATGGTAGGGAGTTCAAGGTGTTGAAGATGCCAGGCTGTCAAGAAAAATATCAGGTGCAGCCAACGAGGCTATTCATCGGAAAAGCTATTCCAGGAACAATTTTTGAGGGCAGGGGAAATTTTAATTTTGCTAGGCGGGGGGACATGTTTTTAGGTGGTAGGGGAGCAAATTTTAGGGGTTTTTTGTAGGGCAGGGCCGATATCGGTTGATTGTCCTGGGTACAGGGCTTGGCGAAAAACTTTTTGAGGGGAATTGTTTCCAGGGCAGGGGAAATTGGCAAGTTTTTTTTCGCCACAGGGTGAGGGAGCTTCAAAAATTCACAGTGGGGAAGGGAAACAGGCAAAAATATGTGGGGAGAGGGTGAAAATGAAGTTTGAGTATGGGAGGGTAAGTCGAAAAATTTTCTGTGGGAGGGCAAATTATGAACAGCTAATTAATTACCCTCTTGACTTAAAATTAGTCAGTTCACATTATTTGTCATGCACAATATATCTTATTATAGTAAGCACCTTTTTAAAAGTGCATTGTTCGTTGGCTGCACCTGAAATATGGCAGAATGGACAATGGATAAACTCAACAAAAATGAAATCGCAACTAACGGTGTTGACATAAACAAATAGTATTTTTGGTTACTACTCTCTGTAAATCTTTTCATCCCTAATTCCCTGTAAACAGGTCCAAATGGTCCGGGCAAAACAGTAAGGCTGAAAGTTTTAAATCAGAACCTGCATCCTGCATACATGCCTGGACTGCTGTCACTGTGGCTTTTCAAAGCAATACAATGAATTGTGATGTAACACTGCACAACATGTCTGTCAACAGAATAACTAGCTGTCATTATGAATACACGTTAAGCAAGTAACAATGAAAACAGATCATAAATGTCTAACAACATTACAATGACAATGGCAATTAAAAGACAAATAAAAAAGTCACAATTGCTGGTGATGCCTGGCACAATATCTCTAAAACCATTTTGTGATCAGCATTTTTAGAGTCAAAGTAAGCAGTCCATCCACTAAAGGTATGTACAAGTTTTGAATTCATTGTTTGTTTCTTGAATGAATTTCACTGAATATTCTTCCACAATATTGAGTATTATAAAAACTGTAATCAGGAAATTCATACTATACAGGAAATTCATACTATACATATATTTAACTCTCAAGCTCAGAGAAAACCATAGATTCAATTATTGTCGCCTCAATCATGAAAAGTACATTTTTTATACTTCTTCAAATATCTGAATATGTGTAATTATTTCCATGTCAAACATGAACTGTAAATCCTTGTTGTGATATTTAACGTTCACTTTATTTGTACATGTTTAAGCACATTGGCAGTACTTTGTACAGCAAAACACAGTAACTGCGCACATTCCAATAAAGTATGGTGTACATACACCATTCAATTTATCACGGCATCATTTCCAAGTGACAACCATTTCTGACGGTGCCACAGAATGCAGACCAAACAATTCCTTGTAAGCAACCGTCAATTATTAAACTCTGTTTATTAAAAGATTAATACAAATACCCAATTGCCCATTAATATGACCATGTCTTGGTCAAACTTTGGTAGACAGTCTACTCCAATGGCTTGTATGGTCAATTTGATTTGGTCATTTGAAAAAGTGGTTATCTCCAGTGAATGAAATACACCTAATGACTGGAGTAAAATGAATATTCATGGTACAGAATTGACATGCTGAATTACCTGATGAGAGTTTGGTGTGTAATTATCCATAGATTGCATAGAGTGTACATCAAGGTTACCAAGTGAAAGCTGTAAAGCTAATTTGTCCGGTAAATGTCTTGAGTTCAAGGGTTAAGGAAAAATTGATCAGACTCATACTGCGTTGTCTCTTCTAAATATAATTAACACAATGGTTGACACTAAAACTCCCTTCCAATCCTATTTGATGCCTACATTAAACCCGTTACCTAAGCAATTGGTACTCTAATCCAATGATTGTCTTGTGAGCAATAACAACCACATCCTCTCAACAGCTGATCCCTAGTCCATCCTCTATCATTCTCGATTGCTGCCTAATCCAATGCTATCATTGGTAATCTGACAGTTTACTGATATCAATGATATATATACCTGTAATATTGTGCATACTATGATACTGTGAACAGAGTTTATGAACAGATTATGTAGGCTTGCATGGTTTTCAGTCATTTTCCAATACCATTACATATATGGATATATAGCAACAGTGCTTTTATTATGATGAAACTGTGACAAGGATACTCTCCGGCATATTCCAAATCTTGTGGATTAATCCCTTCTGGATATGGATGTAGTGGTACAACTTTCCTTTGGATAGGATCAAATGCCAGCTGGTAAAGGAAAGTGTTGTTAGCTCTGATAAATCCATCTATGTATTCCTTAGGTACAACCAGGTTTGTCTTCAAATACTGGCCAAGTCGCTTTAATACCTATTGTGTCAGAGACAGAATGCCACATGAAATATTCACAACGTGTAACGATATAGAGAAATTGATGTTATTGATTACTGTGTTATAGATTGTGAATAATATCCTGGTAGTATGAGTAGCTCTGGTATCAAAAACAGGAGAAAGGAGACAGATGTCCCTCTGCTTGAACGTTGTAAGTACATGTAGCTTTTGGTCAATTTCTGATTCAATTTCTAAACTCTTTGAGTCAACCTACGATTATTTTGAAGTTTCTTTAAGTCAGCCCAATACAACTTACTAGACAGGTACAATTATGGATGTCAAAGGGAACACTTAAGTCCATGGTGTATAAGATTGGTTTAGAGGGCACTGATTACACATTGACAGTTATTGTCAGCAATTTGGAAGGGGTGCAATATCACAGAATACAGGAAGAAAACACAAATGTCTAATTGACATTCTTTGTGTGATTTTTGATTCTGAAGCTAAAATCATTTGAGGAATTTATACCTGAGTTACATCTGGAGTAGTTGCAAGGTGGAAAACTTTCCAAGCTTTCTTCAGTCCAATGTTAGGAAGGGATGCTAGATAGTCACAGCCAGCTAAGATGCACATGTATCGAAATTTATCAAAGTCATATCGACCTCCCATCTTCATAACTTGACTGAACTTAGACTTGTCAATTTCTAGTCCATTGCCATTTAAATCCATTTTGAACATGACCTGTGAGAATAAGAGGTCATGAATGAGGATTTCACCAATAATGGAATGATGTACATGTACCAGTAATAAAGTATTCCATATCTCAATGATGGAATTTTACACTTTGACTCAAACTTTACAGAAGGAAACTATTGGTACTCTCTTTCATACTTCGGAACATAAGGGGTCACTGTGCACATTCTTATGTCAGCAAAACATGATACCACTAATTTATTAACACTTAAAACGGGCTACCATTCTCTCTGTTAACTCACATCATTGGTTTCCATAAAAACAATTGTTCTGCATTTTTTCAAACTGAGTACACACAAACTGTAGCGTGAAAAATGAATTATATGAAATTATGTCCAGACATCTCTTCTGCGATCCACTCTCCTGTGAGAGAATCTTTCATAATTTCTCTGAGATTTTCCAACAAGCTAATGATGGAACATAGCTACCATTTGTCAGAGTGTTGGCAAATTCACACAGTAAATGTATAGGCAAGGGTCACTACTTTCTTTTCATGGCATCATTATAGAAACTGTCAAGAGTAAATTCACACTGATTTACAAGACAAGTATGGCAGTGTAGTTCAAACCTTATCACATCCAAATGCTGTCAAGTCTGAATCTTCTGTAATCACACACTGAGCAATACCAATTCTGTTCAGATATGCCAGCTGGGCATCCGCTTCATAAGGAGCCACAATGCAATCAACTCCCAGACTCCTTGCAGCCTTGCAGAGAGAAACAAGAAGCATGCAAAGGTCATTGATGTCATGATATGACACCTGTGAAACAACTTGTGTCAATCTGCAGTAGTGTTTCATGCACAGCACAAGGAAACTCCAGCATCACATTGCACAAGGTTAGATTTTCCGTTTATCAATTGAATGTAGAATACAGATATTGATATTCATAATCTGGAAAAATAAACAATTTCAAAGCTTACCTTCATGACATCTGATGCCATCTTGGATGTTATGTTAATGCATTTAGTAAAACAATCCCTGGCTTCACTCACTTTACCTTCTCTGAGAAACTGCTTCCCCTTAGCATGGTTTGTTTCTCTGCGTCTACATGAACAAAGTTGGATGCAACATTGAACATTAATTCAGCCATCTCTAAGCAATATACATTGCACTTTCTTTTGCGGTTCTGTGGTTGACATTCATAGTTCTATGCAGCAAAGCACTGATGAATCACAATTGATACCAGAGAGAATTTTGGTGTTATGAAAATCTCAGGGCTGAAATGGGGTTTTACTGTAGGTTATCCAAAGATTACAAACTATCTATTAGTGTTTTGGGCAACATATGCATATTACTGGTTAGTCCATATCTTGAAAAGGATATAGTTTGAATTAGGTTGCAGGGCATTTGAATTCAACAATGATTGTAGAATGCATGATGATTGTAAAGCCTCATTTAAGTTAACCAGGTATTACCTGGTATTCCTACTACTATAAAATGGGCTTTAAGTACATTCAACTGTCTGGTACTGTATTATGCTATCACTTGCTGCCTAGATATTCAGTCAATAGTACAGGTAGACCACATTCTAGCATTAGATAATGGTTGACAGTCAGTGTTTTGCCCAGAGTGCGTTCTTGCGTCTTTTGACGCAAAATTAGCAACAATGTCCCGCAAAAATACCGGACATGGGTCACAGGGACGCACTAAAATCAGGGCTAGAATTGTAAGTCCAGCGTCCACAGAGAGACTACTTAGCTAATAGCTACCAAATTACATACTTGATAGCCCGTACAGTTATTGCTTCTCTATTGAGACAATGAAACATTTAAAATTTAGTCTATTTTTTTCGTCACAATGTAAACACTATTGGAAAATCAGTTAGTTTGTTACAGTTTACGATTCAGGGTATGAGCAAGGCGATGTGCGTCCACTGAGCCCTGCAGGCTTGGGGACAGACTCAAATACCAGGCCACGTACGATCCCGATAACCAGGCAATGATTTCGGAAGCGGAAGGCTTGTAAAAAGAACAACAAACTTTTCACAAAGCAAATTTTATTGACCACCAACTTTGAATGAAACTTTAACTTGTAAATACATGTTTATGCTAGTACAGTGAAGTACGGAGAATCAAATTTTCAGTCACTATATAGGCTACTAGCCCGGGCACATGGCATCAAACGGAATTGACTGTACGTGTATTTTGGTGTACTGGAAGCTCATGACTTCACCTAAAAATATCATCAACCCCACAATTTTGTTGAAAAACTATATCCCTGACTTTCAAAGTAGTAATTTGCCTTAAATTTCCCCAGAAGGAATCTCATACAACAACTCTCCGATCGTCTGCAGGCCAGAGAGATCGAGGTCACCATGCTGAATTCCTTATATAGTCAAGACCCCCTAGCTCGATTGTAGCTGATCTTAACAAGAACCACCTAGCTTGTCAAAACAGCTTTATGGCAATGTGCTACTGCTATCATGAGGATCAAGGAGTTCTATTTTGTTTTCAAACTTTATTTTTTGCAATTTTCAGGGAAAATTGTCAGTCATTGGAGCAATTATAAAAAAAAAAAGAAGAGAACTTTATAGCAGTAATGATAAAAACCCAGGTTACAATGTGCATCAAACTATTGTCTTCAACCACTTCTAGTTCTGGAGTCATAAGCGTAATGAAACATCTTCTTTATTTCTGTTAAACACATGTAATGCAGTCACTGGCAAGAATCACCATAAAAGAAAAATGTGCATGAAATTGATTTTATCATGATGATGTTTTTTACAATTCGAAACTGTAAATACAACGACTTTAAAATGACTTTGCCACAAACCATTATAGGAGACGTCCAGCAATATTAATTTTAAAATGAATGTATACCTTTCTGCCTTGGTGACTTGACTTTGCTTTGCGTTCTTCGCTCACACATTGACCCCTATTGTAACTGAGTGTCCCCCTATTTTGACAATCATGGGACACAGTGTCCCACCTTTACAATTCCTGGGCAAAACACTGCTATTGCAATGTATTCGATATTTAAGGCGTGGTGTTTACAAAAGCCATGTAAAGCTGTGTTTCAACACGATTTGGAGACTACCATATTCTGTGAATCTTTTCTAGATCGTAAAAGAGCTAAAGAGAAATGGAAAACTTTATACAATGAAATAAAATATACATAAAAAAAAAAAAAAAAAAAAAAAAAAAAAAAAAAATATTGTAATGATGTATACTGGTATAGGCTGAAACTATCAACCAGTGTTTTGCCCAGGAATTGTAAAGGTGGGACACTGTGTCCCATGATTGTCAAAATAGGGGGACACTCAGTTACAATAGGGGTCAATGTGTGAGCGAAGAACGCAAAGCAAAGTCAAGTCACCAAGGCAGAAAGGTATACATTCATTTTAAAATTAATATTGCTGGACGTCTCCTATAATGGTTTGTGGCAAAGTCATTTTAACGTCGTTGTATTTACAGTTTCGAATTGTAAAAAACATCATCATGATAAAATCAATTTCATGCACATTTTTCTTTTATGGTGATTCTTGCCAGTGACTGCATTACATGTGTTTAACAGAAATAAAGAAGATGTTCATTACGCTTATGACTCCAGAACTAGAAGTGGTTGAAGACAATAGTTTGATGCACATTGTAACCTGGTTTTTTTTATTACTGCTATAAAGTTCTCTTCTTTTTTATAATTGCTCCAATGACTGACAATTTTCCCTGAAAATTGCAAAAAATAAAGTTTGAAAACAAATCTAGAACTCCTTGATCCTCATGATAGCAATAGCACATTGCCATAAAGCTGTTTTGACAAGCTAGGTGGTTCTTGTTAAGATCAGCTACAATCGAGCTAGGGGGTCTTGACTATATAAGGAATTCAGCATGGTGACCTCGATCTCTCTGGCCTGCAGACGATCGGAGAGTTGTATGAGATTCCTTCTGGGGAAATTTAAGGCAAATTACTACTTTGAAAGTCAGGGATATAGTGTTTCAACAAAATTGTGGGGTTGATGATATTTTTAGGTGAAGTCATGAGCTTCCAGTACACCAAATACACGTACAGTCAATTCCGTTTGATGCCATGTGCCCGGGCTAGTATTATAGTGACTGAAAATTTGATTCTCCGTACTTCACTGTACTAGCATAAACATGTATTTACAAGTTAAAGTTTCATTCAAAGTTGGTGGTCAATAAAATTTGCTTTGTGAAAAGTTTGTTGTTCTTTTTACAAGCCTTCCGCTTCCGAAATCATTGCCTGGTTATCGGGATCGTACGTGGCCTGGTATTTGAGTCTGTCCCCAAGGCTGCAGGGCTCAGTGGACGCACATCGCCTTGCTCATACCCTGAATCGTAAACTGTAACAGACTAACTGATTTTCCAATAGTGTTTACATTGTGACGAAAAAAATAGACTAAATTTTAAATGTTTCATTGTCTCAATAGAGAAGCAATAACTGTACGGGCTATCAAGTATGTAATTTGGTAGCTATTAGCTAAGTAGTCTCTCTGTGGACGCTGGACTTACAATTCTAGCCCTGATTTTAGTGCGTCCCTGTGACCCATGTCCGGTATTTTTGCGGGACATTGTTGCTAATTTTGCGTCAAAAGACGCAAGAACGCACTCTGGGCAAAACACTGCAATAGTGATCAAATGTGTCACCGCCTTGTTTGGCATGCCGACAATCAATGATCGCATATTGATTATGGGATCAATGTCAAAATGTCTGCTGATAAGAAGTCTAACCTCATTCCAAAAGGACTGAACTTTAATACAGTGAAAGAAAATATGTACTTGGTTCTCTGTCACGTGGCAAAAAGCACAAAATGGAGAAGTGCGTATTTTCCATTTGAATAGTTTTAGACCACAAGGCAAAATACAATGTATAAATTTAAAAACAAAATTACACAGTTTTCTATCAAAGGAACATCTACTGCACCTTGTTTCCCATATATTATTCCATTTACATTCTGCAAATTGCATGTCTTGGACCACATAGCCTCCACATACGATTTCTTTATTTTGTATTGAAGCAAGTCAAGATAGAAAGACTTAGTTGTAAAATTAACAAAAATATTTCTATTGAGTGTAAAATTTCGAGAGGGTTTGGTATTTTCACTTAGCAGTGTAATCCAGGGTTTCATTGCATTTTTAAACAAAAAAAGCTCATTTACATAATTACGTTTGTTAACAATTATATTTATAATTTTCTGCATATCTATTTTCTTCCCAGTAATAACATCTTTTACAAACAAAATTCCAGATTTAATCCACTCCGGGAAAAAAAGAGTTTTATTTTTATACCTTATAAACTGGTTAGACCAGATTACTTGTTGCAGCAATGACGTCACGGAATTAGGCTTTTCAATTTTACCTTCAAAAGATTCGTGTAGATAAAGGATCATTTCTCTATAAAATGTTGGCAGAGAACCAGTACAAGGACAATCTACTGGTTTTGTAAAGTTGCTGTAGAAACTGATTACATCAAGGTTATTTTTACATAAATAAAAATTAGGAATAAAAATCCAACTTGGTTGTATGCTATCCAATAATGTACAGTTTTTATCTTTCAAGAAACGTTTCGCCCAAGATGCTTTGAGTGCTTTATACTGAGTCAAAATGTCAGTCATTTTAAGACCGTCATTACAATATTTCAGTAAAAGGCAGAGAATTGAATGTTTGACTTACTGTCTGCGAGCCTTTTCAACGCCTTCTTTGGATGCTAAATTGCGGCCATCAAATACCAGGATTGGTTTCACTTTCATTGACAGTAACATATTGACATATTTCAACACATACCTAACATATCTGAAAAACATAAAGACACATTAAGTTTAAAACTAGAAAAAGTAAATCAGTTTCTGCACATATATTTTGCTGACTTGGCAATATGTAATACATATAACACTGTTGATTTCAACTGTAAACTCCTTGGTACCATATTACGGTATTTTATTTAGGGTATAATTCACCTGTCAATGAATGATTTTAATAAATTGATTGACAAATAGAGGGAAACTGAAGTTGCAATTGTTTTTTCCATCACATTTCTTCTGTGGAGACCTCAGCTTCATAGAATTCCAGTTGAAATGGACAAATTATTCTTAAAAACCTCAGAAATGGCCATAGTATGTCTAGTCTATCTTAATGAACTCTGACAACTCATTGTTTGTAGTTGTAGATATCCTCTACCAACCATTTGCTGATTATAAAACAATGAAACTTTAAGAAATCTTGAGAAAACTTTGGCATCATGCTGAAATCGAATAATGTCAATAACCTTACACTGACAAAAGTACTATATAAAGGCCATCCCCTTGGTCCATGGTAACTATGGCAACATGTGAGATAGCCATAAAGCTTAGCCATTTATCTGGCCTATCCTTCACTAATAACCAGGAAAATCAAAAAGGATATTGGCCAGAATGTGTTTTAATGACTGGTTTTGGCAGATTGGAATAAAGCAACAACCAATTAATCCACTTTATTAAGTTGACATGCATGTTTCCTGGTATGTTATACCACTACATCTGCATTAATTACAATTTTTGCATTTTGCCTAAACGTTCTGTCATTGCAATTCATTACAATATGTCAAGATGTATGAAAAACATCTTGGAAATTTAGATTAGAAAAAGACTCACTGATCAGTTTCTTCTCCTTTGGCAAGCTGCATGGCACAAGCAAAGGCACCTTTGTGTAGCCAGCAATAGGTATCCACAGCCACTGTGTAACCAGCATATTTCTTTATATTTGTCTGTTCTGTTGCATCCTTCAGAAATGGTAGCAAACCCTGTATACCCATGGCATAGTATTATACTGAAAGTGTGATAGGAATTGAAATGCATTAAACTTAATAATATTTTTGGTAAGTTGAGCATTACTGAGCAACCATTTGACTCTGTAGACGACCTTCAGGATATTCAGAATTTAACAGTTGTTTTTGCTAAAGTTTTGGAAGATAGGTAAACTTCTGTTGTCCTTTAGTTCAACTGTATTTATATTCTCAGGGTAGCCTCTGGGAAACCCCGTCAAACCTAAAGGTGTAACACAACAGCTATTGAATCTGATGAGTAACTGTAAGTCTCTAAACAGGCCAACAAGTCATTATAAGTCATGACAAAAGTGTAAAAAATAATGTTATTGGTTCATTTACTATTCTGAATATACATGATAATGATCAGTTGATCAGGCAGTTCCAGTACAGACCCTCGGAAATAGGGTCCATAGTTATAGCTGTAGCATATTAACTATAGTAAGGCGCGGTCACGATATGCATCGGTAGTTTCTCTGAACAGTATTTTGTGTATTTTGTGTAGGTCTGAATGTACTATCGGAGTGGATCCACTATAGGCCAGACGAGTGCTCGAGCGCTAATGAAACACCAGCACTTATATAAATAACCATACTGTACGCGTAGTACTTGAAGTTGCAAGAAAAAGTCACTTTAGAGTTTGGTCGTGTAGATTCAAGGTAGGTATATTAAAGTACTTTCATTGTATTATACTTACGAGATACAGCAACTTTTATAAATTTCCCGCGAGCTGGCTTTAACATCTCGTTACGGACGAGACTATATCGTAGTTGTAGGTGCGAGATGATATTTGGTGGCGTTGTATAGTAGCCACGAAGCAGAAATGGCGAATCCCACTGACTATAAGCCACAGCAGCATTACCCTGTTTCGGCAAAAGAGTTCGAACCAATACCCGTTACAAGTGGCTCAGACTGGCAACATGCAGATCCTCAATACAGTACGGGTTTGCATGATCACAGAATGGGGCAACCTCCCAGAGGAGAGGCTGAGCTCAGCTTTGTTTCTCCCGTGGGCGAAACCGGTGAGTTGGGTACATAAACATCATCTTGACTTGACAAGCCAACCCGGAGATGCCAACCCGTGCATTGGACAGTGTTAGGGTAGAGTAATCGTTACCATGGACTAACTGAATTTGTTTTCGGAACAACGATTCCAAGGACGAAGTTGAACTTTACTCCGAGTCATGACGATTAAAAACGTAGAGATAATTTATCCTAACCATTACATTACCACTATCACAAATTCAATACGGTTGAGGTCGCATGTCAAGATACATGCGTGACATAGATAGATTGTGCTTCAGTTCATAGAGTAGGTGGCAACATTTTTCGATGGGATCTCTCTAAATCATGGCGTTACTAGCCATGCTCTGAATGCTTGGAATATTCACAAAGGAAGCTTCGATGTACATTATACTGTTTTTCAGTGCAAGGTAGATATGCGTCTTGCTCAACCTGGTTCTGACATTTGTGGATGTGTGAAGTGCTTGTTAACACTTTTTCGATAATATTCCTCCATCATATTGGTCATCAACTGAGTAAATTTTCTGTTGTGTAAATCTGATAATAAACTTCGGTCTTTAAATGTGCAAAAAAGGATACTTGTAAATAAATTTTTGTTCTATCTTACTTATGATTTTGTTCTGTCTTGTGATCAGCTGCTGCATTAAAGGGCCAATAATGGTAACGTTTGATAATTTTGTCACCATTTTTGTTTTGAAAGGCAACCATAATTTCTTGTTCTACTCCCCAAGGCATATTGATATACACAGTGTTCAGCTTGTCAACTGAGCTCATATTTGTGAAAAACTGCATTGTTATTGTTAACAAGTGACTTCTGGTCCAGACTAGAAGTCAAATGAGACAATAACAATGCATTTTACACATACAGACGCAAAGCTGATGAGCTAAATAGTGGGTGTTTCAGCATTCTTTGGGGAATAGAAAAAGAGGTTACAATAAAAATGATGAAAAAATCATCAAGTTAGCATTACAGACCTTTTAAGGTCCTGTGATGCACACATGGTGATGTACACTTTATACTGTTTGTAAGTGTTCCTTGTAATACCATAAGAAGTACTATCTGAGAAAGGGAAAGCTCCTCATCTCCTGTCTATAGGTATACATCTAAAAGCAAATTTGACTAACATGGCTGTTTATGATTTTTTCCCTTCTTTGTAGTTTTGCATTCTGAAAAAATAAAAATAAGGTAATAAATCAATGAAAAATCAACCACTTGCACACTGGAGGAAGAGAATCAACAGCAGTTATTGATACCTCCAGATATTTCCTTAGTAGTGTATAACATAACGGATAATACTTATTTTTCAAAACCTTATGGTTAGAAATCAGCTTCTGTCCTTAAAAGGTTATGTGCATAATGTTGTGAATGCCAACAGCTGGGCAAGTGAACCATAAACTAAGATACCAGACCTGTACACAGATAATTGTACACCTCATGGTATTCTGTTTGTGAGAACCATATTGTTGAAAGGGCATTGAACTCTCTGTGCATCATGTTGAAAATGTGGAAATTTGTTTGTATGTTGGTGTAATACTTTACTCTGAGTAATATGAATGCTGTTATTATGAACAGCTGCTGTTCAAACTGCCTGAATGTAAATGAGAGCTCCAAACAAAATTAGTGATTTGACACAAAATGAATACCCAATCAAGGTTACTTCATTGAACTTTTAAATATGTACATATTCTGTCAGTCATTTGACATGTGGAATAAAATCAATACATGAAAAATTGAGCAACAAAATATTAAAATTCACAATCTTCATGTTTGAGCATTGCCACCTGTTACCAAATTATTTGCATAATCCAAATGGTGTTGGCAAGGTTTGTGATTCAGTCATTTCACCATGAGAAGATACCATTTACAAACAGCACGGCAATTGGGAAGAATCTATGGTTTGAAAGCCTGTTTCACCAACTCTTTAGATTTGTACTTGTAGATATTTCCAGTTAATTCTGCAATGTTGGCTGAAGCTTATTTGTAGGGAGACAGACTCTTCAGGCAAACAGTAATTGAAGTTCTGATTTTGTTTTGTGTAAACCTGCAGCCCAATCTGACCTTAGTGGCTCTCTTGACGTACCTAAAGAGGCCAGGCTTGATTTTGGACAGAGTTACTCCCAGAAAGGATCCGGAATTTCATCAGTGGACGGAGGGATGACGTCTCAATTCTTGGACCGGAAAGGATTTGGGTGGCTGATGGAGGTGGAAGAAGAGGATTTAGATGATGAGCGGCCATTGCTGTGAGTAACTGATGTTTTGTGATTGTAATATGGAGCCCTGCATTTACTAAGTTGGAAACATCTGTGTTTGTTTGTCATGTGAATATTGTAATCTTCCTTGAAATCCTCTCTAATTGCTCACAAATCTGATTTGTATAAGTTGGAAAATGTTGTGTTGTCAGCTAGACTTCAATTTGTTACTTCTTCTTTAATTTCAGGGAGGAGTTGGACATTGACTGTCATGATATCTACTACAAACTACGATGTGTATTGTTTCCTTGTCCACAGCTTGGCTTCAAGCGCAAAGTTCTCCGAGAGAATCCTGATTTTTGGGGACCTCTCCTGGTTGTCATTATATTTTCGTTAATCTCAGTGTATGGACAGTTTAGGGTAAGTGTACTTTCAGTACATTAGTGTTGCAAAATCAGTGCAGAAAGTTCATTATCATTAAAATCCAGAGCAATAATTTTAATGAATCTGAATGTGAAGAAGACTGAAAGGTAGAGTGAATTGATGTTCTGAGTGAGCAAAGCCAAAGATAGATGTAGGTGGAATTGTGATGTGGTCTGTTTCCGAAACAGAAGACAATATCCACGTAGGAAAACTGGCAAGGAAACCAATATGACTTAAATGTGCAGTATAATTATTTAATTTGTAACACAAAGTTTTTAGATGTTAAATTTTCCTGGTGAAGTAAAGTAACATGGTTTTGAATCAACTCTGTGTCAAACAGAAATAATGAAATATTGTTATCCTTAATCTAATGTGTTGGGTAAATTCAGACATTCCACAATGTTGGCTCATTCAGGCCTTGTTATTTTCTGGAATTTTAACCATTTTCCTGCTTAGTCCTTGCATATAATGAGAGAAAGCCAAGTTAAATGCACTTCCCAATAGTGAGTCACAAGTATAATTTGATATTTCAAAAATGAAATATCCACATTGAGACTAATTGCCAGTGAACAGACGACATATAAAATCAAATAGAACTGTGAAAGAAAGCGTATCCCTGCAAGTTCATAGTAAATTAAGCAGACTTGACTAAATTTTGTCTTGCTATGGTCAACTTTACTCCCAGAGAGAAAAAAATGAAGTGTCTGTTTTACCAAATCAAGGTCATATATCTTTATCAAAACTCTGAATTTTACAAAAACTAGACACACCGTGATGTTATACATTTTTCATCCCAATGCAGGTTGTATCGTGGATTATTACAATTTGGATATTTGGTTCTCTCATTATTTTCATGTTGGCAAGAGTCCTCGGTGGTGAGGTGAGTCTGCAAATGTATACATAGATAGATATTGCATGGCACACAGCCTAGCTACTATAAAGTAACATACAGAGAGACAGGTAAATTTCCCAGAATATCTTGGCCAGCAAAGAGACAAACAATGAAACATGGAATAACTGACTGACCAACAAGTCCACAGCCATGTTACATTGACAAACTTTATCAATAAATAAATGAGGAAAACAACGTTCATAAGTAATGCTGGATGAGTAACAATAGTCAAGTACTTCCATTTGTTTTTACTTTGGAAATATTTGTTTGCTTAAAGTATTAAAACTCATTTTTGCAGTTTGCAAGTATAATCATTATGATTTTATACACAATTGATGGGATTCGTCAATGTTTTTTATTCATGATCAGGTGACTTATTCACAGTGCCTTGGTGTGATTGGCTACTCCTTACTCCCTCTTATCGTCACGGGAACAGTGATACCAGTAGTCTACTCATTTTACTATCTCTGCTATCTGGTCAAGGTAGGTACTTTTACCTTTTACTATCTCTGCTATCTGGTCAAGGTAGGTACTTTTACTATCTCTGCTATCTGGTCAAGGTAGGTACTTTTACATTTTACTATCTCTGCTATCTGGTCAAGGTAGGTACTTTTACATTTTACTATCTCTGCTATCTGGTCAAGGTAGGTACTTTTACTATCTGTGCTATCTGGTCAAGGTAGGTACTTTTACTATCTGTGCTATCTGGTCAAGGTAGGTACTTTTACTATCTGTGCTATCTGGTCAAGGTAGGTACTTTTACTATCTGTGCTATCTGGTCAAGGTAGGTACTTTTACTATCTGTGCTATCTGGTCAAGGTAGGTACTTTTACCTTTTACTATCTCTGCTATCTGGTCAAGGTAGGTACTTTTACTATCTCTGCTATCTGGTCAAGGTAGGTACTTTACCTTACTATCTCTGCTATCTGGTCAAGGTAGGTACTTTTACTTTATGAATGTTTTCCTGTGACCTGTATTGGTAATCACTGTGTCATCAATGCAGTACTATCTCGGCTATCTGGTTAAGGTAGGTACTTTTACATTTTACTATCTCTGCTATCTGGTCAAGGTAGGTACTTTTACTTTATAAATGTTTTCCTGTGACCTGTATTGGTAATCACTGTGTCATCAATGCAGTACCAACTCTATTTTCAAATATGTTTCCAAAGCACTTCATGTGTTCATCCCTTCTCATGGAAATAAGGATTTTATCCGCACTGTTAAGTGTGTGTACATTGTAGTGTTCAAAGCTGCACTACAATTATGGACATATTAGTTTAAATGAAGAAACAACAGCAAGCCACGTTTTCATTTCTAAGTCATGTTGGCACTGCGTGAATTAATCATTTTATTTGAACAGATCTTGTAGAATGTGGCACAATGTCTGCAGTGCACTGGATGTAGTCAAGGCATTGATACAAATTATTCTCTATATTTTATTGCAGATTCTTGGTATTTTTTGGGCGGCTTATAGTGCTGGATCTCTACTTATACAGGATGAACTTCAACACAAAAAACCTCTCCTTATTTATCCAGTCTTTCTTCTTTATGTGTATTTCTTTTCATTATATTCTGGAGCATAGATATTTGGATCTTCAGTTTTATGTATTATATCACTTCAATAGTTTTCACAGGCAAAGTGTTAACTTATTTACTAGTGAGTTTTCAGCTTCAAAAACTCATTTATCTTGCAAGATGTAAATGCAGATAGGAAATTTTATTTTTCGCAGATGTTTCAAAGATTTTTATCATTGTAAGTTGTTGTGATATGGACTGTGTATTTGTATAAGTGCAAAAGACATTTGATAGACTACCTGGAGAACCATATTTAGGTTTCATCTCTCGGAAATCTAATATATTGTACAGCTAGGTAAATACTTCTGAGGGAAATATTTCTGAAAACTGTAGATGATCGGATAAGTAAAATTGTCTCTGGGCTGTCCCTCTCTCTTTCTCTTTCTCTCTTGCTCTCTTTCAAAGTGAATTGTAGCAAGATCTTAGAGCAGGGTCATTCATAGAAGTGTTTGTGATTTGATGTTACGAACAGTACACACTGCTAACTTGCTGTCACATTGTTACTCATGTAATTCTTAAGACTTAGACATGGCACAGAGGTTGACTGTCCCTGTTTTTTGTTTGGGTATATCTTTTGTTTCACATTGAAAGAAAATAGAGTGTAGCATACTTTGCTCAATGTCTTCACTGGAAAGCATCATCAAATCAAAACCGTAATTTCAGAGTAGTTTAATACTTTGCTCATTATGTGAAGTAGAAAGTTTCCAAGATTGAATGCTGATCTAAAGAATGGTTTTTGACTGATGCCCTGACATTGCAACATGATGAAGTTGACTACAAGGAAAAACGAAAAAACTTAAAAAGCGTTCTCAGAAATGCTTATTCTTGTAAGACTCCTTCTCTTTGTCCATGATTAAAAAGCAATTGTATATTCATTTATGTAATAATATTTTGTACATGATCATTACAATGACGTATATAGACAATATACAACTTCCTTCTTGCAGATTACAAAATAAGTTTCAATGCATGTTATGTAGGT
Organism: Ptychodera flava; assembly: GCF_041260155.1. Classification (NCBI taxonomy): domain Eukaryota; kingdom Metazoa; phylum Hemichordata; class Enteropneusta; family Ptychoderidae; genus Ptychodera; species Ptychodera flava. The sequence continues at coordinate 38,887,677 of NC_091941.1, read as the reverse complement.
GACCATCATAAACTATACAAACACTAGAAACAATTATGTGATTTCACACTATTACAATTTTAAATAAAACTTTATTTATACAAAAATACTCAGTGTGTGTGTATGAGCTCCAAAGTACATGTTCTGCTTGGGTTCTACAAATCAGTGTGAGGCATAAATTATTTTCATAAAGTTTTTAGCAGACTTCACTCTGTCAATCTTCTTCTGTCCACAGTTCAAAGATCATCTAGCCTGGCAATGCTTATGACCTTGTCTTGCACATTTAAACATGTAATTCACAAATAGATGTGACATACTCATTCTCAGAAATATCCTATCCTAGTTCTATACATTGTAGATATCATAGCCAATGATCTCATAATTCAGAAAGTGATTTAATCCTACTTGGCACAAACATACAGCACTGAAGCAGCACTGAAGTCAAATAAGCAGTATTTAAACCAATTTTAAGCTTTTGCAAAATTTCATTTTGAAATTATGTGATCTGTGATCATACTTCATACTCCGTGTTTTTGCGTGTGTGTGTGCGTGCGTGTTTTTTTGTTACGAATTTCCATATACAATAAAGAACCATTAAAGGGTTGTATATGTGTTCATATTTGTCAATAAAGAACAGTGTTTCGTTTGTTTTTCTACACATATAGTCAATAAATGATACTTTAAAAAGTTTCTAATACAATCCCATATATGAATACTCACTTTTTCTAATCACTCACAAAGTGATTATTTACAGAGAGTGGTGGGCACACATTAGTGCTTACTCCTCATGGCAAAGGTAGGGTAGAATTTATTTCATATATGGGATTGTCTTAGAAACTTTTTAAAGTGTCATTTATTGACTATAGTTGTAAACAGTTGCTGTTCTTTATTGACAAATATGAACACAAATACAACTCTTTATTGGTTCTTTATATATATATGGAAATAGTCATATGTAACTAACAAATAAACACATTCACTTAAAACAGACAAACAAACAAACAAGGAGCCTGAGGCCCCTATGCTTTGATATGCTTGAAAACATGTCATTTACATCTACAACGATTTAATATTCTATTGCATTGCCTACAAAGACAGTGAAAACATAAGTCACAGTCCCCTGTCGTCTATTCGGCTCTGCGTCTATGCGCCCCATAGACGAGTGTACATATATGTAATCTTTCTCTAAATAAGAGCTTGTGTGTGTATTCTACATGTTACTGCAAATACTGTGCATAAGTCTATCTTTCAAAATCATGTTCTAAATGAATATCTATTTTCATAATGTTCCATAGTTTGTTCATCATCCATAAAAATATTGAACGCCTGGGTGACAAACATATCCTCTATCATAGTACACGGGCACTGATTGGTAATCCACGCCTGTGACTCACCCATACCAGTGTTGTGTTCATTCATTTGTTTTTGTATGAGGGCGCTGTATTGTTGTGAAGCGAGTGTTCAACATGGCGGAAGACTTCGCATTGGGTAATGAATTTTTCGTTGATGAGAAGTACACTGAAGCTTTGGTGAGATATTTCTTTGTTGTACGAGAAAAAGTTGTCCGTAGCAATGTGTCCATATTTTACCAACGTCAATCCCTTGTCAGGCTTTTTGAGGTCTTAGTGGCTTTGTCAAGTACCACTACCACCAACGAAGGATGTGCAATACTCGTGAGAAGGGACAGTGAAGCTGATGCAGATTGCATACCAGTACTACTACTAGCTCGATGTTTGGGATGGAACGGCATAAGCAAAGCTCTGGCTCCACAGTCTAACCTATGTAACCCAAGCGAAACTTCTATCTATGGTACTGCAGCTATCTTAGCCGCAGGTGAAATTTTCGAAGCCAACATATGTGCAGTATTCAAGCATCCCACCCAGTGAGCGGAGGGACTGTGATCCAACCATGGACATGATGGAGTACAAGCTCGTATACACCATAATCCAACATATCTGCAGTTGTCGTTCTACTTCCAAGCTTTATATATTACCAGTTACAACTGTCACCATGTTTATTCAAACCCAAACCTTAATTTATTTTTCATTGTGTAAATATAAGTTTGTACTACTGGGCCCGATCAAACTCTGTATTCAATGAACCAAGGTCACTGTAAAAATTGTGATTTAATCCCTTACGCAAATTTCTTTGTATGTCATGAGTTGTCGTTTACCTTCCAATATTACTCAGTGCCCCTGGGTATGTTGTTTTCCATGTACACAACACCTGTGTCCATTAGTCATGATGTTATTATTTCAGCAACCCCATCATAAAACATCACCCTCATCATCTTCACCTTCATCACCAACATCATCATCATTGTCATCATCATCATTGTTTTACTTTCATATAGCCCTTAACTTGTCTTGACTGTCATGTAATGTCATTTGTGCCTCGAGCACTCACTGCTCTCAGAAATTAGGTGCATTAAGCGTACTTTATTATTATTACACTATCATTCACCAGTATATTTCTCAGATCCAGGCTAATTGGCAGAAATATTTGATGTAAGCAATAATCCACAACTATCAATGGTTTACCACCACTCTTTAAGCAGTTCACAATGTAAAGATATGAGTGATAGCAAACTGTGCATATATGAAGTTTTGACAATTTAATATGCACAAGCGAGTGTATGTCATAAACTGGTCAAAACTGAGTGATTATAACCATTGCTGAGGGGGTTTAGTGCTTTTACATCATAACAGTATATTTAATTTTGGCATGAAATGTCGATCAAAAGAGGAATCTCTCTCTAAATAAGAGCTTGTGTGTGTGTGTTCTACATGTAACTGCAAATATAGCATAAGTAGTTATGTTCACATCTCCACCAAGGAGATTGCTATATTATTCAATATACTCACCGGTATGTGATACAATAACAATCATCACATCATTGTACTTGCGTAGGCTGTAATACCTTTCACTTATTGAGTGAGATGTAGAGATTGATTGTGACCCAGGGAAGGACTGTTGTCAATTACTTTAATCAGCCTATTCCTCTAGTAGGTGTACATCTCAGAATTTTATCCCAATGTAATTATAATGCCCCAGTACAATACAATACTTTTATCATGGTCATATTTAGTTAGGTATGTAAACAACGATTTCAACCTGTAGAGGATACAAGTATTATGATGCCTTTTATCCACAAGGGATCTAAAATGTCAAGTCCTTATCATCAATCTGACTTCCCAGACACAACAGCTAGAGTAACTGTCATTGAAATTTACCTTCATAGCTACATTTTCATAACTTTGTGTGTACATGTTTGTTTCATTTTATCACCAGGCTGCCTTTACAAGGGCCATCCAGACAGACTCACAAAATGTCAAGTATTTCCTACAGAGATCAGCAACTCATCAAGCCCTCGAGAAATTCCAAGGTACTAGACTGTCAGTCAATGCTAGATTAACCATCAGTGTATAATTTGTCTCTAAAGGTTAATATTTGCAAGTCAAAGTTTCAGGTTCCTCATATAACAATTCTCATTAATTATCCACAATTAGACTAAGCGTATCGAATGACTCAAATTATGGGGAAGAATCCTGTTTGATTGTTTATGCATGGAAAACATCTCATTCTTTCCTGCAAACAAATAAGAGATTTTAAATCTAACACAAAAGTGAAAGAGTGAAAAAATCTATCTCAAATTTCATGAAATTCATTGTTGTTTCTTCATGATGTTTTGTCATAATTTTCTTTAATGGTCAATAGTAAATATTTTATTGTAAGGTATTAATACACATGTAAACATGAGTTCTAATTTTTTGCTTTGCTCAAGCTTTATCAAGCAAATAAATAAATAAATAAATAAATTTAGTGTCACTGTGCAACTTTAGGATTCTGATCAGCTGAGAAAATTCCTACATGTAAAAGTAACCAATGTTTGAAGTTCAAAGTGGAAGCATTTTCTATGTTAATTTTATGGTCCCTTCCATATTACATTATGCAAGCTCCAAACTTGGTGCTTTTTCCCATGATTCAAATTACATGGGCGACTTCCTGTTCTATTTCTATCGCTTTTTGTAAAAAATCTTGCGAGTTACAAATGGCGAAAATAGCTTTTCCGGGGTAAGTGACCACAAAGCTAGCACATATGTCAAAATCATCCTTAGTGACCTTCCCCTTTAACAATCACTTTGTAAAAGTTCATCGTTGCATGAAATATGTGATACAATTTTAGTTTGTAATGTTAATGTTTTTTGTATTCTTTTACAGCATTGCAATCATTTATTTAGCTGTTTAGTTTGCTTGACAGTTTCATGGATTTGTCATCATATTTGTGTTGTATTTGTCTTTCAACACAGATGCCTTAAACGATGCAGAGAAAGCGCTTCAATTGGATAAATGCAATGCATTGGCACATTTTAGGAAAGCTCTAGCATTGTTTGAAGTCCATGATGTACAGAATGCTTACAAGGTGATTGCAATCTTTGCCGGGTTTTTTTGCCTCATTCTCCTTGTTTTGCATTTTTCTAGTGAATGCTGACAAGTACAGTGAAAGCAAAACAAATTTTTGCATTAGTCTGTTTTTTTTCATGGAATAACACTGTGATAGATTGGCTACCTTACTTTATATGAGATTTTGATGAACTGATATCATCTATTTTGTAATTCCTTAATGATAAATGTCGTAATTTCACATTTTTATTTGTCCTTTGTTATATGCTTATTTGCTTGAAAAATGTTTTCTTGTCATCACAAGGCTTTTTTATTCTGAGGTAGGAATTACCAATTTTGTTTATTTTTTAAACTTTTCCAGGTTTTACAAGAAGGCAAACAACTAGAATCAGATTCAACAGGTACTGTAAAATGAGTTCCTAGTTATTCACTTGTAATTCAAGTATTCCCAGGAATAGACTCAGTCTAACTGCAAATATTGAAGTCATCAGAAGATGGGGAGTACACCAAAGTCTTGATAAAGTGAGGAGCAACGAAGAACGTACTCAACCAGTTTCTTCAATCTTCAAACAAACTTTATTGAAAACAGGCGTTTCGGCAAAACACAGATTGCCTTCCTCAGGGTAAAAACTAACAAACAAAAATGGATAAAATCGAAAATGTCAACGGAATGGTGAATGACTACAGAAAAGTAAATACGTAACAAAAAAACAACAAAAATTTCATGATATGGAAAAATACAACACTAAGATTAAAAGTATAGATATGGTGTTATTTATGAGTGTAAGAATGAGAATGTTAAAGTTAAATCATGGTAAGGTTAAGGGACTGCACTAACCTGGATTGTGTGAGGTGCAGATGGAAATTGAAATGTCAGGGGATACCCTCTACAATTTACCATAACAATACCTGCTGTAGGAATTTCCTTATCTGACAAATGTGAAGAATTTGTTAGAATAAAACCCAAAATCCATACAGTTCCAAAAGCAAGAGAGAGTATCGTTGATTGTGATTGTGAATGGAATTTGGAATAGATTGAAATGAAAACAGATAAACAGCCCTGTATAACAGTGATATTTTCCTTTTCAGAAAAGTTTGACAAGTGGTTGAAGAAATGTGAGGAAAAGATGTCATCATTAAAAGATGTAGAAAACAGAGCTAAGAAACTGAAAACGGATGGCAATGAAAAGTTCAAGCAGAAAAACTACGAAAAAGCAGTGGAGCATTATAATGAAGCTGTCAAACTGGAGTAAGTTACTGTTTGTTGAACCAGACTTTGAAGTAGTAATACATGCTTGTTGACATCTAGTTTTTTGATTTTCAAAATCTTTCCCCGTAATTCTTTGTATTTTTTTCTTTGTTAATTTTAAAGGTGTGGCGTTTTTCTCAAAATTAAAGCATGCTAAAGTTTCCTGAATTATTCTTTTTGATAAAATTTCATTTTTTGAGGAAAAAAGAGTATGGAAATGGGAATAATCAATCTAAGCTGCATGTCTACGATAAGATACCAATATTTAATTATCTTGGATGTTTGGTATGATTTGCATTGATAAGGAATCAATACCATACAATTTTAATACTGAAACAATGCTCATTAATATAATTTGCATAAATAAATACTAATCCACTTCGTGTCTTGCAGCAAATGATGATTTGACATGACTGAATGCAATGATGATTTGACATGACTGAATGCAATGATGATTTGACATGACTGAATGCAATGATGATTTGACATGACTGAATGCAATGATGATTTGACATGACTGAATGCGATGATGATTTGACATGACTGAATGTGATGATGATTTGACATGACTGAATGTGATGATGATTTGACATGACTGAATGCGATGATGATTTGACATGACTGAATGTGATGATGATTTGACATGACTGAATGCGATGATGATTTGACATGACTGAATGCGATGATGATTTGACATGACTGAATGTGATGATGATTTGACATGACTGAATGCAATGATGATTTGACATGACTGAATGCGATGATGATTTGACATGACTGAATGTGATGATGATTTGACATGACTGAATGTGATGATGATTTGACATGACTGAATGTGATGATGATTTGACATGACTGAATGTGATGATGATTTGACATGACTGAATGTGATGATGATTTGACATGACTGAATGCAATGATGATTTGACAAGACTGAATGTGATGATGATTTGACATGACTGAATGTGATGATGATTTGTCATGACTGAATGCAATGATGATTTGACATGACTGAATGTGATGATGATTTGACAAGACTGAATGTGATGATGATTTGACATGACTGAATGTGATGATGATTTGTCATGACTGAATGCAATGATGATTTGACATGACTGAATGCGATGATGATTTGACAAGACTGAATGTGATGATGATTTGACAAGACTGAATGTGATGATGATTTGACATGACTGAATGTGATGATGATTTGTCATGACTGAATGCAATGATGATTTGACATGACTGAATGCGATGATGATTTGACAAGACTGAATGTGATGATGATTTGACAAGACTGAATGTGATGATGATTTGACATGACTGAATGTGATGATGATTTGTCATGACTGAATGCAATGATGATTTGACATGACTGAATGTGATGATGATTTGACAAGACTGAATGTGATGATGATTTGACAAGACTGAATGCGATGATGATTTGACATGACTGAATGTGATGATGATTTGACAAGACTGAATGTGATGATGATTTGACAAGACTGAATGTGATGATGATTTGACATGACTGAATGTGATGATGATTTGTCATGACTGAATGCAATGATGATTTGACATGACTGAATGTGATGATGATTTGACAAGACTGAATGTGATGATGATTTGACATGACTGAATGTGATGATGATTTGTCATGACTGAATGCAATGATGATTTGACATGACTGAATGCGATGATGATTTGACAAGACTGAATGTGATGATGATTTGACATGACTGAATGTGATGATGATTTGTCATGACTGAATGCAATGATGATTTGACATGACTGAATGCGATGATGATTTGACATGACTGAATGTGATGATGATTTGACATGACTGAATGCGATGATGATTTGACATGACTGAATGCCATGATGATTTGACATGACTGAATGCGATGATGATTTGACATGACTGAATGCGATGATGATTTGACATGACTGAATGCAATGATGATTTGACATGACTGAATGTGATGATGATTTGTCATGACTGAATGCAATGATGATTTGACAAGACTGAATGCGATGATGATTTGACATGACTGAATGCGATGATGATTTGACATGACTGAATGCGATGATGATTTGACATGACTGAATGCGATGATGATTTGACATGACTGAATGTGATGATGATTTGACATGACTGAATGCGATGATGATTTGACATGACTGAATGCGATGATGATTTGACATGACTGAATGCGATGATGATTTGACATGACTGAATGCAATGATGTGCCTCCAAAAGTTGCTTTCACAAAGTTTAATGAAGACTGTTTTCTCATAGTAACTAGCAAGTGTTGTCTTTTAGAATAAGGTATTGATGTTAGAAATGATTTACATCCAACATGCTCCTTGTACGGTTAGATTACTAGATTTTTTCTTGTTGTGTCAGTATGGTACTAGCTCTTTGGTTGAATGACAGTTAATTCTCACCTTTACCAATCCATCCAGAACAACTCACCCAGAACCAACTAGCCCAATACCAATTTGCCTGTTGCTTAAGATTTACATGTTATAATATATCTTGTGTTATAGATTCCCTGTACCTTTTATTATAAAGTTTTACGGAGTGTCTATTGACAAGCACCTGTCGAAAATTGGCTATTGACCAGTGGGAAAATTTTTGCCAAAATTCACCACATTTTAGCGAAATAAACTGCTCTTCTTCCTCTTAAATGAAGAAAATATTGTTCTGCCATGTAAAAATTACAAAATAAGTTCCAATACATCACAAATTTAACATTTTGTAAGCAGTAGCTAAAGCCATCATACGTGGTACTGTGTCTTTTGAGCACAGTCCTGTACATGTTCTCCATGTGTATTTTGGTTGATTGTCGTTGTCAATTTCAAGTATCTTGCGTCTTGAATATCGCGTCTGACACACCACATACTGTGGTCACACGTTATTTTTAGTCAATGATTTGTCAGGATAAGGTACTCATAAAAATTAAAAATTGGTTGCGGGCCAGTTGGTTTAAGATGAGTTGCAATTGGGAGAGTTGGTTTCATGCGAGTTGGTATTGGGCAAGTTGGTATCGGGCGGGTTAGAAAAGGTGCAAGTTAACTGATACCCCTTTGATGAGGAGTATACCTCCGTAGTGTCAGTCAACAGTGTACATTGAAATGGAGATTACTTCAACCCAGTAAGAGCAGCTATGATGGTACAGTCCTCAAATTTCAAAAACAGTTCAACTAAAAGATTTAAACAATGATATTATCCTCAATGATATTATCGTGTAGTCTGTAAAGTAAGAGTCATTCATCTGGCCTGAAGTTCATGTGAACTATTACAGTGTAATCAGTCAATTAGAATCTTAGCTGTGCTATCAGTCCGTGGTTCATGTTCACCCTGACATCCATAGTACATGTAAGTGCATCTGTAACTATGGTAATGGCATTTAACACCTACAAATGTTGCTTTCTTGATAGAATTCCAGCAGAAGCAAAGTCACTCATATTTGGTAACATGGCAAATGCTCTTCATAAACTTAGGGATCACAGTGGATGTTTACAAGCAGCAACCATGGCAACAGAATTGAACCCAACATGGAAAAAAGGTTTGTTGAGCCGATTGTGTGGCAACATTTAATAAACGAGGACATTCCTGGTGGTTGCAGTGATAATGAAATGTGCTCAACTTTGACTCTATGTTTTAATGCCAATTGATTTAATTTGAATGTAGATGAAATCAGTGAGATAAGGTTTTCCTTCAAGTCCATTTCCACTGTCAATATTTACCAATATGCAATACCATAAAAAATTAAAAAAAATAAAAATCATTTCCAGTTTATGTGTTTGTCAGTATGAATAATAATAGTAATAATAACTTTACCCTGTGTGAGTAGCTGTCTTTTAGAGATTACTCTGATATTAAATTATCTCAAACTTGTCCATGAATTACATTTATGTATGGAGGGTTACTTTGTTCATTTCTGCAGGTCACTATTGGAAGGGCATGTCCCTATTTTATTTAAAAGAACCAGAGGATTCCATCAAAGCATTTCAGGTATTAGAATAAATTTACTCGTCACAATGAAAGAACACAGAGCAGTATGATGAAATGTGCTATTGTACATTACACTTTGTGATGTTTTGTCATTTTTAAATCTTGATTTGTACAATTAGATAGTTGACCTTAGCTTCAATCTACCCATTTTAAAATTGTATCAACAATGATCGTATTAAGAGCCCAATATCAGTGTCACAAGTGTTACAAGAAAAGCTGTACTTGTAATATTTTTGTACATTGTGTGTGTATGTGAGAGAGAGAGAGAGAGAGAGAGAGAGAGAGAGAGAGAGAGAGAGAGAGATATTGCTCATCGTATGAAGCGATAGAGGTTGCTTGATTTCTGTATCTGTTTTTCCAGACTGGCCTTCACATTGACCCAACAGATGAAGATTTTCAATTTAAGATCTCTGCCATACAGTACTGCCAAGAACACCATGTACAGCTTGAAGCATTTTCATCAGAGGATCAACTTAATATTTACCAATCTCTCCAAAGAAATCTAAATTTCATCAAAACAGATGTAAGTGTATCCTACATATTTCAGTTGGCATGTCAGTTGACAGGGTTTGCATACATTGGCTGTCAAAACAACTATGATGTGATGCTCAAAAATATCAGCATGTGCAGGATATTCACAGTTGTTTTAAGGTCAAGATTGATATAGAGTAGTTAACATGATCTATTTTCTATAATCATTAGACACTGCAGACGTCTACAAAAATGCTGAGATCTTGACTAAAATTATTTTGAGTGAAAACTATGTATAACTGCCCAGTTATACCATCATTCATAATAATACCCGTTAACGTATCAGTTTCTCTATATTTTGAAGGTCGCATTGTTTTTCCTTCCGATTAAGAAATTCACACTCACATCACAGTGAAATGTCAATATCTTTCAAGTGTCAAGATTTCTTTTGTATTCTTTTCACTTTACAAATGTAATTATCCCTTTAGCTTGGAAATTTTCTCAGTAGAGATCATGGATTTGGTACAATGATCAGTAACTCTAACTTTGATGATTTTTTCACTAATTTGTTTTGCATGTCAATTGCAAGTTCTTGTTCCACTCCCCAAAGCATATTGAAATACCTACTATTTAGCTTGTCAACACAGTGTCTTCATATGTAAAAAGCACTGTTATTACATTTGTATAATTGTTTACATGTGAATTTTAGTACTGACAAGAGTTCACTGGCCATCTGTGACAATGCAGTTTACACATATACAGACTGAGTTGACAAGCTGTATACTGTGTATCTCATAATGCTTTGGGGAGTATGTACAAGAAACTGTGGTTGCAATTACCAGGAAAAACAAAAATAGTGAAAAATTCCTTAAAAGTTACAGCTGCTGGCCTTTTGATAATCAAGATTGTCTTACTTTAATTTTTTCGTTTTCAATTTTTTAGTCATTTGCTAGAGACATAATGAGGCTGTCAATAAAAGGTGAGAAAGTATATTTGACTTTTTCAGTAAAATTATCCATGATATATTATGGTATATTGATAAAAAATCAAAATGTCCCTTGTATATAACAAGAAGATAAATGATGATTCCTGCTCAAAAGGCCTAAGATTTCAACTGGGATTTTGTAAGATGCAAGTCATTAATTTTCCTAGGGATGTTATTTTACTGTATTTGATATTTGAGACATCATCACTGACATCTTATTCACAGGTTTGTCAGTGAAACAATAGAATCTATGATTGTTTAACATTTTACTAGGGTGAAAGCCAGCATTAATATGGAAATATGTATGCAAATGGGCTTAATTTATAAACAATATGTGATTTCAAGTGAAGTAAACACCATGTGCGACTTTTTATGCAAATCTTACTGAAAACCAAAAGAAAAGATAACAGGATTAAAAAAGTCCCAGAGGAACGTGTGGTCTAATATGGTATTATAATTGATATCCATCCAAAACTCTATGGTGCTTCAAAAGCTTCCCAATCGATATCACACTTGATTGTCATAAGGAGTAGAAAGTGGTGGTAATTTTGTTTACCCTTAGAGTCACCATGTCAACAGGTGTTGCAGGTGTTACAACATCACACTATGGCGCCATGCACTTACTACCTATTTGAAAGTAGACCATTCTATGTGACCCTCTTTTTCTGGAGCCAGCACAAGAAATGACAAGAACTTCAGAGGAACTACCAAAGAAAAACATTACAACATTCAACATATTGACTATTGCTGTATTCTATTTCCCAAAAAATTCTTGTTCCTAACAGCCCAAATTTTATGTTGGCAAGATTGCATCGTATGAAGGTGGTGAGCGGCAGCCATTTTGTTTCTGTAATTTATTTACTTGCAAGTTCCAAATGTAGTTTGGGAACACCCCAAAATTGATGACATTTATCTTTCATATAGGCCAATTTTCTCATCATCTGTCAAAACATTATCTTCTCTGAAACAAATTGTCCAATACATGGGAATATATTCAGTTCACATATCTTGCATACAAACATCTTTTTTTGAGCAGAAATAATCAGGTCAAAAATGATCACAGTACATTAGAGCTTCTTAACATTCAATACTGCTTTCACACATACAAGTACCTGAATATACATTTACATACTGAAGGAGCTTTAATGCCAATGACAGTATTTCATGTATTATTGTATATGTATTGCTGTAGGCAAGGATAAGATTCGAGGAACACAACCCACAATAATAGATCATCTTGGTGTTCTAATGCTCACTGAAGTTCCAGTAAATGCGTAAGTATTGCATACAACACTCATATCAGAACTAGAATGATGCTTTGTTCTCTACTCCTGCCTTAAAGGCACATGAGCTGCAATTTTGACATTAGTTTCATGATTTTATATTTAGATTAAAATTATTTCATAGAAATGTCCTTACTCAGAAATGTTTACTCAAGTGTAATTATCCCCTGAGTGAGACTGCAATGGGAGATTTCAGTAAGACAAATAATAAACGGGTGTCACACCAAAATATGGCCGCCTCCATGCAACTACATAATAAACAGTGTACGGCGCATGTATACATTTGAATCTTTATAAATACAACGTGGTGCAATCAACTGAAAGGGCGGGAATGGGATTAACTCCACTTTGACAAAAAATTCTGTTTTTCACATAACATGGAAAGACTTTGAAAATGGCAGGAAATTTAAAATGAACAAAAATATGTTCAATTTTTTGCCCATTCTGCCACAAGCAAATGTTGTTGAGACAAAGTTAATGACTATACATTCAATTTGTAGATGTCAATGAATATCTAAGGAAATTGGAGGTACTTCTAAGAGTTGCAGTTCATGGGCCTTTAAGCCCATGCAGTTATGGTAAAGATATCTTTCCGTGTCCACTTTGTCCATTGCTGCTGCAATCGTATTTGTATATCATAACGCTTTATCAATCTCACTCAATGATACACCCTTTAATCAGATCAAGACAAAAACTTGTAACTTTGAATTCTTCAAATTGCAAGTTTTGTTTTGTCTAGACCATCCAAAGTCTTGATTGATATGTCAATTAATTGATTGATTTTTATTACCGTTTCAGTCTGACAGAGAGAGACCTGCAGATTCAACGTAAATTGAAATCAGAAGACATGCACAAAGTGTATGTGTCTGGCGTTGTCAATACAGACACTGGTTCACAGAGTCTAGTATTTCAAGACACATCCAATCTGAAACCAATACAGAGTGTAGTCTTGAGGTAAGCTTTCATTTCAAAGAAGGAGACTCAGCAAGAACCAGACAGTAACAACAAATGTAATTCATCCCTACATTCACATATAAAGTTGAGAACATCACAGCTGTCAGAAGTCTAAGATCAGTGTTGTCTGTATGGATCGATGGATTCACCCTTCATTAGTCCAATAGACCATCAGTATCATTCATCACTAGAGGGGGTGCACCATAATCCTCCAGGCTCTCACTGAGTACGCCCGCAAGTGACAAATCTTCTGGTTGAAACGGACCATTTTATCAGTGGAATTTCTTGATAAGTGTATGTGAGACTAAAAAACTTGTCCTGGGTTCAAGCATCTACGAACTTGATTTACTCTTCTCTTGGAATTCAGACTCAAAGCACCTTGATTGGCTGATTTGACACTGTACACGTCATATTCATTATTTAATTTTTCATCAAAAACTGTCACATTCTTCCTCTGCAGAACATACTGTAAGGACAATCATTTGATGTGAATCCATCCTCAAGCTCTGAAAACAAATCTCACAAAGTGATATCACTTTCTGGAATTTCCACCAGAGCACTGAAATCATTGCAAACAAACACAGCAATGAATTCTTTGTATGTCAGCATCTCCTATACCCCATACATATAATTTTGAATGACAGAGAGAGAAAAATTCAAACCATCAAAATATGATTGCACCACAATCAACTAACCATGTGTTGTGTACTATATTTCTTTGTGTATCCTAGGCTAACAGTGGAAGAGGCAAACAAGGCACCATTTAATGAATACTTGCCTAATTACACATGACGTTCTACTTCATATCACATAGTCAAAGTCTGCAACACAAACCAAAAGAAAAAATACCAAACAGAAGCAGAACTGAACATAGTTTCAAGGATTTACCCCTTGAATTTATCTACCAGGGCATTATCCTCGATCTCAGCAGGGCCACATCGTTTCCATGGAAGCCAACCACATCTCTGAATGTTCAGATGATCTTCATGTAGATCAAGTCCGAAGAAGAGTACCACAAACATGCCTTTTGTAATTTAAGGGAACCATAGGCATATTTGCACTTGTTAAGTCTGCTTGGGAGTGAATATTTTCTCCTCAAGCTAGGTGTATTCATAAACAGTACCCCCTCTCTAGCCACTGTGATCAAACTCCCTATTACAAGTGTAAATGTGTCTTCTGTTCTGAGGGACTATAAATCAAGTTGTAGGTACAGCATTCTGGACTTCATATATCTCTGAATGGATCTTTTGCACGTTTCGAGACACAGTATCTTTTAAGTTAAAGACATGATATTTGAAAGGCACATTGTCATGGCAGTTTCTACATCAGTGTAAAGGTTCAGTTTCTGTCTTTTTGTCATTTAATGTTCAAGTCTCTGTTGTTATTTTACTCGTTACAAAACTTGTGAAATAAAGAAAAATGCAACTCAAAACTTGTCAAATTTACATTATTGTTGTCCTTTCATCTTTACTCTGATGATGTTTAGTTAAATATTACAAAGTTTCATTCACAAAGTTGTTCACTTATTGCTGACCTTCACAGAGAGAGCTTACGCGAATAGACAGAATCTGTCGCTGACTTTCACGTTGGAGAAAGCTTATTTTACTTGCTATTTATTTATTTATTTATTTATTTATTTATTTATTTAGCAGTGTACACATACGTGACATTGGCATAAAATGAAATACAAAACAAAATGAATTACAAGATTGAAAAACTTCACAAGAAAGAGATGAATAAGCCATCTCAAAATTACATTTTATATACTTTCATCAGCTCATTAAAGAACTTTGCAGTGAAATGCACAAAAGAATCATCAGAACAAGACATTATGTATTTGAAGAAGGACATCTTGTCAAAATGTTTCAGCTGAAAGTGAATATCATAAATAGAATTACAGTAAGTATCTTGGCCTTGAGTAGGTGCACTTTGACAAATCACTTTTGCATAAAGTACAAAGTCTAAGGTGTCTAAGAATATTCTTATAACAACCAACTTCTATTGGGAAAATATGATTTGAAATTCTTGTTTTTGTTAATGCTGTTCTATCAAAAGGATTTTAAACAAGAGACAGATACTTCTCATATTTGAAAACAGTTTTAATCTTACAAAAAATATTTAGTTTCTCATTTCTTTCTATGGCTTTCTTCCAGAGATCAACAAATTTTGCTTTCAAGGACTTTAGTATTGTCCCAATAACTATTACCATTCTTCACTCTCATTAAGTGTGAACAATTACAGAATGCACACAGATTTAACAAAGTCTGAAAAAGTAAATAGACCTTGCTCATGCAATTTGTTTTCAAGTTCAAATGCTACAGCAAGGAGACTGTTGTTTTAAGGCTTTCAAAACGACTTCAATATTTAATCACATTAACAATAATACATAGCAGAAGTGGGAGACGCCCAAGTTCTCCCAAACAGGCATGAATGCATGCACTTTTATCAACACCAAGAATGTATCTGCATGCCTTCATTTGAACAATCTCAAATTCACCGTTAGGTTTCAGAAGTAATCACTGAACCTTTTGGAAGATTGATTTAATGCCAGATTTTTTCACTAGCTTCTGTACAGAATACATTATTTTTTCCCTAGAAACACACGCTCACTGTGGTGACATCATTTTATTCATTTCTACGCTGGAGATATGTTTTCCTAATTCTTTCAGAGGTCACAACTGGTAACAAAATTACGGAAATTAGAAAGGCATAGAACCATAACATCAATGTTTGCATTTTCCAGAGGATCTGTACGTACATGAATGCTGAGAGACAGCATTCAAATTTCTCTTGATTTTACATTTTTTAATTTAGTCATAATAACAACTATTACTTATATTTGGACCTATGGTGACCCTATAAACAATGATGGTTTGCTGACCAACAAACATAGGACTTCTATGGGAACATCATTTACCCATTCCCTAACCATAAGCTCTGGTTTAATTTCTGTACATAATCCCTTGGTGTACAAAGCTACTCTCTACTACAAAGAAGACACTGATTCTCGACAAATTCTTCCTCAATCTGTCACAATTCAAGGAAGCATGATGTTTTTTTTTTGCATATTTGGCAGAAAATATCTTTTAGTTTAAGGGATAATGCATGTGAAATCTGATTTTGCAATTGGGTTGTCCAACATATCAGAATATATGAAATTCCAGCCGACAGATCCAGCTGGTTGGTCCACTCCAAGTTATATGCCATATACACATACATTGGTTTCTGGCCACTCACTGTATATCTACTGCATTCTTGAATGAAACTTGTGGATGTGTCAGGCGATGTGTATGCATAAATTTTCAGCATCGATGGAGACATAGACAGGAAGTTATGGCCTGACGCGCCAACTTAAAAAGAAATTATAGATTGGGAGCATAGATCATTCTGATATTTTGCCAGGTGACAGTAACAATACATACGCTTATCTGTTAAACGGAACAAGAGAAACCTTGGCTGAAGTGAACAAAACCGATAATTTATTCACAAGTCTGCAGTTCATACTTTCACATCTCATTGTGCTGACACTAAAAGAAATAAAATATCTGTTGCACCGCTTTCCCAAGGGGACTCAATTGTTGATTTCTGTTTACAGATCACAAGTTTGCATAGTCCAGACATACCTATTTTTTAAGTAAAAAACTAAAAAACGCATATTTTTGAGAGAAACAAACATAAGCTTACGCACAGTGATTTTGGAAAATAACCACATTTTTCAAAATGTTCAGATATAGAGCTAACAGAAAATACATGACTTGTTTGGCGCCAAACGTGAAATTTAATGAGAAAAAGTGGATTCAAAATAACTATCCCTCAACATGGGTTTCACCACACGTTTCAAATAATTTTTATCATTAGTGCCATTTAAAATATGCAAGTTTCTGTTCATTCTCACATCAAAAATGTCTCAATGGATACCCTAAATATAGGCATTCCTTATTTAAAAAATAAGAAAATTACTTTTTGGTATGCTATGTTTGACATTTGTGAACTCAATCTAAGAGCAGAGTTTGGGCTAATTTCCTGCAAAAGACTGGCAATAAATACTTCAGACTTTAAAAAAGAGGAGCCAACCAGAACATCATGAAGGCGCTTTGATAACTGAAGTGTTTCAGCAGTCTGGTGTTATACTTTCAGTCTGTACACTTTGATGAAAGCACTACTAACTTGCTGAATCCAAATAAACGCTTAGACTCTGTCTTCCGTTCTTCGCCCTATGTAAGGGTCGCTGTCTGATGGCTGTCATACACAAACTTTAGAAATCAGGTACATTACCACAGGATCATGAATAGGCAGTAACAAAACACAAAAAACACAAGAATCTGTAAAAGTAAAATAAAAATTCATTTTTGTAAAAATACATACTTCTAATACTGGAAGAATAAAAACTCTGTAACAATTAATAATTTTGCCTCTGCAGATAATAGACTAAGCATTTCAAGGATTGTGTGTCTCCTCCAAAATAGATTTTTCATTACTAAGCTGTACATGCCTCCAGCAAAGTGAACCTGTAAATTGTGAACAAATGTGGTCTGAAGAATTTAAACACTTAGCCGTACTCCAGCGAGAAATTGTGAATGTCTATGACAGGTAACTTTATATTTCCTCCAGGCCTTTGGACATATTAACCAATTTGCTTCAGTCACGATAGGACCCACAGATTGTGTGATCACAAAATGGTTTAATTCTCACATTGATTTGTTTACTGGTAACGTGTTTTGAGTATTGCACAACAACACAACATGTTTGCACTGTCTAGTCTCCAGGGAAACTGGTCTTCTAGTAAACATTAAGCTATGGTGAACAGTACTTAGGTTTTATATAATTGTTTTATTGTATCTTTCAAAAGTCTGAATTAAACCCAGCTGAGTCTCTTCGAGGTGAAGCGACTGTGATATAAACTCTATACTGTTCTCTGAGCAGTTTTTGAAAATGTCAAATCCTCACATTCCAAGGGTATTCCATGAAACTTGGTGAACTTAAATTTCAAGAGGATTTAGATCGCTCTCCGCACATATCTAAATCTCCTACGGTATAAACGCTGTTACTCTCACAGTATTTCTTCAGAATCATTCATAAAGGATAGTATCACCCCACTCACAAAAATAGCGTTGTTTGTCCCCTTTTGTTGAAGTGGCTGGCAGAAAGAAATCCGTTGCTTGGGACGCCGAACTGACCTCAAATAACCCACATATAGAGCAGACTATTGTTGGTATACAATGTACCTACAATGTGTATTTTGTTTGGGGCATAGATATCTGTTACTCGAGGAGTACTCGATGGATACGTACCGAAATGGCCTTACAAAATACTTCATGACCTCTTCTTACTGTCGAGTTCAGCTTCCATCCGGCACTAACTCCGAATAGGAAAATCAGTAAGCAAAGAAAGCAAAGAAAAACAATATCATCATATCTCAGTTCTATAGTAGAGCCCATCTCCAAAGATTGCACTCTAAAAGTGTGTAACTGCGCTTGCACTCGACTGACAATAAGCGCAGTAATACTAAGTGTTTGGATATAACGGTTAACAAATCAAAGATGGCCACTCATAAATATTAATGTCTTATAATTAATATTTATGACAGCATACATTAGTAGCACCATTTCTCACTCCTGCCACCAAAAGAAATATCGTCAATCTGAGTCATTTTATGTTAGTACCGTCAATGCTACCTTTATGTATTTAATGCCATTTTGTGCAATTTTCTGTTAATTATCACACCAAAAATGTCTCAACGGATACTTCTACAGAATTCCCTGATTGAAAAATAAGTAAATTGCCTGTTTTCCTATGCTATGTTTGATATTTTTGCGCTCAATAATCTAAGAGCAGAGTTTTGGCTAAAGATGGCATAATTTATTGTATCCAGCAAAACACTGGCACTTAATTCAGAAAAAAAAATCAGACTTTTAAAAGGTGAGGAGCAAATGAACATCACGAAGGTGCTTTGATATCTGAAGTGTTTCAGCAGTCTGGTGTTACAGTTTAAGTCTTTCTCTTTGAATGTGCTACTTGCTGAAACGCTCAGACTCTTGTCTAGACTCTTTTCCCCCGATGTACCAGGAGAAAGGGTCACAATGTCATGGCCGAAATTTGCATGATGTCCAGTACACAAGTTGTAGAAATCACCTCACCCAAGAATGTTTCCTGTCTTTCTACAGTCTCAACTATAGGGAAGGACTTTGCGTGCAAGTTGCATTATGTCCGGCTCAGAGACAACGATAGAAATTTTAACACAGATATTTCTCTATCGTGTGATCATATCAGTATGCTGTCGTTATTCAACTTATATTAGCAATATGTCCTCGTGGTATCTTGTCAACCTACACCCAAACTAACCAGGTTAGTCAGCGTTCACAACGTAACTAACTTTCTCGACAAGATCGACCTAATAATCTACTCATTTGTCTTTCACGTGTCCATATTAAGGGCAAGTAAGCTCACTTATATCTTATATTTCATCTTATATCTAGGCATTTTATAATTCATACGAAATTTTTGTAATGGTTGACTGAAAATACCAGTGACTAAACAGTTGACTTTACAGAGCATAGCAAACGTTAACTCTAGTTTTACATGGTGATTCATTTGACTGAAATATTCGGTCTTGTATGGATCTCCGCAAACTCCGACCCTTGTTGTAACAGTAACGTTGGAGTTGGCGGAGACCCATACACGATCAGGTGATTCCGATAAACCAAATAAGATCTGCATTTCGACACTTAGTAATGCATGATTCCTCAGTAAGGATTGACAGCAGAAGTGCAAGCTAAAAACGATCACGATATTAATGCCGGACGATCTACAGATAAAATGTAGAAATCATAAGAAACTCGTCATTGCGGTCAACTGACGTCATCGATGGTCGCTCTAAACGACATTAGGTTACTGAGTTGTTTTTCGATCAATTGTTTTGCTTCTTAACCAATTTTCAATCATAATTTTGACTTTCCTGTACATTTAATTTGTTCAATTACATAAATATTTGACTTAATCAAGTTTGTCCTACTATTTGTATTTGTCAGGGAAATGTCTACAGACAACGAAACGAAGTACATGTTTTGTATTTATACATTTTTTACACTTTTTACCCCAAACTCTAACAGTCCTCTCGACAAAATACCGAAGGTAAAATCTACTTCGAGTAGACATTAAATGAAACAAATGGATATAATGTATTCAACGTAAAAAAGATAATGTATTTCGTGGAAAGCTCTCTCGGCGATTTTCCAATCGTAAAATGTATTTCATGCACAATTTCCATGGAAGGTCCTCCCGAACTTGAATCATATCCCATCGGCCCTCCCGACGAAGTCTTGATCGTTAGATGTATTTCATGCGGATATTTGTTGTAAAATCTGTAAATAGTGGATTCAGTGCAAGATTAATTAATGTAAAACTGGCACAATTCTTGACTTCTGGCCATGGATATCTTACAGTCCGATCTAAATACCTTTCCCTCAGATTTATAGAACACAGAAACGACTTCACTATCCATGACTCAGAATTATATGGTAAAGGCAAACTAATCTGTTGATTTACTGTTTATTCTATGCATGAGTTTGTTATTTGATTTCAATATCATAATTTTTAAGGTGATATTAGACATAATAATGAATTCAAACACTTAAACCTCACGTCTAGAAATAAGAAATTGCTCAATATACGCGAAATAGGTTTGAATACTGTTTAGCAGACTTTGTATACAGTATATCAATATTTTCTTCGATATACATGTAGTCCACTGGACAACCTTGGGCTGTGATGTCCAATTCACCACAATAACTTGCCCTTGACATGATCTGTTTTGGTAAATTTGAAGCCAGTTGGAGGTTTAAAGTTATTATTGAAATGTTATTTTAAAGTTATTTAACTACCGTTGAAAATCACAGGTTTCTTTTACACCATGTTGAAAGCATGGGAAGAGTTGATTTTGAAAATACCACACCATGGAAATAATTTAAATTCCAGAAAAACTCCTCTATGGAACAATAAGGACATTTTGATTGGCAAACGTTCTGTGTTTTACCAGGAATTTGTGGAAGCAGGAATTCTATATTTAGAACAACTGTACAATGAAAATGGTCAAAAGCTGGACTGGGATTCTGTACATAGTAAAGGTATCCGTCAATCATCCATATCGAAATGGTTTGGACTAAAAAGTGTTATACCAGCCAACATACAAGTAAATCAGCGAAGTACAGCTGATGATGACGATGAAATCAAAATTGTATTGAAAAATAACAGGTCAATTAGTGTTGAACTGTGTAATACAAAAGTAGACACACAGATAATTAATGACATTAATTTTATACAACCAAAATCAGAACTGTACTTTAAGGATGAATTTAAAATCAATATTGACAACTGGGACCAAATTTATCAACTTCCATTTAAAATAACTACAGACTCTAAATGAGAGAGTTTCAGTTTAAAATATTACACCATATCCTATATACAAATGCTAAACTGAGTAAAATGAATCTGCCCATGGTTAATAATGCTCTATGTTCTTTCTGCAAAAACAACAAGGAAACTGTACTCCATATTTTATATGATTGTCAACATGTACAGTTATTTTAGGAATAGTTTTTTATGTTATGGGGACAAAAATTAAAATTGAGAATAAGACCAAAAATATGACAGATCATACTAGGTGATCCCAAACTTTCTGTTATTGTGAATTTCCTAATTCTTATTGGTAAAAGGTACATTTATATCTGTCGTACGAGAAAGGAGCTACCCAGCTTTATAGCATACAAAAGATTTGTTAACTCTGTACAAAATACTGAGTTTCACATCGCCTTAAGAAAAGAGAAAAAATGTCTGCACATAATAGGAAGTGGGGAATTTACAATTCTAATATCTACCGAGACCCATCCACAACAGACATGACACATGATAATGATAATATATGATGAATGTTCAATACTTTATTGGCTTCTGTAATGTAAAACAATTTTTTTCTTAGATGTTATAAGGCATGTATTAAAACTTTATTGATAACTCCAATAAAAAAAATTGAAAAAGTTTGTGAAAGAATTTGATCCGGGGAAATTCCATGTAGAGTCCTGGTTACGAAGTATAAGAAGATGATTGATTTTATGAACATTAAGGCTCTTGGCTGGCAGTCATGATAGACCATGACAAATTGCGGCAACCATTTGTGAAGGGGTAATTTTTCACACGACACAACGCAAAACACTACATCTTGTTTTTCCAAGTTTTTTGAAAGGAAGTAAAACTTATTCACACATAATCACTTTAATAGTAGATATGTCTCCCATGAACATGAAGCGTCATGTCTGGGCAGTCCGTCTCCGAGATTATTTTTCAGTTTACTAGAGTCCCTAACCTTGCTCATACTAAAATATATCACTTTCGACGGGAAACTAGTCAATGAGACTTTGTTGCATTCATGAGACTGATTTGGGGGAAAAAAGAAAGTTTGGAAATGTACCAAATCTTGGTTAGTTGGGCCCGTCGAAGAGCTATTTTTTCCTGTCGCCCAAAGGGGCAAAAAGACAAAAAATTAAAAAAACGACAAATAAACCATAGGACAAAGAAAGACTAACAAAGATACTGACTGCAAAATATTTACTCGACAGGAATGCTGAGACTTATAAGCAAGGTATTTAATCACCCTGCTACAGAATGGCTCTCTCTCTCTCTCTCTCTCTCTCTCTCTCTCTCTCTCTCTCTCTCTCTCTCTCTCTCTTGTCATCATCTTACACGAGGTACGGTCATAACTTGAAGACAGCAATAATAGAATACACTGATACGTTAATATTGAAAACGATCTCATTGACACTACTCAACATTGACGTTGCTGTTTCTGTGTTGTGATACTGTCCCCCTTTTCTTTGATTCTGTAAATTAGCGGATACTTTTTGATCAAATGTACTCTTATATATCTAAAAAAACTGCGTCTTTTTGTTGAAGTGTCTAGTAATTATCTTGAAATCTATATTATGCCAATGGATACCCAGCCATCATAGGAGTGGTACCAGCGGATGTCCAATGTATCCTTTGTACTGATTGGCAAGCTGTCTCAAATCATACATACAGGTACTTTAGCCTCAGTTACGATTGACGATTGCTCCATAACACATCAGTAGTGCGCGTATGCCACTATGTACAGGGTGATATTCTACTACACTTATTTTGTTGTAAAGGGTCATTTAAGGAGGGAGGGTCACCTTTTACATTTGTGGGGTCCGATGTATTTACGATATGAACGGGCCGTATTTTACACTTTCTACGCAACTTAAAATCCATCGACCCTAATCCCTGTAAAGGGATGGAGGCGCCCTAACGTATTTTGAACTTCCGCTCGATTTGAAAAGTTTCCAATGCCGCCAAATGGATTTGCCTTCTGCCTGCTTGCCCCTCTCTCCAACAAAACTTCCGACTGTCCCCCAATGTTTCCATTGTAATCTGCTTGTCAAATACCTCCCCTCTGCCAATCGATGAGCTCCTGTTGGCACCCGAATCATACTCCCTGCCCTCCCCATTTGGCCTTTCCACAGTCACCTCTGGTCTATTCCGCTCTGCGTCTATGCGCCCCATAGACGTGTGTACATATGCCTGAGAAGAAGTACACACGTTTATGGGGCGCATATATAGATGCAGAGCGGAATAGACCACAGTTGACTGTTGCCTTTCCGTTGATACGGAAACAGTGTGCCCGCCCCTCCGGCTCGTCAGGAAATTGCTTACGGACAGCTTTTATAGGAATTTTGTCCGCTGCCTCTAAAAATAAGTCAATCGTTCAGGGTCTAAACAGAATTAATATGAGGAGGGCTGGTGCATTTCAAAAACTGGATGCGTGAACAGTACTGACCCCCATGATTGCGAGCTTAACCAATAGTCCGGCAGCCAGTGGGGTAAACCTTGCTTTGTGGTCTTAAGTTTTTTTCTTGGTGGATTTTGTTTGTCGAGACCACCACAAAAAGAAATTTAATTACTGGCCCTCTGTCAGCATTGAGCAATT
Source organism: Ptychodera flava (assembly GCF_041260155.1). NCBI lineage: Eukaryota > Metazoa > Hemichordata > Enteropneusta > Ptychoderidae > Ptychodera > Ptychodera flava. The sequence goes on along the minus strand of NC_091941.1, from coordinate 38,863,335 downwards.
TGAGAAAATTAGCATAATCAAAATGGCCGCCAGCTTATTGCACTTTGTATGAGAAAGAAGACTCAAATAGCTTTATACATACTGTAACTTTGTTTTTCTCGTTATATCACCAAGCAGTTGCTAACGGCAAACTGGAACATAACTATTGGCATATATTATTTGAATGACATGCTAATTTGCATAATTTCAAGATGCCGGCTTTTACATCACTGTTTTAATGGTTGCGCGTACATAAACTTCTTTTTCTGTTGCAAATTTAATGTTGATAATCAGACATATAAGCAGCCGACTAGTTTAGCCTTCGCTCATTGTCGAGTACTTGTCTGTTTACTTGTAAAAAGATATAAACTGATGCCGACAGTGTTCTGGTAATTGTGTTTCGCTCTGCCAAGAGCCTCTGTTATGTTTCTAAGTAAGTTAGTGATCTTTATGCCTTGGCTAAAACCAACCTGAGTATAGTGATTTTCTAACCAAAACAATGATTTAGTAAGGTGGGTACATTTTCCTAGCTCGACTATAAATGCATTTTATGTACATTTAAGAAAAAAAACGTTGTGATTTACACTACTTTCGAGGTTGATATGGAATCTGCTGACGTCACATTGAATCCATGATAAGTCACACTTTGTGTATCAGAAAAAGACTATGGGTTTGGAGTACAATGACTTATAGAAGATATTTCCAAAGTTACTCGGGTTTTCTAAAGGTAAAAAGGGGAAGGCGGCTCATATACTATTTTTGAGGATGTTCAGTTTTTTTTCGTATGTTACTCTTAATATGTGTATTGGGGTGGGGAGGGGGTTTATTTATTTTTGGATGTACTATGACGATTCGTCGTTCGGTCTGTAGTGTCAAAAATCATTTGTTATCCATTTTAACGTGCATTTCGAAACTCTTAAATGTGAGTTCTTCTTCAGTCTCTTAATATTGTTATCCTTATTTTGTTCGTGTATGACCTCTAGAATTACATTTGTTCATTTGTTCATTTGTTCGTTTCTTCGCTTCGATAAAGTGTGTATGTGCGATGTATGATAGTGAGCATGCGTGCGTGAGTGCTTCACGAACTCTACAACGTGTTGAGCGGTCTCAGTCAGAAAAATGTAACAACTTAGCCGGCTATTGAACCACTCTTTTTTGGGAGTGGAGATTTAGCCGACTGGTTCTGTCTGTGGCCTCCCAGCTAGGCGACTGATGCCGTATGTTGTGGGTTCGAATCCGATTGAAAACTATCCGAATTAGTAACGAAACTATTATTGATATATTTGGATCTGAATTCAATCCAGTGTGAGATTGTATATTTGTATTGTCTGTGTATGGCCTGTTTTCCTTTGGATGTTGTTGAACTCTCTTGTTCTTTACTTATGTGTTGATTTGTTTGTTTTTTCTCTTTTTCGTTGATCCTTTGCGTTGATTTTGGCTCTTACTACAAGTAATTTATCTTTTAAGTTTTGTTTCTCTTGTATGCTATTATTGGTTTTTCAGGGAACAAAAACTGAAGACGTTCATCGCTTTCAATTATTTTCCATTTCATTGTTAGTGCTTTTACATCGTTTGTTCTAATTTGTGGACTGTATTTGGTTGCGTATGTATATTAGTTTTGTTATTATTGATTTTCCCTAGTTTGAGGTACGATTCGCACTTTGTGTGTCCAACTTCCTTTTTCTGATTGTGCGATTTCTGTGGTCTTATAACCTTGTTTTTGTTTTGTTTGTGTTTTTGGTTGAAAATTCAACTTTCTTGTGAAAGTCCTGGTTATTATCATATGTTGTTACAAGGGCATATCTCAGCAATTTACCTTAATTAAACCAGTAAAAATACGTTTTTGGGTCGCACGAGTTTCTGGCTAGATATTGAAATGGTCCGTTATTTTGGTGTGAGTTTTTGTGTCGAGAATTCTCCCTTTATTGTATCGTTGACTTTGTAAATCATTAATGACACTTTGAGGAGAATACTCTATTGTAAATTTGAAAGTTCAGTGTAACTTTTTGAAGTTAGCCATAAATTCACATTCAGCTCAGTTTCTGTTCCCGTATAGATCATGAAAACATCATCTCTGAATCGTTTCCAAAAGGAAAGTCTGCTTCTCTGTAGTTTAATGACCTCAGTTTCAATGTTGTATAATGTTGTATCAGCGATTTCCGGCGAAACTGGTGAACACATGCTACAGCTGTTAAATTCAAACGTGTTATGTTGCAGAAATATTTTTAGTCATTCTTTAGTGGAACGCTTCGATCTTTTCTTTATATTTTACAGCTGTAAGCTTAATTGATAGTTGATACTGAATCAAGTGCATTTGTGACAGTTTGCTTCAGTTTGTGGAGTATTTGTGTACATCGAGATTACATCCAGAGTGACTAGTAATGCATTATGTTGTATTGTTATCTTGCTTAGTTTGTTGGTAAAGTCCGTTGTGTCTTTAATGTACATTGCCTGGTTTTGTACGATCAGTTTTCAGAAATAGTCTATCTTATGTATTCCGATATTTTGTGTGTTGGGCTAGAGCAGCCATTAATAATTTGGACTGTGACGACAAATGAATTTTGCTGATGCTGGTGACTTTTTTGAATATTTGGAGTGGATACTGCGTTGGTGTGCATAATATGTGTATTCAAGGGATCATGATATTTGAACGTATCATTTGTGTATTTGTTTATTTTAGTACATGTCCGTGTAGTTTTCTGGTTGTGTTGTCGCTGTCATTTACATGCACTTTTGTATCGTAATCTCTTTTGGCTTAAAAGTCTGTTACTTTCTTCAATGATATTGCTATTCCATTTCCCCTGTCTTTATCTAATGGTTTTATGGTAATGTTATGGTTCAATTTGATAGTGTTTTAATGGCATTTTTTTCTGCCTATGTTATGTTAGATTTGGTTGACATTTTGAAATGAATTTCGGAATTTTCCAGGGATAAGCCTCTTTTCAATGTTATTTCAGAAGTTAATAGTTTAACACAATTGGAACTAATTTAGGATAATTGGATGGTGACGTAATGTCGATTTAATCTTCAAATGTAATCTAATCTGCTTTTCTTCTATATTACACACTTGTTTTTATGAGTAATTTGCGATACTGCAACATTCAGTTATATGGCACCGAACACTTTTCGGAAATTCGCAAAATATGAAAATCCAATTATCCCAAATTAGTTCCAATCGTGCTGTTCATATTCCGAGAGATATTTTAATACATTTAGAGTTCTTAGGGATTTGTATTTGGTACGCCTGTTTGCGTCTTATTTTTTGTTTTTTTCTTTAATTAATTCTTTTCATTTGCTTCCATTATCAGAGAAGATTTCCTCAATCTGTTAAATTTTCTCTGTGTGTATTTTGAATATGATGGCGGCCTGGCCATCGTATTTCAATGGTAGTTCTTTGGCTGAAAAATTTGGTGGCCCTGAAAAAGAGCCCTTTGGTTTGATTTTGAGTTTATGTGTAAGTTGTTTTTGACTTAATCTTCGAAACGTCCGAGGAGCTTCTTTGCTTGTTGTATTTGGTCTCTTTCTGTTAGAAATTGTATTCCTTGTAAGACTGTTGTGGTATTTTCGTTTGCCAGTTATTGGACCGGTTATATTTGTGTTCGGGCACGTGTATAATGTTGAGAGAGCTGTATGAAACACGGAGCCTACTTTTACCTCGTTGTAGACTTTTTGTTTCGCAATAGTGTCCCAACACTGTGTCCAAATTATAGAAGACTAAAATATTAAACATATTACGAGTAATATAGGAAAACACTGAATATCCGCAAAAATAGTATGGTGTGTGGAGCTGCCTTCCCCTTTGCCGCACCAATTCATTTAGCATTCATTGTAGCATTGTTTATAATCTACTTTGGTACAGTTCAAACTTTCCTATAAAATATGGTGAATGTGTTAATTTATGCAAATGAGTATTTAAATTTATTCATCTATGATTACTTACCTATTTTTAGTTGAAGCACTAATAGAAATGTGCTTTTACTAGAGAGACTTTAACAATATAAAGCCTACTTCTGCTGCTTCCAATGGTAATTTGTGATAATTTTGTGTTAATTTATGCAAATTGGTATTTAAATTTATTCATCTATTATCACTAACCTTTTTTTAGTTGAAGCACTAATAGAAATGTGCTTTTATTAGCAGACTTTAACAATATAAAGCCTACTTCTACTGCTTCCAATGGTAATTTGTGATAATTTGGCGGCCATTTTGTTTATGCTAATTATCTAAAATTGCTCAATACTGACAGAGATCCAGTAACTATTTTTTTCACTTTGGTTATCTTGATTAGCAAAATCCGGTCCCTAACACAAGGTTCAGAACAAAAAGTGGATTTGGCTGCCAGACTACAAGATACATATGCTGATCCCCTTTTCTTTTATTTGATTAAAAAAGTGACCTCGTCAATGAATTCGCATTTCTAAAGGACTGGTTACAAATAACCTTATTAGCCCACAGTCCCTCCATCAAAGAGGGACCGTGATTAGCCTTAATACGGAAAACAAATATTTAGAAATTACTAATAACACAATCCGAACTAATTTCGGAAAATCCGATTAAATCTCGGAATTTCCTTTTAATTTCAAATTTTCTTACCAGATATTAATGTTACTATAATACTGAAAATAATTGCACCATAACTTTCAAAATAAGATATTTCACATCCCCAAAAATGCCTTTTTAAAATTCATATTCACAAAAATTCGACCGAATTTTTTGATGAACACTTTATCTAGTAAAAAATTCAGCTGATTATTTGGATGAACACCTCGTTCGGTAAAAAATTCAGCTAAATTTTCAGAAGAACACATTGTTCAGTAAAAAAGTCAGCTTAATTTTTGAAAATTGGCTGAAATTTTCTGCTGAATGGAATTTTCTAACAATTTCTAAAAAAAATATGCTAAATTTTTGTCTAAAAACAAGATGTGCAGCTGATTTTTCAGATAATATCTAATAATGATTAATCCAGCAGCTTATTCTCTTAAAAAAGAAATATTCACCAGAATTTTCAGCTGTGGAAAATCAGTTGAAAAAAGCCAAATAATTTTTGACAGATTAATGCGATCCCCAGAAAATTCAGCTGAATTTTACACTGATCACATACTTTTGGAATGGTGTGACACAAATTCTAGGATTACAAATTTAAATTTAGGGTCATATTTGTAAACCTCCTACCAACATACACTCATGACATTGTATGGATTCAAGTAAGAGTGGTATTATTTTTCGGAAATTAGTTCGGATTCTGTTTAATCCAATAACAACGAAAACAACTTGATAGGTGACTGTCAATACTAATGATCTAATAATGAACATTAGGAAACAGTAAAAGCGCATTCACAAACACTTCTGGAAGGGTCAGGAGAATTGACAGGGGATTTGAAATATCAAGGGTATGTTTGGGCATTTGAAGGGATTTGGGGAGTTTGAGGGACTCGAAACTAAACTGCCTCCGATTCAGATGTAATAGAAGCAGAGTTCTGTGAAGAAAAATTACTTATAGTAAAACAGCGCCCTCCTTCACTTGGGAGACAGAGAGAGAGAGAGAGAGAGAGAGAGAGAGAGAGAGAGAGAGAGAGAGAGAGAGAGAGAGAGAGCAGAATTGTTGCGTTAAGAATCGCAGAAGGATTCTGGTGAGGAAATGCAAGGTGTCATGTCATGTCATATCACTGCAGGTAATTTCTAAATTGAGAAAAAATTCTAAATTGAAAAATTTTCGTTTCGTCTGTCACTGAAAATAGAGACCAATGTGCAGACGAAGACACAAGTTTTAAGTACAAAAGAAAATGTAACCATTGCAACTTATTCGGGAGAATAGGATCTTTATATTTTTCAAATTTCTCAAAAGTGTTGGATGTCGTACAGCGGAATGTTGCAATATTACAAATATACTCATAAAAAAACAAGTGCTTTGCTTAAAGAGAAAAGTAGATGATCTTACAGATTAAACCGACTTTAGTACGCTATGCATATACCAAATTTGTACCAATTGTGTCCATCGAAACCATGACGCATATTTCAGAAAAGTGTCGGGTACTATTTTATGGAGACTAATATGTCACAGTTGTCAGTTTGTTTTATGTTGAAATTTATAATATTTTAATGTGAAATCTTCTCAAACTTTGCTCCTACTAACCCGTTTCCCTTTATTCAAGTTACGCAGTCGCTACCACATGAAAAGAGTGAAGTTATTTGTGACTTCACTTTATCATGACTTCAACCCAAGATGACTTAGAGGCCCTTTCTCAATCCCTTGTTCGATAAAGCTGATTGGAAATTGGGACCGTTTAGAGAAAAATTATATATTTGGACTATGCCAAAGTCTTATCATCTTTGAACGAGAATTCACTGTCAAACCTTTACATACTTGAAGAACCAAGGTAAGGCAGAAATAAGCATCTTCCATACTTGCCAAACTTTCTCCAAAATGTAAGGCAACCACTACCGACCTTTCCCTTCAGAATATCCATGTGAATAACTGTCTACGGTGTATTACTGCAAGTAATGTAATGCTTAAGCTATAGAGCTAACTTGTCGGAGTTTTGTTATTTTCTTTTTTCCATTTGACTCGTTATATATTGTCAATAAAGCACCCAGGAAAATATAATCTTGGAACTGACAACATGAATGGCAAGCTTCATACATTCTAATCAGTACTTGGTATCTTTCATCCAGTTAAATTTAATCGAAAGCAGTTCACAAAGTTATTACGTTAGGCGACCATATTTAAACAGTGTTCGAAATTCGTGGAAAATATCAACCAGTCACCAGGACTGGTAACTTCAAAAAGTTGCCTGTCCTGCCAAAAACTTATCAGTCCTGATACTGCGATCACTTTTATGTGCCTAAGTTTTTTTGTTATGCGCTATTGAGTAGGATGAATTTACGGGAAAGAAAACTGTCCTGCCATAAAATTTGAATGGGAGCCCGGAGAAAAAATAGCAGACATAGTTTTAAAGAAGACTCCCCACGCTAAAGTCAACCTGTCCGCCGGACTGGTAACTTTTTTATATTACCAGTCCGGCAGAAAAACAACCAGTCTCGGACTGCCGGACAGGTGTTATTTCGAACACTGATTTAGGCCTAAACCTTGTGTTTGGAAAGCTGATCATTGTTATCATATTTGTGAATGGTCAGTAAAATAGTGCCATAACACTGAGAATATGTCAAGTAGTTTGAGCCGAAATCTGTCTTTGTTCAATCCTTAAGTCACATATCCTAGCGATGCTTCATCGTTATTTCAAGTGAGTTGACCTTATCCACAGCTTCCATGGTAACACTGACCCCTTGTCAATGCCAAGTCACATGAGTGGTTGAGTGAAAACAAAAAACTCTGATAGGTGCGGGCACAGAGTGGCGCTGTGCAAGTTTTTCTACGCCTTGTCAGTCGAGTGCAAGAGCAGTTAATATTTTAGAGTGAAATCTTTGGAGATGGGCTCTGATACAGAACTTAGTGGGACTGCTGCTTTTATTCTTTGCTCTCTAACTTTTGTAGCTGGAGTTTGTGTTGGATGGAAACTGAACTCTGTAAGAAGAGGTTACAACGAGTACAGGAGAAGAAAAGCTGTAGAAAAATTCCGCAGTAAAGAAAGACATGACTAAACATGTCATGGAACAAAAGAGAAGACCAGTCGACTAGCTGACCCAGACACAGGTAAGCCTTTTATATCGTTCCGTAATGTCTTTTTTATTTCCTTTTGGGTTCTCCCCGAATGACAAATATTTATGCCCCAAACAAAATACACATTACTGGTACATTGTGTAACAACAATAGTCTGCTATATATAATTTAAGGTCAGTTTAGGTCAGTTCTGCGTCCCCAGCAACGAATTTCTTTCTGCCAGCCACCTCAACAAAAGATTGGACAAACAACGCTATCTTGAATTAAGAGTTGGGTGATACCACCCTTTATGAATGATTCTAAAGTGACTCAACAGAAACACCCATATGAATAAGAGCAATAGCGTTCATATCGTAGGAGATTTAGATGTGTGCGGAGAGCGATCTGAATCCTCTTGCAATTTTATTTCACCCAGTTGCTCGGTTATCCTTAAAATGTGAGAATTTACTTTTTCAAAAACTGTTCAGAGCATCTGTTGAGTTTAATCACAGTCCCTTCACCTCGAAGAGACTCAGCCAGGTTTAATTCAGGCTTTTGAGAGATACAATAAAACGATTATATGTACGAAACTTAGTGTTGAGACACTAAGTTACATGTAATGTCTACTAGATTACAGTTTCCCTGGAGACTGCAAACATGTTGTGTTGTTGTGCAATACTTAAAACACTCAACCTGTAAACAAATCAATGTGAGAATTAAACCATCTTGTAATTAAATCACACAATCTACAAGCCTAATTGTGACTGTAGCAAATCGGTTGATATGGAAGGCCTCGAGGAAAGTTACCTGTTGACATTAACAATTCACACTGGAATACCGTAGCTTTTAAATTCTTCCCACAAAATTCGTTTGAAGTTACAAAGAATCTATGTTGGAGACATACAATCCCTGAAATGCGTGATCTTAGTATCTGCGGAGGCAAAATTTGTTAAATTTGCTTGTTACAGTTGTACTTGCATCTAATTTCATTCTTCCAGTACCAACAGTACGTATTTTCACAACATCAAATGTTTTACCTTTACAGAGTCTAGTATGTTTGATGTGTTGTATCAACCTATCCTAGAGACCATAGCAAAGACAGAAAAGAAACTTGGGCGAGGTGATTTCTACAACTTGTGTACTCGGCATAATGTGTGAGACAGAGGGCATTTTCCAGCCGTGGAACTGTGACCCTAACTTGCAACAAGGGAAGAAGACAGGAGCGTGAGCAATCATTACATCCAGCAAGTAGCCCATTCAAAGAGAGACTGAAACTATAACACCAGACTGCTGAAACACTTCAGTTATCAAAGAATCTTCATGATGTTCATTTTCCTCCTCATTTTTTAAAGTCTGATGTATTTTTCTGAATTTATTGCCTGTTTTGCAGGATATAATAAATGATGCCATCTTTAGCCCCAACCCTGCTCCAATCATTGTGTAAAATGTCAAACACAGCACTCCAAAAAATGTAATTTTAAATTTTTCATTCAGGGATGTCTATATTTAGGGTATCCATTGAGACATTTTTGGTGTGAGAATGAACAGAAACTTGCGCTGGAAAATGACATAAATGATATTTGAAACATTTTATGGGAAATTTAAGTAAAATAAGTAAACACAAAGTCCGGTGACCCTATCTCCCGAAGATGACGATGATGATGATGATGATGATAGTGGTGGTGGTGTGATGCTAGTGAAGTTGAGGTTAATTAATTAATGACTGCCTACCATGGCAACTTTCTGCAACCAATTCTATACCATTGCAATGGATGTTAGCCTGGTAGAATGATCACTGCAAGTCAGATGGTCACTCTTTCACTGTCTGGGTTGAGTATATGTCATTAAGCCATACTACTATTGTAGGTTATATACCAAATGGACAGGTTATTTTAATATTTTGCAATAAACCTGATGGTCGTTAAAGATTAATAATCTTTGCTGAGTACATAAGCCACTTTGTAAAGGTGAATTATTTGAGATAATTATTGCTTGATTTTTCAGAGACTGTGGTCCCATAAAGCTTGGCCTTCTGTGCTACAGTACCTTAAAAAATGAAAATGACACGAACAAAACCTACAAAGTTACACTGAGAGACCTTACAGATATGCATTAAACATCATTATAAGACTGATAACAAGCGACCTTACAGTCAATATTGCTCCGCTGTGTTACGTAAAGAATAATGTGACATGTGTTGATGAAGGTAAGAATCTTTGATAGCTCATTTCAGGATGGCCTGACCAAATATAGCAAAAATAGCTTTAAAAATAAATGTCACATTAAGATCATCCCTAAGAACATGACTACCAAACATCAAGCTATCAGATGAGCAGTTTTTAAGAAACAAATTTTTTGACCAAAAGTGGCAAAAATTGACCCAAAAATACAAAATTGCAGATTTCATCATAATCTCAATATATCACAGTACAATAATCCCTAGGAACCTGTATACAAAGTATCAAAACTACCAGACAAGTACTTTTTGAGAAACATTTTTTTTGACCAAATATGGCAAAAAATATTCCCAAAATACAAATTTTCAGATTCCATGATAATTTCAATATATTACATTTAGTTAATCCATGAGAACATGCATACCAAATATCAAAGCTATAAGATGAGCTACACAATTTTAACAAGTTTGAAATATGTCCAATCTAGGGACTTATATCTCAAATATCAAAGCTGTCTGACCAGCATTTTTGTAGAAGATTTTAAAGATTTTTTTGACCAAATGACAAAAAATTGCCTTAAAATTCAAATTTGCATATTTCATCACAATTTGATAAATCAAAATAAGGTAATCTCTCGGGACCTGTATACCAAATATTAAAGCTGTCAGACCAGCCGTTAATGAGATGAACATTTTTTCCCAAAAATAGCAAAAACTGCCTCAAAAATACAAATTTGCATATTTCATCACAATTTGAACAAATCTGATTACGGTCATCCCTGGGGATCTGTACTCCAAATATTAAAGGAATCAGACTGGTTGTTTTGAAGAAGAAGCTTGGAATGTAATAAGTTGATGGATGACGGACGACAGACGATGGACACTGGAGTGTATCTATAACAAATTAATTCTGAGTACTTGAAGTCAGTTTGTAGGGATTGACCGGTCTTCTATTCAGAGTGTATTATTCAGTTTAAATATACGATAGTTTCTATATATTTATCATACAACACATAAAAATGCAATGTTGCTGCAGAAGTTTAAATGAAAGATATCTCGACATAAGATCATCAGTGTGCCAGAATAATGACCCCTCTCTCTGGAGGGCATGGTAGAGTGCAATGGGCAAGCATACTCTAAACAAAGAAATGCATTTAGCCACCGGGCATTAGTTAAATGTTATATAAACAGTGGAGCATGGTGTTCTTCCAGTTGGCATACAAAAGACAACGGCCATGTCTCCAGTCTCTGCATCATAGTACATACAATGGGACTAAAATCTGGGAATTATCACTGGCACTTTTCACACAGACTGTACAAATGAGACGCCATTTCCTCTGTGTGATCATCCAGTACCAGACTACAGTGTGATTTGATACACAGTGAAGGCTGTATGCTTTATGCATTGGAAAGAGTGCTGTGTGTGGAACCACAAATGACAGAGTACCAGACCTGACAGATAATCAAAGCCTTTTTTTGCGAAAAGTTGACATGTACACAGATCTACTGGTCAGCAAAATTAAACACACCAAATTGGTCAGATTTTCTGCTGAACTTAATCAAATATGACGTCTTTCATAGGAAATCTCTTGAGGATTAACTTACAGAACATGCAAGGCTCTCTGGAAGTCTCAGCAAATATTTTAACTGGGTGATGTGTTTGTGCAAGGGGAGTGGGTTCTTCAGAACACTGAAATTAAAGGTACCAAAATTCACCTTTTGGCATCTTTGTTCTGAATGTAGGGTAACTAAACACTGTTATCTAGCTGTATGGTGGTGGTGGGCATTTTTTGAGTTGAAAAACATTTCTTCAGATAATTTACAGTCACTGACAGTGGAAAGATCTGTAAGCCTTGTTTGCATTGTCTTGAACAAGAAGATGTGTGGAATTTGGAGTCTAACAACACCATAGGTGTGTTTAATAGCATACTTCATGAATTGACATCAGGAAACTATGCTTTTGCCAATGACATTATTTTATAAATGGACATAAGAAATCTGTTTGATTACATTATTTGACTCTGTACCCATGAAAAATACACTGATCCATGGAAAAATAAAAAGTTGGACGTCTCATGAAATTTCAAAAGTCATTTATTTAAAAAAAAGTCATGTTGCAGTATTTGAAAATGGCTTACTGTTTAAAGCAGTGTTGGAATGTAATAAAAATGTGACAATCCTTTGGCTTAAAAAATTCAAATCCACTGAACGCACACACCTGCACTCTGATCTCTCACACTGATTAAAGTTCTTGATGACTAATATATCATTGGTGAGTCTGCTCTGTGGAGAACACAAATGAACAAACAAACAAAACTCTTGCCTGAGAAACTGCAAAGGTTTTGTGTGAGTTTTAAACAACACGGCACGTGTGTTGGGAATTACATTACAAACATTTTAAAAAAATTGCAAAAAACATTTTTGATATTGCTATTTTGATGCATCATGGAAGAAAATCGTGTAGACAGAAATAATCACTTTTAATTATGCAGCATAAAAAACCTCAAACTCATGATTTGTGATTTTGTGAGGTAGCAGAATATTTTGTAGAATTTTCATGACTGTAGACTCCAGTGAGTTAAATGAATCGACTTGATGTTGGAATATTTGACTCTTTGACCTACAAACCATGCTTAATCTCAGTGTCTTTTCACATTTGGGAATACTACTACAGTGAAAATATAAATGAAGCAGATTTTGATTAGAACTATTGTGAATGCCATTGGAGTTACTGTAGCAGAATGGAATTTGACTACTTCAGAATGTAAATGATATTTTATGCAAAATTTACATTGACATCCACTGAACCTGCAGTGTGTATTTACTAATTTACATTCAGTACTTTAATTGGCACTACACTCGTGCTTAGAAACTGAACACCTCATTGCAATTATTTGTGTGTATCCTCAATCAATGTTTTCAAACGTGTCACAACAATGCTTTAAGATGATTGAAAAATACTCAAATTCACTATTATCATCACCAAAGTCTGATTGAATTGTACAATTGAATTTCAAACTGATTGTGTAGTACATCCAAAACTAAATTTGATCTCTCCTTTTCATCCTACATGAACCTTTAATATCTTATTCACTTGTGTTTTGTTGTTCCTAATACCTGAAGATTTATATTCTTGATATGATGAACAGACAATGGAGCATTACAAGAAATGCAGCTCACATGAAATCAATACATTCAAAAATGCAGTGATTGTATTTCAATTTACAGTAACGGTCATTGATCATGAAGGTATGCCATTTGGTTCTCTGTGTGTAATACTCTCTTCTCATTTAAGGTAGTATGCACCTCGAAAGTAAAAGACTTAAACTTTTGCTCTAACTTTCCTCAATGAATCTTTCAATCATTCTCTTTCAAAATCAAGAATAAAAATAGGGGTCACCGTGCAAATTTTGGTACTAGAGAAAGAAATTACTCAAGATTTACTGATATTTGAAATTCAAAATGGCCGCCATCCCTGTGTTAACTCTATGGAGAAAAATAAAAATTTTCGAATTTCGAAAAACTAAGCCGGTGAAAAGTTTTCTTTCACCAAGAGCTTTAAAATGAACCCCCACATGTGGTATAATAGAAGAGAATTGTAAAAGTTTGAGAGTCCGAATGTCTGTCCCCGAGGTGCGTTCTACCTTAATTGAAGAAATCATTTTACACTTTTGGAAGGTTTCATTACGAAATCGGTAGATAAGGTAGGTATCATGAAGGTGTATTAAATATATGTACATGTTAGTTCAATGACACATAAAATAAATTGACCTGTGAAAGTCAATGACAGTCAGATTTGGAAGCCTTATGACATTTGCTCTTTAAATGACATTCTGCCAAATGCAATAATAATTTAGTAATATCTACACTAATTACACTGTTGTAAATATTGAAGTTCATCTACCCTGCCTGATCCTACCATTCTCAGTACAGTATTCTATGATCCAATGTGCTACTGCATGGGTCTCAAATAACCTTTGCTGGGGATAAGGTTCATGCAAAACACAGTGGTATTGGCTATACATTCTGCTCATCTATATTCACCTGTGTATTGACAACCAATTAGAACTCCTCTATTATTTACAAAGTTCATAGGAGTACTTTGAATAGTAATTTACACAACATGATTGTTAGGATTTCAGATGCCACTACAGCCCTATAAAGTAAGCACCAATTCTTCTGACTATAGCCCTGGTCTGGACTTAATGAAAGTATAATTTTATACAATTCTTACATTCCGACAATATGCAATATTTAAAGCATTCTGAAAATATGTAATCCTTGAGGTGCGATTTCACACAAGATATTTGCTGTACCTGGGTATGTACAGTGCCAAAGTTGCAGCAATATGCCAAGTTATACTTTCATTGACTTCAATGATAGTTCTATTATCTGTCTCCTGGTATGCTGAGCCTTTTATCACTAATTTGTCATCACTTGAAGTTTTACAAGATTAAGTCAAAAATAGTGTCAATGACACTGTGCTCCCATTTTGCAGAAATACTAAGTACTAGTACACACATGACATTGCATTCTTACAGGTTGATTACTGAGAAAATTCCATCGTAAGTCCAAATTAATCTTATACCCCAGCAATATGAAATGCTCCATCTCATAATGACTTTTACATGTCTGACAGAAAACAACCCTAGGATCAAGACTACCATGTTTTAAAGCAATCCAACAAATACTTTGGGAGAAAATGATTTTTTGACAAAAAATGGGAAAAATTGCCCCAAAAATACAAATATGAAAATTTCACCACAATTTGAACGAATCTGACAAAGGCAAACCCTGGGATAATACATACAAGTTTTCAAGGCAACGGGAAGAGCGCTTTCAGAAAATAAGATTTTTTGACCAAAAATGGGAAAATCGCCCCAAAAATACAACTTTCAACATTTCACCACAATTTGAAGAAATGTAACTAAAGCCACTATAAAGAGCCTGCATACCAAGTTTCAACCAAATCTGGTCAGTGGTTACAGAGTTTTAGCGATTTGCAGGATTTTTGCTTTATTTCCCCCACATTTGCATATTTTTTACTTTGGCATATTCATTTGAACAAATTTACATCTTCACCCCTGGGTGCACCTGTCCACCAAATACTGAGATGGTAGGTGCTGCGGTTTAGGAGTTTTCAATGTGGATGGACATACATCCACACATACCAACATACATACATACATACATACATGCATGCATGCATGCATGCATACAGACAGACAGACAGACAGACAGATAGACATGCATACATACATACATACATTTATTTTACAGCTTTTAACCTCCAACAGCCGCCCAACCTATCAATATCAGCTTGTTCAACTTGATACCCGGTACTACTGCTTATAACAATATGAACAAGAGTTAATTACATTCTAATTAAAGTAAACATGCCTTGCTTATCAAGATTATGTCAAAAAAACCCCAGCATATCTGTCAGGTTATAAAGAATCTTCAGCTTGCTATCTTTATCAGTATTTTCATCCTATTAAACAAGCACATTTTAACTCTCAAATTAACATTGCAAGTAAGTTCTTTTGAATAAGTTGAAACTGTACGTACTCAGAGAAAGCACACTGAAAAGACAAATGTTTGCAACTTAAGAAGTTCAAGGTTATCAAAAGCATTATACCGAATCATGTACCTCTTTCATTGCACTGTTTACACAGATTGCATAATTGCTATAAATAGAACATGTACTCGTCCGAGTATAAGCCCCTGCTCGTGTATAAGCCCCCCTACTGATTTCAGAGGATTTTAGAAAATGCATTACATCCGTGTATAAGCCCCTACCCTAGTGTAACTCAAATACAGAAAGGTTAGGAGAGTATATTTGGTCATTTAACTTGGCAAAATTACTTTTAGATAATAAAGAAACCATTAAATGATGTTAAAACAATGGGAAACTGGAGTTCCCTTGACAGCATCGTAAGGAAAATGACACGTTTTCCCAGTACTATCTTGATTCTTTGACCCTACTCACCCCCGTTGCCTAAATAGAATAGTCTCACTCACGTCGGCCATTGTTCATTTTCATGCACAGCCACGATGTTTTCATGCTTGAAACGTGCAGTTTCTTTTGTTTGAAGCAATTATCCTTTCATTTGTGAAGACTTTTCCTGGTGACTATTACAATTTTCACTGCTATGTTGTTGTTTTCACAAGATGTAGACAGTTTGATACTGGAATATTGAGTTGCCTTTCCGTGTAAGCAATGCATGCCTGTTCACATTACTGTTGATCAGCAGCATACATGACGTCTTTGTTTCAAGTTTGGGGGTTTTTTGACGCTGAATTTCACCAAAATGTCACTTGTGTGTTCAGAGATTGTACAATCAGTTTCTTTGGATGTGTAAGTCGATTTTGAAAGCGATAGAAAGATCGAGTGGTGTTGAAAAAAATCGTGCATAAAATTAGCATAAATTATGCGTCCATGCCGGATAACATGGGGTTGCTCGAGTATAAGCCCCTCCCCTAGTTTTACAGCTGTTTAGTGTTGCTGAACCGGGGGCTTATACTCGGACGAGTACATCTTTATCAAGTTGACCACAACTGGAAATCAGAACTTTCTCTATCTCTCTTTATCTGGCCAACCTATCATGATAAACTATTATCAGCAATTTCTTTTAGATGACATACAGAGAACAATACATGAGGTACAGAATATGTCAAAGTTGGGATTCAGGAAAGTTGCCTTTACATGTTTTAATCATCCAAAATGGTAAACACTTCACTATGAACTGTCAAAGAAAGTTGAACTTTCTGATAATTCTACACTAAAATTATTTAGGCTTTGTTGATTTCCTAATTAATTGAATTATTTAAAATCATATTAATTATTTTTTTCTGGGTGAATTGATAGGGTTTACACAGTACAAGAGTTACATACAATGTAAGTCAAATTCAGTTAAATATCAATTACCGTCTAACATTGCATCATTCCTATAAATAACATCTTAGGCTGGAACAGCACAATCATAATCTGCTCATTCACATTGGCAGTACTTGACTTTAAATGAATGACCTACTACATTTCACCTGTGTACCAAATTTGCTAATTTCGCCTTTAATTCACCGAGTCATCTTCAGGTCACTCCTAGGAACCTGCACACCCAATTAGAAAGTAATGGCATACACAGTTTCAAAGATTTTTTTGACCAAAAATGGCAAAAATTGCCCAAAAATACAAATATGTAAATTTTGCCATAATTTCAATGAATCCTATTTTGGGTCATCACAAGAAACCTGCAAACCAAATTTTAAAGCGAACAGACCATTGGTTTCAGAGGAAACAATTTTCTACTGAAATGGCAAAAAAAAATAGAGAAAAAAATTCATTAAAAATAGAAAGCAGCCAATATTGACACCAAATCTATATGTTTGAATGAATGGGGCCTAAGGTACCTAAAAACCAAATATGACAATGATCAGACAAGTAGTTCCTGAGTTATTGATTTTTGACCATTTTCGCCTTTTTTTCTACCTCATTTGCATATCCATGAGACTAACAAGTTCATTTTAACAACGGCACATCTAGACCATATATGGCATCACTACACCAAAAATCAGCTTTCTACGTGTAGCACTTTTGGAGTTTTTGCGTTGGACGGACAGACATCCATACATACATACATACATACATACATACATACATACATACATACATACAGACAGACATCTCACATACAGACTTTTTTCAACCATATAACCTCCAAATTGCCATATATGTATGGCAAATGGGAGCTAAAAATCATATTTTAGCTAGATGCAACCGCCTTTCGATATTACATTAAATTTTTGTAACATTTCTCAGTATGTACAATATAAACAGTATTTGTAAGTCAAATATAAAAAAAATCCACAAAAATGACATAAAGTCCAATGTTAGGGTCATTCTTGTCAACTGCAAATGCCCACTTACTGTGAATTTGAGTTTGAAATATATTTCAGCCTTCTGTTGAATAATTATTCATGATTACAGTTTGGGTCTACATGTATTTTGCATTAAGGGAATTTGGTAAGGTTGATATGCTGACATATAGCATAGAATTGTGGCTTCAGTTATCTTCAGACAATTGCCTAGTGTCTGCTTATATTCCTATGCATGGCGTTGTTGTTGTAGCACTATAACACTCTGACCAAATGCAGAATTCCAATATGATAATCGCAACTTTCATCATACTGACTTGCTCCTTCTATTTGCATACTTTGGATACCTTAACAAGTGTTATAACTGCAACATTTGACTTGCAGCAAAGGCCAGAGAGTGCGAGGTACTTGTGTGCATGGCACATCTTTAGCATCTGTAATGTGTTGGTATCCAGTCTTTTCATGAACACGTTTGATCTTTGATTAACCTGTTCATCAGAGCTTGGGAAACAAATCTGACATCACTAGCAGTTCACCGAACTGCTATTGGTCAACACAACAGATGTGCTTTATCAAATTTGCTTATAACATAAACTATTGCATTGAAGCATTGGGTGTTTCTTTCCAGTTTGTGGAGGCAGAGTTGATTGTTTGACACAGTTCCCATTGTCATCATCTTGGTGGTGCACTTTGTGCTCGGAGTATGTTTGGCATGTGGTGTTGACACCACTCTTCAAAGTCATCGACCGCCATGTTGACAACTCTCTCACGAACAAACTGTAAAAAAAAGCGTAGAACATGCAGTCACACTCCTGAGACTGAAGTGCTATTGACAAGAACCAAGCAACAAGGAATACCGCTTCATCTTTTGCATTCAGAGAGTGGCATACACTCTTGACTTCAAGACATTTCATTCAAAGTGAAAGCCACAGCTGATTTGAGAGAAACCATGACATACAGACAATGTCAACACTCCATGTCAGAACTACATTGACATTCTGCTGTATAACTTGTATGATATCATAACGTGCCCGCAAATTATTTGGATTAAGTAACAACACTTTTCCTCCAAGACATATTTACTCTAAATTCAACTACATACCTCAACTGCTGCTGATATATCAGGCGAACAAAGCTCCCAACTTCTCAAACCAGACAACACATTCAGGAATTTCTGTGGTGTAATTTTCCTACTTTCAATATTGCCGATGCTCTCCAATTTTTCCATTATTGCTGCTATTCTCCTGTCACTAATAAACCCTGGCGGTAGATTATTCTTTAAATCTTGAAACCTATAATATAGAACACAGCATTTGAAACATTTCGTTATGTTTTGTAGCATTTTAGGTATCAGCAAACCTAAACCCATTTATCAATTTTCTGAAAAATTACTTTTAAGATTGGAGAAAATTATAAGTGCACATATCAAAGAAATTCACAAGAAATAAAGAAAATTATCTGATTATGTTTTTAGCAAGAAAAGACAAAAACAAATGCTAACATACCATCTAATTTCTTCATCTTGTTTTTTCCTTCTTTTCTTTTCTTCAGTTATCTCATCTGGGTCCCTAGCAGCCTCTTTGATCACCTCAAGCTGTTCACTAATATGCTTCTTATGTGTTATGGCCTTGAACTTGTCTTCACTTCTCTGCCGGCGTTTTCTGTGTATAGTTAAAAAACGAAGACATAAGGGGCCTGGGTATCAGAGCTATGGAAACCTGCTGTGACAGCGCTTGATGAATGTTTTACGAACACACCTAGCACTGTTCAATAAATCCAGGGTGATGGAGCAAACATCTTTCTGAGCACAGTGAATGACAAATGACTGATGAGATAAATAAGTTATTATTTATTGGATTTTGTGTTGGTCATGTATTCCAGAATGCACTGTCTCTCTTCTCTTCTTTGAAATGATAAGTTGCAAAGATACCAGTATTTGCTTTCATTCTCTTAAATCCTGAAAATTATGGAAGTAGCACAGTTTAGTGCCTCTGGTGAGAGTACGGCAATAACAATGACATCACAGTGTGTCATTGATTTCCTCACAATAGGTGGTAGTTCTGTTGGTTAGATATGATTGCTGTGTAGACTATACCGGTAGATAGACAAAAGATGGGACCATTATCAGCAGCACGGTCCCTCCACAAAACGGTCAAGAAACGCCACCAGTTTCTTTTGTTATAATCCGGGTTTCGATTGGGCTTTCTGTTGATTTTACTGATGGGGATAATCCTGGATTATCACGCGTGTGGCGGGAGGTGTTAACAGTTACGTACATAAAATCATCGTAAGCAGAAACTTAATTCTCCCAGAATGCATTCTGATTATTGTCTGCGCATGCGTCTAAAGGCCAAAGTTTGTTTACATCTGCCTGCCGTGGAGTCACGCAGCGTGAACTATGTACAAGTTCGGAGACGATTTCGTCAATTTTGACGACTCCCATGTTGATTGGGACTTCATTTTGGAAGATAAAAATCCTGTGTCGACACGTACTGCTGCGAAACCCAAGCCTTAGCTTGCGTGGTCTTCCAATGTCCACAGTGTAGCAACCGATACAATCAGTTTGTGTATAAATACCCATCGATGGGCTGACCACGGTCTCTCGTGGGTAACATACAAAACCCATACACGACATGATTTGTATCTCACTTGATCCTCAATCAGGAAAATCCATGGCATGTATGGCAGAGAGTTTGGCACCCAGGCTTGGGGAGGTCATGTCACCAAAATGTCGCGACACTTATAGGGTTTCTAGATTCTCTACATTTGGCGGTCTGAGAATTCGAAAGGTCGACAAAATCAAAACATTGGGTTCGGCAGTAACTTGTGTCTTTAAGAAAGAACAGATTCCGTCATGAACCTGATTGCCTACTTTTGAGAAGACTGAACGATCGGTAGGGACGCACTTGACACCTCTGAACGATCGATAAAGGAGAAAAAAAGGGGACAAAAACGTTGCACTATTACCATAACGCCAACTCTCAATGGGTCGACGCACGGTCGACGGGAGCATCTTGCAAAAACAAGGTCATCGTAAGAGTTCCTTGATTTCGTGCATTGAATTTTGTTGAAAACGATTAAAAATTTCAAATCGAACTCTCAAAGTTTGGAACTGAGGAATTATCATGTTAAATCGATATCAAAAGGGAGTTAAGGAAGACATTTTAGGATTTTCCTATGTAATGCAGATACGACTCGTCGATCCCAAGCGACGCCATTTTGTTTTCAGTTGAAAATATAAACGCGGCAAAAACGACTAGTTTTCTTGTCGAATTAGGTTTCAAAAAAACAACACAACACGATTCCCTATTTTTTCGAAGTCTTTGCCTTGTAAGGAGGTGCATGACTTACTTTTTTGATGAAAGGTGAAAAAAACAAACGGGGGAGTAAAATTCATAGTGTTTCCGAAATGCACGGCGTCGGTCAAGATCACCTCATGGCTGAACTCAGCCATAAAATATCATCCAAGATTTCTCAATAGTGACCTAGATCTTTAAGAAACTGTTTTACTCATCTTCTCACCAGTCTTCAAATACATGCGAAACAGTGCAGAAAGATGAAAATAAAGTAGCTTGATTGACTGAAAATCGTAGGATACTGGAGCGGGACCGTGTCACAAGACGCCACTGAAACAAGATGCTAACTTGCCTATGACGTCATTCGCTTCCTGCATCCACCGCAACGCGGACTGTTGCAACTGTGTAGGTGATTAGCACCTTTGAACAAAAGCGTTTCTTGACCGTTTGTGGAGGGACCGTGTCAGCAGATAATTCACTGAATGCACCGGTCACCTCAACCTTGGCAGTGTTCTCCCCAGAAAAAAATCATAGAGTATCGGCTAATTAGCATAAATTTACATAACAATATGTCATGAATATTAATTAATTTTCGTTAAAATTTATGAAAACAATTTTAACCTGAAGATGATATATTGCATAGTGTCATTTCCTCTGTGTTCGTGTTGAACTGTACGTATTCCGAAGGACTTGGGGAGTCTAATCACAAACCGGCATCTTAGGGTGTCTACCTTTGTGACGCACAAAATGGCCTGTCAATATGTCGGCTGCAGTGTGGCTGTTTGGATGCCGTCGATATTTCTTGTCAAACTTTGAGACTTAAAATGCCACATTTATCCATTTTATGTTGTTTTGGACCAAAAAACGATGAATTCTTTGAACAAAAGGTTTGTAAATGGCTGGTTAGTATATTATCATTGACGGAAAGACGGTGTGTACGTATCGCTCAATTGAGAGTACAGCGTACGCGTGTAATAGTAATTGACAGACAAGAGACACTGACACTTCAGAGATGTCGATGTCGTTATGCTTTACCACTGAATTTCCGAGGCCCTACAACCTTGATTTACTTCTTCAGTTACAAATTAATAGTGACTGTAGGCCCTAGAGTTTATTTTAGCATGTCTACCACAGGGAACAAACTTGTCAACGGTCGATGGTTTGTGTTTACCGTAATTCAAACCTAGCTGCCCAAACGCAGCTGTCAACATCTTGATAAAGTTACGGACGACCGTCTGTCTGTTACCAAATGTCGATCTCTTTGTCCCATATGCAACATCAAATCACGTTTGACACCTTTTTTTGTTGTGAATTATTTAAAAATAAACTTGTGAAGTACACTTTTTGTCCGTCACTGACAATAAACTTGCTGGTGCACGGTAATCAGCTACCCATTAGCAGGTCATTTGTACACGGCGGTTGGTTCAAATAGGGTATCGGATAGCGTATCGGCCGGTGTGAAAGCGTATCGGCCAAAATTAAAGCGTATCGGCCCCGATACGCTAAAACCCTCTGGGGAGAACACTGCTTGGCTTGGCTCATATTATCACTTTGTATATTGTACATACTTACTTTTCAAGAACCTCCAGTTCATCATGTAGCACCAGTGACTTATCTTCCGTGACATCATTAAATTTGTGTCTCAAATCAATGGCCAGAGTTCCATGTTTTTTACTCGGAAAATATTTTGGGTCCTTTAGATCTGGTGGAGTACTACAAAGAGCAGAAAAGAACATTTTATGAAAACCCATCATCAGACCAACATCAGACTAGTATCGTGCCAAAATTGTGCTAAAATCAGCTGAATTCATTTATAAATTATTGATATACTTGGTCTGTTATTACAAAATCAGCCATACAAACATGTACATCTTAGCGATATCTGTCCTTACCTTTGTGACCTAAGTTGCATTCTACTGGTGGATCTCACCCATGTACTGATGGCTCTGTCAGATTTCCTCGAAGGAGGACCTCTGGTTTCAAGCTCCTGTTGCTGAAAATGAAGAAAGAAAATTCATAGAACTAAATTCCAAATCATCTACCACTGAGTCAATGACACTTCAACAACACTATGAGAAGAATTCATTTAAGGTCTTAGCAACACAACCCAATGGCACTCTGCATCACAGGCACTTGTAGTTACAGCTGACATTTTAACCTTTTTCACTTTCTCACAAAGATATCATCAAATCCTATCACACAGATGCAAAAAAGAACTTTTGAAATTCTGGTGAGTTTAATGATGATATCTGCAAAATATATACTTTAAAACTTGTCATGACAATGTAATAACTACCAATACATGTGGTCTTATAGAGTCAATCATTGCATAAGTTAAGAATATAATTCTTTGGGATTTCGACCATGTCATAGAAACAATAAGACTAATACCAGGTATTCTGCACTGGTAATTTTGGAAAGATATACTTGAATTTCAAGAACAAAGTCTATGGCATGCGAAATACACTTACAGATAAAAGAGGTTTATTAGTTTGTCGTGCATCCTTTTTCAATGCTGCTATGGCCAGTGCCTCCTTAGTGCTCCTCATACTACTCACAGAACCAGTTCTTTGCCTGCAACAAAAATGACAATCTTGATATTAGGATTTACAATAATCCAGTTGGAAGTGATAGATACGTATCAGAGATTTAACACTGGAAGGATATCCCATTGAAACTTATAGGCATTCACACACTTTTAACATAACAAACCAGTGCAGTGACATGCATTTTGAATATGTCATTGTTTCTGGCATTCCCAGAGATGTATAACTACAAAACTTCATTAATGGATAATTTTTCATCTTTATACATTGTTAGCCTTGGTACACATGTATAACTTACCTATTGATGCATTTTTTTTGCATTTCATTATTATGAAGTAGACAAATGTAAAACCAGTGTACTGCCTCTAAGCTAAATTGACACACTGCAGACTCACAAAAGTTTTCTTTAATAGACGCAGGATAATTTCACTCTTTACATGTACTGGTACAGAGTTGACACTCAGAAATTTCCAGAAATCTCTATGCTGACTTAAAGATTTCATGAAATATGTCTGAGGATACACTCAGTATGAGATTACAAAGATCCAGTGACACAAGACTTATTCATGACATATCATGGCCGGAGAGGTGGAAAATTTAAACAAAAGTATGACAAAATGACACAGAATCAAAGAAAATGACTGTGAGTGGCTACTGAAACATCTACTGTAGTACAGTAAAGTAAGCATGTTCTTGTATTGTAAAATCTCTACATGTATATTTCATGCAAATGTTTTGTACATAAAAAGA
This sequence comes from Ptychodera flava, assembly GCF_041260155.1. Lineage (NCBI taxonomy): Eukaryota > Metazoa > Hemichordata > Enteropneusta > Ptychoderidae > Ptychodera > Ptychodera flava. The sequence goes on along the minus strand of NC_091941.1, from coordinate 38,839,116 downwards.
TGAGAGGGGGAAGGAGGGAGGTAGGGAGGGGCAAAGTAATGAGTGGGAAGAAAGACGGGGATAGAGCTTCAATGAGAGGAGAAAAGACACCAAGACAGAGAGGCCGTGAAATTGAATAAATTGTTGACATTACCTTCTGACTATCTGTGCTTCATCAACACTTTCATTGATAACATTAGATGCTGCATCAGATGGCCCTGAAATGTAGAAGTTATAATTCAGTGGTGTTATGAGACATATAACGGGTTACAATAACTTCAAGAATTGTTGTTTTCCTTTGGAAGCAAGAGAAATGGACTACAAATTTCATTCTCAATTGTCCAAGAAAGGTAATCAGTCACTTTAATACTATCTGATGATGATGAAAAAAGACTTTCTGAAACCAAGTTGAACCATGTTCATTAAACAATTTCACTTGTAATCTTCGCTGCAAATCTTAAATCTTCATGTTGTTGGGACCAAAAACAGTGCAACTCACTGACCACTTTGGAGATGTTCATTTGAATACAGTACAGCAAAGCTTATATGTGAATGTTTGACAAAAAAATGAGCACAGCTATTTTGCACAGGGACAATGTTTCTGTCATCAATTTTAACACTATATTGGTTCAAACTGAGCGTAAATGGTCTTTGCATCTCAGTTCTTAATTCAAATATTTTTGAAGTGAGCTGTGGATATCACATTTCTATGTAAATGCATTGGCTAAGTGTACATCCATTAGCTAAGTGACTTTATCAATTTGAAAGGTGTGTGTGTGTTTGCAAACAGAACATGATATCTACTCTAAGTGTGACTGTACACAGTAAAGGCATTACAGCATTGTTGGAAAGTTTGAGGAGTTTGTCAAATTGAAAGTCAAACACAATTTACAATCACTTTTGTACAACAGGATTAGACAAAGCACCGCAGTGAAACTCACATTTTTCAAATTCTGCGTCTTCATCAACTCGACTCATTGCGTCTTCTCTGTCTTGATAATTATCAGGAATGACTGGAGTTGGTGTAGAGCTCTGATTACTTGACAGTGTGGATGGTGATCTCTGAATTAAACTCAATGCATTTGCAAATGAATTCTTGCGTGGTGTGCTGCGTAGGCTACCCTGGAAAGCTGGCGTTGAAGTCAGTGTGCTTCCAAAGTTCCGCAAGATTTTCTTTGTCTGGGAAAGAAACAGTAGATTTCATGGAATGTTCAGAATTTACAATACTACCACGGTATGAATTGATCATACTCTCATGGCCCTCAGATGTGCCACTTACTGGTAAGAAAACACTCAAAAAGTAATTGTGTGTTCACAGCACATTCTTGGTGTAATATTGAAGTTTCTTTACAACATATGTGGTAGTGTTGCACTTTGTTTTGATGAACTTTAATACTTGCATAAATTGACTAAATGCAACAACAAAATAGTTTAGATATTGGTCATATTGTAATATCTATACTGGCATAATTACCCTGTCTAAATAATCTCCCTTCTTGTGCGTCAGAAAACCCTTCCATGCCACATCTATATTTTTATCTCTGGTGACTTTCTTTACTGTAGTTTTGTTGAAGATATTGTTTTCAAGATCACTGCAAGAGAAAATAAGGAAACGCAGCTGGTTATACTTGACTTTTGACACATAGCGCAGAGGTAAATTACCTCTGTAAAACTGGAGATGCAAACTGAATGGTTTAAAGTCACAGTGCAGAGCATCACAGGTATCGATAGCAATCATGGATATTTCCCAGTAAGAAATTACAAAATCAGACATGTAACAAAATTATGAGATTGAAGGCAGCTATCATAGAAGTAAAATTTGACCCTAGTGAAAATCTTAATGGTGTATTTTCATACTGATATATGACTTTCAAATGCATAATTGTTAGATAGCGATCATCTCAGTTGTTCATAATTTATGTTAAAGCAAAGAGAATGTAGCCACCTTGTTTAGCAAAAATATCGCCTGCACAGAGTAAACATGTGAAAAACTTTGTTAATAGCAATGCAATTGAACAGTGGTTGTTGAAATCAAGAAATGTTTTCCTAGAAAATTTCAGAAATTATACATCTTCTTATAATGTGATGGCAGCTCTCTGACATACTTGTATTTAATGTTCCAACTCTGCAGAATGGGACCCATGGCTGTTGGAGGCTCTACGTTCATTGCTTCAAGTATCCAATTTACAGCACAAAGTTGACGAAAAATAGAATCCCTGAAAATAGGAGAACACACACGTAAAGGTCTGTCACTAAACATTGTATTTGTAAAGTTTTGTAGTCATTACGTTTTTAATCTGCACAATCGATCTTCTGTGCAGAATTCTGTTATATCATTGTAGAGTGATATTTGACTTGGTACAGAAAATCCCTAGAAATAATTCAATAAAGACTTGATTGCATATTCCACACATCAATTCCCTTTTAATATAAACTAATAAATGTAATATTAACGCAGCAATTGTCATTAGGTCTTTCATTATAGAGTAATTTGGCTTGTCAATGACATCATATCTTTTCACTCTTAATTTGTTTTTTGTTTTGACAACAAATCGTCGGTTGGCAAGGCAACCAGTTAGTATCTGTAGATTTTAATCATAACTCAAGGCCTAGTGGATAAGTCTGAATAAGATTGCTGTATATCTTTGTTGTTTCAACCACACAGTCTTATCTTATTGAGACAAGACAGATTCAAATTTTCAGTCAGTAATCTAGAGTACTGATCTAACAGGTGATTAAGATATCACGACAGTTTAAGCATTAATAAATGTAATCCGTGTGGGTTTTCATTATAAAACATGTAAATTTTAGGAGCACTATTTTTCAATGTTTTCTTTAAAAAATATCTTTTTAGACAACTGACTAAAACAGCCAACATAAATCAGCATGAATTACATGTACACACTTCTAATTAGTAAGAAATAGCTGTGAGCTAGCAAAGAGAAAAAATACATTTTGTCTAAACATTGTTGAAGTTTTGTTCACAATTCCTTATGGAGTAAAATATCCGTCTACAGCCACCAGACAATACCAAATGTTTTTGAAATGGCAAAATACATATGAACATTTGATGACTGTGTATAAACTCACTTAGATGGATCTTCACGAATTTCAGTGTCTGGGTGGATATTAATATTAGAATGGCATGGAGTATACGGTCTTGGAGGATCAACTTTCTTCTTTTTCTTCTTCTTTTTTAAGCTAAATGATGACAGTTCTGTCAAAATTGATTTGGAAGGTGACAGAGAATCATAGCGGGGAGTGTCATCATCTGTGGTTACATCCGTAGCATTGGTTCCTTCCTCATTCAAGGTGTTTGTCCTGGAAAAAACAGCAGTGTCCATCTTAAAATACTTCCTGTGAAAAGTTGTGATCTCATACAGTTATGTAAAATTCTGTGAGTTTTCACATCTGTAGTTTACATTTGCATACACATGATGGGATGACACTGGACATAATAAATTTAAAACTCATGTAAAAGTTTGTGTTCTCTTTAGGGAGATCAATAAAGTAAAGTGACCAGTGATAAATAATTTCTGAGTCTACATCATACATATTACATTGCTGACTAAGATATTTAACAAGCATCTCATCAATAATGCCAAAGCAGGGGATTCTGGGATTGTATTGCTATGGAAACTTTGAATAAATTAAAGTGAAAAAGTGAAAATGCATGGAATGGTACTGTTTGTGATGGGTCAGTCACAAGCTAACTTCACTATTTGTCAGTAGTTTTTGTGAGATTGCAAGGAGGATATCATGCGGAATGTTAGTGCAATTAGTAAAATTTCAGGCTTGGTGATTTGCTCTTGAACACAACTTCTGTGTTTGCAATCAAGAAAGGTCAAAAGATTCAGCAGACAATTGTCTTTATTCTTGGTTTTGTCTGCAATGTTGCATAAACCTGATTCAGGATTGCAGTTTGTAGATTTTCAACTCAAATAGAGATTGTATTCAAGGTGACAGTCTACACAATTTGTTGTGCAACACACACTGTGTGTATTACCAGGCCTGAAACTTTCCAGTCTACAAAAGATTACAATGGATATCACATGAAAGCAATTAGGCTAGCTTGTTGAATGACACTCACACCAAAGACAAACAAATCTATTTACCATTGCTGCTGCAATGCTAAGGAACATTGACGTGTACGTGTAAGTTGGTTAAAATCTCTTAAATGTTTTGAAACAATTATCATAAAACATTTTTTAAACAGGTTTCTGAAAAATGTTAAACCTTTTTAACACAAACTTTTGAAAGCAATAAATCACATCAATAGTAAAATTCCAGTCCACTGTTCATGTATAAACAGTTACACAAGATGATGTGGTGTCAAACTACACTGTGAAAGCCATTCAAATTCCTCAAATCATTGAGCAAATAAGCATTTTGCAGTTTCACTCCTTATATTTGAAGCACATCAGAATAATATACATGTAGGGTATTAGTCAATCACTTTGAACAAAACCACCTGGCAGTAGGTAGCATTTTGCCAAATGTGGTGAAAATTTGTGAATGTATTACATACATTCTTTTGTCATAGTATCTGGCAAGTCTTGAAGCTTGCCCCGACATGCTGCTCAAATAATCTCCATTGTAACTTTTTAAATTAATTGTTTGGAGTGTTGACAGTCAGGGTATCAAAAGAAACACCGGTAGTCAGTATACACAAAACAAAGATACAGATAACAAGAGCTTTGGGTCAAAGTTCACACGGGTGCACTTAACTCTACAAAGAAATCAGTCATGGTGATTAAACCTGAATCTCAAAAACTCAACACTAAGCCTTTCAGCATTTCATGCAGGTAATGTTTTCTTATATTGATTGACAAACAAAATAGTTGTGTTCAAATGAAGTTTCTCAAGGATGTTTGATAGTTCTACATCTTTACATCGCGACTTTCAAAGTAATATAATTACCGGTACCGTCACTTTTATTTTTTACATTGTTCATTAGATTCTAGTGAAAGCTTTTCAACATTTATCTAAAATGATATTATCATATATCACTGAAAAATGATGAGATTTCTATTTGTAGCTTGGTAGAATAAAGATCAATCAAAAGTTAAACATACAAATTTATTATCATACTCATTTTGGAAATAAGATCCTACAGCGGAAGCAGAATTGAGATTTCTGATTTGATGCAGACTTCAACCTTGGTAACCTTCATTCTGAGCACCTTTCTTGCAAGCAATGCTTACATGTATGTACATGCAAAAATGGACATGACACATTTCATGCAACTTGTAGACAAATACAGTATAAAAGTCAACAATATCATAACAATAAAATTAGCAAACATATTATAGTCTTGCAAGCGTGTCTTGTCAATGGCTAGCTATCCATGGTTAATAGGCATAATTGAATTCTACTGCCTTGAAGTGCAAAGAAGCCATAAACACAGCAAGCAAGCTGTAATTGTGTTGTAGAGAAACTACAAAGAAGTGTGCATATTGTGCTAGTAACACTGAGAACATGTCAATCACCATTGGTGAAGTGGACGCTGGGTTAGAAAACACAAACAAAATGGTGCTGTCTGCAGAAGCTCATATTTGTTGTTAGTGTTGTTTGTTGTTGTTGTTTTTTTATTCTTACCGAGAAAACGCCACTTCCTTCCTGTCATGGTCATGATCACTAAAATGACCATCTCTGTGAGCCATGTATAAACTGCAGATAGATTAAAGAATCAGCGGTTTTCAGCTTTTCAGCTCTAGGTTTGTGCCAATGCAGTTGGTTATACACACTTTTCAAGCAAAAGTTTGTTGTGAGAGAATCCAGTGAAAAATGTTTCAGATTTACAGATCACCCTTTCATAACCAATTTTCAGAATCATCTTTTCCAGCTTTACAAACAACTAAACAGTTTCACAAACTTACGAGAGTCAAAGTTTGTATTTTGCGAAAAGAAAATCAGCTGAATTAAAGGATGAACTGTGCTCCGACAGGTGGAGCTACACATTTACAAAATTTTCTACTAAAGCTAAAACACTGCGGCAAAGAATTACACTGAAGTACCATGGTTGTTTGGTCAGTGCTGATAAAACACTGAAATATTTTGAGGTTGTAGCTCATAGGTTTGCAGCGTAGCAGTGTTCACAGTGCAAACATACAAAGAAGACTGCAAGTCAAAGTTTCAGCTGTTGGCTTATTTTAATCTAATCAATTAGCAATATTGTTACCATGAGTTTTACAATCATTTGATACATTCTTTTTACTATTTTATGACTTTAAAACATTGCATGCTGTACATTTGGTTTTGTCAGAAATACTGACTTGTGAAACTATATTATCAGTCTGTTTCTAGAAATGGGCTATCGTTTCCCAATGGAAAATAAAGGGAAGCAGAAACCCCCAAAAGTAACACGAAAATGATGGTTTTAAATTTCAAAAATGCAACTAATCATTATTCATATCAGGTATAATATTTTATCTATAGAACAAGCATGCATTTTAATGTTACCTATTTTTTATCCTCTTTTTTCTTGAATACATGCATTAGATATTTATTCAACAAAAACCTCCATGGCTTCGTCATCAATATATTGGAAAGAAGTTTTGTCTGATTTGCTTTAAATATCAAACAATAGGAATTGATGCCACTTAAAGTTGCAACCACATAGAAATTTAACCACTCAGCTGAATGCTACATGCAGCGTACAAGAATAGTATCTTGTATGTTTAAATGCGGCAGTTTCAAAATAAAAAAATGGTGGCTGTGATGTCATCGACATTTCCTTCTCCCAGTAGCAAGTATTGTGATTATTGTAAATCGACACAACAGCTATTCACTGTTGCTAGATTTACTGTATCCATAATAAGCTTCAATTCATCAAGATAATTACCTATTTGGAATCGAACTCTTTGCCCCTGGAATGCTGATACAATCGTTTCTGTCATTGAAACTAGGGCATTGTCATTCTGCAAGCAGTGCAATATGGTAACTCCACAATGCTATGTGACTTGTTGACCCAATCAAAGTCTTTTTGTTTTGTCTTGTTGAGAGTGCAACAATTCAATTGACAAGCAAGGCATTATACTCCGAAATAAAGACACGTAAAACTCCCTAGTGCTGGTGTCATTGCAATTGTTAGCAACACCGACCGTTATTATTGAGGGAGGGTAGATCCGACTTCAAACTCTCTGAATGACTCGACATGAAAAAGACAAAGTGATTGACATGTGGAGACAAGCGGATGTCAAAATCTCACCTTAAATCTACTTCTTCAGAGAGTTCATCATCTGTCTCATCTTCTGATGAACTGGGAATATGTGCCGGTTGCCATTCTCTGCGACGTTTTTCCATCAGCCGACTCTGCTCAATTTCTTGTGCATTTCGCTACAGTTGAAGAGAAACTTAAAATGTTACTCATCGAAGCCCATTTTAAAACAAAATTGTTAAATTTAAATAAATGAAATTAAAAATTTGTCGTGATACAATCAAACTTTTAGAAAATGAACTCTTGTAACTGTAAAGAGTACCACATTACTGTAGAGGATTTGATTTTTCCAGTTTGTGGTTACTTTGCCTAATCAAACATGGGTTAGTTTCAGTTTTACATTTGCATTATCACTGATCAGTTTGGCCCAAACTACACTATCAGAATAATCTGTAGGGTGACAATAGAACATATATATTGAAGAAGATGATTCAGAATATGAAGTCATGGGAAAGCAATGAGAATAGATATATCAACATCACAGATAAAGAATATTTGGACTCTTACCCTAGCATGATCTTGAGTTCTGATGATAGAAAAAAGACCATGTCCAAGTTTGACTGATGTAATCATCCGCCTGGAACAAAAAAAAGTCAAGAATTTAAAATCATTGGCATGAAATGAGTACATAGTAATTGTCATGCATTATTCATTAACACTGGTATTTTCAGTATTTGCAAATTTCGCTCAATACACTGTACAATGTGGGGTTTGGTTTCAGGTTGTCCATTTCAGCCTTTTAGCAAACATTGATGTACATTTTATAAACAGCATGGTCCTTCAATAGTCATAAGTGAGTGCCTGAGTAAATTCTGTTTTGTTTTGTTTTCCTTTCATGATGGAAGTGTAAGCGCTGATCCCTTCAGACATGTTTGCCAAATATACCTATCAGGGTACAATCATAGATACCGATGACAACTACACGGAATTCCAATTACAACACTATCTCGTCATCTGACCTTTGACAAAAAGTTTACAGCATCTCCTTCATTTTCTCAGCAATTATTTCTGGCAGCAAATCATACATGAAATGGCAAGGTACAATTTTCAAATGAGCAAAGAGGGGCTAACTTTATAAGAAAACTGCAAAACAAAGAAGGTTAAAGACCAACTTTTCACACTCAGGGCATGTAATTCATGGGCATTAAACGCTATGGTAGTAATGAGTTTACCTGGCAGAATTATTAGATGTTATACAGAATGTAAAAAAATCCTCACCTCCCTTCTGCTACCTCTTTACTGAGAGTTTTCTTGTTTTTAGTTGATTTCCTTCTGAGTACAAATGGCTGTGCCTGGTTCTCTTCATCCTCCTGCTGCTCACGACTTTTTTGTTCCTTCTCTTTATCTTTGTCTTCATCTTCACTGCTTGACTTGTCATCGACATCATCCTACATATGTTGCATTGTGGGAAATTGAAATGAAAATGCTTTGATTTTATGCCACACCCTGTAATTCTATTGAATTGTCAGATACATAGAGACAATGGAGGAAGACATCTACTTTGGATGACTTCTATTGATACTTTCTATTTTTTAATAATCTGTACAGTCTGTAGGATGATTTTAATCAAACTAAAGGCAAGCTCACTCATATACAAAGATATACAGCATGTACAAATTTTAAAAATATTTTTGATCGACTATTGTCATACCACTCAATGAAGTGCTTATGTTAAGTCTATTTTACCACATTATTATAGAAACCCTATACAATGATTCAGTAACTACGTCTTAAAAACAATCAATTAATAATTGATTAAATGTTAATGAATTCTAAAAATCAATGGTGTGTCAATCATCCCTACTGTCATCATGTTAAGGTTACTATAAGCTGCCAATCATTTTGAACTGCTCAATAGTAAACCTACTGTACACTTGATAGAGTTATTTACATATATATTAAACACAACCTGAAAATGCCACTATTCTACCTAATCTAGGTGGCTATGTTAATCATACACAACTATAACCAAAGTACAGTAGTTTTGTAAACTCTTGTCTAGTATGAGTGCAGCAGCTGTATCATACATACAAATTCATGTACAGCAACATACAAATTTAACAACCCTGCAAATGAACACATAGTGAAAAATATTTCATTTCAGACTTGTTTAAAAAATGCAAGTAAACATTTCTGAAACTAGATACTTGTTTCTGTAAAAACCTAAATACCTTACATGCAATTCTCTTTTGATACTAATTGCATTATAGTACACTTGGAGCTGGCAACTGCTTTACAGTTTCCTTGCTTCTATTGCTCACATTCTTTTTCCAATGTTTTAATGTCTCTCTATGCAAATTGTATTTTGTTCCCATAAATGTCACACGTTAAGAGCCTTTTCAAAAAACCTAGCTGGTTGCAAAATGCATTTCCTGTCTAAGCATTTTCTTTCTGACACTGTGCGTTATTGAATTAATTCAATGTTCTCTCTTCCCTGGAGCTATGGAAATATGAAACACCTCACAAATTGGTTTTTATTTGATTTTCACAAGAGAAGTAATTACAGGCACTATACTCTATTGTAACAAGGTCAGTTATCGATGTGAATGGGTTTCTACAGTAAAGTTGCAATTTGAATTCTGAATTACTCAGAAAAATTGTAACTTTATTCTTCTTTGTTAAATCTGTCAACAACTGCTGGTAAGTAAAAGCCCAACTATTACAAACCCTTTATTATATCAGTCAGGACAACATTTATTATATCTACCTATATAAATATAAATGTATATTTATGTGTGTATATACATGTACAGTGTACTGTGTACTTTATTTTGAATTATGACTTAATATTTCTCAACAACAGACAAATCAGTGAGAATTCTCTCATTTTTATGTAATGTTTAGTACTTTAGATGGCACATTGTAACAATTGTACTGTTGTATGGGAAAAGCAATGAAAATAGCAAAATAGGCATCACAGATAAAGTATATTTTGATTCCATAGGTCTGCAGTCTAGGTGTTCTTACATGTAAAAACAACCACAACTTGATGAGCCTACGTTGTACTCTAACAATGTTGATGTTGTAGTCAGCCACACTGCTAAGTGCTAGCTAACACTTCCTACTTCAGTAGAGGAACCATTCATTGCATTCATATTGTGAAACATCACACAGCAAGAAATGCCGGACAAAGTCTGCTTGCCTGTGTCAGCTCCACGCTTGAAATGTGTTCTATAGAAAGTATGTAATGCATGACAGAATGTGCTTTCTGCTTTGATACCAAGAAGATGAACTCTAAAAAGAGTCTATCGACAACACCAAACAGAGACATCATATTTCACTGTTGTCAAAGGTAAAGTATTTGTAGAATTTGGATTACAGCTACATGTAAACTGGCATTGATGTGTTGGCAAAGGATGGATATAAACGACAGGAGTTTCTACTATTTTCAAGCTGTAATTATAATCTCAGTGACTGACAGTGACAACCTGTCCAGCAATCGATTGCTGAATACTCACTGTGCCTTATTGCTGTATGTGTTTCAAACCTCTAGCATCATTGCCTCAACTTTCAAACATCTACACACCTTTTTTTCCCAGTCCAATGAAAAAAAATACAGGTTGTTTCCTAAAGTGGCAACTGACTTGGCTTGTCTTTTAATGATTCCCAATTTTCTATAGTATGAGCATGTCAGGTGCTTGATTAATAAAATTTTGAAATACAACCTGATAAGGCTCAAGGAAGTCAGAAACTGCAAATGAACTGATAGCCTTGAGTTGACAATACACCAAAGGCAAAGAATGACAAGTGTTTTACAATTGCAAAGTAAACTCAACACAGTAATGTTGTGACTAAATTGAACAATTGAAATCTAGAGGTCAGTATAGTTTTGAGTCTCTTTAAGTGACTTTGAGTCAATACATCCTCATCTTGGCTGGTGAATTTTACATATAAATGTAACTCATTAACTAATAATTGCATATTTCAAACCATAATTGCAAGCTTTCCTCCTTCGCCCTTGATAGGGCAATTGTTTTTTGCAATTTTTACTTTGTGCACAAACTTTATCTTTGAACAGTTACACATGCTTGTGTATGTTCTCCTCCTACAAGCAGGTGTATTTCGGGGAAAAACTGCCCGAAGCTTGATCCAGCTTTTTTTGTTCTAAACTACAGTTTCTTGTTCCTCTGCCTCCAGTACAGTTAAAACACTCATAGTACAACTTGTCAAAATAACTTTTACATGCAAAAAGCATTGTTGTTGTTGACAGGTAAATATTTAGGTCAGGGCTTAAATTCATCATTAAGTTTGACAATATCTTTGCAACATCACTGAACACTACACCATGGTATCATGTAGTCTTTTCTTTGCCGTTTCTGAATCATCAAAATAAACAGCCTTCGACCAAACTTAAACTTCAGTAAATGGAACCACACTAAAACGAAGTGTTCATGCTTACAATTTCAGTCTCTTAAAGTAATTATTTTGTTTTCATCATCACGCTTTGTTTCTACACTGAAAAGTTTCACCATTTTTACAGTCTTCACTGTAACATGGTGAAGCCTAAAATTTTTGGGTGTCAAAAAAGTGAAATGACAGTTTTGTTAATAAACTGGTATTTTACTGGTATGATTTCTATTTCACATGTTTCTTCACACATATTTGTCCAGCTACATATATAGTGACATTCATGTTTTTTATGTGCTCTTGAGAACTATATAAAAATTACATATATATATATATATATATATATATATATATATATATATATATATATATATATATATATATATGACATTGAAGTAATTTGTGTGATTATATATGTATAAACATGTAGTATAATAGATATACATGTTGTATATATAAATACACAGATACATGATATATACACTATATATATAATCGCACAAATTACACTGTATGCTGTGTTTTGGTAAGCAGGTAAATGTTACCGGGTTTCCCCATTTATTTTACTGGGGTTCCCCTTGGTATATCAATAGAATCAAATAGGGGACAGCAGCAATGTTACCTGGGTTCCCAACTCATTTACAAATATTCCCAAACCTTAGCAAAAACTCATGTGATGTGTGTGTGTGTGTATATATATAATTTTTTTTTTGTATTTTAACTGTTTTTACTCTGCAGAAATTTTCATCATTTTTAACCATTTATGTTTTTAGCCTAATTTGATTGTTTTAACATTTTAGTTTGTCATGCTTTGCTGGTATTTTATCAATTTTAAATGTGTAAAGCGCACTGAGACGCATGTGTAGTGCGCTTTAAAGAAATAAATATTATTATTATTATTATTATATATATATATATATATATAATATACAGTAAAAAATGATAACAAGTAGAACACAGGACTTAGGCGTTACTCAGAGTTTCACGTTACACGTGCTCTGTGTAGCGATCATACATATATATATGTAACATACATATGTTATACATGACGTATACTCACATACACATATACACATTGACCCATCAACGTACAAGACTTTTGTAAGTCTCCCAAGGAAAGTGTAGTGTTCTAAGCAGATTTGAAGAGCAGTATAAAGATGGAACATCAAACATTTATTTTTATACACACAACATATATCAACACATGTAGACACACACCATATCAAAGACATCTGAAGTTAAGGGGTTCGAAACTAAGAATTGACTGGTGGTACGTATCGATGTTTAAAATAAAATATTTAGCAACGATATTAAAGTTGCAGTACCTGTGTACCTTTTAAATTTCTTATTATTCAACACAACAAAAATTAAGAAACAGAGGCAAGCATGTGTTAAGCGAGGTTTATCACCAGAGCCGTGAAAGGGTGAAAACTTTAATATGTCATGATTTTCCAATGACCGTCACAGTGAACATGTCTGTTTGTGACCTCGGATGCACGGATTCAAATGGTCTTTGTAACTATGTCCTTGTTTAGGTCAACTTCCGTGATCTGTGTTTGACTTGTTTGTCCGTATGAACGGCACACAAAACGTGAAATCATGCTGATTTTTTTCTGCTTGGTGAATTTCCTTGATTTGATACCGAACAGTCAAATGTTCCTCGTATTATTAAACTTTCTCTGCAAGCGACCATTAAACTAGACAAAACTTCAAAAGTGTTACAGCAAGATAGCAATAGACTTCGTGCACACAGTAACTTACCGGATTATTAAGCTGTCCTAAAGCATGTAAGATCATTTTCTTTTCATTCAGGAAAAACTTATCTCCAACACACTGATACTGCCTATATATGACTGCATTGTAGCCTTGTTCTGTCAGTTGTCGTCTACGCCTCGCATAGTTCTCGCGAAAAACAGCCTCCCTTGTCGGATTGGAACAGTTGTATACGGTTTCCGAGCGGGCTTGTATATGCATACCCTGGTGTGACGGTATCGGTAACGCCACTGGCTTAATGTAAGCCCGGGGATCTCGATTCTTGGGAGCCATGGTCGTGGGTAAGCCTTTTCCCTCTGGCTTGGGAAGCAAGTTAAACAGCGGATATCTATATCAGGTAAACATGTATCACTTGTCGAAAGAGTTGCAACTCCTTATCACAAACCTAGTGAAGACATGCTACCAGTAGTCCAGTACCACAACACCACTGCCAAAAGCGATACACCGTACAGTCGCGCACAACAACAGTTCTTCGGCAAAACTTGAAGACTATTTTATGGAAGCCCTGGCTGTCTCGCAGCTTGGTGATTCAATACTAATGGCAGCTGGGCCAAGTTATGGACGGGGAATCGTCTCCATACTGTGTAACACGGAATGAGACAGTTGATTAAACTTCTGGAGGAAAGAAGTGATTTCACGCGGCATTCAATGAGTGATGAATTGGCTCTTCTGTTAATATTGATCACTCCACACTAAACTGCTGTACCTAAGGTCTTCACGGACATTTATAACGGTACAACTTCACAATTTTAATGTAACATTAAAACAAAGGTAAAAAGTTATATTTGTCTGAAAGTAGAATGGTAGCCGATTCATTTCAGAAAACCTCGGTGAGGCCAGCATACTTCATGGTTCACGAGTGGAGTAGTAACAAAGGACGGAACAGCCAAGACGAATGAATTATGTTACTTAGCTACTAGCTGTAAACAATGACGGCAGTGCGTCTCTATTGCATTACGCGTCGGCGCGGTGACAGCGCTGCAGCGTGGACACTCACCTACTACATAAAGCTCTTACAGTCCGGTCAAAGACCGTCGCCAAGTTGAGCTCGAAGTGACCTGCTGACTTGTGAGATAATAGGCTTCTACGTGAAAACTGAATGGTACGGATATACGATTCAATTTTTATTGAACAACAACAACAACAACAACAACAACAACAGACACCTTTCAGTTGACATTTGTGTACAGCATCAATACATGTATTTCTCTCATGGAGCTCCTACTACCTCCATGGTAAAACTAAAGGCTGTTTGCAAGATGGCTAGGCTATTCACTAATTTTACTGGCATTGTAATTTCAGTGTGTCGCCGGGCAACACAAGTGATTCGGGATAACCAACCACCACTTAAAACATTAAATAATACATGAGTTCTGTCCTTGCACCACCGGCGACTGAGTAATCTGGTTGTTGTGGTTATGTTTGTGTTGTGATTGTAAATAAAATTGGAGACTACAGGTTTGATGTTGTTACTGATGTTTCAATCATACCGTGGGCCTTTTACTCGGCCCCGTATTCAGTACATGCTCGGTACTATAGCTGTTGAAGCCAAATCATTAGCGTTTTCTTTAAAAGGGACAAGAATAGAATCGAAACAACAAATGGGAGTTTTGAAATTTATTAGCAAATAGCTATTTAGACAAAAACAACAAAGGCAACCGGAATACTATAGAGTTCTCTGTTCTTTCACATGTGTTTTCAAGATTTATACTTAAGACACGTGTGTCTACATACATCCAGTAACGGCGTGAACTTTCCGTGAAATCATTTGAACATGTTATTATAATGTCTAAGTCAACGACAAGTGGTGGAAGTAAAATGGTATTTCACCATAATTCCATTGTTCAACATCTTTCTCTATTTTTCCGCCACATTGCTGTTCACAAACAGGGAGTTGATAATATTCCCGTGCCTTGGTATTTTCCAGTATCTTTAAACCGTAGTATGCGCCTAGAAAGTAAAAGACTAAAACTTTCCCTAAAATTTTACCCAAGAAATCTTCCAGCCATTCACTTTCAAAATTAAGAATAAAAACCGCGGGTCACCGGTGAAAGTTTTTCTTTCTAAAAGGGCTAAAATGAACTCCCACTAGTGGGGGATCAGAAAAGAATTGAAAAAAGTTTTGAGAGTCCGAATATCTGTCCCCAAGGCGCACTCTACCTTTATTACTAATGTGGTTCAATACTGGTACACTCTTGTTAATTTTGAAGCAAATATTGATTAAGCACACCCATGAGAAAAATGTCTACTTTGAAAGAATTCAAATTGACATTTAAGAGAGAGTCAATAACGTAAAGTGCAATCACCCTGTCTTCCAATTCGTTTTTCTGTTTGATGAAACAGCGCATTTATTCAATCAAGTTGCTGCAATACACTGAAAATCAATGCAGTTATGACATTTGCTATCCCGGGGATGCCGGGAAATTCAGGAGTTCTACTTATTCGTTAATATACAGTATGTATATACAAATCATTCTTGATAAAGTTCCAGCGTTTCGGATGGTGGAAACTCCGGTTAGTGCAGTTAAACCAAGATGATATCCAGTCTTTCATGGTGAATCACCTTCCCCAAAAACAGCGATTTACGTGTAATTTGTAAGATAAATAATACTTGATAGTTGAGAAAGTGTAGCCGCCAGACCTCCCTAAAGATTCTTAGATCGCTTGAAACAACATTTTCAGTCAAATCTTTCGCTATCATGTGGAAAGAGGGCGGGGCACTGAGATGTGAATGATATATATGTGAAGTTATTACATTTATTAACAGCTTTCTCATTTGATTTCATTCATATGACGAAACTTAAAAAGTTTGGTAAGGAATTGAGAGTTGCACGTCTGTATGCATTCAGTGACAAATACTGTGAATTAATTTCAACGATTCTGCATAAATTCTAAACTTTCCTGCCTCATAATCAAGCGCAAAATATTTGTAGAAAACAAAAACAAGAAAGCGAATACACACAATTTTCCTATTTTCGCTGCAAGACAATCTTTCAGCAGTGTTCATATTCGAAGATTAGTCAAGGAGATTTTTATGAAGTGATCAGTAATGTTTTTCTGAATATATAAGCTTACTGAAGATTTATTTCTTCGATGAAGTACTCCGTCTAAAAAGAGAAGTTCTATCAATGACAACGAACGCAATGTGAAAATTTTCTTGCTTCCAATGACGTTGATATATTATTATATTAAATAGAAATTTTAATATCCTCAAATTAAAGTGTATATACTCGCCAGTTAATCGCCAACTTCGTTGAGTTTAATCTTTCTGAAAGGCGTTGAAAAGTATGATTACTGACCATCTGCTGGGGAAAGTTGGTGAACACAAAACGATGTAATTTCAACACGTAAATATATGACTTCTAAACATTGTAGATTGAATTGACTTTTTTAAGTCTAAGCTTTCACCAGAGTATGACACATGCGGTACAGAAACAGTAAAATTTAGTCGACTGTGTGTTGATACATGGACCGGACCATGGCATGTACTCCTCAATGGCAATCTGGAGAAGCCACACTCTGACACGAAAAGTTCGCCCTCCGCGACCGACGTAAGAAACATTCGTCTTTCTTTTCTTTTTGCTTGCGGGAGTCCATTTACTTAAATCTACAATTGATACTTTTTCGTCCATGGAAGGAAACTTCAGATTTAGCCATGCACTTACAGATCCCGTCAGTAGGACACTCTTTCAGTCCATCAGAGGAAGATATAACTCCACATACAGTGGCACCATCGAGCCTATCGAAATATCACATTCAAAAAGTCATTTTCGTGAAAGGCATACTCGTCGACGTCGGGGAAGCAACCAGTAAAACATTTCACAAAACACTTTCTGCCTCCAATGTATAATACGAAACCATAGTTCTACGTTGGAAACCTACTATTTCTTTTATTACACCGTCCTTGTAAACCAGCCAAGAATAGCGAAATTACACAGTTGTGAAAATATCAATAGTAGGTACTATTGTTTTATCGATAATCATGGAACTTTAAGCGACCATCAATATCAAAATAGCACAAATTAATTCCCTGAAAATTTGCATCTCTTTACTTCCTTGATATTGATAATTGTTATGATAATATGACTGCCTGACCATCGGTCCTGTATGCCATATTACAAAACAATCTAGTAAAGTTACATCTCGAAGATACGTTATTTGCAATGTAAAATATGTTGCGTGACTTCAGGGCAGCATAAATACAGATTGCGGATAATCCGAAACAAAAACCGAATAAACAAATGTCATGTCTCCAATTTCATCACAAAAATCCCTTTCCGTCATATGATAACTTAAACTACTTCAGTATCGAATTGACTTTTTATCGTCATGTTGATATACATGTATGTAAAATAAAATCCTGGCAACATCTACCAATGGCCATAGTTAATGTTGGTATGTTAAAGTTAAATGTTGAATAATGTATTTTATCCTAAAATACATTTTATTCTCAGCTTAGCCCATGGTATGACATCACCATCGTGATTAAGCGTGTTGAAAGTGCGTTTTTCGGTTGAGTCAATTCTGAGCGCACTTGACGAAATTAACGCGTTTGCGATTAACAAACCATCGCTGGCGGCGCTGCGAAACATCCCGTATGGGATTTGTTTGACGCGGGAGGGCGGACGGTGATGTCATCGTAAGTACAATATTTAACTTGCAGTAAAATAACTTTGTGTGTAAGCATGCACCATTTAATTGCCACCGTTTGTGCAACGCATCGTCATTGCGAGATAAATAATATTAGTACAGCAGTTCCTCAAAAAATAGTCCTGGGGACGCGAATTTCCAGATCAGTGCATGTTGCATGGCGCATTATTGGTGTCATTACGAGGACCAGAGAAACAGACTTTTCATATTTAGAAACTGTATCTGGGACCATTTGCTGAAATAAAAGACATACTTTGAAATGCAAACAATTTTAATCCGTGTCAATAGCATTTATGCATATTTACAAACGACCTTCGTTATTAAACACAGCAATGAATATGTTAATGCATAACCAGATTATATCATGTTAGGTTGAAATCCTATCTAATCTATGCAAACGCCACATGTTTTCAATTTTTCGGGAGCATTACTTTCATAATACTATTATATCTTGGCCCGCTACGCTGTTGCCTTGTAAGTTTATTAGTGAGATTGTTCGATTTTGATATTTGTATTTGTGAGTGATCTGTTAGCCGTAAATTGTGCTTGATAAAATTGATGACTGTCGACAGTGGACAGAAGTATTTAGCTCTCTACAGCTACTATAGTCAATGCTCTGACAGAATGAAATGTGTTCCATAGATGTAATTTACATCGCTTGGCATGTTGTGATTTTATTGGGTGTGGCATTGTAGAATACTTACATAACGAATCATTTCTGGACTTTCATATTTCATTTTTAGCCGACGGAAATATTGCCCTTATTAACATGCCTATGATATCCCATATTTTCAGTTTATTCATTCCTTGGAATAGCAAATAACAATTTGAAACTCAAGAAATAATTTACATTTACACAGAAAATTGTTTAAATATCAGCATAGCCATTCGTTATTTCTTTGGTTTAAACTCAACAAACACTTTTCGCCGAAACAATGCTATTAAAAATATCTCTAAAATGCGTGTTTTTATACCAGATTTAAAATATTAAAATTATTAAGTCACTAGATTTCTGGCAGAAGCCTATTCCATAGTCATGGGGCGCAAACAGAATCAGATAAACCATAAAACGACGCGTGTTGCCTGTTGGCTGGTGTAAACTGAGTGCACGTTGAGAAGTGGAACGATAGAGCCGACCAGGAGCACGAATGTTTTTATGAGAACTCTTCAAATAGTCTAGTGCAGTATTCTGAAAGTTAGACAAGAAATTGTCTGTGAACGGAAAGCCGATGCAAGTTACGTGGGACTGGTTAAATATGAGCTGATTTCTTAGTTCTTAATACCAGACGTGCAGCGGAGTAATATGATCAAAATATTTCTTTCAAAATGAGGGATAGATACAACTCTTACTCCAGTGCTGATTTTCGTTTTCTTTAGATGAGAAATGCACTTCATCTTTAATAGCAAAAGGCTATCTGACAATACAATTTTTCAATTAAATAGTTGTGTTTCTTCCCATTTAGAGAATATGGTGTTCATATCCATTCACGACCTTCCTGTCAACAACAAAGGACCCTAACAGAGCCGTCTTTTTGGACCTAACTAAAGTTGAATTCCTGTTGGTATAAACTGACGTTGCGTCAGCAATTGACAAATATCGTTCCGACATAAATGGCTCGTGTAAACATGTCGAAGGTGAACATTTTCTCATTCACAACATTCAAACTAGCTTTGGGATCAAAAGAAAGTGAGAGCTAACAAGTTTCCAAAATATAAGCTTACGGTAGGTCAGTCGGCAATATTTTTAAAATTGTAATATTTTTACTCTGTGTGGAGGAAGTTGTGATCTAGAACTATTGTGAGGAATTATACTGACACAGCCTAAAAACTGATGTCAAACATGTGTAAAGTTTCGTCAAATCACGACATGGCCATGTAAATCATATATTATATTTATGTACATAAATTTACAAGTTGTAAGCTCGACATTTTTGGCGGAAACAAAGTAAATGTACATCACAAAGAAACAGATGACACGAAATGCATTGTTGGGCTTGCAACTGTTTGGATTTGGAAGTGGTTCACAATAACATAAGGTCACACTCGTTACAAGCCTGCATACTGTCTTGCATAAAATATATGTTCATTACAATACCTTCCATGCTCGGGAGAAGAACGCTTGCTGGGGAAGGACAATTTGAATCCAGATGACTGTCGTCTCGGTCAGAAGGTCATACAACCATGAAATTCACATTACACTAGAGAGCTACTTGATATGAAATCAAATCAAATCATTTCTTGCAAGAAATGAAAGAATCCGATAAAACTTGCTTTTATCCTGATACTAAAAATGGGCGACGCATTGAAGTATACCCGAGACTTTACTCTCTCCCCCCCCCCCCCCCCTCTCTCTCTCTCTCTCTCTCTCTCTCTCTCTCTCTCTCTCTCTCTCTCTCTCTCTCTCTCTCTCTCTCTCTCTCGGTCAATTGAAATGACAAGAGAACTTGCTTGAACTTGTATATCACATCAATAAGAGCAATAAGAATGCTTGGTGACATAAGATTCGAACGTGCCTCAATTGACTCTTGCAATTGTACCTATCCACAAGCCTGTTACTTCTTATGACTATGTATTGCGCTGATCTTTCTGGCTTAGTCAATAATCGGGTATGTTTATCTCCCGTGCATATGGACAGGCACACGTACACGTATGGACAGGCGCATATACACATACGTCGACAATTCACATGGCAACACATTCAAGTACAGAACTCAGTTTGTACAAACCCATTTTAAAACTGGGCTGTAAAAACTTACAAAGTTAACGCCGAATCTTCAAAGGGGTTGGAACAGTTAATATATTGATAACGTTCTTTACAATTACAATCAAATTGGCTACAGAAAGTTATTTGAGATAACGACCATACTCTGACATACTTGCAGTGCCATGTAGATAAATATATAAGATAATTATTTTTAGAATCAACAACTTGCAAACCATTTCTGCCGGAAAATTTCAATCATTTTAATCTTATTAACTTACGGCAAATGCCGTCTCAAGTAACATCTTTCTCATCAACACTGAATATCACTACTGAGCAAAAGGCATTTCAATAGCTCTTCAGAACCTTTTCTTGGAATGCTTCATTTGCCATTTAAAGGCACAGTGATACCAAACAAGGCACATTTTAACAACATTTAATGTGATCGTTGCTTCGAATTAGAAAGACATCTTATCTGATATACGAAAGAAAACTTGTTGCAATGATCCACAAAGAAACTTCTATCATCGCCATCTCTGGAGAAGTGGCGGCAAATTAATCGAGACGAGTATATTGGAATTGTCCAAATTATAGCCAAATGTTTTATAAATGAAGACAGAGTTAATCATAAGTTAGACATAATTAGAAATATTACAGAAACACGACTGGAACTAATTTGGGATAATTGGATCTTCATATTTTTCAAATTTCTCAAAACTGTTAGATGCCTAAAAGCTGAATGTTGTAATATTACAAATTACTCATAAAAACAAGTGTATCACTTAAAAAGAAAAGCAGATGAGCTTACATTTGCAGGTTAAAATGACCTTACTTCACCATCCAATTATCCCAAATTAGTTTCAATCGTGTTCCGAGTAATTAAAAGTCTCAAGATTTCACGACCAGTTTAGGTATGCAATGAGGCTGATATTTTATCACGTTCACATCATCATTCAGAAAATGTTGTCCCCTAGGGAGGACGAAACGACGTGAGAACAATGCTACATACTGTAATTTGGATTAAGGGACTGGTCACTTTCTTCTGCCCGGGGGGGGATTGGATAATTTTTTGCGGACATCAAAAACTTTCGAAAATAGGGTGAACCCCACAGACAAAAGTAAAATGTGAAATATAAATTATATATATATATATATATATATATATATATATATATATATATATATATATATATATTCACACTTCCGATGCATAACCAGATATCTAGAACAGTTGTACATAAATTGATAAATTGATGTCAATCACTTATATCAAAGAGAGAAAAGCAGAAAACCACAAACTTCAATATGCATTTAGACTGTTGACAGCCATCCAATTACATCTCCAGAGAAACTACAGAGAGCTATTAACATAAGTTGTGGCCAAATCTGATATGTAGACCGAATGTCTGAGAGGACCTTTTCTTCTATCGTTGATACCATAAAAGCACAGCTAATAATGACAAAACTGCCTTTTGTTAACTATCCTGAAAAAAACGTTTTTTTATTTGAAACCTGTGACACTAAGGATAAAGTTGCATCAATGGCAACGAAAAATATCTTGAAATATCTTAACACGATTGGAACTAATTTGGTATAATTGGGTCTTTATATTTTTCAAATTTCTCAAAAATGTTAGGTGCCCTACAGTTGAATGTTGCGATATTACAAATTACTCATAAAAACAAGTGTGTTACTTAAAAAGAAAAGAAGATGAACTTATATTTGCAGATTAAATCGACATTACTTCACCATCCAATTATCCCAAATTAGTTCCAATCGTATTTCTTCTTATTTTTTCTCTTTCTAAAATATGTCACTGTATCATTGTTGTGAAATATTAGTGCATGTTGCTTTCTTGTACCGAATCCTCATCGAGAAAACACAAAAGAATCAGGATTTTGTCATGCTTTACATATGAAAATTACTGCAGATTTCATAATGATTATTACACTTTGCAAAACAGACTTTCAACTTGCAAACATCCAAATCTGTGATATACATCTCTGATATATTGAGGTTATGCGCAAGAAGGGCACGCCGAAAACTGTAATTAAATTGCTCAATTTGTGGCTGTTATGATGCTTTGCAAAACAAACTTTCAATTTGCAAACAACAATTCATGGCTGGTACGATGTATTTTAGGCAAGTATGAGCGCGTGTTGTAATTCAAAAACACACTAACCCCCTCTCCCCATTGAGCATATCAAAAACATGGTGAACACCATTCACCAAAGTCAAAACCAGGGTGATCCCATAGATCCACCCCCCACCCCCACTGAGGCTGAAGAACTTCACCAGACCCTAAGGTATGTCAAGGCAATGCTTCTCCCATGCGGCATGGTACGTTATAATACTATGGTGAGTGTACTCGTAATCTTTGGAAATAATTTCTGCATTTGGTTATGAAACTATGGTCAATAATGTCATGAGTGGAAAATAAACATTGATATTTGGCGACAAAAAGCTTCCTGCCTGTCAGGTGTAATAGAAAATCGACGATTCGTTGTAATAGGGTCAATCATTCTGTGATTTCTGAATGCCCTCCCATACACGTAAAACTCGATTGGACGAGATGTTATCAATCATGCACGCCGATGATTTCAGGATCAATCATTTACAATATTGAAAGGGTTTCTGGACAAAACAGTAAATTCAGTCTACGTTTGCATATGGATATGAATGCAACCACACAGCGGTTGTCATATTTATTGAATAAACATACAGTACAATGCTTGATATCCAAATCAATTATATGTAAAATATTACATCCACATTCAAATATAACAATGTGCCCCTACATTTCAATACCATCCGTTTCCGGCGGAAACTGATGACAGCAATGTACCTTTTAAAATTTCTGTTACACCAAGTTGCGGGAAATAAACAGCAAAATCATTTTGTAAGTTTTGAACTTACACCTTATTCATATCCGAATATCATTTTCTGTCATCTTTATACATCAGTAAGTAAGAAATAAAATTCTATATATATATTGACACTAGATCAACAGGTGGTCCAGGCGACCCATATCTTTGAATTTCCCCGGATGTTCGCTTACTCAGTACGTCCGTTTGAGGACAGCCTAATCTACCCCGTCTTGACAATGGCATGGAAGCACACATACACGTACATACGTTATGATACTCTGTTGATGTGAATTAGCGACGATTGGTATTGGATGAGTAAATTGCATTTAGCGAAGTTGACTCGCGCATGCAGTTGGTGAAATAGTTACACTACTACGATGGCAAACGATCGCGGGCTGTAGTTGACCCGAGCTGGGCTACCCTACAGTTGCGTTCAAACCAAATGTAGAAAAAGGTGAAGTGTAAAAAATTAGAAACAAGAAGTATAAAATATTAGATTTGATTGCATAAGTTCACCATGCATAGAATTTGAAATCATTGGCACCAAAGCACACTGTACACAAAAATATGATTCTTGAATCAGAACCACGATTCGTTAAGGAAACACCCAGTTAAAGATATATAATTGGTAAATGAGACATTTCGGACCTTTAAAATCAATTCGGTCAACACTTTAAAGTCTTTATGGATTATTAGGAGGTAATGGATGTAAGATATGTCTGGAAACTTTGAAGATATTCGACAAACAGTTTATACAGTTCAATCTGACGTCATGAACTCCATGGGACGAGTGTCTTTTAGTGTATACGGACTTTTGTCCATTATCTTTAAAGAGTCTGTTTGTCGCTTGAGCTTTCTCAAACTTTGTTGTTCTCTTCCTGGAGAATATTGAAGATGTTCATATGAGACTTCAACAGAGAACAAAAACACCGAATAGTATGTGGACCTTTAATCGGGTCCCTATCTTAAAATATTCATATAAAAACTAGAATGACAAAGAAAAAAATTACTTTAGTTCCTCACACCATTTCATTTTTCCTGGATAAAATATGTCACAAGGCTTGTCTATGAATGGGTAACTTTTAAAGACATCTGATAAACAAGTATACCACCTTGTAAATATATTGAAGACAAACAAGTAGATTAAGATGTTATACAAAGCAAAGAACAGACAGGAATATTGTGCGGGTTGACGGTCTGCTCCACGATGAGGCAATGGAGATTCCGAACAAAATAAAACATTCTATTTCAGCAAACAAACCTGGTGAAAGCCATTTACTTACTCTGCAATAACGCGTGCACGATCTCAGTGGTCGAATGAGATCAGAATACAACGGTTCGAGTTTCATTTTAAGCGCCAAAAACGCCAAAAACAGAGATACACAGACAATCCCCCCACAAAACACCTATCCTTTAGCCATTTGAGATTTCAGTGCAATTAAATTATAACGGCGCTTTGTAGATAATTTATCCCAACCAAAACCCGACGTTGTCCTGGTAACCGTTTATTTTTTATCACTTTAAAATGATTCATAGCGCCCAATGAGGACTCGTAACAATGTACGGCAAAGGTCACGGAATATTTTCTATTCTATTTTAAATGCTTGGCACCCTCATCATACGTCACCCATTGTTTGACTAAGCTTATGACTAATAAGTGGTGGTCGGCGCCATGATTGCCAGTAATATCTATAAAATGCAGCAATGACTAGGTGTTCCTATTTTAAAACCTAAAAAATAACTTGAATCATAGCATTTGAATAATCGACGCAGTGTTCGCTATGGAATTCGAAAAACGGGTGAAACTGCTGGAAATAATTGTTTACATCATTCTTTTTGGGATGAGAGAAATTTTGATTAATTAAATATGAAACGGAAAAACAGACAAAAAATAAAACAACGTCAATATATAAAGCTGAGACATTTCACAAACCATTGATAGTGTTGCCATGAATCATAAGCGATTGCTAGTTTTAATTATTGCAGTGTTGTTGTTTTTTAACAGGCAAACCATAACAGTCACAATATGGCAAAACGGCTTCCACAAATTTAACTTTTTCTGCACTATCATGTTGTGGCGCCAAATACACCTCTGAAAGGCCTCAGAACTTGTTATTTGACCCCTTCGATTTTAATACAATCTATGTTTAACGAGTTTCCTAATATCATAATTCCACTCATTTTAAAAATATAATTACGGTTTAATACAGGAGAAGACCTAACATCAAGGCGATCCACTACTGGGAATCCGTAGTATGTGACTCGTACGTTTAAGTATTGTGTATTTCACAATTCTATTGTCATTGCAAATGCAAGGACAACACGGGCCCAAAAATAGTCGATAACAGTCAGACAATTTGCATTGCACGTCGTCATATAAAAGTGCATGTACCAACGTTTACATCGCCACTGCCTAATGTCAGCGTCAAAACTTAATACATTTTCAAAACATTTCCCATAACGATTTTAAAGCTGATGGAAATAACACAAGTAGTGTTTTACTTTTTTGTTCTACGAGCATGCAGACATACATCGTCTAGTCATTGACATCTGAAATAGAGTTTCATGACGAAGTTCTATTTTTGTGATAGATAGCATCACAACATTTTTCAGATGGCTGTAGTGGTGGCAACGTTAAAAGATGCCAATAATCACTCAATCTTAGTACTATTTGACGATTTACTCTGTTGTTAACACGAGTATGACTATAATAACAACAACACTGATAAGATGCATAGCCAATAATAATATAATTTGCTGATCAAGTCGAGTGATAATAATATATACACAGAAATGCATAATTTATTTTCAGTCGCGTAATCAAGTAATGAAAGATAATTTTGAAGCGGTGAAATGTAACAAACCGTGCCGAATACAGTTAGCTGCCATGATAACGTTTGGCCGTGCACAGATTTGCAATTCTGTGTTTCCAACGATTAAAACATAATTTGAAAATCCCTGACAAAATGGAATCTAGTAGTGATTTTAAGAAACGTTTATATTTCAGTTTGGGGCAGTATTCTACGAGTCATGAAAATATTTCTCTGCGTTTAAATTCTGGAAGATTTATAAAAATCCTAAAATAATTTGTGTCCGCCATGCACTCTGTACCACTGGGATGATCTCACATAGCAAACACTTTGTAGTACCTCTAACTGTATGCCACCGCCATTCTTTAATCGAGTTCATACACAAAGTGTATACCTTTCTCCCTTAATTGCGCTTCCACTTTTTCATCAAATTCTTGACTCTGTTTTTCGGTGAAGTGGTTTTTCCAGTCGCCGACTATTCCCTTTCTGAAAAACGGTGACTTCTTGGAGTCATAGAACACCTTTGGTATAACCACCTTATCCTTTCCATGTCGACGGAGTTCCTGGAAGCCGCATGCTTCCGAGACTTTTTCGATTGTCTCGTCGCTGACTGGTTTATCTAGGAAATTAGCTACCATGTGAAGCACAGAAGGAAAATCTAATTTCATTTGTTCATAGGTGATGTACAACATGTCCACCTTATCGCTATTTTCTAGCCATCCAGTGACGTGTTGGAACCAGGACCCGTAGATGACCTCACCTTCGATGAAATCCGTAATGAAATGATCCCAGGAGTCATCGGTCTGTAGAAAATGATATCCGCGGAGCATGTGGAATAAAGAGACGCAACTGTCCTTTGGATTCCTAGCGACATAGATCACCTTACATTTTTTGCTCAGATCGTCATGCTTGGCTTGCTTCGGGAAATAGTCGAACGGTAAATGACTCTTCATTAGACGTGGTGACGATGCCTTCACACACTTGTCATGGCCTTCAACGCCGGGAAGGCTTGGTATATCCAGCACGGGTACCCGCCCCTTTTTACTCCGTTTGCAAGTTCCCCAGTTACTGTACATCATAGACAGTGCTATTTGGAGCCAAGTTGTTCCCGATTTGGGGAAACCAACGATGAAGACGTCATCACTTCGTGTGGCGAAATTTTCGACTTTCTCCATGAGTTTAGTGTCCACTATAATAGGTAATGGTAAACCTTTATATCTGAACATGGTGCTGCCATATTGGCCCAATTTACCCACCATCGACAGTAGAGTACCTAAATCCATCTCTGTGGCTGGATTCTATGTCAAGGCGATCAAGATTTCTGTACCAGGTGTATTTTCAACTGAATGTGACCAAGATGGCGTCTTTAGAAGGGGTGGTATTTTCGTATCTGTCCAGATATGATGATACCTTCCACTAGCTCGTAACGGATATTGGCTGTAACAGCTGTTCCAATTGGATGGCTTTTTCCCCTCTGCGAAGGGAATAGGATATTTCCGTCAGTAAAGATCAAACTATTAGATTAATGATTGAAATCTATGTATAATGGGGTATTATAAAAGATACCTGTGCTTGAGTACCGGACTTGACTGAACCGGTGAACTTCCTGCAAGAGAACGAGACCTATCGCCTGTACGACATTCTGGACGAATCGACGATGACGTTACCGGATTGTAATAACAGAGAAAAGCGACCCACCAGCAACATGTCGTATTCAAATGAAGTTAACGCATGCATTTATATGGGTAAAGTTGAGTCGAAAATAGCCAGCCAATGACTAAACACTTACAATAAGAGTACAGTAGGCAGTGAATATAGCTAGCGCGTTTGGTGTGAGATTTAACAACGACGAACAAGACATGGTTCCACTACACAACTAAACGACTGCAAAATAACAAACCTTATTCGCTCATAGGTGACAAATACACGATGGAGGTGGCCAGCCTTATTAATACCGTCTCGGTGGTGTGGAACCCCACCCTCTGCTGTTCAAGCTTATGCAAATGCTGTTCAAGCTTATGCAAAATGAGCTCAGATATTCGCTGTAAATTTTTAACCACTGAATTATTTCACTAAACAAACGCATATCTGCAAATATTGAAGATGATCGGTTGGTCACCAGGGCAACGACACTAGTGATATTTTCAAATTTTATCCACCCTCATTCGATGGCACCACCTCGTTACGAGTACCACTACCTGGCAACACATGAACAATGAAATTTTATGGTGAATTTACATTGTTTTTGTCTTGTGCCCCCAGTTATAAAGGGCTAATTATGATTGAACCTACATCTAGTCGCATTGTTACATAACACAGACGGTCAACAAAGCGACGTGTTGGTACTTTCATGAGTGCCTAGGCTAGTGTCATTCCGAGCAACATGCGCATAGAAAATAGTGGGTTTTGCAAAAGTTAGCGTCAAAGAAAGACCCTACCTGCACTTCGTTCAGAGCCGGATATAATTCATAATATCGAAAGGCTTAATATTGATGGTCAGCTGAAAGTTGTATCTGCCACCAGATGTCATTTCATTCTGCGATTTTTCAAGTAATGCACGCTGTATTTACACACCGTCAGTCATATCGACACGCCCTGTCAGGCATTGCATACAGGCAAATCGAACGTCATAGGACAGAAACAATATGGTTGCTATCTTTACACATCTCCGTGGAAAAAAGTCCACGGAAGAGTGGTGAATCACTATAGTCGTATTTGGATGGTAATTCGGATGGTATCCGTCTGCATTACATCGGTATCATATCAGGGAGAATGTATAAATTATTCATGAATGACATATTTGTGGCCAGCACACGATAAGTTTCGTTAAAGCACGTTTGAAATTTGTATTTACTTTTCGACTTTGTCTACGGTATACCAACACACCTAGTCGTTTCTAGTGGTACCAAGTTGTCATGACAACAGCCTGAAATGCCGGATGCGCTAAAACTTTCAAATTCCTCTTTGGGTCATTACGAGTGGCTGATCATTGGATTCAAATTTCAATTCAAAAAATGTCGGTATTATTTGATTTACTTAATTACCTTTAATTAATGTCCGGCCAAATTGAACACGCTGAGTTCTTGTTCCTTGGAGAATTTGTGTGATTCAAGCCTTGCGCATGTCAGGTATGAATGCGCTCTGGGCGTGATTTCGCCTATGTGACAACCTCTAATGCAAATTTATAGTGTCTGTCATGTTTGTGGAAAGGGAGGGGAAAAATAGTGTCCGCCGTTGTTCAAAAGACAAAAATGTTTCAGTGAACTTTGTAAAATATATCTGCCTTATAAATACCCTTCGAAATGACACAAAAGTTATGAAAATCTACCAAAATTATGACTAATATCAAAATACTGACACTCAGAATAAGTCGAACTATTCCTGACACAAAAATAAAAATGAAATGAAATAAAACAATGTAAAATGAAATAAAAGCTATACGTAAAAAGGAAGACAACCATATTTTTGTTGTTGTCTGATGTGAAGAGGTGATCATTACAAATCAAGTAGAAAGTAATATAATTTGGTTTGTAAAATTATCCGAAATGTAGTCAAAGTTCAAATGATTGGTAACAACACCATTAGGCCTATAACGTATGATTGTTTAAACACGATAATGTATGTGTGACTCGAATGAGTGACCCATTATGTTCAGACACTTATAGATGTTTGGACAATTCCTTCACAATGGAGTTCATCAAAATCTCTCCGTCAAGTTAAGGACTTGGTAATTGACATTACTAGCGGTAATATCTAGATTGAAAGGCGCCCTCCACGATGCTCCAAGCAGATCAAACATAGCAAATGAAACATATTAGAATGATGGTTTTTGTCTGTAATTGAATAGAACATTCAACGACAGGTAAATTCACAGAAAACGGACAGTGTTTGTGTGAGGTACGGTGTGAGGCACGGTGTTGAGTGTTTGTGGCACAGGTACTAAGACAAACCAGAATAATTTTATCACTGATCGTTGTGGTCCTTGTTTCCCATGTAAATCAAGAAGTTACAGGAGCAACATGGGTGTACTGAGACGCAGGTGGCCAAAGTATCCATTCAACACAACCACAGTCTCTCCACAAAAGTTTGTGGAGGGACTATGAAATAACAGAGCTCACCTCAAGCATGGAGCTAATTTTTTTATTGCTAGGATAAACACAAATCATCTTTGTTTGACTCGTCTTACCATGGCTATAATAACAATGTACGTGTCAATTTGATTTCCAAAGGATTGAACTTCACATACCTTTCTTTGTAAACATTAGGGGAGAATATGACAAAAGTCAAGCTTGCGGTGACTTTTAAGAATAACACTCCTTATGATCATGTGTATCATGAGACCACTTTATGTGCATACGTTACCTGAACGAATCAACAAATGAAATTAACCCAGATTTGATAGCATCGCACATTGTTACACGTATTCACCGAGATAGCGATAGTGATTTACATGTAGTCTATTGATGCAGGGTCGAGGGTTTTAAGAATGTTAAACAACGTCCAAGAGAAAAAAAATATCAAAGCAAATGCTTAGCGTGTCAACAATTACGCATTGCTTTTCACCAGACCCCGGTCTCTATTATCTTCCCAAAATGTTAAACTTGTGTGTATCCTGTGACAGGTCAACGAACTTTGGTAAGACCGGCACCGAGCCAAGAGAAACGAACAATGGAAGGTTAGAAAACACAAGTAGACTTAAAAAAGAAAGTGCATTGCTAATATATACTTGGAAAACAAACGGCTTTCGGTAACGCAAATCAACCTTGTATGACATCGGTTTGAGCTCAGAAAACTACTACAAGTCTTCTAAGGTTTGACCATGTACACTTGAAAGCAGTGTTCTAAGGTTTGACCATGTACACTTGAAAGCAGTGTTCAAAGTTTAGACAGTAATATCAGTGCCCCAAATCTTAAGTGTCCCGAGAAAGAGTTACGTGAGAACGGGAACGTAATTTTTAATCACACAAAAGTCACGATCTAAACAGGAGAAGCACTCATTCATCGCCAATGATTGCCAGACCTTGTAAGACCGATGATAGATATACTAGCATAGATAAAGTGATATATTTTATCATATACTGAGTTCGGTAAATCCCCATCACTTTCTACTTGGCAGTGCTCCGTGACAAAAATAGTAAAATCGAGACAGAGCCTACCGAAACAAAAAGCAATGACAACAATCTATATTCCCGCCAACTGAACTTTTCATTTGTAAGAGCATTTACTGCCCGCCCCGAGCATGGCAAAACAGTTTCTGCATAATAAGTTCATGCCTAACTGATCATCGCGACTTTGCTCTCGACCGATTCTGATCATGTTTTGACAAAGTTCTCTGTCGCCCCTTAACAGGCGATTTTTTTCTTTATTTAGTCGCTGACTCTAGACTGATCAAACATTGTGTCAATAGATTTAGTCGTGAATTCATTGTCAGTTAAATATCTCTTATTTCTCAATGTCCTACAACAAGAGACAGCAAACTGTACGTAATGTGGTCCAATAAAAGCCTAAAGGGTAAGGTAAATTTCCCGGATTTTGTGCATATAGAACTTCGCACCCTATAGAACGAATGAACAGTGTGAACCGTGACGAACACCACACTATCAGGTAAGTCATGTACACTTGCGACCTTGTGCTTTGGTGTTCGGTCGACGAATATTAGACGAGGGAGGGGGCTGACGGAGGGGGCTGACGGAGAAAATAATGGAAATATTATGTCTAGTTGTAGCTAAGTTTGTAGATATTAGAGGCTGAAACGATAAACAGTTCAAGTTTCATGATTGTTTCGATCACTATTTTCACTCAAAAGGGACAAGAACATCGACGTGATTGTCTGATCGCAGGGGACCAAGAAGTCTGGTTGTTGTTGCTGTTTGTATTGTTGTTTATGTTTATTAGTCGTGTTGTTACTGACCAATAAA
This sequence comes from Ptychodera flava, assembly GCF_041260155.1. Classification (NCBI taxonomy): domain Eukaryota; kingdom Metazoa; phylum Hemichordata; class Enteropneusta; family Ptychoderidae; genus Ptychodera; species Ptychodera flava. The sequence goes on along the minus strand of NC_091941.1, from coordinate 38,806,852 downwards.
ATTCAATGAACATAACTATTTGGTTGTTGCTGTTTCAAACGTAATGTAGATGTCGTAAGAAACACTGTAAGGACGCTATCATTATTTGACCGGATGCAACTCTCTCCAAACGTACACTATCTCATCTGGAGAGAGTTGCATCGGGTCAACAATGATAGCGTCCTCGTAGTGTTTCTTAGGACATCTACATTACGTTTGAAACAACAAAAACGCAATAGTTATGTTCGTTGAATTATGTTGGTCAACAACAACAACACGACTGACAGACATAAACAACAATACAAACAACAACAACAACAACCACCAGACTTCTGGATCCCTGTGGCCTGATATGATAGCACATTCAGTAAATTTATCAGAACATGGAGGTACAATAACATAGCTTGTACCCCGGCTTGTACCTACCTGATAAGAGAGAATCGCGGTGTTCACCTTTCACTTGCTTATCACATGCTCAACTAAAGAGTAAGCTTATGCAACAAATTCATGTAGAATGAGTACTGTAGGGCCTGTAGAGCCCACGAAGGCCCGCAGCCAACAGCGGATTGATAAACGCTTTCGGTTTCTGGGTCACGTCATGTACACGATGGACATACATCCGCACTGGATGACACAATACAGAGCATATATATATGTTTCATTTTTTTCCGAGGGCGCAGCAACATCGAAACCATGTTGCATGTGAAATGGTTGTGAATGTGTCAACAGTTTCATTCATCGTCATATCCCTGAGTTTCGTCGGTCATTGAACTTCATCCTTTTTCACTCTACATATATGCCTGCATCCGCCATCGACACTTTTGCATTTACGTGGCCCTTTCTAGTGTCTACATTATCGTGCAGTGTGTCGCACTCATGTTAGACGCTACCCATCTATCATGTCAGGCTAATGCCAAATCGATGAAAGAGGGCATCTTTAGATCATTTTAAAATTGGTACACCTACCGAGTAACAGTTGGATAACCCATTGACCGATCCAGAGGGTGATTGATGCTGGGTTACGATCAAAAAGCTCTCCATATGGAGCGGCCAAGGCAGCTGATACTGGGGCGCTGGTCGATCGTAACGTTATTTCAGATAACACAAGCAACAGCAGTGTTAACTTTGATCTCTGACCCGCTTTTACTGCTCATCTGAACTCGACATAAATTACATATGTGTTCGCAGCCACAAACACATTCTTTGATGTTCTCAATAAACATATATATTTTATGCTGTCACTTTCGCCTGCCCTTGGATCTTTTAGGTCACTTGTACTGGTATGGCCAAATGTTTCGGGGCTATAGTAGTAGAGTAGGGCTGAATAAATCAGACAATGGGTATATGTTTATGAGATGCGTCCTGGCTTTAGAAAACATGCATGTAGTTGTCGGGGGGTCTGCTACTTTTCTCATTTATTACAGGCGAGTCTGTTCGAGTATCTTACATAGATTCAAACAAAGACTCGATTGTCATGCAGTATTGGCATCGGGATCCGTTCATTCTCACGTTGATCTCAGTGTACATGTATTATCTCACCCAGTGTTCTCAAAATAGCTGTCTAGCTGCACATTCACACGTAGATCTTTGCATTCTATTAATCTCTCTTCAATGGTACCACATTCGAGAGTGTCAAAAAAGGGAAGTTTACTGCACATTCACCTGGTGGACGTCAGTCTGACATAACAGTCGAACAAGTGCGACTATCTGGCTCTTAGGACGTCAGTCTGACATAACAGTCGAACAAGTGCGACTATCTGGCTCTTAGGACGTCAGTCTGACATAACAGTCGGACAAGTGCGACTATCTGGCTCTTAACAATAGAAAGTTTGCACTGTGGCTCAAAGCATTCGAGATTCAACCGAAAAGCCAATGGCCCGACGGCTCAAGGGTCCCAGTTTAACAAAAACACCAATTGGTGCAATTAATAAGGATCAGACTTACCAAAGAGACGTGACAGTACTGTCCCTGCAAAGTTGTTTAGCCATCACTAAACGCAATTCTTGTTTATACTGTACTTGGCTAGAACTGTCAGCAAGCATGTGACTCCTGGTCCTTCAAGGATGGAGACCTCTTCTATTTGGCAGTGCGAAATATACGGGAAGTAATCTTTTGTTATTCTGATAGATGTTCGCATTAACATGACAGAGAACTCTCGCAAGTGTTAGGCACGACCTGGAAGGTCGTCAACTAAGTAGGCATAATGCCACTGTGAGGGATGAACTATTTGATGTCATGGGGGGGGGGTAGGTTGTGAGGCTTCTGTTCGGAAACACAGTGATTCACAAGGGATTTATTTGGGGAAAAACGCCACAGGACAAGGTGGGAAAGAAGAAAAAAGATTAAAAGGAAACGCAATGAAAATTGGAATTTAAAATTACCGATGGAATCTTATTTCATTTCTTTCGGCGTGCCTCTCGGGAACAATGTTACAAGTAGCGTTTCGTTTTGGCTAAAATAACAAGGATCATCTGGACCTACAGAATATTGATTGATGACACTTTTATTGTAATATAAGCGACTTCAATCAGTTGATACTTTGGAGAACAACGAGAGGAATGTCATACATTCGCTGTCTGAGCCCTTGGGAACCAAACACTTCATAATATCACGATAGCCTTCAATTTGTAATGGACCTCCGTTACGTTGTTTTGCCATTTAATCACAGTAACATAGATATATGTACTTCTCAATAAAGTCATCAGTGTGTTTAATCAATCAAACAGAAATGCAAATGAACATAGCGACGTGCAATGCGAAGCGGTGTATATTGACATCTTATAATGGGAAATTTATGCTATACGATATTGTCCTGTATCCATGTTCAAATGTCACTTGAACTTCTGAGGAGCACGACCATCTTCCATATTCAAACAGAAGGAAGTTCGATGACACTTCTAGCAGATCTCAAACAGGCGAGTATGCACGTTTTAGACAATGTACCATGGCCAGGGAACTTGCACATTAACTTCTTAGAGTATTCCACCGTGTCGTTGCCGTCAACAATGAAATGCGCCAACTACAGACTGTGGAAATATACCTAATCTCCCAGAAACTGTGGAAACTTGCGCAATACAGACCATTAGGCCCATAGAGCATTGCAACATTCGTATTTTCAAATCTCAATCATCGCCACCATCTTTGAAATCACCATGGAGGAATTTCGGAGTTGTTTTCAGTTTTGGATTTCTGTCTCCTGTTTTATCTATCAATACATCCATCTCATATGCATCGTACATCTAAATTGGAAGTTACAAATTTGATTGGTATCACGCCAAAGGGACCTATCTAAGTAACTAATGCCAGGTCATTGCACTGCACTATGTGCATTCTGTCCAAAACTGAGCATGTAGGGGAAATCGAATAGAAGATAGCGCAGTCGCATCCCAGAGTCTGATGCAATTTCCTGAAGACTGAAGTATATATTTATGTGATGTTAACGCGGATTTAATGAAAGTGCATATCGGATATGACTGTAAAGGATTTAATGAACAACATCTGCCTCTGTACGGCAGCTTACAGCCCTATGAATGGCATAGAATTAAGCCCATCCCATCTGCAAATACAAATTTGCCACTGCAGTTGTTGGCATTTTCTTTCACAACACACAGACAATATATAGGCCTACTCTCACCTAAGGGAGCGTTCAGTTATTATGGCCGGGGTGGGCCGGCAAAGTCTTCCTGCGCATCAGTCAAAATAAGTGAACCCCCCTAACTATTGCGCCAAAAAATTGACGACCCCCTTTTAAGATGATAAAAATTTCATGACCCCCCCCCCCCACATTGCTTGAGTATAACTGTAAACACATACACCTCTGAAGGGGGGCGATATAATCCAAAGAAAGATTCTCAGCTTTTTTCAAATGACCCTCCTCACAAACTCACAAGGTGTTAATGTTCAAATTTCCCCTTCTGACTTGCTATAATTTTGAAATTACCCCAGAAATTACAGGTACTTCGCAATATTTTTGCGCAAGTGTGTGTGTACAAAATTTTGACATTTGGATTTAATTGATAATCAGCTGTTGATAATGTTGATTCACTATACATGGTTGTCCATGAGAAAACTATGTAATACTTTTTCAATACAAAATTATATCGATGCATTTATAGATATTTGATAATTGACATAAAAGTACTTAATTTGAACAGGGTTGTTATACCTGGTATGTGAACAAAAAATTTGACTTCAGTTAGAATTTCACAAAAATGTAACAGTTCATCCACTATACATGGGAGTCTATGATAAAATTATGAATTATTTTTTCCAATGAAAAACTTGCTATACTTGTGCATATACAGACGTTGAATAATTAACATAATTGTACCTGATTAGGATATGATAAAGAAATCTGATTTTGGCCCGGGAATTTCACTGAAAATGTCCATCCACTTTTACATGGTAGTCTATGAGGTAACTATGAATAAATTTGTTCAAATACAAAAAATAGGTAAATCTGTGTATTTATGTACTCTCGAATATTAAAATTAATGTACTTGATTAGACTAGGGTGGTTACAAATGGATATGTGTGCAAGAAATTGGATTTTAGAATTTCACCAAAATGTTGATTCACCATACATGGTAGTCTATAAGGAAACTAAGAATAATTTTTTTTGTCCAATTCAAAAGTATCTAAATCTGTGTATTTATGGACGTTTGATAATTCATTTTAAAGTACTTAGTTAGACAACGATGGTTAAAGGTTGATATGTGTGCAAAAAATTGGATTTTGGAATTTCACCAAAATGTTGATTCACTATACATTGGATTCTGTGAGAAAACTATGAATAATGTTTTTACATTGCTAGACTAAATTTGTTTGTGCTTTTATAGGTGTTTGATAATTGATACAAATGTACTTGATTCGAATAGGGTATTTGAAAGTTCAGAAGTTGACAACAATTATGATATTGGAATTTCACCTAAAAGTATAATTTCACTTTTCATGGTACTAGTAGTCTACAGGTAACTGTTAAATAATTTCCCTGACAAAATTTGCTATATCTATAATGTGTAAGTTATAGTAATAGGAAATTGTTCATTGCCCTCAGTGAGCTCGATTTACAATAAGACAAGCCTCAGAGTTGCCTAGTCAAGATGTTCATGTGACAGATAATTATATTTTTAAATATATGACTACAGAGAATGAAATCATTCAACGAATGATTTTTATCTCTCAGAATATTTCTGAACACTGAAACTGCTTTTTGACGGGACGGGTACTTATGAAAATTAAGTGACCCCTCTGAGCTGTTTGAAAAATACATGACCCCCCCCCCTTTGCAGTTTTCAAATTTAAGGTGAACCCCCCCCCCCGGATTTTGCCGGCCCACCCCCGGCCGTAATAACCGAACGCTCCCTAACGTAAGCACTGTCACGTCAGTCGGTGTAATGTCTGTCTGTTGAAATACCTTTGTCTCATTGAATTGTTTTCTTGCTCACGTTGTTTTCCTGGTCATTCCACCGCAAGGAATATTCAGACTCTTTTATCAACGCATTCAGTAGAGATATTGCACGCACACTGTGCAGCAACTGTACATTACTTGAAGTGAAAGTGCATTCAACCCACCAACCGCAACAATCTGCTATATGCTAAGGGATGGACCATTAGACCTTGGGAGGGGGGGTGGTCACAATGAAATTGTGAAATTTTTTTTTTTACTATTGTAAATTTCTGAAGTTTTTTTTTTCCAATTGAGATTAGCTGTGCAAATTTTTTTTTTCAGAGTAAATTTTCAGATTTATAATTTTTTTTTAGTTCGTCGCTGTCTGAAGATATTAGAGGGCAAAGATGTGGTGCCAAGCACCATAAGCGGTCACGCAAGCGGTCAGGGGGGGGGGTCAGGAGAGGGGTGTCCCCCTGCTGCTATTGGAGCTTTTGAAAAATAGAGATTAAAATGGTGTTATTTGGTGGCACTTGGGGAGTATTTTTGCGGGGGGAGGTCAGGAGGGGGTGTCCCCCTCCTGCCGTTGGAGCTTTTGAAAAATGGAGATTAAAATGGTGTTATTTGGTGGCACTTGGGGAGTATTTTTGCGGGGGGTGGTCAGGGGGGGTGTCCCCCTGCTGCCGTTGGAGCTTTTGAAAAATAGAGAATAAATGTGTTATTTGGTGGCACTTGGGGAGTATTTTTGTGGGGGGAGGTCAGGAGGGGGGTGTCCCCCCTGCTGCTGTTGGAGCTTTTGAAAAATAGAGATTAAAATGGTATTATTTGGTGGCACTTTGGGAGCATTTTTTTCGAATTACACATCTTCCTCTGAAACATGGTCTTCTTGCTCCTCAGTAGCTTCCTATAGTTTTGAAAATTGTCTATTTTGGCTTCCTGGCTTCCCTTTCTACTGAGTGGTGAAATGCCTACATTCACCCCACCAAACATCATGCATATCTCATGATTTACAATTGATTTTGACAAGCTGAGAAGCTAAAATAAGCTAAATAATATAGTTAAATTTGCATATTTGTGTTTTTAGAGCAATTGTTGCCCTTTTTTGATCAAAACATCAAAACATCTATTTCTCTGTAGCAGCATGTCCAAATTGATTGGATGTGTATAGATGTGTTGAAATTTCAATATTTGTCTTTTTAGGGCAATTTATGCCAAAAATGGTCAAAAAATCTGTATTCTCTGAAAGGGCTTGTCCAATTTCTTTGAAATTTGCTACACAAAAACGATTATTCATGCAGATTTATTCAGTATTTGCTATCGAGAAACTTTCAAAGTTCAACCCTTTTGTGTGTTTTTGTGTTGGGATTTGTTGGATAGATGGCATTCTACGTAGTGTATTGTTGAATGTTAAAACATATGTTGCTGTTGTTTTTTGATGCTGTCTTTTGAGAAAAAAGAATTGAAAATGCCTTTTTAAAGCAAAATAATACATAATGGCTTGATATGTTGTTTTATCATTAAATGACGTGTTTCTACTTGTTCACCCATTCTTGCATTCATCATTGCAATAAAATGCTGTGAAAAAAATGAAACTGATGTGGCCTGCATCTGTTTACCTTGATCTTAAAAGGCAAATACAACTATCGTCTTGACAACCATACCATAGTTTCAATGTTTTACCTAGTGTACCTGCTTGGTTTGTACGCAGGAAACAAGTAGAAAACAGGCTCTATAATTTCATAATTTTCAAGTGATCAGAATACAAAAGTCCTGAAAAGATAAGATAATCACAACTTCCTGTATAAGGGATACAGTCACTCGAAATGTATAAATTAAAATTAAAAATGTGCCTGGAGGATGTACTAAAAAATACAGAAAGTTGCTTCCTGTCGGTAAAATCTAAAAAAAATTCAAAATTTTAGAGACTTTTGCAGATTTTTTTTTTACGCCTTTGTCTTCTTGTTTATTTTTTTTTTATTTTGCAAACTAGCTTGAAGATTTTTTTTTCCTAACTTTTTGCTCTGAAAATTTTTTTTTTCTGTTTTTGACCACCCCCCTCCCAAGATCTAATGGTCCGTCCCTAATGATGAAATGAAAGGGATTGTTTGTCACTGAACCCAAGCTTCGCCCTCACGTGCTATTACACAACATCACGTTCAAATCATGTGACGTTCACTGATTTCACATTTACACACTACGTCATATATATTTGTAACTGCATTTTCATTTCAACAGCAAGGAAGATCGGGTGGTATGCTTTGTGGAGAGGTAAAGATTTCCGAGGAAAAGACTTTCTCGGGGAGGGACCGTTTTACAATCAATCACGCAACATGTAACCTGTAGTATCATTGCTGGTCAGAATACAAATACGGTGGAAGGGTCGCGTTTTGTGATAAAACACGTCGAGTGAAATTTCACATTGTTCGGCCCTTACTCTTATCGGAATTTCATGGTCATTCTGATCACCTCAATTGTTTATTTTATGAAACGTTTTGACTTGGCTCAGTGTGGAGCACTTTTTCAAGGAGAATTGAGGATACGGTACAGCTGACTGACAGGAGTCTGATTACAAGGGGTCGACCTTTAGAATTTCGGAGGGGTAGTGGCTCTCGTGTGTAGCTCTCGTACGTAGTACTTACGCACATACGTAGCTCTCGTAAAATGTTTCCACATGACTGAGAAAAGCTTAAAATTTTCTGAAAACTTGCATGATCTGCAAAGTAACAACAAATTCTGCAAGGAGATAAGAAAATTTGCATTTGTGACTTTCCATTTTAAGTTCTAAGTAGATAGACTCGTAATTTCTGAGAGAAATCTGCTGTGTCGCGTTCAGCTGAACGGAAGACAGAAATATCCACGAGGCGATGCTTCAAATGACCAGACAAAATCTATTATTAACAACATAACGTACACTAAATACATTCCCTACAATATCTCATAATATTTCATTCGAGATGCAAATGAATATCTTTCGAGTTATTTCTGAGATATGATTTACTCAACTGTGTTATTATATCATTTATGACTTTACGTAAATTTCTCAACAGAGTACATATACTTATAAGTGTAAGTATAAGTGTAAGCTTAGCTTCTTTTTTCACGTACCTTGAACTGTTTTTTAACACGATTGGAACTAATTTGGGGTAAATTGATTTTTCATGTTTTTTCAAATTTCTCAAAAGTGTTAGGTGCCATATAGCTGAATATTGCATTGTTGCAAATTACTCATAAAAACAAGTGTGTAACGTAAAAAGAAAAGCAGATGAGCTTACATTTGTAGATAAAATCGACATTACTTCACCATCCAATTTAGTTCATCTCAAATTAGTTCCAATCGTGTTTTTTATACTGTAAAGCTCATTATGATTATTTTAATGTACATGTATTATACAGGAAATAAACATTATTATTAAATTATTAAAAAATGTCATGATGTCTAGCATGTTTACGATTCCGTGAGATCTCAACCTTACATGTTATCAGGCGTGTTGCACATTTCATTCTGTGTAAAATTGTTACATATACAACGCCGTTGACATTGTCGTGAAACGTACAAGAGCCAAGTGTTAAATGGAGAGAAAAGCATTCGCTGCACAACTGAAATCGTTACCGTGTACTTTGCACTGAGGACCAAAACACTTATCAACATGGTTAAAAATGGATTTAATTGATAGGAAACCTGTTACTTCTACCATCACGACGAAAACTTGCGAAAGGTCACACTTATTATGTTTTCTTACGCATCGGTTGTCTTACGTGGTAATGCCTGTAGCGACGACAGATGGATGGCCCCTTAGTTTTTAGCTCACGTGTGTAAACACGTGGGCTATTGTCATAGCGATGTCTGTCTGTCTGTCCGTGTGTGTGTGTGTGTGTGTGTGTGTGTGTGTGTTAGTGTGTGTGTGTGTGTGTGTGTGTCTGTCTGTCTGTTTACACGATAACTCAAAAACGCCTGAACGGATTCAGGTCAGATTTGGTACACAGGTACCATATGCTACTTGCAAGAACTGATTAGATTTTTGTTAGTGTGGCTTGCATATTAATGAAGTTATGCAATATCGTTTTTTTCCGTACAATGGTTTCCCTATGGAGACGGTAATGACAGTGTAGACATATATCAAGAAATACTGCACAAAATTTCATGAAACTTTTCACAGATGACAATCTCAGAACATTATGATGATACTGTGAGTGTCATGTCAATTGCCTTCTCATTTGCATATTTAATGAACTTTTGTTATTAGTGAGATAACTCTGAAATTCCTGCACCAAACTTGATGATACTTGCAACAAATATTGATCTGATATATATCTAATTATACTTAGAAGCATTGGACAGTGTCAAGTTAATAAATAGGTCATTTGCATATTTTATGAAGTTTTGTAATTAGTCATATAACTTCGATATAACTTCACCAAATGTGATGAAATCTGCTGCAGATACTGATCCGACTGATATCTAACTGTAGTGTAAAGTATTCAGTAGTGTGAAATTAATTAGGGGTTAATTTGCATATTTAATGAACTTTGTAATTAGGTATATAACTCTGAAATTACGGCACCCAAGTCTTTGAAATTGGGTACAGATATTGTTTTTGATAAATATCTAATGGTACTGAGAAGCATTTGGCAGTGTCAAGTTAAAAAATAGGTCCTTTGCATATTTTATGAAGTTTTGTAATTAGTGATATAACTCCAAAATAACTGCACCAAATGTTATGAAATCTGCTGCAGATGCTGATTCGACAGATATCTTATTGTGGTGTAGAGCAATTACTTGTATGAACTTAATTAAGGGTTTATTTGCATATTTAATGAACTTTGTAATTAGTGATATTACTCCAAAATTACAGCGTCAAATTTGATGAAACTTGCTACAGATGTTGATCTGATAAATATCCAATTGTACTGAAAAGCATTGAACAGTGTCTAGTTAATAATTAGCTCATTTGCATATTTCATGAAGTTTTATAAGTAGTCATATAACTCCAAAATAACTGCATCAAATGTGATGAAAACTGCTGCATATACTGATCTGACAGATGTCTAACTGTGTTGTAAAGCATTTAGTAGTGTAAAGTTAATTAAGGGTTCATTTGCATATTTAATAAACTTTGTAATTAGGTATATACCGGTAACTCTGAAATTACGGCACCAAATTTTGTGAAACGTGCTACAGATATTGATTTGATAAATATTTAATTGTGCTATGAATCATTGAACAGTGTCAAGTTAATATAGGGATTATTTGCATATTTAATGAACTTCGTAATTAGTGACATTACTCTAAAAATACTGCATTAAATAAAACGCGCTACAAATGTTGATCTGATGGATATCTAATTGTCCCATGAAGCATTGAGCAGTGTCAAGTTAATTAACAGCTCATTTGCATATTAAATAAAGTTTTGTAATTAGTGATTAAAATCTTAGAGTACTGTGCGATATTGAAAAAAACCTGCTTCATTAGTGATAACATATATCTTATTGTTCTATGAAGCGTACTACTATTAATGAACCTGTTGTAAAACACGTGAGCATATTCAGTTCATATCTGGTTATCATTTGAAGTCACTGGTAACTCAAATGTAATAAGCCTTAATGTTAATTTCGTTCATGGGTGTGGACGGTTATATATTGCTGATACGTTTTGTTTTAAATTCGGGTACTGAGTAGCAAGTACACGACTTAAAAATAATCACACCGAGCTTTTGAATAGAAACCACATTTTTCAAACTTGGCCCACTTGCAATAAAGTATAGATCAGGAGACCTAATTGATACATAGACGATAAAAAGTGATCCGTTGAACTCAGGTCATATGAGTCGCTATAGACCAACGGGAAGATAGAGAAAGACTCACATACAGTTGTTAATAAAACTACGACAAAACTACGACTGACTATTAAAACTCGTTAACTATTCTAGTCTGTTTGTGAAATCTGCAACTTCGATATAAAGAATCAACAAAGTCAAGCGTCTGTAAATTTGGAAGATCAAAGATCTGATTGTTGTTTTTCAAACTAAACCAATCACTTGAACGCATAGCTTTTACAATACTGAGTCACTTTCCTATCGATTGAAATATTGTGTACTCTGATTTCTCGGCTAAAATGTGCAGTGCTGTCGTCTTCAGGAAAACCAGTTCAGATGAACGCCCTAGTGTCTCAGGTATGCATACGTCATTGCGCAGTCCACAGTATTGTTATGTAGGTCATTTCCCCCACACTCATCATGACCTGAGTTCAATTAGTCTAGAACATTCTCAAGGTCACTGCCCTTGATGACCTCACAACCTTGAATTCAATTAGTCATGTTTGGAATGTTCTGGAAAGTTGATTAGTTGTGTAAGGGAGATAATTTTAGAACAGTAATTAGCATGTCAATAAAAGTTCTAGATTGTTCCTATATGCCTTTATAAAAGGGACGTGCACAGCTTCCAGTCAGACTTTTGGGATCGTGTCTCTTGTGTGTTACTAAACTCCAGCCGTAGTAATTTTCAAGACTTCTCAAGACCTTCACTGCCAACGCTGGATTTACACTGTGGACTTTGTGCAACTGCAAGCCTGCAAGCCAAAGGACTGTTCATTCGTCCGACAGACTGTTACAACTCTGAGACTGGAGCTTTGCCGTCCCAGCTGAGATAAGTAATCTGTACACTTTTAAAGCTTGTACTCTATCCCTGACTTAGCAATTAGTTTTATTTTTGTAATAAATTTTGTTTAAACGTTAACTGCTGAGTTCACCCTTTTGTTCGTTTTCTCTGCACGTAACAGTATAAATGGCTTTTACAGCTCACTCTGGTATCTATGTCTGACCGTCCTGGAAGAGTTCATCTACCCGATACAACGATCAGGATATAACATGTAAAATGTTCACATACAATGAAGGAATGTTATCCAAACAATTTGAAAGAGCAACTGCGTCCCTGCGTAATTCAGTTCGTAGTTTAAAATGCCAACCATGATTACAGTAATGTTTATGACTGATTTAAACATAAACAATGTATGACCAATAAGTATGACAAGTATTTCCACCCTACAGTAATTTCACAACTACAGGAGCAAACTAATCGCTATGAAACTATACCTCCATTCCAGCTCTCTAAATGTTGTATCCATCGAATGCTGCTAAAAATATTGTGGAGTCTCTGTATATGTATACGTCTAATGAACGAAACTGAAAATATCGCGAGCAATTATACAGTTTTGAAAATAACACTTAAATACACAATTTCCTTTTTTGACGTTATCACGCAGAGCAAACACATGTCGACTTAACAGTTATATACGTTGGCGTTTGAATCAAGGAGAACACATAACTATGAATCTACGTCATCTGTGCACTAGCTCTAGAAATTTAATGATAGGGTAACAAATGACTTCATTTTTGCTAATCAGAGTTCAATCCAGCAGCATCACTTCAAAATTTCCGCCTGGAAATGGTTTGTCTTTATCTGAATCCAAGAAAAACCTGCAGCTCTTTGATTTTTCGAACTGAATCTAATTTAATATGCTCTGCCCTTGCAACAGTTGGGTAATTTCGTCATCTGCAACACCGGATTATCCCTAAGCAGAACAGCTGTTACTTCACTAGCCAAAGTATTCAGTGATTTAACAGTGTTATATTTAGTATTTACCTAAATTAAACAATTCCATGTCAAATCGAGTGTTTAAAATACGTTTTGGTGGTATAAAATGCAAAACCGTTACAAATCGAATGGAAATAGAGATGTAAGATACAATGTCATGATATCATCATGGGACAAATTTATAATGTCCCCGTTACACGTCCACTCGTTACTTCTTTGAGAATAGAATGATTGAGATGTGATCGACCTAAAATCTAGTTTTCTGATATACAAAGTTGATATTCGCCAAACTCTATCTAGATGACAACGTGGTACTTTATAATGAGTGCATCAACATAAACACAGTATTACAAAATGCACCAATACCACAAATTTAAAGCAAAAATATCGCAAAGTGAAGAAATTTTAAAAAGAACAGGCAGTTTTCTTGACAAAGAAATGCATTATTTTACTAAGACCTGTCATCGGCACATGGTACAGTGAACGTGTCATTTTAAATTATGCTGGGAAGAATAATAGGAACAACCTTGCATGACCTTCAGAATAATGGGGATCGGTCAATGAAAATATTTATACTGGTTGGTATCTCTAACTAAAGGTATTACATTTATAAAACGGAATGTATGATCATTGGAAAAGGTTAGTCTCATTAGTGTGCCAAGTGAAAATCAAAGGAAAAAATACAGCATCGTTTCTCGCTCGTCCTGGGCCTCTCACGTAATTATGCAAATTTTAATTTTATTGTGTGTTTTCTTTAACTGTCACGATACCACTGAAGCGATCGTTCTGGCGATCTGCAAGACGCTTCATGATTTTTGAAGTCTTGAAACTTTACCTCAAAAATCTCTGCTAAAAAAAACCAAAACAGTTTCATAAACGGCATACATTTCTGTCGTGGATCATCTCTGTCTGTATAAGTATACAGAAATGAGTTTTCTGCCATAAGCCATTGCTAGTCACACTTCTACTGTCTGTATTCATCAGACCGAGCGGTATGAAACTTGCTTGCAACTGAAGTAGGCGATGTTCAACGTGTTGAATAAGTTTGAGAAGTCAATCATTTGCAAAATAACTTTTGCTGAGGGACAGATAACCATTAAGAGATGTCCTATCTTAAGAGCAGTAACGATGCGATGTTCCAGTCTCAACCGCGAAAAGTTACTATAGAACAAGGGGGAAACTCCATGCCAAATATTAGAACAACTTATAAAGCTCATCATATTAATTGGATTCGGAGATTCTGTATTTCTGGTATAAGACACCCATGGAAAAGAATTGTTATGAAAAGGATTGGAAAGAATTGGGGGTATAGAAATGTTGTAAATTGTAATTTTATCTGTGAATTTTTCTAATTTTCTCATATGTATGTTACAGGTTTGGTCTGAAGCAAAAAATTACTAGTATGCAAAATGTGATGAAGAAAGTATTCTTGACCAAATAATCTGGAATATTCAAAACATTTTACTTCAGGGGAAATCCATGTTCTTTAAAGAATTTGTACGAGCAAATATTGTGTATTATTCGATCAAAATGGTAAAATTATTTCATGGGAAAAAGTAAGACAAATGGGAGTTCCAAATTCATCTGTGCTGCGATGTTGTGGAATTATTAATGCCATACCAAAAGACAGGAAACGAAAAGTAGATAAGCAGATGATTGACAGTTTCAGAGTTCCTGAGCAAGAGATTTTATTTAAGATTGGCAATAGTGTTCAAAGAGATAAAATGTTGTAATACAAGACATGTGTCCAAGTGCATAAATGATTGTAATTTATTACCCCGAAATCAGAATTTTTTTTAATAGAGTGTTTAATGAGTTTATTGAAGGTTGGGATTTGTTGTATCAGTTACCTTATAAAGTGACAATCGATAATAAGCCGAGAGCATTCAAGTTTAAAATATTGCATAATGTATTTCCAACCAACGTAACGTTTTCAGAAATGACGCCACCAAGAGTTGAATCTGAGAAATGTACCTTTTGTGAGAAACAGTGTATTTGTGTTGAAATTTTGGGAGGGAATTTATAGGGTATGGGGAAATAGAATTAGATTTCAGAATCGCCCAATTCTCACACAAATTATTCTTGGAGATGGAAGATTTTCTTTATTTTTAAACTTTGTAATCCTTGCTGCTAAATATTACATGTATAGATCAAAATATCAAAACAAAATCCAGGTTTGGACGCTTTCAAAAAGTATCTGCAAAATATTCAAAATTTGGAATTTCATATTGCTAACAAAATGAATAAGTTGAACTCTCATCTTAAGAAATGGGGACAGTTCTTTCTTCTTTTCCCTTGTGTGTGAGTCAACTTGATAATCCTTTTATTTACAAGTACAGGAACTGTATTATAACCTGTATTACTACAAGAAAACCAAGTGACATGTAAAATACACTTTTGTAACAATTGGTTAACAACCTTTCTGTAAACCTCAAGAAACCCGATAAAATATTGAATACAAAAAAAATGTTACATTCACTGTGGTACTGTGCATAATGAGTCCCTAATTTGGCTATAAATGGATCTATGGGTGACAAATGGTTGGTTACATGTGCTGATCATTAATCTTCAGTTTTTTTGTAGGATTTCACATGATATCACTAACGCCATCCACTAGCTATTCCTCATTTGTGCCACTTTTACAACGCACCCTGTGAAACTATATAAAAATACTATGTGTTTACCTTTTGACGACCTCACACTCAGATTTTGAGAAATACTGGTACATGCTAGTGATCCACTGTGTAAGCTATTCCGTAGACTTGCCCAGTCTTGAACTTATCAACATCTTAACAGAGGAATTTGAATAAAACTTTCAGCAGACTGTGTCGCATTGATTGTGGTGTGATTGCAAAACATGCTGTATGCCCACTTGAAAGTTGAAACATAGAATGAAAACTTACATAGGCCAAGTTATTGTCAAATGTTAAGTAGGAAGTGGTCTAGTTTACCTATCTGCTTACCTGTGGATGCAATTCCCGTCATACCATTTACAGGTATATCAGTGTTGTCTATGATTAAAGTTGGTCACAAAATATTGAGAATTACTGTTCAAAGCAACAACTATGTAACATTTAATGCAAAAATCTATGAAGTTCAGTAACTTTCAGTTCAGGGAACTTTCAGCATTTCACGATGAAACATGAAACTTATGGGTGTGAAATAAGTTCTACTCTTCAAAATGGATTAGGGGATTGAAGTTTAAAAAGCTGATACTCATGGGTTAGAATTTAACGTGGACTCTTCCACACAAAAAATATTTAAGCCATCATCTAGTCAAGAGAATATCCAATCAGAGGATGACGTAATGATGACACAATGAGAGGCAAATAAACTCACAACATATATTTCCTTTGTCAAAGAGTCTGACACAAAATGTCCAATGAGTGCAGTACCTGTTCACTGCACCACAATGTCTCTGCACACTGGTTTGCTGTCTATGTCAAGAGATTTGTCACCTAAAACATTCCAATTATAAACGGCCAATCAAACACAGCAACAGAATTATGAAACATACACTGATACAAATTGAACTCCCATCACCAGAACTTTTTATTTCAAATGTTGCAATAAACATCGTGATATATCTTTGAAAAGTTTTCAATACAAAAATATCATAAACATAGCTTATATGCAAAGTACAAAGATTACATTTTATGTTACAGTTTGTTACAAATCACTATAAAATCTTACAGCTTCATCCCCTGGGCTTATCATCTGCACTTTTTTGCTCAAGCCAATGAAGCTGATCTTAACAACATAATGCACTCAATTCTGTGCCTCCCTTGTCACTGATGAATGGGAGGAAGGAAAATTGACAAGATCTGATGCAAACTGTGAAGCAGAAAACCAATGATGGTTGAATAACAAGTGAGTGAGTGAGTAGAAATAAGATCAGGTGAGAGGAAAGAAAGGAAACCAGTTATAGGGGAAGAGGAAAATTGTAAACACAAACATTTCAACTGCATTCGACCTTTTCAATGTTAAACTCAAGTTTAGACATTTGAACTTGCATGGTGACACATAACTGAAGAAAACTATTTCAAGATTGAAATCAACAAATTACTGTACAATAATGATAATAATAATAAAGATAAGTTTTTACTTTCTGAACATTTTATAATATTAGATTTACAACATGGTGTACAATTCCTTTAGTAGCTGCCAAAGTTAAAGAGGCACTCCCATTTTTAAAACACATTTTTTTAATGCCAACGGTCAATATTTGATGTGGCAACTGCGCGCAGATCGCGAGATATCGATAAAAACATGTCATTTCCCGAGCGTATTTTTCACATCCCGAAGTTTTACGATCGTTTCTGATTATGACGCGAAATCCCCCGAAGGTTTGTTGTTGTGCTGATTTACGATATTCTAGGGAGTCCATAATAAGTTCTAACGACGCAATTTTACCTCCCACTGCGAAGACTTTATATACAGCATTATGCCTTTACCACAGGTCAGTTTTGAAAACTTCTTAGCTTTGTCGTTGTCATTATTCTTAATCAGTTGTATTACATTTTTAAGCAATACCAAATAAACATAAGTTTTTACGTGTTAAATATTAGCCGCCTCCGATGACTACATTTTGTCGTCTGCCACACAGTACCCTGTGGTTCGCCGCGCGCATGGTATGCGTCTATGCATACCACGCGGTGGCCGCTATGTATCAACCGCACGTAACTGGGCTAGTCACCTATGCGAATTCTGGTGGAATCAGCAAAAATTGTTTTTCGTTTTATCACCAAGTCAGTAAGACTCAGCTTTCTCCCACGGGGCATGACCAATCACCTAGGCAAGTGGTACTGTGGCGTACAGCAGCGTCAGTGTAGACTCGTACTCCATAGCTTAGTTGATAATGGCCCCAGTGCCGAACGTTCGATGTTCGGAAGCTGAATTTAGGTGGGCCACCGGAATTCAAACTTTTACTTTTTTGAAGACATGTTTGCATTGATATCTCGCAATCCGCGCGCAGTCGCCACGTCAAATATCGACCGTTGGCACTAAAAAAATGTTTTTTAAAAATGTTACCAAGTGGGAGTGCCACTTTAAGTGCCAGTAAATACTGATTCTTCATGGCTAAAATCTTACCCTTCAGTTGTCTATTTCTAAGTTTGGACGGCCATCTTTGTCTATTTCTAAGTTTGCACGGCCATCTATGTCTATTTCTAAGTTTGCACGGCCATCTTTGTCTATTTCTAAGTTTGCATGGCCATCTTTGTCCACAGAAAACGACATGATTCAATCAAAATGAGGTTGAAAGGGGTAAATGGCAAGAAAATGCAAGAAATACTGATTTTCAAGCATTTCCTGATCTACCCCAAGATAATACCTTGTTTTAAGTATACATAGGTTAAAATTAGAAACTTTGTAACCACTGTAGTGTCTTCATGTGACATAAGGGTATCACACTAAAATAAGATATTGCTCACGTTAGTGTGTTCATTTCACTGCATTCCATAGTTGGTGAAACTTTACCAAAGCAACTGCACTGATTTGGAACATTTACCACAAAGCAATCAAAGACGTGATAGATGTGATAAACACTGTGATAGCAGCGCTAATCTGGACTCTGTAAGTACTTTTCTACAAATTGATAGTTCTGCTTCTGTACTTTTACACGATTCACTAATATTTGTTATTGTTTTGCAGAATTTCTGGTGTCCACGTGGTCATGTCAAGATGACTTGAAGACACGTGGTCATATGCTCATTGCATCACTTGTATTTAAATGAGTGAAAGAGGAAAACTACCTACAAGCACAAACCTTCATTTTCCATTTCATTTTTGAAATACTGTACTACTTCTTCAAAGATGTTCACTCAGCATCAATGCTGTGATATTACATATCCTACATTGCACAATTTAGACATTCCTTTTCTTTATCTGCATTCATTTTAGGGGGTAATTATTTTGATTTGAATAACAATGTCTGTTATTACACTACAGATACATGTACACAAGTTTCTAGTTGTGTGCATACGCTGTACAGTGTACAGGCAATTGCCATTTTGTGTATGACCCTGTGTATGGGGAAAACGAAAATGAAATTGATAAGGACACAACATTTCAGAACAGGTACTAGCATGTGACATCCTGACATATTTTTTTTAAATTTTCAATGAAAGCAAATGTTGTTGATGTTTATGTGCTCACAGAAAAAATACTGGCTGTCATCTGTTGTTTGTTGACGATTGAAGAGTCTATTCTAGGATCAACCTTCAGTTCTGACCTTGAGAATATGGCATGGCTGGATGTTATCATGATGTTAGAAGATTAATGAATTAATCACAGAGTTTTTTGGATCAAAGTTTTCAAGATTGGTTTGTGCATGTGATAATAGTCAGTCAGTTTATTATAGTGACATGAGGTCAAATTACACATTCTGTCTAGCAAACAATACAGTGAAAGATAACCTCCCAGCTCGATGGAATGATCTGTCACTTTGAAATATAAACAGAAACAAAAGGTGTACACGTAATATAACATGTCTACTAATATTTGGACTAAAAAACTACATGGAATGTGTAGGTCAATGTCTTATAAGAGAACTAGCTTTGCTCTGTCTTCTTTGCTTTCTTCTTTGATGGATCTTGATAACAAACCAAACACAGGGAACCACTGGATCTTTTGGCGGTGTATCTGAAACAAAGATTAAGACAAAATTAGATTGAAGGGAAGATGAAAACAGTGTCATCGTGTAAAAGGAATACAGGTTCAAAGTTAAATTGCTCAAACAGTAAATAACACAGTATTCAAAATGTTTAAAAGCACCATATGTGAAAGAAAATAAGTGCATACAACTATTTAAGCGATGTGGTTTCATGATTATTGTTATTATTGTACTTGGGCCTCAGCCCAAGTACATTTGTTTTCATTCCGTGGGAAAAAACTCTGTAGGGTATAACCATTTCTGGCTGAGACCAGGGAGGGCAAAATGTCTTGGCTTCATCTTTCTTGGCATAATAAATGGCGTAATGATGTTAACTGAATGGAAGTGCTGCTCTCAGCCAGTCTTGAATAAGTGAGATGTGAATATTAATGCTTCTCTATCTGAGTTTTTGCCACAAAATCTTCTGAATATAATCAAAATGTGCATCGAAATGCAACAATTAATGCACCCTCCGTTTCCTAGGCGATGGCACGACCCTTGCTACACCCACTGGACGAGCCAAACTGGGAGGGGTAATTTCAGTTTGGTCGAACAAGAGGGCTCGAGACCAGAATTTAACATTTAAACTTGAAACATGTTTAATCTCTGACAAGATGTGGACTAGTGTTAATCAAAGTAAAAGTGTGAAAAGGAAAGGTTTTATATCCCGGACACAATGAAAAACATTACGACTGGAAACTGTACCCCCAGTTGAGAATAGTAATGCCCACAGTGATGGAGAACACTTATCCTTGAGCTGAGAAAACCAGACCATCATTTCGAAATAGAGCTGCAGATTCGAGAAGCTCGTTCAAAATAGCTAGGTACACCCCATATAGGGGTGGTTTCGAGTTTTGAGGGCAAATTTCGCCTCCTTCATATAGAAATCGTACGTTTGTTTTTCCAGGAGAACACACCATTTGACACAAAATTTGCATGTAAAGGGGTCGCCAGTAAGCACGTGGTCAAATCTGGCATAAGAAACAATATGAAATGTTGGGTAAAGCCAGTCCAAAATAAACTGATTTGAACTTTTGTGTTTTGTAATTTATACCACTGCAGTAACATTACCTTTTTTTGACAACATCACACAATGTAATACGTTTTGAAACTGAATACTCCGACGTATTCTGTGTCTCCTTTGCTAAAAATACGGTATGCCGATTACCATGTAAGGAGATGATGACGTCAAGACAGATTTGTAGTGCGTTTGGTCCTGGATGGTGCACGAAGTTTTGTCAAGGTAGCTTGTGTATTTATTTCCTAAATGGGAGAGATTAGGGTCGATCTAAACGAAGGCCGAAGAATGTTATGATACTCTAAGCGAGCTGAACTCTAACGCGAATGGTTGGATAATTTGGAGGATGTCTAGAATGATCTCTTCTCATTAAGATTATTTGGCGGTCAGTATTGAATTTCAACTGCGTCACAAGTTTGTGAAACTTCGAACGGTCAACGAACGATATTTTAGAAATCTGGAGACATGGCACATCGCATTTTTATTTTAGTATTTTATATTTTACAAAAGATTTAAGAAGCAATGATTTTGTCGAAAATTCTGAAAAAATATAGGAAGATTTGATCGCGAACACATTATCACTTGGGGTCAACTAGCCCTGCGTACGATGCTGTGTGTTCTGCTACAGCTCATCGCCCCGCTCACCACAGCCCTGCAAAGACCCGTACGTAGGGTCGGTGACTTCAAATCCATTTTGGGACTTGACGTAAAAAGCCAAATTACTGCCGAAATTCAGCGTTCTTGGGCCCAAGTCGTATCCCAGCCTACCTCAGCTACTCGATCGCTTCCAAAAATGACAGTCTTTTATTCACTTCTCGTAAATAACCGTCGATGTCGGCAACTCTCTCGCTAGCCCTGCGTACGATGCTGTGTGTTAGCTGTAGCACATAGCATCGTATGCAGGGCTAGGGGTCAACATGGGGTCGCAGCCATGTTGCCTCAAAACTTATTTCTGTCTGCACTCAAAACTCAAAAATGTCAGATATGAACCTGAAAAATCGATGCAATTTTGTCAAACTTCGGCGAAATTTCAGCCTATAGACAAAATTTCATCTAGGTAAGGTAAATTTACTGAAATTTGATCGACAAATAATCCTGAGCTTGAACATGACAGCTCGCCTTCTCCGGGAAGTCAAGCATCCAGCTGCCCATACACAGTTGCCCATATGGCAAGGTTCATGAGATTGTTTTCAAGCGACGGCGGCAGACCGTACGGGGCTCTGGATGTGAACCTACCGCCGGTGTAGCTGTAATAACTGTTGCGTTGTTTTTAGTGCCCACGGACGAAGTCCTGGGGGAGTTATAGGTTTGGTCATGTCAGTCCGTCCGTCCGTCCATTCACGCAGATATCTCAGACATGCCCTGGTCAATTTCTTTCAAACTTTGCACAAGAAAAGTACCCAACCCCACGTCGATTTGTTTCACAATGCGATCGAAATTGGCCGTGTTAGAGGACTTTTTAGTTTACACCTCCATAGACTCCCATGTATAAGGAAGTTCTCCATAGACTCCCATGTATAAGGCCAAGAAAAATAAAAATTTAGTTTCTCATCGTATTCATATTGCCTAAAGGATGCAGTCACACAGTTTTTTGTCCGAGCGGATAAAGTCCAGGGGGCTTATAGATTGGGTCATATCCGTCCGTGAGTCTATCAGTGAGTCCATCGGTTCACGCAGATATCTCAGACATTTTGACAAAATATCATGTGACCTTGGTGACCTTTGACCTCAAATATACATTATTGTCCATAACTCAGTAACCACGAGTGCTAAACCTTTCATATTTGGTATGATGGGACACCTTATGACGCCACATATTGTACACCATTAATTATGCGCATATCTAATTTTGAGCAAGCCAATAGAGCTAGAGGTCTGATTTTTGGTATATAGGGATAAGTTAACAATATAATTTGTTTGACAAAACGTCAGGTGACCTCAATGACCTTTGACCTCAAATATACATATTTGTCAACAACTCAGTAACCATAAGTGCTACATCCTTCATATTTGGTATGATAAGACACCTTATGACACCACATATTGCATAGCATTAATTATGCGCATATCTAATTTTGCGCGAGCCAATAGAGCTAGAGGTCTGATTTTTGGTACATAGGAATAACTTAGCAATACAATTATTTTGACAAAATGTCACGTGACCTCAATGACCTTTGACCTCAAATATATATATATTTGTCCACAACTTAGTTACCACAAGTGCTACACCCTTCATATTTGGTATGATGGGACACCTTATGACACCACATATTGTACCTCATTAATTATGCGCACATCTAATTCTGAGCAAGCCAATAGAGCTGGATGTCCGATTTTTGGTATACATAAGGATAACTATAGGGTAGAAATCTAAATATGCCCATCTAAATATTAGACATCTACCATCGAGAACAAAAGAAATTCGCTGTAATTTGAATATTTAAGGAGTTTAAGCAATTTCCACTATAAATAAAGAACCCCTGCCTCAAACTCCACAAAAGTTGCTAGACATATTTTGCCGTTGTCATGCCATTGCTTCGTTTAATAACCAGTTAATCAAATGCCTAATTGACAGGAGGAAATTCAAGACCATATTTGAATAGTAGTATATATTGTCCTCAAAATTACTCTATCACGGCCTAAGTACTCATTGCCTTCAGCAATACTGCCTTGTTATTATTATTATTATCATTTATTAATCCAATATAAAAATGGAAATGTGTTGTGGTGTACACAGTCTAAAAAAAAATATTCCACAATAGATAAAATATAAAGAGATCGCACAGATTAAAAATAGCGTCAATGACACTGTAGCTCCCATCCTGGACTATTTAGTGTTTGTTCTCTGGTCAGATATTTGAACATGTGTGAAAGGGATAAAGTGCATGAAGTGAAAATACTTAAATGAAATGTACTGGAGACAGTGAAATATGTTTAATGTAATTATTCAGAATATAAATGGAAAAAATACAGAATTAGATATATCGAATACTGTGATACAACCATTAACTCAACAAGTCATTTACAATGACATAGTCCCCACTTGTAATAGGAGTATTAGTCTTGATGGGGCAGGAAAATGTGGTCATTAAGAAGTATCACTGGGGTGTATATGTTGAGATCTATGGGCACATAGGTCTATGTTGTTGTTCCTAATTTGAAACACATGAGGCATGTCTAAGTTATGGTTCTAAATCAGGAAAAAAGATCAGACCTCTAGCAGTATTGGCCAGCCAAGAAATACATATGCGCATTATAAATGAGGTACAAGATGTGACATCTTAAGGTCTAATATCCTATCAAAATTGGAGGGTATAGAACTTGTGGTTACTGAAATATGCATATATATGTATAATCAAAGTCAAAGGTCATGGAGGTCACATGACATTTTGAAAAAAAAAATTATATTGCTAATTAATCCCTATATGCCAAAAAATCAGATCTCTAGCTCTATTCGCTTGCCCAGAATAGATGTGTACATAATTAATGAGGTAAAGCGTGTGTTGTCATAAGGTCTCCCATCCTACTAAATACAAAGGACATAGCACTTGTGGTTACTTATTTATTGACATAAACATATATTTTAGGGAAAAGGTCATCGAGGTCACATACATTTGGTCAAAAAATTTCTCTCCTATAGTTATCCCTATATACCAAAATCAGACATCCAGCTCTATTGGCTCGCTCAGAATGAGATATGCGCATAATTATTGAGGTACAGTATGTGGCGTCATAAGGTGTCCAATCATACCAAACATGAAGGGTGTAGCACTTGTGGTTACCGAGTTATGGAAAAATATGTATATTTGAGGTCAAAAGTCACCGAGGTCAAGTGACATTTTGTCAAAAAAATTGTTTTGCTAAGTTATCCCTATATACCAAAAATCAGACCTCTAGCTCTATTGGCTCGCTCAAAATTAGATATGTGCATAATTAATGAGGTACAATATGTGGCGTCATAAGGTGTCCCATCATACCATACATGAAGGCTGTAGCACTTGTGGTTACCTAGTTATGGACAAATATGTATATTTGAGGTCAAAGGTCATCAAGGTCACATGACATTTTGTCAAAAAAATTGTATTGCTAAGTTATCCCTATATACCAAAAATCAGACCTCTAGCTCTATTGGCTCGCTCAAAATTAGATATGAACATAATTAATGAGGTCCAATATGTGGCGTCATAAGGTGTCCCATCATACCATACATGAAGGCTGTAGCACTTGTGGTTACTGAGTTATGGACAAATATGTATATTTGAGGTCAAAAGTCACCGAGGTCAAGTGACATTTTGTCAAAAAAATTGTTTTGCTAAGTTATCCCTATATACCAAAAATCAGACCTCTAGCTCTATTGGCTCGCTCAAAATTAGATATGTGCATAATTAATGAGGTACAATATGTGGCGTCATAAGGTGTCCCATCATACCATACATGAAGGCTGTAGCACTTGTGGTTACCTAGTTATGGACAAATATGTATATTTGAGGTCAAAGGTCATCAAGGTCACATGACATTTTGTCAAAAAAATTGTATTGCTAAGTTATCCCTATATACCAAAAATCAGACCTCTAGCTCTATTGGCTCGCTCAAAATTAGATATGAACATAATTAATGAGGTCCAATATGTGGCGTCATAAGGTGTCCCATCATACCATACATGAAGGCTGTAGCACTTGTGGTTACTGAGTTATGGACAAATATGTATATTTGAGGTCAAAGGTCACCGAGGTCACGTGACATTTTGTCAAAAAAATTGTATTGCTAAGTTATCCCTATATACCAAAAATCAGACCTCTAGCTCTATTGGATCGCTCAAAATTAGATATGCGCATAATTGATGAGGTACAATATGTGGCGTCATAAGGTGTCCCATCATACCATACATGAACGCTGTAGCACTTGTGGTTACTGAGTTATGGACAAATATGTATATTTGAGGTCAAAGGTCACCGAGGTCACGTGACATTTTGTCAAAAAAATTGTTTTGCTAAGTTATCCCTATATACCAAAAATCAGACCTCTAGCTCTATTGGCTCGCTCAAAATTAGATATGCACATAATTAATGAGGTACAATATGTGGCGTCATAAGGTGTCCCATCATACCATACATGAAGGCTGTAGCACTTGTGGTTACTGATTTATGGACAAATATGTATATTTGAGGTCAAAGGTCACCAAGGTCACGTGACATTTTGTCAAAAAAATTGTATTGCTAAGTTATCCCTATATACCAAAAATCAGACCTCTAGCTCTATTGGCTCGCTCAAAATTAGATATGTGCATAATTAATGAGGTACAATATGTGGCGTCATAAGGTGTCCCATCATACCATATATGAAGGGTGGTAGCACTTGTGGTTACTGAGTTATGGACAAATATGTATATTTGAGATCAAAGGTCATCAAGGTCACATGACATTTTGTCAAATATCCGAGATATCTGCGTGAACGGATGGACTCACGGATGGACGAACAGACGGACATGACCCAATCTATAAGCTCACTGGACTTCATCCGTGGGGACTAAAAATTGTGTCACTGCATCCTTTTTGCAATATGAATACGATGAGAAACTAAATTTTTATTTTTCGTGGCCTTATACATGGGAGTCTATGGAGATCTGCCTTATACATGGGAGTCTATGGACGTGTAAACTAAAAATATGCAAATTTCACCACGATTTGCCCAAATTTGGAAAGGTCACTCCTATGCACTTCCATACCAAGTTTCAAATCAATCGGACTTGTGGTTTCAGAGCAGGAGATTTTTTGACCAAAAATGGGAGAAAATTACAAAAAAATTCATGAAAAATAGTAAGTCCAAGATACTGACCCAAGATGTGCACAATCATTTCATGTCAGCCCAAAGTACTTACATGCTAATTTTTCATGTAATCTGCTCAGTGGTTATTGAGTTTTTTCAATTTTGACTGTTTTTACATTTTTTCACTTAATTTGCATATTTTTGGCAATGACAACTTCATTTGAACAAAATCTCATCTACAGCCCATCATCCATGTACACACCAAATATCAAGATGAAATGGAGTTTTTGATGTTGACGGACAGACATACAGACATACAGACATACAGACATACAGACACACAGACATACAGACATACAGACATACATACATACAGACATTTCCCTAGCCTGTAAGAATAGCTTCCATTGCCATATATACATATGGCCATGGGAGCTAAAAAGCACAGTTCCAGATAACAGACAGAGCACTTGTCGATCAACAACAGTACAATTTCAAACATTAGGAAGCAAACTGTAGTTTGACTGACCTCATTAAATAATGTTAAATTTACATGTTTTCACCTAAGGATGTACCATTTGAAATCAAGTAAAAAACATGACCAAGTACGGTATTACCAGTTTTCCCATGTTAATATGAAGAAAAAAGTGTACATGTATGATAGCGACACTACCTAAATACAGTCACTTTGAAACAAAAACATCATTTCAAGTCAGTGAAGCCACTCTTAATTTGCAATACCTGACTTGAAAACCAATTATAAGACCTGATAATGAAAACATTTTGAAAGTACTTACGTCCATCCCTGTGGAACAAGAATTAAGTCATCTTTCTTGATCTCATACTTCTTTTTCTTTTCTTTACCAACAACCAATTCCATTTCACCTTCCTGTGTGTAAGTCCATAAACATGGTCTGTATGGTAATTTATTCATCAATAGACTGAATAGAGACAGACCGATCACACACAGTTTGTGTGATTCAACCATGAAGAGTTCATTACTACTGACAGAGTGCTTTACTTGCACAGGTACTTTGTTGGAGCAGAGGTCTTATGTGACTGTAATCTTTCCATTGATAATGTGTAAGAAACTTTACAGGAGGCTCTATTCCTTACACAATGCCATCTGCCATTGACTTATCGAAAATATTCTGTTAGAGGGCGCTGTTGAATGTACCATCAATCTAAGGAAACTACTCATCTTTTTCTGCTCTTTATGATGCACAAGAGAGCTAAACACTTGGAACAGTGACAGAAAGAGTAACCTCATTTAAAAAGCTAGATAATAACAATTTATATCCAGATATACAAATTTCAGCACTATTGGATGTTGAAGGGCTACAATCAAGGGAAAATGTTTTTCCTATAACATAGTGCTTTATGTTGTCCTAAAACCGTGTTTTACTGTTACTCGATTGCATGTAAGCTTAAACCACTGTATAGGGTCTGACTATCCATGTAGCACACAATAGATTTAGGCTACAGTGCAGTGATGAAACACGGCTGGCCTATTCTCAACAACACAAGCTGATGAGTCATGCTAGTTGAATAATCACCCTTCATTGTTGATTTGCATAAGTACCACGAGAAGCAGTGGAAGAGTGTGTCATTTTAAGCAGTTGCAGAAATGTCAAATCAACAATTACTTTCGAAACATCTTTCAATAATTGCTGTAAATATCAATATAGATGCTATTAAATATATTTGGAAGGGCAACGGTATTATCCACATAGTTTATGTGACAGCACTGTTCAAGGTTTTTGCGATAGAAATGTTCCTAAGTTAGTTCTCAATGGATGACATGAAACGCAGCTTGGAAAAGCGACTGATATGGCCTACATGATCAAAACAACTACTTACAAGTTGCCACAGCAACACTTCAGCCTGGTCACTGGAAAAAGTCTCTTCACCAGGGCCGTACATAATCACCTTAATGAGAGAGAGAGAGAG
This sequence comes from Ptychodera flava, assembly GCF_041260155.1. Lineage (NCBI taxonomy): Eukaryota > Metazoa > Hemichordata > Enteropneusta > Ptychoderidae > Ptychodera > Ptychodera flava. Next base: position 38,778,508 of record NC_091941.1, on the reverse strand, counting down.
ACAACACCTAGATTTAGAGAACACCAAAATGTAGAGAGATAATAATAAAATGTAGGGAAATAACACCAAAATGTAGGGAGAAAATCGCAAGATTTTAGAGAAAGATTGCCAAATTTGAATTTAAATACTTGTTTAGGAATATAAAATATATATTCATTCTGTTGCCGTCCATCTCTTAATCAAACAGGAACATAGACAGTGATAAAGTTATCAACAAAGTGAACATACATGTACAATTTCAATGGAAGTTACCTCTTGGCAAGTCATTGAATTCTCTATTTAATATCTCATAAATATATAGGAGATTCCATCATCCTTGCAAGTTAGCCAAAATAATTGTTATCAACCTGGTATAACTTTGATACAAAACCATACTAGGTTTTCAAAAATAGGGTAGGTAGGTTGGCAGGAATTTGCTTTTTTCCAAAATATTTTTATTTTTATGTATGCATTTTTTAGGGGTTCAGGGCGGTCAAAAACTGGCCACATCATTTCCAGAAAAATGTATCATACATAGAAAAGAAAAAAAACATAAGGACATTCTCGTTCAAGGAAAAATCAAATGCCAAGTAACGAAGGCAGGTAAAAAATAGGGTAGGTCAGGTTATCGGAACAGAACAATTTTTTTTGTTTAGCCTAATCACAATCTCTGGTACATATATTTGTCATATACCTATGTCACGTACACAACTTATGTAACTTTTTAAAGTTTGTGCAAAAGGAGCCACATCATATTTCAGCAGTTTGTCTAAATATGGGCATTTGCATGCATTTCCACACTACTGTTATCCTTATACTACTCGTGTTGCAATCAGCAAACAAACTATCTACAAACAAAGTAGCAAATGATTCAAGCCATGTCTCTCGTTGTGATTATACTGGCCACTGTGAAGCTAGAAATATTCAATGATTTTTCTATTTCAATCTGGTGTGAAATAACTCTGATGATCACTGATGGTTTTAAAAGATGAAAACGTGAACAGAACAAACATAATCTGAGCAAGTGTGATCATACGATGCTACATGAATAAAGCCACCGACCATCATTCAGCTGCCAGTATACAATGATTGCAGGGGGAAAAAAGTTGTAAGCTTTAACATATAACATTATGTTTCTTTACATCAGTACTTGCACAACACTATGAATGAATGTGTGCACACAATGATTATGATGTACGCAAATTTTGAGTACATAAAGTGCCTACTCACTGAGAACTGATAGTGATCATCAAACAATGATTTGCTTCCCTTGGAGTTGATTTCTTCTCTGTTCTTGTCAATCCAGTCTTTGAGAACAAACGGCTGTTCAACAGTTGTTTTTGTGTCGATGTCCATTGGTGGTTTCTCAGGCAATTCCTCTGTAAAATCAAATTATCAATGACGTAAGGGTTCTCACTATGCTAAAGGAATGGTTACTGTATTGAGACAAAATTAGCTGTCTGACATCACACACATGAATGAATGATTTCATAAATCAGCCCCTGGTATCAGCCCTGTATCTCTCCTGATAACGATCATAGTTCAAGGTGAAACACAAGTGACACTGACAATGAATTTGAAATTCAGAAGACCTTATCGTGGTGAAGCCATTTTACATGCATTATCATGACTGCAAATGTGGATTATTGAGTTCATTCGGATTAACTTAACTGCTGAATACAATCCTAAATATGAGGAATTGTGTTAGTTGTGATAAACATACTTATTTGAAAACAAAAATGTGCCGTCAAGGACAGTGTGCTCATATTTGGTTTGAATTGGTCCATCAAGACATATTCAAACCACAAAAACAAGAATTGCAAAAGTAAATAAGGTATAAAACTTTAGGTACTGGAGGTCAACTTTAGGAACAGGCTTAGCAGAGGAATGTTTCAACACAGTCCTTCATGGTTTCAGCAGGTCTGCCAATGTATGTATCAGTTCATGAATAATGACAGGAAATGACTCCAGGTTGGTGGAGTAGCCTGTTTCAGTTACTGCCACCACTCCTATACATAATAGGTACACTGCATACAAATAGGTTGGAGATTACAGAATCTCCAACTCAGATGTGTGGGCTGTTTCAGTGAATGCCACCACTCCTGCACATTTGCAGGATTTTCCCTTTTTCTTACCTCATTTGTATGTTTTTGACACTGACATGTTCATCTGAACAACGTCACATCTCAACCCCTGGGTCTACCTGTACACCAAATACTGTGGTGGTAGGTGTGGCAGTTTGGGAGCTTTTGCGTGTGATGGAAATATATCCGCACATACATACACACATACAGACATACAGACGCCACCGACTCACCGTATAAGCTCTCTTTGGTATTTATATACATACCAAATATGAGCTAAAAGACCTTCAGTAAATAATTTGATAATATTTTTCTAAAATGAATGAAATCGCTTATGTATACCAGATGGACATATTTTTGCTGGGTATTGCATTGTCATGCCAAACTCACAATATATCCATCCATGAGGACTTACATGTACCTGTAGTTCATTACATGATTTACAAAATTTGAATAAACAGTGATTCACACTCGAAGCTGAAGCTACGTATACAATACTTTCCAGATCATCAATGAGATGACAAAAGGGCCATTAGCTGGCATGTTTGATTAGTTTTTCACTATTTTTGCTTGGTATGTAAATAGCAAGTTCTTGTTCTACTCCCTGAAGCAAACTGAGACATCTACTATTCAGTTTGTCACAACATGGCATCTATGAGTGTACAATGCAGAGTTTTTGTTTACATTTAAATTCTAGTCCAGACCAGAATTCACTTGCAGTCTGCACATGTACAGGCTCCATTGACAAGTTGAATACTGAATATATTGACATAATTTAGGGACTAAAACAAGAAACTATACTTGAATTAAACCCAAAAATAGAGACAAAATCATCAAACGTTACAGCTCTAAACTCTTTAACTGAAATTTGTTGCATTCTTATTATCCTATTCAGATCAAGTCATTCATGTCATCCAAAATCACGGTGCTGCAAGGAACCTAAAGATTGCTGTCAAAGTTAACAACCTATAAACCACTATCAGTTCAAGTCAGTCATCTCATCATGTGCTATATTAACGTATGTCAAATCTGCATGTGTTATGTTTATGTATGTCATATCAGCATGTGTTATGTTTATGTATGTCATATAAGCATGTGTTATGTTTATGTATGTCATCTTTACATGTGCTATGTTTATGCATGTCATCTCTGCATGTGCTATGTTTATGTATGTCATCTTTACATGTGCTATGTTTATGTGTGTCATCTTTACATGTGCTATGTTTATGTATGTCATCTTTACATGTGCTATGTTTATGTATGTCATCTTTACATGTGCTATGTTTATGTATGTCATCTTTACATGTGCTATGTTTATGCATGTCATCTCTGCATGTGCTATGTTTATGTGTGTTATCTTTACATATGCTATGTTTATGTATGTTATCTTTACATGTGCTATGCTTATGTATGTTATCTTTGCATGAGCAATGTTTATGCATGTCATCTTTGCATGTGCTATGTTTATGTATGTTATCTTTGCATGTGCTACGTTTGTGATGTGTCGGCAGGAAAAGTCAGTGAAAATCATGCATATGTATATTTTTAAGAGGCATTCAATGTTTACCTCAGTTGTAATATGGTAATAGGCAATGTTACGAATTTAAGATCCACTTGTTTCAACCAATACGACCTTGTCATGGACTTTGAAGTTGAAGTGATTTTTCATGAAAACACTTACCAAGAATTGGTTTTCCTGTTTTGTACTGCTCAGATGCAAAGAATCCTTTGATAATTGGAGCCAACTGTGTTCCCAAATCAACACAATGAAACCATTTCTCATACAGAGAGTCAAGAGTTCCATCTACATAGTACCTACAGTAAACAGGAAGAACGTAATTGTTAAATTTTATGTCAGTTTACTAGGGTAAAGTAGAAAGGGAAATATCTTGCAATTAATTTACAGTCAACTCTGCTTGCATTCAGACACCTGTACACTTCATGTTAACATTGCAAGGTTATGTTAGGTATGCGAGTCCTTTTTATGATTGTCATAATGACCAAATTCAGACATATAAAATTTACTGCGTTTTTTTATAATTAACTAACTTTACAAGTGAGTAAGTGAAATAACAACTGGTCTGTTATTTCATATCTCCAAGCACAATGACTGACGGTACTGTAGCAGAATGGTAGCTCTCTTCTCAGCAAGAATGACTGATATACTGTGGAAAGTAGAGACAATTTTTAATGCATCTATGTGTGTGCTTTTTCTGTAAAACTTGAGGATGAACGTTTATAACGTATACAACAATTGTGTTTCTATCATGTAACACAATACATTATGAACGGAAATTTGTGTGAAGAGTGAGTTTGAGCATCAAGGCATATAATAGTAGAATATGTGAACTGTGCACGGATTGACAAACATTAGACACTGAATGAATCATGGTCACGCCACTGTGGAGTGACCGTGAATGAACACAACAACAGCCTTTGGATGCCATTAAAGGTGCTCTTTGTATTCAAATCTTTTATTCCCAAGACACAAACAGGATTGTGTTACATAATGTTTGAATGTACAAACAACTGCCTGTTCTTCAACTTTCACACTGCAGATTTCATTACCATCATACCATTCTTGAGATTTTATTACATGTATCTGATCACAAGGTTAAGATGATCCTTGTGAGAAAAGTGTATTGTTAAAACTGAGCTACCATGGTTTTGAAAAGGGTATATAATCTTCAGTTTATGATAAGGCCATGCAATGTGCATTCATTTAGAGACAGAGAAGTACTCACCACTGTAATATTATTCATCAATTCACAAACAACTATGTTTCCATGGCAAGTCTGGTTTAATCTTTATTCACACCTCACAAATAGTTCAAGATATACAAATATACTGTATTGCTATGTTTTATTACAATACTAGTCTGCTTGTTGGTCATGTTCAAAATGATCACAAAGTTAAAGTATTTGTAAAACAATAATTATTTCTCTTTGTCCAAGTTTTAAATGAAGTCTAATCACATCAAAGCTCAAGTTGCCAATGGACAAAGGACACACATGAAAACAGTAAGAGATAAGGTTGTATGATCTTCACCCTTAACACAAACCAAAGCAGATAATTTGATTAAAAAAGTGCATAACTCTTTCTTTCCTTTGAAATTTGTATATTAGGCACTGAGCCAAAACTCACATTAGCAGAACACAGGGTTCATATTGAAGAGAAACTTCTAGCTAGTCACAGTTTGAAAGATGGTCACAAACAACTGAACCTTCTTGTATCTCCTTGGAAACAAGTCACGCAAACAAAGCAAACAATAAAGATCATAAAACTGGATTAGTAGCAGCAATCATCATATTGAATATTGTTGTAGAATCTCCATGTTTATCAGTGCAACACAATACTGACCTCAACCCATCCAATTCATCTTCACTTCTCTCACGTTCCAAGACTAGTCCAATGGTGTCTTTTTGTCTCTGAGGGGAGTGGGGAATCCTCGCTGGCAGCAAAAATATCTGTCAAAAAATAAGTATACTGTTGACAGTGTTGAATATCATTACAATAATTTAGAATACTTACAAGTTACAGTACGAAGGCATAATATTTGCAAATCAGCCACACACTACACTTCTGTTGTAACAACATTGTGAGACCAACAACTAGGACGGCATTGAAATCTGTTGCACATACAGCAATCAGTGGTCGGTATGTAGCAATGGCAGGATGCATTATCACATGCGACTAGACGGTATGCTCTCCTTGATATCAAGATTAGCAACCACCATAGGGTATAGTATCAATGACATCCCATGGTTTCTGTAAGTCTATACGTGTCTCTCTCTAAGTGTGCAATATGTCGATGTGTGATACATGTGTGTATGAAATTTATTGTTATTTTCAAGTGAATGTGTTCTTTTCAAAAAATTTCGTACACAGACTGCGTGTAGTAATTCTTCATATCCTAACAAGCTGGGAATTATAATTTGGTTGTAATGGAGTTATTTGCTATTTTTTTTAATTCAGTACACAGTGTTCCTTTTTGATTGACACAGTCATTGTGTCCATTCTGAAACACTAGCCATATCATTGATAAGGGACACAGTCATTGTGTCCATTCTGAAACACTAGCCATATCATTGATAAGGGACACAGTCACTGTGTCCATTCTGAAAACACTAGCCATATCATTGATAAGGGACACAGTCATTGTGTCCATTCTGAAACACTAGCCATATCATTGATAAGGGACACAGTCATTGTGTCCATTCTGAAAACACTAGCCATATCATTGATAAAGGACACAGTCATTGTGTCCATTCTGAAAACACTAGCCATATCATTGATAAGGGACACAGTCATAGTGTCCATTCTGAAAACACTAGCCATATCATTGATAAGGGACACAGTCATTGTGTCCATTCTGAAAACACTAGCCATATCATTGATAAGGGACACAGTCATAGTGTCCATTCTGAAAACACTAGCCATATCATTGATAAGGGACACCGTCATAGTGTCCATTCTGAAAACACTAGCCATATCATTGATAAGGGACACAGTCATTGTGTCCATTCTGAAAACACTAGCCATATCATTGATAAGGGACACCGTCATAGTGTCCATTCTGAAAACACTAGCCATATCATTGATAAGGGACACAGTCATTGTGTCCATTCTGAAAACACTAGCCATATCATTGATAAGGGACACAGTCATTGTGTCCATTCTGAAAACACTAGCCATATCATTGATAAGGGACACAGTCATAGTGTCCATTCTGAAAACACTAGCCATATCATTGATAAGGGACAGTCATTGTGTCCATTCTGAAAACACTAGCCATATCATTGATAAGGGACACAGTCATTGTGTCCATTCTGAAAACACTAGCCATATCATTGATAAGGGACACAGTCATTGTGTCCATTCTGAAAACACTAGCCATATCATTGATAAGGGACACAGTCATAGTGTCCATTCTGAAAACACTAGCCATATCATTGATAAGGGACACAGTCATTGTGTCCATTCTGAAAACACTTGCCATATCATTGATAAGGGAGAAACAACTATCATAGCAGTGTTGTGTTACTATACTTTTGTGATACTTTTAAGACAGGATTATACTTCAAACTGCAACCAATAGAAACCAGATGTCTATACAACATTGCAATGCCTGTTCTACTTGAACTGACAGACACCTATAAAATGTTATTTTTATTATTTTTTCATAACTTTATGATTGCTAAAGATGCAAAATTTATCATATCAGCATGTTTTATTCAGAAAATATGAAGCTTAATTATTTGGTGTTTCTTGTTCAGCTATAGCTTAAAACAATTCAGTGTTTTGTTGGATGGAGGCAGGGGTCATACTACATACTTATTACTGAGAGCTCAAATCCAACATTGATGGCACTTGTATGGCATTTGCAATACACACAATCTTTGCTGAAATTTTCATTCAATATTTGTATGAAATGATATGACTTACCTCTCCCTCCTTGATTGGTACATCTACATTTTTTCCTTGTTCAACAATCTTCAAACACATATCGCCCTTGACCATGAAAAATAACTGAAACACACAGGTGGCACAACAATTTTTAATGTATTGGAAGATGATAAGAAGAATGCACCTAATTCTCCATTGAAACTTAAAAAGTCTTCAAGTCACTTTACTACAAAAAGTCACATTTGCTTTCTCAAACATTTTCATTGTTCCCACAATGAATAAATTGAAAGTGTAAAATGCACTAGAGAAAATTACACAAAATAGTGCTAATAATTTTGATGTTCTATGTCATTTCAACTTGAATTTACATTTTCTTTCCATATAAGATTTCAAGTACTTTTCTTTGACATATAGTAAGCTGGAAAAAAACATAAAGTACATTGCATATACATTCTTTCAATGAAACCTACCACACACTACTTTCTAAACCTGATCATAAATTTTTTGTATTTCTTAAATTACATAAATGAACAATTTTTCTTCGAGTAGCATCATACAAAACACAAAGGCAAAATATCCAAACTCACAAACCAAACTTTACGACACTATGTTACATACATCACAGATGTATTTTTATTATTCCATAGATAATCACTATCATGTTAATATTAAAGAGATGGTATACTTACTTCTTCTCCTTCCTCTATGTGATAATCCTTCCTGACATTTGGACCACCAACGAAGAATGACTTCATCTGTCCAGCATCGTGCCTGTACGTAGTTAATTATGAATCTCTGTTTTTCATGTCTCACAATGTTATCATCATGGAGTTTATGCAACGTTTTACTTCACCACTTCTACATGTGTCTCTGTGTCCAAATTAACTGATGCTTGTTGGTATTCATTCACATTGAAGCTATACAAAAGACAAAGTTGGTGTCTGTCCATGTTCTTTTGGTATTTTTCCCTCACAGAGATGAAATATTCATGTTTGTCTGATTTCTGAAGTCTGGTCACTTGATAACATTACCTGATTTCACTCATTCTGTGCATAATGTCAAGGTCAAACATTGATAAATGGCATTACAATAAGATCGTTGAAAATTCTACAAAATGAAAACATTTGCAATAATCCTTGCATATCTCCATGGTGATGATTCTCACATCTTGATAGACACCACACATTAAATCATGAAAACACTTTTTGTCTGTTTGAATAGCAGATTGAGGACAAAGTCATAGTGAGTGACAGCAAAGCATGGTTAATGGAGGAAAGAAGACCTTTGACTTTATTAACCCTTTTCATGCCAAGTTCATATTTCACCATCAGGTCAAGTTGGTTAAAACTAATGAAGTAAGAAATGTCCCATATCATGCATATGATGCATTTTAACAAAGACTTGAACTTTGAAGGTCCCCAAAAACAGACAATATAAACATGATAATTACATACTAAGGCGCTATAATATACCAAGCCAAGTGGGTGAAAATATGTATGGTTTTGGTTCAATACTGCTGATTACTGACTTGGCAGATGGGGAAGTGATACTGTCTGGCAGCAAAATTAGGGCTACAAAACACTAAAATGACATTGTGAGATGGCACTCTAGCTGTTCCTACAACTGACATATGTTTGATAGCTTACATCATCTTGTTGCACACTGGTGGTAGAAAATGCTGCTGGTTTTCCTTCAGCCATTTCTCTTTGTTGTAAATAACTACGTCTGCAGTCATCTTGAACGCTGGATGTCAACACTTTTTGAAGCTTTACGACTTAGTTGCTACAAGTTTCACGATATCTGTTGAGAAGAAATGATAATGTATATCAGAGAGGTGAATGAATGGTAAGAACTGTGGGATTACATGTGTGTTGGATATGTTTGTACTGAGTCACTCGTGATAAAAACAAAAACAAAATAATTCCTTTCATAGAGTTCACAAACATGAAACCAGTTATCTACAATAAATGATATCATATCAGCCTAGATCCTACACCTTTTGAGAAAAACACATCATTTTCTGTCAGAAGTCACAAGACCTGGCAGCTTTTCATCATTGCTATCATGAACCACAAATCAAATCCAAACATGTTAAATCAATCATAAATTGTTATATATGCCTAAATCATTGATGGGTACTGTAATAGTTCTATTACTAATGAGCAGATAAAATAACACAATCAGAAATGGTATAACCAGTGAAATGCATTGACTGATATTCTCATGCCTAAATTGAACGGTTAGTTAATATTTGAAGCTGTAAGTTTATTTCAGACTTTGTTGCAGCCACATTATACAGTTGCATATAGTCCATATTTCATTTTCCTCAGAGCAGGAACAGCTTGCATAAATACTGAAGATGTGTAAATCAAGGAACTTAAAAGGAAAAAAATAATCTTTGTGTACATAATTTTCTAAATATCTCAGGTGTAAATGTGATTGACCTTTATGAAGGAACATGTTCAAGTTCATCTTCATGTTGATTGATTGACTCAAGTCAGAAAAATATCATCAAAATTTGTTACTGAATATTTGAAGGGGATTACATTACAGACTTTACAATATTTTTTGCTCAATGGCTTATCTACATGTATTATCTGAAATGCCATGACAGATTGACCTGTGCTAACGTCATTTCTTATCATTGTGAAGTTTAATAAGGGTTTTGTTGTTGTTTATATCATTGTCCTAAGCTGACCTATAGTGGCTAGAAGCAGATCTTTTCCCTTGATACACTTACAGCAGTTTTGTGGTTATACCCTTTCACCACCATGGTTTGGCCCAAACCAATTGTTATCAGTGGTGGTTATGGACCTATTTACAGGGAATTGGGGTGAACAGATTGATGAATATCACAGCACGTTGCTAGATGGAGATGTTGAAAACTGCATGTGTGCCGCATGCTGGCTCACCTTGTTAGACGACATACAGAATACAGTTTTCAAACAACTCTATGATGGCAATGTAACTGATAGCTAGCCAAAACAGCCAATAGCTTGAAAAGATGATTAGCAAAGGTGTTCAGAGCCTAATAATTAAATAAACAGTCATATTCACAGCGGAATAGCTGCAATATCTCCGTAATGGCTATCTGCAGTACAGAAGCTCGAGGTTTTGCCTGGGTTTTTGGATCTGGTTTCGCCGTAAGACCCAAATACCCAGGCAAAACCTCAAGCTACAGACTACTGACTGCAGCTACAACCCGCACCTTTCTGAGAATTTGACTGACCCTTTCTAGATAGGGTAATCTTATGCAAGGATGAGGCAAGTGCATCCAGTGCTAAATAGTCACTGAACCACTATTATAATAATGTACCAGATACCTGGGAAGTCCGGGAGTCCTGCACCGATTCTGTGTTATAGAGGTCACAATCACAGTGTATGGCGTCTGCTGAGCGAGTACTGCGGGTAGCACGCTCAATGTCACTGTCAGCTTCTGGGTAAAGCAGACTGGAGCGCACACAAGTCACTGTAAAGGCTAGGACTGGATGTCACAGCCCCTCGCTGGCTACGACCTTCGACTGTTGTGGCCTTTGAGGGGCTGTTAGAGAGTCTATTAGAGGGAAGAGAGCACAACTTACGTTTAGTACGATTTACATAGTGAAGTACGGCACGTGCATGTGTTTGTGTCCGTGGCGATGCTTCGGCCTCCTTCAGTCCGTAGTGAGCTCCTTAAGTCGATGAAAATAATGCGCACAATCAGAGATTTAATAATAAATAGCGAGATAGGAGGCCAAGGGAATGGCATTCGGCAATTTCTTTATAATTTAAAAAACGAACGTTCACTTTCTTCGATTGCGAATGAAAGCCCAGGAGTGTACCGAGCAGACACCGTGAATAGTATCGTTATGGGCAAATAAAATTGGAGAAATTTGTCGCAGTTGTTTATATTTTTTGTACGGGTACACTGTTAGTAATACTACAGCGTTATTCCACTTCGCGCAATTAATTTTGACGCGAGACAATTTGCTAAGGAAAGAATGACCCTGAATTTATTCATTTATTTGTACCTTCGACATCAAATCAAAAGTGCAGTTGCCGTTATAATTATAATGACAAGGAGGATCCCTTGAGTTTACATTGGATTCGTGATTAATTAAAGTGGGGCTTTATTAGCCGGGAATGTCAGAAAAATATGTTCATAATGATAGTTGTACCTGCATTTCGGGGGTGGATGGTGGATGGGGGTCTCACCCCGATTCGGGTACAGATGTTCCCTGGACGGATAGATAGATAGATAGATAGATAGATAGATAGATAGATAGATAGATAGATAGATTAGTTTATTTCACCTGAAAATGCATGTATCCATGACCCTCGAGGGCCGAAGAGGTAGATCTTGTGGAACTCAGGCTAATGGTGTTCCTGGTCCTAAATATTAAACTTTTCAATTTTTCATAAAATAGGGGATCAAGTCTAAATCCCCCACCACATATAAAGTCGAGGGTTGGGGTGTCAAAAAAGCGGCACCTATGTGTATATCTTTCTTATAGCAATGCCACTCCAGGATCTGCTGAGACTGCGGCCGGGGACTGCGGGCAAATAGTTTGATAAAATAAGAGGGCTATTTTGTTCTTTTACATATTTGACAAAGCATCGTCCTTTTTTAAAGACATGTTTACTTTGAATGTGGCATCTTTTCGGCAGCTACTTTCAAATAGATACGATAGCTTATGCGTTCTTTGAAATAGACATAATGTAGGCCCTATATTGCATGTAGGCCTACATTTATGTAAATGGCCATCTTTCTAAATTTATAAACGCATACCATGATTGCATCAGGACGACGTTCTGTCCGCCCGGGCGCCCTTCTTGATTTGTCAGTGCAGCGTGTTAGTTAAATTATAACACACGCCAGCAAGGGCAAGATCACGATTTGTTGCCCGCCCAAGGGATGGTGCTCATGACGGTAATATTGATGATGCCCGAGCCGAAGGCGAGGGTATCATCAATATTACCGTCATGAGCACCAGCCCGAGGGCAGGCAACAAATCTTGATCTTGCCCGTGCTGGCGTGTGTTATTAATTTTATTACACCGAACAAGCAAACATGCAAAGACACAAAAACACAAAGACTTCTTCGAGTAGGCCTACAGTTCGCCTTTCTGAGTCCGGACCTCTGCGTAAAATGTTGTTTGTGCAGAGCTTAGGGTTGCCGCTGAAAGTTTGCCTATCTCCTCGGTGGCGTATCCACATTTGTTGCTTGCATAGTCGCTGAACACAGAAATTGCATTCCTTGGTGCCATTTCGAAAATTTTCGTTCGTTTGCTGTTTACTTGCATCAAAATATCGTCTAACTGTGCCGGTGAGAGCTGTGCATGACGTTTCGCAGCCATAGTTGCTGTCTGCTCACAAGCGAACGACAATTTGTTATGCGCAGAAAGGATGCGCAGTAAGTAAAATGACGTCATCCATGTAATATCAAATGCAGAGGGCATCATCAAGTTCGCAGACGGCATTATCACGTTTGCAGAGGGCATCATCACGTTTTATAACACACCTCATCCGCAGTCTGTGTTCTAATTCGCCAATTGATAGTCACGTTGGATGCGTTCTTTTTGTGCTGATCCGCGTAAACGACGTCATCAGGCATCATTTGTCGGAACTGTTGCCTGCCAGGCATCAGTTCCGAAAAATGATGCCCGCTGACGTCAAAAAAACAACAACATTGGCGCATGCGCGAACTGGAATGTAAACAAAGATGTCGTCTGCGGCCGAGCGAAACGATAGTCGAGAAATTTCTCGGTTTATCCTACTTTCTGAAGAAGAACTGAATGCTCTGGTTTCCAACAAGAACTCGAAACGAATGAAAACGATAGTCAAAGGTGCATTGAACGTTTTGCAGAAGTATTGCGACCCTGGCGGGAAAAAGTCTTTTTTTGCCGAACCACTTCAACATATTACATCATTGATGCGACAAGTTTTGTGTATAGTACGTTCTTATGTATGGCTACGGATGAGGAGTGTTATAAAACACATATTGACTGGCCATGCGGGCGACAGCATACGTCTTTAACCCCTCGGGCCTGTAAGTCACCCCCAAAAACAGATTGTTTCCCTCGGCCTACGGCCTCGAGAAACAGTCTGTTTTTGGGGTGACTCACAGTCCCTCGGGGTACAGACGTATGCTGTTGCCCTCATGGCCAGTCAATATGTGTATACTTTTACATGTCACGTGAGTCATGTTTAACCAATGGCAGTGCACGCTGAATGAGTGAGGTGTAATAATGAGTGATGTTCATTGAATTTGTTGCTGTTGTCATTTGAATTCAAGTCCGAGTCTGATTTTGACTGTCAATTTTAACAATACAGGAGACACACAGTCAGTATTTACAATTTGAATAATGAATGTTTCTGCACACTGTGGAAAGTGCACAAAAGGGCATGTTGCTGAAAAGTACGTAATCCGTTGTTAAGGCATGGCTCTGAAACTTTCAGAGTAGCAACAGGAAACGATTTTGAGGAAGTTCTGATTGTAAACCAATCCCTGCCGTTTCTTTCAGTTCACTTTGGTGCCGATAGCTAGCTGTAATGCTGACATCTAACCATTATGTAAGGGACAGATGAACAAAACTTACCATTGGAAATATAACTAGAGGACTGTAATTGAAACATGTTTTCCATTATTTTCTGTTGTCAATTGGCGTTAATCCAGGCCATAATAACTGGACACCCCTTCAAAGGAGTTTATCATTCAACGCAAGAATGGTCGAGCTATTAGTCACAGAGTCAGAATTTCTTGCAATTTTGATTGAATACATCGTACGGACGAAAATAGGACCTACCCTTTTTCGGTCGGAAAACGTTCATGGTCCCTTGTAGAATGATAATTAGCAGGGTTTGCCGCATATCAAGACTTTGTGTAAAACTACTTTCCTTTTACTTCAACAATGACGACATGATTTGTTAGCAGCTTGTGTAAACACAATACCTGGGCAAAAAGTCCAAAGTCGCCTTGTGCGCCAAAATATAGGACCTCGTTTGGCCCGGAGCATTTAAAACTTGACATCTATTTGCCATTTGGCAGACCGCAGTGACATTTTAGTCACATTATTATCGCAAATTTATGACATTATTGAACGTCTTGTTTTCTATCACACAAGAGACCAAAATTTACAATAGCTGAATTCAGAATAGTGCCTTTGCATGTGTGATATTATGTAGTGGAAATACTTTAGCACGCAGAAGGGGTACCTCGCTCTCACATCGAACCACAATCGGTATTTTTGATCGGCAGTTGGTTTAGTTGCTGCCATTTACGAAAGATCTCTCGTGTTGGACATTTAGACGCCAGGGATCGAGGCATCACTTTCACCAGTTTAGAGTGCAAAATTTAGCAGATGAATATATGTACGTTTTTGTACTGAACCCGAATGCAGTGTAATTTCAGATCAGAGGACACTACTTTTCGTTCACCGGTACTTCATGCACGCCACTTGCAGGCTTTCTTCATATAAGCCTATTATGATTTCTATTCTTTAACGGATGCAACACATCAATTTACCAGAACAAAATCACTTACCCGACCCTGAACGCGTATCATTGGTGAAGCCTACCTGCATTCAGTTTTCTTGTTATCAAATTGCAAATGTTTTTTAAATTGTTCTGAATACACATGTAGGTTTGTTTTTGAACCTGCAACCCTGACGATTTTTACGAGGGGCAGAGATCAGTTTCGAACCCTATTGTCTTTTCCGACAAAATTTGCAAATTCTCATCAATTTTTTTCAAAATCTTTTACATTTCAGGGTACTACCTGAGCTAAGTTCAATCTGAGACTAGACATCAGTTTACTACTGTTTTATGATGGTTAGTGTATAACACTGCACCTTTCAGATAGTTTGATTTGGCAGGGTTGGTAAGTGTGTTGACTTGGATGATGGATGTGGAATAACAGCATGATGACGATGATAACGATGATGATGATGCATTATTAATCGTTGACAACAACATCAAGGCACTGAGTACAATCATTGGCATAAACATAAACATCGAACATAAACATCGAACCATCGTTATTATGGTGTCATGAAGTTTATCACTATTTGTTTTGAGGACCAATATGGCACAGGAGTCATCTGTACTGTTTCCCATTTAAACCCGTCTCCGATTTGTAGTTGAAAGACTAATTGTTGCAACTCTAAGTTTGTCAAATATATTAATAAACGACATTTATGGCCGTGGATTAACGGGCAGCTAATCCACGTTGAGGTGTTTCTGCATCTCGGTGTAATAAAACATTGTTTGATGAGTGGAATATATATCGAAATCACACGATAAACAGAGAAACAAGCAAAAATGTGTAAAAAAGCACTGGTCATTTATTAACATAACAACGTGTGTGCATAACTCTGACTATTTACAAGTATATAACGAGAACTCAAAAGACTTAAGAAACATGATTATAATAGAAATAAAAAGGGAATTCACTCATCTTCTTTCCACTTAATTACACATAATTATTGACTGTGCAATGTCACTATATATTGATTCAGATCTTAGATGAATAATGACCTAATCTTTTTAACAGCAGTGCAGGCTACGAGATAAAATATTGACTTTCGGTGGTGTAATACTCTCACATTTTCCAAAAAATGGACAGAAAACGCCGTTAGGTAACGTTGTATGTATCATAACTCATAATCTATTTAATGGGTTTATATTCATGATGGTCTTAGGAAATAATATGCAATTAATCGGTATTTAAATATTTTGTTATTCGTGTACAAAAAATAATAGCAACAGTTTATGATATATAATGCTGATCATATCAATTCATTTTATAAAGTTATTGAACGAATTAACCATATCTTTGTAGCTGTACACACTTCCCGTCGGAGTACAATTTGTGCTCAATAGACCAAGCCGTCACTCCTCAAGTGACTGTGACTATGATGGTGTACAGCTCCAATATCAGCGAGACAGTGCCCGCTAGCGGCCATACATGCAGTTTGAGCAAAACATAAATCTGTGTAGAACCATATGAAAATAAAATTGCTTTAAACGAAAATAATCACGAATGACTTACATAAAGCTAGAAATATGATACTCTAGATTATTCCATTAGGGATATTTTTCGTTTTCAAATTATTGCTTTGTATTATATATAGTTTTAAGTCTTGTGTTGTAAACGTTGTGATTTTTTTGGTGTAACTTATATACGCAATAGTAACATTGTTTAATCTTCTAGTCTTGTATTATTGTAGACATTCACTATTTCAGGAAATCGGAAATGACAGAATGATATACTCTAAGACATTTCCTTTGCCCACTGATGTTGGGCATCTAGCTACGTGATAGGAGTGGACTATGAGCAAAAGGTAAGGCTAACTCACAACTTGGAAACTGAAATGAAATGTGCCATAGGATTTCATATCTCCTACTGGTTTATCAGTTTCGTGATGTTTTCTTTGCACGCTAACAGAATCCTTATGTTGTTTCTTTTATACAATAAAATACAAGCTAACCTTTGGCATATTTATCACGGGAGTCAAAGTTTATCACGGAGGTCAAAGTTTACAGCATAAGCACTTCATTTTGAGTCACCCTATCACCTAAAACTCCAAGAGAGTTAAGTTTTCACGCACTGCAATGTCTTGCATGATTTTGGAGATCTTAACTTTTGCAGCATATGTTTTGTTCATTTCTTAGTCTCTCACTGTTGGATTAATCAAATCATTTTTTTCACATTAGCAAAAAATCATTCCACCTTCCTCGAATTCAAGGGCAAGATTGGAAGAAGTTTCAAAGATGATAGACTATTCGCAGTAAACAATTTCGCCCAAAATATATAAAAG
Organism: Ptychodera flava; assembly: GCF_041260155.1. Taxonomy (NCBI): domain Eukaryota; kingdom Metazoa; phylum Hemichordata; class Enteropneusta; family Ptychoderidae; genus Ptychodera; species Ptychodera flava. The sequence goes on along the minus strand of NC_091941.1, from coordinate 38,761,242 downwards.
TTTTGAACTGAGTAGTCAGTTGAAGTTAAAATAATGATCACAGATTCTAGCTGTTTCAAAGATCACAAGTCCCTCAACGACAGTTTTGTAACTTTCCTTGATTTATGTGTAGCATCACAAGAAACACATCTTGCTAGACATGTTCCCTGTAAGATTCCGAACATAGTTACGAGAAACGCAAATATATGAGTAGCAGTTACCATCTTAATAGTTACAATTTCTGTAGATTAAGTTAAAATTTGCACTTTGAGTGGTCTCTCGTTCCAAAATTTAAAATATGTTGTATTTAAATGTCCCAGTCATCTTTCATGTTGAGTACAATAATCAGTTCTTATCAGTTGGATCTATCAGATCAATCAGTTGTATTAGATGTATCAGTATTAAGTATTTTTTGATCTTGTAATCCGCCGAAATCATTTCACTTTTTACAACGCTAGGACGTAGTTAAATTTGAAAGCCTGTGACTTGGGTGCGTTGTATTCTCGGCATGCCTCAAGCAGAAGCGTGACCTCGCCGTCTCGCGATCTGAATTCGAAGTTATTTTCTCGGTGTCTGGCGGGACTCTTCCGAATATGATGAGGGTTTCTGTTCCTGGCAACGGGTTCTTTGCCGTCAATCACTAGTTCCTTTTTGTATCCCTTCAGTTCGTAAATCTTGACACCCTGGTACTGTGGATCGATGAAGCATCTATAAAGAAAGCAAATACAGTTAACAAAACTATGCTGGCAAAGTGCAGCGTCTCGTAAGTTTGTAGCTTATTGGTTGCTCGAATATCATTATCGTCAGTCAATCATTTCCGACATCCAATAGCATTAGTTTCAGACTCCCTAGGCTGCTGTAAACAATGTACCTCAAACTCTACGTATCTGAGCCCATTTGATCATGTGGCCACAGTTCTCCATGAAAACAAATGCAGCCATTCCGTCGAAACAACAATATTATCTAAGGTCCCAAATTCACTCAGGATCATCAGAATCAGGCAATTTTAGGTGGACGATAATTTTCATAATTTATGACTTTACTTGTGACCTTTGTGTACGCTTGCTTAAACTTTACCTTGTATATTGATGGTTAAGATGGCAAAATGAGCAAGAGTTTGACATAATTTTTCTAATAGACAAGTAGAAAGAGATATGTAAAGAGGACGGATTTTTTAATACGATCATTCATCAATTCAAAGCAATCGATAAAATATTATAGAATAATATAAACATTTTAATATTCTAAAAGCCAATGTAGAAAAGTTCCATATTGTTTGTTTCTACGATTATAAAAGCAAGAAAATATCGAGGCCATATATGAGGTCGATATAATTCCACAGGGAATGACAATGGTCCTTAGTTTCTTGTTATTTCGCCCCATGCACATTGCATTGCCCGTGATGTAGCTGTTCGGGAGCCTGAGCCTGTCACACTCATAGACGCCCTTTACGTATGTAACGATTACGTTCAAGTTTGGTGACGTGTTGCATACTGAATTCATTTTCAAACATTTGAATGATGCAGCATCTACAACAGATGGCAATTCATTGACAAGAATCGAAAATTAATTTCAAACTCCAGAATATCCACCATACTTCAAGGAGAACTGTTGATGTTTACAAGAAAACTTGTCAGACTGTCAGTTGTTGTCGACTGTTCGAAGTCGTCTATACATTTAAAGAGACGTCGTCATTAGGTAAATTGAGAGCAAATAAATCCGACGTGGCGACGAGTTTGATTAAAATAGACAGAATGACGGATGTTGTAACGATATTGAGTTTCGATGGTTTCCACCTTGTCCTCGCATCCTGTCATTCGCCAAAATCAGTTGCGAGTAGCTCTATCTTCAAATTGCAGGAACATACATTAACCAACGGCCGCTATACGTTTCAATCAATTACAACAGTTGCAAGCATTTGTAGAATTAAGAAGACCAGAAAGTAGGTATTTGTGGATTATTTTGGCAGTAACATGATCGCCATTGTATCGATCATTTTGTAGAGGTAACCATGGCAACAAATTAAAGGTTAGTGTCTCCAAAATGACGTCTTTAAATGTCTAACGATGCTTGTTGCAAAGAGAAGAGTTAAAGATAAAATATTTTAAAAAGAAGGCGCCGTATTAAAAACGTCTGTCCTGATTAGTAGACTGACTCATACAACTTTCATTTATTATAATGATATTCGATAAAAATAGTTTTATTGCAGCAATGTCAAACTTCATAGATATCTTGTAAAGCAAATCATGAAGCTCGCGTGCATTTGGGTCAAAGGTTTCTGACACACTGACCCAACATACCATTTTCCGTCTCATTGACTCATTTCGAATGAATGTTGCTATCGACAGCTAATATCGTTTATATCGAACCAAACCTTGAACCCAACTTTACAAACAATTTAATATATTATAGATCCGTTCACTGAACTTTTGACAATGTTATCAGTATTTTTGTTCAATGTGCCAATGACACATTTTATCTGATGTTCTTCCTGGGCATGTTGCAATATCCAGTATTGACGTACCAACGCCGATCGCGTGTTGTGAGAAGTGTGTGGTTAGTGTTGACAAATGAATTAAGGTCCGGACCTGAATTCCATTATTAACAGTGCAAGACACCATATATACACTTTCTATGCTGATAAACATAATACAGAGTATTCCAACACGCTGAAGGATCCTCCTACATCCAAGACGAGATTACTTAATCCTTAGGTTCAATCATTTCTTTCTGTCCAAGTCGTATAAAAATTGCACGTATACGCTTAGTCGTGTGGGAAAACATCATAAAGTCCGTAAAGTGTTGAAGACGGAGATAACATCACATAAGGTGAAGAATATTTGACTCTGTTAGTCTTTACATCTCAGAAGCGAAAGACTAACTTTAATATAACTAATTGGTTTCCGCATAGACTCGTGACTGCATGGGGATATCACATTGAGTGAGAAAATAGTAGGTACATTCAAAGGGTTATTTGAAGTTAGCCGGAAAACCAGTTTGAACCGGTGAGATATAATTATGTTTAAACAAAAACACGTGATTCACTTGTTTACCTGAAATCGTCCCCTGTTTTGCCATATTTAAATTTGACTTCGATTGACCCTCTGGCATTGGTCCACAACAGATAACCTCTGTCGGCTGTGAGTTCAACCATATCAACTGGATGGAAACCACTGGAAGATAAAATTATAAAGAAATATGGTTACGCAATTGTACAAGTACCATCAAACGTGGTCATAATGTTTAAATGATCCACTAACTTCGATAATTATGTAGTGTTTCTTACAACGGCGCATTCTTGTTCTGTTTAGATACTGCTCGCAGTCAAAGAGAGTCGACTCGAATTTCGCGAAACTTGCTGGCAACAGACGGGTGGAATATTTCCCTGGTCATATAAGTCTGTTTTCTGACGATCCCTGGTGCTTAACAAACCGGAAAAAGAAATATAATTTTCAATAAACTGTTCCCTTGATGTAATGGTACACGTGGAAGCGTGACTCGCAAAGAGTACCATGGGGAGTTCAAACCATCTTTTTTACAGTAAACATGCCTACAGATACCAATCTTTATTTCACCAGGGACATGTAATCGTAATACAGTCTATTTTCATTACAACCCGCAAAGCTGTAATAAACCCTACAAACCGCAGAACAAAATGGATGTTTCTTTATTCCTGGGGAACTTGAAGTCAAAAGAGTCCATGACGCTTTAGAGCGCATGAGTATCTCTATCGACATAAATATTATTTTTGGCATGACTAGACGGAGGGGTCGTAAAGTGAGTAAAGAAACTCACTAAAGGCCTTACGAATCACACAACATTATCATGACAATGATAAGGTTTGATTGTGTCCATTACAGTAAACTTCTGATGTTCTGATTAAGCGTGGCAACCCATCTGAAGGATGGTGCAGTGGAAAAAGTAGTTATGGACTACTCTGGTGACGTCATTCTCGATGCCGTTGACGTGTATAGTTCCCGAGTGTTATGTTTTTCGAATCGTTGGCAAGATAATTGAAAAAACAGATGTGCAGTAACTTTGATATTGCTGACGTAGATGCCGACGTTGTTATCTTGATGTAGTATTGGGATTGATGACCCAACGTTACAGCCCATGTGAGATGTACACGCATAATACTGGATAGTGCATGCGGTTGTTTGTACTATACACACAAGGGAAAATATTGACGTTCATCGGTAATCTCCAAGCAGACCAAGGTGGAACACGATTGGAACTAATTGGATCTTCATATTTTCTTATTTTCTGTATTTTTCAAATTTCTGAAAAAGTGTTAGGTGCCATACAGCTGAATGTTGCGATATTACAAATTACTGATAAAAACAAGCGTAACAAAGCAGGTGAGCTTACACTTGCAGATTAAAACGACCTCGAATCACCATCCAATTATCTAAAATTAGTTTCAGTCGTGTTGTGGCTGTAATTATCGACAATTAACTACATTTTACAGCAGAACCACGAACTTTTAAGAAGTAAACAAGATAATTTTTATCAGTCAGTTACGACCATTCATATTTCATGAAAATCAACCTGAAGTTTTTAGGAGCAGAAAAAGGGACTAGCGAATATTCCTTTAGATCATATGCTTATAATACTAGCATTATTAAATGGAAACATTCATTTCAGGTTCTACTATGACACTGTTAACTTAATACATTGTAAACTTTTGGAATATCATGTTGTTTGTGTTCACTGGTCAAGACTGGTTGCGGTCGTTAAGTACTATTATACTTGTCTACCAGTAAAAATATGTTGTTGTTATTTTTGATCAATATTAGGGTGATTTTATTGTAAATCTTTTGCTCTCAGGGGCGTCTTCTTCTCTTGCGAAGGACAAAGTTAGGCATCGCATCAAACCGTGTGCTACGTATGGACAGTGATATCAACGACGCCATTGCTCTTGTTCATTTGAGGTCGTTTACATTTCACCTTGCACACGAATGGCATGAAAGACGTGAAGGACAGGCCATGAGAACGTTTAGCGTTCGTCTTCTCTTCATATCAATTTCATTCCCTTGCTCAGGCCTCTGTTTTCGAATTCCTACGTAAAAAAGATCGGTGAGTAATTGGTATGCTGTCAGTGTCTACAATGGCTGGCAGCTCTATTTGTATCACTAACAAGTATTCATTGCTTTTGTTTTCCAGAAAAACATTGGAAAATAGAGCTTTAGAAGTACATATACGTTTAACACAAATCTTTCCAATGGTATTCCATAGACTGCAGTGACACCGATACAAATATACCAAGCTGCTGGTGTGACATGCGCAAAGGGAAATTCGACGCACAGCTTATCTCAGGGCGAGGACAAACGGAGACAGTCAATTAAAATAAACAACACAACCTATGAACAGTTAATGACGTAATTGCTTCTAGGAGGGTTTTTCATTTCAAAACGGATTACATATCATGTGCCCTGGGACACGGCTAATTAAGATGGTGAGTGTTTTTGTGCTGTACAGCTGTTTTTGTCGTTCCATCATGGCGATTAAAGATTTCTGAAAACAACTCAACACAGTAGCCACGTTAACCACAGAAGGTTTAGGTACCTCAGTACGGTAATCTTTTCACATCAGTGTATCAAAGTTGACCGTGGGTGTATTTGCTTTTGCTAAAAATACATTAACGTGCACCTTGGCTTCTGTATTTCTGGCAGGAAATATAAAACACCCAGCACGAAAGACAGTTATGCGTGCGATCAGACACAAGGTAACCGAAAAATACTACTTAAACTGACATATTCAGGGTAATCTATCATCTCCGACTGTGTCGGAATTTGGGAAATGACTACACACGACTATACCTTCCAGTGTAAATGCTACCCCAGGACTGAAAATACCAATTAGTTTATTCCATTAATATATATATATATATATATATATATATATATATATATATATATATATATATATATATGAAACGTTTGCAGGAATATAGTCCTGGTTGATAGTTCACGGTCCAGGTTGAGGGAATGTGTTTGATGGTGACCTTACACGACAAATCAAACTCTAGGCAGTCAGGTCCAGCTCCGCCGTAGACTATCCTGAACAGTGAGTGGGACACAGTTGACAACATCAGCAACATATGTTTCGGTGTATTGATAGGGTAATGATAGCAATTGTGTACAGAGGGCAGCTGTATTCATTTACCCAAAATTTAATGAAGTGAAACAAGACACACTGGGATATCTGGGTGGCCCTTATCGTTTGTTTTCATATCGTCATTAATCTTTGGTCCCTGAAATCGTTTTCGGGCAATATAAATACAACGGTCTGATTTCAACATTTTCTAAGAGATGTTTTGAGGCGAATGAGACCAATAGCCTCTCAACAAGAAAGATATATCATAGCCGAATAAACACCGTGAGCAAGTAACATGAATAGACTGACGATTGCTGGATGATGTCAAAGCAGAGATATCAGAGAACGTTTTGTGACAAATTGTGACAATTGTTCTTGCTGACATTACATAGCAGTATACTTGATGGGCGTTGACAGGTCGCGATCCTTGAAAACATATCTAGGCTGAGACGACGATAAATCAAAGACGATTTGTTTTCTTTGGAAATAAGAAGGCTGGTAAAATTGACGAGAAGACATTTGAAGCGATATGACGTCACGATTTTGGGTGAAAGTACAGACACGATGATCAGGACTATATCGATGACATGGTGAACTGAGTACCTTCAAAACCCATCGTCTTTTAAAGAAAGAGGACAAAATTTATAAAACCTCGTCTTATCATTCGTGCAGTTCGACTACACAGTCGTTAAAGACCAGTATAAGTTTGAAACATATTTTCGGAGCATGAAGTATTATATTTTAATATTGTCAAAGTGATATGTACTTATTTATAATCATTCAGTCAGCTTTTATAACCCAGAATCAAAATATTTAGTTCCGTTGTCGTACAAGTTAGATTATTATGAAATTTCTAAGTTACTCAATATCAGAACAAAAGCGACATTTACATTTTGCAGGGACAATAGCTTTAAATTTTGATAGTATTTCGTTAAATTTGATCAATGAAATCAACTCACATTCTTATTTTTCTCCGAAAATTGTGATTGAATAAGAAGTGAAAGATTTGCAAACAAAAATGTCCTTTGTTGACAATCAATTGTTGATCAATGAATTATACTCTGGAGTAAAAATCATTCGTCAACAATAACATTCAACCCCAGACAAACATAGACAGTCTATACTATTTGTCTGTGATTTAACGTTACATCTCCACACGCATACATTAATCGACAAGGTGAACACTGAAAGGTGGTATTTTACAAATAACACAAAAATAACGAAAAATACGCTAAACTTTACAACTGAGGAAGAATTAAAGATGCCATCATAGAATGATCGCAAATTACTCTGCAGACTCACGCAAATATTTGTACGTTTGATTTCTTAACATAATCAGAAAATGGAAACAAAACTCTCAAATCTGCCTTTGCGTAACTTTCCATTTTCGTTACTGCTTAAAAATATCTTACGTAATCTTTAATCTTGTTCAGCTCACAAACAAAGAGATACAGGTCTGAAGTGAAGCACATTGTCATTGCTCTCGAATACTGCTCCTCCTATAAAGCAAACCTGCCATGGTCACTGGTCTTGTCTTGTCTTTCGGTTTGGTACACAAATCCTAAACCATTTTTTCTGATCGCAAAGGCCTACAACCTCAGTACAGCATAATTTTTAGACGTTACCATAGTGAAGTTTTTTCATTGGTATGACAAAAACGTCATAGACTTAGAGTTATGTAATTTCATAATAACATTAGCCCCGTTAGTTCCAACCTCCGTCTTTCTATATCTCATCAACATGATATGAAACACTTTTTCTTCTTCTTTCTTCTTACAAAGGAGATAAAATTGATCCCTTTGGTAAACGGCAGATGTGGGACATCTCGACTAAATATCCTCTCATTTATCATTACTAACCACAAGTGTTTTCGTACACAATATGCCTATGGAGTTACCGGTAGTCATCGAACGGACAACCCGACAGACTAGGCACCGTCGAGTTCATCGAGTTCACCAGTAACTAATCCAGCATAGTTAACTAATAAAGCAGTCGCGTTTCCCATGGAAACCTTCTCCTAAATATATTATGGGAATAATAATGATCCGAAATGAAGTGCAAACGGAGTAACTCGAGCAAGATTGACGTTTTAAACTGTACAAAGACAAATGGAACGTCCATTTGTGACTTCAAGATTGCACGCTAGGAATGTACTAACCACCCGTGGGTTTCAGAACCATTCTGTGTGCCACAGAGGTATCGACCTCTGTGGTACATACGTATATTTGGACAAGTCACCTACCGCTCTTCCCTCGCTCTGGCCAACAACCTGTGTGGGGAGTCAACAATTTTCGTGACATCGCCGCACCGGATTATGATTCTAGTGTCTTTTTCCCAGACCACATCGCTCAGATAGCTGAAATCTAAGGCTATGCTGAAGAAGCCATGCCGTTCCTTCCTGTACGGGTTTGCCCGGTAATGCTCCTTCTTGTATGGTTGTAAATAAGTGGCCGTCATTGCACTGTCGCGAGTCTTTGCAATGTTACTCTAAAACAGACTTTCTCTGTAGTAAGAGCTGTAAAGCTTAGATGCACTTGTGCTTCTGATCTTATCAGCTGTGATTTCGATGTACTTATATATTGGCTGGTGGACGAGCTTGCCCGGTTCTGGCCTCTCGCTGTCTATATATGTACAGCATCACCATCCAGCACTGACCGAGGGAGGTCCTTGGAACGCATCGCTATCCCAGTTATCAATAAGATGTGCTCTTTCGATAAGTAGTTGCATCCCCTCTAGAAATATAGAATATTACATTTACAGCAACGATATCCCGTCGGATTGCATTAGCAATTGGCCAGGTAATGAACAATATAAAATTGTGCCTTTTTATCAGAAGAAAAAAGACTCATCTTGTGGTATTATTAATTAGCGATCCAAAGACTTCTTTGATAATTTTGCAAAATCTAATTAGTTGATTGCAACCATCGATTACCAAGATTTTTATTTCTTTCCAACATGTCGACTTCTATCCGGAACAGGGGTTACCTTAGTCACTTATTTTTCAATGGATGGGAATACGCAGTAAGTGTACTTGTCTAAACTACTCTCCGTACTACAGACATGCGCACGCGCATAGCCAATGACAGTGCTCAAAACTTGAGCGAAAGAGGCCTGAGCAGAAATACCTCTATTTTAAAAGAGGAGGTATGTTTTTTGAGGACGTAAATCATAAAAACCGTGTTGTGAAAATTTAGTGACAGACCTTACACGGCAAAGGTATCCGCCCATTCATAGGACAGATAGGTGTTGTCCAGGGATTCACATCTCAATAATTTCACAATCGTCAAAGGTCAAGTGGTCCGGAAGACCCTGTCGATGTTGAAGAACAGTAGTTTACCAGTAAAACAGCAGGATGAAATACATGGCGATGAAATCCGTGACGACGCTGATTTTTATGATCCCTAATTTTTTGTACTGGAAACATTTTGATCTGCAGGTGATGAGAGATTTTTGAAATTCAAAGCAATGTCAAAAGAACTGGAACTTCACAACCTCGTTGTTAATGTTACATTTTAGAAAGATAAACTTTGTTTTGATGTTATGCAGAGAGAGAGTTGTGGTTTGACGTATAACGTGACATGCATGGGCAGACTTTTAATGAATTAACATCATTCAGGGAGAAGACGTTGGCCTTTCCATCGGTTGCACCCACCATGCTGAGGAGAGAAACCGATGGAAAAACAACAAACAAACAGACAAAATTTGGTGATAATCGACGTAGGAAAATTCGACATATAGCAAAGAAACATACGCAGATGCGATGTTAACAAACAACTGAAAGGGCATGAGGTCACTCATAGATTAAGCGAATGTTTACAAGGTCAATTGTGACACGACATGACAAGATGTTAATGTGCGTGGTTTGTTCTGATTTATCAACGTCAAGGATTAATCAAGTACAGTAACTGAGATGTACGTCTATCATGATGAGCCAGTCTATCCAATAAACAAATACCACTCTGCGTTCTTCTGGTAATTCCCCTAACTTAGACACCATAATGAATAATACCATCTTTTAGTCTTTAGGGAGCGTTCAGTTATCATGGCCGAGGGTGGGCCGGCAAAATCCAGGGGGGTCACCTAAAATTTGAAAACTGCAAAGGGGAGGGGGGTTATGTATTTTTCAAACAGCTCAGGGGGGGGGGAGTCACTTAATTTTCATAAGTATCCATCCCGTCAAAAAGCAGTTTCAGTGTTCAGAAATATTCTGGGAGAAATTAAATGATTCGTTGCATGATTTCATTCTCTGAAGTTATTCACCTGTAAATCTGAACAAAAGTATAATTATCTGTCACATGAACATCTTGACTTGACAACTCTGAGGCTTGTCTTATTGTAAATCAAGCTCACTGCACTGAGGGCGATGAACAATTCCTATTACTTACATATTAGAGATATAGCAAGTTTTGTCAGGGAAATTATTTAACAGTTACCTGTACTGAGACTACTAGTACCATGAAAAGTTAAATAATGCTTTTAGGTGAAATTCCAATATCATAATTGTTATCCACATCTGAACTTTTAAATACCCTATTTGAATCAAGTACATTTGTATCAATTATCAAACACTTATAAAAGCACAAATAAATTTAGATTAGCATTGTAAAAAAATTATTCTTAGTTTTCTCATAGACGCCAGTGTATAATGAATCAGCATTTCGGTGAAATTCCAAAATCTAATTTCTTGCACACATATCAACCTTTAACCATGCTAGGCTAACTAAGTACTTTAAAATGAATTATCAAATGTCTATAAATACACAGATTTTGATAGTTTTGTATTGGAAAAAAATTAATCATATTTTCCTCATAGACTCCCATGTACAGTGAATCTACATTTTGGTATAATTCCAAAATCCAATTTCTGGCGAACACATCCATTTATTACCACACTAATCTAATCAAGTACATTGATATCAATAATCGAGAGTACATAAATACATGGGTTTACCTATTTTTGTATTGGAAAAAAATTATTCATACTTTCCTCAGAGACTCCCATGTATAGTGGATGAACATTTTCAGTGAAAATCCATAATCAGATTTCTTGTACACATAATATGCACCTTTAACCATCATTTTCTAATCAAGTACAATTATGTTAATTATTGAAAGTCTGTATATGCACAAGTATACCAAGTTTTTCATTGGAAAAAAATTATTCACAATTTTATCATTGACTCCCATGTATAGTGGATGAACATTTTTGGTGAAATTCTAAGGTCAAACTTTTTGTCCACATGCCAGTTGTAACAACCCTATTTCAATTAAGTACATTTATGTAAATTATCAAATATCTATAAATGCATAGATATAGTTTGCATAGATTTCTCATACATGTATGAGAAAATATCTGTATACCATTTATAGTGAATCAACATTATCAACAGCTGATTTTTAATTAAATCCAAATATCAAAATGTGTACACACACGCTTGCGCAAAAATATTGCGATCCAGCAGTAATTTCTGTCCAACCCCTTTGAGGGGTACTTTCAAAATTATAGCAAGTCAGAATGGGAAATCTGAGCATTAACACCGTTTGAGTTTGTAAGGAAGATCATTTGAAAATATCTAAGCTCTTTTGGGGGGATTCTATTGCTCCATACCCCTGAGGTGTTTGTGTGTGCAGCTAATTTAGTCAAGCAATGTAAGGGGGGGGGGGTCATGAAATTTTTGTCATCTTGAAAGGGGGTCATAAATTTTTTGGTACAATGGGTAGGGGGTTTCACTTATTTTGACTGATGCGCAGGAAGAATTTGCCGGCCACCCGGCCATAATAACTGAACGCTCCCTTAGTATGACACGTTAAATTTACATCATCAAAACAACAACATATTTTGCAAATTTGAAACTCAAAACTTCAAGGCGATGTGAAATGTCTTCGGTGTTGCAATGTAATATGATGTGCAATTGGGAATAACATTCGTCTCATGACATTCCATCACGTACGACGGTAAGTTCAGTATACCTGAAAGATTCCATTTGGAAAACAGCCGGTACAGGTGTTCCTTGCCTTTCGACGATAGGACGTATATTCTTGGAATTTAATGCATTGGTCTGACTGCTACGACTGTCTATTAGGTCAAAGTGTCACTGGGGAGACGTCTCCAATGGTAACGTTGAAGAGTAATTATCATCATGCTGCTAAATTGAGATTGCATTCTTATTAAACATTGGTTTGTCAAAGTGCGTGAATAACATGTCGGGTATTTGCAACATCAAGTATGGTTTTTCTAAAACCACGTAGCTATACAATTCATCTGTAGTATATAACAGCCACAAAAGTGACGAGTGGAAACATTTTGGAGATGGTGTCTGGTAGAACGAATTCAAAAACTAGAGGATCTATTGAGGTTACTACTGAAGTTACTTGAGTTGAGATAATTCCCCAGGGATGATAGGTAGCGATAGTAAGAGCTACAAGGCCTTGCCGTCAGAGAAGGCATTGCCCCTCTAATGGGATTAGCATTATCTTCAAAGATGTAAACACATATTTAATATAGTTGACATTTTGGGATCAACTACTCCAAGTAACCTCCAAGGACGATATTTCACTTATTGTAAACTTCATTAGCGGATTCTGTTCTCTTACGGCAATCCGTCCAATCACCTGCACTCTCACCTCGTGATGAGGAGTAAGAGACTAGTGCCTGGACCCATAAATAAACGAATTTCAAATACTCTGTTCACTCAGACTCTTCGGCGAAGAATGCAACAATTCTAACCCACTGCCCAGACACACATGCAATAACTGTTAAAATTCAGAAATTATTCTAGTTGTATGTCGGATTATCCAGACTGCAATAAAACCCGTGAGACCCTGGTGAGTGACAGTTTTAGGAGAACGACCCATGATCCCTTGTTGTGTTTTGGTGCGATTAACCCCATACCCGATACTCTACCCTGTTTACTGATCAAACGCTAAGAAATCATTTATTTTTAACCTAAAATAGCCAGTAGGAATTCTCCCTTCATTGTCTGAGCATAAACCGACATAAGCCCTTGCGCAGATAGCTTGCATGCGAGGTCAGATTTGAAGCCTACACGAATTCGAATGTTTACCACAAAATGCAAGGATGTGATATCAGCTTACATGGCAGAAGCAGAAGCCAATATTCATTTGTTGGAACTAATATTCATATGCAAATATTGGGGAAAATGTTATAATAGAGATATGAAAAAACATTTCAAAATATATATAACTAGGCACGTCAGATTGAAGCCATTAAACTCTGTCAAACAATCCTAAGCTTACAGAATAACTTTAACCCAAGATTGAGAATTTCAGAATAATCAGTACAATATTATGTACGACACCTTTAGGACTTAAATTTAGTAGACAGAAAGTTTACAGTATTTCGGACTTCTCCAATAGGCTGTACCTTAGTGAATGGATTACGGTGAAAAAATGCGCTATAAAAATAACCTACAAAGCAGAATGGATAGACACAGAGGTTCAGACACTCGTTTAAGTAAAGTTACAATTCAGAGACTTGAAAACAATATTGTCGCAATTTTATAACTGCTGTAATGCGAAAGTTGGACTCTTGACATCATATTTGTTAAATAGCCTTACTGTTCAAAATACTTTAACGATAAAAGCCTCGCTTTAGGACAGAAAGACTAAAGAAAGCGATAGCATGAATTTCTGGCATCAACAAGAAATCAAGTTAACTCTGTTACTAGAGATAACGGGCTAGCACACTGCAAATCTTGGACCCACGGTCTGCTGCCGCACACTACAAAACCAAGCCTTAAGAACTGTAAACGCGTTTATAAATAGATTTAGAAATGGCGCTCATTAATCACTTCATCGGCATTATTTGAGTTCATGATCGCATTAAAGAAAGTTTCAATCTTTACTCGATCTATAAAACACATCTGAAAAAAACCCAGCGACTTTGTCCGTTCTAAGTGTGATGGCTTGTGATGGATTTCAAAGTCCTCGTCTTTACTGTCAGACATAAGTTGAAAGTTTAAAGATCCCACAGAAGTGTTGTAGACCGACTTCGATCACTCTGCAAAAGCCAAACAAGCTAGGCGTTGCCCGTATAAGCTGTCTTTGAATTACGGATGCAATTACTGTGGAAGTAAATTACCCAAACTCAACGAATTTAAAGTCTATAAGTTACGTCTACTTAAGGCCATGCAGACAATAACTGGTAGTTGAGTACAATTAAGAGGCCCATGGGTTGTCAAGAATTTATACTAAGCCCCCTTGGACAGGTATACATTTTCATAGATCCCTATTTTCTCACCGGGATCTTACACGGATGCTACATTCCGTTTGCTCCACCAGGAGGCACTCTCGGTTTTATTTGCTCTAGGAAAGGAAAATCTTACACCTTGTAATGTGGGTCAGATTTTAATTAACCGCTGATGGTTGAGGTGTAGAATTCTTGATCCGAGGTACGTAAATACCTCCATAGACAGTGAGATATAGTCAGGTTTTTTTTAAATAATACTAATTTATACACATCGCAGAAATGAATACCGATGTGTCACACTTTGAACATATTTACAGTTCAAGTCCGGAAGCCTCTTAAATGGAACAAAGTCGCTCTGGATGGATATTTTTTTTGTCAAGTTTATATTACACTGTACATTAATGACACTTCGACACATTGAAACATGGTGAAATAGCGTTGAAACAAATACTGACCTTTGACCCTGCTGTCACCAAGAACATATGAGGAAAGATACAGAATTTCTTGTCTACCGCAGTATAATCAATTTTAAAAGGGATTTCATTTTTTTTCAAAGTGTACAGAAAAGGAGTACCTTTATTGCTTTAATGACCAGGTCGAGAGCACTGTCTTGAAATTTGATTATCTGCCAACACACGTGAACGAAAGACGACAGACACTAATCCCGATACGAAATGACGTTTGGTTATCAAAAAAATTGTTGTGTTCTAGGGTTGTGTAACTGATGATGGGATCTATTTTGTCCTATACTGGTTTGCTTATTCATGTACCTTATTGATGTCAACTTTAAAGGCAACTTCAATGGTAAGTTCGCAGTGTATGATTTTGCAATATGTTGGCGTGTGTGTTTTTGAAACGGAAGTATCGAAAAGGGGAAAGTACAACGACATTTTGTTGTCAAGTATAGGAAAATGGAACTGTTTAGGAAGAACTACAACTGCATATACTCTACGGTTTCTATCGCTTGCGAAAGAATCAAAACCTGCGCATAATTCCTTTACACAAAGATAGATATATTTGATGATTGGTTTTAAACATCTCCTAAAACAGAGCCCAACGAGCTTGAATCAGTATAAAAGTAGCCATCAAATAAACCTTTCTACAATATTTAAATTCCGATAAAAGATGATCCACGGATATCTCATCTGGTCTGGACCACACAAGACTCGAACCAGACTTGTTTTCTTCATTCTTTGGTCTGAGAGTACGGCACAGCAAAACAGAGAGGTAGACATAATCTATGAGGCTTTGTTCTGACCTTCAGTTCTGTTGATTTTGGATTTCTCATCATTATTCCAGAGCTAAGTACTGCCCACAAAACTCAATTTATCATTAAAGTGGATGAATACTTGGCTACAATGAATCATGTTACCTAATATACACTTCGATGTACTTGATATACAATAAGATCCATGGTACAGTTCCATTCTGCAGTTTATAAAATAATTCATCGGTAATCTTTGACCTTAGACTTACAAGTTGAACTTGATACCCCTGACGTCACTATGTCACTGTCAATCGTGCCGTCTTAGGCTTTTTTATATTTACTTTATTCCAAAATTACCCCATGCCTAATGTACCTTTTAATTTACCCGAAATGGCAGTGCATCAGTAACCATATCTACACCGAAGTAAAAGGCTGGACTTGAGACAACTTTTGGCCGCATTGATATGTCTTGATAGAACAAATCGTAGGGTTATTCCTATTTTACCGATTTGGTGTGAGGGCATCCTCCGATGTATGGATGTCCTAGCACGCGTAGCCTAGATTGCTTTACCGTCCGCTTGCCTCCGTACCTCCGTACGGTAGTGGGGACGGAGGTACGGAGGCAAGCGGACGGTAAAGCAATCTAGGCTATAGCACGCGAAGACGGTAGCAGTCGCAAGAATATAACGAACTACTAAATTCTGCTCTGAAATTGTTCTAATCATTGCTTACTGTATAGACTTTTCATGAAACGGCATACATTTCACACCTGATATATACAACATCGGTCCTTGGAATTTTTATGAATCACTCATTTTATGGATAGCCAAGTCTGCAAAGTAGTTTTGTGATGCCAAGACCAAAGGAATCTTTCTGGACATAAAATGCTGTCAGAAGAGCGCCATCACACGGATGTTGGAGAATGCCTCGTCCATAATCAGTATGATTCTGTGAAGGAGCTTTTATTCGAATACTCTGAAATCAAGCAAATTAATTGAGACGATGAAGCGGAAAAATCGTCGCCGATTTGATGATCTCTTGAGAGTGAGTCAACGCTTTGGATATTAGTTGACATCTCAAGACCTCTTATTAAGAGTCTTAAATATAGAACGGTCAAACAAATGCATTAAGCGAACTGAACGTGCACGCATGTGACTACATACTATCGCGGACGACACTAAGTTTAAATGCGCATCAGGTTTGATCTTGCCGACGGAAGAAATCACAGCAAAGGCTTACTTCGTTTATTTCATAATGTTCACGCTTTAAGTAACTTCTCAAAACTATCGCTTTGATTGTGGCAGTACACATACTATAACGGAACAGCGAATGGATCAATTGTTAGTATCGAAATCATACACAAATTTCTGATCGTGGTTGGAAGCTGGAAACGGCTCACGCTGTTTCCCCATCCCGAGTCAACTCAATATAAATCTTCTCAGAAGTTCGGTGACCTCTAAACCTATGTCAGTACCGCCCTTCGGCCATATTTTCCTGCTGTTTCCTCTCTTTGGCTTGTAAAATTGAAAATTTTCCCATCTTCCAAAAAATAAACTCACTCAAGCACTTTATACACAACTTAACTTTTGTTTACAAAGTTACAGTAATGTTTACAAGCTTTTATAAGTGAAATCAAACTGTGTCTCAGGAATTACTTTACCGATGACAATATAATGCTTTGTACAGTGCAACAGACATATACTATTCAATCATCAGACACTGGGTCAATCATTGTGTTTGAACTTGCAATTTCAATATCAGGTTTCTGCGTGACACAAAACATCATTAATTCCGCCCGTACAAGAAATGTCGCCCTCTCACGTCTCTTCAGTTTCTTTGCAACTTAGGGAAGTAATTTAATGTGTTTGAGGGCGCAACGTAAATCCACATCATGAAAAGGGAGTTTCAGGATTGGATGACAGTGAAACATTGCACTTGAATCTTGTTATTAAATTGTTATTGTAATTTGTGAAAACGTTCACTTAGGTCATCACGGGAGGACTATACAGACAAGTAAATGTACTGCAAAGTCAGTTCATTTCAGAATATAGTTACTGTATTATTACCTTGGACGTAATACTATGAATACAAAGTGACGAATGTTTTCTTTCAGTCTGATCTATTGAACACAACTAATTCAGTTCCTTGCAAAATTCAGGTTCACGTATTGTCCAGATGAATAGGTATTTTTCCAGTTTTTATCGAGATCGCAGACATATTTTAATTTTCATCTGTCACAAGCAAAATTTTGATATTTTTAACAACTACACGAATATCCGACATGCATTGTACAAGATCATTTTACTGATTTGTTATAGTTTGTCTGGATGTTTATTTTTGTGTTTGTCGTGTATCTGCTGATTTATTTTCTTATCCTTATTGTTTTTTTGTTTTATTTAATTATTCTTTATTTTATTTTAGTGTTGGTTCGTTAGTAAAGAAATATATAATGCATGGACGTAACGGAATAAAGTGGCTGTATCTACAACACCACTCGGCATGGACAGATAATGGCTGTGTTGTACACCAAACAGATAATGGTTAAAGATCATGGTCCTTACTGATTGGTCAAACCGTCTTGGACGACTCGATATTCCCTAAACATTTAAAAGTAAATCAAAATATTTCTTCCTATGACACAAGAAAAAATATGAGCGTTTTTTAATGAAAAATGGGACAAGTCTATTCAGGGTGGAACTTGTCTGTAAATTTATGTCCGTATCTCCGATGGCGACACCATTTGCTGTGTACATCTCACACAGTACACGCATCATCAGCAACACGATATACGCCCTCTATTGATAATTTGTTATATAGTGATTCAGTATCTGATCTGCTCACACGATGTCAATAATTTGCAATGTCGAAGACAACAATAAAATATGTCCAGACTGCATGACTGTTACATCCAATGTGCACGAGTTAAGACTTGTACGTATTATTCGTGGCTGAGAATGATTCATTGTCTACGTGCTGCATCAACACGAAAGTGGTACTCAGTACACCACAGACAAATACCAATGTGTCTGACTGCGAATAAGGCCACTTATTTCTCTTCCTTGGTATCGAACATCTGTTCTACATACGTGTGCACAAACATAGCTTGCAATATAATTATGTAGCATTGTTTTTGACGGTGCCGCCTTTGATGACGAACGTCTGGTAATTTTTTAACAGGAAAAATGAAATACAGGGCATGTTTGAAATGAAGTCATATTTCAATGATATTGATTTAGAATGTGTGACGTGATCCAGTTTAAGAAAGGTCACACACTTTGGTCAAACTTCTTCATAGCAGTACTTTATCCTAAAAGCGCATGAACGCCTTAAATGGCGAAATTTAACATTGACGTCACAGATAAATATCAAGTCAACATCGCACCTGATGTGTGCACGAGTGTAAGTTTCAATCACAAAGTAATAATAAACCCAATATTTCATTTTATAGCAAATTAATTGTCGGACATTTTTCCTTCGTTGTATCCCTTTCGGTGTAGAGTACGCCTGCTCTGTTCACTGTAAGATACGGTGTGTGACTTATGATATCCTGACGGATCTTTGTCATTCTCTTCAATGTTGTATTCTTTTGTATATAATTATTCATTTTACTTTGTTCAATGAAATATGACATCATCATCATCATCATCATCATCATCATCATCATCATCATCATCATCAGCAGCAGCAGCAGCAGCAGCAGCAGCAGCAGCAGCAGCAGCATCAACAGCATCATCATCATCATCATCATTGTCATCATCATTGATACCATCATCGTAGATTTTATGCTGGTGTCGCAGCCGTAGCGGAAGACATGGTAGATAAGATATTTAAAGATTATGCCGATGACATCTACGATGATGGTGGTGATACTTATGATGATGATGATGTCATCGGCATACTCTTTAAAGATCTTATCCATCAGGTCTTCCGCTACGGCTGAGACACGAGTACAGCTTTCCGATGGCCACGAGCATTCATACGACGGTAGCATCGACAGTTTGCCATCAACAAAACAAAAACTGTCAATTCCACTCAAATTTAACAAAATCAACATACAACATACAAACTTAACAGATGAAGGGAGAGAGTTGAAAACCCTGATTAACACGCCTTGATTTTTTCTAAACTGTCAGGAAAATGTGAAATGAGAAACGTGCTTTGTCTTCGCGTATATAATCAACTGCACTTAGCGTCGCCTTCATTTCCAGACAAACGACAAAGCACTAAAACTGACAGCTGTAGCGTTAAGCATCAGAAGAAAGGCGTCGCTGTAAAATTGTAAAGCGTCAAATGGTATCCACACATTGTAAACCAACTTTAATATTGCGTCATAACGTGTATGACACAATGCCCTTTGCTGCATCACGTGATTAAGCTAAACTAGGAGCTTACCTCAACAAAAGCTAACCCCGGTAGACCATTTTATTTACATTACTCGAAGCATTCTCATCATTCCAACAAATGTCGCTCGGAGGCAGTGTAACTTCTGTTGATTTGACAGCATTGCTAAGAATTTTTGATTCTATAAATAGTCAACGTATATGAAAAATTGTTGTAAGTAACTTGCATGTCTGCAATCGATTTATGTCTTCCTGTCGATGTTAGTTGAAGGCCACGATTGTCAGAGATATTGCCTGACAAACATTTTGCAGCCTTACGAACGTAAGAAAAGGATTGTCTAAATATTTATGTTTGCTTTTTTCCGAATATGTTTAACTTGAAATTTGTATTTAAATAATACAACTTGAGACCAGATTGACATTTCAACATGTGTTCAGTAAAGTGTGACTGCTAAATGCTTTGTTGTGACTGATGGCATGTACGTTTATTTGATAGAGTACTTCTACTTGATTAGCGTCGGCATTTTTCATCTGTTTTATCATATATATATATATATATATATATATATATATATATATATATATATATATATATATATATATATATATATATATATATACATATATACACACACACACACACACACACACACATATATATATATATATATATATATATATATATATATATATATATATATATATATATATATATATATATATATATATATATGTATAGGATAAAGCCCGAGTACGAGGGCTCTTCTGGTATATAAAGTCCAACCCAACGATAAAATGTCGAGGCCGAAGGCCGAGACATTTTATCGTAGGGTTGGACTTTATATACCAGAAGAGCCCGAGTACGAGGGTTTTATCCGACTTAAAAACTATCGCCCCTAACTGATATATTTTCGTTTTCAATGTGTTTACGTCAACCTTCCCCTTTGTCAATGTAACATGTTTAGGATATGAATTAAAACTTTTATTTGTGAAATAGCCTTCCAATGTAATGGAACATCCGATAAATGCCCTAGGGCACATTATATAAATGCCCTTGGGCACAGCAGATTTTGTGTTGCAGCTGGTTTCAGCTGTGTTACCAAATTTGAATATTAAAACGTACCAGATGTCTACAGAATATGACATGTTCACTTTTGATTGGACAGTACTTTACTACGGCGCTGTCATTCGTTTCTGGAATTTGGTGACCAAGGCTTTATGAGTAAATAAAACACCCTGAATTGAGCACTCTGATTGGTCAATCAACAGTAGATAGTTTTTAAATATATATATATGCCATTGTCAAAAATGATGCCCTCTTTTTAACAAGGCCAGGCTTCATCTGATTAAAATCTAGACTTGTTGATATTTCTCTCATAGGCATGTGCTCGCGAGCAAGCAAATACAATGATTCCATTCCGTTTACAAACTGTATTATTGAAATATTTAACGAAGCATAGTCGACGTAACGAACTCATCAAAGTTTATACAGATTAAATATTCCTTCGATATGCTCAATGCAATATTGTGACTGTATTTGTAGATTCATAATTACTGCATTAGTTGAATTTATGGTGTACGCAAAGTAGTCAGTCACACGTTACTTTCATATTGTCAACTGATCATGTACACTTGGTTTTTGTCTTCAACCTTATCACATACAGAGTCCTTTACATCTGTTATCAGAAACAAAACTGATTATCAAAATCATTTTGTGTCAAATACGGAGGAGCACAAACTTTCATGAAATTCGACACATTAAATTGTGCAATATTTATTGCCCAGAACGAGAGGTGTTGTCAGTGTCACGATCGTGTCCCTGCCCGACCAACATTTTGTACACTTGCTCTATGTATTTGTTATATGTACGCATGTACTTTTCCGAGTTCTTAGAGGGCTCTGATGGAACTCACAATTCATTTTAATTTATAACTCAGACTAATCTTATCTTTCACTCAGAATTCTCAGGAGACGAAAGAAAAATATGAACAGAATAGATGTGTCGTCTATGGCATTGTCCCTTGAACCGCTCATGGTGTGCTTGTTAAGCTCCATTTAGTTTAGAGAATAACTTAATATTTTACCATAAAAGTATCAATGTCGAAAATGAGAAACTGTTCATTTTCCATGTGTCATTGTACATACAGTATTATGTCTACAGGTCATGTTGCTGCACACACCATAGGCAGACACATGGTCCAATCTGATGTGATCGACCGGAATGCTGCACACTTTATGTAGGTTATTGGTACAGACAATCCCGTGAATGTCGGCTCTTCAATTTAATAGTGACCCCTGATTCTTTATTTTGAACTTAATTTTATCAGGCTCAGAGGAACGTCAAAACAGATCACATGCATTCCGCGAAGTGTTTTTACAGGCTTATTTTCCCACCCAACTTTATTCCTCATATTGTTATTTCTGTGTGATCAAAGTTGATGCAATTGTATTTTCCTCCACCGGGGCAGGGGAGCAATATTGTGAGCTTTCTGGTTAACACATCCTATTAGAATGTGTGTTTCATTAGACATATCACCTCCCATTCGCCCGAATATGGTAGAGGTACAACAGTTCAGTGAAATAGTTTGTATTTCTCGTCCTTTTTTCAGACAAATAGTAAGCTTTTACCAAACAGATCATGATTTCACGTACTGCTTGATTGATTTGGAAAAGAGAGAGAGAGAGAGAGAGAGAGAGAGAGAGAGAGAGAGAGAGCCACAATTGTAAAATAGATTAAATAACCACGCGAAATCACAAATTAGACTTGGCGTAAGTCAAAATGCAGTGCATAAGAGGCTATTGGTTTGAAATGACGACGGATACTGATACAAGATATGAATAAATTTCATTTTATTATATTTATATGAAATTACTGACCGCGTGGAGATGGCCGTGTCATATTATCATGATATGGTCGCAAATTACGAGATGTGTATGTCAGACATTTTTTTATTGTTGTCTTCGTTTTCAGGTCAAATATACCAAGGGTTTTGCAGCTCATCATCGTCAAAGATGACGACGTTGTCGACGCTGACGTTTTGAACTTTATGACCCAATAAATTCAAAAACCGCCTTGATAAAGCGCTGAGAGAAGGAGACTAAACGAATGGAAATAACAACGAAATAAATCTACTGTGTTTTTCCTAAACACGAGAAGCTGTGGACCGTAAGCCCCAACGTCCATTGCCTGAAACAATGCAATAATCTTCTGTGTACATACACGTTGCATACTAGTAACATGGAAACTCATCCAAGATCGCGATGAAAAAGCTTCCAAAATGAAATATTACCTATGCCCCGGATGAGAAGTACAGTGTAACCGTAAACTAAGACATAGTCACTTTGGAAATAACGGTATCAGTGTTTATCACGGCAATGGAATACATTTCGGCTGGAATAAGGAAGAGCTGAGATTTCTAAAGTCATATGTTGAAACAAACCAAGGGTTGTGTATTTTATCTAGGATATCTACATTAACACAATGAGTGGTGGGTTCTTTCGATAAAGCTGCGTTCACAAAAAATGGTGAGGGGCTTGAGAAATTCAGGGGCATTCGAAAATTCTGGGGTAGTTGTGGGGGAGACTTGAAAGTTTTGCTCTGCCTATAGGGGAACCTGAATATTTTAGGTGCAACATTTTGATGTCATCCATGTTAGTAATAATTAAACAAAATCTAGAACCGTTTTGTCGCATTTTATTACTTTAATCTTGAAAAAATCTAAAAATGTATGAATGCCATTAATTTTTTCGTGAAAACAACAAGTTGGCCTTGTAACGGGGCAGAAGCTGCAACTGCGATAATTTTTCAATATTTCTATGCAGTATATCAAATAAAGTTATCTTGTGTCTCTCTACAGCATCCTGAAACACACAATATTCAGTTTGTCGACAAAGCCTGTATTTACAACTATGTATAAAGTGATAATTTACTGTAATTAGAGTCCAGACTGACAGTCAGTTATCAGTGATACAAATGCATGGTACACATACACAGGCTGTGATAGCAAGCTGAATACTGGACAGTTCAACATGCTGTAGGGAATAGAACAAGAACACAGTTGTATAAACTGAACAAAAATAGGGGTCACCATGCTTGATTTTCTACAAATGTACGACGAAAAGTCAGGTTTTCTCCAAAATCACTTAATATCAATAGATATGAAACCATTCATTTAAAGTTCATGCAGTGAATGAAATTTTCACATCTCATCGTACAATAACATAGAAGTACAACTTTGAACAGTAATAATAAAGACTCAAATTTAAATGAATATATGTGTGACTAAATGGAATCATTTATTTTTTACCGAATTTGCCACTATTACAACAAAATTCCTGAGATTTAAACATTTATTTGATGGAATATTTTAACGTTCCAGTATTGTCAATTCTGTAAAAGATTTATATGTAGCATCTAAGTCGTATATGTCTTGTACTTTTGAAAAAAAATTGTCTGAAGCTCGCTGTGCTCAGTTTTTCACAGTTTGGCAAAATACAGCTAATTCACAATTTGCATACTCTCTCATGATTGCCATTTTCAGCTGGTGCCACTGACCTGGCCAGAGTTGGATTAACTCAAGTCGGTTTAGACTGATAAATCCAAAAGTTCACTGATGCATTTAAAATGAATCAATTTAAGATCTTTTCTAGGAATATGGCACTGCAACCTGCTGATAAGAGGTGGTGTTGAACATCTAAGAACAGAACTACGCAATACATGTTTATTTTAACTCTGCGTTCATTCTAATAAATATGCGGCTACATGATTTTTTAGGGGGATTGAAAAGGTTTGATCACATAGAAGGGGGACTTGAAAAGTTTTCAGGGCATCGAGGAGGATCTGAAAAAAATAAGATTTCGATTGCGATTCCTCCGGCCACTCACCATTTGTTAACGCAGCCTAACAACGGAGAGATTCGAATATTTCAAAGAATCATTAGACTAATAACCGTGTCTAATGATCCCATATTAATTCCACTGTCATGTTTATTCAGATCTTTAGACAACAATATAATTGATGATTTTCGGGAGATCTACTAATAAGGAGATACTAATTTTTGACATGCAATATATAGTTCTACATAATTAACACTAGAAATATAATATTTGCGTAAAGCGTATTGACTCTCCATTGGTATTCATCCGTGTCATTGAATTAGCACCTACTCGAGTGTAACCACCCCTATGGTTGGTATCGCAGTGGTATGGCCCACGAAGACAACCAATACCGAATGTAGAGCCCACCGCTTACTATAACAGCATTTTCTAAAATTGTCTGGGTAATTTGTTGCTCTCAAAGGTTTACAAGCATGAATGCAAATACAACTTTTCGCGCACTCCATCACATGTGATGATCAATGATTTTTTAGTTTACAAAATCGATTTCAACGATCAACCACAATACATATAAATATATAGCAGATAACAGTAAATCGTAGAGTTCAGATTAGACGATGTTAAATGAAAATAAAGTAATTACTGAATAGGCGCTATAGTCCTTTTACCGGTTCCATGATGCAGTGCGCGCCAGGGTATACAAAGCGTGCGTTACGCATAGAACTTTTAGCCGTAGGGTACACGCAGGGTACGTTACTTATAGAACTCTACGGTAGATTACAACCTGGCCTATATTTTCGTTGCTGATGGTTAGAATATACACAGGGCATTATTTGGCATTGCAAATTTGTGTCATTCTTCTATAACAATCCGTTGTACAAAACAAATCAGCATGTTTTCGCTGTTTTGAGCTTATATACG
This sequence comes from Ptychodera flava, assembly GCF_041260155.1. Classification (NCBI taxonomy): domain Eukaryota; kingdom Metazoa; phylum Hemichordata; class Enteropneusta; family Ptychoderidae; genus Ptychodera; species Ptychodera flava. Next base: position 38,735,654 of record NC_091941.1, on the reverse strand, counting down.
GTGTTTGATAAAGTCACTGCAATGCATTGTGGGATAATCGGGAAAAGGTCTATTTTTAGTGTATTTGAGATTCAATATTTCAAACTCAAGGTGGTTTCATCTCATCTTATTGCGTTCGAGGTTCTTTCACAGATCAAAAGTTAACTATCGAAAAATCATCAACAACCCGAGCTTGAGGACTTCACGACAATCAAAACATAACGCTCATAACATTGCAACACAGTTTCACCTATTTTGTTCATAATGCCGAAATCGATTTCCAGGACACTACCAACGAAAGTCGCTGTAGGAAAAAAATCACAACGCGTATGGGAAATTAAAAAAAAAGATTGTTGCATTACTTGCGGACACGCTATGGAAGTGCAGTAATATTGCTTACAGAGAATGTTGAACTGATGTACAACATTACAACGATATTTACAATTTAGTTCTGTGGATCCCGGATAGTGGTTGTCTGGGAAGACACTCTGAACCAATACGACGGACATCGTCATAAGAATATTTCCCACCGATATTCTTATACCGATGGGGTTCGATGCGTGACGGGGACGGTGGTTACCGTCCTCTCTTACGACATTCTCAAAATATCAACGTGACCTCAGTACCGGCAATGTGGTCCGTAAAACACGAAATAAGAAATGTCCAAGCGTTTGATTACCCGAGAGCATGTTAATATAAACTATTTGATCGTATGAATATTACATTGTACTGATGACAGACAGTCTCATTCTCTTTAAAAGTATGCAGTTGAAAATCATAAAACTAACATCATAATATTGTTCATACCAAGCTATTCTATCTTGGTGTTTTAACAGTCTCATAATATAATCAAGACGTTTGCCAAAACACTGATTTACTTCTCTTTTAGTTGTCCGTCATGTTCTTTAGTGTTATCATTATATTTCCAACAATTTAATGTGCAATCTGAACTGTATGCTTATTTAAGTGTAAGCATTGGATTGTATACATTTCTCAGCATAGCCAGACCTTTACGTGTTTGCCAAACACGCGATGAGTATCGGCTTGGAATGACCTGACCATTACACCTGTATACACGAAGTACAACAAGTTCACTGTTGCAAACGTATTCATTTCAGTGTTGACCAATCAGTCACAGACGTTTATTGATGGCTTTATTTTTAACAAATTAATGGTTTCCTCCAAGAATTTCAGAATAATGCTTTGTGGGAAGTTTCGAGATCATCTGAGGCCAACAGAATATTGCTCTGTATTTTATCAAACCTAGGTTGACGGGAAATTACATGCATTTTGCAGGGTAGGGTAATACAATGCGCGAGGTCGCACATTTTGCTAAGGTCACTTGTTTGATCTAAAGTCATTATGACATGGAAAAATTTAGAATACAATTCATGACTCACTCATTCATCCTACTCACATATTTTCAGATTACAAAGTCATCGAACGCTTTCTCCAACTCAATGGTATCCTTCAAGACAATGCCATCGCACTCTGTTGTCTTTTTAAATCTGTTTGTATGTGTTCCAATGCAAGTATAGTTCAGCTACGATATATAGCTTCATTCATGACAAGTTGACAATAAATTCACATGATTTGATTCTAGGTTGATTGTACTCAGTAATGCCTTGGATAGTCTGTATTTTGACGTGATTTTGAGTCTGTGATTTTGTAGCAAAAATATTTGAATAATCTCAGTGGCATTCACAACATTGTTTTACCAAAGTTTCGAGGCTGCTCAATCTATCTGTTTAATCTGGAAATAACAGAAATTTGATATTACCTCTGGAGCATATAAGTGCAGCAGATATCAGTACTGTATGTATAGACTGTATTTCATTTTGTGTTCACGGTCTCCCATGTATGGTTAAGGTGTATTTCTCAATTAGAAATTCGTTTTTCGCGTCGTTGTAAACTTTAATTACAAAACTTTCATTTATTCTTATGCAAATATTTGTATAATAATGCAATGTGTTGCTAACATTTATTCTTTATCATAGAGCACTTTCTTCATGTCTTTGAAAAATTTTAACAAAAGTTCCGTAGGTTAAGGCCTTTTATCGAATAATGAACTTTTATGATGTGAATTGATATTAACGCTGTGAAACTATGTACTCTTGTACTTGTCCCTCGATAGCTCCTGGGGTTTACATCTGACACGACGCAGCTGGGGTCAGGGACAGAGGCATCTCCTCTTTAACGCGCCGAGACCTATATAAACAGAGAAGAAATCTGAGGTTCTTTGTAATGTACACCGCCGCCCTAATGAACATGAACTGATAGATATCATATGTACTTTACCATCGACATAAACTAAGTTAATATTTTGCAAATCGAGGTTCACAACGACGAATACCAAACATTCTTCAGAATTTGGCAGAAGTCCCATTTCTACCAAACGAGACAATTGACTTTATCCGAATATTTCACAAGAGATGTAAAATAACTTTGTAGTGGGGAAGAAGATGAAAGGGTCGCGTGATGCCAGTTTTCATCTCAATTTTTCAAAGGTAATTATTTTATGGACGTCATATGTTGTAGTGCTCGGTCATATAAGACTCTCAAGTGCAGATGTGGTGAGATGATAGAGTAAACTTCATCGGGCCATTCTTCAGCGTCATACCGTCCCGTGAATATTGAGAAAAGAATATTATTGATGATGCCTAGTCAAAACAATCTGTATTCCTTGACTGTGACGATTTTAGGACCATAGGGAAATAATGTGAGTTTTGAATGGAAGTCGCTTTGAATGAAATGGCACTTAAACTTTCCGAGGTGTATCGTTAAGGGAAAAATTCACACTCTATCTCTATCATTGTGTATGTAAGCTTAAGCACGTGAGATCAACAGCATAACAATAACTTCGAACAGAGTGAAAGTGAATTCCTTCAATGCCACGGAACGAAATTACCGATTTCGAAATTGATTCTATTTGCGTTCGGACACTTTTGCTTTCTAGTTCACAAATGATAAGCCAGATTTAGTTTTACCGGGTGTACAGCAAAGTGACCCTTTGCCACCATCAGCATTCCGTACACTCAAAATCGACACGCAAAGTCTTGCTATTTGCGAAACCGACCTACTTTGCCAACCAGCTAGGTCTATGAGCATGAAGGACATGCACTGTTGAGCGCCGTAGGTCGTCTAAGTAAACTTGTTGTATCGAAATATTTTCACGCAGCGGCGAGCCACTTCGTTTTGTCAATATTTTCTGACAGCTCCCTGGCACGGTTCGCTGGCAGGATAACACATCGACAGACGCTGTACACATTCAAGCATTGGGAGAGGAGGACAGGGTATTTTTAGGAAACTTCTCTCTCTCTCTCTCTCTCTCTCTCTCTCTCTCTCTCTCTCTCTCTCTCTCTCTCTTATCTATCTATCTATCTATCTTTCTATCTCTGTCCGTCCGACTGTCTGTCTGTCTTTTTATCTGTCTATATATCTATCTGCCTGTCACCGTGTGTATTCATACATGGTCTTGCTTGTATTTGAGGGTAGACATGTGATATCAATCAGATTTTTCATTACGAACTTTGTCGCTCTGCCTTCGAAGATAAAATACTTCCCCGTTCTATGCGTATATCACCCAACACTTGAGAAATGAACGCCACTAATATGTTTGAATGAACGTGTCAACTCAACCAACATCGTTTCGTTGAAAGAATACCGACTGGAGTGTGACTGCTTGAACTGGACAGCAAATCAAACATGCGATGAACTGGAAAGTAAGATATTGCCTACAGTGTATTCTAAATATGCCATTGATCGGTCGTATATTGGGAAATGCTATGCACCGAAATGAACTGAATTCAATCTGATCAAGTTTTCAGAGCTGGTAAAATAAGACAGCTGATCATTTTTTCAAGAGTCACAGATCAACTGAACGTCGTCTTGAACTAAAATGTTATCTTGTTGACCTTTGAATTTCACTTCTAAGATCATGGTTATGCCGGCAATCAGACATAGTTAACCTTGTAGGTAATGCCGGGGATGGCACCCTTGAGATTCAGAGCTGAACTGTTTCGATAGGAGGGATAGGCAATATGTAAAATCACGCCGTTGGAGAGAATGAGAGTGGCAGGTTTCTACTTACTCTGCGATAATTCTACCATCGGCCATCTTCTTAATGTATCCGTTCAGTGGCATTATAGTGTTCGTATTCAATAAATTGCATTCCATTTTGTGTCCCAATACGGTGGATAAAGTACGATTTGAAATGAAAGTATTCCACGAGATGGACGATTTCTTCTTTGTTAGATGTGGTATAGTTTGGGCATCAACCCAACAGAACACCTAGATACAAGCAGGAACACGTTCCTCGAAGCAATGCCTACATGAATTCACGGCAACGACTTCAGTATTGCCGGTGTTCTTAATCAACAAGAGCGCATGCGTGTCTTCTTTCCATTCAGAAGTTTCTCTTACACTGACCAATGAAATTGGAGTATGGCATATATTTTAACAATTTACTACGAACGTGAATGACGTAGGCACAACATGAACCGCACAGTTGAGAAGGCATAGACGGATAAGGACGTTAATTATGTCAAAAAGTGAAAAAGTTCATTTAAGTTATGGTGCATATGCGTTGTAATTGTAATTGTAATTAACTATATTTCCTCTTTGCGCAAGAATGTAAACAATTTAAACATCAGGAAAACCATCAGACAGTAAACTTTAGGAGACCGCTATTTTACAGTGTCATATTTCCCAGTCATTCCGTTTTATGATAGTAAGTGGGCGTTTGGATGGAAATGGCTTTTTAAAGTGTTGGTCTCTGTTTTGTCGCGGTCCGCAGATGGCTCTATCAACGATTTCAAGCAAATTGAAAGCATTCTTTGGCTAAGTCTGATCTTTATTGGAAAAAAAAATTCAAGACACCGTATCCTGATTTCGGAAGTGCATATAAATATGCCTTTAAGATATGAAAGATGTAATTTTTACGATTGAGAAAATGTCGATTGCACATCTCTCAAACTTGTTCTAGCTATTGCGATATTTCTCTTGTACCAATACAGATAGAAACTTGATCCAAGAATGACGATATCGCACACCAACATTAGAGAGTGCGTACAACGACACTGCATAGAGAAGACATACGTCATTGTATTGGTATAGTCAATAGCCATTGAGATCTCCCATAGCGCTTTGCTTTCTGTAATTAACATTCCCAACTCTGACTAGTCGATGTTGGAATCTGCAGCTAGATAGCCCTAGGGCTTACAACGACGTTCTACCGCAGGTCAGCACTCAATATGATTTGACATGATTTTGACCTTATAAAAGGTCAGAGATGACGATGGTGAAACAACGTTTTCTTTATGAGCGGTACAGCCAACCGATTCTTTATTGAAGAGTACACATATCCTCGAGATGTAACAGTACATTTCACACCGAACTGGTGACAAAAATAAAGCTATTCGTAGCGATACTGCGTCTTAATAAAGTAACTAATGTGGCTCTAGGTTCTCGAAAGAAGAATTTCATTTTCATATCTGTCGTACCGGCGATATGCAGTTGTATGAAAACTTACTAGAATGCCGGTCTTGAAGAATATTTTCACCATAATTTGGCATGAGTTATAAATATTATTTGATGACGTAACTTTCCCCCATATAGCTATTGAATAGAGCTCATGTCATCAGAAAGGCTGTAGAGATCCATGATACGTCAATGTTAGATTGGATCATAATGATTAAATTGAATGTAGAGACAAAATATACATCAACGATACAAAATATGCTCCTCAAGGTGGGGAGTTATTTTCCTCTTATCGCCACTATTTTTGTTAATATTTTGATCTTTGATTGTTCTTCCTTTCAGTGCGTGCATTCAAGATACATTATAGTTGTAGATTTATAAGTGGCGGTACCACTTGTACTATCACTGTAGTCAATACTTCAACATAATACATGGTAGTTCCTATCTCATTCATGGTAGTTTCTATCTTAAACATGGTAGTTCCTATCTCCTACATGGTAGTCCATACATAGTAGTTCGTTTCTCCATACATGGTAGTTCCTGTCTCATACATGGTAGTTCATGTCTCCATACATGGTAGTTCCTATCTCATACATGGTAGTTCCAATCTCATACATGGTAGTTCCTGTCTCATACATGGTAGTTCCTATCTCATACATGGTAGTTCCTATCTCATACATGGTAGTTCCTGTCTCATACATGGTAGTTCCTGTCTCATACATGGTAGTTCCTGTCTCCATACATGGTAGTTCCTGTCTCATATATGGTAGTTCCTGTCTCAATACATGGTAGTTCCTGTCTCATACATGGTAGTTCCTGTCCCATACATGGTAGTTCCTATCTCATACATGGTAGTTCCTATCCCATACATGGTAGTTCCTATCTCATAGATGATAGTTCATGTCCCATACGTGGTAGTTCCTATCCCATACACGGTAGTTCCTGTCTCATACATGGTAGTTCCTATCCCATACATGGTAGTTCCTATCTCATACATGGTAGTTCCTGTCTCATACATGGTTAACGATGCGGATAGAGCGTCTTACTATAGATGACAGAGTTCAATGTACCGTAACTTGAAACTTTTCACCCTGACAGTAAGTTCATAATGCGATGGACAATAGAACGCTATCCCGACTTAGTTGGAAGTCGTACTGTTCAGCATGGATTGGTTTTGAAACTATCTTCAGATGATGTCAACTCGTGTATTTATTTCCAGACCTCATCGTGTTTTCTCACAAATATCATGAATGGATTTCAAAGCACTGTGGCCATAATGAGAGTGTCGTCTTACGAAACTTGGTATGAGATTCCATGCAACTACAGGACACATGAGGACAATGGCCTTTTAAATATTCAATAGTCCATTTAAAATTCTTGGGTATTCTGTCTGTTCTGAATAATGTTATGTTATTATATGGAGATTGTCAAATTGTATATTATACAAGAAACTGCTCTTTAAGGAGTCGCTCTGTGAATATATATATATATATATATATATATATATATATATATATATATATATATATATATATCGAAGTATACAGATGTCCTCGAGGGAAATTACAGTGCTCAATGCAAAAAGCAGAGCGTTATAAATAAACAGATTACTTCAAGTACAAAGTAATGAAATCTATTACTTAAGTTTCATGCATTTTGCAATCCTCAGATAGAGTGAAAGGATTTCTAGCTCGACACTCTTACATATAGTATTGGGACGAACCATTCTATTTGTAGGTAGTGTTAAAATTCGATAAATAATATTTGTTTTGGTGGCGACATTTTGAAACCAACTCAGAGCGTTTGTTTAACAGTGTAGATTTGTCAGCATTGATAATGTGCTGACAAATCTACACTGTTAAACAAACGCTCTGAGTTGGTTTCAAAATGTCGCCACCAAAACAATATTATTTATCGAATTTTAACACTACCTACAAATAGAATGGTTCGTCCCATACTATATGTAAGAGTGTCGAGCTAGAAATCCTTTCACTCTATCTGAGGATTGCAAGATGCATGAAACTTAAGTAATAGATTTCATTACTTTGTACTGGAAGTAATCTGTTTATTTATATATATATATATATATATATATATATATATATATATATATATATATATATATATATATATATATATGTATATATATGTGTGTGTGTGTGTGTGTGTGTGTGTGTATATATGTGTGTGTATGTATGTATGTATGTATGTATGTATGTATGTATGTATGTATGTATGTATGTTTGTATGTATGTATGTATGTATGTATGTATGTATGTATGTATGTATGTATGTATGTATGTATGTGTGTATCTGTACGAACGTTTGTATAGGCAGGTGTCGATTGCCTTCTTATATGCTTCCATGTAAAACGTGACCATTACAAGGTATGGGACGAATGATTTGTGCCAAGTTGCAAGAGTCAGCAATGTTGGCATCTGTTGCAGTGTGTTCTCGTCATCGTTGTTGAAATTCCGATGTGAGGACGTCAGGTACCCGGGGATCACTGTTTTTATTCGACACCATTTTCGCAAATTGTAATGCCTTGGGTTGACATTTGGAGAGCAGTATCAATATCACGTCTTGAATATTTCAAAACTCCACGGACACGCCCTGTGGATTTTATATTTACTTTCTTTTCCCCGAGATTAACGTGACCTTGTGATTTTTCGGACAATTGGGAGTAATTATTGACATTGAGATGTGTGGTGTAAGGACACAACTAGTCTCTTGCAGTTGGACACGTTTTCTGTACGTACTTATAACTCACACCGCTTGACTTCATCATACTTTGCGATATTTTCAGTCTTGAAATGGCATTCATGCCTCTGCGGTGTTCTCAATTGATAAACGTCTCAGGCTGTCGCCGTCTAAGTCGGCCAAGTACCCTTATCACGGACATAGTCTGAAATACAGACGGAAAAACATGTCCCCACGTTTCCTGGTGAACAGTGTTCTCCTCTTCGTACTGAATGGGCATACTAGCTACATGTGTGGGCGCTCTTTCTCCAAAGACTTTGCACTTTCACCTTCAAACATTTAACTGTGCCGACAGTAAAAGACAGCGTTGAACCAAATTGCAAACTCAAACTGCGCTGTGATCATCGCAGGTCGATTTGAGTATATGACTCGAAAGGAAAGCAGAAACGGAAGTCTCTCTTCATGAAATGGCAATTAAAATAGTAATACGAGCAAGTAATGTATTCTTGAGTATTATTAAGCTTACTTGAAAGATTTATAAGGAAAACGAGTTGTATTTAAAATTTGGAATAATACGTCACCATAAGTATAACCTTGCAAAGCCAGTGACGTCACCTTTGTAGGGATGCAAAACGAGTGAAATGCATCATTCTATAGCAAAAACAATGATATATCAGAAAATAAAAATTAATATAATCATTATGGTAATCATATTGCATAGTATTACAGCTATGTATTATCTGATGACAGTGTCTAAACAAAACTCAAGCAGATGTTTTGATACCATTTCAATGAGATTTGACGCGAGATTCGTCTGGGTTACTCATGTAAAATTGTAAATTGCGTGACCTAAGTGTTAATGGAACGACAGCAATGCCATGACTCCCAATAACTGCTCTATCACACGGCGGCCTGTCAGAGTTTACAGCAACGCGTCAGACAGGAACGCAAGGAGTCGTTCTATCAAACAGCCGCTTCTTTTGAAGTACAGAGTAGATCGAGTAGCGTTTCAAAGTTATGATGATATCCATTGATCGGGCGGTGGAATTAATTTGTAGCAGAGGAAACACTAAACGGGGACAGACATACGCTTGTGTATCATCGTCTCATTCTTTCGAGAATTTTCATGTCTTCCAGCGGTAATTCTACGTCCATCGGTGGATATAAGTATGGTTGACCTAAAACTGAGGAAAGGGATGGTGGTATGCGACGAGACTACGTTGAAAAGTTGCTAACCTAGTTTAAGATTTGCACGTTGAAAGTATCACTTTTAGTAAGTACAAACATTAAACTAAAGTAGAGAAATCACTCAAGAAATCTCATCTTTGAAAGTAAGTTATGCGTACAATAATGATTGTGCACAAGTCTTTCACATTTCTGTACAATGTGCTACCATGCGTGTTGAGCAGAATATTCTCCTACAGGTTCAACCGCACAGACATACTTCACCAGAATGATCTGGCAAACCCGATCATATTCTAATAAAATCTGAAAGTGTATACATGCACAGCTGCGGACTATTTTATAGTATTAGTATGATATTCTTTCAATAGCCGTGTACCAAGGTTTAACACATGGTATGAAAACGCCCATAACCGACCAAACTGGTCAAAAGTTGTACTATATCCGACATGAACATTTAAAGTTGACTTTATAAAGCGTGATTACTTATAATTGGATTATCTTTATCTTTAATCCGATTCTAGGCTTATAGTTATCAGAAGACAGGCTTTATATTGACCTTCAATTCAAACATCACAGTTATTGCCTTTACTTTCCGTTTTACTCGCTGAGTTGGTGGTTGAGTTTTAAATATTAAAAAATCGTTCTTTTCAACGAAACCAAATTTCTGACTGTCCAGGAACATTGTTTTAGGTTTTATACAAAGTACAATGCCATATCTAATACGATATCTCGACAATTCATCTGGAGATTCGTACTCCCCAATTAAAAATGTATCACATTCAAAATCATATATAGAATACCATGAGGAAAATTTACTGTTAATCAAACGATACCATCTCCTATAAGTTAAAAGGTCGGTATTATTTTCCTCAGAGGATCGACAATAGACGCACGTCATGGATGACCCGGATGTCTAAAGGTTGCGTGCGTTGATCAAACTCGCAGCATGCATGACGATACAAACTGCTTATAAAGCTTAAAGTCTTTCAGACCTTTGAAGGATTGTCTTAGGAATCGGGCACATTGTTGACAAGCTGTGATGACAGGCGTTAGTTGGGTGTAAAGAGGATTTAAATATCAATTATCTTCTTGTGATGGCGATCATTTCGGAGTACGATTCAAGATAAACGCTTCTGACACGATCGAGGAAACGTGACGTTTGCAAATTGTCTTGCCGTTTCCTAGACAAATTACCGTTACCAATGTCAAGAGTAATAGAAGGTGACAAGGCAGCTTGAACACAGACATGACATAAAGAAAGTGAACCAATCAGAACGGAAGAATGTTTCGCTTATAACGACATGACAGGTGTATAGTTTACGTGGTGATGATTGTATATTCAACATGGACAACATCATACTACTTATGGGTCGATACCATTATGTTTACGAATATTCCCATGCTACGATAAATGAAAAATCTTCCCAAATTTATGCCTATTCGGCACATATTGATCTACGCATATCAGTAGCTCTTGCCATGCTTATGCAGGAATGATTACTATTTCCAAACTTAAAGGGAGGCGGTCGTCGGAACTCTGCTCAAAGGTTGCCAGTGACCCCTACGACCAATTCAAACACTCTATAGGGTAGCTGGCGATTGATGAAAGTCATGTTTGTTAACAGATATGTTTACGTGATGCATCTATCATGCATGAAATACATGGTTTGTAAACAAGAAAGTTGCACACGCGCAGTTCCGACGAACGCCTCCCTTTAAGAAACTCTCCATCATGACTTTACGAACAAATAAATCGTGTTCTGGCTCGAATAATTAAACCCTTTGATATGTTGACATTAGATTAATTGGTATTTAAATAGCAAGAATATTTCACGTTCGACGAATTTTTATATAAGAATACGAAATTCTTAGTTTTTATGTCTGGGTACATTTTTGAAACTTTCAGCATAATAGTTTGGAAAATTATTTGTTGGTAAGTATATTTTTTCCCACAGAAATGTTTGATTCAGTGGCACTATATGGAGGTAGGTAGGTGTTTGTTGACTTAGCGATATTACAATCACACTTTCGACTTTTCAAAGCCGGTCTTCGTCGTCCCCTAAATTCAAAATTTATGATAATTTCAACATGTAGTCGGTAATTTCTTCATCAGAAAAACAGAAAAACAGAAAAACAGAAAAAACAGAAAAACAAAAACAAATTTTCAGCATTTGATATGTGGCAACTAAACCTACTGATTGACAAATATTAGTACCCGACAGAGATGCCTAATATGTTCACACAGTGTAAATGTGAATATCTTCTTTCTTTCTTTCTCCGTATGATGGCACTCTTCATCTGAATATTTCCACAACCTACCTATTTACTCGTTCAGCAAAAGTTACACAGGCACTGTCAATCAAAGCGCTACGTATATGCTGCAAATGCACGTTGCCTTAACGCCATGTGCGACGCCCACACATTCCAAAATAGCATCTTCATGAGTAAGTTGTTGCTCCTCTCTCACAAGTTATGCAGCGGTATGACACGGAAAGTAAGAGTGAAAATTTTGTGCGGTCCACTGTCGCGACAACTTCATAAGACGTTGGTCTGTACTGTATCTTGGGGATTATAGGTCTACCTGTCAGCAAGACTGGGCTGTTCCACTTCATTCAAACTGTATAAGTGTAATGTCTTGTCAACATTAGGTGAGTTTCGTCTGTTGGAATGATTTTGCAAGGTTTTAAACGACAGGAATCGACAGAGAATCGGTTTGTATATCTGAGGTTTGATCGTCACACTTGATATTTGTCATCCTATAATTGTTTGAGAAACACCTAGATGAATGATATAATACATGTTATCATGATTCCTCTTAATTCTCGTTTTCACAAATTGACTCGGCAACTCATAGCGCTAACACGTGCAATCGCACGGAGACCAAGGTTTACAGTGAAACGTTTTAGGAAACATGAATATACCTGATTAGAATTCAGCATCTTTCGTTCTGCAGTGATTGTCACCAAAGTAATTTGTAAACGTTGTAGAAACGAATGAAGTTCAGACGATGTGTCTTTGGTGTTTTACAGACCAAATCATGTATGCTTCCACTAGGCTTTAGGCATTACACTATTTTACACTTATATTTTCAGGCAGTCAGGATAAATAATTATCCATTTCCAAAGAGTCAAATCATGCAATAACACTAATTCTTATTTTGACTTTCTTTTCCACTATATGCTGACTAAGCATTTCTTAATGTATTTGTTTTGCTTTTGATTCGATTCCGAAATAAATTCTCCTACGTAGCTGATTAGTTTCACTTTCAAACATTCACAGAAAATGCAAATTAGTTAATTGGCAAGACTAACTGATGCGCAAAGACACGCTTCTAACAGTTCTCACGTATTTTTAAGACATTAAGGGTTACTGTCAAAATATGGGTAATTATTAAAATTGTACAAATAGCTGCAAAGTTCCTGGCATAGATGTGAAATGACATAAACATGATTTTGGACAACCTGAGACAGTGTTCAACAATCACTGAGACTGCATAAAGGAGACCAGATATTCGAGTCATTATGGTGAAGACATCGAAAACTGCCCTGAAGGCTCACCAGGCCCAGCAAAACATTGCCCCTCTGGCTAACTGACGGCACGTTCAACTAGTTATCTGCCAATCAAGTACAGCTAATGAGGGGACGACAGGATAATTCACAGGGCCTTGCCTCGATTATGACAAACAGTTATTCAGAGGGCGCTGCTCCATGACTCTGATTAGGAATCCTACCGTTGCTTCTATTCCAATGTTGGCAACAGACAATATACCTTATTGGGTTGATGTACATTGTTTTAGACATAAAATACATCAAATACGCAAATGACAAAATAGATCAAAATGCATGATGGCAAGTTGCGAACTTCGGGAAAAGAGTAGCAGCATAACTTGAATCATGTTAATCACTTACATGGTCTACTGAGAATGCCCACCCCGCCTCGCAAGTATGGTATACTGTATAACAATGTGCCGAGGGTGGATTCTCTGGTATCAAACGCTTGTGGTCAATAAGCTGTGAGAGTTGAATTAATAACTACAACCCACTCACCAAAAGGTAACTTTAACATCGTCTATGTTGTCGACATTGAAAGACCAAAATTTTCGGTCGGGTGAGTTTCATGAGCGACCAGATAACTGGAGGATCGATCGAGGATTGCAAACGAATAGTACATACTTTGCTTATTTCGTCGCTCTCCAAAATAATTAGTAAAATTGTCTAACTTTTCACACACATGTGATCGTTCAACAGCGCCATCCTTGCACAATCCCCTCGGGGGATATATACATGTATGAAGTGACGTAATATTGCATAATCATCTGATAATAAGATTTAATCTGTTATGCTGTTATATTCTTACAACCTCCTCAAATGGGTTTAATCAGTTTAATACTTCCAAAGGAATGCTGACAATTTCCTATCAGTTCATGCTTTCAAGTACCTCTCTGATAGTTGGCTGACCTGATCTCTCTCTTCTTCGATCTCTGCGTTTATCAAAGTGGTTTTTACTCAGAAATTAAGACTAAATGCAGACGATATCAAATATCTTAAGATTTGTAATAATTTGGCAAGATCATGAAATTATAAAACCCGGGTAAAATGATATCGCAGTTGGAAAGAGGCGCTATTCCAGTATAAAGTTAGCTGTCAATGATAAGTTTCATTTGTCCTAGTTCTATGATATCACTATGGTATTTGAACTATGTCTATGGTCCGAGAGTTCACCACGAAGAGAAAATATCACATTACTTTCTCAAGGACAATACGGTGACAATGTTGATCTCTATTTGATCGAATATGAAGAATAATTAATCGTTTGAATGGTTCAGTGCAAGTTTAATATTTTGCATGGTAAACACTGAAAATGACAGTCCAAAATTTTAGTTCAAATATAGTTGCTCCGGCGAATTTATAGACTTTCCTTTACTTTACATTCAAGAACAAAGTCATTTACTCTGAATTGTTGTCTAAACGAAACGAAACGAAACTGCTCATTTTCTTTAAACATGTAGAGTTTCTATTTCTCGCATAAACTGCACAATTTGAAAGAATTGAGCGGTGATGCTTGTATTTTACCCGAAATTGTGTGTTTCATACTTCTACTGAGGATCGTGTTGCATAACGTCTCTCATGTAACAATTAGCTCCTTGGCGACTTGGTCACGGTGCCAGGTGTTTTTCGCACAGCCAAATACGTCTGGTTGACGATGTATTGATTTTCTGCGAGTGACCAGGTCACACGCGGACATATTTGATACTATTTTTGTAATCCTCATATGTTGTGTATGGTTCCGAACACAATGCTTGCAGTCATCTCTGACTTTGAATACACTGTTGTGTTGGAGACGACGTTCGACTCAACATGGTTATGTGAAGTACTGTAGGGACAGTAAAGTACACAGTGCTCTAATTAGTCGTGATCGAGCTCTGTTGGTGTTTCGGAGACTTTTGAGTCTGGGATTAAGACATTCATAGAGTATGATGTCGAGCCTTGCCATGCCGCAAATATGTACTCAACCTAGGGTCGGTGTCCCGGGTCGGTGTAAAGTGGAAGTATGTCGCATGTACACACAGCTCAATTAGTAGAATAGCTCAAACAAGGCATGAATGAGGAATTTACTTGATGTAACTGTCGACTAATCTCACTCTAGCACGATAACTGTATGCAAAAAATAGCCGAAGAGAGATAGTGCCTCGTCGTAGAAAGATATGCACTATGAATCACACTTCCATGACCTGAAAGGTCAACTCATGCAACAGCAGCGTATGAAGACTTCGATGCCGGCCACTGCACTGCAGACAGACTGCACACGTTTTTTAGCCGCCATCATGGCATACAATGCGTCAGCGACTGACCGGATTTCTACAACGCCAAGACATTTCACTTTGCAAGCTACTTTGTATAAAGGGGTGATCATGGTCTAATGAGCAAATAACTGGAGAGGAAAAGAATGGCATATGTTTTACTGTTGGGTAAAGGCCATTCTTGATAAAATGGAAATGCTCATTCAATGCATAATGTATATCATATCCGTTGACAGATCCGTCCTTCACATGTTTTCTTCCTCACGTACAGTTCATGGTTTTCGATTTCAGCTGATATTGATCGACAATTATTATTCTGCTGAAATTCAAGGACGTCAATACAATCTTAAGGATTTCTCGACGAATACAATGCACAAAAGCTTCACAAAAGTTGCTGGCATGGTGGCCGCCAAACTGGGCACTGTCATGATAATGGCAAAGTGTGTGTGAGGTTTAGATTTAAGATTCTACTTACTCTCCGACCCATCGGCCGTCTTTTGCTACATGATGAACTTTTCCGGTATCATCTGGTGACGGGTTACGGTTTTTGGACTTCTTCACTTCCTGACTGCTGGTCTTCTCCTCGGGACTCGGTTTGACTAGACTAGCTGTCGAAGAATCGCTGGTATTTTCTATGTTATCTTCGTAACCATTCTGAGAACTTGTAGCTGAACTGACCGATGCGGCAGAGAGGTCAAGTTTCTCTATTTCTTTGTCGAAGTTCAACGTCTTCGGGGTTGACATCAGTGGACTGAGTGGCCGACGATCAAACTCAGCAAAGCGTTTGCTCAGACCTGGGGAAGACAGCGGACTGTAGTGGGGACTAAGAGGTGATTTTGGGCCGGGACTGTAAAGAGGACTGCGAGGCGATTGTGGACCAGGACTTGTGACCCTACCCGGAGTACTGTAGGATGAAGCTGAATTCAGATAACTTCGTGGTGAACGAGGACTGTAGCTTGAAGTGCGACTTGGAGACGGGTGTTCACAAACACACGGTCTTGGAGAACTGTAACTTGACCAAGAAGAATCGGAGTTTAGTGGACTGTACGAAGAGGACGATGCGGGACTTCGCTTGTAGTCACTTCCAAGACTGACACGATCCAGTCTTCCAAGCCGTCCACTTCCATAACGACTGCCAGTTCCATAACTGGACCTCGACGAATAGTCCGAATTTCTCGAGGAATACGGGGAAGTCGAATACATAGCTAAGTTCAGTAGGTTTCCCTTTGTGTTCACGGAAGCAGCATTATTTGGTCCAACTCACTCTGGACGTGTGCAGGTCAATGGACTTCACTAGATTCCACCGTTGAATTTATGTCACACGATACTTGATGCACAGCAGCGCTTGCCAGCAACGTCTGACCGCAGTGAAGGGCTTCCTTCTTCGATTTCTCACGCCCTCCACTGTGTACTGTTGTAAATACAGTGACTGTGACGTGTTGCAGCTTTGTTGAGATATCGACGATAATGGGCATTGCCAAAAGACACTGTTATTGTTTAGGCCGTCCATTGGTATCTGTACAAAAGAGGATTTCTGTTTCATTATATAGGTCACCAAACACGTTTTTCTAATAACTATGTACAGTATATAGATTTGGGTTTAGTATTCAGGTCTCGAAATTCCACAGCGTAGACCGAGTGAAAAGGAGGGTGAATGAGTTTGTTTACTGCGTGTGTAGATACCGTTACATTAATTGACAGTAGCTACCATTCAATTGCTCCTTGCCGGCGTTCTATAGTTTATCGTTACGCTTTAAATTTACCTAGGTGTGCAATACCAATATCAAGGACATGAAAAACCAAACTTTGTATTACAAATATTTTTGAACTGTATCTATGAATCGAAAAATACTCACTTCATGCTCCATAAATCTCCGAACAGTTTTCGTAGATGACAAGTAGGAACCAATAAAACCAACCATCAGATCATGCAGAAAGTTTAAGAAATGACATTGACATGCATGCAATACACGCTAACACACAGGCACACACACGTAATGTAGAGAGAGAGAGAGAGAGAGAGAGAGAGAGAGAGAGAGAGAGAGAGAGAGAGAGAGAGAGAGAGAGAGAGAGTCACTATTAGAATGAGCGCCAATCATATTTGTTGTTTGTATGGAAAAGGCCATCCATTAAGTATATGCTTGAAAAGATTCGATTAAGTTTCATTTGCTGACAACACCCGCGCGCTTATGATTGGTATCTATTCTCTTTAATTTTAGGACTGAAAAGTAAAGCTGTCTTGTCTCTAGTATCATATCGTTTAACTGTCGTGATAAGTTTCTTAACTCAATCAATTAAAGTGGGTCGTATCTTCTTGAACATTTATGTTCAAGTACCCTATGTTGTTGAACGTGTTGTCAAGGCATTACTATGTATACAGCTTGTTTCTATTTTCAATATCACGTAGCTGCTTGACGCAACTGCGTTGGTATTCTGAGAAGTTGTGTTCTAGATGTGATTGAAATCCATGTGGGGTAAACCAATAGTCGATAGCTGTACCTGGAGATGCGATATGTGTTCAAAGGGAGTATTTCAAACTCTTCGCAGGTATTCATTACAGGACGTCATTCAATTACTGGTTATAGTAAACTCATCCACTTAATTTACTGTTAACTACAGTTTTTACAATTTTCTCATAAGAGTTCTAAATATCAACATTTAAGAGAAAAAAGTTTTATCGTCAATGCTGAGAGTCAGCACGACTGTGTTTTAAATTTTACAGTTGCAATGTCAATACCGCATTGGTTGTTATATTTCTTTTCATGGAACAGAAATCAAACCACATTCCGCTGCATTATGAACAGAAATATATCTGATGAAATTCATACTCACCACTGCTGTTATCAAACTTTTACTTGCATTCAAGTTTATTCTATGTGAATGCGTCTGACGTAAATGACAACAATACTCTACTCAGAGAATGAGCCAGGCTGTCAAGGGTGCTGAAACGTGTTATGCAATGTCCAAAACAAAAGAGACAAAATGTGTGCACAATTTCGTTTCTGCTCTTTTGCACCGTGCATCAATGACAAACTCTTGAGCGATTGGAATTGCTAACGTTAATGTTATAGTATCCGTTGCGAAAAGGTTAAAAGCGGCTTGTGCACCTCCGTTATGATCTCCAATACAGTTCAGTCAGGTCACACCCCAATATTGTCTGTCTTTGAAAAGTGTACGATCAGTTTCCGAGAAGAATTTTACCAAAATGATAAATATCCCCTAAAATCCAAACTTCATTACGATACAAAGAAAAGGAAATGGTGTCATCATATAGGTACTTACGAAGGTTAGTTCTAAATGAATCACACGAGACGTTCTTAGAAAATCAGTTTCGGTCAAGAACAAGGTGAAAATTCTGCAATTTTGAATTCTAATTATAATAAAATGATTTCATCTTAGAATAACCCTCAAAGAAATCTATGGTTATCAGGAAGGAGGCTTCTTAACAAAAGATTCTGTATCACAAATGAGGAAAAAATCCCGAAAAGTACATGATATTTCAGTTTCATCACAACTTTACCAAACCTGAAAAAACTTACCACAATTAACCTGTAACCAGTTAATTCAGACAAAACTATTACAAGAATTACCTTGTTCCTAACTTTAAAGTTCATTGTAATTTCTGTAAAATTACATCGACGGACCAAATTGAAAGTTTATTAAAGAGAAGTGCATGCACAGAATAATTTGGACACTGATGTTTGGTGATAGAATCATTGTAAGGGGGAAACGAAATCAAATTGTACATGTATTTGTGGTTTGATGACGTAAACATTGTATCCATGGCTTTAATAGCACTGATCGCAAATGACATCATGTTTTTGCATAAATAAATATTTCTCTGCATTTTCCGCATAAACGACAAAACTAAAACCTGCTAGCGTTACAATGGTTACTAAAAGTCACACTAGTTCGTGGTATTTTATGGCTCAGACTACAAGCTGCAACAACAGCCGCGCATGCAACAACAAAGTTTGTCCGAATTTTCGGCAGCGTTGTCCGAGACTCGCGCGCGTGCAGCTATATTTAGTAACAAACCTGAAATCGCGATTCAGTTTTTAAGTAATATTTTGACAGCCACTGGTGTGAACTAATAAAGTCTCTGCTATTGTAAATTTGTTCTGAACACAAACATTCTAAACAATATCGAACATATCGACTGTTCACTAATAGGGTTTGTGAACCATACAGAATTTATGCCATACCCTGAATTATACTATGAAAGCTCGTGCATGCAAATTCTGATTGCTTCAGTTGCGAAAAAGAACCGTATTATTCGTTATGTGCCATGGTTGGACCACTACAGATGGTACGCTGCTAGCTAGCATTACTGAAGTATTGGGTGGCCGGACAGCCTTTTAACATTCATTCACTAGTACTTTTGGTTGGGAGAGCAACAATTAGTGTCAAATAAGCAGAGAGTACACAACCTGTAATATTTCATAATATCATTGCGATATTTCAATCCAACTTTTTGTGAAACCGTACTTTACTTTAAAACATTTTTTAACACATCATCGCCAACTGACTTAAAACAGTATGCCTTGTTTTCATGCTATTAATATTTTCTCAAAATGAAATCGAAATATCACTAAATTCCACCACATCGACACCTCTCCGTCCAAAATAATGATATTTACAGCGTTGTTATTGAACGTCCCGATTTTTTTATGGTTAGCCGGTGACATTATTCGTAAGGGAAGTGGTGTTCAAAATTTTGCTGTTTTTTTCGTTATGATTGTTAGAATCATGCACTTCGGGTGTCTGAACACTGTGAGCATTGTTAAGTGTTATGCCATCGCTTCGTTTGTCGCACACTTACACTCGCACATGGCTATAGCTCGTGAGGGCGCACTTGCCTAATCACTTAGCCTCTCACAACAGACGTTCGGTGCAACTAACTGGGCAGATATCGACTGGATTTGGAACATTTTAGTTACAAGTAATTATGGACGATGCAGAAGATAACAGTGCAATGGTCCACATCACTGATGCCAATCTGGCATGACTATCTCTGTCGAGTGTTTTACATAACAGTGTGCTGATGTGCTTCTGAACTGGCCTCGCATGATTTAGCCAGTGTCGCCAGCGTGCCATATGGCATGCTGAAATCAATCGATCAGTCTTCATTTCTCGGTCTAGTCAACGCAACCGCTTCTTACAAGATTAGGGATGGTCTGTTGAAGAGATTATCATGTACAATTCGTTGTGAGTAACCTGAGATCACCAAGGATATCATTGTGAGATGTATCTTTTTACGGTTTAATTTTAATATTTAGAGTGTTGTAACAATTACAGTTCATTTTGTGCGATGTAATTTGGGTCCCTGACTGGTTTAAATGGTGTGTCTTTCTGTGTGCTATTCGTTACACACCCTTTTCCAGCCTAAAACAGTACTTATAACAGTTATTCCAGACACTTATTTTATGTACAAGATTAGAACTGCAGACTTGCCTGGTAAACTGTCAAAAATCGAAAGAAAGAAAGATGGTTCAAACGATAGACAAAATAGACAAACAATAGACAAAAAATAGAATAAACATAGTTAAAGTATCATTTGACTTGAAAGTAAATCATGAATTGTACCTTTATGTTATGTCATATCAGTTTTGCAATATCAGGTTCTGAAAATGACAAGGAGACTGCTTACAAATGCTCAGTAGAGCCCCACATAAACAGCGAGTGTCATGTATGGAAAGGTTACATTTTATGAGCAACCCTGAATCAAACTGAATTGGTAACTGAGGATATATACTCTAGCATTGCATAAGAAGTTAACGGATGAATGAAATGTTATACAGATGAAAATCAAGCCACTGAAGATTTTTTATAAAGTAATATATAATGCTATCAGCAATTTTCCCCACCTATAGTGCTATACACTAGTCTCCGATCAAAGCTTTGACTTACAAAAGCTATAATTTTTCCCAGTAAAATCACAAAAAACTATTAAGAATACATTATTGTCACATGTTATCAATTTTACATAGTTTAAAATCAGCATTTGGTACATGCAATACATTTCAAATGGTCGTGATCTGTTGTTACATACATTACGTTAATATTTTCAGAGTTTCCTGAAATGAACTTTAACTGCCACAGTGCTCCTACTACTGTACAGTATGTAAACAAAACATTTATCTTTGTACTATTCCATACAATTCCGAGTACTGACTGTTTATTTGCTCTTTGCATGTCACTTTGGTGCAGTTTCAAATATTCAACATAATGACAAATCTCAATATAAATCATTGCTTGTCGATAAGGCAAGACCTTTGGCAGAAAACACAACATACAGGGCAGCAGTAAATCCTCTGCTTACCTAAAGTCAACAATGTGACATTAAATACACGAATCTCCAAGCTTCGGTGCTTCGGTGTGTGATGGTAGAAATCTAGATTATGCTAGTGGTAGAAATTCTCAAATGCTGAAATTCACATTCTACCCCCTGCTTATCTTTTTAGGATGATGAACCGACACGGAAGCCATTGAATTGTCCAACAGAGGGCGTACACTCCAGAATCAATTGTCTTTGATAAGGAACTTTAAGATTTATGAGATATAAATAAGATAAATAAGAACATTCCAAAGATAAATCTAAGCAGAACACAGTACATTTCTGTAAAAGGAATACGTTAACATTACTAGTACCCGACACATAATTTATTTTGGGATTTCACATTCACATTTTGTAGACTTAATTCCTGAACTCGATTGGAACTAATTTGGGAGAATTGGATCTTCATATTTTAAAAATTTCTCAACAGTGTTAGATGCCCTATAGATGAGTATTGCAATATTACAAATTACTCATAAAACAAGTGTATAGCTTAGAAGGAAAAGCAGATAAGCTTAAACCGAGATCACTTCACTATCCAATTATCCCAAATTAGTTCCAATCATGTTGATGAAAACTCTGATTTAACTCGTCGTTGATTATCATTTGTCTTCTACTATTTTGAAATCCGTGCAAAATTCCATGGCAAAACTGGGCCAGAAGAAGTTTATACAAAAGTTTATATCATTTAAGAGCAAACTAAGTTCACTGTATGACACTTTTATCCATTTGTTCATCTACATAGCTCTTTGAACCATAATGTTATACTGAGCGAATTTTACATATGGATTAAACTTAGCACAACTCAGAGTGCAAAAATACAACTAATACATTACATTAGACTGCTCCCGAGGAATGCGTGTACCCTATGTACGGGGAACAATCGGTTTCATATATCAAAGTATTTCGGCTTAGTTGTAGCCGAGCCGATGCCTGCAACATGGCCGAATTTCAAGATTCTCTTATTTGTCAATGACTGGCAAGAATACTTTGATTTTATCGTCTTGCCATTGTGAGACGGCAATTTTAAACTGGTCTGCTTTACCTTTGCTGACCGCAACGTACATTGGGTAATTTACGTCAGACTCAAACAAATTACACTCGAATTTCCCTTCCTTAGTGAATTTGGCGACTCTGTGATTGTCAAAGTCGCATACATACACATTGTCGTCACTGTCGACATTGATTCCATAGGGATTCTGTAACTGACCTGGTAATGACCCATTTGTACCAAATGAATATAGAAATTTGAGGTCTGAATCGAATACTTGGACACGATGGTTGTGAAAATCAGTGGCAAGGATCTGGTTTTGGCTGTTGACAACCACAGAATATGGCTCATCAAATTGACCATCTCCCTTGCCATAACCTCCGACCTCGCGTACGTATTGGCCCTCAGTAGTATATTTCAGAATCCTGTGTCCAGCTGTATCGCTGACAATGGCATAGTTTCCCATCAGAGCAATGCCAAAGGGCTCAAATTTTACTTGTTTATGACCGAATGTTCTCACCTCTTTGCTGTCTTCATCGCTGACCACAATTTGTCGGTTTTTTCGGTCAGTTATGAAGAGTAAGTTATCTGCGGATATAGCAACATCCTGTGGTCTGAAGGGTCTGTCAAATTTCCCGTCAAACTTTAGGAATGAAACACGTTTGCTGACCATGTCGATTATGTCTACTCTAAAGTTGTTACGGTCACACAGTACAAGATGATTTTTGCCACTGAAGATAACTCCGCAGGGATAATTTAGAAGGACGGGATCTTCAGCGTCGCCAAATGTCTTCACTTTCCATTCGAAACGAATCAATTCACCTGAGAAATACAGAGGTATCTTGACGTTTTATTGAATGCTTTAGAATCTTGCAAGTTTCATGTTTAAACCTAAAAATGGCCTGTTTAGGTGGTGTGTACCCATGGCGTCACCAATTTGAATAAAAACACAAAATTAACAACTCCTGGAACTTTCTCTATTCCCATCTATGCTGGAGTTCGAGACTTCATAATGATACAAACATACTTATTTTTTTCGCGACAGAAATTTTCAAATGCTAATATTTTTTAAAATACATCGATGGTATTTCATTTCTTGGGAGATACGAAAATTGGTAACTAGGTGATTTCTTCTTTCACTGGCCATGTATATTGTTGGCGACGGGGTGTATATTTTGTTCTAGTGTTTGACGTTGTTTACACTCTTTCTTAATCATTACTTCTGAAAGTTTATAGGGATACTACAAATTGATGTAACGATTACATGAAAGAAACACTAAAAAACAGAAATATACGTCTATTATGCGTTTTATTCATTATTTTGCATATCTTTTGATATATTTGAATGGTCACTAGTATGTTATAAAGATTTTTCTGGCATAATAATATTACTTTTCCACTTGCACACAAACAAATTACGAACTCGCTTACCTTTTGACTGTTTTATTTTACTTGTAATATTCTTTGAAGGCGTTAGGTCCGAAACAGTTTGTTCCAGTTGCTTGATTCGCGAGTACTGACTTGTTAGTTTTTTGCGAAAGCTTTGCTCCATCTCAGCATGGCGCCTCAGTTCTCTCTGATTATTCTCCACCAGGTTACGGCGCTCCTCCTTCAGGTAGTGACACTCCTGTTTCAGCTGACTGCACTTCTCACACTCTCGTACCGAACCACTTACATTGCTACCCATGTAAAGGTCTTCTTTCATCTATATGATATTTGTTAGATGTCAATATTAATGTACTATGTGTATATACGTCATCGGATATAGACTCTCAAAACCTCGGTAAACGTAACTCTACTGAGAAGCAGCATCACTGGACATAGCAACTGCAATTGTATACTATGTGCACCATAAGTATTGGAATATGGTTTCGACAAACATGTACTCACCTCTGGTTCATACTGTATTTCATCGTCACTTACTTCCTCGATTTCATTGTCAGAAGAGCCTAGTTGACTGATATTACCACCATCCCCTGCAACGTAAACAAATTCATTACAAACAAGCTTTTGCCAATAAACGTCGGCTATGTCCCTCTGTGTAGAGAAGTAACAACCGGGATATTCCATTCAGCATGGTTTCGGAGGAGAGGATAATACTCACGTTTAATAAGGAATCCTGCTATTGCCTGAAACGTTCTCTTGTCATAGATAACTTGTAACTTCATCAGATTTTCCGGAATACCAGCTCTTTCAGCTGCGACCTTTATGTCCTTTGGTATCAGCAATGGTTCCATAGCTTCAGCGAGACTTCCAGATTTCGTCGTCCTTTCCAATCTGTACAGATTGATCAGACGAGGTACATCTAACGTGACCACAAGGGATCCCTTCTCTATGGATGAGACACGAACACTACCACACTTGTTTTCAATGACTTGCTGCAATTGCTGACGCTTTTCCTCACTGGCCAACAGGGCATCAATTACCTCATCCAGAGACGAAAGAAAAGCATTCCATATAGCATCTTGTCTTGCTGTTTCCTCCTCATCGATATCATTTTGTCTAGTGTCTTGTTGCAAACAGCAAACAATTTCAAGGCATGTCCCACCTATAATAAGGAAGCATAGTGGCGTTACGGTATTATACAACATGAGACGCAGATTGTACAGATGAAAATCAGTGTTTTACTGGTCACCGAATCTGAGTATAGTCATTCCTCTCCCTTGACTGTTAAGGCACTTATAATCCCCCCATAAAGTGTTACGAAATTTAAGGTAATCTTAAAGTGGCACTCCCACTTGGTAACATTTGTAAAACACATTTTTTTTAATGCCAACGGCCGATATTTGACGTTCAGACTGCGCGCGAATCGCGAGATATCGATAAAAAACATGTCCTCAAAAAAGTAAAAGTTTGAATTCCGGTGGCCCACCTAAATTCAGCTTCCGAACATCGAACGTTTGGCACTGGGCCATTGTCAACTAAGCTATGGAGTACGAGTCTACACTGACGCTGCTGTACGCCACAGTACCACTCTCATCCGTGATCGGTCATGCCCCGTGGGAGAAAGCTGAGTCTTACTGACTTGGCGAAAAAACGAAAAACAATTTTTGCTGATTCAACCAGAATTCGCATAGGTCACTAGCACAGTTATTTGCGGTTGATAAATAGCGGCCGCCGCGTGATATGTATAGCTGCATACCACGCGTCGAACCGCACGTAACTGTGTGGCAGACGACAAAATGTAGTCATCAGAGACGTTTAATATTTAAACGTAAAAACTGATATTTATGTGGTTTTGGTTAAAAATATAATACAACTGATTGAGAATAATGAAAACGACAAAAACTAAGGAGAAGTTTTAAAAAAAACTTACCTAAGGTAAAGGCATAATGCTGTATATAAAGTCTTTGCAGTGGGAGGTAAATTAATTGCGTCGTTCGAACTTATTATGGACACCCTAGAATATCGTCAATCAGCACAACTACAAACCTTCGGGGGATTTCGGGTCATAATCAGAAACTATTTTAAAACTTCGGGAAGTGAAAAATACGCTCGGGAAATGACATGTTTCTATCGATATCTCGCGATCCGCGCGCAGTCGCCACGTCAAATATCGACCGTTGGCTTTTAAAAAATGTGTTTTAAAAATGTTACCAAGTGGGAGTGCCACTTTAAACACATAAAATGAATCGTTCCAGTCGTTTCAGAGAAGGTAATTGTTTGACACGAGGTGATAAATACAACAAATACAAAAACTACAAAGTCTATTAAAAACCTAATTCAGTTCACCCGTTTCTCAAACGATTTAGCCATCGAAGTTTTTAAATTAACGACTTCTAAAAATCTGTCAGTTTACTGACGATTTTAGATAACCAAAGCTATCTGTTTGCGTCAGTAGCACTTTACAGGCATTCGCTTTGTATGTCAAAGCAAATTTACTTTCGTACCTGTATTATCCTTTGATGACGTAGGATCGTGTGGCGTTAGTAGAGCAGCAAATTCAGCATAAGTGTCGAGTACTTCCTCACTGTTTGCATAGTCTTGCTTCAGTCTTTTAGCGTTTTCAAATGCCAGAGGAATATTTCTGCAAACTTTCTGTAAACGTTCAGTGAGTTGTTCTGGAGCTTTCCCTACTATGCAGGAATCCATATGCTCTTTGAAGTATTTGTCGATGAAGTGAGCGAGGTGTGTGTCTTTCATACTTACAACAGGAACTGTTGAAAACATTGCTTCTACTCCATCAAAACAGCTCTCATCAATGCTCGGCAGTGGTACACACAAGTGACTCTGTAAGAGATGTCTGGCAAGTTTACCAATCGAACAGTTGGAATACAGACGGAACTTGGTGCAGGTACCTTTCAGTATTTCAGTGAAGAATTCATGACTTCGCTTTTTCATTTCTTCTTTCTCCGAGACTCCTTGGATTTTCCACGTGACCGTGCCTCGCATCTCCCAAGTTTCTGAGAACTTTCCAATTGCCGCAGCAATAGGTCCACATCGTTTCAAAGCTTCCTCATCATTGATTTGTCCATACGTAAACAGAACTGGTTCACTGATGTTTTCTTCCGGAATATTTTCCCTGCTGCAATAAATGCATGGTAGTGGGGCAATCTCAAGATGGGGAATTTCATACAACTTCTTTTTGTTATGCTCTGTCTGATATTCGTTTTCGAAATGTTTGTGTGTTAGGGGTCCAAGTGAAAACAGAACCTCTGCTGCACTCGATGCTTCCAACATCTGTTCGTCAAATTTCTCATCCTCTTCGTCTTTACTTGCTGTAGCATAGTTGATTAGAACCAACTTAGCTTTAGGAAACAATCTCTCTTGAATATCTGCCGCGGCACAGTGTGTCTCTGGTGTGTATCCAATCACGTACTCTATGTTCTCGAGATCCTTCAAACCCGGATAATGGACTTCGTGATCCAGTAACCACCGTAACACTGCAGGGTCGTGTTTTTCGTCAGCCCACTTCTTTCTTTCTGCAACGATCAAATTAACGCCAATATCGTCAGCATCTTTCTTCTGCTCTTTACTCAATTTGAGGTCAAGGGTGGTGGAATAGACCTCCATAACACCACTTTTCCGATGACAGAAGTCTTTAACAAGTAGTCTGTGAGTAGCGGGTAGACCATACTTATCTTTATTCCAGGTGTGAAACACAAACAATGCTGCCGCTTTCGAGGTACTCTCTGCGTTTTCAGACATGTCAAATTGTTTATTGTAAGCCTGCTGTGAAAATAGAGAATGCCATAAAATCAGTGCTCAGTAAGGCAGCATCCACAAACACCTTTGCAAGGGTAAATAAACTTCGACACTATACCAGGTTGAAATCTCAAAAATGTTGTTACTATACAGAGAGCTTAAAGTATAATTTATGTCACGGGTATCCTGTCTATGTAACTTCACTAGGACAAAAGAAAATCGAGTAATTTCAATGTAATCAATAATCAATATATGTGTATTAATTGTAGGAACATTGCCCAACTATGATTATTATGAATGTATGAGTATAAAACAACAAAAAGCAAAACAAAATCAAATTTACACTGAACATAGAGATTCGAGTGGCGCGGCGTCCCGTCAGTTTCATTCCACATATTAAATATCAAGAACTTTCTTATCTAAACTCTTATTCACATTTTTCTCATAAAGACGATAGTAAGGGAAGACGAAGTGATAACAAAATCACACTTAGTGTTTTGCTTTCTCGTCGAAATTCAGTTTTGTATTACGGCCTGAAGTGTATGATTTGACAAAGTGCTTTTGTTCTGGGTCCCTTTTTCTTTGAATCCCTATCGTATGCATCCCTTTTCATCAATAATCTTCACGATAATTTTTTTCTGTCTTTGCGTAAGCTTGACATTTAGAGCTTCCCTTGGTGGCTACATCATCATGATGACAATACGTGTACATTCAATATATGCGCAAGAAAAGTGTACTTGTAAGTGTTACTGACTCTACCTATATATTTTGACAGGAGGAATCTGCGGACGTATCACTTGAAAATAAAGAAAGTCAGAGGTACGTTCATTTCCGCTGGTGGTCTATTTTTTTCAACCAATGAGCAAGAGGCAGAAAAACTGATGTCTGATGATCCACCGCAAAATTGTTTACCACAGTATGAGTTGCTAACCAAGGGGACAAAAAATATCAGAAATGTTCATGACTCAAATAGTTGCATGTTTGCAATTTGAAAACAGATAATTATAACAGCCAATAATATCAACAAACGTCTTTCGTTTGTTACCACACTATGATGTCTGAAGCGGCAGCCCGACGCCAAACGTTGTGCCACTTTCTAAATGGACTCTATGACAACACAGTAAACTTAATAATTTGAATGAATCATTTACCCGTATTCGAGTCTTTCTCTGCTAAGGACTTGGGTATGACGGCCAGGGATGTGTTGTGATACTGAATTTAGACAATTGTTCTATGTTGCAGTACGCATTTCACCACTCACTAAACGAAAAAACGAAGGAAATTGATTTAATTAACACCAGCCAAGGAAACTCAACTGTATAACAATATCCGATGGATACAATTATTTCTTAGTTAATTCAGTAGATTTTCAATCTGATTCGAACTCACAGCGTACGGCACCGAGTCGCCTAGCGACTCATCACAGTAAGAACCGCTCGGCCAAATACAGTCCGAACACTGGCCTTTAAGTACGACATCATGACAGAGCTCGAAAATTTATAGTTTGCAATTGTGTCAAAATTTCGTGACAATTTTCAGTGCTTGAATACTGCCAGTCGTTTTGATCCAGGTATGTCCTGAGTCAAAGACCTTTCCGACTGTTTTTAAGTTTTAAATTCTAGAATTTCAGGACCCACCAGCCCTCCCGACCAATGAGTGATAGACTACAGATCGTAATTAACTAGAGCAGTGATGTAGAATACATGTTTTGAAGTATTAATAAACCATCGTCACATTGTGACGTTGCTGGTATTCAATATGTACCTTAATTTCATTTAGAAGTCTTCTTTCCAGTTTTCAGACGTTGGCTCACCTTTGACCCATATCTCACTACTCCTGATCTCATCTACACTGTCGCATTAGTTTTACACTACACAAAATTAAATCACCTCTTTTAATGAATCAACTAAACCATTATATCGGTTAGGATAGTAGGCGCTCGAAAATGAAAGACTTAAACATTTTTCAAATTTGGTACTAGAGAAACAAACTACCAAATGTCAATATTTACCGATATTTGAAATTCAAAATGGCCGCCATTCCTATACTAACACTACGGGAAAAATCAATTTTCGAAGCCGGTGAAAAGTTTAGTTACTCCATTAGTTTCAAAACTGCCCGCCATAAGTTAAAAACCAAACAAGAGTTGTAAAAGTTTGAGAGTTCGAATATCTGTCCCTGTGTCAAGTACCAACAGGTTGTTGCTGATCTCATAGGAGAGGTGACCTTATGAAGTCGTTTACACAGAATTGGTGTCAGTCACAAAACAGAAACCTACTTTCGAGAGCTATGATTTAAACTTACCTTTTAGCAGCAAGTTAACATCAATGGAAACACTATACGAGATCTTCGAACCACTAGGTTAGATCTTAATGTAACAGATGTAAATGTGACTGTAGTGGTGCAAACATTGTCACATTGCAAGTGATAAATTGCCTTGTTGTGTTAAATTGTAGCTTAGGGAGCTTTCAGTAATTATGGCTGGGGGCGGGCTGGTAAAATCCAGGGTTCATTTTAAAAAGGAAAACTGCAAAAGAGATTGGTCATAATATTTCAAACAGCACAGAGAGCGTCTCTTAATTTTCATAAGTATCCAGGTGGTCAAATAGCTGTTTCAGTATAAAACAGACATTTTCCGGGAAAGGGTGATTCTCCGCATATTCTTATTTACTGAAGAGATTTCACTGCAATGTGAATACAACTAGACTTATTATCTGTCATATTAACATCTTAATTTGGCAACTATATAAAGGCCTGTCTCGCCATAAATAATGTTACATGTAGCAAGTGAAGCATTATAGACTCGTGATAAAGCAACATTAGATATTTGCCACTAAACAACAATAATGATTGTTATACACGCATCACCTCACAACGAGAAAGCCACTTACCCCTAATCTTCCTTAATATTTTCTCGCGAGGCATTTCAGATTAGAAATGTACAAAAGAGGAAGCAATACAACTGTTTGAAAACTCACTTTAAAGATGTTGGTCTGTGTCTGTTTCCCTCTCGATATGAAGTTCCGCCTCAGGGGACAAAAGTATCACGAATCCTGCATAAGAGAGAAACGCCATTCATCCTGTACCCATTTATGGAATTCCCATGGTCAAAGGGGGAGGCCTAACACCATGCCATATACAGGACAACAACAAGTTAATCACTATAGGTTGAACTTAATATTACAGTGATTCCCTGGGTGTATTTCTGTTGCATGAGTTAATCACCACTCACGCAATTCTACTTAATTCGTTACTCATTAACCTTTGCTGGCACCACCAAATATACTTCTAACTGTAAATAAGTTAAAACGAAAGTGACTGTGTATGTGAAAAGCAGTGAAGGATATTTAACAGTGTTCTAGCACACGAATCAGTGTACATATATTGACTGTTCGCCGAAGGGAAACAAGCTGAATTTTCTTCTGACTCAGAGGCCCGAGGGATTGAAGGCGTATGTCGCACAGTACATTAAATTACCCACAATGCTGTTCGATTTGTACCAACGACGTTAGTTTTCTTATAACTCTTTCAGTTCTGTATAAAAGCAATAATGTGAAGTCTCACGATAACTGATTAATTATATATATTAAAAGTACGTTGAAATATTGTAGTATAAATTTCAAAGAAACCATTAAATAACCATAAAAGTCACATTCTTCAGGTACTACAAATGCCACACTTTTGGGAAGCAAGTTATTACCAACTGAAGGGGTCATTCTCTGAAAATAGTTAGCATGTAAATTTCTTTTGTCTTTTCTATTTGGAAAAAATCAATATCCTTTTGTTTCATAAAACAGGTGCAACTAGTCTCCCTACTTTCCATCACTTTATTCTGTATGGCTGAGGACACAATCAGTGGAAAATTTACAAAAATCCTTTCTCTTCTCTCAATCAAGGACAAATTTCTTAATCCTTTAAAATTGGAATTGAGAAGAAAGGTGTTTTTAAAAGTACGTTCTCAGAATTTCTACAAGTGGTCCAGGAATTTGTCTACACATGGGAGACATGGTAGACTTCACAGGGGAATCTACGTTGGTACAAATCACGATGTATTGTGGGAAATCTCTAGTACTGTGTGTCGTTGCAGTCATGGCCAGTCATGTGTTTATAACACACCTCATAAGAAGTAATACATAAGAACCTACCATACACGTATGTAGCATATAACAGATGCATTAAATTATTAATTCAAACTTCAAACCATTACATGGAATGTAAATATAACAATAAATTCATGCTTCATACTTGGAAATTCAAACTTCAAAACAAACAGAGTTGACCATCATCACGACGTAAGATGGCGTAGAAATGACGCATAAGGGACTGGTCAGTTTTTCGGCCGGGGGGGGGGGGGTTCGGTTGATTAGTTTTTGCCGACGTCAAAAAGGGGTTGACTCCCTCTATTCCAACTTTAGAAAACAGATGACCCCCTGCACGCGACAAAGGTAAAGCAAAAGGTGAAATGTAAATTTCATATATATATCATGATATATATATCATGATATATATATCATTATATATATATATCATGATATATATATCATGAATCCCCTGCTCCGAAACCGACCAGTCCCTAAGGCAGACAACTCATGGCGTTGGAAAAGTTGGCTTTGGAGTGGTTCGGCACTAACGAAGGTTTTCCCGACAGCGTCGCAATACTTCTGCAAAAAGTTCAATCAATGGGCTTTTGATTATCGTTTTCGTCCGTTTGGACTCCTTGTTGGAACCAGAGTATTAAGTTCTTCTTCAGAAAGTTGGATAAACCGATAGATTTCCCGACTATCCTTTCGCTCGGCCGCAGTGGACATCTTTCACTTTCGCGCTTGCGCAAATCGTTGTTGAAGTTGGCGGTTATCAGGTGTTGCATCTGATGCCTGGCAAGTAACAGTCCCGACAACTGATGTCTGATAACGTCGTTTACGTGGATCAGCACAAAAAGAACGCTCCCACGTGACTTTCATTTGACGAATCAGAACACAGACTGCGGATGAGGTATGTTATAATGTTAGATGTCACTGTATGGAAAACAGTAAATTTAAATCTAGTGTGCAAACATTTCTTGTTACGTACATACCATGATATATTCGAAATAATTACAACAATAAATTTTGATTCGCGTTTAGGGAGCCTTCAGTAATTACAGGAGGGGTGGGCCTGGGGAATCGGGGGGAGGGTCACTTTTTAGAAAACAGTTCAAGGGGGAGGGTCACTTTTTATAAACCTATCTTGGGGGAGGGTCACTTTTTACAGAAGCTGATATATTATGGCCAAAACTTTGATTGTCCATGTGATATTTCCTGAATAGGAAATCACCAACAAAATACGCACACACTTATAGACCGCCATGCATAGTGAATTGACATTTTGGTGAAAATCCAAAATCAAATTTCTTACACAACCATAGACTTGTAACCACTCTAGTCTAATCAAGAACAATAATGTGAATAATCAAGCATACACAAATGCACAGATTTATCTAATTTTGTAATGAAAAAAATTATTTATAGTTTCATCATAGACCCCCATGCATAGTGTATTGACATTTTGGTAAAATTCCAAAATCATATTTCTTGCACAACCATGGACTTGTAACTACTCTAGTCTAATCAAGAACAAAAATGTGAATGATCAAGCATACATAAATGCACAGATTTATCTAATTTTGTACTGAAAAAAAATTATTCATAGTTTCACCATAGACCGCAATGCATAGTGAATCGACATTTCAGTGAATTCCAAAGTCAAATTTCTTACACAACCATAGACTTGTAACCATTCTAGTCTAATCAAGAAAATTGATATCAATAATTAAGAGTACACAATTGCAAAGATTTACCTATTTTTGTATTGGAAAAAACTCTTCATAATTTCATCACAGAAACCATGGATAGTGAACCAACTTTTTAGATGAAATTCAGAAATCAATTTCTTGTACACAAATGCACAATTTACTTCCCTATTCAAGCAAAGTACATTTAAATACATTATCAAACATATATAAAATACAGATATAGCATGTTTTGCGGGGGTAAATTGTCAATAATTGGCCTGATTATAGACTCCATGTATTATGATTTGATATTTTTGGATGAAGCACTAAATCAGCTACATCTTGCCTTCTTATAGTTGCACAAAATATGGTGACCCTCCCTAAAATGTATGAAATACCATATCTCTTCAAAAATTCTTGCATGATAAATTGCGACTGTCCCTCCAAAAGCATCAGCCCTCCCCTCTGTAATTTGTCCCTAACATAACAATTGAACCAATTGTTATGTAAATTAGCTGATACTGTTTTAGTTATTCCTTGGGAGAATACCGCAGTGGTTTGGGGGAGGGTCAAGTTTTAGAATGTCGGACAAGGGGAAGGGTCACATTTTAGACAGGAGGATAGGGGGGAGGGTCACATTTTACGGTACAGGTGATCGCGAAATTCCCCCGGCCCACCCCCCCTGTAATTACTGAAAGCTCCCTTATAACCTTTTGTATTCTTCCAGGAATTACCTCCAATGCAATTTTACACGGACTTTCAGAAAGTCAGTCACGTAAGCAGATGAGCAATAATTTGAACCCCACAGCTTACCCTCGTATTTCAGCTTGGTGTGTCTTCATTTGAAATTCAGAACAACCTCTACATGATAGTTACACATTCAATATGGACACCCAGGATGGTGCTCGTTGATTGTGCAAAGCAAAAGGTCAGGCTGTGACCCTTTGCAGTGCAGACTAATACAACATGTAATTAACGGCACAACTGCCATCAAAGAGGCTATCACTCTGTGATAATCGTATACAAACTGTATTTCCCGTGTATTAAATTTTGGAAAAACATCCAGAGTGTGCTGTCACTTTAGAGAAGCTTGTCCGTAAGAATACGTAAATGTCAGTCTTTCATTATTGCATTTGACATACAACCCGGTGGTGGCAGTCCCCGGGTTGGTGGGTACCCATGCGCGTTACCAAATTCACGGAAAAGGGGTGTTTTTCTTCAGTCATCTCGGAGATTTTAGGTCCGTGAAATCGAGAAAAAGGGGTACTTTTTCAGAGTAACCTGCGAGAATAGGGGTAGTCCTTTCATAATCTCCCTAGGATTGTGAAAAACATAAATGCAAAATTCAGAAAAAAGACTGACAATGTGAAGAATAAGCAAAGAATCCTTGAAACACGAGGGACAGTAGATGATGGGAGGTGTATTGTCACACAGGAGCCAGCAGAGAACTCCAGATCCAAACGGATATTAGGAAGATGATTGTCTATGAATGTGACTAAAATCAGGTGAGGACAAACATTTGTGATGTATGTACATGTATACAAAGTCAACCTCCAGGGTCAACCCTGGAAGTCAACATACTAACCTCCTAGATTTCGAAAATAAGGGTATGTTTTTTACAGCTAATTTCTCCCAGATTTGCCACAAATAGGGGGTGTTTTTCTCAGAAATATTCTAGGAAAGGGGTACTTTTCAAACTTGGGTAACAAGAATGGGTACCCACCAACCCGGGGACTGCCACCGCCGGGTATACAACATGGTACTTTTTCTGTTTTAAACTAGTATACAATGAACACACCAAACTCTATTGAAGACGTACATCTCTGATACCATATGAATTGATTTTGGTTCATCACATCTACCGCCATTAATCGTCGAGCAAGCTACAGCGTAAGACGTTTTTCGTACGGGACCGGCAAGCGTCAAAGTACAACTCAATCTACTGCTTATAATATTTCCAATTTTCTTACATTAGCAAAGCTTGCATAGGCATTTGAAAAATTATCCCTCGATTAGTTTCATAACTGATGAAAGATTCAAACACTTTTTGCTTTGCTGCGTAACAATCTCGTCGTAGCAGTTTCGTTACACTAGTATCACAACAAGGCTTGAAGACGACGATAGTATATTTTTAAACGTTTAACAACGATTGGGACCTTGGTTTCACATAGGAAATCACAAATATAATGGACCCGATAACAATCGCCATACTGCATTGAAATATTCATTTTTGCATGTGTAAGGCTTAAATATCATAGCATAGCTTTACACTATAAGGAAATTTTGCAATTTCGTCGCATTTCCATCGCTTGCAACCTGCCAGTCATTTTGTTTTAGTGTGACATCGTCAAAGATAAAAAAACATGGAAGGTTTGAGATGAGAAAATTAAATATCATACGAACTGTTTCATTGCAGTGAAGGTCACCATTTATTGTTACTTTCCGCCGTTACATATGTTTTTGCTGAAAGTGTGGTTTCACAAGAATCTTTGTGATGAGTAGCTTGCTTAGGCGACAGATTATTAACGCTGAGTCACCGACCTCGACCAGACATTGTGTAGGTTAACCCTTTGCATTATACAGCTAGTATGGTTCGACAGATAACATGCTATTGGAAACTGACGTCAGACTCACACTGTGTACACTAAGGTCGCCTAAGGTCACACGCGACGGCAGATACTTAAAAAACCAGAATTATGTGACCAATAGTAAGCATGTAATGTCATAATTTTACATTACACATACAGACAGATTTACATTTACAAGTTAAATAGCAAAGCGTTTGACAAGATTAGGAAGATTAGGAAATAAAATAGAAAATTCATCAAGCGTTGAATGTAATGTAGATCGTAATGTAAGGTTCAGAGAAATGAACGGCAAAATTATTTTGAGTGCTACGGAGCAGTGAATTCATTGACAGTAATTTCACTTGCAAAATTAACAGCCGATCCGTATCAAAGTTTAAGGTCATTGAACTTTGCGGGGTACCGTAATTGGAACCGATAAATATTATATCAATTTTTCTATGCTAGTAACTTGTTAAATATAAAGAAGTAGTTTCTAGTATCACTAAGAAAGTCACTGTTTCTCACATTCCATGGCAAGTAATTTCATCCGAACATCGGGTCTGAAAAGAAATGGCAGCCGGCACACGACCTCTGTATTTCGAGTTTCTGTGTTTACTTTATGTAAATAGAGACCTTCTGAACTTCTGAACTTTGTTCGTCTGATACAGCAGACTAACTGTGGCAACAATGGAATCTAGACGTCCACTTTGTAAGCCACGGACCCACCAGGGTTAACTCTTTCATAAAGTCTAGCCATTAATACGTATATTGAGATGAATTAGACGGGATGCGTATTCGACTCCATTTTATGGGACTTTGTTTACTAGGGAACCGTCATTATTACTTACCTTCGAGGGTCGGAAGAATGTGAGTGGGTCATTTAAAACATGATGAACAGGAAGGGGGTTATACAAAAAATGATAACAAAACGGGGTATGCAAATATATTCGCGCGTGACACTAGTTCTGAGTAACACCAAAGCGAGTTATTTTATTGTCAAATTTTCAAAATTTCTGTGTCAGGTTGGATAACTTTCCCCATGTATTCACTGCTGTAGAGCTACCTGGTCATCAAGCACATATACCTGTACATAATGATGCAGTGACTACATACGGAGCATCTGGCTCCAAACTTTTCCCGTATTTTCTTACTGTAACCCTTTGCTGCCTCTCACTGCTTGAGGATACTGAGCTAATTTGAAGCGATATAGACAGAGAGTATATACAAAAATAAACATTGGTAACGAGTAAGATTATTGCTTTCAGGAAGTCAGGTCGTCTTAGACATAGGGAAATCCGGTTCATCAACGGTCAAAAAATTGAAGTTGTCCCGGATTAGAGTACATTGTTGTCATGCTCTCCAGCTCAGATTTATGAATATGTGTTCAGAGGCAGTTAGCAATGCAGGCTGACCAAGCCCTTCTTAATGTGAAAAAGTCTTTCCGTACATTTCATTCTTGAGATGTTTCACTAGCGTTTAAAATGTTTGATTGCAAAATTTTACCAGTGATGATGGAAGGTAGTGAAATTTGGGGGCTGCAGGCAGGGGAATAATTGAAATTGTCCATAGTAGTAGTTATATTTATTATAGTGACTTATGACATCACTAATACAAAGAACTGATTATAAGTCATACATTATGAGAGGTCATCCAGCCCAACGGGCTTACAAGTCACTATAAAGCAAAATTAAGGACTATAGAGGGTCTCAGGACGAAGACAATAATGAACTAGAGTTAAAACTAATAAATAATGTAAATCAACATCTCATTCGTGACAAACTTTGGAAAGAAATATTTGCAGCATACACTGCGTCAACTAATTGAATAAAGTGTTGCGTCTTTTCTGAAACGCTTTCTTGATATATTTTGCCGTTAATCTGGCATTATTCAACATAACATAATTTTTGCATATCATCAAAAGAGGAAAAACCCTGATTTGTTAACTCAACCTCGTGATACAAGTGTTGACGATGATCATTATACATAGGACAGTGAAACATAAAATGCAGCTCATCCTCGATTGCATTTAAATCACACAATCTACAAATACGTCTTTCTATAATCTCATTTCGATATCGCCCCGTTTCAATTCGTAAGGAAGAATTCCAAAACGTAGCTGAACAAAATAGGATCTTTCAGACCTTGACATGTTCAGTGACAGATATTTTTCCTCGCAAACTCCGCTTTAGCAAACTCCGTCATTGAATTTAGCAATACGTACTACTTTATGCTAGTTTAACACATAAGTATACCAATGCTGTTACATTTGTTTTGTTTCATCTCTTGAATATCTTTTACATCACAAGGATAGATGTCGTCTATTTCTAAATTATCGAAAATATAATACATTTCTGATGCCCAGTTATTACTATTTAACGAATTATCCCATAAAGATATTTTCTTAGTTAATCTTTCTTCATTCAAATTACACAACCGATTCCACAGGCGTGCTTTATTTGCCCAATGCCTTGAAACACAAGATTTCCATCCAGTATCTCCTTTGATAGCCAACGTAGGAGCAAATTTGTGTACCCCAAGGAAAAACCTTAATGCTCTTATCTGAACAGATTCACAGACATTGTACTTTTCGTAAGCCCAGACCCCTGAACAATAGTCTAAGATTGGTACAATCGAAGTTTCGTATATTTTAGTATATGTCTTAAAACCCATATTATTCAAAAATTTAAATTTTGCTATCAGAGCACCTAGGGCCCTGTTAGCTGCATCAGCCGGAGCAGTGGCAGTTACTGAAAAATCAAGATGTTCGTCGAAAACAATTCCTAAATATTTATATTTTGATGCATAATCTAGAATATAATCACCTACTTTAAAACCGTGACGACTGCGTTCGTCGTTATTTTTTCGAAAATGAACAACTTTTGATTTCAAAGCATTTACAGACAATCGCCATTTTTTACACCAAATACTAAATTGATCTAACATTTTCTGAAGATTAGCTTCCGAATCAGAAAAGAGTACAATATCATCTGCGTAAAGTAACATACAATAGTTAGTTCCTCCTATGGTGATACCACAATTTAAAGCACACAACTCGGTAACTAAGTCATTTATAAAAAGTGAAAAAAGAGTTGGCGATAGGTTATCTCCTTGTCTTACACCACTGGTAGTGTCAAATGAAGCCGTTAAATTACCGTTAAAACAAAGTCTGGCATTAGTATTTGTGTACAGAGATTTAATCGACCAATACATCTTGCCATCTACACCATTTTGAGTAATTTATATAAAAGAGAATCCCTATCAACAAAGTCAAATGCTTTGCGCAGATCAATAAACGAGGCAAATGTAGGTAAATGCTCATTTAGACGGTTTCGCACAATCGATGTCAGAACATAAATGTGGTCCTGGCAAGACCTATCTTTTCTGAAACCATTTTGTTCCTCGGCCAAAATATTATTACTCTCCAAAAAACAATAAGTCTCGTGTTCAAAACAGAGCTATATATTTTTGAAATAGCACTTTGAAGGCTAATACCTCGGTAATTCAATGGTATGCGAGGATCATCTGACCAGTTTTTGGGAATTGGAATGATTACTGATGTCTTCCAAGCTGTAGGGATAAAACCAGTATCAAAACATAACTGTAAAAGATTAACTAACAGATCAACTGAATTGTGGTTTTTCAAAACTTCGTAAGGGATTCCGTCCATACCTGCACTTTTACCTGATTTTGTTCTATTTAGAACCTTTTCAATTTCCTCTCTAGTAATATTTGAGTTTAAATCATGATTTGATTCATAAGTAGGATCCATAATGTTTTGCTCCAATAACGTCTTATGATCATTCATCTGAACATGAAAATCAACATCACTATCAGTTGTTTCACAATTATAAAGTAAGGAAAATTGATCCTGCCATTTCTGAAAAACTTGATTGGTATCTGAAACAACCTGCCCTTTATCATACACCTCCATTATCAATTTATTAGGTCTAGGTGGACCTAATTTATTTATATGATTCCAGAACATATTAGGGTCATTAGTACAAGCATTCTCGATTTCGAACATTTCCCCCTTTTATAAAGTCGTTCATAGTATCTGAGTTTTTTGTCAAAGTTATGACGAGCAGACTTGAAATCCCTCAGTATGTCACGCTTGACTTGAGTACCTGCCCTACATGACAGAAATGACTTCTCCTTATCACACATACGTTTCCATAATATACCAAGCTCGTCATTCCAATATGGTTTAGAATGACATCGTTTTTTATACTTTCTTACTCTATCATTAATATCTATATATGGTAATGTAGAGTTCATTTCATCGACAATACAATTACAGACTTTGAAATAAATCTCATCTACTGACAACTGCGTTTCACGACAGGTATGAATTTCATGTATGATAGACGTGATAGTACACGGTGTCAATTCTGAATCCATAAAATCAGTCGGTATATTACCGAGCCTATATTTCCTATGTCTAAATTTTCTCATGTCTCCGTCATAAGTGCCTTCATTTAATGGACAAGGACTTTCGTAGGAAAGTGAGGGAACGAACTCAAAAAACAAAATTGAGTGATCTGGCATTTTACAACGACTTGATAACAACGGTGCCAAACTATATTTTTGGATGAACTCTGCCATAGGTTGAACTGAAAAGTTTTGACACTGGTCTAAGCAATCCTGTGAAACAGAAATGTAATCCACAACGGCTCTGCCCTTCGTAGAGATCGATGTGAAATTGTCATTCTCTGTGTTCCCCCGGCCATTCAATATACACATTTTGGAATCTATGAGGAATTCAATAAATGTACGGCCATGTTGATTGACTGTTTCATCTAACACCTGTCGATTGGGTGCGGTGTCCACATTGACAATAAAATCTTGCATATTACCAATACGCGCATTAAAATCCCCGCATATGATTACAGTATCAACATCTTCAATTGAATAAAGAAGAGTTAAAATGTTAGGCAAAGAAATTAGGCGCGTCTCTGCCCCAAGGGGAGTTCTCTGGTGGTAAATAACATGACATAAGAAGAAAAGTATAGTCAGAAAAACGGTGTTTAAATTTCAAGACTAATATCCCATCATTCTCTTTGTTTTCAACGGAAATTACATAGTCTTTAATAACATCTTCTTTAACAAAAACGCCGACTCCCCGAAAGATCTTGATGTATCAATGTGAGAGCCTACCCTATTTGATCCATACCATTTATAACCATCCACATTTATCGTATTATCCCTGGAGAGGTGAGTTTCATTCAAAGATATAATATCCGCCTCACTCTTTAAGATAATACTTGTCCGTAATGAACTGTTATTTATTGTCCAGCCAGATACGTTGAGGTGGGCAATTTTAAGTTTACCATCCAAAGACGTAGCACTTGCCGTATCCGAGTCCTATTCTGGTTGTTCTGTAGCCCGCTCATGATTTTCAGTCCGTTCATTTGCATCTGACCTCTTTCGAACAATACGGCCATTGCCGGCAATTCTAAACTGCGCACCTGTTGGAAGTTCGTTCAGCAATGTGCGTGCATTCAACTCGATCAATCGCTCAGTGTGAGACTTGCACGATCTAATATAAATTCTCTGAAACCCTTCCAAATTTTTCAACCTTTGCTTCGCTCGTAGAACCCGTACTTTTTGCTCAGAATTCTCAAAAGCGACTTTGATCAAGCCTGGGGTTCCTTCTCGTCGGCTTCTCAGTCTGAGACATCCCACCACCTTCACATTTTCGACTACATCGTCTCCTAGTTTTCGCATAATTTCAACTGTTTTCTCCATCGTGTCCTCTCCTACCTCTTGCTGCACTCCAGTCATGATGATAGAGTTCTCACAATTAAATACCTGTTGTAGACTTGTTCTGTCTGTTTCTCTAACATATGATTCCTCAGTTCGATTTCTCTCTTCTAATGTACGAAGACGAATATCAACTTCATCCAATTTCCTTTCCAGCCTGGCTATCTCAAGGGTAAATTCATCTTTCACGTCATTTAACTTTGCTTCAAGTGTTCCCAGTATATCCTTCTTCAAATTATCTATCTTTCTTTCCAGAGTTTGCCGTAAGGAGTCTTGACCCTTTTTCAAGTTACGTAACAGCTCAAGCGTCTCTTGCTGTTCAGCCATGCTGCCGTTTTCCTCTGATCTTTGTCGGGCTCTTTTTTCCTTCTGCCGTGAACTCATATCCACCACTCTCTACAGCAACATTCGTCTATCTTAGTATAACCAACTAGTGCTTCAGTGGTCAAAATAGTGTAGTTTTACATTGAAAAATACCTTCAAATCGCGGAGCGAAT
Organism: Ptychodera flava; assembly: GCF_041260155.1. Classification (NCBI taxonomy): domain Eukaryota; kingdom Metazoa; phylum Hemichordata; class Enteropneusta; family Ptychoderidae; genus Ptychodera; species Ptychodera flava. Next base: position 38,693,445 of record NC_091941.1, on the reverse strand, counting down.
GTAAACGCCTGTTCATTCGTCCACAGCGCCCTCATATCCATAATAAAGTTTGCCGTTTTATCTTAATCTTTAGTAAAGGTGAACTTTGTCGTTACCCTATTCGTACAATCAGAATGACCAGAGTTGTGAAGTACTGGATGAGATTACTTTGTATGTCTCACCAACGTATTGCACATTGTTATGATTTTTATTTGCTCAAGCTGAACTGAATAAAAATTGTTGGGCTAAGGAGATCAAACAGTTACTTTTCCAGTGGGATTGGGAGAAGCTCGGTTGAACCAGGTTGGAAGGTTGTGTTAATACATTTATTAATTCATTTAAACAAATATCCATATTCAAGAATGGCTAGCTAGTCTTTCTAAATCTCTCAAACTTGATATTTACCGCTGGTTCAAACGTCACTTTTGTAGAGCGCAGTATATATAGATTCGGGTTTGATGTCATCGTATGGAAAACAGTGAATTTGAATCTAGTTAGAAACTGTCTTTGTCGCTTTAGAATTTCAGAATACTCATTACACATATGTGATAAAGTGATAGACATTTACATAGTGAACACTCAGAGAGAAATCGTAATTTTTGTGATGCAAAGAATGTTGAGGATAAATTAAATTTTTGTCTAGTATGTCCCTTCTGCAAATAACTCGGGGAAAAATACCTACCTCACAACATTTATCAATTTCCATCTATTGAAAAATGTATAATTTTATATTGCAATCTAATAACACTGCTTTGTTACATAACTTATCCAATACATTTTTTATGCAATGAAACAACGTGTAAATTTATCTCCACATGGATGTAAATAATAACGATAACGATATACAGTCATATAACAGTTAAGCACTGATTTCAAAATTTTACCAGTAATGATGCAAGGTAAGTGAAATTGGGGGCTGCAGGCAGGGCAACAAACTGACATTGTCTATAATAAATTCTGCCGTTTTATCTTTTAATCTTTACCGTATTGCACCCCTCTTATTAAAGGTGGACTTGGTCGTTACTCCATTGGTACAATCAGAATGACCAGAATAGAAATTTTGAGGATTTTTGTCTGCTGTATAATGATATTCTAAAACATCAGTTTAAAATTATTGGCGTGTCTGAGACTTGGCGAATTGATGATCCCAGCCTTCTCTCACTAGATTCCTGTAGACGCACTTGAAGTAATTTGTCGTAAAGTCGGAAGGGGTGGAGGCGTTGCTGCCTATATTCACTCAACTGTTAAATACAAAAAACTCTCATTTACCATAGCTCATTGTGAGTCACTCTGGCTAGAAATATATGATAGGAATCAATCTTTTGTTATTGGTATACTCTATAGGAAGTCTAATACTGCAGTTTCAGACTTTGAGAATGACCTTTTGAGTGTACTCAACTGTATAAAACTAGACAAAGAACATTGTATACTTCTTGGCGATTTCAATATTGACATTTCCAGTCTGAGTAGAAGTAACACGATTGGAACTAATTTGGGATAATTGGATCTTCATATGTTTCAAATTTCTCAAAAGTGTTAGGAGCCATATAGCTAAATGTTACAATATCACAAATTACTCATGAAAGCTAGTGTGTAACTTAAAAAGAATAGCAGATGAGATTACATTTGCAGATTAAATCGACATTACTTCACCATCCAATTATCCCAAATTAGTTCCAATCGTGTTAAGTGAGAAACATTTTATAACAGCATTAAGCTGTTTACATTTAATCCAGTTAATAACTTTACCTACAAGAGTTACTGAAGTTACACGTACTAACATTGATCATATCTATACAAATATCAGTAATTGTCCCATTTACTCAGGAACAATTGCCTGTGATATATCAGATCATTTACCCACCTTTGCAATTTTTAAAGATGTATATTTACAGTCTCCTATACAAGGTAAAGTCACTTATAGAAATTATAAAAAGTTCAATACAATAGACTTTATAAATGATCTCTCTGGGCAACCGTTGAACGAAGTTTACTCACTCGTAGACGTCAATGAAGCCTACAATAGATTTTATTCCATATTTAGTAATTGTTGTAATAAACACGCACCATATGTTGAAAGAACCATAAAAAATATTGAAAAGTGCAAGCCATGGATCACTAATGCAATAAGTAACTCAGTGAACAAAAAACATAAGCTTTATATGAAAACGTTAAATTCAAATTGTAAGCTAGAGACAGTAATAAATTATAGACGTTATAGAAATGTTTTAACGAAAGTTCTACGAAATGCTAATAGAGATTATTACACTTTCCTATTTTTAGAAAACCGGAACAATTCTAGTAGGACATGGGATATTATCAATGATTTACTGAACAAGAAAAAGCTAAAAGAGGGGTTTGTCTACCAGACAAATTGCTTTTCACAACTGCTGATGACAATGTCATCAGTTATAATTCATCCAAAAATATTATAAGCGGGTTTAATAAGTACTTTACAACTGTAGGACCTAACCTATAGCAAGTAGAATTCCGACATCATCGAAGACTTACTCAGATTTTTTACCTGACATAGCTGAGAACTCATTTTTCTTGAGGCCAACGACTGAAGCTGAAATTTTCAATTTAGTGAGTACTCTTGATCCAAAGAAAGCATCGGCTACGATAATTTGCCAGCAAAACTCATTGTAATTGCTGCAAACCAAATAGCAAAGCCGTTATCTCATGTATACAATCTTTCTTTTTTACACGGTAAGTTTCCAGATGCATTGAAGGTAGCAAACGTTGTCCCTATTTATAAGAAAGATTCTAAAGATATACCCGGTTATTATCGTCCAATCTCTGTTCTTCCTGTTTTCAGCAAAATAATTGAAAAAACAGTGAATACAAGACTTATGGGCTTTCTTAATCAATTCAACCTACTCTATAAACATCAGTATGGCTTTAGAGGTAAATATAGCTCAAAACTGTCGCTTATCAATTTGGTAAGTAATTTACTTCACCAAATTGATAGTGGCAATCCTACAATTGGAATTTTTATAGACTTTACAAAGGCTTTCGACACAATAGATCATGGAATTTTACTTTCAAAGCTGGAGCATTATGGGATAAGAGGAAACCCCCTTAACTGGTTTGCAGACTATTTACAAAACCGCACTCAGTTTGTATGTGCTGATGGTATCAACTCTGAAAATATGCCAATCATTTATATCAATATAAATGATTTGCCCAACTCATCTAACTACTTTGATTTCCGTCTCTTTGCGGACGATAGTAATCTTTTTCACACATTTCCAGATAAGACAAGAACAATAGACCTTTCCATTGTCAATGATCATTTCAAGGAAGTCGTTCTATGGTGTGATGCAAATAAGCTGACCATCAATATAGGGAAGACAAACTACATACTTTTTCATGGCAAACGCAAAGTTATTTTCACATCGGGTGCTCTTATGATTCGAGATCAAGTTGTAAATGAGACTGAAAAAGCCTCCTTTGTTGGTGTAGTCTTGGACAAACACTTATCATGGAAAGACCATATCGATTATGTAGAGAATTGTCTTCGTAAGAAATCTGGAATTTTATTTAAATTAAGAAATGTAGTATCCCAACACATTCTTATTTTACTTTATAAATCTTTCATTCAACCAAATATTATGTATTGATTAGAAGTACGGGGAAGTACTGATTCTTCCTATCTACAGACCATTTTAAATGTTCAGAAAATGTGTGTACGTAGTATGACATATTCTGGCTTCAGAGATCCGTCATCTCCATTGTTTAAGGAACTTGGTGTTCTCGACATTTATAAGCTTCATAAACTTGGCATAGGAAGTTTTGTTTTCGATTTGTACAATGGGAACCTTCCTCATCACCCTAGTGAATATTTACAATTGATTGAACATAGCAGAAATACAAGATTTAATCAACATGGAAATGTATCTATTCCAAAAATGCTCACAGCTGCAGGTCAATTTTCTATTAAATATGTAGGTGCAAAGCTATGGAATAAGTTACCAATACATTTGAAAAGCTTTACATCGAAATATCTGTTCAGGAAACTTTGAAGGTCTGAGACAATACCTTGTCGATGAAATGTAATTTATTCACCATAATACCTTGGCGATTTCTTGAAAACTTGATTACGCTGTTCATGTATCCTTTCATTTCTTTGTGTGTGTTATAAATTTATTATGTAAAGAATCTATTAGCCCTCAGTATTGTATTACATGCAAAATAATTTTTTGAGGTGGAGCCAAACTTAACTAGCGAAAAGCTATTTTATGGACTCCAAAATTGCCAGTGTTGTGCTTTGTAGTTCCGATAATTATAAGTAATTTATGTATATATATATTTTTTGCTTCAATTGCAATAAACATAAACAATAACTCTTTTAATAGAGTAAATGAAGCAAGATAATGAAATGAACAAACAATGTGCATTTTTCAAGTTACACTATACAATGACAACGAAAAAACTCAGGAATTTACACAACAACTACAATAAAGTTAGATAAAGTTAAACTTTTGAAGTGCAACTTTGGAATTAATTGAGTTTTCACATGAATGATTCCAGATGGGTTGTTTTGTTGGACTGTTATGCATTGCAAATTGTGTAGGAGCAATGACATGATCATGTCAAAAGTAAGTGAATTTGGTATGATTGACAGTTGACATATGCCACAGACTATAATTGGTTGTACATTATGGTTAGCCCTTTAGAAATCTGTGGAGAGAAAAAGGGATATACATATCAAATAAATAGAAATATATGCAAATGAACTCATTATGATATGGGAAACCTCATCAAACTTTCAAAAAATGTATTAAAAAATATTGCAACGACTCATAGCATGTTCATTAAGCATATATGTTAAACGAAACTGTGGATCAAATTCACTCCATTCAGTTTTGTTCATGGCCTAATTGAGCTAATTATAATATGAGATACTCAAAAACTTCAAGCATGACTTAAAGTAAGTATTATAGCTGCTGAAGCTTAGAAGTCATATCAAATTAAGCTAGAAATATCACATTCACTTTCAACATATAGCCTAAGTTATGTACATTATGTACATTATGTACAAGTTTTAAATCAGCGTTACATGGTCATCATAAATGTATTAGTAAATACAAGCAATGTACTCCAAGAAGTCCAATCAAATGCATTTTGATACACTGCCTTATTAAAGTTTCATTAAATATGCAAATGATCTATTGATTAAAATGTCATAGATATGAATCTTTTACTGCAACCAACACTAGATATATGATCAGCAAAAGGCAAAGGGCCAATTTAAATCGATGCACTGAATATTGATGTATAGCTTAATTACAGACATTAATTAAAACATGAAAATGAGCTTGACATAAACATCTCACTCTTAGTGAACCGTGTGTTTTGAACGCTAAAAATGAAAATGAAAGCCAAGAAAACAGAGAATGAAGGGCTGTACTATTTACATTTGTGTACACGTAAATTCCGAATCTGTTGAAGTAAAGAACTAGTGAAATCGTTGTGTGTTGTTGTTATTGTCAGGCCCGACACCGTTATGCCAAATTTAGCAGGAGAACAGTCACTAGACGAGTATTATTGCAATATTGATTTTGTTGCACCAAGATCGATCCATTCCGATGCTAGAATCTCCATCCCGAAGCTGAACTGAACGGAACATTGTAAGTATAATGTAAATATAGTAAACAAAAATTACAATTTTGCGACATTGTCAAATCCCCACCTGTTGGGCGTACCGTAGCGATCAAAATAATCGCAATCATACCAATCCATAATCCAATAACACTAGGTCAAAATTTGTAAGACAATAGTTGTAAACATAGACACAAAACAGCACAGAACAGACAGTAAATAGACGGTACACAAACAAAGTCAAATTTCCAGCTGCCGGAATACGATGTCCGATCAATTTCCCTGCACTCCCGTCCCCGTGGAAAACACTGATAAGTGCATTACACGGAATAACCCAAAACAAAAAACAAAAACAAAACAAACAAAACAAAAATAAAAAACTAAACAAAAACGCGGTAAAACCTCGCTTTTATATCCGATACCAGCAGGAACAGAACTATTGGTTCAAACACCATGAAGCCCATTGGCTATACAATGTCTTCAAACGTCATGCGTTAAAACAAAGTCTGTTTTCGATGTTATTCGCATGATTACGTTATACAACTTTCGAGTCCTATTTGAACATCAGGCTACATGAAAAATACGAAACAAACAAAAAAATATTACGAACAGCTATCGACAATTTCAGAATCTTGCAAGACAATTAAGACATACGACTGGACACTTGGGCGATATAGGACACCGTTCGGGCATCCAGCCCATTCATTTTGTCAAATTGATCCGCTACAGAGTTGTGTTGTTTATTCGTAAATGTTCATGACCCTGGGACGGCTATCGGTTTTTTGATGAATTAAGTAATGATTGACAGATAAATGTATCAAAGTTAACAAATTTTACAAATTTCACATAGCTGACAAATCCTGTGATTGGTAGCGTTTAGGTAATAGTTGCCGCGTTCTCGAAATTCAGTCTCTTTTTCTCAGAAACAAACCGCTAGTCTCCATAGTTACGATGCAAATTTTGGCCTTGAAGTGATCAGTATTTCAATCCGTGGTTAATGTCGTGTTAAACATTATAACTCAATGGTGTGTTGCTGTCGCTTTTAACATTGCAACTTTCTGAATAGTAGAATTTCACTTGCAGAATGGACGTCTTTCATACGTTTATGATTACGGCTTCTTGGATGGTTCGGTGCGCATGAGGTAATAGTTTGCCTGTAAGTTTCATCGGGAAAAAGCGATAGCGGTTACAGAGTTGCTTCCAGCCTCTACATTTCACAAAAATGTCAGCATCGACGTTTTCATCTTTTTACTGTTGTCGCCATTTTGATTTCGACTTTCAAATAATAACTTTTAATAATAGTTTTTTTAAACTTGTCACTTAGGAATTTGTTTTGGCGTACGCGGTTGCTGCTACGAGCAGCTGGTTTGCCAATGTGGGTTACGCGTTCATTACACGTTCTGTAGACGACAGACTGCCAAAGTATATTGCTTGAATTTCACTATCACTTCATCATCAATACTTTCATCTAACGTTTATCCTTCGATTCACGCTATTATAAGACCGCAAACATTTAGCAACTCAAGTTGTGCGTATATGATATGAAACACGGCAGGAATAAAAAAAGAGCGCAAGGAGATGAACGCGAACCGGTACATGTCACAGCCGCTCGTGAAGGGACTGTGTTTATGTCGATAAAATAAAATAAAATAAAATAAAATAACACCATTGAAAATGGTATGCTGGACACGAGAGAGAGAGAGAGAGAGAGAGAGAGAGAGAGAGAGAGAGAGAGAGAGATGAACTGGTAACTGCTCTACCGTATCTTTCTCCTGTTGATTTACATTCTACAAAGATGATCGATTTTTCCCACTGAAAACTGGAACGTAAACATTCAAATGAAATAACACAAACCCATTTATTGCTCACGTGTTGACACACGTGAGTATATGTCGCAGCGATGTCTGTCTGTCTGTCTGTCTGTCTGTCTATCTGTGTGTCTGTCTGTCTGTCTGTGTGCTCAATATCTCAAAAACGGCTCATCAGATCAGAATCAAATCTGGTACATAGATTCAATTTGCAAATGGTAAGAACTGATTAGTTTTTGGATGGTGTGGCTTGCTTACTTTTTGCTCATTTGCATAATTAATGATTTTAGAAAAAACGGATATACATTGAGAACGATTGCACACAATTTGATGAGATTTGGTACAAATGTTGATCACATCAAGATATATCAGCTGTGAAAGTTATTAAAGGGGTGATATGAAAGATAATTACTAATTTGCATATTTAATGAAATTTCCTATTTAGGCGTATATATCTGAATTTACTTGATCAAAATTGACGAAACTTGGTATGCATATTGAGGATACTATGATTTAACATTATTGAAAGTCATTAAGCATTTTTACTTCATCCAAATCCAAATTTGCATATTTAATGACCTTTTGAAAGTAAGGATATATATTTGAATTTACAAGACCAAAATTGATGAAACTTACTATGTACATTAAAGATACTATGATAGAACATTATTAAATGTCATTAAGCATTTTTGCTCCAGCCAATTCCTAATTTGCATATTTTATGAACTTTCCTAATTAAGGGTATTTATCTGAATTGACGAGACCAAAGTTGACGAAACTGGCTATGTACATTCAAGATACTATGATAGAACATTATTGAAAGTCATTAAGCATTTGAAGTTTAGCCAATCCCTTATTTGCATATTTAATGAACTTTCATAATCAGGGATATTTATCTGTATTGACTAGACCAAAGTTGACGAAACTTGCTATGTACATTAAAGATACTATGATACGACGTTACTGAAAGTCATTAAGCATTTTTACTTCATCCAGCTCCTAATTTGAATATTTAATGAATTTTTGAAATAAGGGATATATATTTGAATTTACGTGACATATATTTGAATTTACATGACCAAAATTGATGAGACTTGCTATGTACATTAAAGGTACTATTATGTAGGCTAACATTATTGAAAGGCATTAAGCACTTTTGCTTCAGCCAATTCCTTATTTGTGTATTTAATGAACTTTCCTAATTAGGGATATATACTTGGATTTATTTGATTAAAGTTGGCATAACATGCTATGTATATTGATGATTATACCAGGTTATACCTATATTGAAAGTCATTTCGCACTTAAGTTTTCATGTCAGCTAATTAATAGTTTGCATATGTAATGAGCTTTCAAACTTTGGAATATATTGCTTGAAGGACTTGACAAGAGGCAATTACACCTGCTATACAAAGAGGTGATACAATGACAGCAGTCAAAGAAATTAATTATTTCTATTTCAGCTAATTGCGTATTTGAATACTTAATGACCTATAGAGTTTAATCTGTTCTGAATATTGTTCATTATATTGATCATAATACTTTCAATGAAGTTCTAAACATGTGGCAAAGGTTCAAATTTACACATAACTGCAATATACAATGAAACACGTGAGCATTTACGGTTCATATCTGGTTATTTTTGGAGCCTTGGGTAATCTATAAAGCACTATAAGGCTAAATCTGTATTGAGAAAGGGGTACTGTATAGAGATACTTTCGGTCGAGCGAAACGTCAATTCGGAAAGGGCAACGCGTATGGTAGTTGGCAGAAGTTATCTGAGCTATCTGTGCTTATTTATTTGCAGTCCTGTGATCAGACATGACACCTAACACTATGAAAAAGCCATAAAATAACTTACCTGCTGTATATCAACAACTGTATGGTTCTCAAACAAAGCTACTTTAAATACTTTACTCTGCAACAGTCATATCGATCACGGTCGCTAGCAGGTACATCATGTCGGCCTTGGATCAACTGCCTTCATGGCGATGTTGACTGATGAGGAAAGTTAGTAGCATACACAAACGAACAGTGTCATTTTTTGTCATAATTCTTAGACAGACAAACAGACATACAGACAAACACAAAGAGATATACACAGAGAATTTAAAACATCAGTAGCACAAAAGCTCATTCGAATGAACACACAAGTTAAAAACCCTAGTCACGGTAATACCATTTCCAAGTCCTCTGTGCCCCACTCCTCATAATTTAGTACCTCCTCCCTTGCTATGTAAATGAGCAAAAATGAGCAAAAATAAGTCAAAATATTACTTCAAAAATTAATTTCTGCTGAACTATGCAATCAACATCCCCTAAAACCTAATCAGATCTAGTTCCCATCCTAAAAAGTCTGTGTACCTAATTACGTGACATTTGATGAATGAGTTTGAGAGATATCGACGACACAAATCCATAACACACACACGCACACACACACATACACACAGACATATTACAGACACACATACAGACATAACACACGCCAACCTGTGACAATGGCCCATTGGGTGGGCTACGCCCACCGCGTGGGCCAATCACCGAACTGAAAACTGAAAGACGATTCATGCTCGCATACACCCTCTTCTCTGAATATTCCCGTAATTCAAACTTTACGAGGTAAAGAAACTCCATGTTCTCATTTTGACCATTCCCTCCCAAGATCTCATGGTCAATCCAGCAGTACAAACACGACACATGACCCTCAGATGTCAACAGTCTGGACAGTGCGGCCTTCACTTCTGTAACCAACCATAACTATCTGACATTCTGCTTGGTGGCTGGCGAGGCTGACATGGCATAGAATGATGGCCGGGCCCTGTGTGTTGTGTGAACACAAAGTCAGAACCTGGGGTTGAAATCGTCATTTCTTTCCGAAAATTGCCAAATTGTACGTACAAACATAAATACATACATACATACATACATACATACATACATACATACATACATACATACATACATACATACATACATACATACATACATACATACATGCGTGACAAGAAAATACAACATGACATAATACAGGAATGTAACTTTGAACACAGCTTTATAAGTGGAAATCAAAGAAACCAAAGACATTCATGTGCCAACGTATTCTTTTCGTAAATATAGGTGCCCTACAGCGAAATAACATCACATTTCGTCATATAAACTTAAATTTTCCCCCACAATATACTTATTTCTTGTCTTCTGTTTTGGGGGTGTTTGAAACCGTTTGGAGTATTGTTTTCTGGTTCTACAACTGAATACTAGTAAAACGAAAATTCCTTCAACTGTATCTATGTTCCCAAACTAGGGCTATTTTCAAACACAAAGATTGTGGTATTTCAGTAATGTCATCATTGACGTCAAGTAGAAAATGGCCCTGATTAGGTGAAATACGAAACAGAAATAATTGTACTTTTATATAAATGAACGAAACTACCTGTTGGCTGTATAAGAAGTGTCATATACGTATTGACGTAACACCCTGAATTGAGCTCGCGGAAAGCTTAGGGTATACGGTGTGGAAATCACGAAGAAATGAATGCATTTCCGGCGTTCCCGAAGTTTGCCAGCATCAATGGTTTCTCCCCTGTTGTAACACCAAACTGTATCGTTAATCTCTTCCGATGTGACCAAAATTACTGACCGCTGATATAAATTATATAATTTCACTAAGGCAATATCTAAAGTTGGTCGACGTGAAGAACATCGAAACAAAAAATACATCGTAAGCTATTTTAATCTTTTTTCGACATAATCTCTTACGTACAAACAAGCTGAAAGTCAAATAGGCCTATTATATTTCTTTGGTACTTTGCGGTAAGCGGAGAAGTCAGTCCACGTAGCTTCTGTGGTTTCGGTACCTTTATCGACATCCACAACTATCTACAATCATGTTTTCAGCAATATCGTTGACAACAGAACCGTCATCGTCTACGTAAACTACACTCATTGGCCGCAGACTAGTTGGCACACAGCAAGGAGTAGACTCATCTCCGCCACCACTAGACCGAACGATAGCCAACAGTACGGCGTGGTTGGTGATGTTCATGTGCTCCGTCAAGGGGAAAACACATGTTCCACTGCATATGCGGGCGTCGACGTAGTCCGGGAACAACAACCAGCCCTTCTTGAAGTGACGTGCAAAGTGTATGCGGTAATCGTGACGGCGGCAGCTCAAGTGATTCAGAGGCGGTCTTTCTGTCACACTTACGTCTTCGCCACTGGTTAGTCGTTTGTTTGACCTTCTGAGTCGTGTCTCTTTATCAACGCTGATATCGGTTTCTGCCATATTTTCTGGTTGTCTGGTTTCTTTCAGCATATGCGTCAACATTATTGAGCTCAGACCATCCGGATACCCAGGTAATTTCTTCAGGTACACAAGTACCATTGGTGTTTCCCTGTCTTGGCTGGAAAGATAGAAGTAATCCAGCAAAGATTTTGGAGAAAGGTTATCGCCATGATAACTTGTCAGACCCTGAAGATAAACTTTCATGGACACCGTTTGGTTTGACTTCTCGTTGGCCGTTTCATTAACTTCGTTGCTTATGTCAAATGTTGAAAAACGTCTGTGTTTCCCGGAGAAGCTGGCCTGCAACCAGAAGGCAAGATATAATGAGAATCTCCATATATGGTAATAAGTGTACCTGTAAAATTTGTATAGATATCTTTATATGGTGGAACAGGCTCCTCAGCCGGATTTATCTGCAGAACGCGTCTGTAGAAGTACACAGTCTTAATAACGCCCCTGTTTTAGCATTATCTTCTGAAATACATTACATGATCGACTACCATCGATAGTCTACCGAATTTATTCGAAGCATTATTCGTTGTGGAAAAGATTATTTGCAATATCATCAAAATGGGGGAGGGGAGGGGGCATTTAGAACTTCTAATACTGGGATATCGATAAAAGGCAATGTGTTCTGTATTTTGCTTGATGAACCAAGGATGGATTTTTTTATTACAATTAGAGAGAGGAGCGTCATATGAACGTTTGCCGTGGCGAAGTACGTTTCATTTTTTAGGTACATAAATATAGAACCTAACTTTTACCTGTGCGTGTACTGTTTGAGTTGTTCAGCTAATAGCATACAAGAGTTGTGTATTGTTTAAAGTCTGACGTCCAATTGGCCTGCGCCAAGTACTAATATTACAAAGATATAAACTATGCGTGTTTTTTTACTTATCGTAAATGGGCCTGCATACCTCTGTAATGACTCGGTTACTGTCCAACTCAGAGAACACTCCTCGGCGATATACCGACAGAGTCACGTTGACGTGTCGTTCCTTCACGTCCTTTTCTGCATTCCTGCGAAGCTGAACGAAGAAATCAGCCCCGAGTACTTGTAACAAGTTATTGGCGAAGCCTACATCAAATGAAATTTCTACTGCGTTTTCGTGCTCGGTCCAAACTGAAATTGAATACATATAACGAAGACGTGAACTATGATGTGTGTATATATATATATATATATATATATATATATATATATATATATATATATATATATATATATATATATATATATATATATATATATACACACACACATAGGGATTTGTAGCAATACCCCAGAGGTTGATGGGAAAGTCGGTTTCACATAGCTCATACATTGAACTTGGCGTTACAATAGCATAAATAAATTTCAATTTGATAACGTCACTCTGGTAACAGAAATTCCTTTTCAAATTGATACTATAAATGGCGTTGAAAAGTATAAAAATGAATAAATAATAGATAGATAAACAAATTAAAGCAAAATCATAAGTCTTGGTGAGACAACATCAAATGTGGTCGTTTTTTCAGTAAATGGAAAGAAAAAGTCTTAATGTCGGCGACATAGCGCCAGACATAACAAGACTAATAAGTCTAAACGTATTTGTCAAAACTTTTGCTATACCTATTTTACTTGGAGAAATTCCTATGATCCGATTTGCCTTCCTCGCCAGATGTAAACTTCTTCGTTTGATTCCCATGTAAATCATCTTTGAGTCTTCGATCTTCTCCTCCAAGAACCTGTGCATATATTTGAATACGGATGCTATGTCGTCCATGCTTGGCATCTGTCTGGAGGTGTGTGCATCGTTGATGTTGACTCGTTTGACTCCTTCAGCAGACGAAGAGTCGGGACTTTTAGTGGTTTGCTTCGCGACGGAAGATGCAGGGAGTCCGTTTGCCCTGTGTAACAACAGGACCGGGAGCAATATCACGTTCAAAGTTACGGAAAGCTTCGACATTTTTCGATTTTTACCACCTTTCCAACGGGAGACCTTTTTCTGTCAGACGTTGGTTTGTATAGTCTGGTTCCCTGCCCCCTTTCTACGGAAAAGGTCAGGTATGCGCAATTCTATTCACGGCACTGATTGGGCGACACTATTGAACATGTCGATTTGCTGAGGAGAGCACCTGCGTCTGCTGCGTCCGCTGCAGTCTTATATCATGTAAACGTTATTTCAAATTTCAAAAACAAAACAAAAAACTAACTCGATTCTGTCATTCGGATAAAGTACACTCTTTCAAAAATAAATCACCTCGTACGACGTGTTGAATAATGAAACAGATTGATATTTTAAAGACTTTTATAATGTTCATGTAACTGCCCTCCCTGCTTTGTTGCTGAGTTACTGTCAAGGGCATACCGCATACCGCATACCTGACCCTTTTCGTTAGCACAGCGCTGCCAGCGGTAGAAAGGGGGCAGGGAACCAGACAAGGTTTCGTGAAGCTGTGAAACCACGTGGCTTTCACATGGGCCTAGACCAATTGCGATAGTGCCAGACCATTTTGAAGTGACAATAAAGCGTGCAACCTCACACACATGCAGAAAATAATTGCCTTGTGCGAGGTTATCAGAAGTTGTGGCAGGAATTTAATAATTTCATGTGACTGCGTCATTTGACACTATTTGACCCTAAAATCCTGTAACATATTAAATAATCAAATCTATATTTGAAAACATTTTGAGAAAACAATTTCTAGACTAAATACGCCTTTACACAAGTATTATATTTGAACAATGTCAACCGTACACAGTGGCGCCTAAACATAATGAGTTCGTGAGAAACTAATCCATACTTCAATGGACTCACGGCTTTTGAACACTTGTTTGCATGAAGCATTCGCGGAGTACAGAGGGAGTGTGCAGCGCATTTGATGATGGACGAAAAAAAACAATTTTCAGTAATACAGGCGTACCATACTTGATTCTACGGCTGTCCAAATTTCTGTCTAATCTATGATTGGTTCTTTCGTTATTACTTATTCCCTGTTAGACCAATCTGTGAAACTGATGAACATATCCATGGATCCTTCAAACATTTTGGAATTGTGATTCAGAAGCTGTGGAACTGATTACGTCATGAACGAGAAGATTTTGTATCCCGCTTCGCAACACACCGCAACACACCAAAAGATTACCGGCAATTCTTTTGTCGGATAAATATATTGAACTATCTTTATTTGAATTCTTGCATCATCGTTTCGGAAGTTTATGACCGAACCCCACCCCCCCCCCACCCCCCCCCCCCCCCCCAATATCTGTATACCCACAGTCTGATCCTGCACAAACCGTATCTGGAAATAGCAGTTATTGTCAAGTACCTCTTTGTCGTTTTGTAAGTTTTGGAGCTCTATAGCATTCCAAAAGTACGGAGAGATTCTAGACAAAGTGATTTATGAAACGTGTCGGCTTTCATAATATACGAACAACTGTCGGCATGCACAAAACCTGGGTCTAGAGCTCCACCAACTCTAAGCCCGTGTGTTAGAACTTGCAATCTGCAGTGTCTGTTCACCTGGTGATGAAGTAATTTTTATCCAATGCCAGCTTAGTTACACTTGCTCCGAGATGTCTCGTAGCCCCACTATAAAATTGTGTTCAGTAATGACAAGAAAAATAAAAATGACCAGATATGACCTGAAAATGCTCACGTGTTTCGTTACATATTGCATTTATGTGCAAATTTGAACCTTTGCCACATATTTGCAACTTTATTGAAAGTGTTATGATCAACATAATGAACAATATTCACCACAGATCAATTCTAGAGGTCATTAAGTATTCAAATACATGTATGTAATTAGCTGAAATAAAAATAATTAATTTCTTTGACTAATGTCATTTTATCACCACTTAATATAGCATGTGTAGGCCTAATTGCCTTTGGTCAAGTCCTTCAATCAATATATGCCAAACTGTGAAAGCTTATCAGATATACAAATTATAAATAAGCTGACATGAAAATGCGAAATGACTTTCAATATTGTTATAACCTGGTAAAATCATCAATGTACATAGCATGTTTTGCCAACTTTCATCGAGTAAATCCCAGTATATATCCCTAATTAGGAAAGTTTATTAAATATGCAAATTAGGAATTCACTGCAATGCTCTCATTAAATATGCAAATTAGCAATTGGCTGAAGTAAAAATGCTTAATAACTTTCAATAATGTTGCATTATAGTATCTTAAATATATGTAGCAAGATGATCATCGAATTTGGTCGAGTCAATTCAGATATATATCCCTAATTAGAAATGTTCATTACATATGCAAATAAGGAATTGGCTGAAGTAAAACTAATTAATGACTTTCAATAATGTTATATCATAGTATCTTCAATGTACATAGCAAGTTTCATCAACTCTGGTATATATATATATATATATATATATATATATATATATATATATATATATATATAAAACAAATTAGGAAAGTTCATTAAATATGCAAATATGGAAAATATGGAATTGGCTGCAGAAAATGGCTTAATGACTTTGAATAGTTTCATAATGTTAAATCATAGTATCTTTAATGTACATACCAAGTTTCATTTATTTTGGTCAAGTCCATTCAAATATAATTTCCTTATTTCGAAAGTTTATTTAATATGCGAATTGGGAGCTGGATAGAGTAAAACTGCTTAATGACTTTTTAGAATATTGTATCATTGTATCTTCAATATGTGTAGTAAGTTTGATCAACTTTGGTATAGTCAATGCAGACATATATCCCTAATTAGGAAAGTTCTTTAAATATGCATATTAGGAATTGGCTGAAGTAAAAAATGCTTACTGACTTTCAATAATGTTAATATCATAGTATCTTTAATATATATATACCAAGTTTCGTCAATTTTAGTCTAGGCAATTCAGATATATATCCCTAATTAGGAAAGTTCATAAAATATGCAAATTAGCAACTATCTTTCATGTCAACCCTTAGATAGGCGTTATTCATAGTTTAGTCAAAGGGCAGTATAGCTGGCTCGAGAGAGCTCTCACAATAAGCCTGCAGCAGTCTGTTCAATCAACCATATTATTAGTTGGTCATTTGCATAAATAACATCTACATAAATTAGTATTCAGATCGTACTTTAGCCAATCACCCCGCGCGCGGCCACTGGATTTTCGCGTGAATCGACTAATTTCTCGCCCTTTATTAAAATAATGATATTAATAACCTTTATTTCATTTTCGAGAACCAGCTCACAGAAATATGCAAAGTTGAAATAAAAACAGACAAATATGAAGACATTAAACTAAAGACATTAAAATAAGAACAGGTAAAGATCCCATCGTATCAAAAGACTAGAGAAATCTAACATCAGAGATAAAGACTGGCTATTCAATCCTTGTGATTGTCCGAACCAAATGTAGGCTGGTGACAGCCACAAAAGATCGCTTATCAAATTCCCATCATTATCTCCTACCTTCCCTACATATTGGCCGTCCGTAGTGTAAATCAGAATAGTGTCCAGCGACGCCGCTCACAACACTTGTGCATAAGTCCAAACCTTCTCACATCTTAATAATATTCATTACTGACCATTATTTACTTGTTGCTTCGGCAGGTTATGAAGGAAAAACCATTTAGAACACGATCGGAACTAATTTGGGATAATCGGATTTCCATATTTTTCAAATTTCTCAAAAGTGTAAGGTGGTATATAGATGAATGTTGCAATATTGCAAAATACTCATAAAACAAGTGTGTAATATAAAAGAAAAACAGATGAGATTACATTTGTACATTAAATCGACATTACTTCACCATCCAATTATCCCAAATTAGTTCCAATCGTGTTTTAGTATAGAGCTGCATCCTGTGTTATGAATTCTCTCTTAAATCGACTCTCAACATTCAAGTATGACACACGATTTTTGACCAGTTCTGTCACACCTATTCTTTCCTGAAGACAGTCTCATACTACAGAATAATTTGTGTCTCTAACGCCACAGGGTTAATTTAGGAGAATAGGGTCATTACCATTATCAGGTATGTCTTCTTTAAATTGTATTGCTATATTTTCACCTGAAAGATAAAACAGTTATTTATTGTAGATTTATTGCTCTCTTCACTTTGAAGATAAGGTGACATGTATAACTGTTGTTCTACGGTTGATGAAAAATTCGCTACGGCCAGGCTTTCAACTAATAGGGAACGAATTTGTATGCTCTTTGCGTGAAACGGCACGAACGATAAACGTGATATGAATTTGAGCATCTCTCTTCAGTCGCCAATATTAAAATTAGAGACGGAGTTGGCTAAACATAGTAACGATGAATACTTTCGTGTATAGCACTCCTTTGAAACACTTTGAAATCGCATCAATAATGCCATATTTTGTAAAATCGCAAACAAATTACTGAGAAATTGTTCGCCAATACTCCTCTCAGTGGCATCTGACAGGGCGATTTGATCCAGTTATTAACATGATGTAAGTGTTTAATATCCTTTGTCGCGATACAAGTCATCTCTGGGGGGAAGGTTAAAAGCGATAGTCAACTGCGACCGGACTATGCCTGTTAAGTAGCTCCTATTCAAGTGTGAATAGCATAGAATGAACTGCATTTGAGTATTTCTTAACAACAAATTGCACAGCACACGTATTTCTGTTAAGGTATTCCCTGGTAATGTCAGAGTTTTGTGAACCAATAATGAAGACCTCTACCTTTTGCTTCTCCTGAATCATCCGTAATTTCCTCCAAAGGTATACATTGCATTCCTGTTTCTTGCCAACTACTGCTCTTTAAGTATTGTCTCAAAAGTTTTGCAGCTAAAGCTTTCTCCCGATCAGTGTAGCTTTCATATTCTCTCTGATATATGTCTTGTAGAATGCGACATTCCTCACATTGCAGCTTCTGGCCAACACCCATGGTACTTGTATTATTGGTTTCTTCAATCTATAACAAATCGTGAAATATACCTCGTTGAAATGCATTATTTCAATAAGTTTTTTATTTGAAAGCTGGACTACTGGAATTGAGTGGCAATATTTCACTTCTCATTTCCCAATTCATGATTTAATAATAGGCCTGATTATAAACGGGGGAAGGATGTGACAGATTGCCATTCAGTAGTCCTGATTTGAATTTTTGGCGATCTTACGTCAATAGTGTTTTGGTATACTGTAGTTGCTCTAACCAAGGTCGTTAAAGTACATCACTATTGCAACATATCTCTTGACACAGATGCTCAGGAGGCGCCATTTAAAGTCAATAAAGTTATGTGTACAGTTCTGTTTCTTTCCTTAAGTCTTTTGATATTGTGTCTAGTCAGTCGACAACAATGGTCGAATTCAAAGCAGACTGCACACAATTAAAAAGGTGTTAATAAATATGCACATATTGGCAAATTTGAAGTACCACTCAATAGTACAAAGGGTACTCACTTCTGGTTCATACTGTATTTCCTCGTCACTAACTTCTTCTATTTCATCTTCAGAGAATAATGTTTGATTAGCAACACCGCCATCTCCTGAAAAAAAAACCATTGCATAGACAAATGAAATATACCTTTCAGATATGTTCGTTGTGTTTCACATGAACGATTTTGTTAACAGAAACATTTGTTCATTGCAAACGACATTTAAAAGCAGTGATTATACTTACGTTTGATGAGAAATTGCTGTATTGCCTGAAATGTTCCCTGGTCATAGATAACATGTAATTTCATCAGATTTCCAGGAATACCAGCTCTTTCAGCCATGGCCTTTGCCTTATCAGTTATCAGCACTGGTTCCATAGCTTCAGCGAGACTTCCAGATTTCGTTGTCCTTTCCAATCTGTACAGATTGATCAGACGGGGTACATGTAACGTAACTGCAAGGGATCCCTTCTCCATGGATAAGACATCAACACACCCACACTTGTCTTCGATGACCTGCCGTACTTGCTGACGCCTGCCCTCATCGGGCAATAACGCATCAATTTCATCTTCAAAAGATGAACGATATGCTAACCAAGCAGCATCTAGTCTTCTTGTTCTCACTTCATCATAATGACTGGGACTTTGACGATATTGGTGATACAAGTCATCTGCTAAACGGAAGATGACTTCAAGACCGTTCACAGCTGCGACAAGAAGACGATATCGTTACAAAATAGGCAAATTCGAATGTTAGGATATTTTTAATTTACTTACTGGTTCTGTGCGTTAACTTTGTCTTAACCCTACCAATGGATAAAATACAACAATATGACAAAATATCAAGGTTATTACATTTTGAAGCTTATTGCTTAAGATTTTAGCAAATGAAGTTTTTTCACTAATTATTTATCAAATTTGAATAATGCCATCCAAAACAAACGTTTTAGCATTACCAAATTTACTCTTGGTCTAATTGAAGTCAACACCAAGTGACATAAACTAAATATAAAGGCAATAGTATAAGCGGTTCAATAAAATGTTATTTATTGATGAAAAGATTCCTTTAAAACACTCTAAAATATCATCGAATTTGTCCAATGGACTGACAAACACCCGAGTGTTTTGCTCATTTGGCTTTGATTTGCAAAGAATGGACCTGTTTAATATAGTAACAAAGAGTAAATTATGTAAAATTCTCATTTTAGATTTTGGAGAACAGTAAGCTTACATCAAAGAAATATACCTCAAACTTCTTAAAGACATATGAATACCAATTTGATGACAAAAATATGTCTGTACTCATACACCTACCTGGCTGTAGATTATTCTGTCTTTGTAGACATCTGTCCATGTCCTCTCTGTCTTCCTCTGCGTTCCTATTTTCTTCAGTCGGTAATTTACAGCGTTTTGTTCGTGTAAGGGGATTTCTGCATACCAGAGTGCAAAAAAGGTATCCTTAGAGATATACAACACTGCATTAACTCTAACTGGTAACGATCGGTTTTCGTCGGTATCCTTGTTTCTATATGTAGGACTTTCAAGGGGCAGAACCTAGCTTCGCAAGGATTTGAGTAATTTACACATAAATTTACATTTTTGCATATCATTTGGATTTAATTAACAAACAGCACTGAATGTAGCAATTATTATGTCTACGCATCTTGGTCTTTGCGAAAACTAAGCTATAACAATGATAGTTTATGTTTGTGATATATAGTAAACGCTTAATACCAAATGACAAAAAAAAACCATTTCGAGTTCAATATTTTTGGCCAAGTCACACTTCAATGACTTTGATCTGGTAACTTTCCTCTATGTCTACGGCTATCATGATCATAAACATGTTCATTATGATTTTCATTTCTTTCTTTTAAACTCTGATGAGGACAGTTTGATAGTAATAAGTGGCTTTCAAATTTCTCTCCAAACGTAAACTCTCTACCAATAAGTATAGCTAAGGACTGTACTTTTGGAGAGAGTTGCACTAGGTCAAATAATAATAGCGGCCTTGTAGTGTTTCTTATGACATCTACATTACGTTTGAAACAACAACTCAATTGTTATGCTCGTTGAATTTTACAGGTCAAAAACAACAACAAGACTAATATTAACAACAACAACAATACAAACAACAACAACAACAACAACAACAACAACAACAACAACAACAACAACAACAACAAGATTTGTTGGTTCCATATGGGAACACCAGAATTCTTAGTGAGCTTCATAATCAGCCATTTAACCTTTTATTTGAAGATGTTTCTGGTGTTGTTGCTGCAATAGTACAAGCCTACAGCACTTCGAAAATGCAGCAGTGTTTCAGTTTGCCCGTACCACTACCGAAACGAAATACTTAGAAGCAGGCTACAAGCTCCGATTCACAGTGATCCTATTGATCGCTCACAAATCAAACGGCCCTTTTCAGGACTACCAAATATTCCAAAAAGAGATCTGCCTGCCATAAAAGATCAGATCGAATGTGTCCGTAGTCACTGCTATGCGTTCATGCGACCTGACATCACGTTGAACGATTTTTTTCTTTGACCTACTACAAAATGATATGCTTTCCCTACCCGCTTCCTAACAATTGTCTATAGACTGCTGGACACGACGTCGTTTCTTCGGACTTTCACTATCTGACATTTTTTGGCAAATTAATTAAAGAGCTACATTTTATTCAGCTCACTGCAAAAAAGTAACACTTGATTCAGTTAACCCAGCGTACAATTAAGCTAGTAGCAACAATATAAATAATAGCGAAGAGTAAGTACAGAGACATCTGAGACGTTAATAAACCATCAATTCAAAGCACGCGTGCTATGAATCGCTCAGGAAATATTAGTGATTTTATCAGCACCTCTGTGTTTTCGAAAAATTTGCTCTTTCCCCAAAAATTCCAGGGGCAGCCCCTGCCCCCCCCCCCCACCCTGCAGGCTACTGCTCTGGGTAAAAGTCTCCTCATTACCGTTCAATGAAACGTCGTCCTGCATTGTTAGAATTATTTTTTCTGTTCGACGACTTACCTCAGCGTTGTTTCTACCTGTCGAAATCATCTTGTGATTCGCAACTTCAAACGGACATATATATCATGTTTGAATGGCCCAGAGTTATTTTCATAGCAGACGTCATTGTCTTGTTAATATCATTTGCCTCATGACTATGACTAGAGGCAGAAGGGACAGCCCCTATGACATATGTCACTGCACTTTAAACATGAGACAAGCGAACTTTTATAATCAAATGAGTCATTCTCTGAGTATGGCATTGAACCGGACGTGAATTAATCGATCAATTCATTTATACTGTCGGCTCCTTAACATATTTACTACTCATCGAGTCATGCTGACGTCAACAAATATATGTTTTGCAAATACGCCAAATAAATATAACTGTGCTATGACGCGTAGTGATCTAATGGATAAATTTTCGGAGTCAGCGTATTCAAGACCACGACAAATACTTTCAAACTATCATTACTGCCTTTAATTTCCTTTCAACTTGGCTACTTGCTTTGAATAGGTGATTCTCACCTCTGTCGGTCATCCTAATTTACGTAGATATGCTGTCAGGCGTCACATAGAACTTCAGTCCATTTTGATCACGTGTGCATTATTGTCCGTAAGCATAGGCTAGCCTGCTATCCTACCAATATTCTACTCATAATTCATGTGGACAAATCACAACGTTTAAAGGTGCGTTCTAAATCAGTCTCCAAATAATGCAAATTAGAGAACGATTTTGCATGGCATGAAACTTACAACATCTAATGTCAAAACTTATACAACTAATAATTAGTATAAGACGTATACACTTTAAAAGACTCAAACAATGATTGATCACAAGTGTGTGAAACCATAGGCAGTTTCTCTACTGCATATGGTGAAACCCAAGAAATGAACATTCAACGTTAGACTATGATTCAACTTACTTGATGTGCTGCAAGATTCATTGTCGTTATTAAGTAACTAACTTTCTCTTGATCAAAACTTCGATGGAGTCGTTCATTCCATCATCAATGGAGATATATTTTGTAAAGTTTTTCGACGTTTATGATGTATATTTCTCTCTACAAGCCGAGTTCGTTGAATACGTACTTCACATCTTTTTTCGAACAAAATTTTGTTGTAAACGGAAAAATAAACTTACGTTTTGGTGACCTTTTGTGACTGATTTTAATCGAATATTCCCAGAGGTATAACCTCACTTCAATATATTATGTTCCTGACTCATATCATTATGAGCGTCATTTTCTGCTGCGTCAGAAATGAGCTTAACTCAGGTGACGCTTCTAAAACGTAGACTTGTTCAAATGACACAAATGCTAAATGACTCAAGATATTGTCATATTTGTTTATAGCCGACGGGGAGAACTTTAACCTTTGTCCAGCCACGGTTGTTTATTTCAATAGGTTTCATTCATGAAGTTGTATGTGTCACCACTGCTGGGATAATTTCTCCACTTCTATACTGAAGACCATCAGTAGAGATAACTTGGTTTAGGCGACTTTTAACGAGAAAAACTTTTCACGATCCAATATCGTATTGAAATGTTTATCCGTCTAAATTTTACCTGTGCATCAAACTCCAGAGTGGCCGCCATACTCTGAAGAATGGAAGTGACACGTGTACAAAGGTGACGAATGCATGACGTCACTCTGTCAAACGTCACGCGCTCACTATACGTTTGTGCACGTACACAATGTTTTCGGTCTTCAAATGTTTACATGTCCTCATACAAGTACAATTAGGACCTGAACTATGGGGTAAGCTATACAAGTTTCGGCTACTATGACAATATTTTCCGGCCTAAAATTGCGCTGTTCCATAAATCCCTTCAAATTTTCGTTTTGATGGGGAAAGCTGCAGCCGTTCGTATGCATACTTTGAAAATTAGAAGTGTAGTTCGGTATCTTGAAAGTTGTTATTTCACGGTAATGGTCCCCGAGATGGATAGTTATTGTCCTTGGTGTATTGTTCAATGTAATAATTGATATCAATATGACAGTCTACACATTCATAATTATTATACCATTGCATTGCCTTTTATATTTCGTATCCATATAAAGGTGAGTGTTTACACATTTCCAAAAGTCTTGGGAATATGTAGGTGAAAAAATAAAATGTCTTTTATGCAAATCAGCCGATAAAATGCCTTTCAAACTTCAAAAACTTTTGAGAAAACTATAGAAACGCTTTTAATATTCATCAAAGTACGACACGAGATTTGAAAATCACGCAAACTGTGACTGCTAAAATCAAATCGATGAAAAGCTAACCGATTATTTTAGTGACGAAAATGCATTCTTGAGTGATCTTTGCACTCTTGCCATTGGGATATCTATTATTCATGTGCACATTGCATGGGTACAACTTTACAAACACGTTTTTGTCAGAGAAGATTCTCAACGTCATGAAACATGTTCTCCTGGTTTGTTCGACTTGTTTTTAAAAGCCTCTTTAGAAACTTTGCAGCACGAATGCAGTGAACGTCCACTTAAGGGGTTAGGGAAGAAGATAATGGATCAGACCAAACAGATTAAAAAATCGTAATTTGTCCGAAAGTTTGCCTTTGGCTTATTTCGTCTAGCTTTTAACGGTGCTTGGTGTCAAATACTACAGATTTCGAAACAAAGTAATATTTCAGGGATAGCAAGTCATTCAAAATGCATTACGCTCCGCAAGAATACTGGACAATTTTCATCAAGTGGAAGTATTAATTAGTTGACCTACATAAAAGAGACGGGATGTGGTTAACAGTTGTACACGCGTGCTGTTGTCTTGTCGATGTTCATTCAACAGGGTTTTTCGATAGGTTTCGATGACTCTCCATTCCTTCCGAATTTGCGATTTGTCAAGAGGGCAAGGCAGAAAGTGTTGTGAGTTGCGAAAGCATCGAGTCATATGACCTTTGGCACTCTTACACTAACACACAATGTGCCTTTGAATAGTGACACGGTACGGTCATCTGAGGTCATGCATACGTAGTACATAGCACGGTGTCCTGAGTCATTCACAGTAACGGATACTGTATATTGTCAATGCTGTTGAACATTATGCAACTATTTGACAAAGGCAGCGTTGGTAGTGAAAAATTGTACTCTTCAAACTCGGATAAGTGTGTTGAGGAGTTTAAAGATTGCATCTCTATCGCATTCCATACGTTCAATCGACAGAATAACAACTGTTGGTATGACCTGGGAAGAAATCTTCGACTCCATTGACAGTACATCAGAAAAAATATTGGTTTTTGTCAACATTATTTGAATCTATGAGGTCATTAATGAGACGCGGGTTGGTTTATAATGTGGAAAACATAGAGTTTTTATGTTATTGAGGTCAGTCGGTCATAACTAACACGATTGGAACTAATTTGGGATAATTGGATTTTCATATTTTTCAAATTTCTCTAAAGTGTTAGGTGCCCTATAGCAGAATGTTGCAATATTGTAAATCACTTGTAAAAAACAAGTGTGTAGCGTAAAAAGAAAAGCAGATAAGATAACATTTGTAGATTAAATCGACATAACTTCACCATCCAATTATCCCAAATAAGTTCCAATCGTGTTAACTCAGCGTTGTAGGTGTAAAAGACGACTTTGTTTGCATTGAAGTGAGATTTAATTTCTACTCTTTATTTATTTACGACGGAAGTAATTATCTTAAAATGGAATGTAATATCCAGATAACTTCATCAAACGTAG
Source organism: Ptychodera flava (assembly GCF_041260155.1). Taxonomy (NCBI): domain Eukaryota; kingdom Metazoa; phylum Hemichordata; class Enteropneusta; family Ptychoderidae; genus Ptychodera; species Ptychodera flava. The sequence continues at coordinate 38,667,698 of NC_091941.1, read as the reverse complement.
AACAATTTAAAACTGAGAAAAGCAACTTGAGATACAAGCGGAACAATGAAAGGTAAAGGTCTCAACTTTCACTCAAATCGGTTTTTATCTCCTAACTCACTTCCTTCCTTCCCTCTTGCCCTCCTTCTCAGAAGCCCCTAAAGCAGTGTGCTTTTGAATTTGGAAGAAAGTATCATCGAAAAATAAAAAAAGCTTTTCAAAACTCGCCCTCTTCCAGTTGTACTTGATAAGAGAACACACTTGTAAGTTTAATGGCATCATTTGAAGTAATGTAACTTCTTGATAGAACTCACAGCTGTAGAAAACTATGACTGGGGAAAATATATTGATCAAACATCATTAAACTTTCTTTACATACTTCGAAAGAAGGGAACAATACTATGTGAAACATCTTTGTGAAATCACAAGATAACTGAAAAACAAACTACCACAGTTACTCTTTGTGAAAAAAATAAAGATAAGATCATTTCATAGATAAATCGAGGAAAACTGTACATTACTGTGAAGGAAATACACTAACACACATATAATTTAAATCAATACTACGTTTTTCTCCATTTATATTTTCCTTGTTAATTCATGACGGTCTTTTAGATGAAACGAAAATTCTAATTTGAGCTTCACGTTAAATTTAATATGTCATGTATGTTTTGACATCACAGCAAAAGTCTTTCACAAAACCGGATCAGAAGAAGTACATACAACCGTATACATAAGATTTTACCACAACCTTGGATCCGTGTGAAACAATGCCCTCTTCCGCGTATACTAGTGCACCCATCGGACCAAAAGAATGACACTGAGCGAATGTGGTCACTGATTACAACCAACTTTCCACACAAAAATTAGTGCAATACATTTAACTGCTCTTCGATATTGCGTGGATTAATACACAAGAGAAATGGTATAATTTGCCTGTCCAATGTATGTTGGCATAGTTGTTGCTGAACTGATGCCAGCAATAATTATCCCAAAATTAACTTACTTGTCTGTGAACTGTGAAAACACTGTGATTTTATCCTCTTGCCATTGTGAGACGGCAATTCTAAACTGGTCTGCTTTACCTTTGCTGACCGCAACGTACATTGGGTAATTTACGTCAGACTCAAACAAATTACACTCGAATTTCCCTTCCTTAGTGAATTTGGCGACTCTGTGATTGTCAAAGTCGCATACATACATATTGTCGTCACTGTCGACATTGATTCCATAGGGATTCTGTAACTGACCTGGTAATGACCCACTTGTACCAACCGAACGCAGATGTTTGAGATCTGAGTTGAATACTTGGACGCGATGGTTGTGGAAATCAGTGGCAAGGACCTGATTTTGGCTGTTGATAGCCACAGAATAGGGCTCATTGAATTGACCAACTCCCTTGCCATAACCTCCAATCTCGTCTACGTATTCGCCGTCTGTCGTGTATTTCAGAATCCTGTGTTCAGCTGTATCGCTGACAATGGCATGGTTTCCCATCAGAGCAATGCCAAATGGCTCAAATTTTACTTGTTCATGACCGAATGTTCTCACCTCTTTGCTGTCTACATCGCTGACCACAATCTGTCGGTTGCCTCGGTCAGTTATGAAGAGGAGGTTATCTGCAGATATAGCAATATCCTGTGGTCTGAAGGGATTTTCAAATAGCCCTTCAAACTTAAGGTATGATGCACGCTTTGTGACCATATCGATTACGTCTACTCTGTAGTTATCACGGTCGCACACTGCTAGATGATTTTTGTCACAGAAGGTAACCCCACAGGGATAGTCTAGGAGAACGGGATCTTCAGCGTCGCCAAATGTCTTCACTTTCCATTCGAGACGAATCATTTCAGCTGCAAATACAGAAGAATAATGAAATTTATTTCGGAACCTTGTCTGTGTTAAACTTCAGACCAAAACTAACCAATTCACCTACTATGTAAATCGAAATTCATATGCAAACAATTCTTCAACTTTCTCCAAAGCTATGTCTGAAATTGATGAAGATGTTTTTCGATGGAATTTGTTCAATCAGTGATATTTCCATACCGATGATATAAGCTCTTGCATTCTATTGCCTCGGAATTGCGTTAATTCATAACTTCACGGTTTCTTCTTTCACTAGCCTTTTTGCGTCATTGGCAGCACGGGGGTGTACAACTTGTTCCAGTGGTTTACAAACGTGGTTTACAAACTTTCATTACCACGGCTTCAGTATGTATTGAAACTAGAAGTTTACTTTTTTGCCTGAACTGATTTACAACTGATGTCTCGATTACATGAATGCGACACACAAAACCAGAAATTCATGTGGGACAGCATTTTTTGGGGGTTTCAGAATTTTTTTGATAAATTGTCATGACAATGCTATTGTCAACAAGAACATAAACGAATGACAATCTTTACTGTACCTTCTGACTTTCTTCCTTGGTCTGTAGTATTTTCTGAAGGCGTAAGTTTTAAAATATTTCCTTCCAATTCCCTGATTCGTGAGTACTGACGTGTGAGTTTTTTACTAAGATTTTGTTCCCTCTCATCATGGCGTTTACACTCTCTCTCATACATCTCCTTCAAGTTGCGGCAGTCCTCACACTCTCGTTCTGAACCAATTTCAGTGCCTCTCTTATCAGGGTTTTCTTCCTCCTAATAGAAATTATCAAGCAATTATCTGTAATTGTACTTCCTAAGTGGATGTTTACATTATTCTATTATCTTCAATTAATGAGTATCAGAATGTAGGCTTATTAAGTCGCAAACTGCTTTCAATAAAACAAGTACTCACTTCAAATTCATATTGTTCATACTGTATGTCGTCTTCCCTTAGTTCCTCGATGTCATCTTCAGAAGAGAACGTTTGACAGATAGTGCCTCCATCCCCTGCAACGTAAAACATTTCATTACAAAATAATTTTTTTCTTGTAAAATGTATACCGCGTTCCACATATTAAAAAATTATGACAAGGAGTTTTAAATGCTTCGGGGAAAGTAATAATACTTACGTTTGATGAGAAATTGCTGTATTGCCTGAAATGTCCCCTGGTCATAGATAACTTGTAATTTCAACAGCTTTCTAGGAATACCAGCTCTTTCAGCCATGGCGTTTGCCTCATCAGTTATCAGCACTGGTTCCATAGCTTCAGCAAGACTGCCAGATTTCGTCGTCCTTTCCAATCTGTACAGATTGATCAGACGGGGTACATGTAACGTAACTGCAAGGGATCCCTTCTCCATGGATAAGACATCAACACAGCCACACTTGTCTTCGATGACCTGCCGTACTTGCTGACGCCTGCCCTCATCGGGTAATAACGCATCAATTACACCATCAAAAGACGAACGATAAGCAGACCAGGCAACATCTAGCCTTTTCACTTCATCATGGTGACTGAGGCTTTGTCGGTGTTGATGATACCAGTCATCTGCTAAACGGAAGATGACTTCAAGACCACCCATAGCTGGACGAGAGTGAATGAATGGCGAGGACGGTGTTAGAACATTTTAAAGAACGATAAACAGTCTGAGTTGATATTAAAAGATAAATCCCTGCTCTTAAAAGTGAAATATCAGACAATTTCGAGATTTGTTTCAGAGAAAATAATTTTTAAAATGACTGACAAAAATATTTAAAATTAGGAATGACTTACTATACAGTTTTAACAAATTTTACTGAATGCGTATTATCTGAAAAGGACATAAAATATCAAATGACATTTTGTTGAGAAGATCTGTTTGATCTAATTAAACGGTAAGAGAAAAGACAAGAGTGTTTATCTATTTTTATGAGTATGAAACATCCTTACCAGGATTATCTTCTGATGGTAAAACATTTTTAGACGGCGGTGTTAAGACAGCAGCGAAGTTTGCATATGTTAAGTCTACTTCTTTACCGTCTTTGTAATCTCGCTTCAGTGTTTTAGCGTTCTCAAACGACACAGTGGTATTTTGGAAAACCTTGTGCAAACCTTCCGTCAGATGTGAAACAGTCTGTTTAACGATGCAAGATTCTATGTGATCTTTGAAGTACTTGTCGATGAAATCAGCGAGGTGATTGTCTTCAAGACTTACTAGAGGAACAGTTGAAGACATTGCTTCCACTCCATCAAAACTACAATCATCAATATCAGGTACAGGTACACACAGATCACACTGTGAGATGTGTCTTTTTAGTTTACGAATGGAATAGTCCGAGCACAACAGTGGTTTGGTATTGGAAACTCCAAGATTCTCTGTCAGAAACTGCATGCTCCGTTCTCCCGTTTCGTTTTTTCCTGAGATATCTTGTATTTTCCATGTTGGCGTGTTTTTACTATGCGTCCTCCAGTTTCTTGAAAAATTGCCTACTGCGATAGCAATGGGTTCGCATCGTTTTAGCGCTTTCTCGCTATCAATTCGGCCATAGGTAAACAGTACCGGTTTACTGACGTTCTTTGGTGGCGTTTTGTCCACACTGAAACATGGTTTCGGAGCAATCTCGCTATGGGGGATATCTGATAACTTCTTATCGTCATATTCTGCCCGATATTCATTTTCGAAATGTTGATACGCACGCGGTCCAATCGAAAACAGCATATTTGCTTCACTGGCAGCTTTCAACATGTACTCTTCGAAATCTTCATCATAATCTGTGCTTTCTGTTGCATGGTTTATAAGAACCAACTCAGCGTCTTGAAACAGTGTCTCACGAATGTCTGCAGCAGCACTATATGTCTCCGGTGCATAGCCGATCACAAATTTAACATTTTCAAGTTTCTTCAAATCCGGGTAATAAGCTTCATGATTCAGTAACCAAATTAAAGATGGGGGATCTTTTCTTGCACATGCCCTTGTCTTCCTTGTTGCACCGATTAATTTGACACCTATACTTTTGGCATCAGTTTTTTTCAGATCGATCTCTATATCAAGAGTGGTAGCATAGACCTCCATAGTATCATGTTTCCGACGACAGAAATCTTGAATGAGGATTCTGTGGAAAGCCGGTAAACCATACTTGTCTTTATCCCAAACGTGAAACACAAACAATGCTTTAGCTATTGAGGTATTTCCGGTGATCTCGGCCATGTTTAATTATTTATCCTACAGAAGGAAACAGAGATATTCATTAACTTAAAAGTCAGTAAGTCTGAAATAGCTTAACAATATCACTTGGGTTTTTTGTTTTATTGGATTTTCAGTAAATACCAAAAGGATAAATTTTGTCGCTGAAAGAAGCATAACTTTAAAATATTGGATAGGCAGTGTCTACTCAACTAAACCATTCAAGCTCTTATATCCAGTTGAATTACAATGTCATTGAATATTTTACTTTCGTCTATTCTTGTGCGTCCAACTCTCTCTCTCTCTCTCTCTCTCTCTCTCTCTCTCTCTCTCTCTCTCTCTCTCTCTCTCTCTCTCTCTCTCTCTCTCTCTCTCTCTCTCTCTCTGTTATTTACAGACATTCATACATGAGAGGCAGCTTCTAAGTTCAAGGATTGTGAAATAATCGAGTTGCTCAACTATTAGATGTTTTTTTTTCAAATTTTAGGGGAACATATTTCAGGTTTTCTGTAGCTTGGTTTAGCTGTTTATTCAGTTTGTATCAGCTGCTTTGTGTCAAAACTTTAATGCGTTCTTATATGTCAATTGATAGAATAATCATTTTTTCTGTATATTCAGAGAGAGTAATTATCGCTCATGACACACAATACCCTAAATACATATTGACATATCTGTGAAATGTAAAAAAATATTGTATTTTTATAGGTTTTTGATGAAAAATATTGCGAATATTTTACAATTTTTACAAAGTGGTTGATAAACGAGCTTTATTGCTATTGTATATCTACTAGCATTTTGGTTTGAATAAATTTTAGTCTAGTGGTATAAATATCTTACTAATATTATTTTCCATATGTTATTTTTGCGGGAAATAATCGTCCGCTAGTCACGTAACTTCGTGGAAATCCCAACATTTGCACTAATTTCGTTTCTACATATTTAGAAATGTATCTCTGCCAATTGTCAAATCATTACGATCAGAGGAGGACCACTCATTGTCAGTTGATTTACATAGTGAGGTATCTGGCCGAGGTCATTAGGGCCGAGATGGATTTAGGTTGAGTTGGTTTAGGCTGAGTTAGGCAGAGTTTAGTTTTAGGTTGAGTTAAACCGATCCTTATTTAACACAACAAGATAGTTTATCACCCCCTAGTCATATTTCACTAAGGTTTAATATAATGATTATAAAAGGTCACTAAGGTTTAACATAATGATTATAAAAGGTTATTCCTTGTTATCATTGATGGTGACCACGATAACAATGTGTTTAATTTGCTGTACTGGTATATCCATAATTCACAGAAGACAAAGGTCATTTTCATAAAAAAATTGACATGCAACACTCTTTGTGAACATAAACCTTCCGAGTTATACTAGTTTATTAATTATTGAAAATATGAAACGAATTAAGAGATTGTTTATCGTGCATGACAAACATTTATCAAAATTTGATGTTAAAGTGGTATTATTTCTCGTTCATAGTTGTGCTTGCTATTTGCACAGTGAAGGCATAATTTTAGTCTTTAGTTATGACACACGTGTACAGGAAACTGAATTAGGACTAACATATTTGAATTTATCACTTACAGGGAGGGCTGAAAGTTTCAACATCTGATCTTAACTAAAACACTATAAACAAGCTCTTCGTACCGCTAGGTTAGCTTTAGTGACCTCGGTAATGCCAATATTGGCAGGTAACGCGTAATAAATTATCTTGTAATGTTTAATCAAACTTTAGGGGAGGGTGTAATTCAAAAGTGTTTGCCTGATTTATCATGATCTTTACATGATAATGAGTGCAAACCACAAGCACCACAGAGCAGTACTCGATAACGTAAGCACTTTAAGTGTTTTGCATTTACAGAATTCGCGAAATTTGCAGTACTGTTACTCATGTTTTTTAAGATGTCTTGGCCACTGTATCTACTTATTATCGGGGAGCTTATACAAGAAGTCAAAATAACATTTCCTAATTTTACGAACTGCGAAAAATATACTCTTCCAAGCAGTCGTAAAGTAGCCTTATGCTGTTTTTGGCATGCTTGACATTGGAACGCTGTTCTAGCTGTAATAACATCAGCAAAATAGATATATTTTTGTGCATCTATTTAAATAGAAAGCCAGTTTCAATCTTCGTTAATGTCGTCCCGTTTTGAAACGAGCGTTTTAGATGTAGAAACGTATCAAAGATGACATGATTCAGCTGTTGACGACTCACCTAAAATATATCGGTCTGTGGTTGTTTGCCTCGCTTCATGAAATGCCACCTCAGACGATATAGCGTGACACTCAGTCTTAGGTCATAAAAAAAACGCTTGTCACCAGTAACTTTTGTGGGATTTCCAGTGTCACGTGAGGCAGACCGACGCTATGCCGTTAAGTTAATCATTATGCGATTCGTTCGCCGAGTGTATTTTCGTTGTATGAAGTAACCATTGCTTTGGCAATACTGTCGTAATTTAGATCGACGTTTCCCAGGGTGATGCATTTGCATGTTTTACGATGAAGTTGTGCTGATGTCAGCAAATATCGTTCCCACTGTAAATAGATGAAACCGAAAGTGAATACTATATAAAAAGCACTGCAGAAAATGTAGTCTTCGGGCGCACAGATCAGTGTCGTATGCTATTTCTAAGGGAACAGTAAATTTAGAGTATTTTATGCATTATTTCTTTATCAATACCGAAATATAACGCCAGTGTGATTTACACTGAATGCATTTCTACTTGATTTCGTAGCTGATGGCATTTTCACTATGTTGTCTTTTGGAAAAACCACATAAGCAGACAAGCAGTAACTTGAATCCTTGCATTTCGGTTTGGTTTGTCATTTCAGTTTGGTATGTTTTAATTTGATATTCAAAACTATTTTTACAAAACAGCTCTACAGTCTACGTGACACGTATATCGTCAGTTGTATTTAATGTATTATGCAAAGGTTGAGGTCAGAACAGCGCCAATGCACATAATGTTATTTATGATGTAAGTGCAGTCAAACAGGACCATACAACACCAACTCTTTGCTATATGTATGACTCTTGCGTTTAACACCAAGACGTTAGGTTTTAAAGAACGTGCTGTCAGTGTCGGTACGCTTCTCCCAAGAGGACAAAGTGCCAATTTTGAACGACGGCAAATACAACGTATATTTGTCCAAAAATAGATAACGCAATCTGCTACGTGTTTGTGGTAATTTTAAGCCGTATTGATCATTCATGTTTGGTTTATTAGGGATGGTACTGTTAAAGAAATTATCAAGTCGTAAGGTTTGTGATATCTCGTGACATTTTCATCGCTTGGAATTTCCCAGTACGTCGTTTTATTTGTGTATAACCTCGCCAAGTTGAGGTCACAGATGACACGTTTGTGCCGAGACAACAACGTAGAAAGTTGAGCACAGAGATTTCCATGAACTCAACGATCTTCCCACGCTTTCACTGTCATTATCTCCTTCTGTTTACTGCCATTTCGCTGAAAGTGTGGCCTTGGAGACACAAAAATTTAACTGACTCGAACTGCTTTTATGTCAACAAGCAGCTTGGCAAAAAGCTCAGCCGCTGACCTCGACCCAGCGCTTTGTGAGTTATAACGACTTCTTTGCTCTGTTTACCTAGATTGGTTTCTACATGTTACATGCTGCTGTCAGCTGAGGTCACGCTAAAATGGCAGACACTAAGGTCACATAGGGTCATTCACGTTAATAAATACCGTCAACTCTAACCTTTTGACTAAGGCTGTGCGATATGATAGTAAAATATGGTTCTCTTTAGTCCGAGGAAAATGTTTTGTATTTCGTAAGGTAGAATAGATGCTGTGAAATCCATCTTAACAAAAAGCAAGTCAATGTTGAGCAGTACTTTGACCACACTGTTATAGATATTGAGATCGTACTGTCGTCCTGGAAATAAACAGTGTAGCTCGTTGATATTATTTTCAAAAATCTGATCGCTGTGATACAATAAATTGATTTCAATTCGCCTCGTGATTTCTCTGTCAACTTGTTAAATTATTTTCCAGGTGCAATTTCGTTTACAAGAAACACGCACCGCTTTGTTGTATGGTAGGTTAATTTGCATACTCATAGGATCCTTCAAAAATTACAAAAGAGTGGAACGACACAAAAGTTCTGAAAAGTAACCCGAAGTAGAGACGATTTGAAAGTAGAAATAATTACTTTTACTGTAATTTGGTTTTCTAACTCGTGAATTCCATTTTTCGTCTCAAATTTTATGTCCAAAAAGGTTTCCCTAAAGATGACCTGAGAGGACGAAACAAAAAGCGTTCTTTTCGATTCTACTGTTTACATTTTACCACTCTCTTTTTGTTTCGGGAGACTGCATTATCACTAATTGGAATGAACAGTCGACAGCATTATCACTAATTGGAATGAACTGTCGAAATATGAACCAACTTCAGCCAAGATGATCTATGTTTACTAGAGGTGGACCCCTAACATCATTAATGAAAGTTGTGATCCTCATCTGCACAACCAAAGAGGAAACAGGAGAAAGCAATTATTCAACGTTACACTAAAAATGTCAATCCAGGAAGATCTTTGCTATGAGAAATAGAAGGGTGTACTGAAGTTTATGGTAGAAAAGTAAAAGGGGAACTGTGTTAAACTTTCGGAGTTTTTACATCGTTGTTGTTGAACCGAAAAGGTAGTTCCTCATTCTTCGTCGAAAGTTATTCTGCTGTTCAACACCTTTCATTACACCAGATAAAAAAGTTAACTCGTTAAGTATTACGCTTGCCTACCCAGCGTGTTGTGTACAAATTGTCACATTACGTTTGACGAATTCTAGCCCGGAATGGAATTATGTTGTCTGCAATAACATCTGACACAACACACATACACTCATGTAGGTTGAACATTACTAAACAGGCTGCATTGATACATGATAAGGTAGGCACTGGACATTTAGAGACCAGATTGGGAGAGAACAAGTAACTTTAGTGTATAGCGATAAAACATCAAAAGTCACTGCTAATTTAGCTTTATGAGATCCGTCTCTTCTAATACTCTCAACCTGAAACTTAAATGAATTCGTGAAAGGTACACAAAACACGATTGGAACTAATTTGGGATAATTGGATCTTGATATTTTCAAATTTGTCCAAAATGTTAGGTGCCCTATACCTGAATGTCGCAATATTACAAATTACTCATAAAAACAAATGTAAAACGTAAAAAGAAAAGCAGATGAGCTTACATTTGCAGATTTAAAAGACATTACTTCACCATCTAATTATCCCATATTAGTTCCATTTGGGTTGCAAAACGACCAACGTTTTCAACTTAGGTCTATTATCCACAAGGTGATCAATTAAAACTACATAAACTGTCTAATGAATTATGATTATCTTACGAAACCATGTAAACGTTTTCAACATTGCTGCATTGTACGTAAAACTTTATGTATGTCTATTTATGTCTCTTTCCGTGATGTAAGATACTTCATTACACTATATGCAATGGATGGTTATTACACAGATGGTTGATAGACAGAAGGAATTATAAAAAATAATTGACATTATTATTTGTCAACGTTTATTGATATTTCCATTGTTTCTGTTCCGCAAAAATAACATTTTTTTTCTTTTTCCTCTCCCTGAAATACACGAATACGCAAATACCTTGTACACACTATGCAATGTCATTTTCGGCAAGTGAACTAGCATTATGTGACTAAGTATGTGTAATGTCATAAATGGACATTATACAGATACACTCACGATTTGTGTTCACACTTAAAAGCAAACGTTTTTGTAAAATTATGAAGTACAATGAAGCGTTATTTTATAACCAGAATATAAAAATAAACACTGGAAAAGTTATCTACTCTCGTAACTAATGTAGCTTTAAATCTAATTTCCTCGATGAATATACAGCATTAATATATCAATAATAATGTACCAAAGATCTACTGTAAATTAATGAACAGTATAAACAAAAACTCCTTATCGAAGCTGAAAGTTATTGGTCTTTTTAGAAAACCGGAAAAGCACAGACAGCAGAAATAATTAATTAATTGCCCGATGATCGTAACTATAGTAAACGTAAAGAGCACTTTGAGATTTGAAGTTTAGTATCACGAGGGAAGTCACTGTTCTATTAAGGTAATTCACCCTAATCTCGGTTCAAAAAATGGCGGATACCTGACTTCTGTGTCGAGTTCCTGCATTTATTCAATGTAAAGTGAGACCTAATGACCTACAGGTCTTTGTTTGTCTGATGCAACAGACCAAAACAGCTGTGGCCGATACTTAAACTTAGACTCCCACTTTGTACGCATTTGACACACCAGGTTCCCTCTTTCAAGTCTCCTCAGATATTCGAATGTTGAGACGAATTTAACTGGATTCGTATTATGGCTGTATACAGTGTTTGAATTGGTCATTTCAGGGAAATTGCGGGAAAGATATACATATAAGACGGTTGAATAGCAGCAAGCTGTGCAGTCTGCAAAGGTTCTTTGATGATGCGTGAGGCTAAATCAAAGCGAACTTACCTGGCAGTGTACAGTAATTGATGTGGGCAGTGAAACTGTTGTAGGTACACAGACGCAATGTTTAGTAGACCTGTTTTTGTGAGATAATTGTTATGGTTGTCTCATGTTTGTCATGCTGCTAAGTACACCCGCACATTGCTACAGGGAGCATGCACTTTCATGGCTGTAGTAAGCGAGGGCGCAATTACCCAGACATGGGTATCTGGGAGCTGTCATATTAAATCGAGTGATACCTGGTACTACGTTAATTAACGTATTACTGTTTTTTTTGATCTCATAATGCGGTATTTTCATCATTATACAAGATTGAGAGTGACAAAGCAAAGCAAAACAATGCCATTTTGGGAACTGAAGTATCTTCACCTCAGTACTTGATTTAGGCAGTCTCTTCTCTGCGGTGAAATACCCTAACGATCGAATCCTTTGCGTCAGATTTCACTTTCTACAGAATCAATTCAAACGAACTATCCAGTTTCAAGTTATGAATGTATAATTTGTCCTCACCGGTGCTTCTTGGCATAGGCGACCTCATTGTCACCTTAGCAAGCAAAGTATAGCGAACGTGCCGGTATTGGGTCTTCCAAGCAAATACCGTAACCAAGTAAGCTTTTCGATAGAAGTTCTAATTTAATTTTCAATCCCCCGTGGGGGAGCACTACCATACATACGCACCACAGTGTTTACTTTACTCATGTAGATTTTGACAATCTAGAATAATGTCGGCTTTTGACCATTGCTTTGATTTTTGAACAACTTTGGCCTCAAAGAAGGAATTCCTTCTATCATTTAGTAGAAAATAAAGAGTTTTGACTGAAATATCGACAAAAAGTGTAGATTTTTACTCCTACTCCACTTAGAGAAAATACGCTTGTGCTATAATTTTAGGGGATAACTGTACCCATCGGGGCGAGGGCCACTGAAGTTTTAATTCTCGAAGTCAGTTTAGTCTCATATCACCATTGAGAATTTCAAGCATGTTCACACGTTTTCAATTTGTGACATTGACCTCGCGACTCAATAATCCCTCTTATAAGTAGACCTCAGCATCTTTTCGGAGTTCTTTCTCTCCACTACATTTCTGATAGCTAAAATAAACGACAATCGTACCATGTATTGCGATACGACTATTCTTATCTTCTAAGATTTTACCCATATATGTTGCTTGCACTAGACATTTTAATTCGTAATGTTCGTCCATGACGTCATGTAGACAGATAATAATTACAAGACTTCCCGTACATAGGAGGATGGAAAACTGCAGATGAAGGTTTTCAAACTCAGTGTTTGTGGGTAGTGATCTGGATCTACGGAACAAAAGTGATCACTGACATCTACTGAGAAACAAAATAGCATAAGAAGAAAACTATAAATGAAAGGACATGGGATGTTTATTTATAGTGAGAGTTCTTTAATTCAATCAATAATCAAGTGGAAAAGGTACAATTCAGCAATAATGAACCTAAACAGATTTGGACTTAGTGTGTCATCGTACACTTTGAGGTTAGCGGTCAGGGGTCAAAAGTACACAAAGAAAAATGATAAAATCTCAGTTATTTTGTAGTTGTTTACTTTACCGCAAACCACGTAATATTTCTCCTTAATGGTTTTATATACAGCCCGAATCAATTAACAACCTGTGAAAATTCATAGAATAAAGATTTATAGAGGCTAAGTCTGTCTGTCCGCTCGCAAATCGAACAGCAAAGATGTCCCATCACAAACATCAGCAGTGATATCTCTGTTAAGTCAAAGGTATATTGAAGATCGAACTCTAATACACCCATTAGCGTAGTATGAGTACCTTTTGGTGTTACAAATTACAGTAGAACACAAAGATGCCGTGATCCAGCTCGTCGAGCATGGCTCTGTGACCGTTGAGGGCGGGCTTCCCTTGGTATATGAGATATTCCGGCCGGACCTTAGTGATCACTGTGGCCTTTGTCACTTTTCTTGTATGACATCTCTTGGTATGTAACGATCTTACTTTATATCGTCTTCTTTTGCCAAATTACTATCAGTTTACTCCACAAGCTCATAAGCTTAACCATCTCTGGCCGTTGAATTACTTTGGTTGTGTCTTGTCCATTGGCGTACAAAAATGGCATAATTTATTATACACATCTCAAACATATCGGCTAGTAAAAATCTACAGTTGTAATTAGCATATTTTGAATTGTTTTGAGAATGACAGATTTCAAAACGTCCAACTGGTAGAAAATAGCGTAGTCCTTTGACGACTGAATACTCAGTTACACTCCTACATGAAAAGGCAAGGAATTATAAACAACAAACCAAAACAAAAATCATCGACGATCGAGCAGCTAATTTCTTGACAGTTATATGCCCTTCGAAGTTCATTTCAAGACAAGCATACACTTTAATTAAGTAACATTAAGATACAGAAATGTTTTCTGAGAACCAAACAGCAGTCGATTAAGACATCCGTTGTTGGTAAACGTATTGACGTTTGTTCCATCGCTGCATCATCCATGATATCAACAAAATAAATAATTTTCGGCTGGAAACATTATTGCAAAACACTGTGTAAATCCAAGCAAAACATGAAAAGATAATAACGACTTTTCTAGCGATTACTGTATATCACTGTTCTTCATTGTCCTCTTTCACATCGGTCAAATGCAATACGTCACACACTTACATCACGTCGAATGTTGTACTACAAGTGGTGCCTCGACGCAAGACAAATGGCGAACTTCTCAAACACGTCATCACGAAATGCTCTCTCGTAAATATTAGCGATGTCGGTAAAAACCTATTTGCATAATATCAGAGTCTCGGACAAGCCGAGTATAAATTGTCATCCGGTAAAGCGGACAGTCTGCGGTTCAAAAGTGCTTCTCAATCAGTTTCTTATCCAGCGGATTCCTTGAGACCCTGAACGAAATAATCAATTATGAAGTCAATTATCAATGCGTATATTTCTGCGATCTTCTCTGTGTATCTGTGTTCAAGAAGATCTTCGACGGAATGTAGGAAGGGCTCTTTTATATCCTGTATAGTGAAAACAAAGTGTCGAAAGGTCATTGACCTGTTTAATTTCATATTTCTGAATGATACGTTAGCCTTATATATATATATATATATATATATATATATATATATATATATATATATATATATATATATAATATATAATATATATCTCAGTGTGTGTGTATATATGGCGGTGAAATTTTATTTACGTCAATTAATGTCATATTCTCTACAGGAAAATGTATGTTCATTTGTGTGTTCCGGTTTACTGAATTTAATTCATTCATTCATTCTTTCATTCATTCATTCATTCGATTGTTAATCATTCATTTATAGAAACACTCATTTATCCAATAACTCTATTTTCTTTGATCAATCAATCAATCAAGAAATCAATCAGTCCATTCATGTATATGCATGGCTAGCTACACGTATTAATATTGTAATCGTCTCTTCACATTTTTGGATGTCTACCTCGATGTCTGTGCGCCCGTCTGTCCTACTTATTTGGGCGTACTGAGTATGTAGAACGGCGTACGCATCGCGTCCCTTTTATTCCGGAGTAGAACCATTCATCGATTCTCAGGCATCACAGGCGGTATTAGAAATATTCATTCACCATCGAATACCGTGACAGCAGCCTGTTATGCGTGTAGACTGTGCAGCAATTGCATAATTAAGTCTTAAACACATTCAGTGACGATATTGGCTGACGATATAGGTCAGAAAGATAGCAAATATGACTAACAATGAATATGAATTCCATGTATGACCTTGACCTTGCGGTTTCAGTGTCATAGCATAAAACGCTGTACACTAGTACAATGTATTTCTAACGGCTTTTTATAATAATAATAATAATAATAATAATAATAATAATAATAATAATAATAACAAGGCAGTATTGCTGAAGGCAATGAGTACTTGGGCCGTGATAGAGTAATTTTGAGGACAATATATACTACTATTCAAATATGGTCTTGAATTTCCTCCTGTCAATGAGGCATTTGATTAACTGGTTATTAAACGAAGCAATGGCATGACAACGGCAAAATATGTCTAGCAACTTTTGTGGAGTTTGAGGCAGGGGTTCTTTATTTATAGCGGGAATTGCTTAAACTCCTTAAATATTCAAATTACAGCAAATTTCTTTTGTTCTCGATGGTAGATGTCTAATATTTAGATGGGCATATTTAGATTTCTACCCTATAGTTATCCCTATATACCAAAAATCGGACATCCAGCTCTATTGGCTTGCTCAGAATTAGATATGCGCATAATTAATGAGGTACAATATGTGGTGTCGTAAGGTGTCCCATCATACCATTTATGAAGGGTGTAGCACTAGTGGTTACTGAGTTGTGGACAAATATATATATTTGAGGTCAAAGGTCATCGAGGTCACGTGACATTTTGTCAAAATAATTGTATTGCTAAGTTATTCCTATATACCAAAAATCAGACCTCCAGCTCTATTGGCGCGCTCAAAATTATATATGCGCATAATTAATGAGGTACAATATGTGGTGTCATAAGGTGTCTTATCATACCAAATATGAAGGATGTAGCACTTGTGGTTACTGAGTTGTTGACAAATATATATATTTGAGGTCAAAGGTCATTGAGGTCACGTCACATTTTGTCATAATAATTGTATTGCTAAGTTATTCCTATATACAAAAAATCAGACCTCTAGTTCTATTGGCTCGCTCAAAATAAGATATGCACATAATTAATGAGGTACAATATATGGTGTCATAAGGTGTCCTTTCATACCAAATATGAAGGGTGTAGCACTTGTGGTTACTGAGTTGTGGACAAATATGTATATTTGAGGTCAAAGGTCATTGAGGTCACGTGAAGTTTTGTCAAACAAATTATATTGTTAACTTATCCCTATATACTAGTATCAGAAATCAGACCTCTTGCTCTATTGGCTCGCTCATAATTAGATATGCACATAATTAATGGGGTACAATATGTGGCGTCATAAGGTGTCCCATCATACCAAATATGAAAGGTTTAGCACTTGTGGTTACTGAGTTATGGACAATAATGTATATTTCAGGTCAAAGGTCACCAAGGTCACATGATATTTTGTCAAAATGTCTGAGATATCTGCGTGAACCGATGGATTCACTGATGGACTCACGGACGGATATGAGCCAATCTATAAGCCCCCTGAACTTTATCCGTGGGGACAAAAAAACTGTGTCACTGCATCCTTTAGGCAATATGAATACAATGAGAAACTAAATTTTTATTTTCTTGGCATCATACATGCGAGTCTATGGAGAACTGCCTTATACATGGGAGTCTATGGAGGTGTAAACTAAAAAGTCCTCTGACACGGCCAAATTTGATAGCATTGTGACACAAATCGACGTGCATCTGTATGGGGTTGGGTACTAGGCGTGAACGGACGGACGGACGCACGGACATGACCAAACCTATAAGTCCCCTCGGACTTCGTCCGTGGTGATTAAAAACAACGCAACAGTTATTACAGCTACACCGGCGGTAGGTTCATATCCAGAGCCCCGTACGGTCTGCCGCCGTCGCTTGAAAACAATCTCATGCACCCGGCCATATGGGCAGCTGGCCGGATGCATGACTTCCCGGAGAAGGCGAGCTGTCACGTTCAAGCTCAGGATTATTTGTCGATCAAATTTCAATAAATTTACCTTACCTAGATGAAATTTTGTCTATAGGCTGAAATTTCGCCGAAGTTTGACAAAATTACATCGATTTTTCAGGTTCATATGCGACATTTTTGAGTTTTGAGTGCAGACAGAAATAAGTTTTGAGGCAACATGGCTGCGACCCCATGTTGACCCCTAGCCCTGCGTACGATGCTATGTGCTACAGCTAACACACAGCATCGTACGCAGGGCCAGCGAGAGAGTTGCCGACATCGACGGTTATTTACGAGAAGTGAATAAAAGACTGTCATTTTTGGAAGCGATCGAGTAGCTGAGGTAGGCTGGGATACGACTTGGGCCCAAGAACGCTGAATTTCGGCAGTAATTTGGCATTTTACGTCAAGTCCCAAAATGGATTTGAAGGTCACCGACCCAACGTACGGGTCTTTGCAGGGCTGTGGTGAGCGGGGCGATTAGCTGTAGCGGAACACACAGCATCGTACGCAGAGCTAGTTGACCCCAAGTGAAAATGTGTTCGCGATCAAATCTTCCTATATTTTTTTCAGAATTTTCAACAAAATCATTGCTTCTTACATCTTTTGTAAAATATAAAATACTAAAATAAAACTGCGATGTGCCATGTCTCCAGATTTCTAAAATATCGTTCGTTGACCGTTCGACGCAAACTTGTGACGCAGTTGAAATTCAATACTGACCGCCAAATAATCTTAATGAGACGAGATCAGTCTAGACATCCTCCAAATTATCCAACCATCCGCATTGGAGTTCAGCTCGCTTAGAGTATCATAACATTTTTCGGCCTTCTTTTAGATCGACCCTAATATCTCCCATTTAGGAAATAAATACACAAGCTACCTCGACAAAACTTCGTGCAGCATCCAAGACCAAACGCACTACAAATCTGTCTTGACGTCATCATCTCCTTACATGGTAATCGGCATACCGTATTTTTAGCAAAGGGACACAGAATACGTCGGAGTATTCCGTTTCAAAACGTTATACATTGTGTGATGTTGTCAAAAAAAGTCATGTTACTGCAGTGGTATAAATTACAAAACACAAAAGTTCAAATCAGTTTATTTTGGACTGGCTTTACCCAACATTTCATATTGTTTCTTATGCCAGATTTGACCACGTGCTTACTGGCGACCCCTTTTCATGCAAATTTTGTGTCAAATGATGTGTTCCCCTGGAAAAACAAACGTACGATTTCTAAATGAAGGAGGCGAAATTTGCCCTCAAGACTCGAAACCACCCTTTGGGGTGTACCTAGCTATTTTTAACTAGCTTCTCGAATCTGCAGCTCTATTTCGAAATGATGGTCTGGTTTTCTCAGCTCAAGGATAAGTGTTCTCCATCGCTGTGGGCATTACTATTCTCAACCGGGGGTACAGTTTCCAGTCGTAATGTTTTTCATTGTGTCCGGGATATAAACCTTTCCTTTTCAAACTTTCTCTTTGATTAACACTAATCCACATCTTGTCAGTGATTAAACATGTTTCAAGTTTAAATGTTAAATTCTGGTCTCGAGCCCTCCTGTTCGACCAAACCGAAATTACCCCTCCCACTTTGGCTCGTCCAGTGGGTGTAGCAAGGGTCGTGCCATCGCTTAGGAAACGGAGGGTGCATTAATTGTTGCATTTCGATGCACATTTTGATTATATTCAGAAGATTTTGTGGCAAAAACTCAGATAGAGAAGCATTTATATTCACATCTCACTTATTCAAGACTGGCTGAGAGCAGCACTTCCATTCAGTTAACATCATTACGCCATTTATTATGCCAAGAAAGATGAAGCCAATACATTTTGCCCTCCCTGGTCTCAGCCAGAAATGGTTATACCTTACAGTTTTTTCCCACGGAATGAAAACAAATGTACTTGGGCTGAGGCCCAAGTACAATAATAATAATAATAATAATAATAATAATAATAATAATAATAATAATAATAATAATAATAATAATAATAATAATAATAATTATTATTATTATTATTATTATTATTATCATTATTATTATTATTATTATTATTATTATTATTATTATTATTATTATTATTATTAACCACTAAAATACTGGGAAAAAAGGCTATCTGATTGGTTGAAACGCGAAAATAACTGTACTATATTCATGATATACAAGAGTTAGAACAAACGCGTGATCTCAGTTAGAGAATTAAAGTAAACTGTTATGACTAGATATGCAACGACACAACACGACACGACAAAATTTACATCATATTATATTTATCATATTATAATACATTATATTATATTGTATTACATTATATCATATCATATCATGTAACATTTAATTACATTATATTATATTATATTATATTATATTATGTTATATTATATTATATTATATTATATTATATTACATTATATTATATTTATACAAGTAAAAGCATTAAAACCACAAAAGCAACTGTTTTGACCAGTTAACTCTATAGACGTACTCGCTATCCCTCGTGCACGTAAGTCGTGAACTGGTCAAAATCACGTGGTGTAGTCGCTCCTGTGTGTGGTTTATTTCTTATACTTTTTACACCGAGTGAATGACACACTGTCGTACTATGATATATGTCCTTACAGAGAATATGCAGAATGCAGAATTTTTTTTTTTTACAAGAAAGTGTCAGTTTTGGTACCTTTGCGTCGTCTGGACACATGATATGAAAATACGTCCGAAACTCACCGAAATAAATTCAGGTTTGACTCCATACTTGGCGTGCTTACGTCCTCGTTTGGTCAGTAAATTGATCACATGATCTACGTCATCGAGACCAGTGATTGCTTCGTCGAAAACGTTCATAATAATGCCACATTGTGTCTCAAAGTTGAGACTGTTTCTGAGCTTTTCCTCCGACATGTCCTTAAACTCGATAAACAGATCCTGATATTCTGGATGTTGCTTGTACAACCTAGCGGGAGAGAAATATACATTTTAGAACATTTTAATCAGGAGTAGAATTCCTTTATCACCGACAAAGCAATTCATACCGCTCATCTCAATCTCCATTTATCCTTTACACCTGTTTACATTAACAAAATATACGTTTTGGTCTATTTTACAACTTTTATTCCGGCCCTGATCTTTTCAAACTGCATACGCTGAAGACCTGTTCAACATTGCCATGGACATTTAATTTTACGTTCCATTCCATGGCACACCGCGACCTCATAACTGATAGTAACAGCATAGTGTCTGGATATCTCTGATGAAAACTGATATGGCTGACAGTATTTCACGCAGTCTTAGATATGCAGCAACATATAATTATGCAGCAACATATTTTAACAAATCAAAGAAGTATGACACAATAGCAAGACATACATACATACATACATACATACATACATACATACATACATACATACATACATACATACATACATACTAAACACATAGCATGAATACGTAACATAGATAAACGGTGTTGTGAGCAAGGTAACATTATCTTTGACGTCTACCGACATGATTCATTGAATAATCGAAAAAATGGAGAATTAAATTTACTGTATTTCTGAAAGTAAGACATGATCTTGTACTTGTTGTTGATTCTAAACGTGCGAGAATGATACAAGGTTAAGTTTGAGGACTGCTCATGGCTTGTGAAGTATCAGCCAGTTTTATTGACTTGCAGAGAACGAACAAGGTGTGTATGTAAGAAATATGTTGATTTCATGGAGGTTTGGACGTACACATGCCTCGTATGTATAGATGTATTTATATCCCTGCATTTTAACTAAACCACTTCTGGTCATTTTGCTCTGTTTGTAGGAGATAAACAATCACCAAGACAATGAAGAGCTGGAGTGAAAGGCCAAGTATCCTTGACGTTTTAATGAAATGTGAAAAAAGGGGAAAGCGTGAAAAATTTCTCGCCAGTTTCCTGGAATTGAGAGAAAACTACAGAACAGCCCCAAACAAAGGAGGGCAAAGGTCAAAGGTCAACTGGCGAGGAAAAAATTTATACAACAGTAAAACACTGGAGAAAAGGCACATATTAATCTACCACAAAGGTGTGGGCCTCAAAAACGCCAACACCAACCTATGACTAGCAATGGAGGTAGGTGGGGTGGAGGCCGGAGGATAAAATTGTTCGAAAAACCAAACTGCCAGCTGCTTGTTTGGCCGTGTGATCCAAAAGAGGCAGAGCAATGTTGTGACCCCCCTCTAAGGCACTAATGAAAGGAGCTCTATTCGCCGTAGAGGGCGGTCTACACCTGAAATTATGAAATCTACAACTGCATGTATATAAATCCGATTAGGGGTGGACCATTTGATATCCTGGGGGGGGGGGGGCTTGGAAGATTGGTGGAGAGCCATTATTTTTTTCCCACCTGCTTCACCATGAATTATTTTTTTTCTACAGGGCATATGCTGGCAACTTTTTTTTTCACTTTCCTTCTTCGAGATATATTTTTTTTTACCAAATTTCGGTGCAATGTTTGTTTGCTTGGTTTTTCACAACCAGTAACAAGATGCTGTTCTATCGCACACAGACTATATTCAAGAAACTAAATAAAGATATGTAAATACATGAACATTTTTGATCCACTTTACAAAAATATCAGTTTATAGATCTTATTTATACCATGGGTAACACACTGAAAATACAAATCAAACAATCTGATTACTGAGTTCTACATTAAGCATTAACAAACTTACAGTGAAAACTTTTCTGAGAACATCACTGGTGTCATCAGAAGAGGTGATGGTATCCTACATATATTTGTAAAATCATGTACATTTATGGCATTTACTTGTGCTTGAAAAAAATATGTCATTGTGTGACAAGTGTCCTGGTTTGAGTGATATTAGCAAGTTGAACAGTCCACTTGACTGACTAAGTCCACTTGACCAAGTTCATGGCAGGCTGTCTCTCTTCTTGTGGTATTTTGAGAAAATCCATACATTCAGATTTACACATTTCTGGAAAACACTGGTGAGCAATTTCAATTTCAGCATACTTCCTCTAATCAGAAGGTCATGTATACTGTACAATTGTTCATATTCAGTGATTTAGAATATAAAGGAGATGACTGAGAGAAAAGCCGTCTGAAATAGTGTGAAAATCTTCCTCAATGAGACCACTTCAGACGAGTTCTTGTTTTCAGTTGCTGAAAGCTACAGTGATAGTAGCTGTAACTTTTGACAATTTTTCAGTGTTTTTGTTTGTGTATTTATTTCAGTTCCTCGTTTAATAAATTCTAAGTTATTGTTCCTCAAGCTTGAAATGGTTTATGCTTTGTAAAACTCCAGAGCTACTGCTTGATTTTTAGCTCACATTTGGTATACCAATGTGAGGTAATCGTATAAGCTGAATCAGTTCATTTGCATGCCATTTGCATGTCTGTATGTATGTATGTATGTATGTATGTATGTATGTATGTATGTATGTATGTATGTATGTATGTATGTATGTATGTATGTATGTATGTATGTATGTATGTATGTATGTATGTATGTATGTATGTATGTATGTATGTATGTATGTATGTATGTATGTATGTATGTATGTATGTATGTATGTATGTATGTATGTATGTATGTATGTATGTATGTATGTATGTATGTATGTGTGTATGTGTGTATGTATGTATGTATGTATGTATGTATGTATGTACGTACGTACGTACGTACGTACGTACGTACGTATGTATGTATGTATGTATGTATGTATGTATGTATGTATGTATGTATGTATGTATGTATGTATGTATGTATGTCCGTCCACATCAAAAACAGCTAAACGGCAGAACCTACTGTCTTAGTATTTGGTGTACAGGTGCACCTAGGGGTGGAGATGTGTATTTGTTCAAATGAACTTGTCAGTGTCAAAAATGTGCAAATGAGGGGGAAAAAAGGAAAAACCCTGCAAATTGCTAAAACTCTGTAACCGTTGGTCAGATAGGGTTGAAATTTGTTGTGCAGGTTCCTTTAGGTATTCTAAAGCAGATGTGTAAAATTTAGGATGAAATTTTCATGTTTCTATTTTTCAGGTAATTTTTTCAGTTTTTAGTCAAAAAATGTTTAACTCTGAAACCACTCATCTGATTGCTCTGAAAGTTGGTATACATGTTCCTCAGGATGACATCAGTCAAGTGTATACAAATTGAATTGAAATTTTTATATTTGTAATTTTGGGGCAATTTTCCGAATTTTTGGTCAAATTTTTTTTATTCAAGAATAACTGATCTGATAGCTTTGATATTTGGTATACAGGTTACTAAGGTTGATCCAAATCAGTTTGATGAATATCGTGAAGATATCTTGAATTTTATATTTTCGCTGAATTTTTTGGTTATTTTTCTCATTTTAATTAAATTTCTTCTTCTCTGAAACCGCTAGCCCAATTGCTCTCAAATTTGGATTGGATGTTTGCAAGGGTGTTACCCTTCTAATTGTTGAAATTACGACAAAATTGGAAATATTACTGTTTTGGGGCAATTTTTGTTATTTTTGGTCAAAAAATCGTAAAAAATATTTTCATTTTAAAGCCCCTGGACAGACGGCTTTTACATTTGGTGTACAGATGTCCAGGGATGACAATAGTTAGATATGTGGAAATTGTCCTGAAATATACAAATTTGTATTTTTAAGACAATTTTGTCATATTTGGTCAAGAAAACTTGTTCTCAAAATACTTGTCTGATAGCTTTGTAATTTGGTACAAAAGTCCCGAGGGATGTTATTAGATAAATTTTCTGCTCAAAGTGTTGGGAAACCCCCAAATATTTATATTTTAGGTAATTTTCTTTTGTGACCTTAAATGACCTACACCAACCAAGGATTTGTTGTTAGACAGTTTCGAAGGCTGTGAAAATAATTTTGTCTCGTTTAATATCAATTTGTAGTAAAATTTGATCCTGAAAACAGAGCTGAGGTAAATTTTTTCATTGTGAACCAATTTTTGCAACTTTCGCATGTAAGACACACAAGAACTGATGAGAAATTTGGATCCAGGATAATTCCAGATGTCATAATCCCCCCACAGTGGAAGGAATTTCACTATCTGTAACTGATTTAAGTGCTGTTTACATTTGAATAATAGCACTCATAGCATTAATTAAAACATCCCAAAGTTGTAAATATACTGCCAGCTGGTCTTATGTAAACATGGTCAACCAAGGGGTGGAACATTTGATATTCAGGAGGGGGTAGGGGATAGAAGATTGATGAGGTAGCATTCTTTTTTAAAAGATCCCTTTTATATTTTTTCCTACTCTTTTTTCCCCACTCTCCCACCTTTTCTTTTTGTCAAGCTTCTCTGGCTAATTTTTTGTTGACATTTGCTTATGTATGTAGGATCTGCTTGTCCCATTGCTATAGAAGTTGATATGTATGTTCCTAAAGATGACCTCCAGTACCTAAGTTGCATACCTTACTTGCTTTTGTCATTCTTGTTTTTCTGGTTGATCTTTGGTACCCATACTGGTATGTACCAGTTCTGATAAAATGTTAGCGACACCGTATAATTGCGGTATTTTTATTGATCCTGCAGTGTGCATCGAACAATTGCCAAGATTATATTTCCGAGTCGCAATGGTCCATAATTGTTTTTCCATCAGCCACTTAAAGCCAGATTTTTTTTCCGAGCAACTCCACCTGGCATCTTTTTTTTCCCCCAAATCTTCCAAGCCACCCCCCAGGATATCAAATGGTCCACCCCTTATCTGTCTATAATCGTTGTTTTATATCCCTGCATTTTAACTAAACCACTTCTGGTCATTTTGCTCTGTTTGTGGGAGATAAACAATCACCAAGACAATGAAGAGCTGGAGTGAAAGGCCAAGTATCCTTGACGTTTTAATGAAATGTGAAAAAAGGGGAAAGCGTGAAAAATTCCTCGCCAGTTTCCTGGAATTGAGAGAAAACTACAGAACAGCCCCAAACAAAGGAGGGCAAAGGTCAAAGGTCAACTGGCGAGGAAAAAATTTACACAACAGTAAAACACTGGAGAAAAGGCACATATTAATCTACCACAAAGGTGTGGGCCTCAAAAACGCCACAAGCCACATGTGTGGCCGCCCCACCCAAAATGACCAGAAGCGAAGGTAAAACCTGGTGAAATTACAAAACAAGTTAACGCAATTCAAGAAAATTAACTATTTTGGTTAACAACAATGCTAAAAATCTAAGTATGGCGGCTCTCACCTGGTTTATGTAGAAATGAGGAAATGATCAAACCAGGAAGGGCACCCATATATAGCGGCCCCTGCCTGGCCTATATATGAGTGCAGAGCACCATTTTTTATTTTTCTGTTCAAAAAGCTACCAAGCTGCTGGTTGCCTGATATACCTCTTAAATGCATCAGAGTTCCACCTGCCTAACACACGGATCTGTGCGTCAGACAAACCATCTGCGGCAGCTTGCGTGGCTGCCCCTATTCGAAAACTGTGTCCCTTGAACCTACTTACATCAAAACCGCAAAAAACGATACAACGCCTAAGCTGTTCTGTGAAATCACATCGTCCAATGCCTAACGCCCCTGGCAAGCAGAAAAGTGGGCCAGGCTCCACTCCCCTCAAACGGCAAAAATCCCACATAGCCTGTACAGGGCAAAGGTCGGCCACATCAATCTTTTGAAATGAAATAACAAATGCTGTGCCCGGTCTGCTATGCTTAAAATTGGAAAGAGTTAATGTCATTGACTGAGGTCGACCTGAGGTTCCCTTAAATTGCAACTGATTGAACCGAATGACACCACCCACGTCATGTTTACTCTTAGTGGTGATTTCCCCAATCCTGAGGAATCCATAGAAGGCTGTTAGAAACATTGTTCTGAATAAACAACACTGATAAGCTGATGTAATAACAACTGGGATGGCCTTAACTAGACAATGCAAAATATCCCGTGTGATAGGGAGACTATTCACCGTAGAGGGCGGTCTACACCTGAAATTATGAAATCTACAACTGCATGTATATAAATCCGATTATCTGTCTATAATCGTTGTTTTGTGATACATATGGAAAACGAATTACGCTCATATGTATACTGCCATAATCTTAACTTAATGTACATGAAACATTACAAACAAAATACAAAACGTTTTTGTTAGATGTAGTCTTGTCACCGTTCCTGACTTTTGACGGGGAACACAGCTCGTTTCTATGCTAACACCATTTATCCAATAGATGTGAACGTTTTAATTGATTTCCATTTTCAACAAAGACAGTTCATGTTATTTTGTGAGTCATTTGGGCGTTAGAAAGCCTTTTAATGGTTTAGATGAAGAATTAGCGAGGGTGTTTCCGGCAGTGCATGGTAGGGCGCTACG
Organism: Ptychodera flava; assembly: GCF_041260155.1. Taxonomy (NCBI): domain Eukaryota; kingdom Metazoa; phylum Hemichordata; class Enteropneusta; family Ptychoderidae; genus Ptychodera; species Ptychodera flava. The sequence continues at coordinate 38,641,222 of NC_091941.1, read as the reverse complement.
TGCGGTCTCGCATGATATTAACCTTCATAAGACTGTACTTTATACGCGGTTCAATGGCCATCAACAGAGTACAGCTGTATCCATTCGAATCAAACAGCAAGTTCGACGGTATAACTAAAATAGCGATGTCCGTCTTGTACTTGTCAAGTGTGTTTTTAAAAGTAATGACTAAAGTCGCCAAATTAAAATTTGTCAGCCTAATCTATTTGTATGTACAGTTCAAATAAGAACGAAAACCGGCCGATATTGAGTAATAAAATCTATGATTAAAAGTGATGGAAACTGAGCGTTATAAATAATCCGTTCCACTGATGCTGAGCATCAAAATTCATGAACCAACCGTTTCACCGACAGCAATCAACCGAAACGTCTTTGTTATTTCGACGGCACTAAAATTTATTGCCATTCTACCAAAATAATTACCAATCCAGACAGACATTTCATTAAGGTCTTGTCATTTGGACAGAATATTTCTTTTGCATTATCAGTTCTGTGTTAATTACATACAGTCGTCAGCCTGCACCTACACACCCAGTGAGCTCTTCATGTGTGTGTGTGTGTGCGTGTCTCATCATAGCAACATCAAAATTAATGAGTAGAGCTGAACATCTCAATTGAATAAAATTGCTGACGACACTTATACCAATGTTGACTATTTCAATGTTCCGAGTCAGATTCTCCTTGGCATATTTCATTTTTCAATAAAAGCGGTTCATATTGATTGAAACGAATGGCTATGTTGTGTAGTCTTGCTCGGCTTTGGCAAACAGTGCTGTCATGGCGATCCCACCGGAAGACAGCATGATCATTTGAACCAATGCTATCAGCTCGTTTATTTTTCTCATCGCGTACTATCGACGGCATTTCGCTTAGCAGTAATATGTGACCTGAAGACGCTGCAGTTGTCATGACAACAAGAACACTAAACATTCGTTCTACCATTGAGGGAGCGTCGATCATAATACTGATCTATGCGGAGCATACGTAATTCCTTCGTTTCACCTGCGATGAGGTGAGACCTCAGTTTGTTTCTCCGGTATCAAAATTGTAGTAACTGTTAAACGTAAAGTAAATTTTGCGATAAGCAGTTGTATCGAGGGAGGGTTGAATCCGCAATAAAAATTGTGAAATCCGGAATTCGAATGGACTACGGTACAAACAAGGCTATGTTCAGAAACGTAGATAGAATCATGTGTATTTCTGTACACCTTTATCCACGTGTATAACACGGCGTCTTCAGCATGGCTTTTCCATTACAGAACACCATAGTAGTCAGAGATCGAGCGACATTTTATTCCAGAGTGTGCTCACTAAAGAGTATTTTGACATAGGCCTACATGAAGTTTGCGTTATCGATAGCCCCTTAAACAGTCACACGAAGGCGAATTTACAAATTGTTGACGTAAAATTTCTACTCTTGGCAGCGGGATTTGCATCACGCCAACCTTTCGGAGACCTAATGTTTATCTTCGAAGTTCACAATTCAAAATTCCAATATTAGATAATTATTAGATATCAGATAGAAAAGCAGGAATTAATTGAAAGCCCACTTTAACATTTCTTACATCACAGTTTGTTTTCCTGTCCCCTGTATGTCACTAGGCCTGTGCAGAATTAACACTGAACTATCCATCATCACGAACTATTTTGCAATTTAATTTCAATAACAGAGCGACATATCATTACTACGTCGTCAGGGTGGTCTTAATGGAATGAATTGCCGCAAGAAAACACGTGAAGACATATTTGCACTTAGAAGCAAGATCTATTCAGGTTGTTTGCGAAGATAACGTCTTAGGGGCTTCTTGGGCTGACAGTTTCTCTCCGCCGATACTTTATCACAGCATTTATTTTATTTTCTCATCTGAACTTAACATAAAAAGCTGCTATCGATCATGCTGCCTTGTTATTTCCTTTGTGTCCGAGAGTGAATCCCTAAAATATGAGTTTGTCTTTCACATCATGATACAGGGTACCATCTAATGAATGATTGTCCGATACGGAATACAATCATAAATGGGAGGATCGAGCTCTGGAAGATTATGACGAACATCTTCCCCAAACTGAGACGTCGTGAAAAGTGACAGGAAAATCATTAAACTAACCAATTAACTATCAATAATTCTGGCGGCGATACTTCCATATTGTAGAGCCTCCACTAAAACTTGAACGCAACCACAAAACGACATGATTCTTTTTATGATGGTACATTTAAGTGTTAAAGGGTCGACTTACTAAATTTCAAATATGAAAGTATCGCCGTAAAGATTATTAATGGTTAATTGGTTATTTTGATAATTGCTCTTTCAATTTTCATTACGTCTCAGTTTGGGTGGGATTTGGTGGGGGTTGGGGGTTTGGGGTGGGGGAGATAATCATCATTCTCTTCTAGTACTCGATCCTCCTATTAATGATTGTGAGATTCGTATTATCAGGCAATCGTTTAACTATGCTACTCTGGATAATAATGTAACAGATAGAATTTCCTCTCGAAAAACATATGCAATATCTTCACTGGTGTCACTGGTAATTTTATTTCTAATAGGAGATTTCAAACGCTGCTGTGCTCTGTGAATCAATTAAAGTAAAGCTGCCAATTAGAGTAAAGCTGTCATATAGACTGAAGAGAGGTTGAACGATGAAGTGAAATTATATTAATATGTTATCACTACAAACAAGGTTCAATGTAGCAATAGGGTTATTCAAATACTGTGAAAAGTCCAATATTAACAAAATACCCAAATACGACTCCTGCCTAAAGCCAGCGCATCTAATCCCTTTATTTTTATTTGGAACTGAAAGACCGTAAATACGATTCATCGCCGCTTTTTGTGCATCTTGGGAACTAATTGCCTTTGCGATCGTTGCTTGACAGAACTTACAAAGTAAAAACAGCCTCACATGTTCAACAAATCACAGCTGTTTCAGAACCATTCATGACCAAATATAAATTTATGATCCACGGACCTGAAAGGTCGACCGCTTTTATCGTGATGTTTTTCATGATTCCCAATGAAATAACCTCTGAGACACTAATTTTTATCGTTCTGAAATGTTCACCTCGAGTAAAGATGGCAGTTTTCATTAGTGTTTACAATTTCAAACAAGCCGTATCTCGGATATATTGTTCAGGGTGAACAATTCAATATGAAATGTTTTAATGTGCAAGCTGTTTTATTGCAGGACGAATTCCTGACAATCAATAGTTCTGCCATATGAATATATGATAATCGGGGCAGCAGAAAAACGACATAAGCTATGCCTTTCTGTGTTTTCTCAATGACGAGCATCAGTTGAAAGCTATGAAAAGCTGCCACTGTTCGCATCCTGGAAATTGGAGTGAAGTTATAAGAGATAGACACAAACGCCACATTACATCAATATAGCTTGTCCCATAACAAGATGCTCTCAGATGTTGTTTCATAGAACAAATCATGTAAAAAGAACTGTACATTAAAGTTACTGCCCCTTTCATGGATAGAGCAAAATTTCCATTTGATATTACATCCATTCGCTGTGGAAGACATAAGAAACATGCTTTGCTGAAGGACAGATAAACCACCTACGCATGACATGGCGCCAATTATTTCCCTTCAAAATCTTAAATATGATTTTTACAGCATAGCCATTCATCATCATTATCATCATCATCATCATAATCATCATCATCATCATCATCATCATCTATTGTAGGTTTTTTGCTGTGTACGGACCAGCAGCAACGTAAATGGTATCGGCAAATCGTATAAAATAAGCCAGGTTAATGACATGCGCTATTGTCATGTTATTGGAAACCACATAATGCCATTACTGATAAAACTGTTCTCATCGATATTTTATGTTGCTGACTATAAAAGCTTAGCTAAGCCTGACCAGTAAAACAACTTTCTCGGAGGCTTAAATTATCGTGTGGACGCACACGTTCAATAAATTAAGAGTGTCACTAGTAACGCGAAATCTGGTGAGAACTAAACTAGATGGATTTCTGCCTGTCATCAAGACATATGTATGGCAAGTATCTGACAAAACGTTCTATCTGACAAAACCATACTAGTAGCCTTGAGAGTCTTTTGGCCAATCGCTGTAGCACATGGAAGTGCATCACCACAGTATAGAGGGTTTCCTTTATGGCTTTCCTCTACCGCTGTTGCTGTTAATCCCGTCATTCTGAGATGTCGTGCTTTACTTTTTGGCTCACGTGTTCACAAACGTGAGCTAATGTCATAGCGATGTCTGTCTGTCTCCCCGTGTGTGTGTGAGTGTGTGTGTCTGCCTGTCTGTCTGTCTGTCTGTCTGTTTACACGATAACTCAAAAATGCCTGAACAGATTCAAGTCAGATTTGGTAGACAGGTACCATATGCTATTTGCAAGAAGTTATTAGATTTTGGTTAGTGTGGCTTGCATATTAATGAAGTTATGACATATCATTTTTTTCATATAATGGTTTCCCTATGGAGACAATAATGACAGTGTCGACATATATCAAGAAGTACTGCACAAAATTTCATGAAACTTTTCACAGATGACAATCTCAGAACATTATGATGACATCGCATTCATTTGCATATTTAATGAACTTTTTAAATAGGTATATAACTCTAAAATTTCGGCACCCAATTCGGTGAAACCTGCTACAGATGTTGATCTGATAAATATTTAATTGTGCTATGAAACATTGAGCAGTGTGAAGTTAATTAAGGGTTCATTTGCATATTTAATGAACTTTATAATTAGTGATATTACTCCAAAATTACAGCATTAAATTTGATGAAACGTGCTACATATGTTGATCTGATAGATATCTACTGTCCCATGAAGCATTGAGTAGTGTCGAGTTAATAAAAATACTCATTTGCATATTAACTAAAGTTTTGTAATTAGTGATATAACTCTGATAATACTGTGCGAAAGTTGATAAAATGATATAACAGATATCTAATTGTTCTGAGAGGCGTACTACTATTAATGAACCTGTTGTAAAACACGTGAGCTCACTCAGTTCACCTCTGGTTCAATTTGTTTTCTAAAATATTTACAAATCTATCTTGGACGTTACATCGGTATGTTAACAATGAATGTGTGTTACATGATTTGATGTAAATAGAACTTGAAGGCGTAGAAAAATGCATGAATTATGAGTAATAAGTTAACATCAAGACAACTAAGTAACTACTTTGTTTTGCGTCTTTACGCGTATTTTTTCCGGGATATTCAGGAAAAAGCACAAATGATACGGACTGTGTATATGCCATATTTGCCATATTGCAATAAGGAAACACAAAAAGTAAACACCTTTAAATTTTTAATTATAAAAATGTTACTATTCACAGTTTTGTTCGTTAAAGCTCCATTTGATGTAAATTTCAAATACCCTATCAGTCAATGAGACAGGTACATCTACCAAAGTACATATGGTGTACATCTCACCTCATTCAGTGAAACCAGCACATCATATCTCATTCAATGAGATTCGTGGGGGGGGGGGGGGGGCAGCACATACCATCTAACTGAATGAGAGCGATGTGCACTTAATATCACAGCGGCAGGGTCACACACACAAACAGCTAGGAGAATGATCACAGCCAGTCGCAGAATAGCCTCCGCTGTCGCCAATAAAAACTAACGCCAACATGAAGCTTAAGACGTCGCTCATTTCACTTACTCAGACAATAGTGTCACCAAAGGCAGAGCGAATCAGAAGCGGCGCCCAAATTCGAGCCCTTACGATGACGGTCAGTGTATATGGGCCGCAGACAGTGACTGAGTCAAAGGGATGGGTGGTTTTCCGCGATCACTTCCATTGGCGGATTTTTTACTATTATTCCGCCAGTTTTTGAAATGGTTTAGATTTAAGGATGCTTTAGTTCTGATTTCATACGATGGTATTCTCGCGTGAACTATTATGTTTCGAGAGTCATGATATTATTTTCTACCGAAGAGTAGGGCTACAGCGAAGTGAGACAGCCTTTAAATTTGTCAGGTGAGCACGTTTTGAAAGATACTCGCCTTACAGACGTATAGTGCTTGCAATCGATTAGGGAGTGAAACATGAATCGTTTATGTTACGCTTTTAGTCGTCATCACACTCGCAACTGATACAATTGCCATTGACGACAACTTCGTCAGATTGCACCATCAAAGTGGTAAGATATTGATGCATACGTAAAGAAGTGCTACAGCTGTATCTTGATAACTTGTCAATTGGCAGAGCCAGGTGGCTCAGTTGTCTTTACAAATCTAATAAAAATCTTATCGCAAATGACGGCACTGAGGTGACTACGCATAACGTGAGAATAGAGAATGCCATTTTGGCTGCCGAGAAGAAACTTTGCTTTACGGAGCTATCTGAATTCAGGTAATAGCCTGCATATATATCTGTTCACGTGACCACGTATTTCTTTTTCCCTTTTTTTGGCCATAGGCCTACTTTGATTGCCAAGAGATGTCGTAAGTTGCATGGTCAATAAAACTACTAGGCTAAACTGAGAGCATCCATAAGCCAGATAACACCCATTGTGAATTTACTCGATGGGAGATATTTGGAGAGATTGAAGTGAGATATCCAGTTAAGTTGCAGAGCATTTGGTGAAACTTGGTATAATCGTAGTTAATTTTAAGTAAGGCTGTGGGATTCCTTTCAAAAACATCGATCACTTATATTTGCAGACCAAGCGGGCAATGAAAGGTAGATGATAGGGAGATGTTTAATAAAACAGCACAACTTTTGAGTGAAACAAACAAGTGAAAACAAGAGATGCGTATTGACAATATGCAAAGTCTAGCGTCTTCGGGGTTAAAAGGTGCAGATATTATTCTAAAGTGAGTGAAGTGTAACACTCTTTGTCATCAATGATATCCACATGTAAACCACTCATTAAAAACTGAACGTGATATCGCAAGCAGTTCCGCTGTATTTCGAGTAGCTGGGAAGAAATGTCACTTTATCCCCTGAAGGACAACACAGACGCAAATGGAAGCCATTGAATTGCAATGTTCTAGGTTGTCATGACTATAGTTGTAACGAGAACTTGTTGTCAAAGTCGTGCTTTTCGTTTCACCTTCAAATCAAGAGTGCTAATGTTCAGTTTCGAAAATACTTCCAAATGACTTGCCGTTACACACTTTCCTTCCTGCATGCCTTTTTGTTCATGCCTTAATCTGTGACATGCAACTATGACCACGATAGATAGTGATATGCAATTGCGACCGTGATAGATGGTGATATGCAACTATGACCATGATAGATGGTGACATGCAACTATGACAATGATAGATGGTGACATACAACTATGACCATGATAGACAGTGATATGCAATTACGACCGTGATAGACGGTGATATGCTACTATGACCATGATAGGTGGTGACATGCAACTATGACCACAATAGATGGTGACATGCAACTATTACCATGATAGATGGTGACATGTAATTATGACCATGATAGATAGTGATATGCAATTATGACCATGATAGATGGTGATATGCAATTATGACCATGATAGATGGTGACATGCAACTATGACAATGATAGATGGTGACATACAACTATGACCATGATAATAGGTGACATGCAAGTGTGACCATTATAGACAGTGATATGCAATTACGACCATGATAGATGGTGATATGCAACTATGACCATGATATATGGTGACATGTAATTATGACCATGATAGATAGTGATATGCAATTATGACCATGATAGATAGTGATATGCAATTATGACCATGATAGATAGTGAAATGCAACTATGACCATGATAGATAGTAAAATGCAACTATGACCATGATAGGTGGTGACATGCAACTATGACCACAATAGATGGTGACATGCAACTATTACCATGATAGATAGTGACATGTAATTATGACCATGATAGATAGTGATATGCAATTATGACCATGATAGATGGTGATATGCAATTATGACCATGATAGATGGTGACATGCAACTATGACAATGATAGATGGTGACATACAACTATGACCATGATAATAGGTGACATGCAAGTGTGACCATTATAGACAGTGATATGCAATTACGACCATGATAGATGGTGATATGCAACTATGACCATGATAGATGGTGACATGTAATTATGACCATGATAGATAGTGATATGCAATTATGACCATGATAGATAGTGATATGCAATTATGACCATGATAGATAGTGAAATGCAACTATGACCATGATAGATAGTGAAATGCAACTATGACCATGATAGATAGTGATATGTAACTATGACCATGATAGATTGTGACAAGCAACTATGACCATGATAGATGGTGACATGCAACTATGACCATGATAGACAGTGATATGCAATTACGACCGTGATAGATGGTGATATGCAACTATGACCATGATAGGTGGTGACATGCAACTATGACAATGATAGATGGTGACATGCAACTATTACCATGATAGATGGTGACATGTAATTATGACCATGATAGATAGTGAAATGCAACTATGACCATGACCATGATAGATAGTGAAATGCAACTATGACCATGATAGATAGTGATATGTAACTATGACCATGATAGATTGTGACAAGCAACTATGACCATGATAGATGGTGATGTGCAACTATGACCATGATAGATGGTGACATGCAACTATGACCATGATAGATGGTGAAATGCAACTATGACCACAATAGATAGTGATATGTAACTATGACCATGATAGATTGTGACAAGCAACTATGACCATGATAGATGGTGACATGCAACTATGACCACGATAGACAGTGACATGCAATAATGACCATGATAGATGGTGACGATATAGCAACTAAACTTGAGTCGAAAATAAACTGAAAATATTCCATTTTTTGTCGGAGAACGCATATGTTTCAAAATGTGTTCCCTGCACGACCATTTGACCTCTCTTTGAATATGTCACGAAAGTGCCCATTATGATTATTCAAATTTCTCATACGGTCAAAGTGATGCTATGAGAATTAAAAAACTCACGCCCAGTGTATGCAAATGGCTGCGTTATCAGTAATTCCCCTATTGTATGTGCGCCCACGGTCCTGCAAGTTCCTGTTTAAAGGACCAACAACAACATGTATAGGTAATCGGTATTTTAAATGTAACAATTATTCTACTACTATCCTTTATTCTGTATAATGCTAAAATATGAACTTTGTGTAGCTGGTGACGATACGATATATATCTATCAGTTAACAAGAGAGATGATTTCAACTTTAGTATCATCAATTTTCCACACCTCATAAGTAATATTCCACTCTCACCAGCTTATGGGGTATACATTTCCCAGCTTATTCGATATGCTAGAGCATGCAGTTCGTATGGTGATTTTGTAGAGAGACATGGCCATCTCTCTTACAAACTGTTAAATCAAGGTTACATCAGAGCAAGACTTGTCTCTACATTAAACGCTTTTTTGGCAGGTATCGCAAGCTGGTAGATAAATACAATATCTCTCTTCGACAAATGATCACTGATGGCATCGGTGACATTGGGCCTTAGTTAGTGACCACTACCTATCTGACTTATAGATTGATATATGGCGGGTGCCACATGTGGGGCAGGATGCGCTTTCTATTTTCGAAACACCTGACATCACTTCTTGGTCTTCTGGCCAGAGGTCCATATATTTTTCTTTCATGAATATGACTTTGTTTGTGTACCGTCTATTTACTGTCTGTTCTGTGCTGTTTTGTGTCTATTTACAACTACTGTCTTACGAATTCTGACCTGCTGTCATTGGATTATGGATTGGTATGATTGCGATTATTTTAGAACCGAAGGGCGTTAACGTTGTGCAGAGTATGAATCCCCTTTGCTGATATGTACGGTAAGAATACGAATATCAGAACTATGCTTAAAATCAGATCAAGGAATGAAATTACAAAGTTAATCGGGGGAGACATGAGAGAGTCTGGAACACTATTTTTATTATTAAATTTTTTTCATATCATAATGTATTCAAAATACTAAATGGAATAATATCAGTGTTTTGCCCACTTACAATATTTCCTTTCAAATTTTGGTGTATGGATTACAATTTGAATTATGTATGCTGTTGTTTTCAACGTTTGTCTCTCCAGTTTTTAAATATGAAGGAATATAGCTTCTTTCGCCCAGTGGCTGTGGGGCTTTGACTGGAGCAAACACCCATGAAAGCATCGATTGAATGAATGCATTGCTGCTCGGTAATGGGTCTTAAAAGTTTTTGTAATACATCACTTTATTCCCAAATACAAACATTATTGTTTGTTAACAGCTCTTGTAATTTCTTATTCCTGAAGTACACTCCCAAAATTTATCGGCGAAGCAGTGCAGAGATAAGGTAAAAAGCGGCTGATGTGGTTTTATTTATTGGACCTTTGAGATCATGGCGAGAAGACGTCACAAATTCGACAGTTTAACGTTAAACGGCTATTAGTCCATTGAGAAAGTGTAATAAACAGGAGACCCTGAAGAAAAATACTATAACAATCATTGACTTATGAAAAATTCACATGGGTGTCTATGAGCATGGCTATATTAATGTCACCGAATTCCATCTCAGAAATTGGACTTTATGTGATCCTTTTCAATTACGGAAATATAATATTTATCATTTTTCTGACAAATAGTATCTGTGAGGGCACAGAGGACATTTGGAAAGACCCGAAAGTCAGGTTGGAAGGAAGGGATACCTTAATATTCTTCATATCCTAATTCTCGCAGTGTGTTTTCCACACAAATACAGCCTAGGCTTTTGCTGTTCATCATGAAATTTAACACAAATGAACCGAGAAACGAAGTCGCTGTCTCACCTCTGTTGCCAGCGATAAATTTCAAATGCGTTTCCATGGTAACATGTATCAGGTTCGAGTGAGCTATCAACCTGTCAGAGTTATACCTGAGTAACTAGACGACTGCAAAAGGCCTTTAATACTCAAAACGTTCAATGAAGGAAACCCACTAATTGTTAAGGGGTACAAGCAGCTTTGTGTATATAGCAACATTTACGAGGTAAAGTCGTGGTCTACTGTGTATGAATTGTGTGCTTTGCGCTCGTAGATGACCCGATCTCCTTCCATTTTTTTGCGAACAGCCTGGACTGAATTTAGCTGAATAGTTATACATGTACAATATTATACCCAATTATAGTTATGCGAAGCCTACATTGTGCGTCTTTCTTTGATCTCGCACGGAAAGATTCATCGACAATGACATATTTGCATTGAAAATACTATTTTGTCTCGAATCGTCCATAAATACGTGTATAGTATACAAATTGGGTCGACACGCAGAAGTAGGTTTTTATGTATTGAAGGCGAACACTGTCGTTCAATAACATTAACAGCGTCCACAATTGCCATTCCGACTGATAACTCAATTTTCGACCTAGTTAAAGAAAGTCTGCCTAGTCGAAGCTAGCTGCTTTATGATTGGCTTTGGAGAAACTAAAACATACTCAATTTTTATCCTCCCTTTCAGAGGCATATGTAAATTTTACACGCTACATCACTTTGAACTACTCAATCCAAATAGCCTCTACACAACTACATCAAATGTTGCGAAATTGATTTAGCTCATGGATGTGCTTTGCTATAAAATCGACTCGATCTTTCATTCTTGTCGGATAGGAAAGCTCTGTTACCGGAGGAAAGGGCAACGCCAATCGAAAGAAATTTGCTTTAAGTCTGGTACTTGCCTGACATTGATGTGAATTAAATACGTCATTTTGACAAGGACTGTTGCACTGGCATAGTGCAATTGATTGCCGTGATGGACTGATTTTAACATGACTAAAAATCATTGGCTAACCTTCCTTCAAAAAATGCCAATCAATTTTAGATGCAATCCTGCTGTATAACGAGATTCTTAGAAAATATTTTATTCAATAGTGACATGTAATTTCGAGATTTACGAGTGATGTGCATGAAATGAACAAAATCAGTATGGAGGCGGAAGGTCTGGCGTCATATTTGACCATTTACTAATTCTTGTTCACACAACATATACCCAGACAATTCTTCCACCCTTAGTGACCAAGTGCGCTGAAGGTCTTTCGTTATTTTAACGATGAAAATATGCATTTTTCATCCTTCTCCCTGTTTTCAAACATTGTGCATCGTGTATAATGCAGTGTGAGTGCCAACTATAACAGTGGATATTGCGCATTTACATGTACAGTTTGTATAATTTGAAAACAAGAAAAACATGGGCATTTCGTCGTGGTTGGCAAATTAGAGTAATAAATTGTAATAACAAAACCATATTTGAAAAACATCAAGAGTTATAGGGATTTATTCTAAAGTCACGTGAACACGATGAACATATGTATTTGAAATTTGTATTTGAAATGTTTGTCAAAGTTCTACATCATTGTCATGTATTCTTATATCTCTGTATTCCTGAATATAATATGATCCTGCAATCTCGAGGGGGCGTCTCGGCTAATAGTGGACAATGCAGGTATTGGCTGTTGACTACACAATTTCACCTAACGATATAATATAAAGGTATACTCGGAGGGCTGAGTTTTGTTCACAGATGGCAAGAATATTGACAACAACCTTCGGCGTGGGAGGTTATGCACGTAGCTTCCCATTATATTTCGGTCATAGTTAATAATCTAACCAGACTTGTACATACCGTGCCTCTGAGTATATCAAAAGCATGTCAGTTCTACATTAATTTCAAGATATGTATTATATGTGAGGAGTAAAGTGGAATAAACGTTCTGTAAATTAGTTCAGATGTATTTCTATACTCATTTGTTTCTTGTTGTATCAATTAACTCTAACATAGACGCTACTGTTAGTCTCCCCATAGTACAAAAATTAGTTCACGGTAGTACGCACAATCGTAAGGAATACAAATGTAAATGTTTGCTGTTTTATCAAAGAAACGAGAGCAAATTCATAATTCCCAAAATTTCTCGTTAAGGAAACATAGAAATGTATTACTGCTTCACAAATGATGCGATGTCACTGAATATCCAATCCCGACTTCTATATTCTGGGAGATAGACAAACAAGACAGGTAGTTTCTAACCAATGTATTCACTATTATGCCACGAAGCAAAAAGGACGCCATCACTGAGAAACATTGCAATGCGAGTTTTTATTCTTACTATGAGGTGTTTTCGAAAACAAATTCGAATTCGCCGAAATTGAAGTAAACGAGCCACTGTTAGAACAATACTCTCATTTTCACTTGCCTAGAGAAAAACAAGACCTGTCAGGAAATGAATTTTTCGTAGGCGCGAGATGACTCGGCAGCGCAATTAGAAAAACACAACATTTCGTTTTCCTCAAGGCGCTGCATTTTGTGCAGACTTACTGCAGTAGTTTTCATCAATTAAGCAGCCATGCGCTTGTATGAGATCCGTGAAATCCGATATGACATAGGCGTCCATGGTCAAATTCAACCAAATGTAAAATTCCCGACGCATTGCTTCTTTTAATCTTAAGTTTACACTTAAGCAATATAATGATAACAAAAATGTAAAGAAAAGCTAAAAAAAAACACTGTTAAAATTGTCTGAATTTCTCCAAGCTTGACAAAAAAACCCCAAATTTATTCTTTTTAGGAAGGAAATATTCGCTCAAGACGCTACCAGGATCACTAGAAACATCATTTCTAATTTTTCAATAGGCGTTCAGCGTTTGTACTTATTTTAGTTCAAAATGGCGGCGATACATTACGAGCATTGCGCTGATGCCAGAGAGGAATTCGTTTTATAGAAAACAAATTAGAATATTTAGAAAGTACGCAGTGTGTTAACCGAAGGATAATGATAGTAAGCCTAGGCAGATGATTCCCTTGCCCGTGGCAAACCTCCTGACACTAAGGTAAAGTCAAAAAGAGAAAATTAAGATTAAGAAATAGGGGACAAGGTATGAATTGAAGACAATAAAATTATATGTTGCATATTTAAGCGTCACTTAGTATATTGAAGCATAAATATTTGAACAAAACCTGCCCTTATAGCATGATACAGGATCGACCGAGAAATTATTGAGTATATAGTTAAAGATGTCTTAAAAGTTGAATTTCTTTAATTTCAAATGATTGAATACTATATGAAATGTCCATTATATAGTGTTACAAATACCCGCCTACAAGATGTGAGCTAGAAATTATATACTAATACGTATTGCACGTGTAACACCAGTAACATTGCAGTGTAACACCAGTGACATTGCAGTATAACACCAGTAACATTGCAGTGTAACACCAGTAACATTGCAGTGTAACACCAGTAACATTGCAGTATAACACCAGTAACATTGCAGTATAACACCAGTAACATTGCAGTATAATACCAGTAATATTGCAGTATAACACCAGTAACATTGCAGTATAACACCAGTAACATTGCAGTGTAACACCAGTAACATTGCAGTGTAACACCAGTAACATTGCAGTGTAACAAACACCAGTGACATTGCAGTGTAACACCAGTAACATTGCAGTGATAACACCAGTAACATTGCAGTATAACACCAGTAACATTGCAGTATAACACCAGTAACATTGCAGTATAACACCAGTAACATTGCAGTATAACACCAGTAACATTGCAGTATAACACCAGTAACATTGCAGTATAACACCAGTACCATTGCAGTGTAACACCAGTGACATTGCAGTGTAACACCAGTGACATTGCAGTGTAACACCAGTGACATTGCAGTGTAACACCAGTGACATTGCAGTATAACACCAGTAACATTGCAGTATAACACCAGTAACATTGCAGTGTAACACCAGTAACATTGCAGTATAACACCAGTAACATTGCAGTGTAACACCAGTAACATTGCAGTATAACACCAGTAACATTGCAGTGTAACACCAGTAACATTGCAGTGTAACACCAGTGACATTGCAGTGTAACACCAGTAACATTGCAGTGTAACACCAGTAACATTGCAGTGTAACACCAGTAACATTGCAGTGTAACACCAGTGACATTGCAGTGTAACACCAGTAACATTGCAGTATAACACCAGTGACATCGCAATGTAACACCAGTAACATTGCAGTGCATATCTCAAGTTCAGTATACTTGTACTGCCTTGATACACTTGAAGTAGCCAAAGTTCAAGTTGTGACAATGATCGTCATGGTATGATCCTGCTGTCATCAAGCATTCGTTTAACATTGGCAAGCATTAAAATCTTTTGTGCACGAGATAGCTATGCCTTTCATTTCTTTAACTGTATTGGGACAAATCGCATGTGATAAAAGATGAAAGAAATCTGTACCATTAATTTCGTCCTTACTTATATTTCACCAATTGTTTTATATTTCTGAGAACCTGATACTTACAGATCAATTACAACTTTTTATTAAAGTATTCTTCGAAAATTCAAATAATATTTGTTCACCTCATGCAAGTACCCATTAATAGTTTCAATAGCCGCGTTATTAAGATTTGTTAAAGGAAATTCAGTATATTTCATACGTCATGTCCTTCCTCTACTGTCGTTACTTACATTCATTTAGATGTGTGAACAACTTCATGTTGACTGAATTATCTATTTACAACGTAGCGCCTATTGCATCGTCTTTCTTAATGGATGGAATAGCATCAAGGAATAACGCTTCCCAAATTTCAGTAAGATTTCTTTCGTTACACTCTACGAAGAATGTGGAGGAAAGGATGCTTGCGAATCATCAGAGAACTTTCAACAAGTTCCTGTTGCATTAGCAATTGTTGGACGCATTCCTCAGAACACATTGTGGAAAGCTTAACCTGGTCATAGTTATAGAAATAAATGTATTTTGCGTTCTATCGAAACATATTGTGAACTTGATTTTTACCGGCGACTATTTTGTAAACTAAGGTATCCAGAGCTTTGGTCGATGTTTGAAAACTGCCGACGAAACCCTACTGCTGTCAATCCAGAAATAATGTAATATTTCGAAGACCAAGTTTCCGAATCAGGGCTCAAGGTGAACATTTTCAGTCGGACATATGTTTCTCGTAAGCCTGTTTCAGTGGCAATACCGAGAATTTGTGGCGTATTTAAAATCTTAAAGAACGTTTAAGATCCTAAATCAATGGCACACACAAATGTTGCATTGTAAGAGCTTTGTGCTATACGGATACAAATATTGACGAAAGTATTTTAAGGTAGTATGCTCCTCCCGGACATATATTCGCAATCTCAACATGTTCACGATACATTTCAGGTCTTTTGGACCTATTCTTGAAGCTACTTGGAGTAAATGAAATCACACAGTCTTGTTTTTGTGTAAAATAATCAAAATTTAATTTTTCCTCCTCAAAGTTAATACGGGACTAACTGTCATTTAAAATTCCAAATGTTGGTAAATTTCCCGTATCTTGTTTCTCCATAGACGAAAATTAACGGTGATCCTTGATTTTCATTTTTAATTATGAAAAAGATTGGTTTACATTTTTTTTTGGAAAGTTTGGGCAAAAGTTAAAATCTGTCAGTTTTAGGCACGTACTAAAGTAAGGGCCCTGTCACACCTTAACAATTTAACCAGAGTATGCGACGTATCAAAATTTCTCTAAAGCGCTAGCTACTTAGCGTATTCATAACGTACTCTATCATAGGTTAAAAATACGTTTTGGGTACGCTAGACAATTAACTTACAAGTAACTTACAAGTAACGTGTGTGAACGTGAGTCAACAAGCGCATAACGTACTGTACCTACAACTTATGGCCCGCTCGTGCGGGACGTATGAACCACAAGCTGACATAAAAGTTTTCGACCACCTAGACGTACGACGACGTATACCAGCGTACTTCAGCGTGCTCTTAACTTATACAAAACTTACCCATAACGTATTCGACGTACGCCAAGCGTATTCGCCAAATTTTTCATACGTTGGCATACGCTGGCTAAATCGTCAAGGTGTGACAGGGCCATAAACGGTAACGGCAAAGAAACCAATTATTCTCGATCGGAATGTGTAGTTTAGTTGATTTATTTGTTTGTTGTAATGATATGACAAACAAGAATCATACTGTAACATTCCTTATGCTTCAGTTACTCACATGAAATAGAAAAATTAGATGACAACAGAAAAGCTGTAAAAAAGAAAGTAGTACCAATAATTCTGTTTATGTACTAAGAAAATCGCAAGCATTTCCAAAACTTTCACACTGAATGTAAAAAGTCCACTAAATTCAAACTAAACATTTTTCCTTGAAGTGTTCATCGTTATACAATATATCAAACGTTTAGAACAATTAATATCTCTGCTTTATCAAGGTCTTTTTCATGAGTTTCAGAAAAGTAATTTTGACCAAAATCTCGAGAGAATTGAAAGTTCAAACCTTTTGAATTAGCTATAAGATACCGTGTGTGAGTTGGGAAATTTTTTGAAGGAACAAGAGAAGTTGAATTATAATTTTGACAGAAATTACCGATTTCGGGTATAAGAAGTATTTTGGAAGTATGTTAAGTGAATAGAATAGGCTGCTTGGTTTTTACGAACAGATCAGCTTCTAGTAAATGGATCCATGCTTGGAAAGAGATTGACAACAAAGTTTATATCTCAGTGACATGATTGACTTTTCAGTATTGCGAAGGATGTAACACAGTAATATATATTGTCAGGCTGTCTGATTGCAATATGTTGACTATAACCCATTGTATACTGTGAGGATGATAGTATAGAAGACCCGGCTTCTGGGACAGAGACATGATTGTTGTGTTCGCTTTCCGAATTTTTAATTGAGGAACAGCGATCAGATCACAAGCATGTAATGGTACGAAATTTAAGGTCAAAATATGTGATTTGAGTTCACGCCTGGTTGATGATCATGACTAGAATATATATAAAACAGAAAAGGCATGCCTTATTCGTTTATTGCAGAAATTGTGAGGAACAGCAAATATTTGAATGTGTTACGAAGGCCATGGACCTCTCAAAATAAATTCCCATTGGAAAGAAAAATACACAATAGTATCGTTCTTTAGTTCTATTCAGACGTGACTCATCATGGTTTGTAACATGCAGCATCAAGAGCACTTCGGAACTAATGGACAATTCGTCACCATGGTAACTACTAGATCATCACATATTGATCTTAATTTCATTCATCAAAATATCCCAATGATGTATTAATGACAGCTTATATGATCAAAATATATTTCACGACTTCACAAAAGACTTCCATAATAAACCATTGCCATGAAAGGGTCAAAATACGGAAAGGTACAAAACATATGAAATATCAAACAATATCAAACAGCGTATTGTTGTTCATGCAGTTCGACTGAAAGGTACCAGTCATTGTATCTGCATGTCAGAGATTGTGAGGAGGGTCATTGAATCAAAGCGGTATTAAAACCAACAACAACAAAACGATCATTTCAACACTTGCCGTTTGAAACGTTATGAATTTCAGGGACAGGATTTCTTGCACTTAGAACTTAATCCAAAATCTTTGCATTTTCTATCATAAGTTCTATCTTTCAATCATGGAAAGATTACGATTGGCGTTTATGATTGAAATTTACTGATTAGTCACGGATTACTTAAATAACAATCTCTTGCCCTCTTCTGCGCACCTGGCCATTATAATCATTCTAATTACAGTATTTTTTTTGGTTCTATATCGGCAATAGAAATACATGTATGATTATTGTTGAAACAATCATGGCTATTTTAGAAACATTTCGATTGCTAATCGATAAGAAAATTAAGTTGCACATGACAACAATCATAACTCGACCCCCTGTCGAGTTTAACCCTAATCAAAATCTGTTGGAATCTGTTTTTTGTGCTTATCCTGAAAAAAATGCTGCTAACTGAATGTAACTAGTACTTATCCTACATGTAGCCAACAATGGATCTCAATAGATTAGTTCACCTTCTGGAAATAGTTCGACGCGGTCGTCTCATTAATTGCGAGTACCTTCCTTGAAAAACACGTTCTATCCCAACGTATAAAGTATACTATTTCACCTCTCGACAAAAAATAGAATGTTGCACCTTGCATAGAGTGTATATGTGTCGGTGTCAATTTCAACATCTCGAAGGCATACGACATATCAAGTTTCTCTAACCTTGTAACATTATCTCGTTCATTTCCGACATGGAAGTGGAATAGCATAGGTAATGTCAACATCGACTTTGTTCGATTTAAAACAGTTAAAAGTCAGTCTCTCTCTCTCTCTCTCTCTCTCTCTCTCTCTCTCTCTCTCTCTCTCTGATTCTACAGTCTAATTGGTTTACAGCGATTTCAGAATAACATGCGCGAAAACTATGAGAGATTTATAATTCCGTTCCCCACATCGACTTTAGGCTGCATCCACAAACACCTCAGGAGAGGGCGGGAGAATCGAAGGGGAGACTCGAAAATATAAAGGGCATGTTGGGAGCACTTGAAAGGATCTGGGGACTTAAAGGGGGGACACAAAACAAAACTGTCTCTGATTGATATGAAAAGTGTGTTAGGTTGTCAGTTTAAGCTAACGTTTGGCTAATTCTTTGGTGGTTTTGTTTTGTGTATCCACTGCAGTTTCTTATTCTACTCCTTGAAGCGTGATGAAAAGTCCAGCACAGCCACATGTGTACAGTCAGCATTGTTATTGTACGTTAAAAATTGAATTCAAGTCTGGACGAGAATATTCCTTTGTCATCAATAACAATGATTACAGTCTTTACACATATTACAGATATAACAAGCTTTGTCACCATGAGAAGTGAAATAATAATTTGGGTGAAATTCCAATATCATATTTTGTCTGCATCTGAACCTTCAAACACCCTATTTAAACCAAGTACATTGGTATCAATTGTCAAACACTTATAAAAGTAGAGATTTAGTTAGTTTAGTATTGTAAACAGATTATTCTTAGTTTTCTCATAGCCTCCTATGTATAGTGAATCAACATTTTCAGCAAAATTCCAAAATAAAATTTCTTGTACACACATGCACTTGTAACAACCCTATTCTAATCAAGTACAATTATGCCAATTATCCAACGTCTATATATGCACAAATATTTCAAGTATTATATTAGGAAAAATTATTCAGTTTTGTCATAGACGCCTATGCATAGTGGATCAGCATTATTTGCGAAATTCGAAAATCGAATTTCTTGTACACATATACACTTGTAACCACACTATTCTAATCAAGTGCAATTATGCCAATTATCCGACGTCTATACATACACAAATATTGCAAGTTTTATATTGGGAAAAGATATCCAGAGTTTTGTCATAAACTCCCATGTATAGTGAGTGAACATCTGCGGCGAAATTCCAAAATTAAATGTTTTGTACACATGTGCACTTGTAAACACCCTATGCTAATAAAGTAAATTTGTATAAACTATCGTACGTCTATAAATGCACAGATAGTGGTTGTTTTATATTGGAAAAAATGTTCATAGTTTTCTCATAGACTACCATGTATAGTGAATCAACACCATCGATTAAATCCAAAACGTTTAATCCAATTTTTTGTACACACATGCACTTTTTACGTCCCACTTCAAGCAAAGTACATTCACATGAATCATCAAACATGTATAAATGTAGATATATAGCTTATTTTTATGGGAAAATGTTGATAGTTTGCCCAATATACTCACATGTATTCTGATTTGATAGTCTTTGAGGAAGCACTATATCGGCCACATTTTGTCATCTTTTGAGGGCGGTGGACTTTAATATTATAGAAGTCAGAACGGGGATTTGAACGCACTGTGAGTTTGTTAGGGGGCAGTTGAAAAATATCTGAGAACTTTTTTGAATCTACCCCACTCAAGGTGTTTGTGAATGAAGCTTTAGAGGCTGATCTTCTAATATCTTGAAATGGGCTTTTAAGACTAAGGGAAAGTCATGGATTTTATCCCATGCCAAAGTCTGGAAATCTTTTCTCGGTAGTAAATATAGGCTTTTTAACTCTCCTTCTTAACCAATACGTTTTTTCCGTCGCCAAAATACTGGGAACACCTTTTGGATAATTGGTAAAACTTTTATTTCTCCGCATAAAACCGTAAGCAGCATGACATGTAAAGTTTACGTTCTGTTGCGCGAAGTTTCTATATCAAGGAAATTGAATTGGCGATTTTGAAAAATAAAATAACCTGCAATGTCAGCTAAATTTAAACCTATGTATGTTTCAGTTATGTAACTGTGATTATCACAGGTTTGTCATTGACTTCTTACGTTTCCGTTTGACACGCAGTAAAATGTGATCCCAGGAGAAAAGGGGAAAGGATACAATATTCTCATCAGTTCAGAAAGAACCACAGTAATATTGGCCATTGAAGAGGCAGAAGTTTGAATAATGAAGGTTGAGAATTGAAACTGCATCGGATGGCGTCTATCTATGACTGAAAACAAGATAGTTTCATGAAAATAGAAAACACAAAATTGTCTCTGAAAGAGAACGCTGACTCGGCGTGAATTATACGAGAGAGGTCACCAAAGTGTAACGAGAGAGGGAGTATAAAGAAAGGGCTGTATTTAATAGAGCAAGGCAATGCGATGATTTTCATCAGGGGAAGCCAATTAGCAGATACCGAGAAATTGTAGGCAGAAGTTGTTTTTTATATCTTAGTCATAATAACTGAGGTATTCTGAAGTGAAAGGTAATCGGAGGAGAAGTGAAAGAAGCAGGCAACTGCAAGGCAGTATTTTCTAGGTATGCTTTCTCGCCAATTGGTCATCCTTACCACACTCTCGATCTCCAAAATCCTCTCTCTGTTGTTCTCCCGTAGTAAAAGTTCCCTACCAAGTTTCCCAATCGCATAAAATGTCAATTCAAATTCGATATTTTTTAGCAATTTAAACATTATTGTGCATTTCGTTTTGAAAAAAAATCCTAACTAGATACTGTGTGCGGCTATCATATTATAGCAACTGCCATAATTTTTAGAATTGTGCTACATATCTTTTTACTTGGCTATATTTTCATATTGGTAAAAGAGTTTGTTCTTCCCGGGCCCTCTTTTGTTTTCAACTTGAGGTAGAATGCGCCTCGGGGCAGATATTCGGACTCTCAAGTTTTACCTTTCTTTTCTGTTCGACCACTTGTAAGGGCTCATTTTAAAATTATCACCGTCTTATTTTTTCGAAAACAGAATTTTTTAGATAGCTAACACAGGGATGGCGGCCATTTTGTATTGCAAATATCAGTAAATGTTGGGTTACTCGTTTCTCTAGTACCAAAATTTGCTCGCTCGATGACCTTGATTTTTATTCCTGTAGTAAAGTTTGAGCAAAAGTTGGAGTCTTTCACTCTCGAGGCACATACTATACCATAAGTGGCCCGTAGCTGTAAACTTTAATGATTTTTTCCTCTCATATTGTTTAAAGTATCAACTATAGTGTCTTGTTCTACTCCCAAAGCATGTCCTAACACCTACTATTTAGCTCGTCAACACAGCATCTATGCGTTCAAAGGGATACAGTCGTCGGAACTGCGCTCAAAGGTCGTATGGGTCCCATACGACCAATATAAACACTGTATCCAAGGTGCGATGGTGATTAATGAAAGTTAAAACATGTCTGTCATAATCTACATAATTTCAATGTTGCAGCTATGACGATGAGGTGCATCAATATATCGTGCACGAAATACATTGTTTGTAAACAAGGAACTCGCACAGGAGTGGTTCCGACGACCGTTTCCCTTTTACACTGTTATTGTTTACTTTTGAATTCTAGTCTAGAACCACAATTCAATACTAACAACAAACGTCTGAACAACTTAAAACAGCTTTAAATTTAGCTTTGTGAACTACAGTTGTTATACCTTGTGTTCCTGACAATGTTCAACCGGAGATATTCTCGAGCAAAGTTTTACCAAAGCAAGTGCTACTTTTTTATTAGAAGTAAAAACAATTGTCAAGAGGTCGAGTCATCACATACAATTGCAAACAGATGAATAGCATTTTTGTTGTTTCACTGACATAGTGAATCTCGCAGATTAGAAACCATGTGGATTATCGTTTGTGTATCTGGTCTTCCCATCAAACATGTCTGATTCAGATTTTATTATTATTCCGGAGACAGCTTATGAACACCTCTTCTTCATGTCTTCCCTGAGGGACACACACATTTCCTGATATTGTTGATAGTGTTTACCAAGACCCAAGAGAAGATAAATATTTAAAACTACGTATTTAAAAATTTATTGTTCATAAGATATCATCTAATTTTAATCTCTCTCTGGTTCTGAATTATATTAATTTGCCAACATGAGCTGTGACAACATTTACATGTCTACCAACAGTAACTACTCATATTCTGATTACCATGGTAACAGTGCCTTCTATCAGAACTACTGCATATTTATTACATGATGGTTCACTGAAACAATGAACCTTTATAGCAGTGTTAAGCCATGCAGTTATAAGGTAAGTTTATCGCTTAGATTCTATGTTATTTTATGAGTATGCATGCGATATATACATTTCATAGGACGATGCACATCTTTAGACATGTTATGGGGTGAATCCCATGCTATTATTTGTCCATCAATAGGCGTGTTCTGGGATATATACCGAGCTATTATTTGTCCATCAATAGGCGTGTTCTGGGACATATACCGAGCTATTATTTGTACACCGATAGACATGTTGGGATATCCCCTAAGCTATTATTTGTACATTCAAATTTATCATAAGTTGCTTTCCCTAGTGTAATACCAGACAGACACATATATTGTGACAGGTAAAACAACATAACATGATAGTTTTGGATAAAACATTCAATCTGTTGTTTCTTAAATAAGTAAATAAATAAATAAATAAATAAGTAAGTGAGTAAATAAATAAATAAATAAATAAATAAATAAATAAATAAATAAATAAATAAATAATGGCAAAATCATATTCGACGTATGTACATTTTTACTTCACGTTTACTGTACAAAGCGAGAATATGTTCATATCAGAAACAGCTTGGGGATTTTATTCCTTAAATTGTCGGGTTTGCTTATATTTCCATAAACATTGCTGATATTACCTACAACAATCTTGTAAAGCTTAATTCTCAATAAAGGAACAATTTGTGTTAGTACTTGAGACAAATTAAATGCGAAGTCGTACGTGATGCTCTTAACATATGAGTGATATCCATCTTTGACGTCAGACAAAGACATGAGCCGATTTCTATCAAGGAGTTAGCTCCTTTACGACATAACAGTACATGTAATCACTCATCAAATCTTTGATAGCAAACGTTTCAGCAAAACCACAGTGGTTTGTTGAAAAATCATTGCAGGGAAAATAAATTCAGGTTATCAACTTTACAGAACATGTCGAAGCTGACAAAACCATTTTACTGTACACGTGCGATAACATTACTTACATATGAGACTCAGGAGAGGAATATGGTTCTGCGAGAGCGAAATTTTGATCTTTAACTCACAATTACAAGCATCGTGATTTTATCATATAGTAAGAGATAGCGAGGTATCTATGACTAAACATGAACACAATAAATGTATACTATAAATATGACATTAATGATTGAACCACGGTAATATCACGCTTTGAAATTATTAATATGCATGTCTGTGGAATGAATCGATATACAGTGTCTTTTATTGATATAACCCAACATAATGATATCACGACAGTTTATGATAGACCTTTTTTTAGAACTTCGGAAAAATCGGTATCAGATCACATAACGCTGTAACGATTGTGTCAGAGACACTTCGATCGAAAGGCAATTGTCCATAAAATCAAATGAAAGATTTGTGGCTTAATGAATTATGAACGAATGACAAAGAAGCGTTTACTTCTTGAATTATTACATTTTAGTTAAACTGATAAAGAAGTTATTTAATTAAGTGTTTGAAAAGATATTGATTAATGAAAGACCGTCAGTCCAGCCATTCGGTATATTTTAATGAAAGCCCGTAACGTCTGTGAGGCAGTGGAATCGATTACCATATCATTTGAGAAAATTGACCGCTTAAAATTTGGTCGCAAAAGAATTTGAAATAAATATCTGTACAGATTTCAAAAATCAAAGCTTATTTAACATTATAAAAGCCAGCTCATGTAAAAATAGTATACTTGAAATCTAAGTGGATGCAGAATATGTAAAATAATAAGTATGAATTTTCACTTTGCATGTACGTCCTGCAATCAGGCAAAAATTGTTTGTCTCCAGTAACCCGATCTACACCCCACCCGATTTTTAAAGTTCTTCTTATCTTCATAAGATTCTCATTAATTTTAGAAAACAAACGCACATAAAGTTGGAAAACGTCTCATTCAGTAGAAATGTGAAAACTTTCCTATTTACCTTATTTTCCCATTTACGGAACCTCTGCCTGTGCAGACTAATTTAAGCCTTGGCAGCAAACGCCGTATTCACATTTTCTTTGTGATAATCGAATAAATAATTCCCCTAAGAGTTCAATGGAGAATGGCGGTCATTTTAAGTTATAAATATAAATGAATTTTTGGTAGTTTACTATACCAAAATTTGCGTGGTGATACTCGTTTTCATTCTTGATTATGAAAAGCATGCGTTGGTTTTAGATCTCCCCGGAGAATGTTTGAGGGAACGAACACCACTTCCAAGCACATACCTACCTAAACCTAACCAGATAACACTGTATACTATCTGACCATCCACAGCGGAAGTTAACAGATATAAAGCTTTGCAAATCAACTGTCACGCCCACTTGACATTGATTCTTGTTTCGGGTGTTGGAAAGTAGGTCGATTCGACCACAAACAGCGTTGCCATAACCAAACTATCTTTCACAGTAATAGGGTACAAAATTGCATTATGTCGTAGGGTGACCTGAAACGGACTGAATCTGCATTGTCGGCAAACCATTCTTCAGATGACAGTAAATACTTGTACGGCAATTAACACGCACGGTGCAGAAAATATATCATCCTCATTGAAACGGGACAAAATTGGTACATAGAAGTTTATATACTCTGTTCGAGTCGATCTTATACTGTGTGGAGTCGAGCTACAGTCTTGTTGCGTAAAAGTGTTTCTGACTTTCTATGCTTGTGGGATAGAAGAATTACGTCCGATTGACACGGGCTAAAATGTTTGGTCGTGAGACAAAGAGTATAAGCTAAATTAATTGAGATTGCAGAAGACAGATGAGTGATGAAGTATCAGGAAAAGAGCCGAACGGAGAGATGGAAAATAGGGTGAAATAAGAGTGTTGCAAAAAGCGATAGAAAGTCACGGAAAATTGCACTCAAAACTACTAATGGCTTTAAAAAGTTGGAGTCGGAAGACGTAATGTATTTAAAGAGACGGTACTCCGAGAAAGGAAACAGCAGTCAAGGAGAACAAGCTGAGCATTGAAAGTTGAAAGTAGAATAGTATTACTAAGAATAGGGGTCTTTGAGACAGAAAAAGAAAGTAAAATAATTTCACTGAGGAAAAAAACAGTTCAGTATAAATAAGTTAGATGAAATTTGTCGGCAGAATGAATTTTCTTTGAGCAGGATTGCAGGGGAAATGAGTCAATACCTTGTTGGCAATTGTTTCATTTTTCAGCGACAGAGTACAGTTGTTTGTGTTCAAATGAAAAACTTTGTGCGAGAACAAAATTAAATTCCATTGATTGATTGATACGGGTGACAGTGTAGACGCAACTCTCTCACAAATAACACACATGCAATAGGCTGAATTTTTATTTCCAATTTTGTGTGTATTTTTACTGAGTACAGGCCTTGGTGTGATCGACAAAGTTTTGATTAATAGTTTCATTAAAACACAGACCCTTTTTAGGGTCTATGATTAAAGGCTGTGTTACAGAATACTTCATTCCATGAAACATTTTGATATAGTCATTCGCCATGCAAAACTACGAACAAAGAATCAGTTTAATCTGAGCAAAAACCGACAGTCATATTACAACGTGTCTGTAACGGGCCATGATCAGACCATGTTACGGGGTATGTGTGCGCAGATCTTTATACATTCATGAAATATCAATACCGCTGTACTGGTAAAATCCAGGTCATATCACGCACTCGTGTACAAAAACTGTGTAGAGCGAAATGTGCAGTAAATGTCTACTATACGATATTCGTTTATCTCTGTGCCGTCTTTGACTCGGACTTTGTCGGGTTTTGAACAGGTGCTGCGCAGAGTTTGCGTAAGGAATTTTTTGCTATCTACATTGTAAATATACGGATATGCCTGAGAGAGAGAGAGAGAGAGAGAGAGAGAGAGAGAGAGAGAGAGAGAGAGAGAGAGAGAGAGAGAGAGAGAGAGAGAGAGAGAGTAAGGTCACTTGTTTGGTCGATTGATTTCCCTGAAAACTACATTATAAGGCCCATCATCACTAAATAGCCTGAACCTAAGATTTAGGTCACGTTGTACTTTGAACCTCACACGCATTTACACACTTGTCTTGCATCCACGTCAGTCACCATAACTCTGTGCATTTCATCCGTTTACACACTGAGTTCATTTCATTTTGTAAGGTACATACTTTTCATCAGTCATTGAAGTCATGTGTTTGATAATCACAACCCCGTCTGCTCGTCTTCGTCATAATCTCAAGACATTATTGTGCTCCGCGACGTCCAATCAAGTCCAGTTGATTGCACAAGAAATTAGTCTTTCGTTCTGCGCA
This sequence comes from Ptychodera flava, assembly GCF_041260155.1. NCBI lineage: Eukaryota > Metazoa > Hemichordata > Enteropneusta > Ptychoderidae > Ptychodera > Ptychodera flava. The sequence continues at coordinate 38,613,649 of NC_091941.1, read as the reverse complement.
GCAAGTTTCCAATCGTCAGGTAACTCAATATCAGAAGCTCCAGCCGGGATTGTATTCGATGTGAATGCTGCTGTTTTTTAATGGCAAATACAGATTTTATGTTCCTTCGTGAACTGAATCGTTTATACGTGCTTGCCTGCTAATGATCACAAAACGAAGCAAATGAATATTTTCAAGCGCACTTTACTTTACAATTGAGCATAGTGGCATAAACTCCGTCCACGCAATTTGCTGTCACCTTCGTAAAAGGACCGATGCCCACAAAATGTTATATTATTCGGCTTTTTATTCTGTTCTGCATTGACGATATTCTTTTTCATCTCACCATGATATATGCTTAAAATTTGGATGTGAAAACAATCGCTCATTTATACGTTCCTTCGATCTTTCTCACAAGGTGTGATACATCAATTGCAAAGACAAGTTACGTTTGAGAAATCTTCAAACTTTCAAAATCCTTCCCTTGGGGATGAGCCCTGCTTATGTTTACAATATTAAATGTGAAGTATCAGGTGTTGGAGTGACACACAAACTGCGCACTCACTTTGGGAACGTTGATTAGCAAACATTTGATCATGAAAATATGAGCCGAAGTAAGCGCCCGTGGTTACAAACATATAAATATAACCTTTACGTTCAGAGAAGAGATTGGCATTTATAACAACTGATCGACTTGCGTAAGAGTAATTCCGCCTGCGGTATGAGCTTTACGAGAGTTGTATCATAAAGCATGATGTAAAATCGGTTTGTATCCTTGAACAATGACTGGAACAGTTCATCTGCGTCGTGGACAAGGGAAACTTATTGTGCTCAAGAACACGCACTGAGAATGCTGGACCGCGTTTTTTACAGAATGGGAAGGGCAAAACTCGCGCCATTAAAGCTCATTATTTTCCCCGAGTACCTGTTTGAAAAAAAGAAATACCTTACAAAGACACATTTTTCTAAATGCTGTATGTATCTAAGTTTCCTGTCTATCATTGAATGCGTTGAATATTTATACAGCTGTTATTGATGACTGACATCGCGTGAAATAGTGTTTTATCGCTGACTTCACTATCACCGCTGGCGTTCCTTTTAAAGCAGATCCTAAAGTACATTAGAGCGATGGGTTTATGAATGTAGCCAATCAAAAGAAAATTCCCAAAGTGAGTTCGCACATTACAAATTGTCGATAAAATTCACTTTCCAGGAAAAAATGGAAATATTTTTCCGTCTGCATGGCCATCAAAGTTCACATTGTTACTCTCATCGACTGCTTTATCGGTTATGTCTGGAATGCTTTGTGTTATTCCATTAGAGCAATCTGATAATGTAGTGTTCCTATACAAAACTTTAACAGGAGTCACTGAAGATGATTTATGTAATATTAGCTTCTTTCTGGCAATTTCCGCAGTTACACTTTCTAAATAATGTAAAGTCGATAATGCTTTCAAAAGTTAACATCAGATACAGTGTATACATATATATATATATATATATATATATATATATATATATATATATATATATATATATATATATATATATATATATTGAGAATCTAGGAACTTGTAGTTGTCACTCAACAGGCTGTTTCATGCGCTAAGCAATCGTCAGGAGGTTTGATTCCTGACTATTGCTTAGCGCATGAAACAGCCTGTAGAGTGACAACTACAAGTTCCTAGATTCTCAGTATTATCGCCCTGCAGAAATGCATTGAGCACCACACTTTGCCTGCATTGACAAACAAACCATTTTTCATATATATATATATATATATATATATATATATATATATATATATATATATATATATATATATATATATATATATATATATATATATATATATATATGTTGTTGTGCGAATTGCAGATTGGACCACACAGACGTAAATACGATAGATTACCAAAGTAGTATGATATTCATGTCGATAAAAAGCTATGACAAAATGACGTCAGGGGTACTACAGCTATCAAAAAGTGTCGCGTCACGTGACCATGCAATAGCTGTCAATTTCATCTACTTCTGACAACGAATACTTTAGAGAGTCATTTTTACTACATTGCAACGAGTCGCCAATGGGTGAGCCAACGAAGGAATATCATGTTTTTAACACCGAACATGAACTTTAAGTTCAGGTAGAACTGCGGATATTATTCACATGAGAAAGATGTTTCCTCTTCATCGTGCAAAGAAATCAGCTCAGCGGTCATCGGTGTTGAAAAGGAAATGCCAGAGAACCTGATGGCATACTTGCAAAATTTCTATGTTTGGATTTGGCTTGCAGAATGTACAGCTCTATTGACAAAAATAACGTGGCGTGTCTTTAAACACATTTGTCTTGCCTTTTATTCAGATAACGGCACCTCGTCCTCGTCACCGTGACTGGCCAGAAGCACTTATTATTTCCCTCGATCTAAGGCTTTGAGAGATAAAACACATTTCTGACGCTTTTACAAATATTATTAGAATCACAGTAGGTTAGAATGCTTCACGTCGTTCTGCAGACAACGGAGTCTAGGTGTTTGAAGGTTGTACACTTGTTGGTAAGAAGACCATATTTCATGAGGAAGCCAAACGTATTACGACGCCGCATCAAGGTGCACCACTCATCGCTACTGATGACATTAGAGCTCGATCGTCCACGTGAACTAACGATGTGGTTCGTCGGTGTTTAGACAAGCATGTCATTCGCTTCTGATGCTTCTTTGACGGAACTACTATATAGAGACAAGCAAAGGTTTGCCGATCTCGCAAGCATTTTGTTACAAGATAGACCCTAGAATTAGGTAAAGCCAATCATTGAAAGAACTTTTTCTTATTAACTCTCACATTATAGGCGTGTCCCGATAGCAATGAATCATTATACCATGAGTGTGGTGCAATGAGCCCATGCATTTTATTATACAAGAGAGGGCGTGTCTGTAACTCAACATAAGAAATACTCCGCTACATTATTTTTCCTACAAAGCAACGCTTTTGAATTTGGTAAACTCTCCATAAAAATGACCAAAAAAAAAAAAAATTTGCAGGCCGTTGAATAATATGATTAAAATTTCTAATTACTACTGATGATTCATGTTGATTAATTTTGATAGCTGACGTCATTGTTAATTTGAAGCGCAATATTCATAACGTTAATTCCATTGTTTCCCGTCCGATAAACTCATTATGCAAAAGCCATCTTAATAATATATGATACGACGCATTAATTTACAACTGAAGGGGACGGTAAATGTCCCACGGAGCTTTAGATCAGATTGTTACTTCTAATTTGGATACTAGTGGAAAATATTGGAATATATGCAAATTATGGAAGCTCCGAAAATTGAGATTCCATGGAAAATGGGTTCTATTAATTAAATCGTACTCCGATACTAGATGATGCAAAATAGGATTAATACTAGTTTATAGGCCATTCATCCTTCAACTGAGATTACTATCTTGATTTCGTAATTTTATGTTTTGGAGAACTTGTGTCTGTAACACAAGAGGCCATCAACGATTGCGAAGCGACGGGTTTGTCAAGCCTCAGCAGCTATTTACAATGTGTTAAAGGTAACTTCAAAAAGATGACGTTGATTCTTTGATGAAGTGAAATAGAATGACAGAGACTTGGAAACAGTTGTGAATGACAATACACGACTGATCAAAGGGAATTAGTTTTACGCAAATGTTCAAATAATACATGCCGCTGGCACTATTCCAAGAATTCAACAAAGGTTTATTTTTGGTGTTTTTGGGGTTTTGTGTTTTTTCAGTCCAGCCGGAAAGAGAAACGGAGTTGTTTCTCATCTTAATTTTCGTCAATCTATAGCATCCTAGTGTAGTCAATCCTTTTTATTCTCTTTCTCGTAAACACAATCAATGAAACATAAAAATGAACTTGTTCTATACGCAGTGCAGAAAATGTCAACTGAATGTCTTTGACGAGATGGCGCACATATGCAATTTATTGTGTACGATTCAAGTTATTGTTGCATTGCTGTATGTCAGAAGTACCACTGCACGCACGCACACACACACGCACACACACACACACACACACACACACACACACACACAAATACATTCATATTGTCCTGTTTTGCTTGTTTCCAACCGGTTGTTTGATCTTTTGAGTTGAAAAGGAAACTGATGATGAAATAAAAACCGCGTAGCTGCATCACTTTGTAAGAAGCCGTGGATGAGAAACATATCAGGGTTTTTTGTATTTTTTTGTATCAAGGCAAGATTACATATTAAATTGAGTAAGCTTCTATACATATTTTGGTTTATCAATAACTGAAAACTAAGTTTTCATATGATAATTTCTGCATGGTTTTCTTTCTCTGGCTTCAGAATCTACGCTAGATGCTAAAAACTATATGAGCAAAATTCAACTCAAGGCATTCATACTGGTCAAGTTACAAATGACTCTTACATATCCTAATATCTCATTTTTCAGCTGAAATTTTAAGATATCATATTAAATCTATCGCCTGACTGCAAATTATTGACTGCTTTCCGACACAAGAAACACTGGTGGAGAAAAGGACCAAAGGAAGGAAGTAACCTTACCTTAAAATAACAAAATTGAAGGTGACTGCTCTAGTCTGAGTTTAACATTTACGTGGTGTGAGTGCATCGTTAATAGTTTACTAATTTGCAGGTAATAAGTAAAATCAATACGATACAGTTTGATGAGTCGTAATTAGGATTCACGTTGACCCAAACCAGTAAAGAATGTGCCGCCACTATATTTATAGGCAAAAAACCTTAAATCTCGATGCGACAAATTCCATATATTTGTAATTCGCACAAATATGCATCACTATGCATGATGGGCGATTGCTGCGAATTTGTACGATCAACAAAGAATTCAAAGTTGCTGTAGCTATACAAAGATGACAATCAACTGTAAAATCATCCAGCAATTTGAAAAGGGAGTTTCAGAGTTCAAAGACGCAATAGCCCATCAAAATGAACAGCAGTCGAATGATAATCAATGTATTAATTATGACACTATTTGTTTCGCGCGTTTCACACATTGACTAGCACCGTATATCGTTCAGCACTTGCAGCATACCATTCACTCATGTGATTTTACACTTTATGGCACATCTAAGCGAGTATATACTGTGTACCACACATTGTACTTTGTTGTTATTCCATGTCAGCTGTTGCCATGGTCACCGCGCCAAGCCATCTGGTTCTTCCTTTCAACCACCTTACGCTTTAACTCCACGGTATTATAGTTAACGTTTTTGCCAATGGTTAACATTGTATCAACTTATTTTAGATCACTGCCTAGAGGTGTTGTCTCTAACTCAATTTCGGCCGACTTCACCTGAAATCGGGTTATATACATCCATACATACATATTTAAATCACACGTATACTCAGATATGGAACGCAAAAAAATGATATGAATAACAGTGCTTCTTATTGATCGAAGGAAAGAAAATAAATCTAGATTGAACAGGCATCAAGGGGTAATATTGAGTGTTCAAACAGAAAACGATTAACGGCTAAATACAAAATCCTGAGCGATTTATACAAAGTTTCCATGTTGTCGCACAGGAAATCATTAGAGAACGAAACGGCGGCGAAACAGAAGCAAGCATGGTCCCGACTGGATTGTTCACCATGATGAATAACTACATCGCTGTTCATTCTGAGGTCTTTTGTCCAATATTTTCTTGTATAGAGAAACTGATATTGTTTCCTGTTTCCGTCATAATGGTGGACGATACATCTATCGATCATGGTGCACAGTATGAAATTCCTACGGCCCAGGAGCGTCATCCGCTTGCTTTATACAATATCATCCAATTTATTGCCCCGTCCTCATAAATTAGAAATTTCAAGCAAGATAAGCCATAAGCTGTGTCAATGTTGATATGTTTTCACGTACAGTGAGCTATCAGTGTGTTAGTCCTATAGGGACGATTCTAATTCTCACAGCCATTGCTAAATCACAGCTGCTATGCATTGATTACGTCATGGCTTCATAAAACTTCTATTGCCGATATTGTCGGCGAATTTCAGGGACCTGTTTTTGTTATTTTCTTTTTTCTTATTTTACAAGGTGTTCCTGTCACGTCCACATTTCTATGAAGAACTGTACACCCCGAGAGGAGCCCTGGCTGCATTCACAAACACCTTAGGAGGGGGAAGAAAATAGGGTATGTTGGGGGCATTTGAAAAGGGGGGACTCGAAACAAAACTGTCTCTGATTGATGTGAAACATGTGTTGAGTTGCCAATTTATAGCCGTAACCTTTGGCTACTTATTAGGTGGTTTTGATATGTGTATCCACTACAGTTTCTTGTTCTACTCCCTGTAGCGTGATGAAAAGCCCAGCACAGCTATATGTGTACAGTCAGCATTGTTATTGTTTAAAATTGCATTCAAGTCCGGACTAGAATTAATTTGTCATCAATAACAATGATTACAGTCTTTACACATATACAGCATATTTGCAGAGTATTTGTTATTCTACCATGCTGTGAGGAGTATAACAAGAAACAGCAGTTGATTCACTGAACAAAATATACTTGACAATGTCCCTTTTATACAATTATGTTAATCATGTTCAGTTTTCCTGATAGGTTAGGAAAGTCATCCTGTTTCCGAACCCTTTTAAGTGATCGCAAAAGGGACAATAGCTGTGTATTTCCCTTCATTTATAGTTTGGCTTGTAACTGTATGAGAGCACTGTTATTGTTTATCAAGAAACTTATTACAACCTAAAAGTCAATATGTAACAAATGCACATATATAGCAAGTTTTGCCGGGGAAAATATTTAATATTTTACCTATAGACTACCATGAGAAGTGAATTAATATTTTTGGGTGAAATTCCAATATCATATTTGTTGTTCATATCTTCACTTTCAAACACCCGATTCTAATCAAGTACATTTGTATCAACTGTCAAACACTTAGAAAAGCACAGATTTAGCTAGTTTAGTGTTGTAAAACAATTATTTATAGTTTTTTTATAGACCGGCATGTATAGTGCATTCATATTTTTGGTAACATTCTAAAATCAAATTATCATATACACATAATGCATTTGTAACCATCCTATTCTAATAAAGTACATTGATATCAAATAACAAACATCTATAGGCCTAGATAAACAGATATTGCTAGGTCTATATTGGAAAAAAACATCGTTCATAGTTATCTCATAAATAGAGTACTATACTTGTGAATCAACATTTTCGATGAAATCCGAAAATCAAATTTCTTGTACACACATGCACTGTTTACATCCCACTTCAGGTAAAGAATATTTACATAAATTATCAAACATATATAAATGTACAGATATAGCGTGTTTTTGGCCAAAATTGTTAATAGTTTGCTCAATAGACTCCCTTCATTGATATGTACGACGGAGTACTATATCGGAGATCTCCAAGTCGGCACATTTGCCACCAACATGTATGCACTCAACTGTCAGCAGCTAAAGAAACGTTTCTAGGCTGACGCTGCATTTGTAGTAGTGGCGCGGATAGACTTGGGCTGATGCTGCACTTGTAGTGGTGGCGCGGGTAGACTTGACTTCAAGCCTACCCGCTACTGTGATTTTGGCACTCAGATTTTTAACAATTTTTTCATCGTTTGTTCGATATATTTTATACAAGTTTACCATACACACTGGAACCTTCATTTTGAACTATCATAATATCACGTTGGCACATGTAATTTGATACATTCCAAATGTAATGCTGAACAAAGTTTAATAACAACTGCATCTGTGTCGGATTTCGTATCTGACCGAAGGCATATCGTGTGATGTGTTTGTTTCCAAACGTAACATACAATCGTGTATTACTAGTTAAATTGATTTTAATGTCTGTAGCTTTCGAATGAGTGTATCCAAGGGAGACAGACACCGTTAAAAAATTAACGATCAGAACATTAACTATACTTTTGGCTCCGATTTTACGTGTATTTTCAAATAAATCCGACGCCTTTTATTTGACACATTTCCCAGACCACTTCACAATACTATTTTACATTTTTTGATTAAAATTGATCCAGTAATCTATTTTTCATCATCTCGTTGAGTTGCTTTCATCGATGCTAAGAGTAAATATCAGCGTCAATATGTCAGACGTTTACGTGTTCACCTTGATAGAAACCCTGTAGTCTGTGTATTTGTTCTCAAAAGTATAATTTACATTGTCCTTTTAACTGCCTTTAATTCAAACCTTAAACATGTTTGCTCTTATGTTCTGTCGGACAGTTTTCAAGTGGAAGTAGTTCTTGTCATTGTTGCATTAATTCAATTATTAACAGCAAAATTTAAACGTTCTTTTCACAAAATAATGTACAAACTAAAACTCAATGAGCGGCCTGCTAGATCTTAAACATTATTTGTTTAGTCTACATCAACCTTTTCCTGTTAAATATTATTAGTATCGATTTCCGACGCCAGAAAATCTAAAAGTGACATTGGTTTCGTTTAAGGTATTCTTTCAAAGGAAATGTATTGCAAATACGCAATTATGAGCATATCCATTCTTGTTGCGATTTGGAAACAGGCAACGAGAGATTCGGATATTTTGCTACTTAGATTCGGTCTTATTTTGGCACAAACCAACATTACTAAATTTTCGCTAATTATGCCAATTGTCAACAACTGTGACATTGACTCTTAAACAGAGGTACCTTCCGAGGGTAGTAAAAGCAAAAATTAAAATTATAATTTCCACGAGAACATACATAAATCGACACTAAAGAGAAGACTGTCAAACATACTTTTGTGACATGAAAATTAAAGTATAATTGTACAATATTGTAATAACAGCATGAGACGTATACGAATAGATACGTATATATGTGTGTGCATATATATATATATATATATATATATATATATATATATATATATATATACATGGATGTGTAATTCAACTATCTACTGCGAATGTGTCAGTTAATGTCAGTTAACATATTGTATTTTTTTACCACAAGATTAAATTTACGAGTTTTTGGATTTTCCCTGCATCCATTATTCTCGTCGTCAAAATAGTCTAATAAGGCTTATAATAAGTCCGATACATTAGACTAAAGTGTCACATATTGCACGTTCTGCAATATTTTACGGTCAGAGGAAAACTGACATTTCTACAATGTTAGTCACATTACAAAACATATAACGCAATGATAAGACGATGATCCTAACAATGCTTATAGAGCTTTTTTTCTATACCAATGGTCCCTCATGGAGAATGAGTACGGGATAAGACAAAACTGTGAAACTTAGTCACAATAAACCAATCTCCGTAAAGTTCACCAGACGTTTAAATCACAGTCCGTTGAGACACAACACACTATTAGAGAAAGAGTTATCTTCATCCGCCATTCTTGTTTTATGTCATTGCTTCATCGCACTCTTTTGGTATACCATCGTGAATAGACTTTCATATCAGCCCTCGCTACGGCGATGAAAACATTATACTGATTTTCGTCATTGACCTTGATCTTGTATTCAAAAGCAGGGACCTGGAGTCATGGAAAAACTGCAGACCCCTTGTGAAAATTCATTTACTGCATATATGACAAGCGGGTCGTGAAAGGGATACGAATTTGTAGATATCAAACAGGCAAAGTTTTTTGTCGATTATTTTCTTGTTCATTTTTTTTGCTGTCTTAATTTGTATTTCTGAGCTGAATTATGGAATAAAACAATTCGCGTTTGTAGGGAGTTGAGGACCACAAATGGATGGTGCCACTTTACGGTAAGTCTTTTCACTTGCATGTACAGTGTAAGAATTGTCATATTTCTGGAAACTTTCATAACAGACTCTGTACAAGAAGACATTTTCAAACATGTATCCCAATAGTGGTGTCATCATCGCGATGATACAATTCAAGATTGTGCTGTTCACATTATGTAGGGAGCTACATAATGTGAACATTTTTTGAAATGTATCTATACGATACATTTCAAAAAAAAAAACAAGATACCTACTGGTATCAAGGTTTGAAGGTTGGCAGTAAACATAGACTACAAACAACACAAAATAAAATAATAAGGTTTGTTCTAGATATGCACCCCAGGGAACATATTGGGTAGCTCACTTTGAAAAACTTAGGTGGCTTTGTGTAGAGCAAAGAGTGTCGTATCTGAAACTGAATCTCATGCATAAAATAATAAGGGGTCAAGCTCCATCCTACCTAGCGTCAAATTTTATTACCAGACAAAATGTACACAATTATAATACACGTTCTGGCAATAACTCAGTTTTTATCCCAGGAGGAGCAAAATTATTTCAAACAAGTTTTCAGTACTCAGCTTCGCAGTTATGGAATTGCCTTCCACGTAGTATAAGGAATATTGATTCCAATTACAAGTTTAAAAAAAAAGTTAAAACGTCATTTGCAAGATTCTTATGTCGAACGTGTCAGGAGAGATTTCATTTAATCTTTGGTGTGATTTGCAGAGGGTTTTAGTCCGTTTAACTTATTTTTGGAAGTTCTGGTTTTACTCTCTGTTGTCGGATTTCTCACTTTGTACTTTTTCCATTTTTTTGTTAGTCTTTTGTTAATATGGACCACAGTGGAAATAAGTCTTTCGACTTTTCTGTGTAATCCATGCACAATTTTGTTCATTTTGTGGTGTTTTATGTATCATTTTGTGCAAATAAATAAATAAAAAATAAAAAAAAAGATACAACGGTAAGATTATTTCATTCCTTACAAAGAACATGTGAACAATGCTTAGTCGCAGTTATTGTAGTACTTCTGATAAATATATCATTTTTTGCATCGCCTAAATTGCTTGGTCAGCATCTTGCTTATTATTTCATGTGATTTATAAGTCACATAGAAAGGAACGGTTTCGAAATCTATGCCGGAAAGCAATTGAGATGATTTATTTTCAATTAGCTCCCTACATAATGTGAACAGCACAACATAAAATGTTGCACTGTAGTTCTATACGATACATTTCAAAAAAAAACAAGATAGCAACACAAGTTTTCTCCATTATATCTCTTGTCTGTTAACTGCTTCCTATAACATATGCAACTATACAGAAAATAACAATATTTTACTTCAATGAAGCCACCCGTCTCAAAATGTAAAGAAAAAGGGGACATTACTGACCGTACGTTTACTGTTAAGCTCAGTTCATTTCGCATTGTCAAAGTAAACGATTTACAACAAAGCCATTGAAAACCGATTGCCTCGACAACATGGGGCCATATGGTCCTATAAAATTATGCTATGCAGATGTTAAAAACCAGAAATATAATTACAGCGCCGTTCAAATGAATCACATGATTCGTTACTTTTTCCCGAAAGAGGGGAAGGACCACGTGATGAGAAGCTGTCAGAATGTGATTAAAGATGCATTTTATGCCATGAACAAACCAAGGTCATTGTATCATTGATAGTTCACAACTCTCTATCGGCCAAAATTTAGACAGGAAATTGCAACGAATTCTCGTAAATATTATCTCTGGCGTAGGTAATTGTTGTTATTCAATGTTTCGGCAATTTTGTTGGTCACTGTAGCACGGGTCTGGAAATGGCATAAAGAAAGCAAGTGTTCAGCTATATCTAAAGTCTGATATCGTAGTCTGAGATGTCGAGGGCCGATAAAACTGTGGGAAGACTTTATCACGCTGAAATCGCATGTATGTATATATCAAGTTACGAATGGCTGTGTAAAGATATATTATGGCTATCAGTCAAGGAAAAGACCCGGGGCATAATTACCATCGGAGACTGAATTTCTACATCGATGTCATGCTAATTGAAATTGATAAGGGAGCTTTCTGTCGCGCACTCTTTCTAATAAATCTTTATGATTCCTAATTTGTCATGCTGCCATAAATTTGAATATGAATTATTCAAATTTAAGCGTTCAGTAGATGAAGTAAAAATGTGACAAACATAGTCTTCACCGGCATGAAATAATCGTTCGTCGTGACAACAATAGAGGCGATATCGTTGTATATTTCTAAATGTCATAGCAACGCTAATTAGACATGAACAATTAGCAATTTGTCGACATTGTTATCGAGGTACAAATCACGTGACCTGGACATGTTTAGATCTCTGCGGAGCTGAGTTTTAAAGTATAATATTGCGTTGCACTTTGGTACGAAACTTGATACAAGCTGACGCTACAATGTGTACCACTGTTGCCCGACCAATCCCTCTCTACGTCCGCAACAATTTAGATCATTAGCTCAACACAATCTCTTCATTGCAAATCCAACGATGGACATCAAGCTGAATGAAGAAAAGGCCCGATTTTTCTACCAGTTGTATGTCACAACCATGACATATGAACGACACAGCCCAGGACTGAACTGAGCAAAACATCGTAGATTTTCAGATGACAGCAGAAACTACGAGGGTCAATTATTGCTCTCACCATAGACAATGGCCTTCCTCTCCACAGTTTATGCTCTAACTAAGTCACGGCAGATCCACGATAAAAGCAACACATAAATCATATTGTCGACCATTATCAAACCCTGGTACACTGCAGCGTCATTGATGGCCCACAAAGATAGCAGATGAACCACTATCGACCCCCTTATAATATCTATAATGAGATGTTAGAAGACGGTAAGGGACTGGTCAGTTTCTTCAGCCTGGGGGGGGGGGGCCGGTGGATTCATGGGGGGGGGGTCACCCTGTTTTTGACTTTGGTGATAGGGGGGTCACCATGTTTTTGAAATGCCCAATAGGGGGGGGGGGTCAGTGTGTTTTTGATTTTGACACAGGCTCATCATTGCCTAAAATGCTCGTGTCAGCCACAAAATTCATCATTCAGTTGTATTTTTCAGCACGCCCTTCGGGCGCGTAACTTTAATAATCAGTCATATTTTTCAGCACGCCCAACTTTAACATATCAAGCATACATACATCAGAGATATCTGTATGTTCAATATTTTTCAGCGTGCTCTTCAAGCTCATTACTTTAATATATCATACATCTTTCAGCATGCCCTTCAGGTGCATGACTTTAATATACAAGGCATATATATCAGAGATATCAGGATGTTTCATATTTTTTGGCGCGCCCTTCGGGCGCCATACTTTCAGAGATATCTTGATGTTTGCTAAGTGAAAGTGTACCATTATGAAATCTGCATTTCATATGAAAAGGATGACAAATTCCTGATACTTTTCTGTTCTCTCTGTGAGAATTCAGTATGAGAAAGCAACATGCACAAATATTTCACAATATATATTTGATACAGTGACTTATTTTAGAGATAGAAAAATGACAAGATATCTTTCCTTCTCATTGATGCAATTATTTTCCTTTGTTTCATAGGTTTTCTGTAGAAAGATGCTTTTTATGAACAAAATAACAGTTAAAAAAGGCAGTTTTTGTCATTATTAGCTGTGCTTTTATGGTTTCAATGTTACACAAGAAAAGGTCCTCTCAGACACTGTACACATCAGATTTGGCTAAAAAAGCTCTCTATGGCTCCTCAGTAGATTTAATTGGATGCTTGGCAAGTCTTAACACCCATCAAAGTTTTTGATTCACTGCTTTTTCCTCTTTGATATTAATGATTGACATCCATTTCTGTACAACAGTTCAGGACATCTGGTTAAGCAGAGAAAGTGTGAAATACATTCACAGCTCATTCAAAATGTACTGTATTTAAACTTTAAGATTGACACTTTGAAATTCCTATCTTACAACTGACATGTCAACAATTTCACTAAAACATAGAATGACTATTTAAAATATAAATATATGTAAAATGTAAAATATAATATATATATATATATATATATATATATATATATATATATATATATATATATATATATAAATTTATGTCCATCTTTTGTTTTACCTTTGTCGCGCCCGGGGGGGGTCACCCTGTTTTAGAAATTTGGAATAGGGGGGTCACCCTGTTTTCAAAATTTGGAATAGGGGGGTCAGCCACTTTTTGACGTCGGCAAAAAATAATCCACCGCCCCCCCCCCCAGGCCGAAGAAACTGACCAGTCCCTAACCTGCAGAACCGCGGAATGTTTCTAAGTTAATGCTTCATTCACTGTCTGTAACCTGGCTAGAAGCGGATGCTGTTCTTATAATCCAATTGTACAGGCGACTGAACCGATAACATCGTAAAGCTCAGATTTACCAACAATGGATCGCCCCGCTCATCCAGGAGCGCAAAGTTTGGGTCAAAGCTGTGTATAGCATGCTAACAATTCCATCTGTCCATTCCTTCAGAGGCGTCTGTTGTGAAAAATGTAGGATAGACTGATCCACCCAACCGTCTCGTAAAGCTACCTGTGATGATTCCGCGATCCGTTTCTCTACACATCTCTTAATTTGTTCAACAGGTGCGTTGACCTACACACTGCGGGTCAGTTAGGAAATGCACTTATCGAATACTCCATTTTGGACAAGGAAATGTATGGAAAGTTGTTTATCAGCTTTCCCATTTGAAATCAAACTCGTTCTCACCTAGCTATAGGTGAAGTCCAAACAAATTACAGAAGAAAATTACAAACGTGGACACTGTGGGCGACTCGTTCCCTATAAATAATAATAGCCGTATCAATAAAAATGTGATCCGGTACAAACTGAGAACGCGACTCTTTTCTGGACATAGGGAAGCAAGTATTATTAGCGCTCTCAGAAAAGCAGTCGGTGTAAATTTCAGCAAATGTTTTCTCTCGGTATAGATCAGCATTTCATGTTATTAGAAAGTTTGGCATGGTAAAAAATGTCCCGACGCTACCCGCTTAAATTGAACTTCTCTGTATTGAGTTACGACAACACACTCATACACACAAAAACACATAAATATATACGTTATACAAACATACATACATACATACATACATACATACATACATACATACATACATACATACATACATACATACATACATACATACATACATACATACATACATACATACATACATACATACATACATACATACATACATACATACATACATACATACACATTTGTATCTTTAGCCTGGCTGACGTATTTGATACGCAGTATAGATATATCAGACAAACTATCAAACTGCTAATGTAATGTCCCCTTGAAGGTCTACGTCACTCTCCACGATGCGTTCATGTTGAACAGATCTCTATCGTAATCTTCAGAATCGATGAAAAAACTCTCATGTACGTAGACGGATACGTTTATAGCGATAACACAGGAGCTAGAACAGATTTGAAAATATAACCGTGACCTAAATAACACGGGTAGACATTGCACTATGCGTGTAAAGCATGCTGTAACACATTTCTCAGGAAACAGTGCACCATGTTAGTTGACAATATGTTCCATAGGAAGGAATACTCAATTACCATTTGGAAATTTTAAAAATTAATTTGCCAGATGTTATTACATAAGTAAGTTCACTGCCATGTTTGTCAGCGTCTCGCGTTAATGTTTCGCAAGCCCGAAGATAAATTGACTTCTGGAGAAGAATAGCGTATTCGCTAAAAGCGCCTCGAGTGGACACTTAGCTTCGCCTCTATAGCAACGTTTCTGTTTCATTAACACGATCTTTAGAGTTGACAGCACTGACTGTGAGTTTCCATCGCCACACAAGTGTAAAAATAGAATGTTTAGCTTTTACTCCGACTCAAATAATCTTTATTGCATTTTTCCGACCAAATGACGATTATTCGATCACCCTCTAGGCTATATTTCATCTAGTGCGCGCCGCAAAATTGAAAGGCTTAAACATTCGCTTAAACTTTCCTCAATGAAACTTGAAACTATTCCATTTAGAAATTAATAACAACAATCAGAGGTCACCTTGCAAAATTGGGAACTAGAGAAACAAATAACTTAATATTTATCGACACTTGTAATTGGCTGGCATCCCTGTGTTAACTCTACGGAAAAATATTGTCCATTTTCAGAAGACAACTTTATCTACTCCACGACTTTCAAACTGAACCCAGAAAAGTATCGGAAAAATTAAGTCTGAATTCCTGTCCCCTAGACGCATGAGACCTTATGAGACTTACAGCAGTGTTATCTTTGTAAGCGTTGATTCGCGACATCCTGTTCACGATGGCAGAAGAAATCATCTGATAGAGTTTTTAAAATTCTGAATCGCATCCCTACCGTAAGAATCCGATAGCGTGATTTTAGGGTTACAGAGCACTGAGTCGATTTCATGAATGACGCCTGGAGCTCTACGTGGTTGCCAAGAAATATCTCTAGGTTGTTCAGAATTGTCTAATGTTTTGTATTACGCAATAAAACACAACTGACACATGCACTTGAAATAACAAAACAATGTGTCTGTCTTTTGGCCGTTTTAGCCGTATAGAGTCCAATACGTATAGTATAGCTGTTTCTCGTTTTTGCCAAAGTCATCGCTCAGATTTACTACTGGCTTTAATGCTTACATAGACCATTATCTTGTCTTTTGACTGCTTCGGACTAGTTGTTAAATGACCGAGAAAGCCATAAAGAATCTGCTCCGTATATCGCATAAGATGATTAGTGGTTATAACGGTTGCGTGAACGCTGTCACAGGATTCCTTTCGCGGGACTGCGGATCCAACAGACAGAGACATGAATGATACCCATAGATAGGCGGCCTTCATTTGTATATTCTTCCTTCCCGATCCCGGTAAATTTCACAAGGTATTATGGAAATTTACTCTCACCCACATCCACTGCGAGCTACAGAATACAATTAACGCCTTTGATGGAGTATGTGTTGTTTCCGCATTTGGACTTGGTGTCTTGTAACAATGTAACACACGTATATCTCTGCACTGTGATATGTTCAATTACTAATCCGTTATAAATGCCTGCTTTACGCTGGTGTTTTACACCGGTGTTTTTTTTTGCTATGAGCCCATCCTGAATACCGTGCCCTACTAAAACACTGCAGTAAAATTTACCTGTCCCACATATTACCACGCCAATAAACATATGAACAGTTTTACCTGATAAGCATGTCCATGCCCACTGATTCGAGACTTCTTTGCACTGCCTTCCACGATTTTTCAAGGCTAAACTTCTGCCTTGCTGTCAGCGGTAATCTGGCGTCGACCTGCTGGGGCGGAGGAGGGTCCAACAGCGGATCGCATTTAGCCGGGCGATCCGACGCCGCCGACGACGTGCATCCCATGATTTACGGACCAATACGACTGTCGTCGATTTGTTAGGGAACCATCACTGAAACGGAGTCGTCAGGGCCAATTTTCGGACATCTCGCTGACCGGATACCATCCCTCTACAGTGTGGAGAGAGAATAGTCCAAACAGCTGTTGTTTGTTGTATTTCAGACTAAGGTAGAGATTAAAACGTTCGCTGGTGAAGCTATCAGTCAATGTTGGCAATCAAACAACGAACCACGATTGCAGTCACCATGACAACTCCCGCATAAGTAAATGTCCCCGTTTGATTGAACCACAATCCCATTCATAAATTTGAGAGGTCGTACTTTAACTGGAAAGTGAGGCTGGCTCTTTCTCAAGGACGCTGACAACAGAGAGAGGAGCTCAGGTATCTGTAGGACTGGTTAGACTTTGTTAGTTTCACCTGCCGTGGGAGACACGTAGAACGAGGTTTGCTCTTCAGCGAAAGACTGCAATTCCATTACTGATTTGATGTAGAGGTCGAGTCAGGTTGTGCGTTCATAACTCTTACCTTAAACATACCTACGGTAGAACACACGGCAGAAGACACGAACACTTTCAGCTACAAAGCCTTCGCTCGTCGAATGCGATCTGTCATCATGCATTCGATGGTTGTTTTACCGTGTCGCCGAATCTAACGGTGTGAACAGTGAACTCAATTGTTCAGACTCTGCCTTAAATTGACAGTTATTCGCACTTAGGCAAAGGCTACATCACCATGCCAACGGAGTGAATTCATTCGTGAAATACACGGCGGAAGGGCGTCGAGTTCAGCGAGCTGGTTTGTGGTCTGCTCTCAATGACAAGTTAGCTTGGTTATGCCTACGTCTAACATAATTTGCATTTTATGTAAATCAAATGATTCACAGTGAATAGCAAAGAGTTTATCCCAAAGAGAGTGTGGTTGTGTTTCAGTTAATTCAATTCCCTCTCAAACACCGACATAAATACATGCAAAGTACGTGCCAGATGCCATAATGACTAGTAACCATAGCAATGGTGCGATAGATGTGTTTTTATACCCTCGGATTTCAAGTCCACAAAACGGCTTGCGGGAATTATGATGATATTAAAATTTGAAATTCTCCCCGCGGTTATTATGAGCTTTCTCAGCATTTTAGACCAATTTAACGATAAATTCGAAGAGGATCACGTTCTGACATAGGTTCGTTCACCTTCGACTCCCGCAGGGTTCGCTTTAAATGAAAATTCAAATCAGACGAATACGCTTTCGGACACCGATTGCGAATCGTCAACGCCGACAGTGTGGCGATATTTACATGATGGCTCATCGATACAGGTGTAATGAACAATGTATATGAAACAACCATATGGACAGACTCACAGAATGAATTCTAATTAACCAAAGCCCTCGGTTTAATTTGTTGTTAGGCATAGTGTTGTTCGTGGTTTCACATCTATTTCAGAGATTTCCAGTGAAGGTTTTGATAAGAGTATATTGTGTTGTTGTACAATTTGGATAATTGCTCTATTGATGTCTTCAGCGTGTGCACAGTGGCCAGCATCCCATCAGCTCTGAATATCTAAACAGTCAGACAAAGCATTCATAAATCATGTGCAGTAAACACGTTAGTATCATTTCAGTCCGTGATTGACATACGATGCGACAACGTTCCCATGGCGACATGAAACGAAGTGTTTCGATTGTATGAGCGATTTTTCCCTCTACATGTCATGTATAAACGATTAATATGAAGGAACGTCATGCTCGACTTTTTTTCCCGATTGTAATGGCTTCACACTTGAAGCAAGGTTTTGTTTAGTTCAGTCGTATTTCAAGATTTTATGAGACTGTATACATTCTGTACAAAGCAACAGCTTAACATCTCGAAAAAACAACTTTAAGTGTGTTTGGAGTATGCTGAGAACACTTTACAGCTTAGTGAGCCTGTCTATTATAGGGGGAAGAAGTCAAATTTTAGCATTTACTCATCGTTGATACCATGTAAATAACACAATATTTGTTGGAAAATCTAGGAAGGCTGTTAAACGCTGATATTAATCGCAATTTTATATCATGTAACTATATACTAATTTCTATAAATTCCCCTGTGAGGTGATTTTTATTTCGCTGGTCAATGGTAGTTGCTATTCTTGATGCAAGGTGTTAATGATCTACAAACGACTGCAATTGCAATATGTTCCTTGGCTTCTCATTTGCCCGTATAGTGTTACAGACGCAAGTAAACAGAAAACCACTCATTCTTTGTCGAAGAAAAATAGAAAAAAAATATGAAGTCCTAGGAAAAGACAAAATTGATGGTTATAAAGAGATTAAAATTACCGGTTTCATCCAAAAAATAGACCATGAAAATTTATCATTATATCGGTTACGGCACGTGCACGATAACTGTGATGAAATTCATGTGTGCCACTATTGCATACTAAAAACCCATGCGGTTTGTCAGTCTGTTAGACATGTTTGTGATTTCACAACTATTGAATAACTTTTATTGGTCCACCACTTTTTTTTCAATGCCACCATCTACATATGGAAGACAAGTGTTATTCACGCGAAAATTATACTGCATATCACATCAAGTGTCTTCATCAGTGGACTTACAACCATCGCCAAGGGACCAGACCCAGGCAGATAGTTCGCCATGGTTAACAGGTTTTCAAATTTAGAATGACAGCTTATGTGTAACTGTTCAGTCAGTTTTCAGTCTGACTTTTTACTCGTAAAGTTGTATACTACTACACAAAATTTACTGTGTTGCTCGTTCTCAAAGTACAATACTCATAATTAATGTGAAAAGAAAGCTCCATGATATTACTTTCTAGTGTAATGGACAGAATTCATTGTTGGGCTGTTGAGTGGTATGTTTCTATAACTGTGGTGACTGCTTCATCGTATCGTGCTCCAAACGAAAGTTTTGCTGAATAAAACCCTTGAAGATCTTTAGGAAGGGCGTTGTGTTGAAAGCGACGTTTTAACTCTATTCTTAAATCCATGTGTACTGTTACCATTTGAAACCATGATTTCAGCTAAAATGCGTATGCCCGCAACCGTGTTGACGCCCAAACTCGGAAACTAAATTTTCAATCATTAAGCGTGAAACTTACTTCACCAGATTAGAATGAATCCATGCTATGAAATTAAATATATCATTGTATTTAATATATATTATACTGGTAAATTTCTGGTGTGGAATACAAACAAAAAGCGTATTTTACTATAATGTTAATAAACATAATTATGTTAAGACTTGTCACTGTAGTTGAAATTTACTTCTCTTCTGCCATGAGAAATATTTTAGATATTGTTCACAAGTATTGTACAGTTGCTCATAAACATGTGGTGTACACAATGCTTCTGAACAAAATCCACCATAATGTCAAACGGGATCGTCACAAAATAATGATCTGTTCGATTCGACTTGTCATAAATTCGAACAACATCTGTGTCGATCTTAACAATTTGAAATGTAAGTATTTTTAATGATGTTGTACACTCAAGTGAATTGTATTAATCGCCAACAGGGGCATATTCAACGTGTTTTGAAAACAACTATCACCCATAAAGGCTGCAAAACTAGGGTAAAGAACCATAACACAAGTGCAATCGACGAAATTTTGCAGAATTCTCCCTGGTTGTGATATTTTCAGGACATACATACATACATACGCACCAATTTAAGTTCCTCATTTCCACATTTATTTAATGTATTGTCATAGAGGCACCGTGAGATGTGGGGTTTCGGTGAAGATGCGCCGCCAATACCAGTTGATTTGACAAAATAATCAGCTTGAATTGTTATGTAAGCAAATATCTAACACTGCAATCATTTTAAAGCCGATGGTGATTTGTTGTGTAATCCTTGTAATGCCCTCACTTATCAACGTGATAGATGGCCCCTTGCCCGCATGCGCACTCATATTCCTTTTATGGGCCAGTGTGTGTGTTCGTGCGTGCGCACAGAGATAAGTACTAGTAAATCATTTGAGATTTTGCGATATACAAGATTAATAGTACGGAGAGAGAGTACAATCGCCTTGCGTCGATTTCCTAGCGAACGATACCTCGGTATTCGCCCGAAAATTATAAAGGCAAACGCGTACAGTGGACAAAAGAGGTATGCAGTGTATGTGGAATGTCTTCCGCCTGAATATTCAATGCCCATGGTGATATGATGGTTGAATATAACGACTGAATTACTCGTTTTGCAGTTTCCTTTGAGATACTGGTTTTTCAATCCTCTATTGACTGATTTGCTTTTTTTTTGAATGACAACCTTTGTCAACAACCTTCCTCTTCAACCAGTACAAATATTATTCCCGTACGTGGTTCAAGCCAATCGTTTCTTTTGTCTAAGAATCTTGTCATCATGGTATTTGGCCTCCGATCGTTTTTCAAAGAAGGGATTTAATCACAGACAGCTCGTTGTGATGTTTAGAAGTGAATCGAAGTAACTGTATTGCTTTCCCACTCTCGAAGGCACTGTCATGGTTTCAACAGTGATTTGAATTGAGATTGATCATTTACTGTCGAATTCTTCGATGTAACACTTTGCCATATCCAAGGCAGTCCATTTATGAGTTTCCTTGTCTGGGATTTTCACTAGTATTTCGTCCAGACACTTTAATTGAAATGCTTTAATCTTTTATCCGATATAGGCCACATTTCAAAGGCATACTTGCATTTTCTTAATGAAATACCGCTGTAATGATTACTTCACGTTCTCTATTATGAGTAAAACTCTAGAATTTCTATAAACTTCAATGATTACTTCTGTAAGCAAATAATCAAATAAAGCGAGGTAATACTGTTTTGACGTAGCCGATATATTTGCTATCGTTTTTTCCCTTACAACTTTTCAGTATTCCAAATTATGAGACAACTTAGTAAATTTTGTAAATAAAGCGGTCACAGTTATCGGTTTTTAATTGCGGGCCATGATTTCAAAACTGGACAGCCATTTTTATTAACTTCTCATAATACAATTCTGTGTACTTCATCGAATCTGAACGGTGGCTAAAATGTTTGTCCACGAACATTCAGTTTTCATTTTATTTGCTTTTTAACCAGTGGCGTCTAAGTACTTTAACAATGCGATCAGAATACATATCGCTTGCATAGCGCCCTCTGCGGTAGTGATTTCAGCTTTGTACACCTGAAAAGCCAGTTGGCAAGGCCTATCATAACGTTGCAACGATGAGGGGCAAGCATGCCGTTTGGGTGAATTGCATGTTTCAAAATTTACCGACAAAACAACAAAACACTTATCAGTAAATAAGACGGGCAGAATCTTACGTTTTAATTTTAGCATTCACGACACCTGTTCTTTTTTCTTGTTAGCTCACGTGTGTAAACACGTGGGCTATTGTCATAGCGATGTCTGTCTGTCTGTCCGTGTGTGTGTGTGTGTGTGTGTGTGTTAGTGTGTGTGTGTGTGTGTGTCTGTCTGTCTGTCTGTCTGTTTACACGATAACTCAAAAACGCCTGAACGGATTCGAGTCAGATTTGTTACACAGGTACCATATGCTACTTGCAAGAACTGATTAGATTTTGGTTAGTGTGGCTTGCATATTAATGAAGTTATGCAATATTGTTTTTTTCCGTACAATGGTTTCCCTATGGAGACGGTAATGACAGTGTAGACATATATCAAGAAATACTGCACAAAATTTCATGAAACTTTTCACAGATGACAATCTCAGAACATTATGATGGTACTGTGAGTGTCATGTCAATTACCTTCTCATTTGCATATTTAATGAACTTTTGTTATTAGTGAGATAACTCTGAAATTCCTGCACCAAACTTGATGATACTTGCAACAAATATTGATCTGATATATATCTAATTATACTTAGAAGCATTGGGCAGTGTCAAGTTAATAAATAGGTCATTTGCATATTTTATGAAGTTTTGTAATTAGTCATATAACTCCAATATAACTTGACCAAATGTGATAAAATCTGCTGCAGATACTGATCCGACTGATATCTAATTGTAGTGTAAAGCATTAAGTAGTGTGAAATTAATTAAGGGTTCATTTGCATATTTAATGAAATTGGTAATTAGGTATATAACTCTGAAATTACGGCACCCAAGTCTTTGAAATTGGGTACAGATATTGTTTTAATAAATATCGAATTGTACTGAGAAGCATTTGGCAGTGTAAAGTTAACAAATAGGTCATTTGCATATTTTATGAAGTTTTGTAATTAGTGATATAACACCAAAATAACTGCACCAAATGTGATGAAATCTGCTGCAGATACTGATCCGACAGATATCTAATTGTGGTGTAGAGCATTTACTTGTGTGAAGTTAATTAAGGGTTTATTTGCATATTTAATGAACTTTGTAATTAGTGATATTACTCCAAAATTACAGCGTTAAATATGATGAAACTTGCTACAGATGTTGATCTGATAAATATCCAATTGTACTGAGAAGCATTTAGCAGTGTCAAGTTAATAATTAGCTCATTTGCATATTTCATGAAGTTTTATAATTAGTCATATAACTCCGAAATAACTGCATCAAATGTGATGAAAACTGCTGCATATACTGATCTGACAGATATCTAACTGTGTTTTAAAGCATTTAGTAGTGTAAAGTTAATTAAGGGTTTATTTGCATATTTAATAAACTTTGTAATTAGGTATATAACTCTGAAATTACGGCACCAAATTTTGTGAAACGTGCTACAGATATTGATTTGATAAATATTTAATGTGCTATGAATCATTGAACAGTGTCAAGTTAATTTAGGGATTATTTGCATATTTAATGAACTTTGTAATTTGTGACATTAATCTAAAATTACAGCATTAAATTAAATGAAACGTGCTACAAATGTTGATCTGATGGATATCTAATTGTCCCATGAAGCATTGAGCAGTGTCAAGTTAATTAACAGCTCATTTGCATATTAAAAAAGTTTTGTAATTAGTGATTAAAATCTGAGAGTACTGTGCTATGTTGAAAAAAACCTGCTTCATATAGTGATAACATATATCTTATTGTTCTGTGAAGCGTACTACTATTAATGAACCTGTTGTAAAACACGTGAGCATATTCAGTTCATATCTGGTTTCAGTATTCTCCTTTAAGGTGAACTTACAGACTAGTATAAAAGTACTTTCTTGGCATGCTTTGAAAGTTATATCAACAAATAAAGACCCATGATTAATAGCTATGTGGAATTTCCGAACTGTAATAATTCGGCAATTATTTTTCCTATGAAGTTAAAGTCCGCGAGTGAAAATGATACCTTGTATAATTCGGTCCACAGCGAGTTCTATATGGTTAGAGTAACTTTCATTTCATTAAAACACAACACAAGATATTTGATAATTTAGACAATGTAAACAATATGATACACACACTCTAATCCATGTCACAGAAGTCTCAATAAAATTTCTGCCGGTTCTTCTAACTTTGAAATTGGTGCAAATATCGTGTATGTGAACTTTATGTCTTAGGCAATAAATGATGTGAAAACATATCTTGCTGTTGTGTTCTCTGCAAAACCTTGTGTAAGTTTTGGCTCAGAATAATCGAGCTACCAATAATTCAACGTTTAGATTTAAACCGTATGCAATGTTATTTCGGCTTAGATGAATTTAGATTGGCAAAATTCAGCCTCGCACATTAAACATATCCTACGACCTGTGCACGTACGGCTTTGGACTCGGATATATTTGGCTGGGACAGGAAGTCGATTACAAAGACATTTTGCTTCGTGAAAGTACAGAAGAACTTGCTTTAACGCTTTTAAATAATTGGGTATTTTAGTACAAATAAGCTATTACAGAAACCGAGCAAACAAACAGAAAAGAGACTGTGTCGTTGACAAATCGAACGACATACGTGTTACAATCCATTTCTAACAAATGGCTGCCAGGGGACAGTTCATATAATTATAGTCTCATAGTTATACGGTCGTTTTCAGTCTGCTTATCGCGAGGGGCACGGCACCGAAACTGCACTTATACGCATGTTGAACGATGTCATGCTCGCTCTCGATAAACACCATCATGTCGTCCTGGTTCTTTTGGATTTGTCAGCGGCATTTGACACAATTGATCATAACATTCTACTGGGTAGGTTACGCTCTCGTTTTGGTATTCAGGGGTTGCTTTAAAATGGTTTGAATCCTTTCTGAAAGGTAGAACACAACAGGTCTCTGTCAAGTCGATGTTATCTAACAAATGCATTTTAAAGTACGGTGTACCTCAGGGTTCAGTATTGGGTCCTGTCTTGTTTGCTTTGTACATGACTCCGATTGAGGATATCATCACACGTCATGGCTTAAATTCTGTTATATATGCAGATGATTCTGGATTGTACATTGCTTGTGACATCCTTACCAGCTCCACTATTGTTCAGCGTATAGAAGCATGCGTCGATGAAATTCGTAATTGGATGATGTCCAATAAGTTGGCACTTAATGACGGGAAGACAGAGGTTGTCTGGTTTACACCCCGAAATTGTACGGTTGGTTCACAATTTGGTTCTATGAATGTACGAATAGGTGAGGCCACGATTTCGCCATCCACTGTTGTACGTGACCTTGGTGTAATGCTTGACTCGTTCGGTCTCATGGACGAGCATATTCGCTATGTTTGTAGGGTGGCATCTCATTCACTTTGGCGGATAAGTAAAATTAGAAAATTGTTAGACCAGCCCAGTGCTGAAAAATTGGTTCACGCTTTTGTCACATCGAAGTTAGATTATTGTAACTGTCTACTTTTTGGCCTACCTGCATATAAATTGAGCAAGCTTCAACACATTCAGAACTCTGCTGCTCGTTTGGTAACTGGACGGAAGATGGGCCATTACATTGATATGACATCTATACTCAAGGAGTTACATTTGCTCCCAGTAGAAGAACGAATCTGTTTTAAAATTCTTTGTTTGGTTTTTAAAATTGTCCATCAAGATGAATTCGTTCCAAATTACTTATCAGAACTAGTAACAATTGAGATCCCAGTACATAATACCAGAAGGAGTGTCGGTGTAAGATTGAATCCCTTTTCTGTCAAAGATCACGGGAAACAACTTTCTAGAACATATGGTGACAGAGCTTTTAGCGTGTATGCCCCTAAACTGTGGAATAGTTTGCCACCCGAACTTAGGATGATAAAGAAATCCGCTCTTTTTAAGAAGTCTCTTAGAACCATTTTTTTCGTCAATGCTACTGTTGACTTGGATATAACTTTTACCTGCATGTTTTATAGTTTATTTATTTTTTATCATTTTTAGTGAAATTTTTTAAACTACCTTCTTTGCTGTTTTTAGGTAGGATCCTTTAGTCTAGATTTTAGCTTGCTTGATTTTATCGATTGTTTTTAATTACACTCTTTCCTCTGTGAGTTATTTTGTATTTTCTGACTTTATTTTAGTTCTTCCAGTAATTTTCTGTAATGTACAGACCACTGAGACAAGGTGTGTAGTGGTCTTTAAACAATATATATATATATATATATATATATATATATATATATATATATATATATATATATATATATATATATATATATATATTATATTATAATAATTATATTATATATACAAAATATGTTCTATTTTGTCTGGAAACTCTTCAAAACTTGGAATTAAATGGTTGAAGTGGTCACTTTGTGTATAACATATTATGTCTTTGCTTAAACGGATATTCTTTCAAACTTATATATTTGACTAGGTCTGTATCAGAAAGACCAAGAGAGTTTTCTCGGCTGTCTTCTGACTTAAGGTCTTTGAACAACATTTTTCGACAATATTCTTCTAAGTTTAAATTTTCAAACTACAAAATAAACGTCTCATTTAGGAACAAACAGTTTTATCGCGAAAGTAATATATTTGCTTGAGTGAGTTTTGAATTGCTAAAAGAACCCATTCATTTCGGATTATTATTTAAATTTGAAACACCCCAGGAAATATTTGTTTGATCCAGGAAAAGGCAAAAAATATAATGAAAAGGTAGTGTAAACGATGTAATAAACAATATTCGGAGAAACGGAGATAACTTTAAGTCTTCTTTTGTGTAAAATTTATCCACAGGTGAGTGACGAATCACCCAAAGTGCCAACCCCTTCAACCAAATGAACCATAACATAAACGACATTTAAATGACAGGCACCACCCAGCTCAACATAGCATATTACATTTTGAGATAACATCTTGAATCTAAATGGATAAAACTCCATACCACCACACTTCATGGCCTCAACATCCGTAATTGAATTCCCCATTCTGATATCTGATTAGCATACGAACAGCGCCTCCTGCCGCTTTCTATCTAGGGCAGAGATACACCTATCACCGTGCCCACTTACTATACCGCTTCACATGAAATGAATTGGACATTCTCATCGTCTTTGAATCCACCACAGAGTTATGTAAGTTCCTGCCGTTTCTTAATATATAAATCCTTTCTTTCAGACAGTGTAACTGATGACGCTCTAATTCTTTGGAGAAACATTAACTTCAGAACACTGGGACCACAACAATCAGAGAGGTTGGGTGTTATTTTCATCATTCGATTTCTTTGCTCAGCGACCAACTCCACAAGGGGATCTCCTGTTCATCAAATTTGTTATTGATGAAAAAATATTTGCTTTTCATTTCATACACAATGTTCTTGTAAATCCAATTGATCACAGCCATTATTCTTATGATCAACGTGTGGCCGTACGCCCCAGCACCCAATTAAAATAATGTAAATGTCACCTGCGATAATTTGTTGTTAACACTGCATTGAATGACATAAAGTTAATCCTTATTCCTTTGATTCATTAAAGACATCAGAGTTATTCTGTTGTTATATAACTCAGACGAACTATTACAAATAGAATAAATGGAAGTATGAAAGCTTTCTATGATCTTGAAGGCACAGAATTGATAACAACATTTGTATATGTGTATGGAATGTTGCTATATCAGACCATATATTTGTGTTCACACGTCACAACAATTGCTAAATGATCTTAGTGTGATTCCGTTGAAATGTTAAAATTACTACAGGCAAATTTTTTATTCCTAAACTCGTAGAAGTACTACCTTTCTAAATGTAATGAAAATTGAAATGTCATCAGTAATAAGTTTTCTGCTAGATTTAGTGAAAACGATCTTCGGTAATAATTCTCCCGCTTGCTGTCTACATATCCTCTGCAATCTGTAGGTGAATGGAAATAGCGCTATGACCCAAGTGTTCAGGGAATCTCAAATTGATACATCACCCTTTCGCTGTATCTTTGATGAGCATTATATTGCTATTCATATACTTTGAGAAAAAAATTATAGATATGTTAATATGTATCTGATGCGTTGGCGAGGAGTTGTACACGTCATCTTTTAGGGTATGACCTATCTGGTTGGCAATAATCGAAAGCGTATATGTCACATTCAAATGCTGTTCTCTGTGCCGAACTATAGAGGGCGCGAATGTCATCGCACAAACAACCTTGAAATGCTAGCCCGC
This sequence comes from Ptychodera flava, assembly GCF_041260155.1. Lineage (NCBI taxonomy): Eukaryota > Metazoa > Hemichordata > Enteropneusta > Ptychoderidae > Ptychodera > Ptychodera flava. The sequence goes on along the minus strand of NC_091941.1, from coordinate 38,585,078 downwards.
ATAGGCCTGGAGGTGTCTGTCGGCCTGTATGTGGCTTGTTAAGTACTTGAGTTGGAAACTGATTAGACGCAATCATGATTCACCATGTCTAAATTTTTTGGTCAGAAAGTTTGACACCTCTTGGATTCAATGATCAAGCTAACAAAACCCTCCTTGAGCCATCCATAAAGTCGGCTGAATGTCCCAGTTGTCTGGTGTTCAACGTGATCGGGGCATTTCGAAAACATTTACACCATGCGCTTCAAAATGAGCCCAAACAAGTGGTGTACCAAAAAGTATTGTAGAAATTACAGAGTCCGAATACATATTCTCGAGGCGCATCTTACCTTAAAGAATCTTAGCAGGAGATTATAGAAATGTTCATCGAGAACGACGACAAGAGTGTTTCACACAATGTAAGGTGTTTGGTAACTAATATTCAGAAAGCACTGGCCTCGTACAGGTTAATGTTTTGTAAAATTCTTAGCGAGTATGAAAAGAAGCGTTTATACTGCACCTGTGATTTTAACATATCAATAGATGTACTGCCTATTAATTAAAATCAATTGAAATGGACAATGCTGAATACCCGAAAGCAAGTTGTTATATGGTTATAATTCTGCTGTAGAGATACCTTGGTTTCACAGGGAACGTTAAGGTTCTCAATGGTATCACAGGCTACCGCAGAAAGTTGAATATTAATTTTTTTGACCATATTTACGCACAGAATGAAAAATTCTTGTACAAAAGAATGGCATGCAGATCTTTGCCAGGTTTTAATTTGCACAATGAATTTGAATACTCACTTTAGCTGGAGAATTCTCTTAATTTTGAAAGATATAACGCAACATTTGTCCGACTTTTGTAACTTTTTTTTGCGATGGAGGCCCCGCCTTGGAATTGTTATAAATTTGACAAACTATGTCTACCATGAGGTCGCTATTTGTTCATAATCTTGTATTTTGCATGCATTAAGGAATTCTGACCAGGGAAAGGGGTCTTGGTGATTTCAATAATGAGACCCGGAGATGTCGACGCCGGGCCAGTAAAACCATTTTAGCGATAAAGGAAAATAACCTTAATAAGTTGAAATGATACATACTTTTACGAAGACAGTATTTTGATTCATGGCACAAAAAGTATCTACTGTCCTCAAAGTAGACACCTCAAACTGAAAACTGCGGCACAATAATAAGTGCAAACAAAACAAAGAAGTTATCACGGTGTCTAAGACTTAATTGATTAGTCACACTAACCTCTTCCACCCAATAAACTACTCTTTTACTTCGTAAGCTGACAATGTTAAACAAAATATACCCTAACATTCACATCCATTAATCATAAGAGTTGACATTATGTGTTTAAGCTCAGCCTTATCTTGGTCTGAACAAGACTTCAGGTTATCAAATATTGCCTATTGAGGTATTTATAAGTTTATTTGTATACCTAGCAATGCTCATTAATACACTCTGCAAAAGTAAACATAATTTAGGAAATGCTGCATGAGATGTCGAACTGCACCCAATATCATGTCATGCATTATCGGTCAACTTTGTTATTCTGTCCAGTATTTCATAGTTTTATGTGTTTTTGCTGTCAAATTTTTCATCTAATTGGATTTTAACTGCTTGATGATATTATAAATAAATTATGAATGAAAGCATTCATAAAAACTATGAGCAGAGATAAAACCAGAAAGGCCGCGTACTTCATCGGCAGGTTTTTCAACATACAAGGTGACTTAAGATTTCGAACGATAAACATCCTGATGAAATTTGTATAAAAACAAGACGTCATTGACAATATCTGCCGACTGAAACATCCCATCTGTCATACAACAACATCTACTAATGCTATCAGGGCAGCAGTATGGTTAAAAAAACAGGAATTCTGGAATCGATTACCTTTTGTCTACTTTAATCAGCTACTCTGGCAGGGTAAAACAATTTGATTACAAACCGTCACCTTGACTTTGAAGAGTAATTATAACGACTAACTTTCATCAGGTCTGCAAAACCTCCAAAATTGCAGTAAATGCCGCACTCCTAAACAGGAGTTATCATTTCCTAGATTTAGTAGTTCTTGTTTCGAACAAATTTACCGTTTTTACAACAACAACAACAACAACAACAGCAGCAGCAGCAGCAGCTGAAGCATATTGTCAAGACCAATTTTCATATCCATGGGTGTGTTGTTACACAGTAACTTTGTGAATCATTAAGAGATGCCCCGCGTTGAGCGAAGTTTGACCATACTCTAGATTGCGGCACGGCATTACTCTAACGTTAAAACATTAAAACAGAATGTGACGTCGATGAGAAGCATGCGGGGTGCGTGGAATATTTGCTTGGTGAGGCAGAAAATTAAAGTATATGTTGTTTCCCGGGTAACTGTAATCTTTCGTAGGTTTTGTTAATTGCAGAACATTTTGCCATGAGCTCCGGTAGCTTAGACAAATGACAAATTGATCAATTCTCTACATTGTGGCATCTCAGAATTCCATGAAGTCACCACTCCAAACATGTCTGAAAATAATTTTCGATCGACAGTTATGGTAATTTCTTGTACCTTTTTGTTCGAAATCCCGATTAAAGACTCTCTCTGTGCGTGTTGATGAATATGAGTTTAGATACGACCCTGCACCATTTACAATGTGCAACCGATAACCATCACACTACTTCTATACGATACTCAAGTCACAAAATGCAAGCGCGACGATTCTTTGGCGGTAAGGTGAGGAGACACAACACGATATTAAAGTTACAGATATCTTATATCAAGAAGCAAACAAGGTGTCGGCAAACTATCGCCACGTCTTTACGACAACGGGTAGAACGCAATATGATTTTTGTGCTGTTTTTAGTGTGAGAACTTGAAGAGGGGAATAATATCAGTGCGGAGATAGTTCTGAGAAGTTTAATTTTTTTTTCACTGTGTTATTGTTCACAAGCGTCCGTCAGTCTTGACAGGAATTCACCCGTCAACGATAGCACTGTACACTCTGCAAAATGCATTGTGTTTGCAAAGCTACTTTATAAATAAAAAGTCTTTCGGGGAAAATTGCAAGAAAATTTACCTTTTAATTATTGTCCATTTAAGACATACTAATAAAAAAAGAATGTTAGTATCTCGTATTTTGTGATATTATCTGAAGTCAATGTAGGGATATTATCTGAAGTCAATGTAGGGATTTTATCAGAAGTCAATGTAGGGATTTTCCTATTGCCCTGTATAACAAGGGATGAGAAATGCGCCGGTCGTTGACATATTTCTAAAACCTGAAACAAGAGTCTGTTATTTTAAATGGGTTTTGATCAATTAAATTAGCGTATTATCTATCTAGAAAACCTTGAGATAATTGTCATCATTTATCACTAGGAGTAGTATGCGATTAATAAGTCAAGCAAATGAATTTTAGAAAGCACAACTCCACTCAATTGCTCTGGCATAGGCACACCTAAAATATCGCAATGGCCGCCAAAATTAATGTAAAATTGTTGCCTCATGCTTATGAAAGGTTTACTTTATTTTAAGCTATAAACCTATGTCCATAGAGAAATAATTGTCGCAAAAAGATAATTTTTTTGAATTCGGACTATCATTCTTGGTGCATACATTTTCACATTAAAAATAGATCTTTAATGATGCAGTAGAATTATCATATTCATTAATTTGTTTGTATATTATTTTAGCACAAAAATGACACTCCACTGAGCAGAAAAAACAAGGTTACAATTATGTTACGGATGATCGCCAATATCGAAGAATTAATTTTCTTGTATCAAAAGTATAAATAATCAAGAAAGCTGCTGCGTACGTCATGTATTTTGTTTTGTAAAATTTTGGAATGTAAATCTATAAAAGGAAGATAGGAATATCGGATAAGTGTAAAAGTTTAAACAAATAAACTCGACAATGTACATCAAAAGTCAGTGGAATCATAGAATCACTGAAGTGACATTTTACTGGATTAAATTTATTTTAGTCATAGCTAACGACAGTTTATTGCAAAGATGTGACTTCGGGAGCTGAGTACTGTAAGGTTACAAAATACCACTCATATGAATGACCCCGTCAGTGTTGATTATTCCAATTGGAGAGGATAATTTTACCACAATCACCTACAATCCAATGATATGTCCCCAAGATAGCAATTTTTTTCTTGTAGCAGATAGCAATGAATAAAATCTGAAAGTTTGTCGCAACTTAACTTTCAACAGGAAAATAACAGGTATTATAGAATCTACAGTAAAGATAAACTATATAAATGATTTTACAAGAACAAGGATTTGGTTTTTCGTCCATTATCTCTAGATATGCCAATTGCGTGGATATCCTTTCGGGAGAGAACATTGTCTTAGCTTTTGAAAACATATACTAAATCAACTGAATGAAATTTCAGTCTTGTTATCTGCATGTAGGATGTAATAGAGTGCCCTCTACTGCTGCCTGTGTTCAGCACACAGATGAAGATGGTCACGTAACTCTCACTGACTGACAGAGATTAAACTTCCCGAAGTATCCATCGTTATAACATCTTTGTGATTCTCTTGGTCACTATTAAGACCTGAAAACTACCTGCGTAGAACAGTTACACATAGCAATATGCTCATTTAATCCACGGACTATGACGGCATCGGCCGTGCCGTGGGAGGTGGAGTTGGTTGGGTATCATCCTGGTTTTTTTTATTTTGCACTCTCTTTTGTGTTCAGCTATTTTGGGTTTCTTTACCGCTGCCACTGTTAACAATGCTGCTTACACCTACATGACAATGGTATGTGCCAAACAGCCACCTAGTGAAACAAGCACTGCAGTATCATAGGAGTTGGACCATTTGATTTCGGGGGGTTGGTGAGAGGGGGTCACCATGTTTTGGAAATACTCAATAGAGGGCCAGTGTGTTTTTCATCGTAAGATGCCGGCCCATAGTCTCATTAAAAGCATCGTACCAGCCACGAATTGCAATATTCAGTTGTAATTTTTGCGCACCCTATGAGCGCCTTACTTTTATATATCAGGTATTCAGAGATATCCGGATGTTTGCAAATTGAAACATTTTCGCCAAGTGTACTCATCATGGTGAAATCTGCAGTTCATACACAAAGCATGGCAAAAACATGATCCTTGACTGTTTTCTCTGTATGAGAAAGTACCACGAGCTAATATTTCATATTACATTGACACACAATCACATATATAGTTCCACTCGTGTAAGACGAAAACGGCGACATTACTGATTCTAATAATTATCACCCTATTGCCATTACCATGTCAATTTCCAAATTGTATGAAATCATCATCGGAGAAAGGTGTAAGCATTACCTTGGCACACGTGACCATCAGGTCGGCTTTAAAGAAGGACACTTAACAGGTATCTATTTCTTCTGAAAGAAGTTATCGAATTCTATAAACGACATAATAGTCCTATGGTTCTCGGTCGCCTTGATGCCACAAAAGCACTTGACAGAATGAATCACTTGTCATTATTTCATAAGCTGATAAAAAGTCTTAAACCAATGTATACTGTCAGATTGCTACTGTACCGGGTACAGTACTAGTGACCAGGAATTTCACATGTGATGGAGTTATGTCTTATAATACAATTTTCCAGTGCATAATGGCGTTAGACAGGGGAATACTTTTACCCTGGATTTTTGCGTTGTTTGTGGATGATCTTAGCAATCAGCATGATTTCTCCAAAATTGGTTGTTTTCTTGCTGGACAATGCGTAAATCGTCTTCTGTATGTAGATGACATCGTCCGTCTTTGTCCTTCTGCCAAAGAGCTTTGCTGCGGCAAATAGCTTTCTCTTGGACGCCAAAAAGTCGAAATGCTTGATGTCAAGCCGACACGGTGTAAAATTTCCTGTATTCCGCCTGTGTATCCTGATGACAAAATTCTAAAATTTGTAGAGAAACATTTTAAATTGGAAGTAATTGTGAATAACTCAGTGCTAATGTTGATGTCAAACGTCAACACTATGCTGACAGGCGTCCGTAAATCTCATAAATGTTCCACTGGGATAAAGTTCACTCTTTTTCAAAGCTTTTGTTGTTCAAAGTATTGATCTCACTTGTGGAATATTTTTACCAAGAAACGCACGAATCATATCTGTGTACGTACGTAGCCTATAATGATTGCTTCAGGGTCCGTTAAATGTCAAACACCTACTCGATATTAGTGCGACCTTCCTGTTACACGACTGAATGGGAGCCTAAACGCCTTGATTAGTACGGCTTTGTCTGATTATGTTGGAAAAGAAAATACTTAGTGTTAAAGAGTCATTTCCTCCGTAGTTTAATTTATACTATTGATGTTTACTATGTCTTATTCCGTTGCACAGTACATTTCTAATTTCATTTTGAATGTGGTTTAGTATTTTTCCTGTTATATTTCCTTACAGAATTGTATCTTACTTTAAAATAAGTTCATATCCTTTTTCTATGGGCTGGCTCTCGAAATAAAGAGATATTAAAATGATAATGGTAAAATCCAAGATAGAATCAAAGTAAGGCGTTCGTAGTCCCGTGTTATATTCCTGTTAGTGAAAAAAGAATACAATGTACTGAATAAGATTTTTTTGTTTAACAAGTCCATAGCACGTAAAGTCAAATATGGAAATAACTGAAACGGCTATGTTATGACTTTTTTACTTAAAATAAAACAGCATTTGCAAATTTTATCAGCTTTTGCACAAAACAGAAAGCAGTCAGTCCTAGGAAACCGTAAACAAAATTTGAAAGAGTAGGGCTAGCATTTTACGAAAGATTGTACTGACCAGTAATGATGAAAATCGTTCTGAAATTTACACGTGCAAATTTCATATAAATTTTCATAAGTCAAATTTCAATCATCCTTAGGAACCTATGGATTATCTTTGAAAGCTATTACATTAACAATTCTAAAAATAAGATGTGTTGACAAAGTAACAAAATTTAGCTAAAATATTTACATGTTCAAATTTTATCATTGTTTGGTCTTTATTATGATGACATGCCAGAAAATCCCAAGACAGTTTGACCGGTTGACCTCGCTGTTAATTTTATGCAGGAAATTACAATAACAATGCTTGGTCTAATGACGCAGTGCCTTGAGGGTGGGATCGCCAGTGGTATAGGGGGAGGAGTACCTTCCCGATGGTGATAAGTGGTGCGGATTACCGTCGCCTAGGTGACTGGCGTTGCAAATACCTGGACTGAACCCACGCGTGGACTGAACCATTTGGTTTTTTGTGGGTGTCGGTGGTACTTTGACAATAAAGGTAAAGATGCACAGATATTGAGTTTATTGTCTTGTTTATGAGCGGCCAGTATTTCCAACAGCATGAATTACATGCATTTGCCCTAGAAGAAATAAATAATTTCGAATAAAACATCGCGAATCTAACCACATTCCTTAAGCTCGACGTACACTTAAGTGCCCCAAAGAACCATGAAATCACCCGACTTTCGATTGAAGAGATGAGTTTTGCCAAACCGCGTATACAGAAAAAGTGGCAGATGACTTTATTTTTATAATCATAGACAGTATAGCGAGATGTAAAAAATGTGAAAGAGGCTCCCCACCTAACTATCCTAAATGTTTTTTGTGTCGAGTTTGTGTTTGATTCGTTTCGAAAATGTGTTCCTACATTCTTATCCGATTGTGTGTGTAAATAAAAATGTTTGTTTCGCTTTGGATATTTGTAGAGAAGTTTGGATTAGTGTGTACGGTAATGTTTTGTTTGTGTGGGGAAAGCTTATGGCGAGACGCAGCCGGACCTATGTTGTTACAAAAGTTGATAGAGTCGCCCTTTGACGCTTGCGTTTCGAAACCCGGGTGTGGTTTCTCATCAGTCGCGGTGTAGATTCTTTCCTTAGTTTGTGTTTGTGAAAATTTATTTTAATGCATTTTAGTGGTCTTGCTTTTCGATTAGCGAGGCAAGTATATTTATTTTTGGTCACGTTGTGAGTCCGTTTGGTGGTTCGGTTTGTTTGTTCTATGTTTCTTTACTTCGGTAAATTTTGTTTTGACTGGTGTGTCTTTTAGATTTTTGCGGAGGTTTGTGAATTTTTAGGCAATAAGTACCACTGGGGGTACGGATTTTATGTTTATTGGATCAAGATACTCACAAGTATCCTGGTTGATGTGCTTGTTCTCGTACATTTTGATTCATAGTTCGTTTACTTTGTTTACTGTTTGTTCTGGCTTGTTGTGTATAATACTGAGTGTTGCGTAATTGCCTTTCACATTCGAGTACGTAATCGTTTGTGTTGACAATGACGAAAACCCGACCCTTGTCGAGGGTTTTTTTCCCGAAATTTGTCTATTGTTTGCAAGCTGGTTTATCGCGATTCTTTTAGCACGCGACATGATTTGTTTCCTTGTTTGAAAGGGTATCTCTAGAAGTGCGAGTTTAACAGCTTCAGATAGCTTTCAAGTTTTTTGGTTTTTGTTGTTTGTGGAGCCCAATTTGACTTTTCTTTGAATTTGTGTTGTTGCGATTGTTTGTGTCTCACGATGTAGCGTAGTCACATTTTACGACTTTATGTGTTGAAATCCTGAGGTGGTTTTATTCTGTTTGGTTTTGTTGGTGTCCGAATTAATTTTAAGGCCTTTGCCAAGTACTATTTTTCGGAGTTTCATAGTTTGAGCGATGATAGGTTGTTGTTGAATTTCATGTTGTTGTCGGCTTTTCTTTGGAAATAGCTGATTTATTTCCACGGCCATTTTTTCTGTTACGTCATTTTTATGTGTACGATTTTTACGATTTTTGTTATTTCTTTTAAGTGTTTGTGTGTTCTATGTCATTTTATTTTATTTTTTTTTTTGGAAGTTCTCTTTTTGGAGTATATGGTGGCCCTGAAAAGGGCCGCTTGGTATGGGTTTTTGTTAGCGCTTGGCGCGTTTGTTTTGGCGATGAGCCTATAGCTTTTTTATGCTTCTTTTCGCCGATTCGATGTGCTTGGTAAGTAGGTGTTTGCCGCCTTCTTATCACTGTGTGTGCGTACATGGACAGTCTGCATAGCCCTTGAATGTGGTCTCGATTTTGATCAATCCACAGGGCCTCATAAGTGCCTATTTAAGTCAATATTACAGGGTTTTTCTTTCTTTTTCAATGTTACAAATAATCCAGCTGAAGAGCACAACACTTGTGTAGCTGTCTTTTGTGTAGCGTGTATTGGCATGTATAGTGCGTCCTCGTAAATGTGACCTTTAGTTCCGTGACCTCTAGGCCCGGCTCTAGCCATGCCTACTTCCTGCCCTGCCCTCGCTATGCTTACTGTAGAAATATAGTACAGTAAACACAACGACATCTGCACATGTGGCCAGAAGGCATGGCCAGAGGAATTGGCTAGAGGTCACGGAACTAAAGGTCGTATTTACATATTATCACATTCCCCATTGAGGGCGCACTATACATGCCAATACAAGCTAGACAAAAGACAGCTACACAAATGTTGTGCTCTTCAGCTTTATTTGTAACATTGAAAAAGAAAGAAAAACGCTGTAATATTGACTTAAATAGGCACTTATGAGCCCCTGTGATCAATCTTACAATTTAGGAGTATAAATCAAAACTGATAAATGATTTATGTTTTCACATGGGTTCACAAAAAGTTTCGCCCCGGTGTTCATTTTTGGCCCAGGAATTCCATCTACCCACCCTTTACAGAGTAGTAAGCTTATGGGGCAAGTAAACATGGATGCGCCGGTGCGATTCAACGATCAACCTGTATATCGCATCGAAAGCCAACAATTTTACGGCACGGACTATGATTTTATAAGTTTATACACAGTCCCTCGTGGATAGAGAGACTGTGGTTTATATAAAAATTATTAGGCGCGGGGTATTATATATTGACTGATTACTGTAGCTATAGATAGGCTACATTCAGGACGGGCAGCGACGGGCAGTAATTAGTAGGCAAAACAGGTGGTTTTCACCGTGGGCAGAACTCGGTGCAATGATACTGAACATTAATAGTAAGCCTGTCACCTTGAATGTAATGCTATAGGTGAAACAAGGACTTCAAACGCACGATGGTACAAACAACACCACAAGTGAAACGTACACATAGAAATACACGCGTTCCTACGTTGTGCCCACCCGGGCCACGCGATTAAAATATGACTGATACTGCTGGATAGTGTTAATTGGGTCGGTAAACAGTCAATTAATAGTTTAATTGACTACCTGGGTGATTGGCAGGTCGTGTCCAACGACGCATATGCAAAGCAGGCCAAAAGACAAAAGCCCCCAAAGATATTGACAGCTGGCCAGGGGTCACCATGAATACGTAATGACGCTTCACTATGCAGAAACTGCGTAGTCAAGCCCTTCTTAACCGGTCAAACTCTCTTGGCATTTTCCCTCATGAGAAGTCATCATAAAAAACCCTAAAACCGAATTTGAGACCTATCAGACAAGTGATTCTTAAAGGGAAGAGTTTTGAGAAAAAATGACACAGTCACGGAAAAAAATGCAAGCACTGGGAGTTGTGGGAATCAACACATCCTTTTAAGGATATTTCTATGATATCTGTGATATTTCTCATTAAGAGATGTGTTTTCAACACAGTCTCTCCATGTGTTACCATCAACGGTCTCCTCTCACTATTGGAAAAAATTGCAAGACTGGTCACTTTCTCGCAGTTGGTGAGAATCTCTAGTTATTCTAATTGATGTCAGTGAGACATTTGGAATTTTCACTGATGAGCAATGATAAATGCATTCCTTGGTGGAGAATCAAGGATGGTAACAGATTCTCACCGGTGAGACTGGAAATTGTCACCAAGCCTAGTCAGAATGGTATTTACTGGTGAGATTCAACCAGACTCACCGTTCATTGGTGAGGATCGGCTAGACTCATTATTGACTAGTGACAATTAACCAGATTTATTCTCACCAGTGAACAAGAAGTCTGGCTGATTCTCACCAATGCCACGGTGAGTCTGGTTGAATCTCGCCAATCACTGATTGTATGATACATTCTCAATGTGAAAATGACCATTCCCACTGTGCTTGGTGAGAATTTCTAGTCTCACCGGTGAGAATCTGTTATCATACTTGATTCTTACTAAGGAGTGCATTCTCACTGCTCACTAGTGAGAATTATGAAATTCTCACTGAGAGCGTTGAGAATAATAAGAGATTCTCACTGATTGCGAGAAAGCGTCTCTTTCTCGCTCCAGTCTCGCTATCTTTTCCTATAGTGTCTCCGCTTTACTTAGCATGCTAATTGATTGCACTCTGTGATCACTTGACCAAGCAACAGACAGTAGAAGGGGTGAAGGCTACCTTCTATTTTCTATAACCAAACACTGCTGTTAGTCCATAATATTGCATAATCGCCTAGCGTGTTGATCGTTGAAAAATACTGCTATTGTTCCATTAATATTAAGCTTAACATGTAGAAGCATCAGTGTATCACGTTCAGATCAATGGCAGGTAACATTAAAACTCCCCTCTTAAGTGTTTGGTTTTTGAAAAAAAATTTACTATAACAGAATGTTTAAAATATGACATTATGATTTTATATATATATATATATATATATATATATATATATATATATATATATATATATATATATATATATATATATATATATATATATATGATATGAAGTATGCGGTTCGACTTGTCCGATACAAAGTGTTCAATAAAAAATGTAGAGCGGGATATATAAGGGTTTCTGGAGAATTTATTTTAAAATTTCATCTCTACAACGTTGTTTCGTGAGTCGCCAGACGCATTCGTCAGGAGACTAGACTGGAGTGAATCTATATGGGGTACTCATCGCTGGTTACGCAGAAAGTGGAATTTTGGTTGAGATTGACAATAAAAGATCAATAAAATGTAAAATCAGTTCTCCAGCAACCCTTTTATATATATATATATATATATATATATATATATATATATATATATATATATATATATATATATATATATATATATATATATATATATATACTTTATTACCTTTGGCTCGATGGGGTATATATATATATATATATATATATATATATATATATATATATATATATATATACTTTGTTACCTTTGGCTCGATGGGGTCACCCTGGTCTTGAAAGTTTGTATACATACATACATATATATATATATATATATATATATATATATATATATATATATATATATATATATATATATATATATATATATATATATATATATATATATATATATATATATGGCTCGAATTTAGCGGTAGTCCCGCGTCCACAGACTACCAACTTTTCTTGGGGCTACCAAAATCCATGAAATGGTAGCCCACACGGACTGCCAAAGACCGGGACATAAAATTCAGTCAGTACTTGGCGTGCGATGTCCAATATCTGAACTGACATACTTAAATATCCGGCACTGGAAGTGATGGTGAATGGAAACGCATTTTCATTGCATTTTTATCATAATGTATGAATGACGGGCAATGTGCCTCCTCCCTACAGCCCATGGTCTATTTTTAGCACTGCTACAGAATGTCTAGTCTCGACGTACTGAGAAGGTCGTGTTCATGACGACTATCAAAATTTTCATGCAACTCTCAGTGAGAATGAAACAAGATCAGCAAGATGTCATAGATCGCCAAACTCCAGAGTATCACTGTCGTCCATTAGGCCAAAAAACATCGTTTCTGGTCACCGCGTGCGTCATTTCAGAACCTGCGCGTCATGGCATTTTTAGGGTTACATACTGATCAGTACTTCTATCCTTGATATCCCTGTTTGCATGTCCAAAAATGCTAAACAGAAAACTGAAGTATTATGCAGCCAGTGATAAAAGAAAATAACTGTTGCATCATATCAATAGTGCCAAACCAGCATTTTAAAGAAAAAAGATGGAATAAACGAAAACCGCGTCGCTACATCACTTTTGCTGAATGTCAAGGACCAGAAACAATTTTTTTTTGAGGGGGACCTTTTACCCGTTTCCTTCTGGTACTAGGTGTAAGTATTCACAACAAATGACTGGAAAATTCACTTCATGAGCAGAATCTTGAAAAATTGCTTTTTCTTGTCTGGTTAATGAAAAAACAATATCCCTCAACTAAAATATGGATGGGTTACCAGCCATTGTCACTGGGCTACCAACTTCAGAAAATGGTAGCCCGAGTGGACTACCAGGGGAAAAAGTTAATTTCGAGCCCTGACATATATATATATATATATATATATATATATATATATATATATATATATATATATATATATATATATATATATATATATATATATATATATATATATATATATATATATATATATAGATAGATAGATAGATAGATAGATAGATAGATAGATAGATAGATAGATAGATAGATAGATAGATAGATAGATAGATAGATAGATATAGATATAGATATATAGATATATAGATATATATGTGTGTGTGTATATATATATATATATATATATGTGTGTGTGTGTGTGTGTGTGTGTGTGTGTGTGTGTGTGTGTGTGTGTGTGTGTGTGTGTGTGTGTATATGTATATAGTTACCTTTTGCTCGGTGGGGTTATCCTGTTTTTGAAAGTTAATATAGTGGGGTCATGAGGGTGGCGCTCGGTCACTTTTTGATGTATGCCAAACATATCCACCGACTCCCCCAGCCCGAAGGAACTGACCAGTCCCTCAGTCAAAACTGTTTCGTGATTATAGGAGGTCATTTTCATCAAATTTAACCTTCTGATATTTTATTGATAAATATTGGAAATTGGAGAGAAACCCAGCAAGATGCCTTCTACATGGATTTGATTTCCATGGCTACGATTGTAATGCTGTCTCCAATACCACGCCATGATTCAAAACCTTCCTGCACAATCAGGATACGTCTGAGGATGGCGGTAAATGTTAATTTAATGAAAGCATGATTTTGTTGTACAGTTTATGTCTAAGTCTTATGCAGTACGTGGATATTATCATGACCGTGTCGATTTTTGTGATTTGAATGCTGTATATCGACCGTAGATAAAGAGGAGGAAAATGAAACTTTATGGAGTACTCAACATTGCAATTTATTTAAAATATGTTTTGTTGCTTTTTGTATCTGAAAGACTCCGAAGCATTCAATTATTTCAAACTTTAAAGTCAAATTACTGAAGTAGGACATGACGCCCTTGGATTGTAACGATGGTCATTGAGATCAGTTTAGTCTTTGTTCATTGATAAATAAATACATGAAGGAGTCTGTAAACAGAGCGTCTTACCACGTGTAGATTAAAAAATAACACAGACACAGATCAATTTGTTTTTTCAGGGAAATGATATATTATACTGTCAATTGGTAATGAAGTACAGCAATCAGCTAAATTTCAACTCACTCACCACAAACTAGCGTCGGTTATCTTTTTATCTAGCTTCAAAGTATCCAAAGTTATTCTATGTGTCGTATTAATATGGTTATAACATTTTTTGTATCCGACGGATTTCAAAATTATGCCTCAGACAGAAAGCAAGGTTAACCTTGTTTGGTAACTATGCCAACCACACAGAGAAACAAAACGTCAAAAGGTTTCTCAAACGTCTAATAAGATTTCAATCATTCTCCTTGCTTCTGTTTCTGGTGTAAACTTCTTTACAAATCTCAACGGGAACGACCTCATCAAACAAGATGCAAGTCTTCGTCTCGAAAGACCAACACAATAATTATTGACTCTTAAAATGCGACAGTTCATGGCCCGCGTAATTTGAGGTCTACTGGGAAGGCTTGTAAACGTTACGGTCATTGATGACGTCTTCCTTGCGATTCGTTTCATGGGAAGTATTTGATGACTGTCACGTGTTCACGTGATGTGTGAATTATCAATAGAGTCTTTTGGAACAACGCTAATTCTCTAGACATTTCTAATCTACAATTGTCGGCGACAAAAGATCGCAACAATATGAAGCAAATGAATACAATTATAACGATTCAAACACGGCTAAAATACCAAATAATCCAAAATTATATACTAACCATAGGAACAATTTGCAAACAATGACAGCTTTCCTTGTCCTATCATAAATACGAGACTGCTGTTATTAGCTACCTTGTGTTGAATATGACATCATTAGCACAAGTATGATTTGGGGAGTATGACACCTATTCAGACTGTATTTGAAAGATTACGGTGAAATATCATACTTCTGCGAATGGATATGTCACTTATCAGAGTAAAACAGAAACACTTGAATGATAAGTGAAAGTCAACATGTTTTACGACTATCCATGTGACGAATCATTCGGTCAATTAACTTTTGAAGTTGAGAACAATGTCCGCTGTGCAATCGTTTGCTGGTGCCCCTAAGAATGATATCACGTTCACTCGTATTGTATCGCTGTGGAGTTATTTCTGTAGGGGTTAAGAGAATCGTCGACCCTGCCATCGTCTGAGCCAATCAACAACCCCAGTTTCTGCCAGGTGATCCTCCCTTCTCCCCCTCCCCTGCTCATTAATTGGGAACGTCAAGTGAAGAGAACCTCTGAGACAGGAAATGTCGAAATAATTGATATCTCACAAGATCCGAAGAGTTTGGTCATTGAAGATTACACCGTGTTAACGTATAAAGGAGTGAATCAAACAAACAGCGTGAGATAAGTTGTTGGTATTTGCAATGGGATATCAACTTCAACATTTACTGGATTTTTCTGTGATTTTGTGTACAGCGGGAATTGTCTGTTGCCATCGTGTGAGATTTGACGGGTAAGCCATAACATGCTGATCTTAATGCACAAGGCAAGTAGTTTCGACGCTGGTCGACAGTAAAATGCCCTGTGATCTAACGTATGCATTTGTGTGCGTGTGACGGTGTGTGTTCGTGTGCATTTATCTATGTGTTGCAGTAAGCTTACATTTTACGATAAATTTTCCCATTATGCTACCTACTTTACCCTTAACCATAGTCTGAATCAAGTCTGTACAAAGTCAGTGAACTTTGTATTTGTGGGAAAAGCGATAGTGCAAGGCATAATCACTGTGGCTTTTACGGACAGATGAAAACAGGAGAAAATCCCCACACAATATGAAGTGATACCATTCAACATCTGGTGCGTTTTGATTATAATTGGTTGAATCGCGCTTATTTCAACACAAAAGCCAATTAAGTCGTTGATATCGAATATTTTTATGATCGCAGATTGATAGAAAAGTATTGTACCACAGTACATTCGTACTTCTCGCACGTTTTAGGAATGCTGCGGTCATTTTCATGAAATTTGTAGGCCCTTTCAGTGTGTTTTAGTTTTTAGTCGGCTTGAAGGCTTTGACCTTGTCAGTGTTACATGCTATAGCTAAATGATTTGTTGAGATAATTGCGACTAGAATCAGTGAGTTCTGTAGCACACACATTACATGCCGTAGACATCATACGGCCACTGATCTGCCCTGTGACAGAATATCAATGAACTTTGTGATGCAATATTTCACTTACGGACTTCTGAAAGAGGACATTAGACATTGGATATCAAAAAAATGGACTGATGCAGGCAAACTGTAACTTCCCGATAAGTTAATATCAAGCTAGAAATGGAAAATAGAATTTCCCCAGAGTAAAAGGCAATAATGTGATTGATCACAGAAACGCGCCTGTCTGCGGTTTTGGGTAACACGTCGATTTTCGAATTGGCGGAAAACTGCCATACAGCAGGCCATACTTCAGATCTACATATTCAACCTGTGTGGTTGGTTCTTTAAATTAACGTTGTGAATCTACACTTTTAATATCCTATCTTCTTGTTGTTCCATTAGCTCACGCCAGTGTTGACGAAATACATGTAACACAGGTGGTTGTACGGTAATGAAATTAAGTAGTAACATGTGTTCTATGCCGTCACGCATGATTATAGCCCGGGGATGTCTCTCGAAATTGACTTTTACTCATGCAAAAATAAAAGATTATCATTGACGCATAATCCTTGCATTTATCGATAAAATATCACTTTCTCCTTTATTGGGAAACTTAACCACTCTGATTGCGCTAGCGATAGTCAACACTAGTGGTCAGCAGTCTGAATTGCGGGGAAATGGCCGTGGCGGAAATGACTTAAGAATCATCAACCTGTTAAATTTAACCTGTTATTTTCTTAATAATTATGACAAAAATTACACTGACTTTTTGTGTGATTTCTGGTTTAAGCAAACAAACTGAATTTTTAGGGAGTCAAATTTTACAATCAATGATTGGAGGTGGGGGGGGGTCAAATTTTACGAAGGTTTTATGGAGTTACGGAAAAAAATTGACTGTGGAATTTCACCGAAATATTGCTTGATTCACCGTACATTGTAGTCTTTGAGGAAACTATTAATAATCTTTTTTTAAAAACAAAACTAGTTAAATGTTTATATTCACAGACTCTTGATTATTGATATTAATATACTTGATTAGACAAGGGTGGTCACAGGTCCATGTGTGAGCAAGATATTTGATTTTGGATTTCACCAAAAATGTTGATTCTAATCTCTATACAGTATGGTCCGTAAGGAAACTATGAATATTGTGTTACAATACAAAACCAGCAAAATATGTGCTTTTATAAAAGTTTGACAATTGATGTAAATGTACTTGATGAGGATCTCATGTTTGAAAGAGCAGATCTGAAAAACAAGTGATTATTTAAGTTCAAAAAGGATTCTTTAAAAGTTTATCAGTCAAATGAGAAATTATATGTTAATTAAGATATATTAATACGGACTGTGACATCTTGGGGAGGGTCGCTGTTTTTTGTTCATGAAAATTGGGGAGGGTCACTCTTTTTCTTGCAAACACTTTTGAAGGGCCCAATTTTGCTCCCAGGGCCATAGGGTGCAAAGGGTTAATGAATCAAATCTGATGAATTTTTCGGCGGGGGTCAAATTTTAGAAATTTAATGTGAAGGGGGTCGCTTTTTACGTTTCATTTGTCGTTTACATTCCTCTGATCCCCCCCCCCGTAAAACGAATGCTCCCTTAGGCCCGCTTATTGTAGCGATGAACAAACTCACTGACATTACAATTAAAATTATAGCATTCTGTAGTGTAATAGGACATAAAATTGCAACTAGTTAACAAAATTATATCTTGTCCGATAGATGTCTAAACTTTTGTATGTGTGTGTGTGTGTGTGTGTGTTTATTCATACAGTCATACTTATCCTTTTTATTAGGAATATACTGCTCTTTGGTTAAAATTTTATCAGACCAACAAACAACACAATCAGCGGAAACAAACGAAATTCTATGTGGCTTTAAAGCATAATTTAAGCTTTTACTGATTGGTATTTCTTATACATCGATCTCATCAATCCCTGGCGTGTTCCTTGATACATAACATTAAAGTGTACATTGTAAATTGTGTATGAAAGCATTCAAGCAAACGCTTACCGAGATCAGTCTTGATGGCATCGCTTCAGCGTAGATTACAATACAGATATTTAAGCATGTCTTGACTCTTTCATTAATTCGTAACAACAACTGTGCGTTTTAGTTTCACCAATAGACATCAAAACTCTTACAACGTTGACTACGAACAGAAATTGTTCTAACGTTCTCTAAAAAAAATTTCTCTTTAACTATTCATAAATTAGCTTGTATTTGAATGAAAAGTATTGCAAGTGAATTTGGAGTGCATTTGGTCAAAAAGGGAACATACATCTTTACAAATCTGTACACAGTAATTTATAAACGTCGCTAATTAAAAAGCATCGCTTCTGACAGTTACAATTACATGACAGAATAGCATTTCTTCAAATTGGTGGTCCCAGCATGTTGTACAAAGTTTTCGCTGCGGACCTTTGGTAAGCATCTACGTTGTTCTCATAAATAGAATCAGTTGTCAACTTCCGAATCGTGAAAAGAAAAAGTTGAGGGCACCTTGAAAATATTTTCATTGTCATAACAACACACGTAGAGTGAGTACAATTGACAGTGTAGCTTCTGCTGCGATTGATCAAGGCATGTATTCTGACGAGCAAGAAGAACGGTAAAATTTGTTGACAAAAGCAGTATTATGGCAAGCACCAGGACACCTTAATATAGGATGTAAAAGGTGTATCCATGACAACAATTCTCCAGTGAACAATCGTTCTACTATTTATCTGATGTATAATGAATAAAGGGACTCTTAGCTGCATGAGAGCCGTAAAGTCGAGGACTTACCAACTATCACACATTATGATATCAAGTAGGCGCTGGGTTGGTCGATTATAATATGTCGCTTTCGTTTTATTGTTGTCTTCTTTAGCTGTCATCTATGCCGGTCTCATATCTACCGAAGTAGCTATGGCAATGAAGTAGATTTTATGACCCGACGCTGAGGAAGTACTGTCATAGGGGACCCTTTTACGCGACCACATACTGATACGAATGCCATGAAAGTATTGCCCTGGAAATGGTTTTATTTTATCTTCAATGCACACTTGCCTTATGATAAAATGACCCGAGAATGCCACATCTTTTCATTTTTCTCCATACATCACAGGTTTCAAGTCCTTCGCCTGACTGCTCTGAATTACCAACATGAACCTTTTCTCATAGATCTCCTACGTTCGGAAAAAGTAAGTCTCGTTGGTTTCAACACGATTTGAACTAATTTCGGAGAATAGGATCTTTTAGTAGTTCAGATTTATTGAAGTGTTAGGGTGCCCTATAGCTGAAAGTTGCAATATTACAAATTACCCATGAAAACAAATGAATTGCAAAAAAAAGAAAGAAAAGTAGATGAGTTTAAATTTGCTTATCAAACAAACATTACCACAATATCCTATTCTCCCAAATTGGTTCACATCGTGTTTTTTCCAAAAATCGTCACATTCTTACAGTGAAGGCAACGATCATGTCACGAAAAATTCCTAAAAATTAATCATTCACTGAAAATATTCAAGTATTAATTTTGTAGGTAGCAAATTTCCTTAATTTGCTACCTACAAAATTAATACTTGAATCATTTCAGTGAATGATTAATTTTTAGTCATTTTTCGTGACATGATCGTTGCCTTCATGACCGTTATTATGACATCAGGATATTTTTGTGATATTGCGCACTCAAAGAGACAACAACCGTGAGCTTTGGCCTTCAAATTTATACCATGAATACTGCGGAATCCATAGCGACCGATGTTAGACATGTCTCTCATATTTTCCTACCTACATTAGAATGAAACTTGTCCTTAAAATTGGACAGTACTCGAACAGTTCATCAATTCAATGATGCCATAGATGGACATCTCTCAAATCTTTTGGAAAAACGAAATTCGGTGTCTTAAACGATAAAAAATATCGTTCCAAACACTGAATTAGTATTTGTGAGTAGCCATTTGTGTATGTACATATATTCACAACTCGATCGGAATTTGATGTCAATGAAGAGGACATCAAATCACCCTTTGAATTGCGATAAGTTACACGAAGTGTCCATTTGATTGCACAAATGATATCCTATCTGTAAAAAGAGATTACCTTTGACAGTAAACTTTTTGAATGAAAGAACCTCATCAAAATTTTGAAGACTTTGAGCATTTTGTCATTACATTCTATTCCTCTATTGATATGGCACCTTCATAGTGACTTTGGTTCAGAAGCTTGTTATCCTCATAGCGAACTAACAAACAGCTCATTGTTCAAGCACAGAGAAAGCTTGTTGAATAAATGCATCCGCTCAATAAAGCACTGTGGTCATTTGCCAGAATAGTTTCTTCCACAAGAAAACATTGTACTACCTTTTATTTGTAGAAATAGCTTAAACCATAGACCCTTTCTCGAGGGTCTATGCTTAAACACAACAACAACAGTATGAAAAAAGGAATTGGAATCTCATCTATAACTACGTGGCCAGTGACCTTTCAGATGATACCTATCAGAAATATCAAGCAGCTGTCCATTTTCTATTCTCTGACCTCTCCTACAGTTTGAATTTTGGGACTACCCGAACGATGTCATGACGTCACCAGAAAACAAAGAAGAGTTGGTACAACTGTTACTAGCCAATGATGTTCTATTTTACGTCTTGATTGAGGATATCCAGCAACTGATTGACGCACAGTATCATGCAACCTCATTCGCAAAGCCAGCAGAAAGCAAATTTGACTACTCAAGATACCACACCTATTACGAGGTGAGAATTACATGAGTATGAGTGGAATACAAAACAGGAGAATAGTATTCGTCAATGCTTTTAACTATGGATGGTGTTTTGTGATATTGTAAATATCATGACGGATGGACAACTCCAATGATACGGCGTTATGATAAATTGAAATATGGTCTTAATAATCGGTTGACGACAATCAAATTCACAAAATTGTGACGTTATTAAAAAAAGTTTTCTTAGTCACACGTTGGACAAATGACATGCCCCCCATGTGTCATTTGCACAAATCGAGCGAAAGTCTCGATTGAAAAACATATGATATTCTAGTTTCGAAAAACTGACAATCCTTTCCAAAAATCATTTTCTGTATTAAGTAACTGCAAAGATCGGAAACGGACATCTCTTAGAATAATTAGGGTACGATATACCAATTATACCAATACACACTGATTCCGCACAACAATATGCGTGCGATTTTGACATTTCATGTTCAGTAAGGATTAAACCTTTGATGTTAACACGGTAAGTATTTCAAGTGTGACATTTGTCTGCTGTCAACGTATGACGTATAAATGAACGAAGAGCCATGACAGGTGAAATTTGATATTGCGCTTATATAGCACCACTTTATTACTATACCGTACCCAGTCCCGAGACCGATTTTTTGTTCGATTCGTCTAGTGTTCAAGACCATTTTTCATTGTCGAGCTTTACCGTTTTAAGATTTAAAGATGAAAAAGCCTTGACACTATTTATTTAATATATTTACGATTTTTTTTTCATTTTAAGTTACTATTTTGTGAGTGTTGTTGCTTCCACTATTTTAGATTGACCG
Organism: Ptychodera flava; assembly: GCF_041260155.1. NCBI lineage: Eukaryota > Metazoa > Hemichordata > Enteropneusta > Ptychoderidae > Ptychodera > Ptychodera flava. The sequence goes on along the minus strand of NC_091941.1, from coordinate 38,563,216 downwards.
ATGGATTCAAGACACTGCTGCGGAGTATCCTCAACTAACCAAGGTTTTCTCTATCGGCCATTCTTATGAACAAAGGATAATGAGGGTTTTGAAGGTAAACAAGCAATTGTTCAGACAATTATTACATGCCACACAAATTTTTGTGAAAGAGTACTTCTTAAAGTTATTACAAGCCACACAAATTTTTGTGAAAGAGTACTTCTTAAAGCTGGACCAAAGCTTGTGGCAGTATTAACTTGTGCAAAATGGTTTAAATAATCTACTTTTCACCTAGCTGGAACAGTAAGCAAACTCCCTGAAAAATAAATTACCACGAGTATACAATAGCTGCATTTGTCTCATATATATATTTTCTATATATAATATATATTCTATATATGTATTCTCATATTCTCATATTTATATATTCTATGTATAATATATATTCTATATATAGATTCTTTCATGGCCTCTGGTTCGGTAAACAGCTTCTAATTTGTTACTTTCGATGTGCTCTCAATAGTCAGACTAGAACAGCTAAAAGCCATGCGTACAGCGAAACCAGGCTCACTTTACAAGCTCGTTGAGCCAGGCTACAGTGAGCTCTGTAACCTCCACAAATGTAATAATCTCCACAAATGTAATATCAACCACAATTGTAATAAAATCAACCACAAATGTAATAAAACATGAGAAAAAATGCCGAGAGGTTTTGACCGTTTGACCTCGCTGTTAATTTTATGCAGGAAATTACAATAACAATGCTTGGTCGAATGACGCAGTGCCTTGAGGGTGGGATCACCAGTGGTATAGGGGGAGGAGTACCTTCCCGATGGTGATAAGTGGTGCAGATTACCGTCGCCTAGGTGACTGGCGTATACGCGTGCCAAAAGACACCTATGGTTGATTTCCTGTTGACCAGTCGGATGGCAGAGTTGCAAATACCTGGACTGAACCATTTGGTTTTTTGTGGGTGTCGGTGGTACTTTGACAATATAAGTAAAAATGCACATATATTGAGTTTATTGTCTTGTTTATGAGCGGCCAGTATTTCCAACAGCATAAATTATGTGCATTTGCCCTTGAAGGAATAAATAATTTTCGAATAAAACATCGCGAATGTAACTACATTCCTTAAGCTCGACGTACACTTAAGTGCCCCAAAGAACCATGAAATCGCCCGACTTTCGATTGAAGAGATGAGTTTTGCCAAACCGCGTATACAGAAAAAGTGGCAGATGACTTTATTTTTAGAATCATAGACAGTATGGCGAGATGTAAAAAATGTGAAACAGGCTCCCCACCTAACTATCCTAGATGTTTTTGTGTCGAGTTTGTGTTTGATTCGTTTCGAAAATGTGTTCCTACATCCTTATCCGATTGTTTGTGTTAATGAAATGTTTGTTTCGCTTTGGATATTTGTAGAGAAGTTTGGATTAGTGTGTACGGTAATGTTTGTTTGTGTGGGCATGGAGTCTCTACTACCTCCATGGTGGGGGAAAGCTTATGGCGAGACGCAGCCGGACCTATGTTGTTACAAAAGTTGATAGAGTCGCCCTTTGACGCTTGCGTTTCGAAACCCGAGTGTGGTTTCTCATCAGTCGCAGTGTAGATTCTTTCCTTAGTTTGTGTTTGTGAAAATTTATTTTAATGCATTTTAGTGGTCTTGCTTTCCGATTAGCGAGGCAAGTATATTAATTTTGGTCACGTTGTGAGTCCGTTGGTGGTTCGGTTTGTTTGTTCTATATTTCTTTACTTCGGTAAATTTTGTTTTGACTGGTGTGTCTTTTAGATTTTTGCGGAGGTTTGTGAATTTTTAGGCAATAAGTACCACTGCGGGGTACGGATTTATGTTTATTGAATCAAGATACTTACAAGTATCCTGGTTGATGTGCTTGTTCTCGTACATTTTAATTAATAGTTCATTTACTTTGTTTACTGTTTGTTCTGGCTTGTTGTGTATAATACTGAGTGTTACGTAATTGCCTTTCGCACTCGAGTACGTAATCGTTTGTGTTGACAATAACGAAAAACCGACCCTTGTCGAAGGGTTATTTTCCCAAAATTTGTCCAATGTTTGCAAGCTGGTTTATCGCGATTCTTTTGGCACGCGACATGTTTTGTTTCCTTGTTTGAAAGGGTATCTCTAGAAGTGCGAGTTTAGAAGCTTCAGATAGCTTTCAAGTTTTTGTTTTTTTGTTGTTCGTGGAGTCCAATTTGACTTTTCTTTGAATTGGTGTTGTTGCGATTGTTTGTGTCTCACGATGTAGCGTAGTCACATTATACGACTTTATTGTTGAAATCCTGAGGTGGTTTTATTCTGTTTGGTTTTGTTGGTGTCCGAATGAATTTTAAGGCTTTTGCCTAGTACTATTTTCGGAGTTTCATAGTTTGAGCGATGATAGGTTGTTGTTGAATTTATGTTGTTGTCGGCTTTTCTTTGGAAATAGCTGATTTATTTCCACGGCCATGTTTTCTGTTACGTTACTGTGATTGTTTATTTTGTATTTAATGTTGTGTTTCAGTTGTTTGTTATGTGTACGATTTTTGTTATTTCTTTTAAGTGTTTGTGTGTTCTATGTCATCTTATCGTATTTTTTGGTAGTTCCCTTTTTGGAGTATTGGTGGCCCTGAAAAGGGCCGCTTGGTATGGGTTTTTGTTAGCGCTTGGCGCGTTTGTTTTGGCGATAAGCCTAGCTTTTTATGCTCTTTTCGCCGATTCGATGTGCTTGGTGAGTAGGTGTTTGCCGCCTTCTTGTCACTGTGTGTGCTTACATGGACAGTCTGCATAGCCCTTGAATGTGGTCTCGATTTTGATCAAACTTACAATTTAGGAGTATATATCAAAACTGATAAATGATTTATGTGATTACTGTAGCTATAGATAGGCTACATTCAGGACGGGCAGCGACGGGCAGTAATTAGTAGGCAAAACAGGTGGTTTTCACCGTGGGCAGAACTCGGTGCAATGATACTGAACATTAATAGTAAGCCTGTCACCTTGAAGGTAATGCTGTAGGTGAAACAAGGACACACGATGGTACAAACAACACCACAAGTGAAACGTACACACAGAAATACACGCGTTCCTACGTTGTGCCCACCCGGGCCACGCGATTAAAATATGACTGATACTGCTGGATAGTGTTAATTGGGTCGGTAAACAGTCAATTAATAGTTTAATTGACTACCTGGGTGATTGGCAGGTCGTGTCCAACGACGCATATGCAAAGCAGGCCAAAAGACAAAAGCCCCCAAAGTTATTGACAGCTGGCCAGGGGTCACCATGAATACGTAATGAAGCTTCACTACGCAGAAACTGCGTAGTCAAGCCCTTCTTAAACGGTCAAAACCTCTCGGCATTTTCCGGCATGATAGTCAACCATTAATGTAACATCCCGCAACCACAAATGTAATAAACAAATTAACCATAAATGTAATAAAACTCAACCATAAATGTAATAAACTTGAACTTGCATATGTGATCATTTGTTTATCAATGCCCTGAGTAAATAATAACTTTAATAAGACTAGTATAATGTTATTGCATACTTTCCTGAAACTAGGTTTCCTTTCCGAAACACAGAATAGAATACTTTGAGAACGCTATCAGAAAACGGCGAGGTACTGATCAAACCGTTAGATGATGGAAGTGGAACATCAGTTCTAGACACTGATAATTACATAATAAGGAAGCGTCAAAATAACTAGGGACGTCAACCTGTGATACCACACAAAGTTTATGACAGATGTCTCAGAACAAATAACAGAGAAATATAAAACCTTATAACAGAAACTTACGACACAAAACATGTTGACGAGAACATATATTTCAATGTAGTAAAAAACGATACAAACACTACCTTGAACACAGTAGAACAAAATCAGACATCCTGGCATCCCTAGTGAAGGAACAAACTTCAAGTGGGACAACATAGGAATACAGACAATCTATCGATTATTCCACACAATTTATCCACTGAAGACGAATTTGAGGCGATCGATTAAGAAAGTACGGCAATTTTCGAAAAAAACGGCGTTAAAGGATCGTAGTGTTTTACAGTCTTCCCCACTCTGGAGTAGAGACTGCACTGACGTTCAGATTACAGCTGTGTCTAGCCATGGCCAATCAGTTCTGTACACAAAACAGGGAAACGTAAAATACATTTTCAAATATGCAAAACACACTAAACACAAACAACTAAGAAATGAATAATGTGTGGAGTTGCTTTCCTTATTACATATATCAATATTTAGGGGCTAATTCCTCGATTGCAACGACAAAATAGATTTATTACATTTATGGTTGATAAGTATTACATTTGTGGGTGTTTTTTTTATTACATTTATGGTTACCATTTATTACATTTGTGGTTGGTGTTTTTATTACATTTATGGTTGATTTTTGTTACATTTATGGGTGATATTACATTTATGGGTGCATTTTATTACAATTGTGGTTGATATTACATTTGTGGAGATTATTACATTTGTGGAGGTTACAAGCTCAAAACCAGGACAGGAGAGTTCCACACCGTGTAGTTGGGCTGTAGACAGTCTTGTATCTCTGTTAACTTTTCTTAAACATGGTGCCAGGAAAGCCTCTGTAGTTATTAGGTACCGCGTTATTTTCCAATCGTGCATACATACTCAATTTTGTTTGTTTGTTTGTTTGTATGTTTGTTTGTTTGTTTGTTGTTTGTTTGTATTTGATAAGCTAAGAATAATTACAAAATTCTTCAAAGTCTTCTGTAATAATAGCGAAATTAAAATACTTGCGCGAGAAGGCTTAATGAAATTAGTCAGTCGGCAAGATTTGAAATTAACCGTTGTTGAAATCATACTACAGAGGACGCGTACACAAGCACTCGACAAGGCACTTACAATTTCCTGAGGTGTAAAAGCCGATCAAATTGATCAAGTGTTACGATAACTGCTTCCTTCTTCACTGATTAGGTGGGTAGCTCTTGGCAAGAAACAAAACCAGCCCTGTGGATACAGAGTGGTATACATGCCCGAGAGTGGATCTCTCCAGCTACCAATATCTGGATGACAAATCAGGTAGGTTTAATCGTTGGATCAATGATGCTCCTAGCGTTGTATTTCTGTCTTCTTTAAAGGATAAATCAAATAAATGTTAAATTGTCGCTACATTTTCTCGCAGATATAAAATGTCATATTTATTAATAGATTCTCTCTGATGTGTCAAGGGCTAACATATGAAAATGGTTTACAAACATTAAAGGACGGAGCCCGTTATTAGAATGTCGATGAATATATATATATATTTTTCCGTCAGGGTTACTGGAAACTAGAAAGATTAAAATGTGTCTCTCCATTGAATACAGCACCAAAATATTGAAACTCGCTTTTCAGGTTTAGCAACATTATGTTGATTCACTCAACCGATAAGCTAGACATAGTAAACTTCACTTTGATAAAAAAATGCATTTTGCATTCCACTTCCTCTGCACAAATTTTGAGCACGTGACATGCACTCCATCCCAGGATGTTGCGTCATACTCTAGTACTACCTGAGGCAACTTGAAGCAGCCATATCAGTCAAATGACTACAATTTCTCTTCTATGGTGTTCAATAAATTATGCTCACCTTTTTGACATTGAAAATATCCAAAATCTTACTTTCCCATTCAATTTATAGAAGATTTTTTGAAACAGCAAAATATTTAAAAAAAACAGAATTCAGGATGGAGTTTTAAAAATCGATGTCATTGTACTTCCTTAGTTTTAGACGACCTAAAGATAGCGTTCCATGTATATATCTGTTTTCCATCTAATATCGTTCACAATGAAGAACGTAATACATGTAACCATCTACACCCATTGTTTCTTTTAGCTTCTGAAACGCTATGGAAACGATCAAGAAATAACGGACCTTCTTGACACATTTGATTTTTATATACTACTAATTACCAATCCAGATGGCTACGAGTTTACCTGGACTAATGTGAGTACGCCCTCTACGAATAAATCATCCATCCGTTTTTTCATAAATTAAAGTGTGATTTTGTTTGTGATGCTGTGCTGCATTCACAAATACCGAGGCTGGAGGAATGAAAGTTTTGGGAGTAGTAGAGTGGGATTCGAACGGTTTGCACAGGGTATCATAGGGGTGAGATCTGAAAATATTTTGGTTCCCTTTTGTTTTAAATTTTCATATTCCACGGTTTGGTGGTAATTCATTGAAAAGAAATAAATGAATAACATTGTTATGTCATCCAGAGTCTTCATATTAATCATAATTAAACAATCTGGAATAGTTTACAGCATTTCATGCCTTTTGAAAAAATCTAAAGTATAGTATTAATACCATCGAATTTTCATAAGAAAATCAAGAAGTAGACCTTGTAACAGGGGACAAAAGCTGCAACATTAACTGCTGATTTTTTTTCAATATTTCTTTTCAATATGTCAACTACAGTTTCTTGCTACATCCATATACAGCATGCCGAAACTCATGATATTAAACTTGTCAGCAAAGTCTGTATATGCATAGACCATTATTAATGATTGAGTTAGAGTCCAAACTGAAATTCATTGGCTCGGGAGTCGTCATGAGCACCATCCCTTGGGCGGGCAACAAATCCCTTGCTAGAGTGTGGTATTATTTAAATGTTGCACAGCTTACTTCTAGAATTATTTTTCTTTATGGCTTCCCGTATTTGCCATTTTGCAAAGAATGCATTGTTCATAGAGAATAACCAAGATGTGAATGATTAGTAGCTAAATTTTTCTGAACATTTTTATTTAATTTTATTTTCATTTTCTTGTCATTAAATTTTTAAAAGCAGGCTGGAATGCTTTCAGCTTGTTAACACAGCCTGAATATGAATATGCTGAAGTGACATTATAATATTTACATTTTAGATTATAGCTATACAGAAATTCAACTGCCACAACACATGTGCTAGCTTGTTGATAAGCTGATTACTGAATATTTCAACATGATAGGGTGCAAAACAAAGGATGTGAGTTGATACAAAAAACAAAAATTATGAAAAAAGACATCAAAATCTTGGTTTAATATTGTTGGTTTAATAAATGTTATAAATGTTTTGCCATATAATAGTGTTTTTTAGGGGGTGAACATACTTGATCATATAGAGGGGTAGGATTTGAAATGTTTTGGGGGAAGATATTGAGGCGGTCTAAGACGAATTAAGATTTCAATCGCCATTCCTCCAGGCTCCCACCCCAGTATTTGTGAATGTAGCCTAATGTTTTGGTTGGGTTACTGACTGTACAAAATATTCATGTGTTTGAAAAGGACTTGCCATTTTGACTAGGAGTATCACATGTTATATACCAATATCTGACCGCAAAATATCTACAAGTAAGAGAAAAGCTCTTTCCAATGTAAAACGTCCTGTGAACCCGGATAAGTTCATTAATCCTCTATTGTAAGACCTTTAAAGTAACTTTAAGATATTTTGTCACGCAATCCTCCTTGTAATTAAGGCTAGGTCAAGCGATCAAGGTTTACCTTTCCATCAGATCTAGAGCTTTCAAAATCTCACCTATGGTTCGTCAAAGTTATGTGTTAAACTATATTTGTAAAGACCATGGTTTTTTGTACTCTTAATTCCTATCTGTCACCGTCGTTATTTTAAACAGTAGTTTTATGAATTAATGTAATTTATGAAATTGGACGGTTTACTAAATGCTCGTCATGAGTAATGAGACATTTCTATGAAATTGGCGAGGCAGGGAGTATGCTCTGAGACATTACCTTGCTATTGCTCGCAAGAACGACAAACGATGCAAAATCCTTTTGAAATAATGCATAATATTGTGGGTGAAGTTGAAGACTTCATGATCGCAATGATCCGACGCTGATCAGTTTTCCTTTCTCCTTTGATCGAACCTCATTGACAGAATCGTTTGTGGCGGAAGACACGATCGAGGAACTATAATTCCACCTGCTACGGTACAGACGCCAATCGCAACTGGCCTTACCAATGGGGAGGTGAGAAACAATTCACCATTTTTATATTCAATATAATGGTAGTCACCAATAATATGGACACAAAAGGGATGTTACACAATGTCAATATGTATGGCCCCACAACATCAAAACAACCACGCATAATTTCCTTAGGATTGACATTTTTATTTCCCCTTGCATGCGTGTGGATTGTTGTAAAAACCCAGGGTACAATTCTATTACCGACGCTTGGCTGTTTTTAAGTCAGATCAACAAGGCTAGTCTTGGAGTTATGCGATTTTCGTATTATACCTTTAAATGCTCACAAATTATCATATTTATAAACATCTTCGAAGTAAAGCGAATGCGTGCCACGGTACTCTCTATGATGGCAATGAACAGGCCTAGGGGTATCGGAGCAGGGTATCGAAGTCGCCTTCCATGCTATTACTGATTTGCGCCCTCAGCGATAAATCAAATAATTCTGATCCCAATTTCACAAAGTTATGAACCATTTCGTAAGTTCAATGTTAACCGTTACCTCTCATTTTCAATTTTGTACGATCGACTTACGTGCTAACAATCAAATCATACAGACACCTTCAATTGAAGTGGGTTATCTTATCAATCAGAAACCATCTACAATAGTTCATAGCTGGTTGTAAAATCTGATTAATGTAGAGCACGGCGACGTGCATCCTTACGCGGCATTCTCTTGCTGTCGCTTCTCATTTTAAGTTTAATCAGATTGCTGCTTACACAACATTTTTGTATCAGGTATCGGTGCAAGTCCATATCCATGTTCGGAAACGTACAGAGGTCAGCATCCGCTTTCCGAGATAGAAGTCGCGAATGTCGTTGATTTCATCACCAAACAAGGAAAGATTCAAGATTTCGTACTCATAATGGATATCCACAGCTATTCCCAGATGTGGCTCAATCCGTGGGGACACACGAAGAAACACCCAGACGATTATGAGACCCATGTAAGTATTTAAAGTCAGCAACGCCCTGTATCATTGATGCGTATGGTGTTGTAGATGCTTCATCAGCCGGAATTTCAATGTGATGTTTTGGCCAAAATATCTGCAACAGAACGTTACAAGGATCGTTGTTGTCCAAGGAGATAATTACTATCAATATAACTACAATGAAATATGAGTACAATTTATGACAATTCGGTGCTGAGTGAAGTACTATTGAACACTATACTAACTAGTCTTTGTTCGGGCTTTAACGCCCTAATGGGTGCAATAATAGCATTGTGTTACTGAATACGCACACAACGCTATAGACTTGACTAGACAAGGTTATCCAATAGTATAGTATAGTATAGTATAGTATAGTATAGTATAGTATAGTATAGTATAGTATAGTATAGTATAGTATAGTATAGTGTAGTGTAGTATAGTTTACTATAGTATACTATAGTATAGTATAGTATACTATAGTACACTATACTATACTATACTATACTATACTATACTATACTATACTATACTATACTATACTATACTATACTATACTATACTATACTATACTATACTATACTATGTCGTTTATTTCACTAGATGGACGTTGGACAGCTATTCGTGGATGCCGTGTTCAGTAGTTACGGTACAGAATATCGATATGGTCCCATTTCGGATCTTCTCTGTAAGTCTTATTTTAAACTTTATTCTTTCAGCTCTCTGGTTCTAAGAAAAAAATCTGTTTCTACAAATTTTCATATATGCTGAATGTTGATGTATGTTGTTTTAATATTTGTACGTGCGGTGATTCAAGGACATGCATGCATGCATGCATGCATGCATACATACATGCATACATACACACATACATACATACACACACATACATACATACATACATACATACATACATACATACATACATACATACATACATACATACATACATACATACATACATACATACATACATACATACATACATACATACATACATACATACATACATACATACATACACACACATACATACATACATACATACATACATACATACATACATACATACATACATACATACATACATACATACATACATACATACATACACAAAGAAAGCTACTTTTAATGTTCTCGTCAGCTTTTCTAGTCTTCTCTTTCTAACTTATTTGAGCTGTATTGATATTTCAGATATCGCGTCAGGATGTACTGTTGACTGGGGTTACGGTGAAATGAACATACTTCACTCATATTCCATAGAATTAAGAGATACAGGCAATTATGGATTCCTACTTCCAAAAGATCAGATCATCCCGACGGCCGTGGAAACATTTCGGGGAATGCTTGCAGTATGGACATATTTGAAAGATAATTTGCTATAAGGAATGCTCACACTTTTTTGTCTGTCATTTTCTCGGCATAAATAGATTCGGAACGTTATTATAAAGTTTATAGAATAAATGGTTTGTGTAGATAACGATGACGTCAACAAAATCCGAGAAAACCTACTTTTGTTGTTACTTTACAGCATATAATTTAGTATTTCGTCTTCAATTTCTTATTAGTCTTTATACGCGTTCTCGATTTCAATAGCAGTAAGTTGTATTGAAAGGCACTGCGATTGTACATGTTTAATAATTCACCTAAGCTGGCCGTCAACAACTTCGGTCACGCTTAAACGTTAACGTTGCAGCTACCACCGTGCAAAAATTTTATTCTAATTTGTAAGATTCATTAAAACACTCAAATAATACTTTGGTCCTTCAAGTCCTTAGACATGTAAAAGTGGTTGGCTTGAAATTTAAAGTTCTGAGGACATTTAAGATTCCTCTATATCTCCCATTGAAAATCACATCATAAGTTTATATTGATCAGCCTTTCTGCTCTGCCTTTAAAGAAGCGGTGATGCAGGCTATACACCCTCATTGGTCTAAACGGGGAAAATTTGGTATCTAGATATTGTTCCTGCAGTTTAAATGCATTTCGATCGAATGTTTCGGTGACAATGAAGTCACGGCTCACAGACGTCCTAAATCAGACAGATTCTACACGTCAGAGTGTATTCATAGAATTATTGATGTATTACATGGCTAGATTCAGTTGTTTTTGTGATAATGTCACCGTACAGACAGCATGTCAGACAATGATTAAACTTTCCCGTAGCCACGTGTGTGAAGACCTCAAATATGCCTCGGTGCTAAAATGCGGTAAGATAGGGGTTAAATCAAGTTTGACAAAATCTACCTCAGGTGAACCAAATTAATCAGGCTAAGTTGGCCAAACGAGGTTCAACGGGATAAAGAACGGACACGCTCTCAACACGGCTAAATGTTAATGATGGACGGCTATCCTATGATGCTCTTATCTCTAAGCCAGTAAAAACATAAATGACGCACAGTTCGGGCTGGTTTCACACGATAAAATGTATCGGCGATTAAAAACTTGATATTAGTAATGCATTTGTCGAAAAGGACTCGAACAGGTGACCAGTACTCAGGGACATGTTTGAGGTCTTAACACACATGAATTTTTTTTCAACAGAGTACATTCTAATAATGTTTTCGTATTGTCTGACCATGGCAGCTACTGTTTTAGATGTATTTCCGTTGTTCAAAAGTAATTGAAATCCAAATATGAACTTTCATTACCTGTAATTATAACTTTTCAAGCATTTTTAATTATTGTTATACTGTTTTGAAAAATACTTTAAAAGTTATGAGTGGACTTCTAGAAATCATTAGTCATCAGTGTGTTCCGTTTAAAGGTTGATTTGCCTTGGGGAGAATAAAAAACGTGCTTGTTGTCAGGAACACAAGTATTTGAAATGCTTTCAAAAGTTACGGCTGGTGTTTCTCCAAAAGATTAAATTTACCATTTCTGTATTTTGTATCGAAACTGATGATGGACAAGCTTGACTCTTCTCACAGTCAAATAGAAGGATTGTATATAAAAGCATGAATCTGCGTATTTGTCATATGTTGAAATGCCCACGATTATGAAGGTAGTTCAGAGAAAGAAAGACACACCAACTATCCTTGATTCTCACCAATGATACGGTAAATGCGAAGAAAACAAATTTCCAACAGCATTCTGTGATTATCTGCACTGTAAAGTTAAGTGTTCAAGGATAGAACACCAATTAAACGCCTTTTTGTAACACTTTTTGAACGCCTCTGGACGTTCAGAAAATTAACACTACGTGTTCAACCAACGTTCAATTTTTGAACACACGTGTGCAGATTTTGAACGCTACGTGTTCATCAGACATTATATTGAACACCATGGTGTTCCATATCTGAACACACGTTGCACAGGAAATGTGTTCAAAAAATTGAACGCTTTTACGCGTTCAAAGGGCTGTAACACTTTTTGAACGCATGGACGCCGTTCAACGATAGGCGTGTTAAAGGCTAGAACACATGAAGCGCGCTTGTTGAACACCTTTAATTTTGGGCGTTCAGGGGGTGTTCAAGCCTGGAAATAACATTACAGACGATTTATATCCAGTGAAATTATTTTATTCTAAAAATACACGAAACATTTCTATAGTAAAATACAATAATTTACTGTAAAAGGGCAAACAAACATTGCAACTTTGTATGTGAAGTTTGTCAGAGGAAAAAACCAACAGTGTTAACACCTTGCTATCAAAAAAAGCAATAAAAATCACCATATTGTGGATTACGTTTTCATGTTCATACTTGTTTAAAATGTACAAAAATCATCTAAAACGCTCAAAATCTGGCATACTTATTGTGTTGAAAGGACCTATATGTATGAAATGCATTCTGCATTTTTGTAAGATGGTTTCTTAAAGACATTTCCTCTTGTATAGACAATTGTAAATTTTGAAGAAAATAGAAGTTAGTCAAGGCTTCTCTGGTTCAGATGGTATATAGTTGTCCACACTAAATTAAACACAACATGTCAAGTTGTCAAAGTATCACAGTAAGGCACAACATGCAGAAAGTGGGGAAAGTGGGTCCTTGGCAGGGTAAAACCTATTTCCTTGACCAACAAAGTCCTTCATAAACAAAAAGATTTGTTTTTTTGTAATATCTTTAAATAAACCCTGAAATAAATGGGTGACATTTCAAAAATATACTTCTCGGGAATTTAAAAGATATTCGTAAAGACCTTTCAAATTCTGGTGTACCCTGCTATTAATTTTTATACAATTTTTTTTACCACAAATTGTAAAAATCACCCTTAAAATGAAAAAAATGAACATTTCATCATAACTTGAATATATCACATTCTGGTAATCCCTAATGTCTTAAAAATGTCTGATTTATCTTTAATGTCCTAAAAATACAAAGTTGCAAATTTCTGCATAATTTGAACAATCTGAAAAAGACTATCAGTAGAGATCTATGTCCTAAATATCAAAGCTGTTCGATTAGCAGTTTTGAAAAAGATCTTTTAAAGATTTTTTGACCAAAAATGGCAAAAATTGCCGTGAAAATTTGAATATTTCATCACAACTAGCACAAATTTGACTAAGGTCATTTTTAGGGACATGTTTACCAAATATAGAAGAACTCAGAAAAAGAGAAGAAGATTTTTGCCAAAAAATAGCAAAATTAGCCTCAAAAATATAAATTTGCAGATTTCATCATAATTTGAACATATCTGATTAGGGTAATCCCTTGGGATCTGTAATCCAAATATTAAAGGATTCGTACAGGCTGTTTTGAAGAAAAACCCTTGGATGTACAAATTTAAGGACGATGCTACACATCCACCTATTTAGCTGACGGCAAAGCTAAAAACCAGTTGCTAACTACAAGAGACATGTTGAGCTACAATACAAAATAATCTACGGTTTGGTAGCAGGCTATGATCAACTAAATGTTACAAGGGCATAAGCTTTCAAAGACGTGAAATCTCCTTCATCAGTTGCAAGTGGGGTGAAAAATTGAAGCAGAAAGTGACAGAAAATTCAGAGTGAAAATTACAGAAAAATCAGTAATTCAGAGTGGACATTTTTACTCAGAATGGTCTGTTGCTTTCAGCTTTAATTTAAATAAGGGAGACTACACGTCTGTGAAAGCTTATTCTCCGGCAACATTTAGTTGATCATAGCATGCTACCAAAGCTTAGATTAATTCAAAACAAAAATACAGAAATATTATCAAAATTCAGTTACTGACCCTTGGAAGTTTAAATCTACATTAAAGATGAACTGAGGTTCTCAAGCTTGTTTCCAGACTGCTACCTGTACACTCATCTTCTTCGTTATCTGTACCACCAGCTTCTATAACAACTCTTAGATTTTCAGTTAAATCCAACTTTTTACATCCTGAAAAAATGCAACAATAGGTAATATGGCGAGATGAAGCTTTAAATGAAAGACATGGGGCTGATAAGGTTAAGGAAAAGGGGAGACTTTCACATACAGTGCCTCTCTTCAATACTGTTACAAAATATTTGCTGCTTCTTGTCATCAACTGATTAAAATAAAAAAGCCAAACTCTCATATGCTGAAACAATACATTGTGTACTCTATGATGTTTAACTGATGTTTTCATGCGATTGTGTTTACTAAAAACATGTGTTAGCTGTGATTACGCAGCGGTACTATGCAAGGCGTATCGATCGCGCTCAGGTCAAGGGTTACCGCTACAGCTGTGTTGCGATGACCCTTGCATGACCCGAGTGAGATCGATCGATATGCCATGGCCAAAAGTACCACGGCGTAGTCACAGCTCGTTGTTGGTATAGCATCCACTGAAAGAAAAAAGGTTTCTTCACGTAGTTAAGCTATTTCAAGGTACAATACAATTAATTTCAAAGGACGATAATATAGATGCTTCAAAAATCTAACAACTTTTACTATTTTGGAGAGGAAACTTACCCTTTCTGGTCTTGCTTCCGCACGATCACGACTTCAGGGTGCGTTTACAAGAAAAATGTCGCAACTTCCGTTTTGATGCATCATGGGATAGGAAAAGACACCAAATTTGAACACCAAGTGTTTAGAAGTAGAACGCCTCTTGCACGCCGATGTTAAAATTAAAACGTTCATGGTGGTTTTCTGATTTTCTTTTCTAATTTTTAAACTTTCAACCCGTAATAAACGTGTACAATTATTTTGTATACTTCCTTTTTTAGAAAAAACATGCTTTCAGAAATTGTAGGCCGGAAATATTTTTCACATAGTGTGAAATTCGTTACATCAAAATCTGTTTACGATTGCCTGACAGTGAAGCTATAGTAAATTTAATATAGCGATTGTAAAGTAAAAAACACAAAAGACTGTTAATTGTTTCACAGTATTGTAAAATTTCTGTGATGCTGAGTTTTTGAACACTTGAAGGGGGTCGATGTTAACACATAGTGTTCAGGTTTAGAACGTCATTGTTAACAATATGAACACTAGTGTTAACAATATGAACACTAGCCGTTCAAATTTGAACACCGACATCTACATTTTGAACACGTAAAGACGCGTCTAGCGTCCGCTACATATTTTTACAGTGTGTGTACCGCTAATTGATGTTGTGTACCCGTGAAAAAGTAGTGTGAAACATATAAAATTAGTTTAACAAGTCTATTTTTGTATATCAACAATTAAATATGTCTTGTAAAGATAATGATAATTTTGACACGGCAAAAAAACAAAACATCCAGATATTTCATGTTTGTCAGTAGACGAATGTCACGATGGAGAATAGTATTATGTGTGTCTTGATAATTTCCACACTGGAAGAGATTCAGTTTTATACGAAGTGTTGGGAATGGAAGGCCCGTAGCCTGACCAAATAGCTAAAAAGGGAAGGAAAGCAGTACCTAGCTTAAGTAGGATTTGGTTCATTTACGTAAATTTATGCATGGACAATGTGGAAATTCAAATCCCCCCCGCAAGCTACTGCCCTTGATACACTAGTCGAACGGAAACAGATTTTTACTCCTGACAGCGTGGTTTGAATTCCGTTGTCCGTAACTCATTTAAATTTGGTACAAAGTGACTTGAACGCTTAGTGTGTCGACAACCAGCATTACATCTTCACAGGTTGCATTTAAAACTTTATCCGAAATCTTAGTAAAAGGTCGGTAGCACACATTACGTCCATTTATTTAGACTTCCAATCAGTCAACACACGAGAATAACAATGTGGCCGAGATTAGTCGCCCTGCATCACTTTCCGTCAGGGGAGTGGCTCCCCCACCCCCTTACACCCAAGCAAGCAATCTTGCCAAGTCAAAGTTAATGCATCAAAACATACTTTCTGACGAACAAGTCAAACTATAAACGTAATTTTATTCAGTGGTGAATCAGGGCAAAGTTAGGCGCCCCTTTTCATCGTACTTCAGACACTTGAATTCTTTGATGATATGTTGTGCGACAAAATGTACTTCTGTGGTGACAGATAGCAACGCACTTAACACCTTGGTGACCAGAGGAAGAATTTTGCTCAATCAGTATTTGAGGACAAGCACATTTGATCGTTTATCAGTATTGTTTCAAAATATTAATGTTTCAAATTTTAGTAAGTCCTAGTCTGGTCTTATGTTGTGTATAGGAATTGATGGGGATAGTGTTTCCTCACTGCCCTGAGAGCCAGATGGGGATAGTGTTTCCTCACTGCCCTGAGAGTCAGAAAGTTGATAAAATACACTTTCATCGTTGCATATCTTGAGCACTTTGATAACGATATTCAAAAGTAAAATATTGTCCTCCAGCTTAAGTTATACTTACGCTCAGGGTATTATAAAATGGGCAGAAGGGGAGAATTTCTGTACAATGCACTATATGCAAGCTTCAAATTGAAAGGACATGTAACTTTCACAGATGCCATGAAGGGGATATGATATTCACTATGTTAGTAGAGGACACTTTGATAACAATATGCAAAAATAAAATATTGTCCTCACTCTTAAGGGGCTCATGTTATCGGATGAAGGGGGGTCTTTGTGTACTATGCAATATATACAAGTACTAGCAGTATGATGTCGTGAATATCATATCCCCCTTCATGGCATCAGTGATAGCTATAGGGCCCCACTTCAGTGTGATGGTGGTGCTTGTATGTATTCATAGAAAGTAGAGAAACACTGTCTATGATATATTGCATTGTACACAAAGCTCTCCCCTTTGTCCTATAACATAAGTCCCTTAAAGGGCCATTATTTGTAACTTTTGACCATTGTTTACCTCGGAAAATTTCATGTTGGAGGCTCATATTTGTTGCAAAATGTTGTTTTACGAAGAAACAAACATGATTAGTGATGTTATAGCCACCTAAAACTGCTAACTTTTGTTCAAACGTGTTGCCCTTCCGAGCTCGTTTGTTGACGTCTGGCATGCTCAGCGTGCTGGGGAGAACGCAGATAATGTTGACACCGCGATCACGCCAGATGTACAAGTTCACGTTGCAATCCGCGTGTCAACAGAGTTTGTATTTCTGTCCGGACAAAAATTGAAATTTTCGTTGTAAAATCACGTGTTATTTAGTTGTAGGGCACGTAATGTTTCCGAATATAATGCGATTCTCTGTTATTTGTCAGGCTATTCAACATGAGCCAGTGATCATTTCAATCAAAACTAACGGAAAAATCGCAAGAAGATACAGCTAATGGAACTTTAAGCTTTTACCCGTTAGTCTTGTCGAGTGTTGTTTAGAGGTATAACTCATCTGAGACCTTGGTCCGATAGAGACCCTTTTTCTGAATTTGTGGAGTCTTTTATCTGCCTGCCCATCATTCCTTCAAAAGCCCAACACTACATAGAATGGCTATATACACACTTTGGAGCAGAGAAAAGTAAGTAGAAAGACAAGAACTTGGCAGTCATACAAGTTCACGTTCATAGGGCCAGGGGTCCGTGACACGTGAAGTCTACGTGGTTATTTGCTTCGCTTTGCACATAACAGATTTTACTATTTTTGCCTTTCTTTCATCAGTGATATAAACTCCAACCAATTATCTTTGACGATACTGATAATTTGCTGGATCATTTATATATCGCATCCAAAGATTGGTTGCAATACACATTGAATTATCGCAGGTCAAAAGTTAAGATTGCGTCTAGACTAGCAGTAGCAGAAAGATTATATGTAATGTCCTCTTTATCGTCGTAATACAGATGACCTACCTTTGTCGACTGGTTTAAAATGTTAAGTCATTAAAAGAGGGGAAAGCCAGACTGAGTTCAGGTTATTTTAGGTGTGGATTTTTAACATATTAAGATCTACAACTTAAACATCAATGAAGCGTTGAAGTTTTCACTCATTCGTAAACGGCTAACAAAAATCACGGTAGAGTAAACCTCTATTTACAATCGGAAATTTAAACTAAATAACTGATCACAAGAAGTCCGTTACGAGCCCACGATGACAGGAAAGTGTATTATTGTCGTTTATCTTAAAACGTCAATCCTTTGCAAAAAAACTTGTTACTTGTTCAGGATTAAGATAGAGTATGTGTGGCAGTTTTTATGTACTAAGGAGGTTCAAACGTCTACTCTGGCTCCGCCTCTTCGCGTGTATTGTGCTGTCTAAATAATAAACTTCCTATTTGGTGACATTTTATGAAAACATTTGCATGAATGTATGGAGTTCAAGAGTTACTTTTTTTGCACTATTAAATCGGGCATATTTGTCCTGGTGAGTGAAGGATGAACCGCTTTCATTTCGGAGAAAACTCATCCTCAAAACCGCGACGTCACGAGGACGATAGTAGCCGGCCGTCGCCGCTCTGTGGGGCTATTGTACAATACTGAGCTAAAGTTTTGAGGATGGCATTCACTGAATAATAAAAGTCTTATAAATTCGGTAAGCTCCAATTTGTGTATTTCAGGTGCTCTTATAAAATACGTCTGAACGAATAACAATGCGCATGCGTGTGTTGCTGCAGTACAAACACTTCCGTATCTCTCAAATATCAAGGTGACGAAAGAAAACTCCATTACCGACGAACACGTCAAGTTATCGTTTCAGTTAAAATATGCTGCATTTGAAGAGTCACTCGGATAGTATCGCAAATGATCCAGTTTGGAGTGTTACGGCTTAAAATGTCAGTGAAATATGTGGCCAGAAGTTTTACAATTGCGTATAAGCTCAAACTTTATTTCAAAATGATGAGAATTCGATCAGTTTCAATTCGCGCGATTTAAATCTCGACGCTAGCCGATACACATGCGCAAAAAGTGTACGTGACGTATGGAGACACGAACAACAAATATACACAACTGGATAAAAATTAACTCCGCCATTGACTTCTATTGCAAACAACAGATATCATAAATACACATAAAGTAAGGTTTCACTTCATTACTTTCAAATAATACTTCAACAAGCATGTACACGGAGTCTATAGAGTCGTGTCATGTTTTTTTTTTCTTTCGAATCGTTCGTAATTTAACTTAAACACTTCCTAAATTCGATTTGACGTACGCAGAGCGTACATTGAGGTGAGAACGTGCATGTTACTGGTAGCGCAGATCTCAACGCAGGGAAATTTGGGAGACTGGGTCAAACTCACCGACTCGACCTCTAATATTTTACGACTTGAATGGTCAACTTGAAAAGCTCATAACGAAGATTTGTAATCTGATTTGAACTCCAATGACTGTGTTTTCGCGGAATAGGCCAAACCCGGAATTCGAATCGACCACGGTACAAACAAAGCCATGTGCGCAAACGCGCATAGACGTACGTGTATTTCCATACGCGTTGGTACCCCGGGGGGGTAACTCCATGGCTAATAGTACGGGGGGGCTCCGCACGAACATGGAAACCCAAACTGTTGTGATACCAGTTTTGAGCAAAAAACCCTACCCTTTCTGATACCTAGTTGTGGAAACGTGAGTTGCTATGTGAGTGGCTGGGTTGACCTTTGACCCGCATAGCAACTCACGCTACCCCGCCAACAGATAGCTGCGTTTCCACAGCTATCTGATACCACAAGGGTCAATCCTAGGTCCGTTGTTATTTTTGCTTTTTATTAATGATTTATCATTATGTGCCGATACTCCAACTTTACACATGTATGCTGATGATCAAAACTTACAGGCAAGTGGAAAATCTATTGATGATGTTATTGAAAAAATGAATAATTCAGTTTTGCCAATTTCCAATTGGATAACGGCAAATTCAATGTGCATTAATGTCAGCAAAACAAAGTATCTTCTGGTAACGACTTCTCACAAGTTGAATAGTTTAAAAGAGTCAAACCAATCGTTGTCTATTGTATTAATGAAACTGAAATTTCTCGTAGCAATCACGGAAAAATATTAGGAGTAACTATTGATGAATGCTTATCATGGAACGACCATATAGAATTTCTTTGTAAGACTCTTAGTAAGAGAATAAGTCTTTTGTTAAGATTACGTCCTTTTATTCCGATGAACCATCGTCTTGTTTGTATAATGGATTAATTCAGAGCACTATTGACTATTGTTGTGTAATATGGGGAAATACCACAGCAAAAAATCTTGACAAAATTTTCATATTACAAAAGAGAGCGTTACGTATTCTGTTTGAATTGCCCAATGATTACCCTTCAGTCAGTTTGTTTTCTTCGTTAAATGTCATGTCTGTTAGACAAAGAGTTGTATACTTTATGGCAATGTTAACTTTCAGGTGTATGACTGGCAGTGCTCCACATTATCTGTCGGATTTATTTGTATTTCAGAGTAATGTCCATTATTATCAAACGCGCTCGGTTTCTCGACAGGATTGTTATATTCCGAAATCTGCTTTGAATATTGGACAACGGAGTTTTCATTATCGTGCAACTAAATTATGGAATTCACTGCCAAATGATATTAGATTAGCTTCGACTATTGGAAATTTCAAGGTGCTTCTAAAAGAATATATAACAAAGAACATTCCGCTGTAATCTTATTTATTTATTTTTGCCAGTTTTGTGACTTGTTAATTATCGAGCCCTGGTGAAAATTACTCATTTGAGTAACTCGGACGCTCATTAAAAGTGTAAATAAATAAATAAATACCATACGTATACAGATACGACTCACTCGCCTTGCGTACCAGGGGTACCAACAGTCAAACCGACAGATATATTGATGGTAGATCTGGGATGTAGATACATGGGTTTCCAGTGTTGACAGCATGATTTTTTAACAAATGTCAGTTTGTGTTTAAAACCGGACCCTTTCTCATACCAACACCTCGTGAAAAGTATACCCTTTCTGATACCAAACAGTGCAAAAAAACGACCCCTTTCGCGCGGACCCTCCCCGTATAGCCATCTATGGGAGTTACCCCCCCGGGGTTGGTACACATGTGGGTTTGTTTGTACCGGCATCACGTGATTATTTGGGCGTACTGAGTCTGTAGAACGCATCGCGTCCTTTTACAGTGACGGCACCAATTATTTTGACGATGAGATACAGCTGGATATTGATTATTATATTCAACTACAAAGAACACTGTCCTCCGAGTCTAAATTTGCAGTAACGTCGTTCTTTTACCACCTCTCCGTGAATTTGAACTGCTTGTAAAACTTGGCAACCAGTCTCTGTGTGTGTCACCATTGAAACTGATAGCTGCTGTAAAGATATAAACATACTACATAGTAAATTAGTTTACAGACATCTTGCTGCGTCACCTGCTGTTTTAGTCTGTCTGATGTTGGCGCAAAGTTGTAAAAGTTGACCACTAAAAGGGTAAATTTGTGAGCAAACTGACAAACCTAATTCGGTAGTGTATCAATATCCAGCTGTATCTCATCGTCAAAATAATTGGTGCCGTCACTGTAATTCCGGAGTAGAACCATTCCAGCTCAGGCAAGTGGAAATAGTAGAAACGTAAATCACACCGGGGGGGGGGGGGGTGTCAATGACATAAATGTGACGTGCATGCAACTCTCAAGCTGAGCTTGTTTTGGTCGCACATTTTGACAGACCTATCAAGTTTATTTTTGCATTTTAGTACTGAACAGAGCCAGAAAAGGCCCCCTAATTAACTCTTTTGAATGATGGCTTGGATTACGCCATAGAGACTTTAGACTTAGACTTTAGACGCAGGGGAAAATCATGATCGAAACATAATGGTCAGAATGAGAAATTCCGGGTGGGGAGAGGGTGTTCTAATCAGTCCATCATTTTCCAGGCTTTCTCTCATCTATTTGAAGGTTTGCCCGACTTGTCCAGGTGTAGACTCTCTCGTAATAAAATTGTATAGTTCTGCATGGAAACACCTGTAAGATAACCTGTATACGGGTTTTTGTTAAGTCCGTCCACGAGTGACTCCCCGTGACTCAGAAAGCCGTCACTTGGGGAGTATCGTCTACTGTCATCAAAGATTTCCTAAGATTACAGTGCACCTTTGGTTTTGAAGGTTAAAGAACAACAGGATGAGAAATAAATACATCAGATCTTGATGTGCCTTGAAGTGCATAGTCATAAATATCATACTATACTTGCCAACACAAGTACTGTCAACAAATAACTATAGGGTCTCGTCTGAACCGAAATTTAGTCGACGTTGACGACGAAATTTGATTTTACACATGTAGATTATATTTAAAACAACCCTAATAATAAGCAGATCAACATGTACATGGTTTCTGGAGTCGAAAAAGAAACGGTCCCTTTAGGACCGTATAAACATTCAGCGGCAAAAGTTACAGTTCAAACGGAGAGTAACTTTATAATATGTTTTAATGGTACTAGACTCACCAATTACGATATGAAAGTGTACGGTGGTGATGGAGGCTTAAATGAAATACATACGAGAACTTACATAGCGTCAGGAAATAACCATGTAAATGGGAATTATGTTATCGGAGTAAATATGGTGGAACAATACAGGTATGCCAAAAGTCTATGGACTTATATTTTTTTAATAATGTGCAGCAAGAAATATATTGAAACAAAAGTAAGTTGTGGTTTATTTTATCCGCGGAAGAAACGAGTTGATGATATACCGATGTGAACGAGTCCGCTGGTGTTACTGAGGTAGGACAAGAGAAATACATACGATAACTTACGGAGCTATAGAAAATGAAGTTTTCACAAGGAGTCAGTCGAATTAGTCATATTTATTGCAATATGATAAGCACCTAGCTACTCAGTGTTGTATAGTCTAAGGAAACACATTTCATGTTGTTGCTTCGTCGTTGCTGTTGTGATCGCGGGGGTGGAGAGAGATAAACGCAACTTGAAAAGCGTAGTCTTGCCTTTAAAGTGAAAACATTTGTTAAATACGTTAAGGTTTGTGTATTTTAGTGATATTTGCATAATTAACATGACTTGATGGCTGAGAATACTAAATTATTTTCTCGTTCCATGGTTCATCATTCAATGAAAACATTCTAATTTTGGAAAGGACAGTTCCACAAGGCCTTCGATCATACGACAGTGGAAACAGAGGATGACCGACTGACAGAATACTCGCAGCGTTAAAGGTTTTGCTAATACAACAGACGAAAGTCTCACAGAGAGTTTTGACATTACCTATATGCCTGACCTCACACAAAGTATAGCGAAGCCGGCTGGGACGTTCTTTTCCATACGACAGTACGTTCAACTGAATTTAACAGACAACATCGTCCATTCATGTCATTTATGTTGTTTGCTAAATGAGATTGACAAAGGTGCATGCAAACGTACTATAAATATGTTATTGAAGACGGGAGTGAAACATTAAGATTCGTTGTTTGAACAAGATCTAGATCAATAAAAGTCCACCAGACTGTATAGTGGGATACGTCAGGTAGCAATAAGGGAGCGTTCATTTTCATAGCTTGAAGTGAGCCAGTAAAATCTTCTTGCGTCTCCGTCAAAATAACGGAGAACCCACCCATTCAAAAAAATTTGATGAACTCCCCTCCTCGCCAGTGCTTGAGCATATTTTGATATTTTGATTTACCAAATTTTTTGTTCCTTGTGTAAATGTTCCAGTAACTCTACCTTTTGACAGTTTTTTCCTGATTTTTTGTTCTATGTAATCAAGTACAGTTTCTAATACCCTGTCCTTTTAATGCAACTTGTGTGTGTGTGTGTGTGTGTGTGTGTGTGTGTGTGTGTGTGTGTCATGTGCATTGATTGTTATTGTTGGAAACTAAAATAGACGTCTGGAGCTGAATTTGATTATCAACACTACGAAAACAGGACACAAAGTTAACGTCAACAAGCGTAGTATTGGGTATTTCAATACGCTGTGGGAAGTACACCAAGAAACTGTTGCTTATTACCTGTAACAAAAATGAAAAAACAATTTTTAAAAGTTTGAGTTACTAAGCCTTTATATACACTTATGTTGCAATAAACATTATTTTGAGTGGAATTTCTCACTGTGCATATTTACAGTCTATTTTCATCCAGAATTAAATTAAAAAAATAATAATATATATATATATATATATATATATATATATATATATATATATATATATATATATATATTTATATAATAACACAAATAACACAAAATTACTTCAAGTACAAAGTAATGATATCTGTTACTGAAGTTTCATGCATCCTGCAATCATCAGACAGAAGATTCTGATGATTGATGTCTGATGATTGCAGGATGCATGAAACTTCAGTAACAGATATCATTACTTTGTACTTGAAGTAATTTTGTGTTATATTTTATAACGCTCTGCTTTAGCATCGAGCACTGTAATTTCCCACGAGGACATCTGTATATATATATATATATATATATATATATATATATATATATATATATATATATATATATATATATATATATATATATATATATATATATATCTCGAAGTATACAGGTGTCCTCGTGGGAAATTACAGTGCTCAATGCAAAAGCAGAGCGTTATAAATAAACAGATTACTTCAAGTACAAAGTAATGAAATCTATTACTTAAGTTTCATGCATCTTGCAATCCTCAGATAGAGTGAAAGGATTACTAGCTCGACACTCTTACATATATGATTGGGACGAACCATTCTATTTGTAGGTTGTGTTAAAATTCGATAAATAATATTTGTTTTGGTGGCGACATTTTGAAACCAACTCAGAGCGTTTGTTTAACAGTGTAGATTTGTCAGCATTGATAATGTGCAGCTTTTCTGATATACAAAGATTACATCACTTGTTCATGTTAGAGTAGCTCAATGCTTTATCAATGATTGACCATGAAATGTCAAAGTCTTGTCCCTTATTTCTTAAGTTCCATACAAATTTTGACAACTCCGTGTCGTTTTTGTATTTGTATTTGTATTTGTATACATATATACATATAACCATATATACTATATATACAACCATGTACATCATATAATATCATATAATATAATATAATATTATATTACATTATATTATATTATATTATATTATATTATATTATATTATATTATATTATATTATATTATATTATATTACATTATATTATATTATATTATATTATATTATATTATATTATATTATATTATATTATATTATTTACAAGAACATCAAAACCATCACATCACACTTTTCATGTATAATCGGCGCATTTCTTAATCAACCTGTACAATAATGCTGTTTTTATCTAAACCTCAGATACTGTATTTTAGTAAATGTCCACCATAGTATAAAAATAATTTGAATCAACTGTCAAATATTCACGTTATGTTGGCCCGTGTATAGATTTGTTAGGCTCAGTAATGTTCCATAAGTAAGCGCTTCCGAAATTCGTAATAGAAAGCTGCCGATAATGAAACTTCAAATAAATAAACATAGTGTAGTAGGGTAATAACCTACTTAGATCTTACGTTGATAGAGATCTACCATGGAGTAAATATAACTCAAGTTGTGTCAAATGTTTTGTGTTTATATATGGTTCAATAAGGAAGGTATATGATGCACAATGTCTCACGGCGTGAACCTCACTTCTGCCACAGCACGTCAAGAATCTGCCATTGTCAACCTGCTGGTAAAAGCTGTTGTAAGACAAGCCTGTAAGGCTTGGTAAGACGTAAAGTTAATAACTTAAAGACAGAATTGTATTGCAAGTATATTGTACTGACTTCAGAAGTTCAGGGAATGTAAATACACGGAAAATCACTCTAATTTCCTGCAGTGTATTTGTAAACTGAAACAAGGCTTTTCACACGGTGGAATTCTTTGAAAATCTAGTGGCGACACCCCTGCTGTTTAAAAGAAATCACATGACCCCGCCCCGACCCCCCCCCCCCAGCACATTTTTTTCAATTTCAGCTGAATCCCTGGATTTTGCTATCCGAACCCTAGACATAGTACTTAACGCTCGCTAACGAACGCACTAGACAACGAGGCTATGAAATGTTTGCCCATATCTTTTAGTGGCACTCGTTGTCAATCAGTGAACTTTAACAGATACCGTCGTGAACAAGCTCCTCAACTACATGTAGGTTTCGAAATGTGAATGCATAAAGGGAAGGCTGGAAATGCAAACACAAATACGAACACCTGCTTAATTCCACCTCAAATTAAAACTTTTGACTCCGTATAATTATATGATAACACACAAGTGGAAGGTCTGTTGAAAACCGGAGGTTAATCCATATGCTGTTATTTACGTAAATAAAGTAAACCAAGCATTCCTGAATACCTAGGTGTACACTCAGCCGGTGTCATTAGTCATGTTAGTATGTATGATATTTCTCTATCTCGCTCTGATCACTGTTTGCTGACGGGCAAATTTTGTTGAGTAGGATACTTGGATATAAATGTTTCTTTTCTTCTATTTGTCACAACATGCTTGTTTTTTCAACTCATCTTGACTGCACATGTTGAACAGGAAGCGATGATGTTCTGGATTTTGAAATAGTGGTTATTTTGGGAACCTCGGCAAAGTTCAAAGAATTGTAAAAACTCAGAAAATTAGGAAGGGACGAATTATTTAAACGAATAAATCTCTTTCTTGGTGTTTGACGTCGTACACTCTTGGAGAGTAAGGGAGATGGTAAGGGGGAAATAGTGGCAACCTATTGGGATATCCGACTGGCAGAAGTACGCAGCTTAAAGCGCAAAGGACGTTCACTTAACGCCCCCGACTTTTACGTGACTGAGACCCAGAGAGTGGGCACTATTTTCCTGTTAACTTCAGGGTATTCCGACTACAAAGACTTTATACCACGAACTTGGCGAGTTATGTTCGACATTTCCCAGAAGCTTCATTAATCTATAAGACTGGCTGTTGCAGAAATTACGTCACTCTTTCAGTACGAATAATATAGCTTCACAAAGCAAAAAGGAGCTGGACACGAGATTCATTTATTCATAGTAGATGTTTAAACGTAGTTTCATGCGTCATACAGCTTTCGATAGTTATTGTACACGCACAGTATGTCAATTCTATCAATGTGTGCACGTTTAACATAATAAAACGGACTTTCGAAATTCTGTCCGTTAAATGACCCCTTTGAAATCTTAATAGATTATTACAACAACAAAATAAGTAATATTATTATTATTATTACACTTTATTTACAGAGGGTAGTCTGAGTTACAAAATAAATATTGTAATTTACATCAAGAACATATTTTTAGATGCCCTTTATACCCAGAGCAAAATCATCAAATTCCCCCTACTATCCCCCGGAATATTCAAATTCCCCTGCATTCCTTCAGCCCCCACCCCCACCCTCCTCACCGGTATAATGCAGCCTTAGGTTTGGGATTAGCGATAGGGTTAGCGATAGGTATGAGTCACAGTTTACAAGACCGGCATCACTTAAGTTCAGACTGGACTTATGATTGTTACGAGCCCATCAGGGTGAACATGTTAGAGTAGCCTGTCCCGGTATAAACCTATCAGTCCTGGGGTGCGATAGGGGTTCGATCTACTGTGAAGTAAACTTAAAATACTACACATTTTGCTGTAGTTTCAAAGAAACACCCCTTCAGATCTAATTAATCGAAAGTGGGTTTATCGGCCTTCGAGTACATCAAACAGGAACAGAGCGCGTCATGAAAGTTCTACATGCCTTTTGGTTATTACACTTTATAACTTCATACATTATACTGTACTATTTGAACTTTGAATTCAGCCGGTGAAGTATTTACTTTTCCTGTCTGTTCTCTTGCAGTTTTGAGGTGCTTGGATAAAACAGTAACTTGTCGTCTTGGAGTAAAAATGACATTTCTGCACCAACGATGTGTTAGTTGTGCAAATAGATTATGTCATGGTTGATATTCGTAAAGCTGCTAACTTATGTTCATTTCACATGACGTTAAGCCCATCTGTGCACTATTTCACTTAACCACAAAGTTTTGGCCCTGACCTTGGAATGATTATCAATAAATTTCTATACCTTTGATAAAAATAACACCGTCCCTGTAAAAATACTACATAGAATGGCCAAATCCTTCCTTCAAAGAAAGCTAAGTAGAAAGACTTAAACTTGGCTGACATACAAGTCTGCGTTTATAGGGGTCCTTGTGTTGTCTGCGTGGTTATTTTCCTTTATTTTGCATACAACAGAGTTTGCTATTTGCCTTCCTTTTCTTCCTGAATGCACGGTCTGTGCTGAATGATATGAACGCCAACCAATTTGACACTGAGAATTTGCTTGCTTATTCATTTAATCGCATCCAAAGATTGGTGGCAATCAACTTCTACTTATTGCAAAGGTTCGGATAGCGTGCAGACTAGCAGTTACAGGAAGACAACATGTATATGTCATCTTTAAGTCGTTACACCGATGACCTAACTTTGTCGACTGTTTTAAAACGTTAAGTCACTAAAAGAGGGGAAGGCCATAATTTATAAGGTTATTTCAGATGAAATATATTTGGGTCTAAAAACTTAGCATCGATGAAGCGTTGAAGTTTTTCACTCGTTTTAGAACGGCCAACAAAAAACCAAGGGAGTGTAAATTTCATATTTACAATCGGAAATTTACACTAAACAACTGATCACGAGAAGTCCGTTACGAGAGCACGATGACAGGCAAGCGTATTATTGTTGTTTATCTTAGAACGTTAATCCTTTGCAAACAATCCGTCACCACTTTAGGATTAAGATAGAGTATGTGTGGGCGTTTGTTATATACTGAGTAGATTCCCACGTCTGCCTCCGTTTCTTCGCGTGTATTGTGCTGTGTCTAAATAATAAACTTTCCATTTGGTGATATCTTTTGAAAAAAATTGCATGAATGTATGGAGTTCAAAAGTTGCTAATTTTGCACTATTAAATTGGACATGTTTGTCCAGGTGAGTGAGGGATGAACCGCTTTCATTTTGCAGAAAGCTCATCCTCAAGAAGGTGACGTCACGATGACCATAATAGCCGACCGTCGCAGCACTGTGTTCGAAACCACTGTTATTGCGGAGCTGTTTGAAAAATACCGAGTTAAGGTTTCAAGGATGGTCCTTCACTGAATAACAAAAACGCATAGTCTAATAAATTCGGTAAGGTTTACTTCCTGTAGTTCAGGTGCTCGTATAAACGGATAACAATGCGCATGCGTTTGTTGCTCCAGTACAAACACTCCCATATCGCTCAACTACCAGAAGTGGCGAAGGAAAACTACATTACCGACGGATACGACTAGTTATCATCTAGTTTAAAACTATGCCGCCCTGGAAGGGTCACTTTGATCGTATCATAAATGTTCCTTTTTGAAGTGTTAGGCTGAAATAATGTCAGTGAAATATGTTGCCAGATTTTTCACAATTTTGACTTGAGGAAGTATCGAAGCGGAAACTTTATTTGTAAATGATGAGCATTCGATTAGTTTCAATTCGCGCGGTTCAATCTCGACGCTAGCAGATACGCATGCGCAAAATGTGTATATGACAGATGGAGAAACAATAACAAATATATCCAAGTAGACATAAATTAACTCCGCCATTGGCTTGAATTGCAAGCAATAGAGACTATAAATACACAGAAAGTAAGCATTCACTTCATTATTTTCAAATAATACTTCACCTAGCAGGTACGCACAGTCTATAGAGTCGTATCATGTTACTTTTTCTTCGAATCGTTGGAATTTGTCTTAAACACTTCCTAAATTCGTTTTGACGTACGCGAAATGTACATAGAGGTGAGAACGTGCATGTTGCTAGTAGCACAGATCTCCACACAAGGAAATTTGGATAATTAGGGATGACAGGGTCAAACTGGGTCAAACTCGCCGACTTACCCTTCGATTTTCACTACTTGCATGATCAACTTGAATAGTTCGCAACCAAGATTCGTAAATCTCATTAAAACTTCAATTGCCGTTTTTCACGGAATTCCAACATAGAAAAGTGAACATTGTAAAAAACGCCAACGACCAGGATTGAGTAAATGACACTATCGTGACGTGCATGTAATTCGTATGCCTTGCATGTTTTGGTTGTACACTTTGACCGACATATCAAGTTTATTTTTACATATGTGGTATAATTTTAGTACTGAACAGAGCCAGAAAAGGCGCCCTAACTCTTTTGAACGATGGCTTGGATTACGCCATAGAGACTTTAGACTTAGACTTTAGACGCAGGGGAAAATCATGATCGAAACATAATGGTCAGAATGAGAAATTCCGGGTGGGGAGAGGGTGTTCTAGTCAGTCCATAATTTTCCAGGCTTTCTCTCATCTATTAGAAGGTTTGCCCGACTTGTCAAGTTTTAGACTCTCTCGTAATCAAATCGTATTCTTCTGGAAACAACACCTGCAGAATAATGATTATACGTGTTTTTGTTAAGCCCGTCCACTATAGTGACTCCCCGTGACTCAGAATGCCGTCACTTGGGGAGTACCGTCTATTGTCATCAAAGATTTCCTAAGACTACTTCATCTTTGATCTTTGTCTAAATGCTACAGCGACTCTATATTTTAACAGTTTTTCTTGTACTTTTGTTCAGTTGAATCCCTGGATATTGCCAGCCCGACCCTAGACATAGTAACTTAACGTTTGCTAACGAACGCACTAGACAACGAGGCTATGAAATGTTTGCCCATATCTTTTAGTGGCACTCGTTGTTAATCAGTGACCATTAATACCGTCGTGAACAAGCGCCTAAACAAGGTTTCGAAAGGTGAATGCATAAAGAGAAGGCTGGAAATGCAAACACAAATAAGTACACCTGCTTAATTCCTCCTCGAATTCAAACTTTTGACTCCGTGTAATTACATGATAACACACAAGTGGAAGGTCTGTTGAAAACCAGCGATTAATCCATATGCTTGTGACTTAAGTCGACGTCTTATTTACGTAAATAAAGTAAACCAAGCATTCCCGAATACCTAGGTGTACACTCAGCCGGTGTCATTAGTATATTTCTGTATCTCGCTCTGATCACTGTTTGCTGACGGGCAAATTTTGTTGAGTAGGATACTTGGATATAAATGTTTCATTTCTTTGATTTGTCACAACATGCTTGTTTTTTCAATTCATCTTGATTGCACATGTTGAACAGGAAGCGATAATTTTCTGGATATTTGAAATAGTGGTTATTTGGGGAACCTCGGCAAAATTCAAAGAATGGTGAAAACTCAGAAAATTAGGAAGGGACGAATTATTTAAAGGAATACATCTCCTTCTTGGTGTTTGTCCGTAAATTTTGTTGAAAATTGGGACGTTTAATCGTAAACAAATTATATATATATATATATATATTATATATATATATATATATATATATTATATATATATATTATATTATATATACTTCGAGGTAAGGAGAGGGTAAGGGGAAATAGTGGCAACCTATTGGGATATCCGACTGGCAGAAGTACGCAGCGTAGAGTGCAAAGGACGTTCACTTAACGCCCCCGACATTTACGTGACTGAGACCCAGAGAGTGGGCACTATTTTCCCGTTAAATTCAGGGTATTCCGACTACAAAACCTTTAAACCACGAACTTGGCGAGTAATGTACGACATTTCCCAGAAGCTTCATTAATCTATAAGACTAGCTGTTGCAGAAGTCACTCTTTCAGTACGAATAATATAGCTTCACAAAGCAAAAAGTAGCTAGACACGAGATTCATTTATTCAATAGCCGTTCAAACCTAGTTTCATGCGTCATACAGCTTTCGATAGTTATATTACACGCACAGTATGTCAATTCTATCAATGTGTGCATGTTTAACAGAATAAAATGGACTTTCGAAATTCTGTCCGTTAAATGACCCCTTTGAATTCTTAATAGATTATTACAGCAAGATAATAAGTAATATCAAGAACATATTTTTAGATGCCCTTTATACCCAGAGCAAAATCATCAAATTCCCCCTACTATCCCCCGGAATATTCAAATTCCCCTGAATTCCTCCAGCCCCACCCCCCCCCCCCCCCACCCTCCTCACCAGTATAATGCAGCCTTAGGTTTGGGATTAGCGATAGGGTTAGCGATAGGTATGAGTCACAGTTTACAAGACCGGCATCACTTAAGTTCAGACTGGACTTATGATTAAGTCCAGCCCATCTGTGCACTATTTCACTTAACCACAAAGTTTTGGCCCCGACCTTCGAATGATTATCAATAACTTTCTATACCTTTGATAAAAGTAACACCGTTCCTGTTAAAATACTACATAGAATGGCCAAATCCTTCGAAGAAAGCTAAGTAGTTAGACTTAATTGGCTGACATACAAGTCGAAGTTTATAGGGGTCCTTGTGTTGTCTGCGTGGTTATTTTCCTTTATTTTGCATACAACAGATTTTGCTATTTGCCTTCCTCTTCTTCCTGAATGCACGGTCTGTGCTGAATGATATGAACGCCAATCAATTATCTTTGACACTGAGAATTTGCTGGCTTATTCACTTAGTCGCATCCAAAGTTGGTGGCAATCCTCTTCTCCTCATGGCAATGGTTCAGATTGCGTGCAGACTAGCAGTTACAGGAAGACTACATGTATATGTCATCTTTAAAGTCGTTAAACCGATGACCTATCTTTGTCTACTGTTTTAAAACGTTAAGTTGACTCACTAAAAGAGGGGAAGGCCATAATTCATTAGGTTATTTCAGATGTAATATATTTAGGTCTAAAAACTTCGCATCAATAAAGCGTTGAAGTTTTTCACTCGTTTTAGAACGGCCAACAAAAAACCAAGGGAGAGTAAATTTCATATTTACTATCGGAAATTAACACTGAACAACTGATCACGAGAAGTCCGTTACGAGAGCACGATGACAGGCAAGCGTATTATTATTGTTTATCTTAGAACGTTAATCCTTTGCAAACAACTCGTCACTTCTTTAGTGTATGTGTGGGCGTTTTTTTATATACTGAGTAGATTCCCACGTCTGCCTCCGTTTCTTCGCGTGTATTGTGCTGTATCTAAATAATAAACTTTCCATTTGGTGATATCTTTTGAAAAAAAATTTGCATGAATGTATGGAGTTCAAGAGTTGCTAATTTTGCACTATTAAATCGGGCATGTTTGTCCAGGCGAGTGAGGGATGAACTGCTTTCATTTTGCAGAAAGCTCATCCTCAAGAAGGTGACGTCACGAGGACGATAATAGCCGACCGTCGTAGCGCTGCGTTCAAAACCACTGTTATTGTGGGGCTGGTTGAAAAATACCGAGCTGGGGGTTTTAGGATGGGCCTTCAATGAATAACAAAATTGCATAGTCTGATAAATTCGGTAAGAGAGCGTTCAGTTATTATGGCCGGGGGTGGGCCGGCAAATTCTTCCTGCGCATCAGTCAAAAAAATTGAACCCCCCCTACCCATTGTGCCAAAAAATTGATGCCCCCCCCCTTTCAAGATGACAAAAATTTCATGACCCCCCCCCCCCCATTGCTTGAGTAAATTAGCTGCACACACAAACACCTCAGGGGTATGGAGCGATAGAATCCCCCCAAAAAGAGCTTAGATTTTTTCAAATGACCTTCCTTACAAAGTCAAAAGGTGTTAATACTCAGATTTCCTATTTTGACTTGTTATAATTTTGAAATTACCCCTCAAAGGGGTTGGACAGAAATTATTGGTGGATCGCAATATTTTTGCGCAAGCGTGTGTGTACATATTTTGATATTTGGATTTATTTAAAACTCAGCTGTTGATAATGTTGATTCACTGTACATAGTAAACATATATTTTCTCATACATGTATGATGAATCTATGTAATACTTTTTCAATGCAAAACTATATCTATGCATTTATAGATATTTCATAATTTACATAAATGTACTTAAATGAAATAGGGTTGTTACAACTGGCAAGTGGACAAAAAGTTTGACCTTAGAATTTCACCAAAAATGTTCATCCACTATACTTGGGAGTCAATGATAAAATTGTGAATAATTTTTTTTCCAATGAAAAACTTGGTATACTTGTGCATATACAGACGTTCAATAATTAACATAATTGTACTTGATTAGAATACATGTATGATGGTTAAAGGTGCATATTATGTGTACAAGAAATCTGATTATGGAATTTCACTGAAAATGTTCATCCACTATACATGAGAGTCTATGAGGAAAGTATGAATAATTTTTTTCCAATACAAAACTATCAAAATCTGTGTATTTATAGACATTTGATAATTCATTTTAAAGTACTTAGTTAGCCTAGGATGGTTAAAGGTTGATATGTGTGCAAGAAATTAGATTTTGGAATTTCATCAAAATGCTGATTCACTGTACACTGGAGTCTATGAGAAAACTAAGAATAATTTTTTTACAATGCTAAACTAAATTAATTTGTGCTTTTACAGGTGTTTGATAATTGATACAAATGTACTTGATTCAAATAGGGTATTTAAAAGTTCAGATGTGGACAACAATTATGATATTGGAATTTCACCTAAAAGTATTATGTAACTTTTCATGGTACTAGTAGTCTCAGTACAGGTAACTGTTAAATAATTTCCCTGACAAAACTTGCTATATCTCTAATATGTAAGTAATAGGAATTGTTCATTGCCCTCAGTGCAGTGAGCTTGATTTATAATAAGACAAGCCTCAGAGTTGTCAAGTCAAGATATTCATGTGACAGATAATTATACTTTTGTTCAGATTTACAGGTGAATAATTTCAGAGAATGAAATCATGCAACGAATCATTTTTATCTCCCAGAATATTTCTGAACACTGAAACTGCTTTTTGACGGGACGGATACTTATGAAAATTAAGTGACCCCCCCCCTCTGAGCTGTTTGAAAAATACATGACCCCCCCCCCCTTTAGATTTTCAAATTGGAGGTGACCCCCCCTGCATTTGCCGGCCCACCCCCGGCAATAATAACTGAACGCTCCCTAAGGTTTAATTCCTGTATTTCAGGTGCTCGTATAGACGGATAACAATGCGCATGCGTGTGTTGCTCCAGTACAAACACTCCCATATTGCTCAACTACCAGAAGTGGCGAAGGACTCCATAACTGACGGATACAACTAGTTATCATCTAGGTTAAACTATGCCGCCCTGGGAGGGTCACTTTGATCGTATCATAAATGTTCCTTTTTGAAGTATTAGGCTGAAATAATGTCAGTGAAATATGTTGCCAGATTTTTTACAGTTTTGACTTGAGGAAGTATCGAAGCGGAAACTTTATTTCAAAATGATGAGCATTCGATCAGTTTCAATTCGCGGGGCTTAAATCTCGAAGCTAGCAGATAGGCATGCGCAAAATATGTATATGACAGATGGAGAAACAAATAACAAATATATCCAAGTAGACATAAATTAACTCCGCCATTGACTTGAATTGCAAACAATTGAGACTATAAATACACAGAAAGTAAGCATTCACTTCATTATTTTCAAATAATACTTCACCTAGCAGGTACGCACAGTCTATAGAGTCGTATCATGTTACTTTTTTCTTCGAATGGTTGGAATTTATCTTAAACACTTCCTAAATTCGTTTTGACGTACGCGAAATGTACATTGAGGTGAGAACGTGCATGTTGCTAGTAGCACAGATCTCCACGTCACAAGGAAATTTAAGTGATTTGGGGTGACAGGGTCAAATTCGCCGACCCTTCGATTTGTGTCATTTCACTACTTGCATGGTCAACTTGAATAGTTCGTAACCAAGATTTGTAAATCTCATTTGAACTTCAGTTGCCGTTTTTCACGGAATTCCAACATAGAAAAGTGAACATAGTAAAAACGCCAACGACCAGGATTGAGTAAATGACACTAACGTGACGTGCATGTAATTCGTATGCCTTGCATGTTTTGGTTGTACTTTTTGACCGACGCGGACCTATCAAGTTTATTTTTACATAAGTGGTATAATTTTAGTATTGAGCAGAGCCAGAAAAGGCGCCCTAACTCTTTTGAACGATGGCTTCGACTACGCCATAAATACTTTAGACTTAGACTTTAGACGCAGGGGAAATCATGAGATGATCGAAACATAATGGTCGACGTCAGAATGATAAATTTCAGGTGGGGAGAGGGTGTTCTAATCAGTCTATCATTTTCCAGGCTTTCTCAAATCTATTTGAAGGTTTGCCCGACTTGTCAAAGTTTAGTCTCTCTCGTAATCAAATCGTATTCTTCTGGAAACAACACCTGCAGAATAATGATTATACGTGTTTTTGTTAAGCCCGTCCACTAGTGACTCCCCGTGACTCAGAATGCCGTCACTTGGGGAGTACCGTCTATTGTCATCAAAGATTTCCTAAGACTACTTCATCTTTGTTCTTTGTGTAAATGCTACAGCGACTCTATATTTTGACAGTTTTTCTTGTACTTTTGTTCTATGTATAACTACACTTAATACCCTGTCCTTTTAATGCAGCGCGCGTGTGTGTGTGTGTGTGTGTGTGTGTGTGTGTGTAGGTGCGCGTGTGTGTGTGTCATGTGCATTGACTGTTATTGTTGGAAACTAAAATAGAAGTTTGGAGCTGAGTTTGATTATCAACACGACGAATTCCAAAACAGGACACAAAGTCAACGTCAACAAGCGGAGTGTCGGATATTTTAAAACGCTGTGGGAAGTACACCCATGTCCACCAAGGAGTAAAAATAATTTGAATCAACTGTCAAATGTTTCGCGTTATGTTAGCCCATGTGTAGATTTCTTAGGCTCAGCAATGTTCCATAAGTAAGCGCTTCCGAAATTTTTAATAGAACGCTGCTGATATTGAAACTTCACGTAAATATAGTGCACTAAATGTATTAACCTACTTAGATCTTACCTTGATGAGATTTACCATGGAGTAAATATAACTTAGTAGTACATTGTGTCACATGTTTTGTGTTTATTTATGGGTCAACAAAGAAGGTATATGATACACAATGTCTCATAGCTTGAACCTCACTTCAGCCACAGCATGTCAAGAATCTGCCATTGCCAACCTGCTGTTGTAAGACAAGCATGTAAGGCTTGCCAACACATGAAGTTAATAAGACAGAAGACATACGTTGTTGTATTTGGAACAATATATACTGACATAAGAGAATGTAAACACACGGAGAATCACTCTCATTTCCTGCGGTGTATTTGTACACTGAAAGAAGGCTTTTCACACGGTGGAATTATCTGAAAATCATGTGACGATTTCCCCCTCCTTGCTGATTAAAAAAGCATGAACCCCTGCCCCCCCCCCCCCCGGCCAGTTTTCCAATTCAGCTGAATCCCTGGATTTTGCCAGCCCGACCCTGGACATAAAAAATGAACGTTCGCTGACAAACGCACTGGACAACGAGGCTATGGAATGTTTGCCCATATCTTTTAGTGGCATTAGTTGTCAATCAATGAACGTTAACAAATACCGTCGTGAACAAGTGCCGAAACTACATGTAGGTTTCGAAAGGTGAATGCATAAAGGGAAGGCTGGAAATGCAAACACAAATAAGAACACCTGCTTAATTCCACCTCGAATTCAAACTTTTGACTCCTTGTAATTATATGATAACACACAAGTGGAAGGTCTGTTGAAAACCAGAGGTTAATCCATATGCTTGTAACGTAAGTCGACGTCTTATTTACGTAAATAAAGTAAACCAAGCATTCCTGAATACCTAGGTGTACACTCAGCCGGTGTCATTAGTATGTATCATATTTCTCTATCTCGCTCTGATCACTGTTTGCCGACGGGCAAATTTTGTTGAGTAGGATACTTGGATATAAATGTTTCATTTCTTCTATTTGTTACATCATGCTTGTTTTTTTCAACCCATCTTGACTGCACATGTTGAACCAAAAGCGACTGTTTTCTGGATAAGTCTGAAATTATGGAAACTTTGGGTGTCCCAGCAAATTCAAAGAATGATGAAAAATCAGATTGGGATTTTTAAATTTGGAAGTGACGACCTATTCAAAAGGAATACATCTTTTCTTTGGCGTTTGCCCGTCAATTTTGTCGAAATATGTAAAATTAAGAAAATAAGCACGTACGGGTTTCGTATACACTCGGACCACGAACGCTAGAAAAGAGGTAAAAAGAAATCTCTTCGAAAAACTTAATTCGGAGTAACGAACAATAAAAATACAGATCTAGTTTTCGCTTATTGTATTTTAAATCAAAATCGTGACAGTAAATCGTGTATCATGTATTCGCTGAAAATCATATCAGATTTAGTGGATTTTCGATCGGATTCGAACTTACAACGTAAGGCACCTTCAATTATGCACCTAGCGAAGGCATCACAGTCAAAACCGCTCGGCCAAAAGAACACACTTGTTTTTTATGAGGAATTTGTAATATCGCAACATTCAGCTATATGGCACCTAACATTTTTGAGAAATTTGAAAACTATGAAAATCCAATTATTGCAAATTAGTTCCAATCGTGTTAATTCTAACTTCCTGCTCTGCCTTCAAAGAAACGGTCATATTCATGAGCTATCTACTGACTGGTAAATAAACACCCAGGGGTCTAATTTAGGGAAACTTTAGTATCAAGATATTGCGTGCCTGTTGTAATGTTTCCTTCGCAGAGGGGTCACAGATAATTAGTAAAATATATATTCCCTTTTCTTGGTCACTCAATTGGAAAATTCAACAAATAGAACATTGATAGAATTATTGATAGATCGCATGGCTAGATTCAGTTTTGGTTTTTTAAGTTTGTCACCGTGGAACAAAGAAAACATCTCAAATTTCCTTTACGTCATTATTAACTTTTCTACACGAATTATTTTGTTAAAAGAGATTACATTTTGATAGCGTTTTCGTAGCCTGATCATTGGAGCTTTGGTTTTTGAAATATTTAGTTAGTAAAAGTGTATGAAATCCAAATGTGAGTCTCCATCAGCTGTAACTTTTGACCTATTTTCAATTATCGTTGTTCTCTTAGTAAAGTAGTTCCGTGCCCTCCTCCAAAATTATTATTTACAAAGCTATGTGCTGACTAGACTAAATGCATTGTATTTGAAAGACCAACATTGCGCGGGGAGAATGATATGAAAATCTGCTTATTGTGAAAAGCAAAGTTATTGAACATTTTTAAGGTTACATACAGCTAATGGCATTTAAAATGTTAAAATTTGCTTTTTTCTGCGGTATTTTATCGAAACACCAACGATGAAACAGCCTGACTTTTCACACGTGAAAATAGACTGATTACCATGAAGGAAGATAAGATAGAGAAAGACAAAGTACCCTTTAACCTCATCAGTGATAAATATGGAGAAAACATTGACACGGCAAAAAGCAAAACATCAAGACATTTTATATTTCTGACTGGACAATATTAAAGAAAAGGAATATTCATAAAGTAGCGGAAGACTGAAAATCAATGATCTCAACTTGAATATGTGAGGTATTGATTGAATAGTATCACCGAGACCAGTTTGTATAGTCTGCATCTTGATGATTTCCACTCCGGAAATGATTCGCCTTAACGATTTTAGGGGGACACTAGTCGAACGGATAACATTTTTTTCAAACTTACGGAGTCGTTCAAATGCCGTTTTCTAAAACTAATTTAAATCTAGTGCAGACTGAGTTGAATTTATCTTCCCTGTCTGTTCTCTTGCTTTGCTATGGTAGAAATTATTTTGGCTGCACACAGTTTAGGTATAACTTGTTATTAATTTGCAATCTTTTTTTACAAACATTCAACCCAATGTCTCTTAGACGAGCGCAGACATAGGGTATACACTTAAATCATGCTCGTGTTTTCTCTGTATTTAAATGCATTTTGTGTTCACAATATAACTTGACAGACGAAAGTCAAAAGAGGTAACCAGATATGGAGTCAACTATTGTGGGTGTTTAGACAAAACAACAACCTGTCTTCTTGCAGTAACACTGACATCACTGCTATCACGGATATATGAGTTGTTATGGTTGTACACACAGATTAGGCATTAGTTGCGATGGATACACCTTTTTCGTTTCACATGATATGAAGCCCTTGATACATAGTTAGTTTCCATTAATTATGAAGTTTCATCTTTGACCCTAGAATAGTTATTAATACAGTATCAGATCCTCTACTCTGAAATCTATGTTGATAATTATTCCTTTGATAAAGGTGAACAGTATCTGTCATGACTTGAGCATATGGCAGCACATTCAAGTCTAAACACTCGCCATCAACAAAGCGTTGGAGATTTTCACTCATTTTAGAACGGTCAACCCCAAGCTCAAAAAAAATAAGGGAGAGTAAAACTCTATTCACAATCGGCAATGATCGGGAGAAGCCCGTCACGAGCTTATGACGACTGGCAAGCACATTATCGTTGGTTTAGCTCAGAAAGTTAATCCTTTGCAAACAACCTGTTACCTGTTGAGGACTAAGATTGAGTATGTGTGCCAGTGTGGGCGATTTGTCATGTACTGAGAATATTCCCACGTCTTCTCTGTCTGCTCTGTCTACTCTGCGTGTGCATTGTGCTGTGTCTAAATTATACTAAATAATAAACTTTCCATTCGGTGAAATATTTTTAAAAAATTCATGAAAGTGAGGAGTTCAAGTGTTTCTAATATTGCACTATTAAATTGGGTATATTGTCAAGATTGGTGTGGGGTGAAGAATTTGACGTCATATGAGGACGATAATAGCCGGCTGCCGCCGCTCTGCGTTGGCGGGGTTGTATGAAAAATACCGAGCTATCGTTTTGAGAATGGTTCTTCACTGACTAACAAAAGGGTCTAGTCTAACATATTCGGTAAACTTTAATCCCTGTATTTCATTTTGCTTCCAATGTTGAGAATTTGATCAGTACTGCTTTTCCAAGTTTAAATACCGTCGCCAGCAGATACGCATGCGCAAAATGCTTATGTGACAGATGAGGAAATGAAGAAACGAATGTACACTAGTAGACATAAATTAACTCCGCCATTGACTTGAATTGCAAACAATAGAGATTATAAATACACAGAAAGTAAGCATTGACTTCATTACTTTCATTACTTTCAGGTACGCACAGTCTATAGAATCGTATCATGTTATTTTTCTTTAGGACGGTTGAATTTGTCTTAAACACTTCCTAAATTCGTTTTGACGTACGCAAATCGTACATACAGGTGATAGCATATATCTCCACACAGAAAAATACGGGTAATTTCGGGTGGAAAAAGTCAAACTCGCCGACTCGACCTCCGACTACCAACTTTTTACGGCGTGCATGATCAACTTGAATAATTTAAAACCGAGATTTGTAAATCTAATTTGAACTTCGATGACGTTGTTTTCGCGGAATTCCAGCTTAGAAAAGTGAAAATGATAAAAAGTCCAATCACGAGGACTGAGTAAACGTGACGTGCATGCAACTTGTAAGTCCAACTTGTTTTGGTTCTACATTTTGACCGACCGGTCGAGTTTATTTTTCGCATATGTGGAAATATCAATTCCTTCTTTTACGTTATGAAATACTTCAGAGAGATTTTTCATATGATAATTAATGCGATGCACAATTCTACATTGTATCGTCTTACCACTTCACCTTGATAGGTTTCATATGAAAAGACATGAGCACAATTTAACTTTTCTGATTTGCGTGAAAGTCAGACTTGGCATAATTCTAGAATTGAAAAGAGCCAGAAAAGGCGCCCCAACTCTTTTGAACGATGGCTTGGACTACGCCATAAAGATTTTAGACTTAGACTTTAGACGCAGGGGAAAATCATGATCGAAACATAGTGGTCAGAATGAGAAATTTCAGGTGGAGAGAGGGTGTTCTAATCAGTCCATCATTTTCCAGGCTTTCTCTAATCTATTTGAAGGTTTGACCGACTTGTCAAGGTTTGGACTTTGTTCTCTCGTAATTAAATTGCATTCTTCTGGAAACACCTGTAAGATAACCTGTATACGTGTTTTTGTTAAGTCCATCCACGAGTGACTCCCCGTGACTCAGAATGCCGCCACTTGGGGAGTACCGTCTTATGTCATCAAAGATTTCCTAAGACTACAGTGCACCTTTGGTTTTGAAGGTTAAAGAACAACAAGATGATAAAATAAATACATCAGATCTTGATGTGCCTTGAAGTGCATAGTCTATTTGTCTAAGTCAACATACATTTGTTGCATCATGGGAAATTACACCGGGTAAATGTTCTAAACATTTGTCAATTTGGATATAGCTAACAAGATACGTGAGAATGTAGCAGTAAAATAAATTGTCTTTGTTTTTTGTTGGTAGTACTTATATTATAATTGAATGGTAACTCTGAGTGTTTTCTTGTTTTTGGTACGGACTTTGCCAGACTGCCTTTCAAGTATCAACATTTCCGCATTTCTCAATTTTCTCATGAAATGATTTAAACACATTGGTCACTGAAAAGCATTAAAGGTGAACAAGGTTATCGGGAAAATAAGCGGTCAGTGGTACATAAATGTCTCGTTGACATATTGCATGCTTGTAAATCATTGTGACACGTGACAAAATCAAACAATAATTGTTTTCAGAGTAGACGACGAAACCATTCAGTTAAAGTTCATAACTGAATGGTCTCGTCTGAAAACAATATTGTTTGTTTTAGTCAAGTGTCGTTACTCCAGTAAATTCACTCAAAAGATCGTTTCAACTGTGAAAATAGGATGATGTTTTATTTGGTTGTAACTGAAAATCGCACCAGCGACGATATTGACAGACACAAGTGATATATTAAAGAGTTCTGAGCAATAGAGACTGGACACAGAAGAATCAAACAGAGGGAGAAAAACATTTGACAATAAACTTGAAAATCTGCCCTGATAATGGGGATGTTGAGTCAACAAAATACCGTACTTGCAAACACCATAGATTGTAGATACACGGTATACAATGCTATTGTCAACAAATTGGTTCTGTCCTGAACCAGAATTTAGTCGTCAACCATGTATGTACACATACAGTTTATGTTTACAAGAAGAGGATGAACAATGGTTATTGGATTCGAAAAATAAACGGTCTCTTTCAGACAGAAAAATACAGCAAAGTTGACAGTTCAAACGGAGAGTGGGTGTGTTATTTGTTTCAATGATACTAGACACACCAATAATGAGTTGATATACTGATGTGAACCCGTACGGTGGTGTGATGAAGGCGGGGCAAGAGAACTTAAATAGCTATACGGAAAAAAAAATTTCCACAAAAAAGCCAACAGAATCACTGCAACATAACATAACAAGAAGCGAGCGACCAATGGACTGGCCAGTCTTGTGTCTTGATCGGGGGGGGGGGGGGGTTAACACGACTTGAAATATGCACTGACCCGTACCATGAAATAAATTGTTTGATAAATTAAGGTTTGTGTATTTTACATGATATGCCGCGTAATTAACATGACTCGATCTTGATGACTAAGCGAAGTACATTATTTTCTCGTTCCATCGACTAATTTCGGGAGACAGTTGCACAAGGCTCTACTTAAAATGTTGTTGTCATTCTTGTCGGTTTACGCATAGAGCCTTGAATTTTCTAGGGTCTATAATTTACGCAATGCATGGATTGGGTGTCCCCGTAACAGAATACCATTAACTCTTTATCACATAAAATTTGACAGTATAGGATGCTGTCATGGTTAGAAGTTTACGACTGTTATCAACAATGGTCGCACGCCGACATGGACGAAACCAGTAACTCAAAAGAGCTATTCTTTAACCAGATGAACTGTATCATGTTGCATGTGTACACTTCCG
Source organism: Ptychodera flava (assembly GCF_041260155.1). NCBI lineage: Eukaryota > Metazoa > Hemichordata > Enteropneusta > Ptychoderidae > Ptychodera > Ptychodera flava. Next base: position 38,519,424 of record NC_091941.1, on the reverse strand, counting down.
CCCTGAAGAAACGTACCTGATATGTAAAGCGGTCTGATACAACACGGGCAACTGAAGTTTGTATTGCATACACAGGTTGTGACATTACCTATTTGACTGATATCACGCAAAGTATACCGAAGCTAGCTGGGACGTTCTCTTCTGTACGACAGTACACATTCGACTGAATTCAACAGACAACATCATCCATTCATGTCATTTAAGTTGTTTACTAAATGAGATTGACAAAAGTTGAGGGATACTTCATGCATGAATGCAAATGTACTATAAATATGTTATTGAATGTCGTAGTTTTAGCAAGGTCTTAGACCAATGAAATTCCACCAGCCTGCAGAGGTGTAGGTCAGGTAGCAATAACAAGCGCACTGCATGAGGACGTGCAATGTTATATCATTAATATCTCTTTGTGGTACTCGTTATCGATCAATGAACATTAACAAATACCGTCGTGCACAGGCCCCTACGCTAGGTTTCGAAAGGTTAATGCAAAAAAGGAAGGTTGGAAATGCAAACTTAAATAAGCACATCTACTGTTAACATGTAATTCCACGGTGCATTCAAACTTTTGGCTCCGTGTAATTATATGATAACACACAAGTGGTAGATCTGTTGCAAACCAGAGATTAATCCATATGCTGTTGACTTAAGTCGACGTCTTATTTACGTAAATAAAGTAAACCAAGCATTCCTGAATACCTAGGTGTACACTCAGCCGGTGTAATTAGTATGTATGATATTGCGGCACATCTCACTCTGATCACTGTTTGCTGACGGGCAAATTTTGTTGAGTAGGATACTTGGATATAAATGTTTCATTTCTTCTATTTGTTACATCATGCTTGTTTTTTTCAACCCATCTTGACTGCACATGTTGAACCAAAAGCGACTGTTTTCTGGATAAGTCTGAAATTATGGAAAATTGAGTAACCTAAGTAAAATTTCGAGAATGGTGACATCTCTGACTGTGATTTTGAAAACTTGAAAGGAGCAAATTATTAAATGAGTGCATCTCTTCCTCGGTGTTTGACCATCAATTCTGTAGAAAATTGGGATGTAAAATCGAGAAAAATAAATTCTACATTGTTCATTTTCTGCATACACAGACCACGGGGCACTCAAACCGAGATAAAAAGAAACTCCTGTCAGACTTATTTCAGCTTAACGAACAATAAAAATACAAATTAACTTTTTGCTTGTTGTATTTTCACACGAGGAGTCTATATTATACGAGGAGTCTATATTATTCGGTTATGGGAATGTTAAATTGAACCAACTGTCGAAGGTGGGCTTCAGACAAGGACATATTGAGGGGTTATACTCGCAGATAAACCTTACGACTTTCAGATTCGGTCTGGCGTAATCTTGAAACCAAGCACCTGAACATGGTACACGGTTAACGTTCGCATCGTGACGCCGCGCAATGCCTTATCTGTATGTTTTAGCAAACGAAAGGACAATTCAAGGACAACTTCGATCATGTCTCTCTACTAAAATCTGACACGATTTTCTCTTAGTCCCAGCGCTACAGTGACGTAGGTATACCTCCACACACATGTGAGCACTTACCCACGCCTCTGACTGTACATGTGTATTGAATGACGTGACTGGGTTAAATGCAATTTATTATGTTGTACTATTTATTGGGTCATCGCATATGGTCTTACGACGGCATTTCCTGGATGATAGTACATGGTTTGAAAACACCTGACATGAAGCGTGATTTCTGTTTTTTGGTGTTTACAGTGTTTTAGGCTAATAGCTAGCCAAAGCCATTGCAGGTGCAGTCGATAAAGCTATGCGGCACAAAAACATGTCAGCATGAGATAAATGAGTATATTTCAATAAGTTGGGGTGGGTAGATATTGGCACATGAGCGAGGAGAGAGAGAAAGAGGATGATGTGTATTTTCTTTCCGGGGATGTTGTGAAGACGGAGATTTCGTGCTGCTGCGAATACTTCTCGACAGCTCATATGACAAAGGGTTGACAGCTCTTTACATACATTCTGATGTAAATTAGAGTGATTGAATTCCTGTTTCTGTTGCTCGTAGACTACGGCAACGAATCTATGCCAACATTGAAATCTCTCTCTCTCTCTCTCTCTCTCTCTCTCTCTCTCTCTCTCTCTCTCTCTCTCTCTCTCTCTCTCTCTCCTCTCTCTCTCTCTCTCTCTCTCTCTCTCTCTCTCTCTCTCTCTCTCTCTCTCTCAACGAGACTGAAGGATCCGAAGAGAAAAATATGTTTTATCAAAGCATGTTGGCAGCACAGGTGCTCGGGAAGGCGACCGCCGATATAGTGGTATGCCAATTCTTTACTAGACCACTATTGGCACTTGTCTTCTCAAGCACCTGTGGTTGATAGCACTACATTCGAAATCGAACTTAAATGACTGCACCTTTAAATTGCTGAGACTCTCGACACCACATTTCTCCAGTGATCTATACAGTCAGCGTCTTCGAAATAGACCATAAATACCACGACGTTCAGGTGTTTTATAGTCTGCCTGCTGTGAAAGGCCAATATTCCACCAAATTTACAGTATGAAATTGTCCTCAGATGTGACGATCCATGTACATTACTTGTTCTATATTGATTCCACGGCAATGCGAGAACATTGGATTATGTGATTGTACGCAAAATTTCCTGGTTCGATATTAGTGAACTGTGTCGAATGATCGGGTCAAATGTCAAGTGATTCTCGTTATAATCACATACGAATTTGATGAAACAGTTGAACTCGCAATCCTATATTGCGTCATCGATGTCCATAGTTTAAACGAAATTCCTTCGTTTTGATCAAAACCCCCTCCTCCTCCCCCTAAACGAAAGTTCAAAAGTGTGAAATGTTGATGTCTGCCCGAGAGTACAATGTAGCATTTTGCTATAGTTACTAAAGAATATGTATCCGCTGACCACATTACATGAAGTAATTGAGTACTATTAACCATACCACGACACGAACGAGTTGGAAACAGTTACAGCAATACCTGTTGTTACGAGTGTGCAGTTTTCTTTTTATTTTTACACACCATGTAAAGAGAACTTGTGATCACAAAATAAAAGTGCGAAAGTGAAGTTCACTGATTGAATGGAGGCCAAACCCCCTCCCCCTTAAACGAACGAATTTCGCTTTTTGAACTTATGCGACAATCTGAGACGGTCCCTATAGCTTGGCCCTTTCTGATTGAAATAAAACAGCCTACCTTAAATTTAGCTCTATAGGTTTGCTTCTGTCCGGGAAGGGAGAGGGTGGAATGGACAAAAAACATGTCATGATGACCGTGTTGCTGAATTGTTAAATTGTGATTACTCTGATGATATAAACGAGTAGTATTGGAAATCTATTTGAGTAACATGACAATTTCCTGTACGTTACTTGAGTGCCTAATTCATGGCTTTGTAAGGAAACCTGTACATCACTAGACATGTGAAACTTTCGGTACGACGTCTCAGATACACCATGGTAGCTGTAATGGGTTGACAACTATGAAATTACTCACGGAAGTTATTACAAAAATATAGCGTCATCCAACCGCGCAGACACGCTTTTGAGTGTTCTCGTTTAAACGTACAGACACAATGCCGCTAAGGAAATATGCCCCTCCTTGGAAACGAAAGTCTTCTTCTTTTTCTTAACACCGTTTTGAATATAAACCCTTTTTGAAAGATTATTCCGAATATCATGCAGAAGAATATCACCAAACAGAAGCCGATATTTGCAAACGAAAATTGAATGACCTAGCACAACAATTTTGACAACTTTCGTTTTTGAGAGTTACGTGTAGGAGGCCATGCCGATTTTGTAATCTCTATGTGTATACAAGCTTCAAAGTCCGGCAAAGTGACACTGTACTTACGGCGGGCGTCCAAAGTTTGCAATCGTTAACAGGGACAGAGCCGGCCTACGTGTGGTGCCTAGCACAGAGGAGACTCTAAATTCGCCAACAACAGGAGTTTCGTATGAAATGTTTTGAATAAAACGAGAACTGGCCATTGTCAGAGCTGCATACCTAGGCATTGACAGTTGAATGTACTGTAAGTTCATAATACCTCAGATCAGCATATATTATTACAGCAGAGGGTGAATATTGGATAAATTCTCCCAGCATAATACTGTTCCAAATGTGGCGAATACTACGAAATTAGCTGTCGAAATTATCATTACTACTTCCTCGAGGACGAAGGAATATTATGTTATCCTCGTGTACTCCCTCGGAATAAATAGGGGAAGTTTATGGATAAATCAAACATTGTCCCCGATCACACAAACAGACATTCCTTTAACACGCACACATATTTTGATTTACCGTTCATAATAGTGATTTAGTAATGGCATGTGAAGGAGGTACGACACTTCCACAACTACTGAGTATAGAATTTTACTCTGAAGATGAGAATGGAGAAGAATACGACACTTCCAAATAATAAAATAGGCAATTCTGTAAAGTTCTAATTTTAATTTTGCAATTCTGTAAAGAAGCAATTCTGTAAACTTCTAATTTTAATTTTGTATCAAGTTCGGGAAATGATTTGCAAAAGTTATGCTACTATTGATTTTACAATTTGAGCATGTAAATCATTTTTCGTCGAAATCTCTAGAGCCGCTGACTATGTTAAAGAGCAGTTACTGTACTAGAAATACGATCTACCGTGATTTAGGGGATGTACGTACCTGTGGCTTCACCTTTCAACACTCACGTGACCCTTGAACAAAACGGTATATTGTCTGAGATCGAGACGAGCATTGATAGATCATTTTAAGGTGCTGTACACTCATTTTAGTCATTTGAATAAACGCACGCACTTTGTGAGCACTGACACACTTATAAGGCAACGTTGGTTTTGTCATGGGGGCAGCACAAATGAACACAGAGTGTAATTTTATAGTAGACATTGTCGTAAAACGGTCAATATTTTTCTGGACATGAAAGCAATCCGTCATGGAGAAACTAATGAAGCAATTTATCAAAAATAAACCAAGTTAGATACCACTATATCAAGAAAGGATTTATTCAGAGAAAGGGCACAATATGATGTAACCGTCTGCATAAACGAAAGTTGAAAATTGTTTTGTCGTCGTCAATCTTTTTTTCATCGTTTTATGAGCGTCAGTGGGTGATCAAACTCTTACGCTCGGTTAACACTAACATTCTATTTTCCGAAACTTAATTTTCGCTACGTGATATTTTACGTTTTCTTGACATCGGGCACAATACACTTGAAAAGAGTTTTGATCCAAATCGTTTGCACCACGCAAGAACTACGCGTACAAGAAAAAAATAGCAAAATGAGTGAGAGGGACATATTTGTTGTCGAATTATATCGACGACGTATTGGCCATTCTAAAACCCGATGACCACTTGACAGTTGACCTTTGACACAGCTTATCTCTCATCGATTGTCTAGGACCAAACCGTATCTTCAAACAGTGTGAGTTCTGTTCAGTCATACTTATACCGGAACATGCTCACCGCGTACCGAAGTGTCAGAAGTGTGCTTGACAGGACCTCTGTTTCCCCACTAATTGGGCAGTTTCCGAGCAACTGACCCACAACACAACATATGATGTAACGAAACGTTGCTAATTTGTAGTGATGTGCCTTTTGGTAGCCTTCAACCCTGAGAACACAATTTAATAAAGATCTTACCAGTATTTGTAGATATTATCGATGTCTGATTTCTGAGTCAAGTCTCTCCACCAATCAGTAAGTTCGTAACTTCATAGCCGTCTCTGTATTAATATATTTGTATTTAATGAACCAAGGACAGTGGAGCGGGAGATGGGCAAACCAAAAGTAAAATAGGCCATAAATACCAGACTAAAATCCAAATAACCCCCGAATAACCCCGAAATGTTTCAATGTACTATGGAGGAGGGAAATAACAACCATTTAATTTAAAAATTTAAAACTAACCGACTCAGGGGCTACATGATATAAGGCTTCGATTTAGGCCGACTGTCTTCAGTAGAGTCAAATAAATGATATATTTTCATTGAAAGTCACACAAAAGCGAAAGCAGTGAAAATTAGTAAATTCCCTACGACGGAATAATGGGGGAAAATTTTAGGTCGTTTAATCGAAAGGAAGGTTTCGACAGGTAATAATTATACATGATTGACTGTGCTCTGAGCTCCCCTGATTTCCATTTCAGTACTGTATCAGTCAGCGGGCATGGCAGAACTATGTTTTTTATAACATAATACAATTCTTTGTCGATAAATTTAAAGTCACAGACACGTAGGTCTACCAATGGCAAACTCACAATGTTCATCACATAAAGCAGAAGTGTGTCGGGTTATCGCACGGTTGCACAGTTAAAAGTCGGAATGTAGGTCGAACTCTGGCACAGTGATTTTGCTGTTCTAATTTCTCCAAAATTTGGTCTTCCACGTCACTTCAAGATAAAGTTGTCTTATCTTCCCTGAAGGAGTTGACCAATGCTTCAATTCAGCTCATTATTGCTCAATTAACTTCCAATTTAATGATTTTCTGACAGACTGTTTCCCCCTTCGTAGAAACGCAGTGACGTAAAGCAAAATTCTGATGTCGAGACGCGTGTAGTTTCAAATCGTATTGCTACGACCACTGCTTTTTGACGGATTGCGTATGCGTACGTCTGCGTACGTCTGTTCACGCTGAAATATAAACTTTTTTGTTGTAACTCAATGACAACATGATATGTTTTCACGCTAACAATACATAAAGTAAGAATCATTTGTCATACACACCGTCTCTCTTAACATGAAAGTTACCCTGTCAACTTGTTGGTGTTGAGTCATAGAACACGTCCCTTGCTTATTTTGGCACAATGACAAGATTGTACATTTTGCTTATCTTATAACCATTTCAAAGATCAAGTAAAATAACTTTTGATTAGAAGACAAAACAGAATGACTTGACTTCAATTCTTCTCATGTCCCTAATTATAGGTAAGCTAGACTGTGTACTTTCCATAAGTTCCCACGCTATCTTTTTGATTCGTGAGGATTTTTCGATAGTAAGTAAGGTTCCGGTCAAAGTTTTGTTTTGACTATTGGTCAGAAATTTTATCATCTTTCTTGCCTTATAGGTTTACAAAGCAAAGGATGAAAGAAAAAACCCTTCGGAAGTATTTTCATCTCGTCACGTAAGCTGACTGGCCAAAGTGTATATAAGGCTGGACAGACAAGCCAGGAAGCAACTTGTGTCCTCTGTTTCCAAAGAGAAAGCCTCTTTGAAAAATCACCTGGAAATACGCGTTTTTGTCAACTGCAAAGGTAAGGTTACAACCCTGTTTTCGCTTTTACAAAGACAATCTCAACTACACCTTGAAACGCATCCGATAAAAGTCTTGACACTTCGACCCAGTAAATTTCTGTTGAAATGAGTCAAATTATTGCTCAGCCTTCCCAAACAACCAAAGTTCTTGATAAAAATAACTATGTCCATGGTCAGTTTTAAGTTCATAGAAGAGTAGCTCAGTCGTTCTGCTGTCAATACCGTTATGGACCACAAAGTGTGGCGGCAGTGTGTTTCTTCCTCTGAATTACCGCTACTATTTTTGCATATTTTGTTTGAAAATGTGGCAATAGTAAATGCTTTGGCATCGACTTACAAGTATCTAATATCGGGAGACCAAAATGTAGGTAAGCGAAACAAGAATTATGGTTGCGTAGATACTTGCTTTTTCATTTGAAAAACTGACTCAAAAAACTTGGTTGAAGGGCAGAGTACTGGTTTAGGAATCCATCATATTGAAAGACAGCCCCCGACATAAAACACAACTCGAGTTCCTCAAATTCAATGAAACCAGAATTTCCAGCCTCAGTCCGATGAGGTATGTGGTCTTGACGTACTGTTCGCATACAATTTCTTCCCTGGCAACGTTTCAGGCTGGCTACTGTATACAATCGACCCCGAGAACAGGCTGACCTTGGTGGACTTAAAAGCTCGGTACATGGAACCTCGTAAAGCGCACAACATGACTACTCAGTAATTTAGTAAACATTGGAGCATTGTCTGGCAATAGCTCGATGATGTATATCAAGCATATAAAGTAATAGTTATACAGATAAGTCCTTCTCCAAATTGGAAGACAGAATTATCGATCTCCATTATTAGGAAGACATAATCATGTATATCGACAGAATTAGTACCTCTGATTGACAACTTAACAGAGCCTAAAAGTTACCATTGTGACTCATGACAATATTGCGCTGCCGTCGCCGTTTGCTAGGACGGGTCGGAAATTCCCTTAAGAAATATAAACGCTTAAACGATAAACTGTGGCTGCATGTAAACTTGAGAGATTTCCAGAAACAAATACGTCATTAAATATTGATTAGAACATAATTTGACATCAATAATTATTCTCATTTGTCATAATAGGAAAGTTCTTGCAATGCATGCTTGACCCGATTCAAATTCGAAACAAGAATGTCGAATTTTTACTTACTTTGTCAGTCACCTGAGTTGTGCCAGTCTACTCGTAAACGTCATTTCTTGTCTTTATCGATATTCGGTAACCAATGCTCACCTCATGCACGTACGTATGTGTAAGACAAGCACACCGCCGTTGCGTTGTGTCACGTTCAGGTCTTACGTCATTGCACTGTAATGGCCAATCTCTAGGTCAGAATGGCGTCAGGCAACTGACAAGAAGAAATCTTGTTTCGGACATGAATGTTACACAAATGAAAACCGATTGCAGAAAGAAGAAAACGCCCACTTAACGCTATCTTTCCAAGTGAGGGCTTGCTCTGTACTTGGGGAAGCGTCAGAAGGGGACTTTAACATAGATTGGACCATATCATTACGTTATGATCATGAACTTCAGAACAGCTTCCTGTTTTCTAGGAATTCGTCGGCTCAAGTTGAGATTATGACGAATGCTATTTCAATTTGCTCTATGACAGTGACGTCAAAATAATGTCCGAGATACGTTCCTTGACTTTACCAACATTGAGATTTCTCTTTCCTATCTTTAAGTCATCATGGAAAAGGAAAACCCCATCAATTTTTTTATCCGTAATTGTTTCAAAAATAAGTGTTTCACGACAATATAAAGTAAACTGAGAGGAGAGAGTTCATTCAAGCGAAAAACTTACACAGGTAACTATCGGGATTGGATAAATCGTTTAAAACGTTTCTTCACAGAAATCGAATGATTACGGAACGCTAAGATTCGCCGCCCCTCCCTACCCCCTCCGTCTGTCTGTCTGTCTGTCTGTCTGCCTGTCTGTCTGTCTGTCTGTCTGCCTGCCTGTCTGTCTGTCTCTCTCCTATTAATTTTACTTTTGTTAATATTTCTTGCAGTAACTAAAAGAACATGTACACCGAAAGACTTTTCATTGCCATTGTTGGGGCCATTTTGGTCTGCCAAATACCCCAAAGTGAAGCTAAATCGCTGAGTCAAATTATGAGAAATAGAAGATCAACACGATGCCAGGCAGAGACAGATTTCTGTTCATACGTTGTGAACGACCACGTTCACAACTGGGATAACTTCGTTCACAAACTTCTTGCTGACTATGTGAGTACGATTTTACTTGTGCAAATCTAGATACGACACATTCTTCACGTAAATATTCAAAGTACCGTACCGTAACTATGGATTCTCAGCCGCGTCGCCAGCCAAGCTTCTACAAATTGCGTTTTAATTTAGAACGAAAATTAACTTAAAATGTTATAAAGTATACCAGGTTACCGTTGGTCCATGCAAATATCTGGCTTGACCATACAAATAGCGACAAAGAACAACCAATTATAATTTTGTTTAATTTTGCCTGTTTGGTGCTTTACAGAGAGTACGACGTTCACCCAAACCGATCTGGCAGAGACCTGCTTCTGGCTTACTGATCTACGACACTGACACTACCTGCTTCAATGCCATGAATGTAAGTATGATTCTGATATCGCCGAGTGTCTTCACTTTTAACGGATTACCAGAAATAAAAGCAAAGCACCACAAAAATGCTAAACTAGCAGAATATGAACATCTAATCGAGCTATCAAATCTGTGTCATTGGTCATAAACTTGACGAAAGTACTCTAAAACATTACTTGCCACTAGCGGAATCCTTTATTTGACTTACCCTGTGACAAGGTTGGGAAAACCCAAGGATTTGTAGTTGATATCATATTCACTACGATTGACATCAACACGCACTAGAGTAAATGTTACTGCTAACCGTACTCAGCTAAGTTATTCCAAGGCGTATTCAAACTACCCGCTGACGAACTCGGGGCAAGATGTGGTGAATGCCTTTGAGTCAGACATTTATACGATTGAACATAAATAGCATTGGGAGGGAACTTACGACACAGAGCCCCCATTCAATCATAGAAGTTCTCCTTATGAATCATGCATGACCAAGGTAGCGTTTTGATGGCGCTGGATCAATGAACTGGACAGGAGATTATACAGAAGTGTAATTGTGACCTTTGGTACTCTGCGATTGAAATTTAGGCTGTTACGCCTATAGGCCAATACAGAGTTCATCTGCTGCGGTAGTTGAAGCGTGTGTAAAGAACAAGTATGAGTGCGAAACAGGAATTGAGGACGTGTGTTTCTTTGCCGATTTGTTGACTGAACAAACTGCTTTGTCGTTACAGAAAGTCGACCAGGTGTGGGTTCACCAGTGCGAGCAAGCTGATATGCTTCCATGGGTTGCAAGGATCGTTCAGGATGAAGAAGGGAGGGCTGATAGCATGAGATCTGATTTCATAACGTTGCAGACGCTAGTCAACAACACCGTGAAGCAGCTGGATACACACGTAAGTCTGAATTTTACCGTACCTACATATCAATAGATAGGTCACACTGTTGTGCCTAGGAGCAAGATTTTCGTAGTGGATTGACTGGCACGAGAGATTTTTGTAAAATGTAAATGAGAAAATAGAACTAGAAGTACATTCAGGTTGGGCATGAATTAACACACTGCACTGGCAGCTTCTCATGACAACGCGTGACCTCGCCTTCGTAGCCAACTATTTTATTTATCAGGTTACCATCTACAGTATCTCTAAACCGCATTATAACGGTTTGACCCTGATTACGTTGTTTATAAAGTAATTCTCTTTAAGGGTTTCCCATATAAAGTTCCGTATTTTCGGTTCCTAATGTGATCGTATAGACGAGTACTGTGAAGCGGGAATCGTGTAGTTGGAAGACTGCATTCGCCATCGAACACGCCAATATTTGACATGTATTGTCAAACAAGTTGGATTAAAAAATCAGGACGACATAAACCACTATTGGCAGTTCACTGTCAAAATTTTGTGGAGTGACCGTGGACAGTTTTACCTTTCCCTCGACAAGTTGACCGAGTGCACACTGCTACCAAATCGTGGTATGAGCATGAGCATTTCGCAAACATATAAAACGTCTTACTTTTCGTATCATCTAGATTACTCCTATGACCGCCTGTGAAAGTTACTCCGACAATGATGGTTGCACAATTGATGAAATGGTTGAGACGCCGAGTTCCTGTGTCTGGGTAAGTCATGATATTAATCGAGAGCTTCAATGATCTTCCATGCTATTCATGTCTAGCAATACAATTTTGTCCACATTAACATTGGACTCTTCACTGTCATCTGTTAAGCTATCAAGTAACAAATTTATCATGTTGATGGCTTTTCAGGACCTGCTCACATCGGACGCAAGGTCAAATTCAGTAAATTTCAGTAGATTAAAAAATATCATTCAATTGCTATTCCATGGCATTAGCCTAAGTTTCAGTATTAGAATTATAACACGACAACTATTGATGAACCTAAGAGACAATGGCCGCTTTTGCTCTGTATCAGGCAACACGGTGACAAAAATTCATTTTTTACATACTAAAAGTATTACAATGTTATCACTCACAGGATAATTCCATCGCCGAAGAAAGAGATGTGGACTTCTACACATCTGTTCTGGAAAGTCTGGAAAGTTCCGGTAGCAGAATGCAACAATCCTTCCAGCGATTCCGTCTGCCAAATGGTACCTGTTAGAAACACTCTGAATTCGACTAGCTTGGCGTAGGAAATTTGTTTGTTTTAAATATAATGTTATTTTTTCTTTGTGACTTATTTATGTAGTGCTAGTATTTATTATCAGGCATTTACAATATATCGAAAAAATATTGTGTTTTTTTCATTTTCAAGAAACCTGACTGTGTTGGAGTGCGCCCTCGTTTTGTCATCACAGTCGATTGAAAATCAAGAACAAAAAGTGTCGTTGAATTTCAGTTTATTTTCCTGTTTCTATTAGAAACAAACTTTCTCTCTCGTTTTCATCAATGACAATCTAAAAAGGATGACAAAACTTTGGCAAACTTCATGTCAAACTATTAAGTTGCTTGATTTAAGCGATTAACGTGATATCCTATGGATAAACTCTGCGACTGCGGATGTAACTCCGTTGTCACTTTAAATTGTGGGATGTAGGCTAAAGATGGATTTAAATCACAAGAGGAAAAAGTCACAATAATTTAATAACTGTAAAATGTAATATAAATTCACTGAGACGTCCATTAATAGTTTTAAGAAAGGGGTTTAATAATTCGCGAAAAACACGTTTACTGTAAAATTTGACAAGATTTCTTTAGTCTACAATTTACAATAAGCCTACATTAGGCTTTTTCTTTGCAAAGAACTTTAATTTGATAGAAGATACCGTTTATATCAGCAGGTCCACTGTCACTCTTGCCAAATCATTTCATTGGCAACACTTTCAATCACTCGCACATTTAACATGTATTATTATTATTATTATTATTATTATTATTATTATTATTATTATTATCAAGACTTGTGGCATATTTATTACTAATCTATATATTTTTAAAAGTTTATTTATTAGAAATACATTACACAAGTGATTTATTTCCAGTTAAATGGAGAAAGAATAGGTTAACCTCCATGTTTGTTTTACATTAGAAATTTCCTTTATTCACCTATTCAGTTGAGAATATCTTTTCTGTAATTATCTTGTTTTTAAGAAGCACTTTTATAATCCCAACCTGGGTTTTCCAAGAAGAGATAAAACAGAATAAACCTTCATAGAGTGACATTTGTCTCCGTTTCGATTTATTGTTTGATGAGAAGGTGGCACGTCATTACCATATCTACAAGTCATCATCTTACCAAATTTTGACCTCACTTATCTATGGAGGCACTTAAAATGATGTCTCTGGGTAAGTCGGTCATTTTCTCGACTCCCATGTACGTACGGCTCTGAGTTCGGTCGGTGTCAGCTAAGTATAGTAAGAATCTGGTATTCAGCAAGCTCATCCGAGCACCATGGAATCTTGCCAAAATCAGGGCGATTTCACAATACATGTGCACTGTGTCGGTTTAAAGGACACAAAATCAATAAACAGGCATGACATCATTCATAAGATGTGTTTGTAGGATTCGGTCGACGGAGAACGAACTTTTTGTGTTGTTTGGAATGTTTCGTTTTGCTGAAAGAAATAATTGTAAGTTTCCGAATTACAGCTTATAGATCACGGAAAAAACAAATCACCTTTATTTTTCAAATGACCTGAATGTTACAACTATTACAACCTTGAACTATCGGGCTGAACGAACATAAGTTGTAAGTGTTGGAAACGTCAATTTGCTTTTATTTAGAACAGTATATTTTAAGCTTCTTTTTCTCCCTAAAGTATGTTGGAATGCACAGTAGTATCATAGCACACATAACAAACTTGTCCTAGTCCTGACTGAAGTTTAGTTCTCAACAACAAGACCCACACACCCTGCCCTTTGACGTATTTAAACCTCTAAGCTCAGATCCCACAGCCAAGGACAGATCTTATCCCAAAATTACCGGTCTGGTAAAGCATAAACGTAACGTGTAGAAATATATCAATACAAGCACTGCGCGAAAAACAAGGATGTTGTTTACATCCCGGTTTGTTGTTGTAAATTTCATTAGCAGCCTGGCAATGTCTCACACCCCAAACAATTTGATCAGAAAAATGCCAGTGAAAGGAAAATTCAAGGATATCTGAACATACAGAATGCTTTTCGACAGATTACAGTTTTCTCATAAACAATAATTTATGCAGTGTGAGCTGCAGATGGGAATTGATTCAAATTAGCATTCAAAGGCCCAATGCTACACTGATCTGCGAATGCTCTCAGATCCTTTGTCAATTTGAGATTCTCATTGATTTAGGTGAGGGGGTTGCGCAACAAAGGTAAAACCATGACAGTACTATATATGATAATTGTACAGAACGCTAATGATTGTCACCAAATATCATTATCCCAAGGAGAAATAATAGGATATTAATGCGTATGTGCAGTAATGGAACATTTTCACTCTGACGGCGAAACACTTCAAAAAATATAGTGTACACGAAATAACCAAAACGAAACTTACCTTCTTCCATAAGGACTAATAATCTTTGTTGTTAAAAGATCAAGCTGCACAGAAAATATGTACATCTTTGATCTGTTTGATATGATAGACTATTGTTCAGAACAGATGAACCCCCTTCTTTGGGTTTTTGGAAACTGGGGACAATTTATATAAAAGTCCGTGATGTACAAAGCAAAAATGCAGTTTGTCACCTGACAACAGGGGCGTGTAGAAATTATTAGCTGTTAGAGTGAACACAGCCATTATCATTGATATAACAGGTAACTTGTTGTTGTCAATTACCCATTATGAACACTAACTCTGATCACTACAGTGATGCAGCTGATGTAATAGACAGCTAATTAAACAAAAAAGTAATGTAAATCAAATTAATAGGTATAATTACATTATAATGATTACGACATTTCAATAAAAGTAGCCATAAGTATGTCTTTTTAGTTCAAGGGATTAGAATACATGTAGCAAAGTGGAAAGTGTTGTTACTCACTGTAATTTTCAATGTTGTATTTTATGGTATGACTTTATGCAATCAGTGAAAACCTATATGACGTCAAGTACGAATGACAAGTGATGAGAATGTGTAACGTTTGATTCAGATTTATTCTACATGTAAGGGCAACACAGGTACACAGCATCAGTGGAAGTGAAAGTTCTGTTTGCATTTCGTGTACAGAACAAATGAATGTATTTGTGGTGTAATATCATATCATATCAAATCATATCATATCATACATAACATGACATGACATGGCATGGTATGATATGATACGATATGATATGATATGATATGATATGATATGATATGATATGATATGATATGATATGATATGATATGATATGATATGATGTGATAGTTTGACTCTGTAACATAAGCCGAGCAACTTCCATTTTTTGCAATAGAGTTTCGAAAATTTGCAATTCAGTATAGTCAGAAACTGGACAGGATTAAGCTCGATAGGGATTGGAACGTTCTACTTTTCCTGCAAGAGTTCTTGGGATTTATTGTGGAAGGCAATCCATATATTGCTACATCGGCGAGGTAGGCTTAAATCTTAGGCCGGGCTATGTATCTCAGAGGTTCTGTAAAGTTAACTCTACCTTTTGTACACACAGACAGACTGTGTTTACCTGTTGTACACACAGACTGTGTTGATATGTTGAATATCGGGTATTTTTAGATTACTTTCAACGTAGGACAAGAAATGGCATTGTCCGAACAGAACCAAAAAGCTGTTGTGGAAAACACATTAGAAGTTCGACGGCCGATGATGCTGAAAACTAAAGTCCTGCCGCTAAACTGACACAACGAAGTGTAATCACGGAGTGATTCAAAACTACTGGCGCGTAAAGGCTGGGTTTTCGCGGTATCATGCGGATATAGTGTTTGTAAAGGTCCCTCCGTTATCTTTACGCATGGCAGTAATTTATTGCGCTAGTTACGCAAGAGGTGCAACCACGGTAACAAATGACTCATTCAATCAGTTTATTTTTCCATGCAGTAACTGATTAATTCCAGCATAGTGTCCTCATATGGTATATCCAGTGGGATCTGACGTTAATTGCAAAGCTGTGGCTGATTATCCTTGATGTATCCGCATACCTTTCTTATCTGCTTCAACAGCAGCACATGATTTGGGACTTTAACCCTTCGTGTACAACTTGTCTACGGTAACGTACGTCTTGAAGTCAAAGTAAGAACGTCTCCGTTCCCTTTCTGTTCTGCTGCACTGATGCCGTATGTTAATATTTGACCATTAATTTAGTCCGAACAGTACATCATAAAATACAGACCAGATTGATCGAAGGTAGCGTTTCCACATTCTTTGTGTTCTTTATCTCCGCGCGTAATTGCGATTACCGGGAGATTACTGCGTTTCTAATCTGTGGATTTGTGTGATTCAAACGCACATCCCACGCATGCCATCTACACACCCATTAAAGACTGATATTCGTTGTCACAATAGATCGGGAAAAACCAGTAGCCAGACATAACCCTTCCGGGTCTTGACAGAAAGAGTCAACAATAGTAAGCCCTTACTCTAATATACCCTAAATGGCAACTGGGCAGACGGGTAAAAAGCCGTATTTGTTTTTGTGTGCATAATTTACATTGTCAAATTCTGAATTCTTTATAGCGTATTTATGTCAAGATATATCAGCCACCATGCATTATTACCTTTTCATCCTAACTCTAGAAAGGTTTGGCAAAATTAGCTGTTCGAAGTGCAATATTCTTCCTGCACATCTCTCCTGAATGAAGGTGGATACATTTATTTTACAAGATATGACTGGAAGTTGTGTGAAAATAACTTTTTTCTGACTGTGTAGCTTGCTGGGCAAAAAAGTGTAGATCTCAATCGCTGAGATGAAGTAACTCAGTTGTTTTTGAAGCTGGGTTAACTAGTTCACGCATTACATGCGGCACTTAATTTGTTGATCTTTCTCACGAGTTTTGTAAAATTGATAAGATCGCTTAGAGTTCAGCCTTTCTCCTTCAGGAAGCAGCTCTCGCAAACCCATTCACGGTGAACGAAAAAATTCAACCCACGGACAGCGGAGAACACTAAAAAGATACTCAAAATGGACAATGCTTGTCTACCCATTTACGCTGAACACGCTCCAGCCCTTTGACCCTACTGTTAGGCACAATCAACAGCATTGACGATCAATGGACAACTTTGTTTAGCCAAATGACAGATGGAAAGTGTGACCATTGAGAAACGATTCGACTGGTCCACAATTCGAGTCAACTCACTAGCAACGGAAAACTGTTCCAAACCACTCACCATAGATACCAATAGTCATTCTAGTGCGAGGGACAGCATTTGACAATCGTTTCAAAATGGAAAACCCGATGGTCAACTCTCCCCGATATTAATACTACAGTTAACCCGCTAGAGGGAGCTCAGAGCACTCACCGGAACACTGAACAACCAAATGGCAATTGACGATATTTGTCAAAATATACGCATGGAACGTGAGCGGTTAGGCCGCGTTCAAAAAAGTGGTGAGGGGGGGGGGTGGAGGAATTCAGGGGGGATTCGAAAAATTTTGGGGTAGTCGAGGGGGGGGGACTTGAAAGTTTTGCTCTGCCTATAGGGGGGGGGACCTGAAAATATTTTGACTCCCAACATTTTGATGTCGTCCAATGATTCTAATGTTAGTAATAATTAAACAAAATCTAGAACCGTTTTGTCATATTTTATGTCTTTAATCTCGAAAAAGTCTAAAAATGTATGAATGCCATTAAATTTTCGTAGAACAAGTTGGCCTTGTAATGGGGCAGGAGCTACAACTTTTGATAATTTTTAAATATTTCTATGCAATGTATCAAACACAGTTTCTTGGTGTCTCTCTACAGCATGCTGAAAAACACAATATTCAGTTTGTCAACAAAGCCCGTTTGTCTAAATATTGGTGATAATTGAATGATGCAAATGCACGGTACACGTAGGCTGTGTTGGCAAGCTGAATACTGGATAGCTCAACATTCTGTAGGAATAGAATTGTATAAACTGAACAAAAATATTGTCAAAATAAAAAGTTAATACAACTACTGCCCTGCTACTACATAGTGACAGTGATACATGTAGCTCTGACTCTGATGTAGTTTAAGAAGAGTTTTGGTCATAGGACACTCAATTGACAGTGAAACATACATCTACTTGTACACAAGATCAAGCCAGACAGCAACACGTAGAAGACTTGGGGACTAACAGTTACCATGGATTTTTGAATTCTGGCATATGAGAACAATCAAATATTAGAGAAAAAAGATGGGGTCACCATAATTGATCTTATACAAATATACGATGAAAAGTCAGTTTTTCTAAAATCACTTAAAATCAATATATAAAACCACTCATTTCAAGGTTATGTAGTGAATGAAATTTTCACATCTCATTGTACCAATAACACAAAAGTAAAACTTTGAATAGTAAAGACTCTAATTTAAATGGAAAAAATGTGTGACTAAAATGGAATCTTTTATTTTTTATCAAATTTGTCATTATTACACCCAAAATTTCTGAGATTAAAACATTTATTTCATGGAATATTTTAATCTTCCAGTATTGTCAATTTTGTAAAACATTTTATAAGTGGCATCTAAGTTGTATATGCCTTGTACTTTTGAAAGAAAAATTTTGGTAGGTCACTGTGCTCATTTTTTCACAAATTTGTTAAACGTAGCTAGGAATACACAATTTTCATACTCTCTCATGATTGTCATTTTGTGTGCTTTTCAGCTGGTGCCATTGAACTGGCCAGAGTTGGATAAACTCAAGTCGGCTAAGACTGAGAAATCCAAAAAGTTCATTGATGCATTTAAAAATGAATCAATTTAAGAACTTGCCCTAGGTATATGGCTCTACAACCTGCTGATAAGAGATAGTGTTGAACATTTGCGTGCAGAACGACACATTACATGTTTTTTTTACTCTGCGTGCATTCCTAATAAATATGCGGCTATATGGTAATTTGGGGGGGACTTGAAAATTTTTGAGGGTATTGAGGGGGGACTTGAAAATTTTTGAGGGTATTGAGGGGGGGATCTGAAAAAAAATAAGATTTCAATCGCGATTCCTCCAGCCCCCCCCCCCCCTCACCATTTTTTTTGAACGCGGCCTTGACCATCACCTCATGACAGAGTGCGAATACGACACTATTCTGACATCCCATGGACAACGCCACTTTACGCTAGCCAAGACCAGTCAGCCTATTTACGATGGAAAACACTGAGCAAGCAACTGATATTAAAGGAAAAGCAGCATAACCCCGATGACAAGAGTCAACATTGGCCGACAAAACTGTATAATGCTGCTAAACCAGGTCCCAGTGTTCCAACTGGCGATAAACAAACTAATAAAGGTTTATTCTACTTAAATGAAACTGATGGTTAGGAAACTGGCAGTTGTAAAAGATACTAGTTCACTGTACTAAGAAATCTGCAAAAAATTGAACTGCTTCAGTCTGTCAAAAGACAATGAATCGGTCAAACTGCTTTCAATGGAGAACACTGGTCGACCATCTCACGGAAGACAGCACCAGTAAACCCACCAACAATACGAAACATGAGTCAATAACTAACGTAATGGAGATGCACTGGTCAATTTATTGACAATAGATGGCATTTGTCAACTCGTTTATTGTTGTATCGCTGATCAACAAACGAACTACGACTATTACTGGCCGACAAACTGATAATGCACATCACGATGTGCTACAGTGACAGTAACTTATTGAATAACTTTATTTTCCAGGTCTTGCAAAAGTTAAAAATCGTCTAGTATCGCGCTTTCTCTGTTAATTATTACCCTGCATTCACTTGCTAACAATTTTTAGGTTTTTTTAATAATACCTAGCTTTGGCAATTCCAGTGTTTCGAAATAGCAAACGGAAGGAGTCGATGTGGTATACTTATTTTTTTTTCTTTACATTGAGATTATTTTTCTCTTCTCCTGTCGTCTTATCGCCCCCCTCGCAAATTTGAATTCTCCATTGAAGGGACTGCTAAGTCAATAACTTTCAGTATGGATGATGAGGCACGCTTTGCAAGAAAACATTTCGAATAAAGGGACTGGCAAAATTTGCAAAGGGAGACATCCAATTGTGTGAAATGACGCCTTTCGGAATGAAAATTTCAAAACTTTCCCTGCCTCTTTTGTAACACATACCGGTATGTACCTCCAGTTATCTGTGTAAAGTTGCTATGATGTGTTGATAGGAAAAAAACTACAACTGAGTTTTTGCTTCGGGTTACTGAATCAAAGTCTCCTCTTCTCTAAACCATGGTAACATATATACCATGAATTTTATGAGACTCAAAGAGTCACAGTAATTGTTAATAACGATGCTGGCTCGCAGGCCTATTATACAGACTTTGCAGACAATGCCTGGAATTTGAACATTGGAGCTCTTGGAAGTCTCTGAAAAATTGCGAAAATATAAAGAAAAGAGTGAAAGAGTATCTCACAGTTTTTCAAGCATATGTCACTGCTAAGGGAGCAGTCATTGTTTACGGCCTAGGGGGTCGGAGGAATTACACTAGAGTAACACACCAAGCCAACCATTATGAATTGAGTACCCCACCTCTTACAGAGAATTTTGACCTACCCCTAAAAAAACTTAGAAAAGTTAAATGTCATTACATGTACTTGTAAAATTTTGAAAAATGCAGCAATAGTGGAGACCTTTCAAATCCTGGTTTACCCTGTCAGATTATGATCAGTTGCCTCATGACGGCTGAAAAAAGGTGAAAGCAATACAATGAAATTCAAAGTCACAACAAAATAAAGATAAAAAAGCTCACCCTATAACCATTATCCAACCATGTAGTATTCATGACAGTGTTTTCATTAAGATACCTGACAGGAGGGAATTTGAAAGTACAAGGGGGAGAGCACGCGAGAGGCTGAGGGGAGAGTGCTAGAGGTGGTTTATTGAAAATTTTGAGAAATATGTGCAACGGTGCAGTCTGGTGCAATCTGAGAGGTGTTTCCAATTTATTTTTACAGAGTAAATTGTTTGAAAATAACATGGGACACCCCAAAGGGGGAGATCACGAAAGGGGGTGTCGAAATTTTGAAAAATTGATGTGTGCAACGATATGGTGCAAGCCGAGGGGTGTTTCAATTTATTTTGAGCTGTGTAAAATTGCTTGAAAATGACATTGAGCACCCTGATATTTTATTGCATTCTTTATGATCAAGGTTTTATCAATCAAACGATAAAAAAATATTTTGCTCCTGGTAAATAATCCTTTGTATTCATCGAATGCATTTTATGCAGTTTATTAATATAGGGTAAAAAAACTTTGTTTCTGCAATATTGTGTTTACCAACACGGATTGCAAAAACTTGTGTCAAAGTGGAGGACAGAGAAAATAAACAAGAAAAAGAAAAAAAATAATTTAGAAATTAAATTTACATTTGGTTAAAAGATACAAGAATTCTCTATTGCTTAGATATTTTTGGACTATGACAAAGTATTTACTAGCAATAAAAGATGGGTTTGTCCGTGAAATTTGTTATTGTTTTGTACACTTT
Source organism: Ptychodera flava (assembly GCF_041260155.1). NCBI lineage: Eukaryota > Metazoa > Hemichordata > Enteropneusta > Ptychoderidae > Ptychodera > Ptychodera flava. The sequence continues at coordinate 38,498,018 of NC_091941.1, read as the reverse complement.
GTGGAATTAGCTTTCTTGACACATAATCAGTACTTTTTAGAACGGAGAATATATGTTTTTCATCCTTGATCAGGCAAATACACCAATTTTTTATCAGGAAATACTGAAAAATCACTCATTTATTACTGAAACACAATATATTTGGTATACTTATGTATCAAATCGTGCCATGTTTTTATAAAATTGTACCATTTTATAATCTGTCGTGTTTTTCTTTTTTCTATTATTTTGTATCATTTCATAACTGTAAATGCTTCAGCATATTTCCCAAAAAATGAGTAGCCCCCTTCTCCCTTTCCACATTTTGAACAGCCTCCCTAGTAGCTTTCAATTTTTGAGTGAACTCCTCCCTATTCCTCCGACCCCTCCACACGCCCCCTGTAAATAATGACGGCTCCCTAACTGCATAAATTGAAGACTATAAAATGAACAGTAAAAGTCTTGTTGCGGGAAAATCCGTACCTACTGGTTGCTGCTCTCTCTGACGTCAAATGAATGGACTTTGCTCTGTTCTGATCGCAGGGGGTTCGTGCTCCTTGTTTATTTGTGTCTGTGCTTGTTTGCATGTATGTGTTTGTGTTTGTTTATTTGTTATTTTAAATAAAATAACAGCGAAAAGCTATTTTGTTAATATTTGCTATTTTGTTAATATTTCTCAATAAAGAGCAGTTTATTTATTTATTTATTTGTTTGTTTGTTTGTTTGTTTGTTGATATGTATTTCCGATGGTTAGGGTTAGGCTCAAGTTAGTGTTAGGGTTAGGGTTAGGCTTAAGTTAGGGTTAGACTTATTCACTCCCTCTATAAGCTTATATTCAGTCTGAATATAAGCTTATAGAGGGAGTGAATATCTAACCCTAACCCTAACTTAAGTCTAACCCTAACCCTAACCCTAACCATCGGAAATACATATCAACAAACAAACAAACAAACAAACAAATAAATAAATAAACTGCTCTTTATTGACAAATATTAACAAAACAGCTTTTCGCTATTTCATTAAAAATAACAAATAAACAAACACAAACACATACACACAAACAAGCACAGACACACATAAACAAGGAGCACGAGCCCCCTGTGTTCTGATGAAGGGACTATTGGCCCACCACTCTACTGATTCCACAAGTCCTTGGAGTGTCTATTACACGCCTAGGTGTGAGTGCAAATCAGTGCATAGGAACATCCGGGGAGTTAGCGGAACCAGTGAACGATGTACAGACCGATTTCCATAGTTACCGGTCCGTTGAAACACTTCGACGTCAAGGGAGATGTTTAATGCTAGGTGTACAATATCCATGCACGCACAACTATTTTGACTTTCGTTTAAATCTGTTTGATGCTGGTCGATAATGGTAGAATTGTTTTAGGAATGCCCTGCTTGTTAATTAGGGACTGGTCAGTTTCTTCGGCCTGGGGGCCGGTGGATTCATGGGGGGGGGGGTTCACCCGGTTTTTTCTTTTTGGTGATAGGGGGGTCACCATGTTTTTGAAATGCCCAATGGGGGGGTCAGTGTGTTTTTGAATTTCAACACAGGCTCATCATTGCCTAATATGCATCGTGTCAGCCTCAAATTTCATCATTCAGTTGCATTTTTCGGCGCGCCCTTGGGGCGCGTAACTTTAACAATCAGACATATTTTTTAGCACCCCAAACTTTCACATATCAGGCTTACGTATATCAGAGGTATCTGTATGTTCGATATTTTTCAGCATGCTGTTCAAGCGCATTACTTTAATATATCAGACATTTTTCAGCACGCCCCTCCTGTGCATGACTTTAATATACAAGACATATATATCAGAGATATCAGGATGTTTCATATTTTTCTCCGCGCCCTTCGGGCGCCATACTTTAATAGATCAGAGACATATGCCAGAGATATCTTGATGTTTACTAAGTGAAAGTGTACAGTTATGAAATCTGCATTTCATATGATAAGCAAGACAAATTCCTGATACTTTTCTGTTCTCTCTATGAGAATTCAGTATGAGAAAGCAACATGCACAAATATTTCACAATATATATTTGATACAGTGACTTATTTTAGAGATAGAAAAATGACAAGATATCTTTCGTTCTCATTGATGCAACTGTTTTCCTTTGTGTCTCAGGTTTCCTGTAGAATGCTTTTTTATGACCAAAATAACAGTTAAAAATGCAGTTTTTGTCATTATTAGCTGTGCTTTTATGGTTTCAATGTTACAAGAAAAGGTCATCTCAGACACTGCACACATCAGATTTGGCTAAAATGCCTCTCTATGGCTCCTCAGGAGATTTAATTGGAAGGCTGGCAAGTCTTAACACCCATCAAAATTTTTGATTCACTGCTTTTTCCTCTTTGATATTAATGATTGACATCCATTTCTGTACAACAGTTCAGGACATCTGGTTAAGCATAGAAAGTGTGAAATACATTCACAGCTCATTCAAAATGTACTGTATTCAAACTTTAAGGTTAACACTTTGAAATTCATATCTTACAAGTGACATGTCAACAATTTCTTTAAAACACAGAATGACTGTTAAAATATAAATATATGTAATATATATATATATATATATATATATATATATATATATATATATATATATATATATATATATATATATAAAATTTGTGTCCACCTTTTGTTTTACAGTTGTCGCGTGCAGGGGGGGTCACCCTGTTTTCAAAATTTGAAATGGGGGGGGGTCAGCCACTTTTTGACGTCGGCAAAAAATAATCCACCGCCCCCCCCCAGGCCAAAGACACTGACCAGTCCCTTAAATGTCATATAGCGTTCACTTGTGAGGAGCCATGTAATAAAAATATTATTCCTTGAATAAATGGGTTTATGTGCCCTCACAGCAGGAGACAATACGCCCTCCTTTGGTAAGGCAAAGTGTTACCTGCTCTCGAGCACATAAACCCATGTATTCAGGCAATAATATATATATATATATATATATATATATATATATATATATATATATATATATATATATATATATATATATATATATATATATATATATATATATATATATATATATATATATATATATATATATATATATATATCTATCGGTGTACAGTAGCATGAAGGCTGTAATTCGCGTATTTCACACCTAGGACATTCTGTGCGCCTGTGCATGTTAGGGACTGGTCAGTTTCTTCGGCCTGGGGGGGCCGGTGGATTATTTTTTGCCGATGTCAAAATGTGGCTGACCCCCCCTTATTCCAAATTTTGAAAACAGGGTGACCCCCCTGTTCCAAATTTTGAAAACAGGGTGACCCCCCCCCCCCACACGCGACAACTGTAATATGTAATAATATAATACTGTAATATATATATATATATATATGTAAATATATATATATATATATATATATATATATATATATATATATATATATATATGTAATATATATATATATATATATATATATATATATATATATATATATATATATGTTATATTTTACATACATTTATATTTTAACAGTCATTCTGTGTTTTAATGAAATTGTTGGCATGTCAGTTGTAAGATAGGAATTTCAAAGTGTCAATCTTAAAGTTTGAATACAGTACATTTTGAATGAGCTGTGAATGTATTTCACACTTTCTATGCTTAACCAGATGTCCTGAACTGTTGTACAGAAATGGATGTCAATTATTAATATCAAACAGGAAAAAGCAGTAAATCAAAAACTTTGATGGGTGTTAAGACTTGCCAGCCATCCAATTAAATCTCCTGAGGAACCATAGAGAGGCATTTTAGCCAAATCTGATGTGTGCAGAGTCTGAGATGACCTTTTCTTGTAACATTGATATTTGTGCATGTTGCTTTCTCATACTGAATTCTCATAGAGAGAACAGAAAAGTATCAGGAATTTGTCATGCTTTTCATATGAAATGCAGATTTCATAATAGTACACTTTCACTTAGCAAACATCAAGATATCCCTGGCATATATCTCTGATTTATGGCGCCCGAAGGGCGCGGAGAAAAATGTGAAACATCCTGATATCTCTGATATATATGTCTTGTATATTAAAGTAGGCCTAATGCACAGGAAGGGTGTGCTGAAAAATGTCTGATATATTAAAGTAATGCGCTTGAAGAGCACGCTGAAAAATATTGAACATACGTATATCTCTGATATATGTATGCCTGATATGTTAAAGTTGGGCGTGCTGAAAAATATGTCTGATTATTAAAGTTACATGCCCGAAGGGCGCGCCGAAAAATGCAATTGGATGAAATTTGTGGCTGACATGATGCATTTTAGGCAATGATGAGCCTGTGTCGAAATTCAAAAAACACACTGACCCCCCTATTGGGCATTTCAAAAACATGGTGACCCCCCCCCCTATCACAAAAGTCAAAAACAGGGTGACCCCCCCCCCATGAATCACCGCCCCCCCCCCCCCCCCCCAGGCCGAAGAAACTGACCAGTCCCTTACTTCCGTCTACGGTCGCGACCTGTGGACGCTGTTGGTTTTGCGTTCTTGTCTGACCATAGAGGGCGTTCTGTCAATAGATGATCAGCTGATCTTATGTCGGCATCCAGTGAAACTACATGTTCTCACATGAGGAAATGAACACGCTCTTTTGCAACTTTTAGCCACACGAGTTGATTTTTCATATTCCAACATAGACACTGACACAACCTACCTTGAACAAGAATTTTATGGTAACCGATGTGCGGGGACTGCATCAAACAGCGCTGCCCAGATAGGGTATGTATATCGCTGTTCTGAGTGTTCCATAGTCGCTTGGTGGGCTGTTCAGCTTTGGGACTATTCGCCCCATAGACGAGTGTACAGAAGCAAGAAACAACCCAAGTCTGGAAACAGAATGGCTATAAAAACCACACCCTGTCACATTCCGTGTCCGATTTCACTGTGAAAATTAGCAAGTTCATCTATCATGCAACCGTCGATCGTTCCCTATCATTCTAAAATTTCATACCTGATACTTTATCTGATTCAAAAACGCTCGTTTCGTGTGATTTTCGGCCGAATTCGACGGACACCTCGCCAAAACCTGGGGGTGGTCACCTCTTGGGTACCTCCACTTTACTGACGTTGGCGCCGCCTACCCATGAGGGATGACTGGAATGTTGCTCATGCTTATGTTTTGGCCAGGTGTCTCTCGAACTCGGCCAAAAATCACAGGAAATGAGCATTTTGTAAGCAGATGAAGTATCAGGTATGAATTTTCGTGTGATTTTCGGCCGAGTTCAGAAGACACGTCGCCTAAACATAAGGCATGAACAACCTTCCAGTCACCCCTCATGGGTACGCGGCGTTAACGTCAGTAAAGTGGAGGTACCCAAGAGGTGACCGGAATGTTGCTCACCCCCAGGTTTTGGCGAGGTGCCCAACGTCCACTGTGAGGTGACCGGAATGTTGCTCATGCTTATATTTTAGCGACGTGTCCGTCGAATTCGGCCGAAAATCACACGAAATGAGCGTTTTTGAAGCAAATTAAGTACCAGGTATGAATTTTGAGAATGATAGGGAACGATCGACGGTTACATGATAGATGAACTTGCTAATTTTCACAGTGAAATCGGACACGGAATGTGACATGGCGTGGTTTTTATAGCCATTCTGTTTCCAGACTTGGGTTGTTTCTCGCTTCTGTACACTCGTCTATGGGGCGAATAGTCCCAAAGCTGAATAGCCCACCAAGGGACTGTGGAGTGTTCATTCCGTGGTTCATTCAATCATCGTTGAGTTAGTCGAGGCATGGAGGTAAAAAAAAATTCTTCCATGGTTGAGGCTTGAGCGTCACTATCTACTGGTACTAGCAGCATTCTACGATGATGGAGAGAGCACAAGCCGAATAAGCGTAAAAGACTGCATGCCAGCCCCACATTCCGCTATATGACAAGGGGCCAGGCACGAGCTCGTTCCATGCAACAGTACGTATAATTTATGGTGGTTACAACACCTGTACGTGCACTGTGACTAAGAAGACGGTCCCTCCCAGTCCAGTGCACTGCAAACCGTCTGTAGTGATGGTATGTGGTACTGGTAGGTACAATGCATCGAAACACGTATGACCTGCACTGCAATGGTTACCATATATCTATGTATGTACTGATGTACTTGTGTATGCCTTTACATTGTAAAGGTCATACGTGTTTCGATGCATTGTAAATTACAATGTAGCAGCTCAACAGTACACCGACCCGGACACCGACCAGCAGTGTTCCCATAAGGTCTCTTCAAAATATTGCGTTGGCAATGGCATGCAAAAAAAGGAAACTATATGGCAGAATGTGTACCCTGCAAAACAAACAATCGCATATCCTTTGGCAAATTTTTGCACACTCCTATCCTCCATATAAACTTCTGGTATAACTGCTTTGAAATTTCTAGGGAAGTATATGTCTGGACACTGGTGCTTATTTGTTGAACTTTCAAGGCTGTTCAGAATGCAAAGTCAGAGAACCACTTGTAGTGAGAGACAGACATGAAGAGACAGAGGAAGACGGCGAAGAAACTGTTACATATCAACGTAAGTAGATGGGCAAATAGAAAGGATAGATTGGAGGAACTTGGACTGTACGCAGAACTTGGACTGTATGCAGTAGTTGTTAAGGGACTGTTTTTATGATCATGATCATCATTATTTTGAAGATGGCATCTCTTAGCTTTGTTTACATTGATTCTCTTTCACTAAATGGGTAAGCTCACACAATGGGTAAGAACACACTGGGGACAATGTGCCTCATCAGTGCATCACATTTGTTATTCGATCGGCCTTTAATGATGTTTACAATACAGAAAGAGGTATGAACTCTTACATATCAGTCAAACTTGTACCAAAACCAATCGCTTAGATTTGTTACCCTGTTTTTATCCATGATGTTTACCCTATTCACACAAAGTTTCATAGCCGCTACACAACTTTTACTTTGGTGTTACTAAAGCAATCAGAATGCTCGACAGGGGCCTAGCATTGGACCAATTTTGTTCCTATCAGCTAGCACAAAAGTCTGAGTCAGCCCGATTTCAATGTGTGGACGTGTAACGCCCGTTCTGGTCTCAGATGATTGCTGAGTTTCATCATCAAGCTTACATTTACCGGAAGTTTTCAATCCAGTCCTTTTATCATCCCATGTAGTCAGAACGACATTTCCCACTTAAGTTTCCATCTGTGTACAAGACCATATCACCACATTCACAGTGCCTTTACAACTGAGAGACACACATGTTAACAACATTGTTAAAAACTCTGTATCCAATTCCGGCCTACACTCTGTAAAGGTATGCTGAAATTGTCTCTGATGGTTAAAATTATTAGTTGCGGTCACATCAACCCTTCTTGAGCATAAAGTGTACACGAAAGCATGAACAGTACAAATATCGTAATGTTGTCCAAACCTACCATTTTTAACTTTGAAAACTTTGAGGTCACATAAACCTAAAGTTACATCAGCGTATTTTTTCATTGAAATCATGTCTGAAAAGAAACTAAATTTAATCCTAATAGTCCGCTGCAATGTCAGACTTATTCGGCCCTGTGAACAAGGTTATTGCCTATTTTGTCAATTATTTTCTGACATAAACTAAAAACTTTCAGTTTTAAACATTGAATAACATACTGCTTTGCTCAAATAAAAATATATTGATAAATTTAAGACCCCAGCTATTAATACTTTAGTGGCATATTTGCCCCCATAAAGAAGTCAACTGGGGTCACTTTTACAGTAACATTTGACACAAAGCAAATTAACTAGTTTTTGTGTACATACACCTTTCATCAATTGCAACTTAAATGTGAAAGAGGGTGACCAGGTTTAGAATTTGATCACTTGTCATTATGAGGTTAAGTCCAACTTTCAAAAGAACAATGTTAAAATGGTGATAGACTTCCCAATAAATACATTTGTAATTAAACAAATATTGTTTTTTTCCAGATGTCTGCCCAAACTGTATGCATGTAATAGCAGAACACAGCTATACATTCAGTGTTGAAGATGATTTTCAGGTACTGAATAGTAATTGTTGACAAAACATTGGGAATGCATTGTCTTGATAGTAGCTCTGCATAGTGTACACGTCCATGGAGGATAGGGGTGGGGGTGTCTTTTTCTCAACACAGGTTTCTGGTTGATAATTTATTTATTACAATAACTTTTTACTGTCACAGTCCTAATAAAGATTCACACAACCAACCTTGGGTGTCTTGGTCTCATCACCAGTTTTGTTAAGATTTCTTGTGTTTCTTATTTACTGTGTCATGCATTTGTCCTGTGATTAATATAGGGTAAGTTTTATCACTATCCTGCTTCTATCATCTGATGCGTTTGATTGCCTAACATGTCAACACAAGCATTAAAGGGTGTACCAGTAATGGTTATACCCTTGCTGGTGCATTTGTTGTCGACCTTGTCAAAGGTAATCTAGTGATAATCTGGTGACAGCGTCCTCAGATTAGTAACTTACCCATGCTTGCTTTGGCGCATTAGGCAATCAAATGCATCAGATAGTAGATGCAACATTAGCAAATACATGACACAGTGAAGGAGAAAAAGAATTCTCTTCACAAAACCAGTGCTGAGATAAGACCAAGATACACAGTGTTGGTACATATAGTCAAATCTTGATCGGGAATATTATAGTCAAACTTATTAAATAAACAAACAGAAGCAGCAAGAAACCCATGCTGAGACCAAGACACCCCATCCCCTAGAGACAGACATTTTCACTGTCCCCTGTGGTTGTTCTTTTCAAGAATAATATTTTCCATTCTTATATCCGGCATGTTGAGGTAAAAGTTATGTGAAATTTTTCACTCTCTTGCTTGTGCTTTGAATTGTTTATTCATCTTAAATTGTGCATGTTTCCAAGTTTTTTCACATGATCAGTTATGATTTCCGGGATCAGAATAGTTTTTGTTTTTGTTGTAGTTATAATATTCAACTACTATAGTTGTCTAACTTCTGGTCAACTAAGGGTATCTTCAGTAATATTGTTCTCACAAATATTTGGACCTGGTTTATCATCAATTCAATTTCATGGCTGATTATTCAAACCCCTGTACAAACTCTATGCATTTTACCAGAGAGTATTTACAAATCTGCTGTAGTTCAATTAATAGAATAGAGTATGGAATGAAACTTTTTGTAACAGATTGACAATGGATAAATAAAGGGGACAGTAGTCAGTTAATACCACAATGTGCTCATTGATGTGACTGTATTAGTGTATTTTACAAACATTGTGGGTTGTCTTATATTTAGTTCAGCTGTGTTTTTTATGGCTATCAGCTGTTATCTGCATCACTGGAATGTATTTCCCTTCCTTATCTTTCAGGAATATCAAATGTTCTGTATGCTGTGTGGCAGAGGGGCTGACACTGTCAGTGTTTTGCCGGATGATCCCAGAAGACAGCAGCCTCTCTTCTGAAAGAAATCACACCTGTCCCGCTGACGAAGGCAAACTCCAACCATCAATCAGGAAGTAAAGTAATGCAAGATTGCCGTCTTCTTCTGGGATATATCAAGGGAAATTCAGATATTTACCGGATTTTTCTGAGAGTACGCCCAGGGCCGTTAAACAGAAAATGGCTACATTGTCTGCTTCACACCTGTAGCTAAATAACGGCCCAGGGCCGTAATTCGGTAAAAATTTACCGCCAATTAACTAAAAAATAAAGGAGTTATCAAGATTAAGTTCGTTCGGGGTTGTTCTTGTACTTGCTATTGACTACCCTTAGCAAAATCCCTACGCTAGTAGTATTCAAACTCTCCTCACTGCCATGGGTTGATGTTGTTTTATATAGCGTCATTGGATTTTTATTCTGCCTTTAAGTTGTGAAACAGTTGGTTTTCATCATAGTATTACTTTTCACTTTGTGTCGGAAAGTTGATAAATACCGTAGTTGGCAACTCAAATAAGCAGTGACAAATCTAAAACACATGAAGTACCTCTTTACATTCAAGACCAAAAGACACATCTAATGATGAAGACATTGTTTGTTGAACTTTTGTGCAGAATCCCAGCTATAGAAGCCAAATGAATGACTGACTATTTTTTTCATAGAAGCTGAGATGAGGATAATTCAGTTCTTCAAATTCTATTTTCAAGCCGTTGATTTATAAAGGAACAATTTAATCAAAGAAGACACATGCATCTGGAATTTTCAAGGATGTTTAATTTTTAGAAAGGACAAAACACTTTCTTTTAGTGTGAAAAAAAAGACAAAACTGCCTTTAAAATTCCCTTTAGTGACTTCAAGTCAGTTTATGCAATTTAAGTATTGTTAATAGTGGATATACATGTAAGAAAGCATCGATTGCTTGTCAGACTTATGAAAAAGTACACCACTTTAATCAGAATGTAATGCAGGTATACAACTAAGAAAGAAATATTCTTTGTACAAATATGTAAGCGTTTCCACATTTGATAGCTCTGTTGCATCTGGGAGAATCATGGCATTGTTGAATTGAAAATCTTGTGCACAAAATGTACAGCTTCACCACAGATGCAGAACCTAACAAGGTTAAACCACATGACTAAAGTCAGTGAAATGTTGATGGTCTTCATCTTGACAGTGGGATGTTCCATCAACAAACATTTTTATGGATTAATCATTTTACAAATACTTTCAAGTTGTCAAAGTGAAAGAATAAATATTCCTTGCGAATTTAATGTGTTTGGAGTACTGTTTACATTGCATCTCTGCAACTTTGAAATGAAAACTGCATGCTAATCATTAATTTCACAAAATAACATACATGGCAGTACATTGATAGCACAGGCAAAGAAACTGTGAGGATATGGCAAACCGAGACTATGCACTCTAGAAATAGAAGGGTCACAGTTGAGTTTTTGTCTGTAATGCAGCATTTACAGACAGAAAATGATGGAATAAGTTGGTCCATTACAGTATCTACTAGTGTAGTAGTGTACGCCACTTCCTATCTGTGTGCATGTGTGAAATCATATCTGGAAAACAGACCATGGTATGGAATCTTTCTGATTAACAGACTCAAGGAATTTCCAGTCAGTGTTCAACCTCAGTCATCATCAGTATCACAAAACTGTCAAAGATGCAACATTCTATCACTGTTTACAATCATTTCAACCATAAAGACACAGCGCTAAACATAGTCAAAACCTGGCTCCGTTCAAGTTCTACAGCTTCTGTAAATTTTGTGAGCTGCTGCATATCAGGTTGCATGAGGGCGCTGTTGTCTTTCAAGGCTAATGGAATCTGATTTGTACATCAGTTTTCAGCTATGATGTGACTTTGATTCCAGTCAGTAGATATCCACCACTACCACTCATTGTATTCTGAGGATGAGTTCTGGCTGGTAACACCTGTCATGACAATACATCAACAAAAATGTTTAGTATACACATTCAAATATTGCCTTGCACAAGAAATCTCCAGACAAAGGACAAGTGCTTTACGAATTGAAAATCAGTTAAGACGGTGAAAATGTACAATTTACTGCAATGCGATGCAAATTATAATAAGTTGATAAGTTAACAAGTGGAAAAAGACTGTTAACATATGCCCTACCTGATACTCTCTTAACCAATTCTCTGTAATCTTCACATTCACAGTCTCTCGACTTTCCCGTAACTTTCCAAAACATTCATACAGTGGCTGAAGTAATAAAAAGACATGTATACATATCTTTCAAACGTCATGCATTTCACATTACAATTAATTACTTCATTCAAAAGTCTTCTTTTAGAACACACTGAGGTCTTTTACACTTCATACAACACATAGATAACCACAGTACAGTTTCATCCACCTTGGAAAATGACATGCATGTTTGCGGAAGAGTACATTTCTCTTTTAAAAGTCGAAATAATTTGTTCCGGATCTCAAAATGTAGAAGTATTGCACAAATGAACACCCTATAATGTCATCATTAACATTATTTTGTTTTTCTCTTTGACATTGTTGTCAGGATGTGGATTTGTGTTCAATAAGCTGATAGCATAAAAAGACTTGTTGCTGTGTGTGTGAAGGACTTCTTACCTCAATATATTGACTGTAAACCATGAAGGGTCTGGATGGGGCAAGGAATTCTAGGAGTTTCATCACAATAGGACAGGGATCACATTTACTGGCTATGACAAGTCTGTCAATATAAAGGAAAAATTAGTAAATGATACCATTGTGGGAATACATCAAATAATTGTTTACATTAACTTCTTCAAAAGATTGAAAACAAATGAAAATTAAGCAGAGCAGGTATGAGGTAAGTATATCCTCATATAAATGATATGCCTTCTATTACAGACAGTAATGTCACATTTCAAATTTGTAGTCGAAGCAATGATGATACATCCAAAATGTGTGAAAAGAATTTTGTATCAGTTTGTAATTTTGTCCATCCAACCATGGACATGTGCAAATCAAAACAGGATGAATGGTCGAGTCACTATGTTAGGGACACATCAGTACACACACCTTGGAATATGCAATACGTGTAAAAAATACATGACTTTGTAATCTGCAGCCTTTTGGCTGAACACAACACAATAGTGAACACAAGATCAATCAAAGTCATTCCATAGATGGTGCAGTCCAACACTCAGTACAACAAAGTAGTGGACTTAATCAAAGAGTATACATGTTCACAATTTTAGTGAGGGTGTCTTCTGCTGCCAGTGCTGGGACAATTAATTCTCACATTCCTGGCCGCTGGGAGTGCGGGATCGACAGTGTGGGATAAATCGATCCCCCACTCTCAGAAACCGTCCCACACTCTGCAGTAAATATTACACGAGCTCTGATTGGATAATAAACAGTCTGTTTTGTTCCACGCGCAAAATGTTATCCAATGGCACGACGAGTAACAGACGGACCAGAACTACAAAGTAAGCAGGTCAAAGTACAGTGCCAGACGACAGAGTTGTCACGAGTTTTGATAATATTGTACGTGTCCAATATGAATTTAACGCATTTTGTGGTCATGTGAGAAAAGAATCTCACACACCAAGGACCTGGGATCAGATTTCTCACACGAGTTTGGGGATATTTGTCTCACACGAGCCGCAGGCGAGTGTGAGACAAAATATCCCCAACTCGTGTGAGAAATCTGATCCCAGGTCCTTGGGGGTGTGAGATTCTATTAAGTCACTCTCAAAAAGTACATATTTTTATTACATAAATCAGTACTTACACATCAAAATTTCCCTGTTGAACCACACTTCTAGCAGCCTCTAACTCCTGTCTCCGTTTTTCTTTTCTGGCCAGTCTCTCTGGATTCTGTGTTTGAACAATGAAGCTTGTAACATTTCTCCTGTAGTTTCAGAGTTACATTTAGTTCTCTGGCTTGTGAGAACCTGGTTATGACTGACCCACACTAAGATAAGTGTGATACCTAACCGTCAGAGTCACATCAAAATTTACTTTAACACATGAAGTGCTTTTTGTGCTTACATGTCACTATTGATACAAGGTTTAGGAATCGACATCATTGTGGGACATAGAAGTTCTTAAATAAACAAATTGTTGGCTGTAGAGAGCATGCAACCTACAACCAACGTGCATCACATAAAAGCGGGGAACTAAACACAGCTGTTTGAACAGATTCTATGCGAAAAATCCGTCAAAAGCAATTACTCAAATTTGACATTTGAAACCATCTTACAATTACAGTTACACAATTTTACTGACCGCTTGTCTGGTTCTCTTTTTTTCCTCTTGAGCAGAGCAGTCCCTCTCATCTGTTGCAGAAGTTGTTTCCATTTCATCTGTTGCCAGAGTTACACTGTTGTCATTACTTGACTCCCCGTCATCTTCCTCTCCTGTCTCCCTGGCAACAGCAACATCATCTTTCCTTTCTTCATCATCAGAAACATTTTCCTCCTCACTGATTTTTTTACTATTTGTTTCTGAATCACAGTTTTCAGTCATGTCAACTACATCATCAGCTGCATCATCAGCTGCATCTGTCCTCTGTTTCTTTACTGCTCTCTCTGAATCTGCATGCTCAGTCTGTTCAGTTTGCGTTTGTGATTTCTCTCCTTCAGATTGGATTTTCAGACTGTTTGCCTTGTTCAATGGAAAACTGTGCAGTATGTTGAAGTATTCTGATGGAAAGTTGTACCAATCCATGGAAGTCCTGAGTGGGGATTCACCATGGTACATGTGTACAAGAGCTCCTAAGCCTGTAAAGAAATGATTTGAATCAGAATCTAATCATCATCATTTAACCCTTTCAAAACAAGCGACCTAGCGGCCGATATAGCTCCGCTGTGTTTATGTAGAGAATAACTATTTTTTGACACATGTTGATGAAGAAGGTGGAAATCTTTGATAGCTCAATGCAGTGGCCAGAAAAAAGTAGCTAAAATAGCTGCAAAAATACACAATCGAAGATTTCATCATACTTTGAATATATCACATGGGATCATCCCTAAGAACATGTCAACCAAAGCTATCTCATGAGTAATTTTTTGGAGAATAAAATTTTCTGCCCAAAAGGGCAACAATTGCCCCAAAAATAAAATGTGCAATTTCATCATAATTTCAAAAGATCAAATTTAGTTCATCTATAGAAACCTGTATACCAAATTTCAAAGCTGTTAGAGCAGTTATGTTATGCTATGTTATATCAATTTATTAAAGTGTCATGTGTGGTCTTAAACAGCTTGGTTGCCTCACCCAGCCCCAAGGGCTTACAAGACACGAAAACAGTTTAATATTTTGAGAAACACATTTTTTTAACCAAAAATGGAAAAAATTGACCCAAAAATTCAAAATTGCAGATTTCATCATAATTTCAATAAATATTATTTAGTTCATCTATAGAAACCTGCATACCAAATTTCAAAGCTATCAGATGAGTAGTTTTGGAAATACACATTTTTTGACCAAATATGGCAAAAATTGCCCCAAAAATACATTACAGATTTCATCAGAAATTCCATATATATTACTTAGCTCATCTGTAGAAACCTGTATACCAATTGCAAAGCTATCAGACCAGTACTTTATGAGAAACACATTTTTTGACCAAAAATGGCAAAAATTGCCCCAAAATTACAAAATTGCAGATTTCATCATAATTTCCACAAATATCATTAAGGTGATCTGTAGGAACCTGTATACCAAATTGCAAAGCTATCAGATGACTAGTTTTGGAAATACACATTTTTTGACCAAAAGTGGCAAAAATTGCCCCAAAAATACAAAATTGCAGATTTCATCATAATTTCAATAAATATCATTTAGTTTATCTGTAGGAACCTGTATACCAAGTTTCAAAGCTATCAGATGAGTACTTTTGGAAATACACATTTTTTGACCAAAATTGG
This sequence comes from Ptychodera flava, assembly GCF_041260155.1. Taxonomy (NCBI): domain Eukaryota; kingdom Metazoa; phylum Hemichordata; class Enteropneusta; family Ptychoderidae; genus Ptychodera; species Ptychodera flava. Next base: position 38,482,723 of record NC_091941.1, on the reverse strand, counting down.
CAAAAATTGCCCCAAAAATACAAAAATACAGATTTCATCAGAAATTCCATATATATTACTTAGTTCCTCTATAGAAACCTGTATACCAAATTTCAAAACTATCAGACCAGTACTTTTAGAGAAATACATTTTTTGACCAAAAATGGCAAAAATTGCCTTAAAAATGCAAATTTGCATATTTCTGCACAATTTGAACAAATCTGAAAAAGATCATCCCTAGGGACATATGTACCAAATATCAAAGCTATCTGACTGGTAGTTTTGAAGAAGAAGATTTTTAAAGATTTTTTTACTAAAAATGACAAAAATTGCCTTAAAAATACAAATATGCAAATTTCACCACGATTTGAACAAATCTGACTGAAGTCACCCTAAGTAAACTGCATATTAAATTTCAAAGCAATCGGACAAGCGGTTCCAGAGAAGAAGATTTTTTTACCAAAAACACCAAAAAATGCCCCAAAAATACAAATATGCAAATTTCACCACGATTTGAACAAACTTAAGTGAGGTCACCCCAAGTGAGCTGCATATAAAATTTCAAAGCAATTGGACTTGCGGTTTCAGAGGAGAAGGCAATTGTTGACGGACGACGACGGACGACGGACGACGACGGAAAATCAACCTATTTGATAAGCTCCGCGTCGCTGACAGCGGAGCTCTTTCAAAATAAAATCATTTAAAGGCACTGATGACAGCTAATACAATGACAATCACTATAATTATCAGGTCCAGTCACTTAAATCACTATGTTTCTATCATAGACCCTCGAGAAAAACTTTCCAAGGGTCTACCGGTATGTTTCTATGTCTGGCAAGACAAGCTGGTGATACGTTGTGTGCATGTATATTTTTAGGGTTTTAAAATGGTCCAGTCTATTCAAATACAGTATATGGGACATGTTATGCTGCATTGTTTCATAACTTGAAAACTGCAAAGGTGGACTTAATAAAAATAGCTTTAGCAAGAAACAATTTAATGGCCAATGGAAGTTGTGCTAATTCTTCCTACGGCATTTCAAATTAAATTATATAACCTTGAATTTAAGTATAGGACGATGATGCTGCTATTTGTGATGTTACATGTGATTGCTCTCTGTATATGTAGTTGTATAATGGGAGAGGAAATGCTTATCACCATTGTGGAGATATGACATGAAAAGGAACAATCAAACTAACAAAAATTACACCAAATATTGATTGTTCTAAATGGATGGAAAGAGGAATACATGGAGGCAGTTTGGCAATTTGCTGATGTAATATTATCATGCAATGGGAAACTAATGTACAATGGATAAATATTATACTTTCTTTCTGACACTACTGGGTATATGTATGTGAACACATGAAAATTATAGAAGAAAGCCAGGACGGCTTGTAATGGTAATTGTGAATTGACAACTGTACCCAAATCATTTTATTTGATCAACTAATCAGGTCACAGGTCAAATAAACAGTACCTGACTTTGTTTTGCAACCCTCTGTGCATCTTTCCCAAACAGTGATAACAACAAAACAGAGTGACCCGGTATTTTTCCAGGATTGAACATACACATTCATAGTAGCACTCTTTCAATGTTAACAGAGGTTCTCAGACAATACAAGAAATAACACTTGATAGGTAAAACTTTTCCATAAAAAAGCAGTTTCATGGAACCAGTTCTTCTTCATTGACTGAATTACCCAGTTCATTGTCGAATTTCAAGCCAAGTAATACCGGTAAACAAAGCCTTACCAGCCATCCTATCCATAACAGCCCCAAGAAGCAGTCCCATGCAACTCTCAACCACCATCACTTTCATATTGGCATGTATATTACCCAGTGTTAACATCTGACCCATGCTATCATATCGGAGACAACTGCAAAATGCAAACACAGGACTCAAAGAAATTACTAGGCTGAAAGAATAAAGGAATAAATGAATTCATAATTAAATAAGACAGCTGTAGTTTCACTCTAGTCAGGTCATTCATTGGTTCAGCATTGCGGATCTTACCATTTCAAAACAATATTTTGGTCCAAGGTACTGTATCAATGGTTAGCATAGACCTGCTACAAAAGTCTCTATCGACAGCTATCATGAGTTGTGTTTGACAGTATTTTTGTTCTGATGCTACATTGTATTCCTCTGGGAATGGATGACCAGATGACACTTGACAATTATACGTATCAACTGCATTTGATATTTTCAAAGCCTTCTGCTCAAACACACCATTGCAGTAAAAAAAATGTCAATACTGGACATTCATTTACACCGTGTCTCCTATAATGTATGTTTTACTCTGACTTACACAACTTTCGGAGATCCCTTCCCATAGTACATTTCACACATCAATCTTGTTGTAGGTTTCAGAATAGTAAACAATGGGATGTGTCTGGAAATAAACAAACATGGAATAAATTGAAAAAACAGTTGCCACAAAGTATGCGCACCTGATAAATGAGTAAATATACCTCTATAGATAAATAAATAGTTGAAAACAGAATATGTTGATTTTCAACCTAAAATATCAACAAATTAATTACTTACTTCTCCTTTTTCTTTTTAATATACTTTTCTTGGGAATAAATATTTTTCTCTTTAAAAGTTGCACTATTTTCCACAATTTGATCAATAAGTTCCTGTAACACAACAAGACAATTAGTTAGTGACTGGTAATGCAAATATCCATTATTGGCTGTTCTCAATAGCATAACTAAAACACTCTTACAGAAACAAGTTACAGGTTATAAACCAGGCAGTATTTTAAAAACAGAGTAAAATATTGAAAAATACTACAAATAGTACAGTAAAAGCAGCTCTAGGTCATTTGCCTTTTTTAAATATGAAAATTATCCTAATTCACACTCTAACCCTGACCGTTGCCATGGTGAAGATCTTAATAGTTGTCTTTTATTAAAGTCTTGTTCATGTGATAAACATTCCGAGATCAACTGCTTGACAAAATACAAGCACCTTCTGTCCTCTGAGCTATAGAGCCAACTCTGTCAAGTAAAATACACCCATATTTGCACCCAAATCCCACTTCATGCCTGCCCTTTCCAAACATAATCCTTAAAATTTCTGAGCCTGCAGACAACTACAGTTGGTCATTTGTTAGAATATGTACAAATGAAAACTAAATGCAGTATTGCTACCATATCTTTCTTAAAGCTAGAAAGATTTCTTAAATATTTCAGAGTCCTTTCTCACCTCTCCCTTCATCCCATCTTTCTTCAGTGCCAGTATTTCATGTTGAGATAATTTCTGTGCTGTGTTGTCATCAACAATATTTCTATTGTCACCAATGTCCTCCAATTCTGTCAACAGTCAAGCAATATCATGAAAACATGGCGGTTGCCTTAATCTCAGCTTGACTAGAACAATCAATGCAAAAAACAATACAATCTCATAATTTGATATGAAGTGCTTAATTTCTGACAGCCAAACAAACACTGTAAAGGAGTTAGACAGGCCGATAGTACTACAATAATATATTAACACATCTGATAAATATCAAATTTTTACAATCAGCCAAAACTGCAGCGCTAAATGAAAGCCTTGAGAAGATGACAGCAAATGGATTTCAAACTACCTGTCTTACATGTACATATAAGCTTTGGTTTTAAATTCTGTGAATGCTCATATATTGCAGTGTTGTCCTTAGAAGCCGGGTGCCGGGTAAATAACCCGGCTGTTTTGCATTTTTTCCCGGCTACTTTTAACATAATTAGATTATTTTTCTAGACCTATTAATTTCACTGCACTGCACTGTATTGCACTGCCAGCTGTTAGACGGCACACGTACGATTAGCAGTTTCGCGACCCCTTTCCCACGCATGGCACTGCACAAACACATAACAGTTTCTAAATACCCATTTGTGGCTTTTTTAGCCCGATCTTCTATTTGTCAAATAGTGTTATTGGCTGATGGACGCGCCTACGGTGTTGCCTTTGTTACGAGCAGTGTAATTGGTTTGATTAGTATGAAGGTCATCTTAGGTCATTTTTAACCGTGCCGTCAAAAAGAAATGTGGCGTCAGCCACTGGCACCTTGCCGATGGAATATTTTTTCCCGAAGAAAGCCCGTTCGAAAGGTATACTTGATTCCAACAATACATTTAGTTTATGTATGAAAAACTTCAATTTCGCTGAATTTGTGAGAGAAAAGCGCCGAAAAGATGTGATTTTGATCGACGGTTCGAAGTTCATGAGACTGGCAAGCTAGTTTTCCGCGCTGGCTGCCAACGTCACTACGAGTATGATCTTCTCAACAAATCAAGTTATTCTCAGAGCAATACCGACGCATTTTCTAGATTAATTTTTTAAAAAATGAGCTAGAACTGATTTTTTTAGAACCAACTGTTTATTTGAATGGGTATTTTATTTCATCGATTATTTTTACGTACTAGAATCCACGGTCACAGGCATGTTGCCGACCGTTGCCGACCGGCGCATCATCGTCACGGCTCACAGCTTCACCGTGGCGCTGATCCCCCGTTGTTTAGACAACAGGATAATACGTCGTGGATTCCGGCATGGGTTCAATTTCACTGCACTCCTCCATGTTCTCTATGTTGGGTTGCCCGATAGTATCCTTCGATGGACCCTCTGAATCATTTTTTTCACGGACTCGTGGAGCAAATTCGAAAGAAAATGTTGTTTCCTTCCGACGCCATACTGCATATCTGCTTTGATCAAATTTGGGGACAGCGAGATGCGATGATCGTGCACGGTTGGCATTTATTAGTAATTTGTTGCAACATTTCTGTCAATCACTCACTTTGTGTCATAAGTTTCAGAAACTATGTGGTCATGAAGAATGGGAAATGTGCAATGAAATGAGCAGACTGCAGGTGATTTAAGATTAAATATTAAATCTTCACTGCAAATAAAACCATAAGTGTGTCATAAATAATACAAACAAAACAAAATCATGTTTGTTTGTTTTGTTGTATGTGAACCACGTCTAAGACACACAACAAAAGTACTGTTTCAGTCTCAGCTAAATGTCACCTCAGATGCCACCAGAGAACACCATTTCCACTCCAAAATTTCATTTTCGCCTTGCGAGAGGGGGGACACCCCCCTCTCGCGCTCCTCCCCCCCTCGTTCGCTACGCTCACTCGCCGCTCGGTCGCTTCGCTCCCTCGCAGTCTCCATCCGTCTACTTTCTTAAATTACCCGGCTACTTTTAAATATAAGGACAACACTGATATTGGTGTACTACATGATCTAATTTTAAAGTATTGCATTTGTTTGTTTTACAACAAATGTTCTTACCATCATGCTCTTCCTTTTTAGGTTCATTAACTTCATCAGATTTAGCTTTGACTTCAACTTTTCTAATGGTTCTCTTTGTAATCTCCCATGTTGTTCCATACAATTCACCAATGGCAGGGTCCAGGGAGAAAAACTTCCTTTCCAAATTCACTTTCCTGGGATGAAAAAACATGAAGCAAACATAGATAGTACCAAGCCTGGCAGTTGTCAGTAACTAGGACAGGTGTGAACTTAGTGCATTACTTTTACAAACTCTGTCTATATACATGTATGTGAGAATGCTGTTGTGAAAACATAACATACAATTTACCACAATGTTTATGCACTGCTGTTGCTTTCTAAAACATTCCATTTTTTGTCACGCTCTGTGCAATTTCTCAGGCAATGTTATGTCATCACTTACGATTTGATAAAAGCGCAATGCAAAAGATCAATGTACCCAGTAGTTTCATAGATAAGATAACATGAAGTTATTTTAGATGTAATGATTTCGCAGCTTCTACATCTGGGAGACCATACGACTTTGCAGACAGAAGACACCAGACATCATGAAGGTAGGGTGACCGGACGAGAGGCCCTCCTATTCCTTAACAATGAGGCTGACACAAAAACTCTGAGAGTGAATGCTCGAAATCGAAGGCACTTATATTAAAGTTGCAATATGGATCAAGATTGTCGAATTTTTTTTCGTAAAACTAAAGCAAATGGACCATACTGCGTTGAAGTACTCTTCTTAGCTAAGCCTCTTACCAATCCTGGCATACAAATACGTTCATTTTGATGCGTTTCGGCCGCCTAGAAAAGCTGTTTTGTAAACAAACTTTCAAAACAAAAACATTGGCGTTTTCTGCTGTGCACGTGACAGGTACCACCAAGAGTGATGACGTCTCAATAGAGTGCACGTTGGAGGGACGATGTTGACACGATGACAGAACTTGACATATATAATGATAATTCATTGTAAATTTGCGTTTGCCGAACTTTGGTAGCATCACAATGTTTCAGAAATATAAGTATATCGATATGATAAAGTACAGCTCTACAAAAGATCGTTTTCTCACCCATACACATGTATGTCAGTGACACGCAGTGTGCACCTACTGTGTACGTTCGATCGATCAAGCGTCCAGACCACGTACACCGATCTGGTTGTGTTCACCGCGTGCCTGACAGCGTTTCCGCAATCTTGCATGTCGTTACATTTTTCATGTTACTAGTAAAAGGCAAGGTATCTGCACGCTATATTTATTTATATATTTATATAATATTTATCCACCACTGCAGAAGTTTGGCAACTGTCTTGCCCCTCAGTCAGGTCACGGTCCCTCCACAACAGGAGGGACCGTGGTCAGGTCTTGCATGGCCATGTCAGCGCGTCGATCGACGCGTCGCGTCGTAAATGAGACCATGCCATGATGGAAACTCCAGTTTTCCTTTGTTTCCGAAAAATGCATTTTTGACCTGAAGGATATAGATCATCAATGAATGCTAACAGATCTAAGTTATTTCCTTGCGGAGGGACTACGGCCCGGTTCACATTACAAATCGTGAGGTCCGCACGGTGTTGGGAGGTCGGTGTTAATTGCCCGAGGAAACACCACCGCTGGCTAGCGAAGTTGGTGCTTTCGCGAGAAACTGTAGACACAGTCTGCCTCCTCGACGTGGTGCAGTAGTCGCGTGTCACTCTTTTTTCTAGTTCCATCTTTCGATCTGACCAAACATTGTTTATTTTGCCGACATTGTTGGCTAATTTCTTCCATTTTTACTGGGCTGAATCAGTCAGCAGAGACCCAGGCAGGGCGCGGGCAGAGACCTGACCGCTTGTCCGCGGGAAGGCTAGCTACGCGTGTTGACACGAAGTTGCAATTTCGCAAACCGTTACCATGCACCAAATACGCATGCGTACATATTCAAATGGTAAAAATGACGTTTCAAATTTTGTGCTTTACTCTCGCAAACGGTACGTACTAAAACAGCAATTTATTCGGTAATTAAATCAATTTACTCGAATTAGAGCCACCCCCGTGTTCCTGTTAATGGTCGAATCTGCAAATGAAATTGTTATGGATTTTTCTATAAAGTCAAATCTTCGAAATATGAAGGTCAATTCTGATCCATATTGCAACTAAAGGGTTAAAGTGGGGCTCAGGTAGTGATAACATAAGTTGTACAAATTCACCTTAATTATGCAACGGTTGTGCACATTTATGTGCGTGAACAAGGTAATGGTGACAAAAACTTGAAGTTTACGAACACACTTTGTCAACAAATGTCAGAGGGGACGCCATCTTGGAAGTCGTCTACTCGTACGCGAACGGCTGCTATGAGAGATCACATGAACGGAAAGAGTTGCATTTCACAGTGAATGTCGTGAAGACTAGGAAGTCTAGATGAGTAAAATTTTTCCGAAAAAAGTCTTTTTTCTTCCGAGAAACTGCTTACAAAATTTTTACTTTGAAACGTCTATGACTTTTGGCATCGTTTTCCAAGAAGGGAAGGAATGGCAATGCGGGCAAATTGTACCTTAGATATTTTTCTACTGGTTCTCTGCTCTAAAAAGGCTCAGCTATGCAGCGCAAATTAGCGCCCACGGTTTTGCCAAAGCAGGAAGTAAGGTTTGGAATAGTGCTGTACTTGAACAACGTGCTTTTTCACCCGTGCGCACCTGTCTCTGACCAGAAACAATGGCTTGTATCCATGATACTGGAAACACAAAGGTCAGCATAAAGGACAATCTTCGAATACAAGAGAAGTCGGCCAGTTACGAACTCGGCCAGTTGGAGAAGTCGGCCAGTTACGAACTCGGCCAGTTGGAGAAGTCGGCCAGTTACGAACTCGGCCAGTACAGTATGCACCCAATTAGAATATATGCTCCATAATAGTGTTTCTTTTTTTGAAGTCTCACTAAAGTTATATGCTAAAGCGATCTAAATGTCATTCATAAGATGGGCGCAAACATTGGGTAAAATTAAAGATGGCGGTGTATCGCGATCGTGGTAGCGAGTTTTGCAGCCTTCGTCATAGCAAGCCATGAATTTTACTGAAGAAATGGCATAATGTTTGCCTGAACTTTAATACGGTACGCGTCCGATCTGCAGAAATACTGAGGCAGACCGTACATGTTTTGCAGGGTGGACGTGGGAGCTCTTCGACTTCGAGTTGTTTTCTGAATATTAAACCGACAAAATAACAAAAACTATGGTTGTAAAAAGTTAAAATTGTTTGGCATATTCAACTGTGAAGAGAATACGTATGCAATCATATTGCTTTGTTGCGAGTGGCCGACTTCTCCCACTGGCCGAGTTGGTCGGCACCGGCGCTGGCCGAGTTCGCAACTGGCCGACTTCTCCGGTTACCCAATCTTCCATTTTCTTTCACTGGACTTATCAACCTATACAATATTCTCACGGAAATAATTTGGAAACTATAAATGCACAATTCACCGGACTCATTATTGTACAGTTAGTCATCTTTGAGCCATTTAACCATGTTGGGTCCGATTTCTGGTCACGCTGTCTCATTACTCCTCATTACAATATTCTTTGGGAAAGAATTTGGAAACTTTGAATTTCCAGAGGCCAAATTGTGATTATGCTAATAAGCCAAATTATTTTTCCAGATTTGGAATTTATGCCAACACTTTCAACAGGTGTGATCAAGATTTTGGCAAAAGATCTCAGTTTTAAAAATCGTCCGGTCACCCTATTGAAGGTTGGAAGTCTCTACTACCTCCATGGATAGATCTAGTTTTGCAAACCAAGTTTAAGATGCTAAACCTTTCCACTTCTACAATTACCTTGTAGGAAAAAGTTTTCTACTTTTCATTGGGCTGTTTCTGGTAGGAACGAGAGCTACGAACGTATTCTCCAGCAATAAAGTGCGTATGATCTATGCCACAGGCTTTCGACTCAATCAATGCAAGCATAGACAGTGAGGGGATCTACTGTCTGATGCAAGCAAAGCGTATCAGTGCCAGTGCCAGTTTGCATTGAGTAAAAAGTCTGTGGTCTATGCATACTCACCTCTTACGGTGTACCTTCACGATTACTAGGATTTTCCCTTTCTTGAGAATAACATAATTTCCTTCTTTTATTCGCATGTCATCTGACATACTGCCGTTGAGACTTGCAGTCCAAAGTTAGTGTTCAGTCAACGGTGCGTTAGTGTACAGCTCGTCGCATCTGTGTACCGGAAGTAGTTGCCACATGGAGTACTATTTGTTTGTTCGGCGATGCTGCTGACACTTTCCTACAATTACGTCATAATAACGGACGTGGACCGAACAATCGCCTGTGGGAACTTTGGCGACTTCCTTTGTTTTCATACGAACATGAGTACATGAATTCAATATATACTTTCAACAGCGGATATATGACCGTTTTTGAATTTAAAATGTAAACTCAAGTTTATCCAATTATGTAGCGGAAAATTTCTCGCCACCCAGCCCATACTTCCCGATGTGATGTGAGTATCAAAATAAATTACCAGTATAAAGCTTAGGCCTACATTGCATTGATTCAGAACTCATAGCGCTGACAGTCCGGGGTCGTTCATAAAATTTAACGAAACTTTGGGGGGTTTTTCGACTTGTGAACGACTAAGTCAGCATTCGCGACAAATCTTAGAGAAATCCCCACCAAAACACAACGTACTCTATTTCAAAATGTAGTCATTTGGTAATTTAATATTTCAAGGATATTTTTCTCATCATATCACCGGACACCAAATATTGAAAGCAACATCTCTTATTCCTTATTTCAGTGCTTTTCAAGAACTGCCAGGTTTTTTTTCGAACATGGTCAACTTTAACTTCCTGCAATCATTTTCTTTTTAATGTAAGATGTCATAACGGTATGTTGGGACGATGATGATGATAACGATGATGATTACGACGACGACGACGACGATGAAGATGAGGATGATGATGATGAAGCTGATGATGATGATGATGATGATGATGATTATTATTATTATTATTATTGCTATCTTATCGTGTCCGATGGTTTCAATTACATGTAAAACAAAGGACTTCTCTGAGTAACACGCGATAATGGTTAGGTTGCCATTTCTATTAGAAAGAACGTTTTCGGTTACGATAGGAAAAAACCGCGACTAATGACCGACAAAAATGACACATGGTGTAATGGTAATTTACTTTACATCGCATCTTCTTCCTATTTATTGATTTATTTTCTAGAGCCAAAATTTAAGAAATACAGAACGGATAATGCCCACCGCGTAAAGTCGGTATTTTACGCGTCTCTGACAACGCAGTGCCTTGGTTGCATACAAGTTGTAAAAGTGTAAGTTGCTTTAAATATTTGTCATTTGACGGACTTTGAATACAATGCCAAGTGGCGATGGGAAATGTATTTACCTACATCGTGTTCGATTTACATGAAAGGAAACAAATTGAAATTCGGTGGGCGTAGGGTTTTCTTAATCTTTCCTTCTTACTTTCTAGAAACTAATTTTATTAAACTCACTGTATAAACGAAGCAACCCTTTCAAGGGCCAAGAACTAACGAAGAAGTACTTTATACCACATGTAATGTTCCGATTGTTATCTAGAAGTTTTCCTCGTTTTCGACGTTGTCTCTTTCCTTTGTAAACGAGAAATAACTCTTTCAAAGTTTAGACACCACTTGACCGATGTTGCCTGTGTGTGTTGTTTGCTTTCATCACAAATGGCTTCTTTACTTGTGTACAATACCACTTTTGATTTTCGGTAAATAGGCCTAAACAGCAGATATTAGTATGCTTATGCAAAATTATTTCTTCTTTTTCATTCGAAGGGGTAGGTGAATTGATTTGCTGGTGAAGGTTCCACAGTTTCAGCCTCCAACAATGTGTAATTCATCAGCCACAAATTCACCGCGCAACGCTTAATAAAATTCGCAAACTCAAAGGGATTTATGGATAATGCCGATAAGCGCAACGTGTTGGACAGACCACTACCAAGCCTGTTGAATTTGGCTCAGTCGCAATCACACAACAAAAACCAGCACGATCTGGTACCCCAAGCAATCGCATCAGCCCAGTCCTTTTCGTCTTTCGTAATTCCCGGTGCAGCCGCTGGTTCTATCCTAAATCTGTTACCAGAATTACAACCAAGCTCGTCCAAGTATTATATCGATGAATCTAATCTGCGTGAATGGTCACTTCTCGACAGATCACTTTTAGAAACAATCGAACCGTACGCCATCCAGTTATCTAGTTCTATATACGAGACATACACATTTATGAATGAAATGTCTGGACATTCTGGCTTGCGTTTGGCTAAGAACAGTCGACCACTGTCGATCGCGGCTTGCTTCTTCGGCGTTGTCAATAAGAAGTACCAGAAGGGTTTGCGCGTTTCGAGCGACAGACAAGATTCGCATAGAACTGTTACTGTACAACGCGACACTCCAGAAGATCAACAGAACATTCGATTTGAGTATCAACGAGGTGGAAGCGTCAGACGAGACATCAGACCTACTGATCACGATCCAGACAAAGATGAATTTCTTCAAAATCTAAATCTTCAAGACTTGCGCAATTTTCTGTTAGATGTACAGAAAGGAAACTTTGATATTGTGGGTACTTCGACACGCAACAAGAAAGCGACCGACGAAATGTTAGGCGAACTCATAAAATTCAAATCGTCAAAGGATCGTCTGAGCAGGGTAAAACCGAAAAAGTCGGTTAGCTTCAGCCAAGCGTTTCGCAAGAAGAAAAAGAAAGTTACTCCGAAAGATGACCAAGTCATGTTTTTCCTCTACTCTGGCGACGGGCAGAAATATTCATGCTCTTTTGAGAAGATTAAAGAATCAGTAAGGCCACTGTCATTTCAGACTGTCAGCATACCCTTTCCAAATCAATCGACATCCCGCACGACAAGTGCAATTTCGAAAGAAGATACTCAGATCAACAGTGAAAAGGGAGACGACATCGAAACGTTGATGGAACGTCTTAACTTCTATCACAGAGAACATTTCGATGATTATGATGTGAACTCACGTGAGATGGACTACCTTTACGCCATCGAAGAAACCCCACATAGTGTGACCCTGAAAGATGAACTTGATTTTGAAGGTGGACAATTCACGGAAAGTGATGTGGCTGATGATAATCAACGCAGTGTGAGCGTCCCTAATTTAATAGCCTGCGATCTTGCAGACAACAAACAAGACGAATATTTTAATCATGATATCGATGAGCGTGATGAAACCAAGAGTTTGGCACCTGTACTACTGAAGCCAACTGATTCCAGTAACCTAAGGGTTAACTTACTCAAAAATACGATAAAAAATAAAGTAAAGAAGAGACTTCCGTTATTTAAGCCAAACAAGGTATACCCTGCAGCTGACCAAAGAAGAAGCAGAAGCACACAGAAGTACGACGAGTGTATGAACTACATAACGGCGCTGTGTATAGCGCCTACGAAGGGCTTCAAAGTGGCACTGTATGTACAAACCCCATGTGGCTTTGACAAGTGCAAACTCAAGACGGACTTTCTTTTACACTTGATGAAGTTATTCTTTTCTTCTCCAAAGGCCGAAATCGACATTATCTCTGTGCCGCGGATCGCGGATGAGTTGGAGCCGATCATTGAACAGTACAAGGCGCGACCAAAATTTCCGTTCGACTTCGAAAGTGCGTTAATCTGTCGAGCGGTCCTTGTGGTGCCGAATGAAGTCAGTGTTTTGATTAGAAGACGAAATGTTTTCTTTCTGGACAACATTTGTGAAGTTCTTGAAATTTCGCAAGATCAGCTCATGGTATTACTGGCACAAAAGTAGTTCTTTTCCCCGCCCTTACGTCAAAATGTTCTTGTACCCGATAAATGGTGCCACATTCAATTTTCGGCAACTGCACACTGCTGAACTGATCATGCGCACGTAATGCCAAAAACGAATTTAATGATTTCATTTGCTTCATAAATTGGATATCGTGTACAATGTATGACATAAATAAATAAATATAAAAAAGGCTAGGAATACAGGTTCTCAGTGTACAGTTATTAAGTTCACATTGACTACCGAGCTCTGTATTCTTCCAAGATGTATTTTGACCCGATAGGTAACTGCTATGAGTTGGCAGATTTATATCAGCAAATTTATACCCTAAACTTCAGTTTGGATTGAACACATGGACACAAAACCTCTTGATTGTCATATAACATCACATAAACTCGATCCCTCTGCTCGAAAAATATGTTTTTAAGGGTTACAAACACAGAACTAAAGACTCTGGCGTCTACGACACAATAGACTATTAACAACAGGATGGAGTAACGCTTTTTTCCATGGGTCACTATGTGAAAACCTGTAGCTGAGAGGCTGTACAACAGTAAATTCCTTTACGGAAGGTAGACACAAGTTTTACAAACAAAAAGAAACAGTAAGCTTAAATCGAAAGAATCAAAATAGAATTACTCATGCAGTTGATGATAACATTTCACGTCCATACATGTTATGAATCAATTAGGTGGAAAAGTGTCATCTCTGAAAACTCAGTTGTGACATCGATGTTGGCAAAATGAATTTCTTCAACTTTGTTTGCTGATTGTGTTAATGTTCCAATATATCTTTTTCAAGACACGCACTAAAGTGAACAGACCAATCCCCAGACTCACCTATTACATTGGTTTCGATGGAATGCCAAAGTTCAAACCATTGTTTCAAACATTCCAGTTTGTTGATCCATGGAATGTATCCATTTATGATATCCGTCCATCAAATTCTAATGATCAAAACAAACGCAACTTGATAGAAATAAAGACACATATTTTTAAAGTTCATCTCAAAAAACTTTCTTTTTTATTCAAATAATAAATATTCACTACCCTTCAAACTACTATAGACATTACTATGCCAGCTTTATTATAAAAATCATCATGAAGTCATGAGATGAAGTGTGTCACAAAGTTGAACAATTGGAATGTATACAAAGGTGACACGGGGTCAAAATATGATGGGCGGGGTTTTTATCTTAAAGTCCAACAGACAATTCTTTGTATCTTTGTCATCATAATTTGTTAAAATGTTCTGTTGGAGATATTCAAATTTAAATGGCCAACCAAACAAAATATCTGGTATGGCAATAAAGTGGTAACCAAAAAGATGTTAACGGTTAATTCTTGTTGAAGTAAAACCTTCACTTTCACTGTTGGTGTCTCAAAATCAAGTTAACATTATGTGCCATGAATCTGGTCTCAGATCAGTGCCAGGGTCTGAGGGTTTATGATTTCACAAATAACTATCTCTAAAAGAATCATTGCACACAACATGGTTGAGAAATTACAGCAACAAGGTACCTGTCACACGTTAAAAACTCAAGAATACATGGTTGACAGACACTGATATTTCGGAAATCTCAACATGGCACAGAAAACAACAAACAAACAAAAGTTTGTTATTTACATGCTGGTGCATTTTCAAACATTAAAAATCTCTGAAAAGATATATAAGGTCAAAATGCATAAACTTTCCATGGACACAGTGATAAAAATCTTTGTTTAATTCTAAATGGACCTTTTCCACCAGTGTAAAATTCCTCACCAGTAATTGTTCAAAGCATAGACAGATGTACAGATCACCATTGTGACAGCCCTAAAATATATCTAACTGCTGTAGAAAATCTGTAGAACTAAACTGAGAGAGAAAAAATACTGTACAAAATGGCAATCAGACAGCCCTATGTGTGCAGAGGTCAGTATCAAATGATATTCTTGTACAAATGTACAAGAATATCATTTGATACTGAGCGATAATTAAAATCTTAGCAACAAATGTGAAAAAGTTGTCATAAAACGGTTGAGTGGCAGCAACATTAAACTGTAGCATAAAGAAAAGTGATATGCCACGAGTCATTATTGAGGGAGAGCTGTCTACAGAAAAGCTGTGGACACAGGTAATTAAAGTTTTATGAAGATGGCTGATTAAATTCCATACTGGATCTCACTGCTAAACAAAACAAACTTATGTAAATCATCAGAAGCTGGCCATGAGCCAATTTTCAGTCCTGATTCTTAGTATGTTGTAAAAATGACTCTTTGGGACACATGTAGAGATATACAAGTAATCTATAAGTTTTTCCTAAGAAGACTTAATCTAGAAGAACACAAAGTGTCTTCCTTCATTTCAACTGACAATAATAGTTTACAACTCATGGAAAGTGCTGCTGTTATGTTGCATGTCTATGCAAGCCAACGTCTTTATGACATTTCAACAATAATGCTAAACTAAGTCTGAATTGGAATTTGACTGCCACTACATTAATATTACAAATATACATGAACTAATTCATTTCAAATGCATAAAAGAAAATTACAATTTACAGTGTTATAAAATATCTTACACATCCGTAGGACTAATTGCAGAATCAACAAATTTGAAGACAATCAAACCAAAGTGATTGACTGATAAAATGAACATGATAAAAGATATGTTGTCGACATTGCACTCTTAAAATCATTTCAACTGAAGTTTAAAATCTGGACACACAAGCTGCCTATCATCCGATAACTTTCCCCTAATGCCTGGACTTTGTAACTACCACTGATGTGAGGAAATTCACAGACCTTCATTTCAGATATTCTTCAGCAAAATAAGTATTAAAAAGATGATATTTGAAAAGAACTGTTAAAAGCTTCAAAATAAGTGTTCTCAACACAAAGAATAATAACAGAACAGTTTCTGAGTTAACAGCACACTTAACTATACTACCGGGGTATGCTCACTCATGAGTAACCATTCATACATGGACATTATAACTTGCCTGCAACATTGCACCAATGCTAGGTGGAGTGATTTCTGGAGCGTTTTAACCTAGCAAGTCAATATACTGATTGGATGTGGAATATATCCAACCATACAGGGCGGTATACTATATGTTCACTTTATACCATACAGGGCGGTATACTATATGTTCACTTTATACCATACAGGGCAGTATACTATATGTTCACTTTATACCATTGTTGACATTTATCTGTGTTTACATACACGCCAGTATGCAAAAGTTCAAAAAGTAATACATGCCACCTCTTTGCAACTGTGAATTATTAAAATGCTCGCATAACAAATGAAGCTCATTGCACTTGACTTCAAAACCCCTATCTTAGATGAAAGTTTGGAAGAGCAGAATCCAATGTGGCATACATGTACAGTGAGTGTAAATCGGTGCATGATATAAATCAAGATGCAGCCAAACTCCCTCCCCCTCCTTAGTTTGTCATGTGAATGTTGTAATTATCCACAGCCCCTCACAACAGACTGGATGTATTCCATGTGAGAATGCACAAGCTCATTGAATTCATTCAATCTTCATTTATTCTTTCATGGAAAACATGTCTTGTAAAATTTGGAAATAATGTCCTGTTCAAATGCTGAAGTTCATCTAAGTATATGTCCTAAGAGCTAATTGTTTTCTCCGAAATGTAAGTACATCTACTCTCTCCATTCCTGTGTGTTTACCATGATTTCTCAAACAGTGAAAACATGATAAGCTACAGAAACAGGAAGAATACTTGCACAAATTGCAGAGAATTTTCAAACATTTGCATGCACTTTAACAATCCTGCCATTCACAAGAATGTATTTAAATCTTTGTGACGCAGTCAGGAATCTTGACTTCTTCAGAGAAATCTTGCCAATGCAGCTTCTGTCAAACTAACAATATAACCTTGGCCTAGTATTATGTACAATGAAGGTATACATACAACTTGCAATATGAATTTGCTCTGGTATCTTCCACCTTGAAGTTGTCAACCTTGATGATCTAATCTCATATGAATACTGCCAGGCAACTCAACCACTGCACCTTTGAAGTGACAGAAGTTGCAGGATATGCACCCTGTAATTTTGCATTCTGGATCAGATATGAGTTCCAAAGTAAAAACTAAAATACTAGACTGATAAACTTTATAAAGCACACACTAAATTAATAAAGTCATGAGGAGATACTCTTACACTTTGCTGACCGCTCTCTCAATGAAACAAAACAATTTCAGTTGAATCGTGACACAACATTACAATGAAAGATAAAACAACATAGCTCAGTGAATGATGTGACAGTATAGAATCTGAATTTACAGTAAATACATATATCTTGACTTATTTTAATGCTTTCCACTGAAAGAGAAATACTCTGGTACATCTAGCAAAGTTATGTTTGTGTATTGAAATATACAAACAGAACTCCACGTACAAAGCCCAAAATTCTTCATCCTTTTCTGCATTCATAAAATTAAATCAATAATGCCATTGCATATTTACCATCATTAAGATCAAATCTGAGTGATTCAACTCCAAAGATATTCAACTGCTAATGTCATGTGAAAAACTCATGGTTTACGGGATACTACGTGATCTTCATGACGGAAAATGTAGAACTCAGGGAACGAAGACTGACAACCCTTCTTCTGTGATAGAGTCTTAAGTAGTAGGGTAATTTGTGCTGAACAGAAAGGAATATTGTGACCAGGATGATGAATGCCACGATGGCATATGCAAATGACAGACCTGTGGGTGGTTCCTGAAAGCAGTAAATGATATTGTGTCAATCATTGGTGATAGAAAACAATAGAAATTCATAGAAAACTGATTTTAATGTATGTGTATTGTATCTAAATCAAGACAATGAACAGAATGGTAATCCTGTATATGGATACCCTTAACATTTGACACCTGTTGTACTTCCCATTTTTGTAAATTGTTCCTAAAAGGTCTTATTTCTGTGCTTCTCTTCCAAGAATGATGTAATATCCCTCATTCAAAATGTCAACATGGGCTGTACATCTATGAGTGTACTTTGTTATTGCTATTGTTATAGATTCTACATCAGTTCATTCACACTGCTATGTATTGAATGCAGATAGGTATACACATTGTTAAAACAGCAGTTCTACATCAGTTCATTCACACTGCTATGTATTGAATGCAGATAGGTATATACATTGTTAAAACAGCAGTTCTACATCAGTTCATTCACACTGCTATGTATTGAATGAGATAGGTATACACATTGTTAAACAGCAGTTCTACATCAGTTCATTCACACTGCTATGTATTGAATGCAGATAGGTATACACATTGTTAAAACAGCAGTTCTACATCAGTTCATTCACACTGCTATGTATTGAATGCAGATAGGTATACACATTGTTAAAACAGCAGTTCTACATCACTTCATTCACACTGCTATGTATTGAATGCAGATAGGTATATACATTGTTAAAACAGCAGTTCTACATCAGTTCATTCACACTGCTATGTATTGAATGCAGATAGGTATATACATTGTTAAAACAGCAGTTCTACATCACTTCATTCACACTGCTATGTATTGAATGCAGATAGGTATATACATTGTTAAAACAGCAGTTCTACATCAGTTCATTCACACTGCTATGTATTGAATGCAGATAGGTATATACATTGTTAAAACAGCAGTTCTACATCAGTTCATTCACACTGCTATGTATTGAATGCAGATAGGTATACACATTGTTAAAACAGCAGTTCTACATCAGTTCATTCACACTGCTATGTATTGAATGCAGATAGGTATATACATTGTTAAAACAGCAGTTCTACATCAGTTCATTCACACTGCTATGTATTGAATGCAGATAGGTATATACATTGTTAAAACAGCAGTTCTACATCAGTTCATTCACACTGCTATGTATTGAATGCGGATAGGTATATACATTGTTAAAACAGCAGTTCTACATCACATTCATTCACACTGCTATGTATTGAATGCAGATAGGTATATACATTGTTAAAACAGCAGTTCTACATCAGTTCATTCACACTGCTATGTATTGAATGCAGATAGGTATATACATTGTTAAAACAGCAGTTCTACATCAGTTCATTCACACTGCTATGTATTGAAATGCAGATAGGTATATACATTGTTAAAACAGCAGTTCTACATCAGTTCATTCACACTGCTATGTATTGAATGCAGATAGGTATACACATTGTTAAAACAGCAGTTCTACATCACTTCATTCACACTGCTATGTATTGAATGCAGATAGGTATATACATTGTTTAAAACAGCAGTTCTACATCAGTTCATTCACACTGCTATGTATTGAATGCAGATAGGTATATACATTGTTAAAACAGCAGTTCTACATCAGTTCATTCACACTGCTATGTATTGAATGCAGATAGGTATATACATTGTTAAAACAGCAGTTCTACATCAGTTCATTCACACTGCTATGTATTGAATGCAGATAGGTATACACATTGTTAAAACAGCAGTTCTACATCAGTTCATTCACACTGCTATGTATTGAATGCAGATAGGTATATACATTGTTAAAACAGCAGTTCTACATCACTTCATTCACACTGCTATGTATTGAATGCAGATAGGTATATACATTGTTAAAACAGCAGAATTCACAAATACTACAACACACACAAGTACAAAACACTGTACATGGTTTCTATGTGTTGTCACTAACACATTACCAGAAGTTTCATGAATTGTCCTCTGAACATTGGTACACTTTTATTTTCCATTTTGGCACATTTTTTTACCAAAATGTTTACACTACAACATTATATAAAGAATATGGGCATTATGAATGCTTTTAGATCACAAATCAACTTCATTAATTGGCCTTGCTCACTTTGACTGTCACAAAATCCTATCACTTTTTCACTTTCTATGGGAAATACAATTTGGATTTGTTACTTTTTTGCATCTTAAATGACACTGCAATATTGTTACAGCTGGAGCAAGATTATTAAAGGTTATCTTGACAGTGTATGTAAACAAAATACTTACATCTATTTGGCTAAAATATTCTTTGAGTTGTTTCTCTTTCCATTCAATAATAAACGTAAACAATGTTTCATAAATAGGATGCACCTCCTCCAAGGATTTCTGCAAGACAAACAATTATTTCAATCAGTAATCCTGGATTATAAATGGAAAAGTATGTCATCAAAAATACAGACCATACTTCCTTCCTAAATTTTGAGCATTTGGCAAACAGTGACTTCAATATACAGGGAAACAACAGGAAAATGTTGAATGTCTTCTATACAATGTTTACATCGATGAATATTGACATTTTTAACAAAGAGTTGTAGCTAAATCCTGATTTATACAGAAAAACAGCTTACCTGCAAATCTTCACTTTTTGGATTAAAAAGATCAAAACAACGGGCACCCTTGTGATCTCCTTCTCCCCACAGCTCTATTGCAAATGAAAATGGTATCTGTGGGGAAATCAAAATAACCACATCTTTAATGTAACAACAATCTTCAATTTTTTTTCTAAGTTGCATGATTACTTGTGACATCCAGAACATTATCATTAACATTGAATTCTGTGAATAAAATCTGTGTGATTAAAATGCTAGACTTCTTTCAAAATATTTGTAATATGAGGACATGAACTTTTAAGACCATCTAGTTGTTGAAATATTTTGAACAACCTATCTAAAGAAAATGACATTCACTGGCAAACATAGCATTTCATTGGAAAGGTAGAATACTACCCATTGTTATTTATAAAATTTTCTGACTGCTAGTAAGAAGCAATGCTTTTGACTTTTAGCCACATTGCTGTATCAATGATCAATGGTTGAGCTACATGTATGCACTGTATGGCTTAGAAAACAAACATACAGAATGTTAGTCTTCTTGGCTCAATCATTGAGGAAGTGTACAAGCATAGTTGATAATACGTGTCTGAATGCACTGTTCTTGAGACAAGCAGTTGATAACCAATCAATGTTTCAGGAAAATTCTTTGAAGACACCATGTGCCGGCAGAAAAAGTCTGTGAAAGGGGTAGTAACTATGAATTGTACATGAACTTGCCATCTTTGATTCATAATACATTATAATTCACTGATTACACTCTTGGTTTTTTTTTTGTGCACGGCAAAATATACTCAAATAATGTATTTTACAGTTTTCATGAACTGAGAGTAGGGCATTCCTACCTGTCTAACACCTGCCATGTAATCAAATATGGTACCATCAGCAACATAATCATTCAATTTGTGAGCGATGCCATACGTAAAGGTATTAGGCGTGGACTGGGACATCAACTGAGCTAACTCAAGCTGTGCCTCAGCATTGTATGGAACTCTCTTCTCTTTCTTGGACAATGAATCTGTAAAAAAGGGAATATTAACATGTCAGAAATGATACGGTAACATGACATAGTTAGTGAAGTCATGTAAAGGAATTTCAGATGAATATTTGTTCTGATCAATATCTCTGAATTGTTACTACTGATTGTATTAAAGACTTGTAAAAGGTGTGTTTTTTTTGGCAAACTGGGATAGTCCAACAACTCACAAAAAAACCAGTAATCAATTTGCTTTGTACTGGAGTTTGGTTCTGTGCAAGTTTTTAGTCCCCATGGACACCGTCCGGGGGACTTATAGTTTGGTCATGTCCGTGCGTGCGTGCGTGCGTCAGTGCGTGCGTGCGTCCGTCCGTTCACGCAGATATCTCAGAGATGCCTGGAGCGATTTCATTCAAACTTGGTACAAGGATTACTTCATATGTCATACAGATGCACGTCGATTTGTTTTGTGGTACGATCCAATATGACTGCCAGGCGGCCATTTTATTACGATTTTTTCATGTACAGAGCCATAACTCAGGCATGTTTCAACTGATTTTATTCAAAGTTGGTACAAGGACATTGACCAATGTCATAGATATGCATGTCAATTTTTTTTGTGATATGATTCAATATGGCCGCCAGGCGGCCATTTTGTTACGATTTTTTCATGTACAGAGCCATAACTCAGGCATATCTCAACCGATTTTATTCAAACTTGGTACAAGGACATTGACCTATGTCATACATATGCACGTCAATTTGTTTTGTGATACAATCCAATATGGCCGCCAGGCGGCCATTTTATTATGATTTTTTCATGTACAGAATCATTACTCAGGCATGTTTCAACAGATTTTATTCAAAGTTGGTACAAGGACATTGACCAATGTCATAGCTATGCACATTGATTTGTTGTATGATACGATCCAATATGGCCGCTGTGTGGCCATTTTATTACGTTTTTTCATATCCAGAACCATAACTCAGACATGTATCAAGCGAATTTATTCAAAGTTGGTACAAGGACATTGACCAATGGCATATATATGCACCTTAATTTGTTTTGTGATACAATCCAATATGGCTGCTGTGCGGCCATTTTGTTGTGATTTTTTTCATGTACAAAGCCATAACTCAGGCATATCTCAACCGATTTTAATCCAAGTGGTACAAGGACATTGACCTATGTCATACATATGCAAATTCATTTGTTTTGTGATACGATCCAATATGGCCACCGTGTGGCATTTTATTACGATTTTTTCATGTCTTGAACTACGACTCAGACATGTGTCAAGCGAATTTATTCAAAAGTATTTTTATCACAGACCTAATGAAGAGGACTCTATCCTCTCTGAGGACCTGTAATCAAAGTACCCATTAACAAGTGGGGACTGTGTCATCAACGATGACTTGTTTGATCAAGAAAAGTATTCTTGTAATTGTTCAGAGCCACAGCTTGCAATTAAAGCGTATTGGATGTACATAATGGAGTTATGTTGGAATTGCTGAGACATAATTTGAATTTTTCAATTTTTTGCAATCAAATAGCACAAGAACTGAGTGCAGTGCAATTACTCAGTTACACAAAACCTATTTTATCAAATACTGTACTGGTAAGCACTTAGCAGTTCCATTGAACTCTGAAAACACAATCATAGCTGAGAGAAGATTCCCTATAACCTTGGTGACCTTAGACATGAAAGTAGATGAATACAATCATCAAACACAGTGAAGCAATGAAAATAATATTGATATAGTATGTATTCAACTTGCTCAGGCAAGTTACAATTTTTTTAACCCAGAATCCACTGTGACACCCTCCTTTTCAAAATTTTGATGAATAGTTTATGTCACAGATGTCATGAGTCAGTCAGTCAGTCTACAAATACCTGATTCATATTTTTCAAAGAAATCAAACTGATGCTACATTTACATATACTGGTGGTACGCCCATTATCAAGTTATTTTCCAAGAGAGCTTTCCAAAATTAAAAACATTATTGTTTGATTATTCTAAATGAAATCTCAAACAAGTAACCCTCATAATAGCATGAATTATCCACACTCTTTTATGGGATATAATACTGGTAGTAAACCTGTCAAGACTGACGGGGGAAATATCTTGTCATTACAGTTGTTGACATAACCATAACTCTGCTTAATTAATACCAAAATTTCAATAATTGTGCTAGTGGCAAATCTCAAATGAAAAACACCATACAAACAGTCAAGACTTCCATTCTAATGATATCATCAACAATAAATTGTAATGTCACAGATGTGATGACATGAGTTCTATGCACTACATATGTAGCACTCACTGAATTCATAACACTGTCCATGCACCATTACCTGTTTCATCACTGTACACTATACATGCATAATGTAATCATGATTTAACATTTTATTGCTCTGTATATGTAGGCAAGATTTGTTACCTGTTATTTATGGCAATATTCTAACTTATTGGCGTTTATCAAATAAATCATGTTCAGTTCTCTCATGACCCTGAATGTCACAAAATCTATCATCAAGCGTGTAATGCTAATCTTCACAATGTAAATAGTAAGAATCACAGCCTTCATGACTTTAACAAAGAACTACAGCAGAGGTATTGTGGGAAAATTGTTAGGGTGATCAACATTACAACTATTCATATCATCCCGAGTGATGACCTGTTTCGCTGTGCATTTAAATGGTTGCATGTTTGGATAAGTGTAGGTTAACCGTGTTTCTGTCAGGTTTTAGAAGGCACCTTCAGGTCAAGATGCTTGAAACCAGTTAAAGAATAAATAACACCATTAGAGACCTCTACAGAAATATATGAACATTATTTTCACTGACTTCACATGGTGTAACAATGTACATGATTTTCACTAAGTTGATTTGACAGTGAGGTGTATGTTACAGTGGTCTTTCATAGTAACCTTCTGGTTATTATATTAATTGATTTTGAAATAATTTTGAATAATTTAACCTGAAATAGGATGAGCAAATAACCAGTTTTAGCTTTAGTGTTTGATGTATACTGAAGAAAAGAAACAAAGTCATGTAACATTTCATTCAGTATTCATATGAGAAAATTTCACTATTTGACAGGTGCACCTGAAAAACTTGAAGCCCGATTTGACTGTAAAACATATTCTCATAAATATTCAATTCGGTAATATCATCAGATTTACACAGTTAATGATTTTACTTTTTGAATCTTAACCCATGTAACAAGTCATTCTAAGGCAATTTTAGAAGAAGAAAGGTGAGATTAACCTAAATTTCAGTTACATAATTCTTGCATTCATTTGAACTTAAATTCATAGTCTTGTAACTGCACTGCTGATATACTTTGAATTCCCACAACATTTGAGAAACAATAAAGATGCCTTGGATGGCCCAAACATATAGGATTATGGTCAAATTCTTTCTTACTTTATTTGTTTATCTATTATTTTTCATTCATTATTTATTTCATGAGTCAACAGGTATAATGCCATTTATTTATTTATTAATTCATTTATTTATTTGATAAGTCAACAGGCAGAATGTCCAATAACAGAACCTACTCTGTACAAACTCTCTCGAATTCATTTATGCCCGATTGCTGATTTTCATTTTCTACAACAGATGACAACTACTTGTATTTTCCTCTGTATTGTTGTCTGGAACTGCTCTGCAGTTTTGGTATCATACCCCACAACTTATGGCTAGCATCATGCTCCGGTTTTCCATCAAAGTTGTTTATTTTTTGTTCATTTGAGAGTGAAAGGACTCCAGCCTAAAAATTATGTCAATCAAGTACCCTTGAAGTCAATCACTAACTTTGTCCCTTTACTTAGTAATTGGCTATGAATGCCATGGGGTTTCATTATTCTTATGTACTATGCCAACTTATGGCACACGGCTCGGTCTGTTGGATACTGGTTATATGTACAAGATGTATCTCTGACGAAATGAATCATGTGGGGACATACGCGAGTTACACAACTTTTCGAGACTGCTGTCCTTTCACAGTCAACTGAGCAATATCATAGTGCTAACAGAAAATCAGAGCACATCACATGATGTACATTTTATTAGGATTACCAGTACCAAACTTCTGAGAGATTCAAAGTAATTGGTGTTGTGAAAACAAGAAGTCATATACATGAGGTGTTACAGATTTCATTGTGTACATTATCAATATTAGCAATATACTGTATTCATCAAGGAAAATGGAATGCAGACCTTGTTTCAACAAGTATAAATTTTTGAATAGGAAATGATGAAAGTAAGACTTAATAAACAGAAGTCCATCATTTTTCAGGAGGAAATTCAAGTGCATAAGCAGAGGCAATAACAACATGACAATGACAGAACAGATGACAATGAAAGAACAGACATATCAGCAGGTATCAAAATGTTTCCACATCACATATAAATATCATCTATCTATTATGTTTCTTCAGACATGATATCACCAATACTAATACAAACTATGCTCCACCAAAAACAACTTTAAGCTGTTCACCCTGAATTCACTCATTGATAACCATAGGTTTTGGCCAAACCATGGTTGTGATAGAGTGAGTGACATTTTGACTTAAAGAGTTCCTTACATAATAGACCCTAGCTTTTCTCTAGGGTCTATGCTCACATATACCCAACTTTTGTACCTCAGACACACCTCAGGCAATTCATCACTGTTTATTATTCAAACAATGCCTAATCATTTAACAAATAAAACTATTTGCACAAAGTTCCATCATCAATTGCCGCGTGCACCATGCCAGTGAGATCTCAATACTAGATGTAATGTCCTGACTTATGGATTTAGCTGAGTAGCTAATACTAGGCACAAACTACATTTATCATGTCAATTTTCATGTTCTCATCTTTATTAAATAAGAATACTTCATATTGTACTCTTTTCTACAGTTCACAAAAGGATTAAACAATAGACAATGACACTGATATTTGCAACTACAAAAAATATGCATCTAGCCAGATATGATAATGCACATACACATTCCTCTTTGTCTCCAATATCTTGTGTGTATACACGTTTAAACTATTATATCATGCCAGTGTATTGATGGTACAAATGTAGCGATCTGATTAGTCAAGATGTGAAAAGAACCATAGTATATTCGCAATATATCACGGCTGGCATATGCACGAGCTCTCGGCAAGAGCAAAGATCAAATCACACCCAGCAGCGGTATACCACTCGATTTTGACCAGTTCACTTCATATATGCACACACTCGCTATTGCTCATGATTTACGTCAAGAACTGGTCAAAATCTTGTGGTATATCACTGCTGGGTGTGCTTTATTGCTTATATAAAATGCACGCTATGAGCTACCAGACCTGACCTTGCCTGGTATTCTATCAGTGGAATCTTCAATTTCAAATTCAAATATAGAATTCAGAATTGCAAAAACCTTTCATTTAGAGTGGAATCATGCAAATTACTGTTTCAAACACATTCATTCATTCATTTGATTCATCCACTATTTCTTTTCTAAATATTTTTGGAACATCTCTTGGTAATTTATGAACTAACCAATAATACCAGTAATACACTACTGAGTCAGTAAACATGAAGGAATGCTAGACACCCAAACCATATCATCTGTTATATATGACCTGATAATTACATTGCATGAAAGAAACATTTAGCTTATTTTCAATAGAAATAGAAGACATGTACACTCCTCTACAGTTATATCCTATTCCCATGGCAATGACAAAAACTTCACAATACATGTATGCTTGTTAAATTACATCATATTATACTGCACTCAGCTATGATTTGATACTCTGGACAACAATGATATTGATAACTATACACACTTCAAAAGATGCTGTTCTATCCCTTTATGAAAGTCTGTCCAAAATCATCAAAACCTGACAATGCAGTTTACTAGATTATGCTATTTTGCAAACAGCCATACAGTGATGTAGCAGCATTGAAGACTGGAAGATTATCCTGTATTATTTGTAACCATCTTACCTGCAAAAGGCACATAAATTTGTCTGATGCCAGAGTGGAGAGAGATGAAAACATCAAACTTGTACTTGGCTGTAATCTCTGTCAATACTGTACACTCTGGTTCTGTGAAAAATTGAAATTCATAAATATTATGGCAGTTCTATAGGCTTTCAGTAATGAAAGTGGTTTGTCGAATTTGATCTTATGTGAGTACAAATTATTGTTTGTAATTGTGTGCAATACTAAGAAGGGCAAGGTAGGCCCTCCAAAGACTAATAGTGAACGGAGACATGATCAATATAGATTCACTTTCATACACAAGCAAATTATCATTGTTGGTTTGTTTTGTTTTACCCTATTGCAGCTCTGTACATTTGGGTAACACAATGTCCAATGGCTTGTATGGTAAATGATGAGAACCTCGTAGCAAGAATTGATGGTGGACATAACATTAGCAAAA
Organism: Ptychodera flava; assembly: GCF_041260155.1. NCBI lineage: Eukaryota > Metazoa > Hemichordata > Enteropneusta > Ptychoderidae > Ptychodera > Ptychodera flava. The sequence goes on along the minus strand of NC_091941.1, from coordinate 38,454,923 downwards.
GTCCTGATTCAGATAATGAATTGTTCATATATACATGTAGATGCTTCCAGTGGGCTCTGGTCAATGTCATTCACAGTTACTGGAATAGTAACCATGTATGAATAATTGTATATCTTGCATGGTACTGCAGGACTGAACACAAACCTGAAAATGCATGCACCCCTCTGTATTCTTCATCCTTAGAATTTCCCGAACTGCCACGCCCACCAAACAGCCAGTCAAAATTCCGGTTGAGATCAACTCCTGTACTTGTGCCCCTCCAACAATAATTTCCAGTTTCTTCAATATAGTGTCTACCATCTGGATTCACCATAGCAATTATGAACAAGTCTAATTTGGATAATACATTCCTACTGAAGTTTTCCTGGTGACTTCCTTTGGAAGCAGTCAGACCACTTGTAATATTTTGAAGTAAGTATATCACACTTTCTATGGGAAAGAATTCTCTTGCATGTTCCCCACATGACAGTAATATTTTTGGTTTATGTTGAGAAAGGCTGTATGACCCTGTGAATTTGTGACTGTCTGAAAAATTTGTCATCCTAATTATATACTGAGGTCTTCCTTGACGTGAAATATAATCCTTTTCCAACTTTAAGTAGTAGGGATTCCTTGAGACTATTTCCTCCAAGTGTTGACCCAATCTTTGCATGTTGTGATAGTAACTGTAATCCGGCAAATATATTTCCGTTTTTGGTTTAACATCCCCACACTGGCTACATTGTAAATACAAGAGAATGAAGAGTGTCACAAAGTTTGGAGGTTGTTTTCGAGTCCTTTCTTCCATATCCTTCTGTTACAGAGACGCCTGCGCCTTGTTTGAATCCCACCAAAACAAATCGAGCTCCATACACTTTCCAGTCAGGTGTTGTGAGTTAATGAATGACACATTGATTGTTGAACTTATAAAATTGCTTTCAGGGTCACCAAGGTAGTACGTGATAAAACAAACACAAAAATATCCTCCTCTTTTAAAATTCCAGATTGCAAACCCCCGTAGATTGATAAAGTTTATAACGAAGTTTCAAAAACAAAGCTGAGTTACCCTGCTATATTTTGGAAAGTGTAGAGATCGATGAAATCTTACGGTGCAAACACTACAGCTGGTCTGTGGACAACAGTATGCTGGGATCCAGGACTCGTACAGCGTATGTTGCAGTCTTGGCGAAAGTGTAACAGAATACTCGGCGAATTTCCCCTTTTCCTTTCCTTCTTTTGATCGGCCGATAATTTAAGCATCAAACACACAGTAACTGCACAAATTTATCGAGTCATTTTACCGTGGGCTATGGAAAACAGAGTGAAGTTGATCCCGCTAGCTTGATAACCGTCTCTTCGTCAGTACAAACTCCACGTCGGTCTCTGTTACTGCGCCGATGTTGTGCGCAGGGGAAACCTCTGCCTCGTACATGTAGTAGAAATCTCGCATGTGGTCAGTTTGTAAAATGTCGTGTGCTACGATGTAGCATAACCTTAAAGCCTAAAAATTGTTTGTTTGAGTAGTATTTTCTCTCTATTTTTGACGTAAATAAAGCATATGAACTACTTTTTTGAATAAAACAACTCTCATAGTAGCACGAGGAAAGTGCAGTCATGCGCAGACCATGTAGGGAATCCCCCATCAAACCAATCGAACAGCTGATCACACGAGTCTGGAAAAAGCTGCCAAGATGAGCCACGCATCATCTGAATATCATGAGTTGAACTGCTAGATTCGCGTGAATAATCGAAATGGCGTCCAAGAATCTATGTTTTGTACGGTATATTGTTACGGAAAGATTCGCTTTTCAAAAGGATTTCTGTAGGAAATTTACCCGTTCTTCCATCTTCTTCAGCGGTGCTAATAATGGACGAGATAGCGATGATGGTAACACTAAAGGTGACGCAGAAAAGGATGCGAAATCAGGAAATCAGCGCACCTGGGATGACGTGCATCATTCTCGTATCCAGAATCCTACAGGAGGAAAATTGAACTTATTCGAGCTGAAGAGGCGGAGGCACAGGTCAACACTGTCAGTTTTCGACAGAGTCAGTCAAATGCTTCCACCGGATTCTGACTTTGCAGTGAGAGAAACCGATGTAAGTAGCAGTAGAAGTCATGGTGTGGATAAAGATAACATTGGTGCCTTCAAAAACTTTGGCGGGAAAAACGACGTGTCTGACGGTAGAGAAATGCCAAGACGGGAAGAAACCTATAAAACACACACATCGTCTTTTACTGATGATTCAGTTGCTTTGCAAATGGATGATGGCACAAGCTCTGCTGCATCCGATTCATTGGATGATGAGAGAGGAACAAGTTTTTCAACCAACCCAGTCGAGGATGTGCCATTCTTAGCAGGGGAGTTAGCTGTAGCCTCAAGAGAAAATCCCAAAAAGCAAGAACATCTCAGAAGGATGTTTACCATACACCCATCTGAAACCTTCAATTCCAAACATGGTGCTATAAGGCACAGTGACATCATTGGTAGATACCCTGGAGACAATTTTCTGTCTACAATTGGTCGTAGAATTTCTATAGAAAGGGCGACATTGGAGGACTATATAGTTTGCATGAAGAGGACTCCTGTTATCTCATATCCAAAGGTAAACAAAATCAAGTGAAAAAAGTCCATTGGCTACTGCAATTATCTTGATATATTTCATTCACTTCGTTCCTATTACCTGATACATTTAAAGCTCTTTACAGATAGTTCATTTTTTCCAAAGGTTTGAGTCACAAACTTACTAATAAGCTTCCTCAGGTGGATGGTTACCCAGAGGAGCAGGTTTTGCTTTAATTGTTTTCCAATTCTTCCCAAGAAGCTTGACCTTTTAAAAATAAAACAATTTCTTTAATAGCCAAAGCTATTGTCATTCAGAAAAATTTGAGACTATCAATTATCCTTTGTGACTACTCATCAAAGCTGGAGTCTTTAAACAAAACAACTTTGATGTATTCTATCATAGACCCTAACTTTTTTTTGAGAGTCTATGATTTTATGCCCTGTGGAAGCTGTCATAGAGGTTTTACATTTAATTGCTGCACTCTTGCAGATTTTCTGATAAATGGATCCTCTGCAACAATAACAAGTTCGTAAATTTCTTCTGTTGACCTAGTGTCAATCTCCTGATCAAATCTTTTCTTGATCAAATCTACAGTAAAGCCCCTACTTAGGGATTAAAAACTTTGTTTCTGGTTGGTGCTCATGTCACTTCAAAACCTGCTCATGTCCTTTCCTTTTTCTTTTTTTTGGTGCATTCGAAAAATGCCTGATGATAGTTTTCTTAAATAAATAGCTACAACAAAACTAATCAATCCTCAATATCAGAAAAAGCAATTAACTCAATTCAAATAGATTGTATGAAACAGTCGTCTAATATACATATAAAAACTTTATATATAAAAAGAACAGAATTTTGTAGTCTGTGTAAAATAACTGTTGTGTTTATCCACAGTCCTTCCATAAACTGTTTGACTGTAGTTAAAGACTGTACAGTAGTTAATCTCATACCATAGTAATAAGGAAAAAAAAGGGAACAAGAACGTCCAATCACCAGATCACTTTTGCTAAATGTAGTACCAGAAACAAAGTAATCTTTTTTCTTGACCTAACATGAATTATAATCTTCAACTGTCAGGATTGCATTACCATGTGTATGTTGATTGATGCCAATCCTGGAGACACTATTCTTGAAGCTGGTTCTGGCTCCGGTGGAATGACACTCTTTCTGTCAAGAGCAGGTACATTTACAGTTGTGTTTATCAATTCATTTTGAGATTAATGGTCCTTAAAGGACAATATACCATATTCCATGCATGGTATCTAGATACATAATGTCAACATAGCTGCAGCATTTAAATTTTACAATATTCATTGTTAACAAACATGTTTAACTTTCATCAATCGCCAACATACCCTAGATATAGAGTTTACATCAGTCGTAGGGGTCCCTGGCAACCTTTGAGGACAGTTCCGACGACTGCCTCCCTTTAATATATGTGTTATATGTATCTCAATCAATGTTATGGCATAGTATCAAAACGTGAACAGTTGACATTTTGTTAACTGTTCACTTATCACTATTCAAAAAATGTGACGCCATTTCTGATGAAACTTTTGTACTTGAACTCAAATAGCTGAAGTACAATGCAAATGCCACATCAATCTGACAATGGTATGAACAGTTCAGAAATTAAAGCAGCATTAATTCAGACAAAATGGAGGAGCGTACAAACTACAATATGAAGACAAAATAAAATTTTGAACAAATAACAAAACAAATTGCTGAGTATCATCATACTATTTGAGCATGAAGAAGTATGTCAACTTTTTATTTTCTGGTTTTTTGCTCACGTGTTGACACACGTGAGCATATGTCGCAGCGATGTCTGTCTGTCTGTCTGTGTGTCTGTCTGTCTGTCCGTCTGTCTGCCTGTCTGTCTGTCTGTGTGTCTGTGTGTCTGTCTGTCTGTGTGCACAATATCTCAAAAACGGCTCATCAGATCAGAATCAAATCTGGTACATAGATTCAGTTTGCAAATGGCAAGAACTGATTAGTTTTTGGTGGGTGTGGCTTGCTTTCTTTTTGCTCATTTGCATAATTAATGATTTTAGAAAAACCGGCTATACATTGAGAACGACTGCACACAATTTGATGAGATTTGCTACAAATGTTGATCACATCAAGTTATTAAGGGGTGACGTGATAATTACTAATTTGCATATTTAATGAAATCTACTAATTAGGCATATATCTGAATTTACTCGATCAAAATTGACCAAACTTGGTATGCATATTGAGGATACTATGATTTAACATTACTGAAAGTCAATAAGCATTTTTACTTCATCCAAATCCTAATTTGCATATTTAATAACCTTTTGAAATTAAGGATATGTATTTGAATTTACATGACCAAAATTGATGAAACTTGCTCTGTACATTAAAGATACTATGATAGAACATTATTAAATGTCATTAAGCATTTTTACTTCAGCCAATTCCTAATTTGCATATTTTATGAACTTTCCTAATTAGGGGTATTTATCTGAATTGACGAGACCACAGTCGACGAAACTGGCTATGTACATTAAAGATACTATGATAGAACATTATTGAAAGTCATTAAGCATTTGAACATTAGCCAATTCCTTATTTGCATATTTAATGAAATTTCATAATCAGGGATATTTATCTGTATTGACTAGACCAAAATTGACGAAACTTGCTATGTACATAAAGATACTATGATATGACGTTACTGAAAGTCATTAAGCATTTTTACTTCATCCAGCTCCTAATTTGCATATTTAATGAATTTTTGAAATTAGGGATATATATTTGAATTTACATGACCAAAATTGATAAAACTTGCTATGTACATTAAAGATACTATTATGAAGGCTAACATTATTGAAAGGCATTAAGCATTTTTGCTTCAGCCAATTCCTAATTTATGTATTTAATGAACTTTCCTAATGAGGGATATATACTTGAATTTATTTGATCAAAGTTGGCATAACATGCTATGTACATTGATGATTATACCAGGTTATACCAATATTGATAGTCATTTCGCACTTAAGTTTTCGTGTCAGCTAATTTATAGTTGGCATATCTAATGAGCTTTCAAAGTTTTGAATATATAGTTTGAAGGACTTGACCAAAGGCATGCAATTACACTTGCTATATAAAGTGGTGATACAATGACAGCTGTGCAGTCAAAGAAATTAACTATTTCTATTTCAGCTAATTGCGTATTTGAATACTTAATGACCTATAAAGTTAATCTGTGGTGAATATTGTTCATTATGTTGATCATAATACTTTCAATGAAGTTGCAAACATGTGGCAAAGGTTCAAATTTAGACATAACTTCAATATATAATTAAACACGTGAGCATTTACAGTTCATATCTGGTTATCAATGAGCTTTAACACTGTTTCCAGTAGATTTTCATTGCATAATGATTTTAACACTCAGTATTAAAATTAATTGTAATTTTTAAACAGTTTGATCATCCAGTTGATATTAGCTGCAGTTATGCTAGCAGGCTTGCATGGCTTGTTCCTGTGCTCACTCATATACTTTCTATGTGTTCATAGTTGGGCCTACAGGGCATGTGCATGCCTTTGAGATCAATGAGAAACACCATGGTAGAGCTGTCAAGAATTTCAACAGATGGCAGCAATCATGGAATCTGAGTCGACCTAACAGAAAGTGGCCATCCAATGTGATATTTCATCATCAGAAACTACAAGATGGAGATGAGACACTGGGAGACATGATGTGTGATGGAGTAAGTACACTCTTAATTGGTCAACAGTGTCGACAGTATAACAATGCAGAACTGTGCTGTAATGCCATGGAGAATGGTGATAAGGCACACTGTCAACATTACCAGTCAATGAACAGCCTCAATTGCATTCTTTACAACCTGAAAATTGCTTTCCCGTGTGCATACTGTGGATACATGACGTTGCTTCCAATGTTTTTAATCTAGCTTCATACTCGTGTTGTTGAAGTTGGAGAATGTTTTTCCATTACAATTTTTTAGGGTCTACCACATGGCACTTGTGTTTGATGTTTAGGTTTTGCAATAGATCTTTTCATTTCAGAAAAGAAAGTACAAAATATAGTGGACATAAATAATAACATTTTCACAAAAGCCTGTGAACTGTTTCATAATACTTTAGTTTGACATTTCAATCAATTGAGAACTTTTATGGGACATAATTTTATCCATAAGAATGACTTGACATTGCATTACTGGGAACTAAATGGAATAATAGTTTCACTGTTTTTGACAGGCCATTATTGATATGGAAAATCCTCACCTCACCATGCCTTTTGTTGCTCGAAGACTGAAAGCTGGCAGAGCTGTGGCTGTTTATCTAGCAAAGTAAGGCTGGTATAGACTATGTAATTTTTTTTTCTGCCTATCATAATGCAAGGTTTATTCAAACAGTAACTTTTAAAGTTTATTATCACTTTGCATTCAATTTGGAAATGATGTCAAATATGGTTTAGTGGTCTTTGTCTTTGTGATATAACCACAGACGCCTGTGGGCTGGGGTGGTTTGCTTGATCGATCGTCTGCTCGATCTATCGATCGCATATGCGATCTGCCCTCCACTGTATTCAGGTTGCAGTGGAGGTCTGCAGTGGAAGGCAGATTAAGTACACAATCGATAGATTAAGCAGACAATAGATCAATCCAGCAGACTACCCAGCCCAATGGGCGCCTTGGATATAACACTGATCTCAGTACAAGCAACAAGATTTCACAAAATTTCCCATCTTCACAGTCTGACTCAAATCATTAAGACTCTGGAGTACATTGAGGCCAAGAAAGTCCCCCTAGAGAATGCTAGAGTTGTAGAAGTAACTCACAGAAGCTGGTGTGTCATCCCAGCCAGAAGATCTGATGGTCAGCTGGTGAAAAGTGTAAGTGGTGACGAAGAAGAAACAGATGTTTCTGGTGATGACTATGAAGAATTGTCCTCAGATTCATCTTCTGGTAAGGAACAAATTACTACCATTCAAAATTTATCTTTAAAGTGCACAGTGATACACATATTACACTGTAATCCTTGTTCCTCCAACAGAAACTCAACAGCCAATTAGATGCTTTCCAGTTTTACAGTACATTTACCAATGATTTTGACAATGAGATACAGCTGGATATTGATACACTACCTAATAAGGTTTGTCAGTTTGCTCTTGAATTTACCCTTTTAGTGGTCAACTTTTACAACTTTGCGCCAACATCGGACAGACTAAAACAGCAGGTGACGCAGCAAGATGTCTGTAAACTAATTTACTATTCAATACAGTTCAAATTCACAGAGAGGTGGTAAAAGAACTACGTTACTGCAAATTTAGACTCAGAGGACAGTGTTCTTTGTAGTTGAATATCAATAAAGTTCATGACTTCAAAAATAATAGAGTAATGTGTAAAATGAACAAACTTTACTTTGGTTATCAACAAATGAATGACACCACATTTCTCAATGAGCTGACATCGGGGCCTACTTCAGTACGAAGTGAACTTGGGGGTTTCAGGCTATTTCGTGAACGTCATTTGTTTTCTATATTGACAAGATTATAAAATACATAAAACTAACAACCAAAGGGCTTTGGGTCAGCAACTTTCTAGTCTAAAAAAACGCAGACAAGTGTTTTGTCGAACGAAGAAATAATTCAAAACTAAAACATTTCTCTTCAACTCAAATCTAACCAAAATCTAAAAGTAGTACAAAATGGATCACTCAAAAAAGTAGTAAATTGTGCAATGGGACGTGTACTTCTTTTTTCAAATTTTACTTGAAGTAGACGACCTGAATGGGTTATATTTAATTGTCACTAGTACTATAATCGCTGGTAGTGGCAATAGTTGCTAATCTAGCAATGTTATATTTTCATTTGGCCTATTCCAAAGTACATTTGGTTGCTGAGACGTGGACATAGTTTCGGTATGCGTAGCTGATGTAGACACAGGTATAGGTTGCGCCAGGACATCATGAGTTGGAGAGGGAGGGAAAGGGTTTCTTCGGTACATACCCCATGAACAAGTAAATTCTGCAGTATCTCACGCCTATAAATGCTTGGTTTTACACTTTTGTAGTATTCAATATGCTCCAGAACATTTGCAGTCAGTTTTTTTACCGATGTTCCCAGATGATTTGCCTGGCAGGAAACTGCCAAGTACCTACCGCAAAACAATGTTGTTGGCCGTTTGCTTTGAAATACCACCACAACGTTTACCAATTTCTGAAAATGACACACTGTTTAAATAGAACTGAACAATCTTCTCTCTTACTTCAGCTGTTGTCGTCCGGGAGCCATCCATGTTGCGTTTTTTGTCTGGTTCAACGTCTGTTTGTACAAATGTACAGATCATTACGCCAGTGAAACTGATAGCTGCTAATTATGTGTCAGCGTATGTATACAAAGCCCATGGCTGGCAATACCAGAACATCTCGTTGTCTGAGTTTTATATTAGACTACAAAGTTGCTGACTCAAAGCCCTGACTTCCAGACATTGCTATCGCTACTCAAACGTTCTCATTCTTTCAGATCGATTTGTGTTGTTAGTTTTAGATTTTGTTTGAAGTCATGAACTTTATTGATATTCAACTACAAAGAACACTGTCCTCCGAGTCTAAATTTGCAGTAACGTAGCGTTCTTTTACCACCTCTCCGTGAATTTGAACTGCTTGTAAAACTTGGCAACCAGTCTCTGTGTGTGTCACCATTGAAACTGATAGCTGCTGTAAAGATATAAACATACTACATAGTAAATTAGTTTACAGACATCTTGCTGCGTCACCTGCTGTTTTAGTCTGTCTGATGTTGGCGCAAAGTTGTAAAAGTTGACCACTAAAAGGGTAAATTCAAGAGCAAACTGACAAACCTAATTAGGTAGTGTATCAATATCCAGCTGTATCTCATCGTCAAAATCATTGGTAAATGTACTGTAAAAGTGCCATCTAGGTTGGCAATATGTCTTGGATGTCCTATCTGCAATCAATAGGTTCTATGTAGAAATGTTACCTTATAAAGGTTTAATGCAAGTACCAAACTAAAGTACAGTCCCTCCACAGAAGTCACAATTTACTTAGTCTCATTGAAACTGAATTAAATGTCTAGTTGATATTTTGATGTTGGAATCAAAATCATACATCAACAAACAGTTACACTGCAACAATTTATTTATCTTAAAGCTAAAAATGACAACTTTCAATTATGAAAATGCATACAGAAGATCCAACAAAAATTAGCAGATGACAGTGAATGTCTAAATACAAAAGATGTTTTCAAGGATTGCATGATTATCAAAATAAAGGTATGGCAAGGAGTGTTCAGTACTTGCACTGCACTGCAATGCAAATACAGATGGTACATACATAAAACATATAAACCAAGGTACATAAATAACAATATAATCTCACAATATGTACAATATCAAGAAGCCATGCAATAGGAAGGATTGACCATGCAGACAATAAATTCTGAAAAAGCACTGAGTTGAAAAGTAAAGATGAAATTTTATTGACCTGCAAAAATGTCCAATGATAACAAAACTGAATTCCAAGAATGAACAAATCCAATGGTGTGAGACCCAGGACAATCATCTTAGTTTAGCATGTAGCAGTTGACTTTCTCTTGCACTACTACAATTTTCAAGACTTCTGATTAACTTACCGGTATATGATCAAAAGTGTACACACAACTACCATGTAATTGTTAGCCCATTTCAATGGTTCTACTCCGGAATAAAAAGGACGCGATGCGTTCTACAGACTCAGTACGCCCAAATAATCACGTGATGCCGGTACAAACAAACCCACATGTGTACTAACGCGTATGGAAATACACGTACGTCTATGCGCGTTTGCACACATGGCTTTGTTTGTACCGTGGTCGATTCGAATTCCGGGTTTGGCCTATTGACTTTACTGCAATACTGATCTTATAGTCCACCAGATACCTCAGGATTTGCTCACCAATGAATACTCTTTTAATGCAACTTCTCTTCATATTTTGATTTTTCTCATGCTTTGAAGTCATAAAGTCATTTTCTTACCGATACTTGTCAATAGCCTGTACACTTTTTAAACTGTTTTTCTTTTGCAGAATCAGATGAAGTAAACACAAATCCAGTTGGTCAAGTTTATCTCGCAAAACCAGCATACTACCAACAACCACATACAGGTACAATTTAATCTGTATATCAAAAATCCAACAGTAACTCAGAAACTCTCATGCTAGTAGGACCTCTGTATATGATAATTGCAGCTTTTCAATTTTGGGTCATAAAAATGATCTAAAAAAATGTCATTTTGTTTTGTTTTTTGCTTCACTTGGAATCCAAACACTTCACTGTAAATGTATAAACACATTATAAAAATCACTGCAAAACGAAGTTTTTACCACATTCATTTGTAGTGCAATAACAAGTAATATGAGTTTTGCATGAAAACATGAATTACTAGCTTTCCTCACAAACTTTCCCAGATATTCAAGTATACATGTTAGAGTACTAGGCACAATGTTACCAAATTTGCTGTCTTAATTAAATTCTGATTACGGCACATTTTATCATTATTACTCAAAGAAAGTTTATGCATAAAAAGTGCAACATGGTAAATGCTGAAAGTGTCATACAAACACGAAAAGGGAATGATGATGTAGCATATAAAGATTAAATGTATGGTGAGAAGGGTTCAAATGTCGTAAAATACTCCCAAACCTGGCAAATATTACTGGCCAACTATCATAAAAAACATAATACCAATAGAAGGAAGCATGGCTCCTAGATCCTTTACACATATTACTTTCTCGTTTTCATTATTATAATAACATATATTACTTGAATCATAAGTGTGACCTATAAAGGTAACATTACATGTAAAATTCAACATTTAAAAATATTATGATAGTTAAGTTAATAAATATTTAAAACTTCCAAGTTGAAAGACACTTCAATCTATTAACTAATTCAGCTCATAAATAAATTATGAACAATGATTACAAATTTTACAAAATTACCAAATTTTGAAATTTAATAAATGCAATACAACATATACCTGTTTATCTCTTTTACCAAAGTTTGAAAGTTAACACAGCTAGTGCATCTCATATCATTTCATAAAAATCTGATTTGTTGTTAACCCAATATAAAAAGTATATCCTTCACTTTTTACACACTCTAAACCTATCACAAATTCATTTGCTATTTGCTCATCACCTACTATATTCGGTCTCAAACATTCTTTCTAGTAATCATGAGCAAGTTTCATGTATGGTTCAAATGAATTTCAACTCACTCGTATGTAGATCTGTTCTTTCTGTACTTCCTAAAAGTTTTTATATATACTGGTCATGAAAATATTATCCTGCAATACCTCGCTTTTTGAACTTAACACTTGACAAATTGAATCATAATGAAAGAAGTACATGCATGACAAAACTCTTGTGACTAACTATTCATTTCTTTCTTTTTTTTTCAGCTTTTCTGCTAAAACTCAGAAAATATAAGCGTATTTAAGAACACAGAACAGGAACAAACTTGCTGGAATTTTCAGTCACTGGAGTATTTCACATACTATCAAAGAGATTACATTCAAAATCAGGTTATCAGCATTACTAAACTATAATATATCTGGCAACATTTTAGCTGCATGTTGTCCACCATACATTTGAAGTGTTTTTTTTTTCATATTTGAGTTATGTTTACCTAATGCAAAAGCAGATATATTTCATTATTACAGTACTTTGGAATATGCAGACATCTAGATGAACATTCTTCATTATTGTACCAATATTCATAGAGGAAAAGTGTGTTGAAATTTTTTTACATCCTTTTTTATATTTTCAAATATATAACACGTGCTAGGTTTTGTTTGAAGAAATACAACTCCAAATCAAATTAACGTACAGAAGTACAAAATTATCGTTTGTAACATTTAAAAAAAAACAATGCTGCCTTCATTTATCTGTATTCAACACTTTTACTAGCAACAGTGTTCTCCACCAGGTCTTTCAGAGCTTTTGAAAATGCTTTGCTAAGAATGAGAACAGTATGAGCTTCTTTGTTACTTTTACTTAACATGTACGGTATGTGTAGATGTTGCTGCATTAAACAACTGCCATTAAATTCAAACTTAATTTTTCATTTCACTTGTGTTTGCTTTTTACAAATATCACTGAAAAATCTCCCTCCCCTCCAATATACAGAAAATATTAATAACAAAAATCTCTTATGATGTATATTATGTCATAAGAGCACTGATCCCTCTAACTAACAGGATTACAGAAAACTTTTGAGTCAATTTGAAAATTTGCTAATTTTTCTTGAGTCACCATGTATTATTTCCTATTCAACTCAAAATTTTCTTGCGTCACAGAGAATTTTTCTGCGTCATGGCGCGTCATATTGGCTTAGAGGGCACACTGCATAAGAGCACTTCAGATGACTATACCTATATATATATATATATATATATATATATATATATATATATATATATATATATATATATATATATATATATATATATATATATATATATATATATAGATAGATATTATTCCAAATATTTTTCTTCGTTCAGCGAAGGAAAATACGAGTGACGTAATGACCGTGTCACCACGAGTCGGAGACGAGTGGTGACACGGTCATTACGTCACGAGTATTTTCCGAGCTGAACGAAGAAAAATATTAGGGAATAATATACTTATCACATGCACAAGCCAAGAATTCGTTATTTTTTGCAAAATAAAATAAGTTTTCCATGACGATTCCGCGTTTAAACTTTTGAACTACTTTAGGAATAAATATCAGTACGCCGTGCACAAGTTGTCAATCATTTCCAGTCGTGCGTCGTGTGTGGAGCAAATGACAGCTCTCGGTCTACACGTAGGCTACCTTCCGCAAAGTTATACTCTATTTCAAAGATAGCATAGTCCTAGAAATTTATCACAGACGAAGATACGCTATTTTTCGGGAACAAATATCGACTGAATCTCGACGGCGCGAACACTGTAAACGTCGCGCCTGACCCTGTTTGCAATGCGTACGGAACCCACGGTATACGCGACCAGCTTCGAGTTTGTTGTTTCCGCAAATTATTCACGTAATTCCTTCGGAATATACAGGCGGTACACTCTTGTGTTTACATTGTTCGGATTAGTAATGTCGTAGTCTGTGAAAATATCGATTTCATTACATGACTTTTGATCATGGGAGAAACATCGGCCGCCATGTTGTTTGTTTACAGATTTACGAGCACACAGAAGATCGACCAAAAAAAAAGGTCCGACGCACCAAAACTGATGACATAGACGCGGGTTGTCGTGACGTAGAACGACCAGAGAATAAATCCCGTATTTTTTGTTCGGAGACGACAAACTTGGCTTGTGCATGTGATAAATATATGTATACCCTAGCTGAACATAAGGGGCTGCAACAAAAATAATCAAGACAAAGTATGCAGCTAACTCATGATAACAAACATTGCCATACAGTTTAAAATAAGCACAAATAATGAAACATTCAAGTTTGCATGTTTGCTGATTTATCGTTCCTTTGGATCAATGAGAGATGTAAGAGAGAGGCAATGTGTTCATATGTTGCATCCTTTGGTACTGCTATTCAATTCCAGATTTGAACTCTGGCTGGCAAAGCAGCCTAAGATGATCACTTCAAAATGTAATGGATCTATTTTACATACCCTGGTTTATTAAAGAACTGAATCCCATTGTAATCATCTGAATTGGCAATGCTGAAAATACGGCATAGAATCGTTTTCATTTTAATGGGTATACACATTCAAGATTTTATTCTCTAATCAGTTAAAAAACAGACAGCTTGACCATTCTTAGTATTCACATCGTGAAACTTTGTTTTTACAAACATCACTGAATGACAGATTTATGTTAGTGATTAACTTGTGTGGCGTGCTGTAATTAATGTATATGAGATATTTAATTAAGCAATAAAGCCCACTCAGCAATGGTATAGCAGGAAATTTTGACCAGTTCATGACATATTTGCACGAGCAATAGTGAGTGCATATATGAAGTGAACTGGTCAAAACCAAGTGGTATTGTTTGGTGTACTTTATTGCTATAATGTCATAGCAGTATATTGAAATTCTGGCATGGAGCGTGTGCCAACTTTGCTATATCGCAAAGATACTATGGTTCTTGTCAAGTCTTGACCGCATATAGTCCAACAGTACATGTATTATAGAGTGCTATTGGACTATAGAGTGGAAAATGCCTTTATTAATTTGACAGTAAATATTGATATAATATATGTATCATTCAGATGCTAGAAATCTACTTTGTCCTTTTCAAGTGCTCAAACTAAAGAGAAAAGCATTAAAATGCCAGCAGCACATACATTTATATAATCACAATCCCTCCATGGTGGGACTGTGATATAATTATACTGGAGTGACACTAACCCCTCTGTAAGTGGGAATACATTCAATTTGGGTACAATTCACACAATACAGTACTAACCTAGTGGCTCATGCTATTGTACCCAAATCTTCTATATATTTTGGCATAGATTATTGTTTAATATGACGCGAAGGTCATGTTTTTGCCCGTTGCATAATATGTTTGGCTTCAGAGGAGAGTATAACTTATCTGCCATTGATATGCTATTGGCTTATAACTTTGTTTATGAAATCTTTTTGTTTATAAAATCTTTTGCTTTCAATCTCTTAATTAAAACATGCACTTTGCAATGTTAACCAAGAGAAACACTTAAAATATGTCAAAATTCATGTGAAGACATCAATCATATACAAATAGTTTGCCATTGATTATTCAATAATTAAATAGCATTTAAATTCACACAAGAAGAGAATGTTCCCTTTCCTTTGACCAAACAGAATAATGTCCTTTCAGTGTGCTGCTATTTCATACTGGTTACTTATCTCTTGTGGAATTTCTCTTTCTATTCTTCCTTGTGAGCCCAGAAAAAACTATCACCAGGGTCAGTATGCAGAGTTTCACGTAAACCTAAACAGGAAAAGAATGCAAAATTCACAAACTCAGCTGAGTCAATTTAAACATATTTTACAGTATCAGACTATTTGGATAGATATACTCCGAAGGGAAACTCACACAAGTGGTTTTCATGTAGCATCACAGGGAGAGTATAACCATAGTCTTTATTTGGCCTTTCCTGAAATAGGTAAATTCAGCACTTTTTCTTCCATCTTTACATGTTTTATCTTTTATTTTGGGTGATTCTCAGTTCATGGTACCTTCTACACAATCCTTCTTCCAGTTACAATCATCTGTATACTTTGAAAATTTTTCTTCCATAAATGTTGAATGTACAACATTTATGGAAGGAAAATTTTCAAATAAATGGAAATAACTGAATTGATACAGTGATTTAATCAAAAAGAAGTTTTCAATCACTTTGAAATACTTATGTGACAGTCACCACAAATTTAGTTTCTTTCTATCAGGAGTCACCACAAATTTAGTTTCTTTCTATCAGGAGAATTGGAGTTAGAAATTGCATTTTCATGGTACATTAATTTCTCTGTTATCCATTTATTTCAGTGATGGCTAAATGTAAAAATATGCATGTGCCATTGTATTAACAATAGTGATAATTTTGTGTGCCTTCCATCTATCTGACTATGGAACAAACTTTATATTAAACATTTAAAAATTGATCTTTCGAGTTTGGGAAAAAATCTGTTTACCTTGCATGTCAAAATGTTGAGGTGCAGATAGCTCACAGTCATACTGATAGAGTGAATCAAGACTGTCTGTTGAAGTGTCTGTGCATGAAGACAGATAAAGACAAGCTCCTTCTGGACTATCATCATCACAAGTACTTGAAATGGTAGACTCCTCATTCAAGGTCTTATTAGTTCCATCACATAGATTGCACCTTGGCGGGGTTGCACCAGGACCTCTTGGATAACCGTCAAAGTCATCAGGTCTTAAATAACTGCGGATCGCACCTGCATGATATTCTTTGCGTTCTCTGGACCAGCAGGCATGATCTGGACAAATTGACATAACCTGAAAATAGAATGATACTTTTTGTAATTCATTGTTCAGCCTAACTTCCTTTGCCCAATCCTTACATGCAGTATAGTAGATAAAAATCTGTCTGCTTGGAAAGGAAATTGCTGAGCAAATTTTCCACAAAAGGTTATGTTTCAAGCAAAAGTATGAGAACATTTTATTTCAATTTTTCTGATTTTCATATTTACTAATTGCTTCAATTTACACAACCAGTATCATTAAAATACAGATGGTATCTAACTCTTCATTGCTGTCATGATAGGTACTGTAAACTTCAGTACAATTTCATCACTTTATACCTAGTAAATCCAACTATATCTTTAAAAATACAAACCACAGACTCTCCAATCTATAAAGGACACGGTTAGACAAACTGTACATGCAGTCAGTTACCTCTTCACAACATTTCCTACTGACAGCTGCTGAGTAATTGACTGCTCTCCATAACTTGTCTCGTTTTCTTAAAAAGCTAGGAAATTTATCCCGCCATCTTTCACCTAAAGCCCATGGAAATATTTCATACTTGTAGTCTTCTTCATCTTCTTCCATATCATGTGCCAAGTATCTGTAATGGAAAAGCTTCAATTCAGTGTTTGCTCAGGTTTCAATGCTCTGTGGAAAGACTTTCTTCAGGCACGCCGCTCCTTAACTTTCTCCAGGACAGGATTTTTTTGCTGAAAGAAGTTGGTGTAGGGTTGAAGCTGCTGACAGATCTTTGAAGTACAAGCAAATAACTATTAACCATGATTGAGGATCACTCAAATATCTGTACCATACCTGTACTTTGTGCAAATATGATAACAAAAAATAGGTAACCCCATCCCCTGAACGAAATAACTTTTACTTGTCATGGCCCCTGCTATATATCATGAAGTTGGATACATAAGCACATCACAGTAACAATTGTACATTGGAAGCATATCGTAGGACCTTAACTCATATGGAAATGGTAATTTCATATTCCAAGGCAATCACACCCCGTCACTTATATTAAGCACTGCATAAATCACTTGTGTGAAATGAGCATATTTGTCGCTACATATTTTTTTTACTTACAGGGCAATAAAGAAATTCTTTCTTGTGTACTGTTTCACTTTGTAACCAGCTTTCTTGAAGTAGGCAAACACCATTGCAATCAAATACTGGAATTAAACAGAAAGCAAAACATAAATATGCGGTTGTCGTTGGTATTAATCAAAGAACCTACATGTACTTATATCATGACTGCGAGATCGAATTTCATTCTGAGAACAGTAAGTGACATCAAAGCTTCTATTTTCCACATTAATGTTAACTCACCACAACAACATTTTAATTTGAATACTGATTAACATCAATTTTATCAATATAAAGCATTATGAAATCAAAGTTAATGCTTACCTTATCAACAATTCTTGAGCATTTGTCCATTGCAAAAAAGTCTTGAATAACATCATCTTCTGAAAATTACATAAATGTGAGGTACATAAATTAACAGTTCAGAACTCAAAGTGAAGATAATAAACTTAATGTTAGTACCATCCATAATTTTTACATTTTTCTATAGTTATACACCCACCATACATCATAACATTGAAGAACTGCAACAGAAAGCTTACTCAGCGAATTATAAATTCACAGGTTTTACTTAGATTACTTTCAACAAGATTATGGTAAACTCCATAATCTATCCTACAAAACAGTTCAATATGATCTATCTTCCTTGTAATTCCACTGACCATTCAAGATAACTTCAATTGCATGAAACTTGAAGAAAAGAACTCAGTATTCAATAACCTGACAAAATTATTTTCATAATACAAGCATTTTAGTCATTCCATGATCATTTGTAAAAAAACTGAGTACATTCTTATTTTTGTTTTGTGTTACATTTCATTATCTTGAGAGGAGACTGCGAGATGATCTCAATCAAAACATATTTTATGTACAGAAGTACACCAATGTTACAATGATAAAAAGTTTTTAAGCTTTATTGAACATACTATTGATAGGGATAAGCATGATCTTGTTTTCAGTGACACAGCATTTTCCTTAAAATTACAAATTAAGATACATCATTGTAATCTAAATAATAAACCTTATTTTTCTGACCAATTGAAATAAGTGGAAACTATAAGCTTCACTTCATTCCTTCGGTCGACATAATGCATATTGGACTCTGGGGGCGCTGTTCGATCAACCTTCAGAACCTGTTGTGTAGTCTCGCTATAATTCATTGTGATACTGATCATTCCTGGTATTGTTTGTTGTCAAATCTGTGGATGGGTGTTTTTGACACAAAGCTATGTACTTTGTAAATTAAACGAAACAGATAAATAAAACATTTATGCAACCAATCACAACGAAAATAGCTGCACATGGTGAGAAAATCAACAGTCATAACAAATGACATTGATACATGACCTTTTAATATGAAAAATGCAACCGAAATTTTACTATCAAATTTCACTTGATTAATAAGAGCAACCTCCTCCCCCGGGCCCCGCAACCATGATGGTTTTTTTCCCGTTGTTTCAATCCTGAACAAAAACTGCTGAACTCGTGACCTGCGGTCCTGCATTTACTTAACTTTCAGTTGAAGTTTCAACACCAAAACAGCCAGCACTCCATAGTATTAGTACTCACCAAATAACTTGAAAAAAGCATTCATTTCCCTTGAGCTGACAGGTATAGCCCTGCTATTCTTTATCTTTTTGGTTGGCGAGAATAGATGTGAACTTCTTTCTGCATCAGAACCGGAAGAATCGTGTCTGCTTCGTTTGACTTTGTTCTGTTTTGGCTTGTGCTCATCGTTCACTTTCTCGTCTTCTCGTTCAACGGTGCGGATACGCTGCTTTAGCTTGATTTTTCTCGACTTCTGGTCGTCACCAATGCAGATCTGTTCATGCGAACCCCTATTGTTTGACTGCGAATGAACATCAGCTTGACGGGGCGAAGTCAAATCAAAACAATTTACCTCCATACTTTCAAAAACATCTCGTTTCTTCCAGAAAACGTCCTCGAAGGAAGGAAGTGATTTGAAACCATCGACGAATCTAAAGTGGGGAGAAATGTACGGGTTCTTCTGTACGCACACGGACATTATACCTATTTGTTCGTTAATTTTTGGGTGATGTATTAAGATCCGTAGGTGTTTATGGAAAACTAACAGCGATGGATCATGGCGATCATTACCTTGCTTTTGCAGAATGAAAGTAGCGCCAAATATTGGTCGTCTGCTGGATTTATTGATTGTAGGTTCTGTCTTTGCTCACCTGCCAATCAGAGCCGGCCACACCGGCCTCTTGCCATATAAGGTAAAGTTTACCTTAAAAGGAAATCCGGAAATACGTCGCCATTTTTATTTCTGTTCAGTGGAGAAGAAGAGTAGTGCACGTTAACTGTGTATTCTTGTGCATTTAGCTGTTTAAGTTGAAAATGCGTGCAGCAGTGCTCACCCTTGGGAGCCTTGCTCTCACAGGGGCTGTAATAGGCCACGCATATTACCAAAAAAGACAGTTTTATCCGTCTGTAGTTTATCTAACCAAGTCAAACCCAAGCATGGCGGTGAGTTTACATACCAGGCTTACATTATTTACTTCTGTATTTTGCGAGCACCAGTGACAAACACATCTTCTTACAAAGTCCGTACCTTTGGATTCCTACACACTCGCCTCGGTTAAACGACAAACATCTGTGCAAAAGTACACTAATAAGATGTCAGTGTCCGATTAAGTATAAATGTATGAGAGGTGTATTTTAGCCGGAGGGATAATCAATGCTGATTCAAATACATGAAATACATGCCAGGCTTCTTGATCAAAAACCAAACAACTATATTATAACTCAATATTATGCAACTGCACAGCGAAATGCATTCAGTGCTCTTTAAAGAGAGAGGAAAAGAGAATGCGACGAGTCCGTAAAATTCTATACAGCAAGTGAAATCCAACGACCATTAATACCCACCAAGTTCCCAAACACCACCGAAGTATTCCAACAAGGATACGGGATACAAGATGCTGTTGACGTGTACATGTGGAATTTATCCATGTTCTACAGCGATAATTCAAAGAGTATAAAGATTGATGAGTCGAGAGTGATGAAATAATTTGCACTCTTGTCCGAGGATTTTGTTGTCAATCTAATTCCGTATTTTATCATCTGTTGCAGATGTTGTACCTACAAGCATTTGTTATTATTATTTTGCTGGGAAAGCTTTTCAGAAAAATGTTTTTTGGTCAGTTAAGGCCTGCTGAGATGGAGGTGAGTACCTTGTCGTAAATGGATTCACATATGTACACTGACACAAGAAACATGTACTTTGCAGAGAAGTCATCCAAGAAAGTGTTATTTCTTTCAAATCTATGCAGTAGCAAACCAGGTTAAAAACAAGCAAAGGAGCCTGTTTAAGGCCATCGTCTGGGCTAATGTCGGTCAAAATGCTCAAAAAATCTAATTTTATTTTTTTCCTTCATTGTCACCCTCGACATGTATACTTTCAAATAAGCTATATCATTCTCCAAAAAATATTAACTAAAATCGAGAAAAATCGCTTTTTTTTTCCCACTGACCCCTGGTCAAATTTTATTTAGTCTAATTATATATTCAAAACAGGTAAATTGCTATTTTTGGTTGCCTAAAAACTTTGTTGAGTTATGGCATCATGTATGAAGTAGTGACCATTTGCTTGCTTATTGAAGCAGCTTTTTCAGAGGTAAAAATATGGCGTTGTGGAAATTGTGAGTTTGAGACTAATTGCAGTCTAAAAAAGCCAGATCAATGAGTAATCGGGAAGAAATTTGCAACAAATGATTCTGTTTTATTTTTTGTGTGGATATTACTGTAAGGCATATGAAGATTTTCATTCAGGTATAGCAATTAAACCAGAAAACAAACCATATTAGACGCTATGGTGTCCATATACATAACAAGTAAAGAATCTCACATGAATTTCATTATCATGCTGATTATAAAATCAATGTTTTTTTGATAATTAACAGTTCATTTTTCACTTAGAAAGCAATTACAACCAGGCTTTTGTAAATAGAATTCTAACTGACAATTTAAACTTGTCCAATACCCTATTTTGAGGTCGTAAACTTTGCATGAAGTATGAGTATCACCTTTATGTTGTAAACATTTCAATCCAATACTCCTAACAATTGTGTTTTGTACTGCATTCGTTTCTTGTGGCAGTAATAACTCTTGAAAGAATGGTTGGAATGCAATGAAAATCAGCCAACATATGTGAA
This sequence comes from Ptychodera flava, assembly GCF_041260155.1. Taxonomy (NCBI): domain Eukaryota; kingdom Metazoa; phylum Hemichordata; class Enteropneusta; family Ptychoderidae; genus Ptychodera; species Ptychodera flava. Next base: position 38,433,131 of record NC_091941.1, on the reverse strand, counting down.
ATTAAATACTTTACAAAATAAACTTCAAAAAACAAGGTCATCCAATCATGTCATAGTAGAAACTTGACGGAAAGTTGTGAAATTTATTAATTTTTCAATCTTACCGAGATGGCTATGATTTAATTTATATTGACATCTTATACAGTCATAGATTTAGGTTTATATTGTAATACATATACATCTGAATGCTACAGAAAAAATTCGGTTGTTGTATGACTTTTCGTTCAATAGATATCTTTGCCACAAATTTCCTCATATTTTTAACCCTGAAATTGTCGCCATGGCAATCGAATATCCGGTTTTCCCCCTGCACTGCATTTTACCATCTACTGCAACAAAAGATGACAACTCTGAGAACAAGGTACTGCACGGTTAGTGTTTTAAAATAGCCCAGACAATAGCCTTAAATTTTGTGCTGTTTATCTTTCAAATACAGGAGGGAAAGTTCAGTTGAAAATTCAGAAAAGCTGTAAGTAAACAAAATGTGGCAATTTTCTATGTTTAACCAGTAAGTTTAGGGATTAGAATAATCAGGTGTACAGAAATACTACTTATTATGTTTCCCAATGGGAGAAAAACACGTATATTATAGTATGAATAATTATGTGTTGTCTTTATCATAGACAGTAGTCAGGGTAGGTCTTCCCCCCTGTACTGTCTATGTTTTAATCAAACTTTGTGTCATATTTTATACAGGGAAATAATTATTAATTTTCCATCTAAGCAAAAAAATGAATTCTCAAAAGTTTATGAAAGCGATTGCATAAATTTGTTTGAACCAATATTTTTGGTGTTAAATTTCATTACTTCGTGGTAACAGACAATTTCAGTGAACAAGTGTTATAACAAAAGTATAAGATGTCCATTTATTCATAAAAGCTTTTAAAATTATGAAGCAAGATATTTTAACAATTTATTAAATATTTCGAAGCACTTTCATCAGGTCACGAACTTCACAGAAATTCAAAAATATGGTTTAAAAGATTTAAAGAAGTGTTATTCTATCTATATACATTTTCAAGTCAGGCCTTGTAGCCCTGTGATGTTACAGGACTTCTCAACAGTTCCAAATGAAGTTGTTTCACATCAGAGATCCTAGACATTCCAGTTCAGTTTTCACTTTATCTAACTCTACACTATTTCTGCACACAACATGCTTCCATATGGGATCATTGATATCCTAAACATTTTACCTTTTGAGCTAATTTCCATCAACACTGAATGATGCAACTATTCCGTGAGAGAATAATACTGTAACGCATTCTTGCAGTATGAACTCAACTATAAAAGTAACTACAACTTCACATATCATTTCCTGTATCATAAACATTTACAAGATGGTGACTTTCAAATGTCAAATATTTAAAGCTCTCTTCATAATTTCAAAATTTGCTTTAATTTTCCTATGTTAAAAGCATTGTAGATTACACGTGGTATTATGCCCTCTAACATTTACTGTATACATGTAAAAAATTTTCACATGCTTTTAGACAATATGAGAATTTCTTGAAATTTTCCTTGACTCAGCTCTACACCAAGGTTGAAATATTGTGTAAAATTTTTGTGAGTCAGAAAATGAGCGAGTGATGGGTCAATTTAACTGAGACGGCACAATGATGGGTCATGAAACCAAACTTACTTTTGCTTCAAACGAAATGTAAACAACTTCAGTTGTGGTCAGCAGCAGTACCAAAAATATCCAGTAACTAGCAAGATTTGTGGATTTTAAGAATAACAATCAAGTTTCTAAACTCAACAGATATGTACATGATAACTGCTGGGAAAATAGCGCTGTTAGACAGTAGCTCAGAAGAAACTATTTCAAAAATCAAATTGTAATTACTATTATATTATTATAGACTCTATTTTGGACTCATTGTCCATGTATTAAACAGCGAAAGAAAATCTGGTGATAAATATACACAGCTTGGTTAAGTTATACAAAAAGAAGCTTATTCCATAACTTTATCGTTTCAGAGTTTAAATATAATGAGTCATACACACATCATACAATCTCATTACTGCTTCTCAGAAGTCTTTGCTTTAAACCATAAATTTTCCTTCTTAGCAAGGCATCAAAGTTATTGATTCTGTTAGATATAAACATAGAGCTTGCACTACTACATTTATCATAACCTAATTAGACTCAAGTCAACAGATCCACTAAAATAATGAATTTCCAAATGTTTCTTGTTGAATATAGGTACTCACAGCATTTGTTTTTATTTTTTTTGCAGCATCTGATAGAGCGATCATGGTATGCAGTCACAGAAACTTGTCTAGCATTTACTGTCTTTCGTGAAGACTTCAGTCCCAGATTTGTTGCAATGTTTACATTCTTACTATTTCTAAAGTGTTTCCACTGGTTAGGAGATGACAGAGTGGATTATGTAAGTATTCTGTTTTGCCTCTTCTGCACAGTTTAGTGAAGGGAACTGTAAGGAGCAATATGGCACCACCTTTTCACTGCCAAGTCTTTGGAAATTGCATTGATTTTCAGTGTGCCCAGAAGCATACATTCAGGGGCTATTATCCTGCTAAGTCAGCACAATTCAATAATATCTTTACATAGAGAAATTAATATTAACCAGCTTTACTGGCTAGCAACAAATGAAACTGACAGAGTTTAGCCAGTCATGTCAGCCAGTGTAACAGTGAATATCAAAACACATGTAAAGTGTCAATCAGACAAGTACACAAGTAGAATTATAAAAATGGCCCTTAAAGGTTGTATGTGCCTGTGAAATTAAAAGACTTAAAACTCGCAAACTTTCGTCAACAAAACTTTCAAGCATTCTTTTAACACGGCAAGAATGAAAATTTGGAGGGGGGGGGGGGTTCACCTGGCAAAGTTTGGTACTAGAGAAATAAATTACATTAACTTTATGGGCAGAAATTAAATTTTTAATTTTCATAAAACTAAGACAGTGAAATTTCAGTTACTCAAAGGGCTTCAAAATTAGTCCCCGCAAATGGTAGACAAAAGAGAGTTGTAAAAATTTGAGTCTGAATATCTGTGCCTGAGGCACATACATGTATATGTACTACCTTCAGCGAGTCATGATGGTAAATTTGTCAGAGTGTACTTTCTGTAGTTTCCATATCACCTTTTCATTGCTGACATTCATTCTTCAATACTGCAATGATAAAAGTAACAGTCTTGCATACTTTTAGGATGTTATGTCAGAGGAATTATTGTATTCAAACTGAGTGATATAGTGTTTTGGCGTTCCATAGCTTGTCAGGGAACACTTCATTCCATTATTCCCAAATAAGTAATGGTGACTATTGAAATACTAGTGGAAGTTTACCGTTTATGAGTGTTAATTAAAAAGAAACAATCAATTTGTCAAAATTTTACCGTAGATCATTATTGTTGACACATTTGCAATACCATGCATTTGCTATATTTATGAAATTTTACAATGTCTTGATGGTGAATAAATCAAATCCTCTTTGGATAAAATTTCAGATGGAGAGAAGTCCTATTATTACCTGGGTATTTCATTTTAGAGTAACAGGTCAGTATGAAGTATTGTAACTAGAATTTTTAATGTGATGAATAACGCTTTCATCGGACATCTTTATTATTTCATTTTTTAAGTATAAGAACAAAAAGGGATGTACAGCTCTTTACTAAATTTGTACCTACTATATAGTGTGTGAACTTATTACAGACATGACATTTGAGTATTGCGTTTGAGTTCAAATGAATTTAGCTGAAACTTAGGTTGTGGTTATGACAAGGGTACAATGTAACAAAGTAAATGCATTTCTCTACATTCAAGTGGACAAAGGCACCTGTGATTGTGGTACTGATAGCTTTACAGTTATAAGTCGTACTGCAGTACAATAACATTCCAAGCTGCAACTTTGGATGTATAACATAATGTAAAAGGTATATTGGCTGTAAACATATCCAGCTTGCATTTAATATTCCTTTCTTCATTGTAATGATTCTCTGTTTATCTCCTCACAGCTCTTCTTATTGTATTAGGACTTGTAGATGCATTTTTCATCAACCATGCATACCACAGCACGATAACAAAAGGTGCCACTGCTCAATTAGTGTTTGGTTTTGAGGTAAGAAATATAAAAGAAACAACTTGCTTACCATGGCCAAAACTCTTGTGAATTATGTAGTTAGTAACAGCCAGTTATTTCTAACATTGGCTTGCAAATAGATAACACATTCTGGTACAACCATATATCAAACATCAAAGCCGAGGTTTTGTTATCATCATGAAAATTTCTTTCACTTTCGTTCCATTTACAAACACTTTTGGTTGCTGGACATTTTACATACATATGTTAGCTTAACAATTACAGGTGATCTTCACAACTTACAGCCATAGAAGATTGTTTACTAACATATCATTAATGTGTAATTTCCTCATTCTATTGATAGAAAAATCTGTTCTCTTCTCTGCCACCACAAAAGTTGAAGGGCATTCTTCCGCGGATACTCTCATGGAGGAACTTTACGAAAAATATTTGTCTTAGTGTGTTAAGAGTACAACTTCCTATACATTATTCAGTAGCTGTTTCCGTATTTGGATATTAGTTTCACTAACAATTCTGTACTGAAAGCAGTAATCATGTGTAGGTTTGTCAAATGAATGTCATCAAAGTAAATTCATGTGACAGGTTATAGGTATACATTGATAGGGCACAGACATATTTAATCCAAAGTTATCTAAATAAAACACCTATGTCTCACCCATACTCTCTCCACAGTATGCTATTTTGTTGATAGTGGTAGTAAATGTATTTTTCAAGTACATACTGCACTCCATAGACCTTCAGAGTGAAAATCCTTGGGATAACAAAGCTGTGTATCTTCTCTACACTGAGCTTTTCATGGGTAAGTGTGATGTAAAGATTTCTGAACACCATCAGAATCTATTACAACTGGTTCAGAAGTGAGATTCATGTGAGTTTATCTTTGTATCAATAACAACAATTCTTTACTCCCCATCAAGAGTCAGTTTTCCTTGGTGGAAGTTTGATTTGAATTTCACAGATGAAATTTCCGTTGACACTATTATTATATTGCATGTTAAACTATTTCATTGTCAGATAGCAGCATATCATTTATGCAGCTTACTAATTTAACAATGCCTTTAAAGAACTCTGTAGTGCTAAGATCTTTCAGTTTCCATAGTTTTATATGCTACACAGCTTTAATACATCTCATCATTTGCATTGATTACAGGGTTCTTCAAAGTGTTGCTATACATGGCATTTATGGCTGTCATGATAAAAGTACACACTTTCCCACTGTTTGCAATCAGACCTATGTATCTCACCATGAGGTAAGTGTTCAGCGCACTCAACAGACTTTACCATCATAGATTTGATAGTTTGATGGTATCTTTTAAAACAATCTGCAGCAGAGTACATTGTATGTACAATGTCTAGTTGTGTATTCCCACAGATATTTCATAGTGAAAGGTAGAGCTCCATTTACCGTATACACCTTTGAACTTACACAAGGGCCAGCCATATTTAGTTTATAGAGTTGACAACATGCAATGTATTAATATTTACTATTGATAATGAGTTATCTTTGCTAAACCCCTTCACCACAATGGTTTGGCCCAAACCTGTTGTTATCAATGGCGTGTAGGGATCTATACTGTATGGTGCTCCTCAAGTATCAGGTAATGTAGGGACACAAAATTATACAGTATACTGATGACTTATCCTTTTCATAGTGCCCTCTAGAGGCAATCATTGACACTTCATCCAGTAAATCAAAATCAATGAGTGTTACAGTATTCTGTTTGAGATCAATTTCAGTGACAGGGCAACGCAAAAGTAACAGAATGCCAATTGCAAGGTTTCATCCTATTTTAATTTTGACAGAGCCTTCAAGAAAGCATTAAATGATGTCATCATGTCAAGAAGAGCTATAAGGAACATGAATACCTTGTAAGTGTAGTGTCATATATCCTGGACATTGTAGAATTGAACTGAGGTTTATCTCACAAATCACCTCAGAATGTGTTGCTTCGATGTGCATGTCTTTCACCTTATTTACAAAGTATCACTTCATGTAATGACACAATTTTGACATCATTCTTTAGTTAAGTGTTATGAATTTATCATATGAAAGGTACAGTTTGTGGCATAATTAAATGTATGTGTGTATGCCATTATACCTATACATGTACAGGGGTTGGCAAACTGATAATTATGTGATGGATGTGTGATTTGTGTCTTTGGTGTCCAGGAGTAGTAACAAAGGAATTGACATGATCATACAGAATGTGCGTCCCTTTCACACAGATTACCATAAACAAACAGGCACATAGAAATGTTCTATAATGCAAACCATGCAGTAGATTATGCTAACTTTTTGCCTGTCCACACCTAGATATCCTGATGCAACAACTGAGGAACTGACCACAGGGGATAATGTCTGCATCATCTGTAGAGAAGAGATGGTTACTGGCTGTAAGAAACTTCCATGTAATCACATATTCCACACAAACTGCCTGAGGTCGTGGTTTCAAAGACAGCAGACGTGCCCAACATGCAGAATGGATATCTTAAGAACACCAGTACCAACAGCTCAGAGACAACAGCAGCAAACAACACCGCAGCAACAACAACAGCAACAGCAACAACAACAACCGAACAGTAAGTTGTTAGTTCAGAGTCAGCTTTTTTATACTCATCCAGTAAAGTTTAGTGTCAGAAATTTGATATAGGCAAAACTATCTCAGTTGTATACCAGGATACGTTTTCTCAAGGAGTTTGTAGCAATAATAAGTGTCACAAACACCACACATTGTGTACACTATGCTTTATCATTGTTAACAACTGGATCCTAGTCAAGTTTAAAATTCAGTGGTCAACAATAATGTAGCACGCCACATGCATACAGGCTGTTATGATAAGTTGAGTGCCAAACATTTTGACATAATTCCTTGAATAGAGCAAGAACATGCATTTCACATACCAAACAATTGCAATGAACCATACATCAAAGGTTACAGCTGATAGAGCTTTAGTTCTTCTGTTTTGATTGCAAGAGTAAATTGTCTCATGATTTGCTTAGAATCATTCACAAACCCAGTAAAATGCATATTTAGAAGCCCCTGTGTAAAGATATTTCGGCAATCTTATCTAAAAAAGTTTGGACACTACAACTTGTATCCAAGGCAGCATCCCATCTTTTTTTAGCTACTATAGACTATAATCTATAGAAGCTATTGGGATGGGTATCCGTCCGGCGTCAGTCTTTATGTATGTATGTATGTATGTATGTATGTATGTTTGTATGTTTGTGAGGCGTCCGTCCACTCGAATATCTTGAGAACCGCAGTACTTACTGAGTTGATATTTGTTGTGTAGGTGCAAAATATGATTATGAGAAACTTTTTTGTTTATGTTTTGATATTGTTGAAAATGTGCAAGTGAGTGCCAAAAAAGGCGTTTTTGGTAAAAAATCTCCTTCTTCATAACTGCTGGTCAGACAGCTTTGTTATTTGGTATACAGGTCCCTAGGGATAACGCAACTTAGATTTGTTCAAATTTTGATGCAATATGTATATCTGTATTTTTAAGGAATTTTTTTGTCATTTTTGGTCAAAACTTTATTTTATCAAAACCGCTCGTCTGACAGCTTTGGTATTTTGTATACAGGTTTCTACAGATGAACTAAATATGATATATTGAATATATGATGAAATCTGCAATTTTGTATTTGTGGTGCAATTTTTGCCATTTTTGGTCAAAAAATGTGTTTCTCAAAAACTACTTGTCTGATGTCTTTGATATTTAGTATACAGGTTTCTAGGGGTTGTCTTAGTGTGATATATTGAAATTTGATGAGATCTTCAATTTTTGTATATTTGGGTCAATTTTTCCCATTTTTGTCAAAATATTTGTTTCTCAAAAGTTACTCATCTGATAGCTTTGATATTTGGTATACAGGTTCCTAGCCTTTATCTTAGTGTAATATATTGAAATTATGATGAATTTTTCAATTTTGTATTTTTGCAGCTAATTTTGCCATTTTTGGTCAGGCCATCCTGAAATGAGCTATTAAAGATATCCACCTTCTTCATCAATACATGTGTCACAAAAAGTTATTCTCTACATAACACAGCAGAGCTCTGTCGACTGTTGGGTCACTTGTTAGCTACTATAGACTATAGTCTATAGAAGCTATTGGGATGGGTATCCGTCCGGCGTCAGTCTGTATGTATGTATGTATGTATGTATGTATGTATGTATGTATGTATGTATGTCCGTTTGTGAGGCGTCCGTCCACTCAAATATCTTGAGAACCGCAGTACTTACTGATTTGATATTTGTTGTGTAGATGAAAAATATGATTTTGAGAAACTGTTTTTTTTAATTTTTTGATATTGTTGAAAATAGGCAAATTAATGCCAAAAAGGTGTTTTTGGTAAAAAATCTTCTTCTTCGGTAAAAAATCTTCTTCTCATAACCGCTGGTCAGACAGCTTTGTTATTTGGTATACAGGTCCCTAGGGATAACCCAACTTAGATTTGTTCAAATTGTGATGAAATATGCAAATGTGTATTTTTAAGGATTTTTTTGTCATTTTTGGTCAAATTTGACTTACATTGTATGTAATTCTTGTACTGTATAAACCCTATCAATTCACCCAGAAAAAAATAATTAATAAGATTTTAAATAATTGAATTAATTAGGAAATCATCAAAGCCAAAATAATTTTAGTGTGGAATTATCAGAAAGTTCAACTTTTTTTGACAGTTCATAGTGAAATGCTTACCATCTTGGAGGATTAAAACATGTAAAGGCAACTTTCCTGAATCCCAACTTTGATATTCTGAACCACCATTTATGTTATCTAAAAGAAATTGCTCATAATAGTTTGTCATGATAGGGTGGTCAAATAAATAGAGATAGAGAAAGTTCTAATTTCCATTTATGGTTGACTTGGTAAGGATAAAATAAGATTACTTTTTAGTCCCCACGGACACCGTCCGGGGGGACTTATAGGTTTGGTCATGTCCGTGCGTGCGTCCGTGCGTGCGTGTGTGCGTCCGTGCGTCCGTCCGTTCACCGCAGATATCTCAAAGACGCCTGGAGCGATTTCGTTCAAACTTGGTACAAGGATAGTACCCTACCTCATACAGATGCACATCGATTTGTTTCACAATGCGATCAAATTTGGCCGTGTTAGAGGACTTTTTAGTTTTCACCTCCATAGACTCCCATGTATAAGGCAGTCCATAGACTTCCATGTATAAGGCAGTCCATAGACTCCCATGTATAAGGCAGTCCATAGACTCCCATGTATAAGGCAGTCCATAGACTCCCATGTATAAGGAAGTCCATAGACTCCCATGTATAAGGCAGTCCATAGACTCCCATGTATAAGGCAGTCCATAGACTCCCATGTATAAGGCCAAGAAAAATAAAAATTTAGTTTCTCATCGTATTCATATTGCAAAAAGGATGCAGTTACACAGTTTTTAGTCCCCAAAGATAAAGTCAAGGGGCTTTTAGATTGGGTCATGTCCGTCCGTGAGTCCATCCATGAGTCCATCCGTTCACGCAGATATCTCAGACACTTTGACAAAATGTCACGTGACCTTGGTGACCTTTGACCTCGAATATACATATTTGTCCATAACTCAGTAACCACAAGTCCTAAACCTTTCATATATGGTATGATGGGACACCCTATGACACCACATATTGTACCTCATTAATTATGTGCATATCTAATTTTGAGTGAGCCAATAGAGCTAGAGGTCTGATTTTTTGTATATATGGATAACTTAGCAATACAATTTTTTTGACAAAATGTCACGTGACCTCGGTGACCTTTGACCTCAAATATACATATTTGTGCATAACTCAGTAACCACAAGTGCTACACCCTTCATATTTGGTATGATGGGACACCTTATGACGCCACATATTGTACCTCATTAATTATGTGCATATCTAATTTTGAGCAAGCAAATAGAGCTAGAGGTCTGATTTTTGGTATATAGGGATAACTTAGCACTACAATTTTTTTGACAAAATGTCACGTGACCTCGGTGACCTTTGACCTCAAATATACATATTTGTCCATAACTCAGGAACCACAAGTGGTACACCCTTCATATATGGTATGATGGGAGACCTTATGATGCTTCATACTGTACCTCATTAATTATGCATATACCTAATTCTGAGCAAACCCATAGAGCTGGATGACTGTCATACATATGCACATAGATTTGTTCTGTGATACGATCCAATAAGGCCGCCATGTGGCCATTTTATTACATTTCTTTCATGTCCTGAACTACAGCTCAGACATGTATCAAGCAAATTTATTCAAAAGTATTTTTATCACAGACCTAATGAAGAGGACTCTATCCTCTCTGAGGACCTGTAATCAAAGTACCCATTAACAAGTGGGGACTGTGTCATCAACGATGACTTGTTCAGAAAAAATCGAGTGGTCAATTAAAAGAGTGGTCAAAGTGATATGGTTTTTATGGTAAAGCTTGGCTGTAAGATTCCTCATGTGCTATTTATAGCAATTATGCAATCTGTGTAAACAGTGCAATGAAAGTGTAACATGATTCCTTATAATGCTTTTGATGACCTTGAACTTCTTAAGTTTCAAACATTTGTCTTCAGTGTGCTTTCTCTGAGTACGTACAGTCTCAACTTATTCAACAGAACTTACTGGTTTACAAGTCCCTAGGATGACCTTAGTGAGATAATTTCATACAGTCAGGAAATACTTAAATTTTGTATCCATGTCTATGGTAGCTTCAGGGACTTTGGCCCTATGTTTTCAAAACCGCTGGTCAGACCGCTTTAATATTTGGTTTACATGTCCCTAGGATGACCTTAGTGAGATCATTTCATACAGTCAGGAAATACTTAATTTTGTATCCTTGTCTAATAGTAGCTTCAGGGACTTTTGCCCTATGTTTGCTCTTTGAACACAATTTTCTGTTCTCTTAAATCATCCTCTCTCTCTTCCAGTGTTGCCAGGCATGCCTCAGTTTCCAGCTGGTTTCCCAATGTGGATGCCACCCATGGGTCCTGGTCAGTTTCCTATGCAACCACAACAACCTCAAACACCACAGACAGGTGAGTATAACCACAGGAAAACTGCCGCCAATGTAACATGTAACAACTTTCCTTTCATCTTTACGAGATGAGTTGGTTTGTGTTTGTTAGGAATCTAAAGGAACTGCCAGGCATAAAAGGTTCTCCTGTTTATTGCTCCATATAAGTGTTTTTTTTCAGAGAAGAGCCTGTTATGTATGTCTAGTCAGAGTAAGAACAGACATTGAAAGACATCATGAGAGTATAGCATATGAAAACAATTGTTCATTGTATTGTAAAGAACAGTAACAAACACAATGATTTGAAAATCTTGTGATTATTTTTGTTTTATGATAGTGGTTATTGATTCCATAATACCTTCGTAAAGTTTCTGATTTGTAAGTGACAGCATTTAATGTAATACTCATAACAGGAAATACTCAGTCATCGACCAGTACAACTACAACATCATCAACAACCACACAACCAACAGCGTCTGCCACCAGTGATGGCACTACACCAGCTCCGCCGCCACCGAGTACCAGTACCAGTACTAGTACTGGCAGTGCCATGCCCAGTCCTCCAGCTACCAGTAACATGCCAGCTTTTCCACCAATGATGTCACCGTTTACGATGTTCACCCCTCCATTCTGTAAGTTCACTGTAATGTACTGTGCTGACTGATTGTTAATTTGATTAAGTTCAAAGTTGTTTACAAGAAAATTAGAAAAATTACAAACATTTATTGGTTGGACTTCATATCAAAGACAACTTGACTAGTAATTGGATGATAAAAATTAATCTTTACCTACAATATAAAAACAAAAGTGTTCAAGAATGAAGTTTCCATGTGTAGACGGATAAGCCCTTAAGGTAGTATGCACCTCGAAAGTGAAAGACTTAAACTTTTGTTCTAACTTTCCTCAAAGGAATCTTTCAATCATTCTCTTTCAAAATCAAGAATAAAAGTAGGGGGTCACCGTGCAAATTTTGGTGCTAGGGAAACAAATTACCCAAGATTTACCAATATTAGAAATTCAAAATGGCCGCCATCCCTGTGGTAACTCTATGGAGAAAAATAAAAATTTTCGAATTTCGAAAAAATAAGCTGGTGAAAAGTTTTCTTTCACCAAGAGCTTTAAAATGAACCCCCACATGTGGTATATCACAAGAGAATTGTAAAAGTTTGAGAGTTTGAATGTCTGTCCCCGAGGTGCGTTCTACCTTAAAGAGGAAAGTCCCCTACAAAAGGGGATTATGGTAAGACTATGCAGATGTGAAAAAGCCACGCTACGGGTAAGACGCACTCGATTTGCTCCGAGATTTCCAGAAATTCGACGGGTGAACGGCGTTAATTTCCGTCCAATCTCATACATGACACCTGTGAATGTATAGCGACTGCCTTTATGTCGAAAAAACGTTGAAAAACACTGTTATTTAATACAGAGAACGCATATTTTCACAAAGTGTGGGTCCAGAATGTCCATTTGACCTCTGTTCTAAATGTTAATGTATGCTGCCAATCATGATTACTCAAATTCAAATTGCGGCCTAGGCGATCTTGATCCCTGCCGAGCACAACAAACAAAGCGTACTGACTTATCACTAAAATCACCGTTATGTACGTACCTAAACACACGCATACACAACCACATACAACGTAAACGATACGACACATGTAATGAACACGCAAGAAACGGCATTTTCTTTTTGGAGTGATTGGTGGTCTTGAAAAAAAACGTTTTGTATGTGTTCCTGTAAAAAGTTATGAACATTGAGAGTCTTCACACATGTCACACGTCGTTTTGAAGGCAATCACAATTTCATTTTTTCCTTCAGGCATCGAAACTGAATCTTTTGGCTCACATTTTGAGGAAGTACCTTTAGCATTGTGACAAGTTTGGTCATGTTTATATCAGTTGATTCAATTCAGTTGAGCTGAGTGGAATTGAAATTTCAGTGTCGATTACATCGTTGCCACTATTGCGTTGTAGATCGATCATCCATGATCATCCATACTCGAGTACTCATCGACGACGACCACGGCCCTGCACAGCTGTCCTGGGGGACTCATCAGCGTCATTTACTTTCTTTACCAATGTATTTCAAAATATTTGGCTGACCATTGTCACAGATTACTAGTAGTTTCCTTTTGTTGAAGATTCTGGCTTACATATCGGAACAGCAAGCAGCGTATGTATAGTATGCAAATATGCAGGCTCATCTATGGAACTACGGCAACTTTTCCATAACGTCTCAGTCACATGTCATTTGCATATTACGAACGGTCGTCGATGTTTTCCGAGGTTACCTATCCGAGGTAACCGGATATGCAATCTGCGCTCACTATACTTCGGGTCATGCATACCAAACTCTAAACTGGGGGTCTTAACGTTTTAAATCAGTTTTACTCAAAATTTCTTCACCCTTTCCTCTGATTTGTTCGAAATGCCAAAATTACACGGAAAATAAGCTTACGAATGGGTGAAGATTTGTTTTTCAAATTCACAAGTTTTTTTTCCCGTTGCAAGCTGCGTGTAACCCGGCCGTGCGAAGTACCAGTGACCGGCTATTATCTACATCACTGCCAACCAAAAAAGCCATAAAGCTACAAACAGTAGAAGGTTCTAACTTACGATTGCTTACGATCACAATCTACTACCGTCCTTAGAGACTATCATCTATTTGCTAGACTTTCCCCTTATTTTTTATATATCTAGTTTGCGCGCTTGTACCGAACACGAGATGTTCACGGCTAGATTTAAACTCAATACAGTGCCCGAGGAAATTCTCTCCTGAACTAAGTCAAGACCTTCGTTTTCTATCTTCCTTCCGAAACTCGTAATACTCTGTCCATTTCAACTACTGGCTTCAATCACAGCGCCTTCACATTCAAATCACCCGCTGCTGTTGTGAGAAAGTATCCGTTCCGTGTTGATGAAAGCCGGGGTTGAAACCAGGGGGTTGAAAACCGGGTCCCATTTGAAATCGCAACGGAATATGCACACATCTACATAGACGCAAAAAGGTTAGCAGAAATTCAGAGATGTATTGAAAGCCATACATCGTTGCTGTTTATTGAGTAAATTGTATGATGGAAATTCGTCTCCGAACTCGGCGATACATGAGCGGCCATTCTGTTTCATAACTTCCTATACATGTATTTCTATTGCATACCACAGCAGTCATCGCATCGCTGTCTATCGAACCACAAAACGACTGTGATTTGAATTCAGTAAATTTTGATTGGATTCGAACTCACAACGTACGGCATACAGTCACCTTAGTAGCGAAGAAATCACAGTCAAGGAAGGTCTCAGGCTGTCGACCAGACCACAGCCCCTCGACCAGTAGGCCTACTCCACCCTAGTTATAATGTAGTCTCGAATTGTGTGAACCCTACACACTTCCGTAATATTCAGGCAGAGGTGATAATCGGTAGTTCCTGGTGTAAAAGATAGTTTATGTTTCTCTGATAAGCCAACGACTAAGCAAGTGTTTAACCATCCCGCCCAGTGTTTGCCATCAACCGACGTCACTACGACGTTGCCTATTGTGCGCCCACGGCGCTGGACTTTCCTCTTTAAGTCATTTTCACTGTATCAAATGGTTAGCTAATGCATTCATTCACCCTTTACATTTCATAACATAACACATAACATAACATTTTTATAGCGCCTTGTATCCATCAGGTATGCTCACTGGTGCTGAACAATGTTAATCACAAATTTTTTTTAATTTCACAATGACGGAAAAAAGGAGTAGCAATTGCGTTTTCAAAAGTTCTGGAGCATGTCAGTTTCAAGGTGAATGTACATCTGAAATAACTGAATACACTAGTAATTCTAACAGTTAATTTGCCTGTAATGTAAACTACACATAGCATAAAAAATGCATTGATACAAAGGTACAGTCGATCACTTGTAAATCTAACTATGATATGACTACCTTTTTACAGTACCGCCACCCACACCACCACCAAATTTTGCTGGTCTGAACGATGAAGAGTTGCGCGCAATGGAAGGGCTTGAGAGAAACCATGTGGAGGCTAGGATACAATGTTTACGCAGTATCCACACACTGCTTGATGCTGCCATGGTTCAAATTCAACAGTATTACTCACTCATGGCAACACTTGGGTAAGTGACTGCACTGTCATGGCCAAGTTTCATTGGGTGACTTCCAGGTCAGCTCGCTGCCATTAATGAAATAGACAAGTAGAATCACAATCAGAAAAAGTCACTAGTGGCTTCATTGTAGTCAGAGGGTTAGAATTCCTGATACATGATCACGGATGTAGAAAATAGCCAGCAGCCGGCAAAAAACAACCAGCTGTCAGCTTAAATTTGCCCTGTGCAACTTTAGTTTTAGTAAAAAAGCAGGACATTTTGCAGAAACTTTATGTTCACACATACTATTTGTAACTGCCTGTACTTTTATTTTTGCCACCTGTAATCAAAATTTTCTACATCCCTGACCGTGATAAACTTTCCTTGCAATGCATTAATTAACCCTTATCATGCATAGTTCATATGTCACCTTTAGGTAAAGTTGCTTAAATCCAATGAAGCATAACAGGTCCTGTATGTTACATTTTAACAAAGACTTGAATATTTGAAGGCCCTGGAAACAGATATACTGTAAACATGATTTTTACTGACCAAACCTACAATAGCACACTATGCCAATCAGGTGAAAATATTTACAGGTTTTGGTTCAATATCGCTTTTTTCTGACTCAGCAGATGGGGAAGTGATAGGGTACAGGCACAAAGGGTCATTGTTCAAATGGGCAGTACAAAATTGTACCTTTGCCAAACCTTTTATTTAGCATGTTCAGAAATTAGATTGTCAAATGTACAGAAATGAAATCACTGATGAATCACTATATAAATCATTTACATATGTACATGTTATATTGCTCTTGTTTCAGCCCCACTGCTATGCAACAAGGGGCTCCTACTGAATCACCAACTCAACAAGGAACAACCACAGGACCACCAAATCCACAAGGAAAACCAACACCAAGCAGCACAACCAAGGAAACTGCACCCCCTGACAGCACAACAACAGATTTCAAACTACCCAGTCCAAGAATCTCAACTACTACTACAAGTACTTCCACTAAATCTGACGATATCAATGGTAAGCCACAGATATTTATTTTGATTCACCTTGATTACTCAATGGCATTAGGCCAATGAGTGGAGGATAAAGTCTCTTGAAAGTGATACAGTTTCAATATTCTGAAAAGTTGGTATCATACCCAATGAACTATGCTCAGCCATTCAAAGTCTAAGAAAAATCCAAATCATCTTACAATAATTCCAATTTGTTGTTGGTTATACTAGATTTGATGAGATATTATTAAATTAAACTACCAACAATATTTCAGTCTTACTTCTGTGTCTTGGATGTCTCTGTGTAGAATATTATTCTCTCCATTCAATGTTTTTCATTCATTTATTTCATTATCCACCAAGTACATTGTATTGAGTTGGAATAGGTGCCAATATGGAAAAAGTGTGTTCCTAGAGCTGTTTCTAATATAGTAACATGTAGAGGAATTACATAGAGTCAGTTATACATTATAACATGTACATGTCCAATCATAGTGATATGTTTGTGTATTACAGACAATTAACATACTATGATAGTCCCATTGACCTCAAAGTATTATGTCTAAACCTTTGGGATTGTAGTTTGAAGACTTTGTTTGATCAGATTAGTACATTTGATATTTGCTGGATGGCACATGCTTACCTAAAATTAATGATTTACCCCTTTAACACACTGTGTACATATATGTTATGAGAGCATGCCTACCATAAGGTGTTAGAGTGTTAGGTATGGTCTGAGAGAGATTAATAGAATCTCACACCCCCAAGGACCTGGGATCAGATTTCTCTCACGAGTTGGAGATATTTTGTCTCGCACGAGCCGCAGGCGAGTGTGAGACAAAATATCCCCAACGAGTGTGAGAAATCTGATCCCAGGTCCTTGGTGTGTGAGATTCTTTTTCTCACATGACCACAAAATGCGTTAAATTCATATTGGACTCGTACAATATTATCAAAAATCGTGACAACTCTGGCGTCTGCCATTGTACTTTGACCTGCTTGCTTTGTAGTTCTAGTCCATGTGTTACTCGTCGTGCCATTGGATAACATTTTCGCGAGGAACAAAACAGACTGTTTCTCATCCAATCAGAGCTTGTGTAATATTTACTGCAGAGTGTGGGACGGTTTCTGAGAGTGTGGGATCAATTTTTCCCACACTGTCGATCCCGCACTCCCAGCGGCCAGGAATGTGAGAAGAATATTTTCCATACAATACTTCATGACTCATCCCTGAAAGTATATGTATGCTATCAAAACTTACTTGACCAGGGACTGTCAAACTGACATGATTGACATGTATACTCACAGAGCCACAAACATTGCAACAACATACCATAAATCCAGGCCAGCACTGGATATTAATCAACCTATCCTGTGTTTGTTGCCTGGTAGATTCCATTGATGAACTTGAAGGTGCTGTTGGATTTACGGCACCAGTAGAACAAGATATCCCACCTTACCAGGATGATGTACCCTCAGAACTGGACAGCCAAGAGATACGGAAACGTCGCATTCAGAGACTGGAAAGTGAACAGAATTTAGCAGCATTAGACAAAGACGACAACACATCAAGTGAACAGACTGCACAAAAGTGAATATCCTGCCAACTACTGCTGCATGCAGTGCTGCTTCAACCTGTATGTGCAGAATAGCCCTGCTTGTGGACCCTACATTTCACATAGAGTTTTCAACATCACTAGTGCTACAAACAAACATACACCTTTATGTGAATTCAATTCAAATCAGAATTATATCATATTGCCAATGTGACAAGAGACGTGTATGACATTAAATATCCACTTTATTTTTTAAGAATAGTAACTTAATTTAAGCCAATTTCAACTTTTAAACTTCTGACTTTACATTTTCAAGTTTATGTGAAAAACCTGACAACAGCTAGGTGTCGTTGTCGACATTTGCTACTAGTTGTTCTGAGAAGACATACATTCTGCCAGTAAAAAGGCAGATTTCATTGTTGGTGATTGACCAAACAGAATGTGTAAGTTCCTTTTTTCAAGCTGTCACTGTGATTGCACCAATGAACTACTTCATGTACGGTGGATACCCCAAGTAATCACTCTACAAATTTACCAATCATAATTTATGTAACATATGTTTTTATTGTCTGATGAGTATCCATTATTGATTGGAGATCATGAGTTGTGTTATTTTTATTTGAAACACAACGTCTGATTGGTTTGATGGTAAATAAGTCAATGGTCTACTACATTATTGCAAACCATTCTGTCTATGCTACAGTACTGACAATGTTGTTTTGAATTTCTGCAACCACAATGTCAATTTCCTCTAAATAAATCAATGTACATATCTCTCACCCAAAACCATATCTGTGTGCAATCATACTTGACGGCCAAGCATAGTTTACTCTTGCCAAAACACGATACTTGCACCTATGATATCATCAATCAAGTGCAAAGATACCATTTCAATGAAATACATGGCAGGTCTGTATTTGATGCAGCCAGTCTTCAAATCTGTCAACCATCCTCTGTCATTCGTCTGATCATCTTCATTTTAGAGTAATGCTCATGTTGAATAGATAGTCCAGTGTCTCTGCTGCAGTTACTGCTTCAATCAAATTATCATTCATTTACTGTATTTTTTCTCTTTGTTATAAACTTTCTCTGTGTAAAATAAAGCCGTCATAAATTGATGATTATTCAATAAAACCCTATAAGTCAAAATATCGCAACAGCATATGTAGACTTTGTAAGCATTCAGTTCTTGCTCTGTGTGTGTTATACCTGGGAATGCTTTTGTAAAGAATCTTCTGATTTTGTGTAACATCATCTATCTCTATCGAAAGCTGGTAAAGTTGTATAAGTGCTAGTGCCTCATACAAGGTTAAGGTAAATGCCATTGTTATACTGCATAGGTGTGTGTTTGGTGTTGAGCTGTAGCAAAGTTGGTATTTGTTGGACAAGTGCAATCTTGGTATGGCACTCCTCCCCTCCCAAACATTCCGTATTTAATGACTTGCCTCTTCACAGTGAAAGCTTTATGACATTTAGTTACATGCAGGGCATTCTCAAACAGTTTTACCATATTGACCAGCATCAAACAGATTTTAACGAAAGTCAAAATGGCAGTGTAAGCATGGATATTTTACATTTACCGGATGTTCCTATTCAAATCAATGCACTGATTTGCACTCACATCGAGGCATGTAATAAACCAATAACAAGAATCTTAATTGGTCAAAATTGAGCTTTCATGGAAATTTGCCTAGAGGCACGGCTATTCATATAGGTGTTTCAGTAGGTCCAACAATTCCTGAAAATTTGTAAAAGCAGAAACAAAGGTTTGTGTCACATTGGTGTTTATGTACCTTGATTTGAGTTTTATACATTTTATGATAGATCAGATATTTCCTCACCGTACCTACACTTTGATCAGTTTCACTTTTGTCAAATATCAAACCGCTTTTCTGAACCACATTTTACTCTGTTACTAGCCTCTACTTGTGGGATACCATCCATGCATCGATGGTGGCTGGCAAGAAAGTGATTGGTAGGGCGCCACCAAAGGTGATAAGTTTTGATACGCTGTGGTGGCAGGCCTACTGTTACTTCTTCACAAGCTCATAGCTTATGCACAACTTTTGTTTTTGAGACAATTTAGGTTTTCCATATATATATATATATATATATATATATATATATATATATATATATATATATATATATATATATATATATTATATATATATATATATATATATAATTATGAAAACCCTCTAATGCTTTTCATGGTTTAACAACTATAATAATTAAAGTAGGTCACCGACAAACAAAGAAATCGGGCGAGAATAAACTTCGAAATTCACGAACAATGTCGGTGAACATATTGTCAAAAGGCAGTGTTACGACGTTTTAAGATATAATGCCGTCATGATATCAGTTTACAAGACCGTTTATGAATCATAAGGCTGACATCTTTAAATAATGTAAGCCATTCAAATTGTCTATTAAGCAAAAGACTAAGTTGCTTTCTGCTATAGGTGTTAGAAAGTCAACTGGCATGACAGGTTTATCTCTTCCAAACAACTATGAGAAAAAGATTTCTGGTTTCGCCGATGATACTACTCTTCTGCTAGGAAATCTACGATCCATCCAGAACAGTATAAGTTTAATAAATGCGTTCACACAAATTTCCGGCTTAGAAATAAATTTGAATAAAACAGAACTGCTATTTCTTGGCTCTTCCAAACGACTCTGGAAATTCTCAGGTGACCTACCACCTCCCCTCAAAGAAACCAAAACTCTAATTAAATTTTTAGGAATTTATATAGGAAGAAATAAAAGTGAATGTGATAAATTAAATTTTTGGAATAATTTACGAAACCTTAAGGATAAACTTGATGTATGGAAATCAAGAAATTTGACCATAAGAGGGCGAGTCACCTTAACAAAATGTTTTGGTATTTCCAAGTTTATTCATATTATGAAATCCATTTCAGTCCCTAAGTGTGTGGTCCAAGAACTGAGTGCAATCCTTATTAACTTTTTATGGAACAAAAAGAGACATCGCATTCGAAATAGTACATTAATTGGAGAACTTGATATGGGAGGCCAGAAAATGATAGATGCAACCTTAATGAACAAAGCCCTCAAGTTGTCACACCTACAGCAATTACTACAAAGTAAATCCTCATGCACCCTCATACCGGCCTTTTATTTCAAAAAAGCTGGAGGATTAGAATTTCTTTTAAAATGTAATTATGATGTAAACAAAAAAAACTTTTACTGTAATATGCTACAATATTTCAATAAATTCCATTCAAGTCCAGAAACTCCCGAAGAAGTTGCGTCAGAAATAATTTGGAACAATCGAAATATATTGAGTAATAGAAAATCCTTGTATAATGAAAAGTTGCTCCAAAAACACGTGAAATATGTAGGTGATTTCTTTAACGAAAAAGGAGAACTACTTTCTTGGCAAAACTTCCAAGAAAAATATGATTTTCGGCAAGATTTTTTATTGTACTATAGAATTCTATCTGCAATACCTTCGAAGTGGAAAAATGTATTGAAAAGCGAAGGAAACGTAAAGACAATAGAGGAAAACTCACATAGACATGTACAACATATGCTTCAAGGAAAACAGACGACGCGACAATTTTATATTTTTTTTCAGAGATCAAGTTGCCTACCCCCGAGATCACATATATATTTTTCAAATCGAGATTATGCACACAACATTGATATGAAACCCTGTTGGAATTTAATTTATAAAACGATAGTAGAAGAGAAGCTAAGATCATTCCAGCTTAAAATACTTCACAGAATTTTGGCAACAAACGTTTTCCCAAAACAACTCCGTGTAAAAATGGATTCATCATGTCAACACTGCGGAGTAGAGGAAACCTTGGAGAATATGTTCTGGGAGAGGTAAATACTTTCTAGCTTGATTTCCAAAAGTATTTGAAAGATAAAAATATCGAAGTGAAATATTGTTCATGCAAACATATCATCTTGGGCTTTATACTAAAAGGAAACAACATAGTTTTAAATCATATAGTGTTGATAGCAAAATACCACATTTAAAAAGACAATGTTATCTGAAAAAATTATCGCTACAAGATTTCACAGTATAGAATCATTTGAACTAAAATGGAAACATTTTCTGACAGATTGAAGTTCACTAAGTGTATTAATGCTTCTTTAATTCTTTCATTTTCCACCGATTACCTCCAACTTTTGTTGACGTTAGTTATTGTGCCTCGCTGTTGTCTCCCCTCTGTTTTTGTTTTCTATGTTAATGTAGATTTAAAATCATATGTAATGAAATAATATTGTAAAGGAAGGCTGTGTTTGGCCTTTTAATTCGGTAATAAAATCTACATTAAAAAAATAGTTGCTTTCTGCTTTTCTGAGTTTTCGTCCGGAAAAATCATGGACAGTACTCCCACAGTCTCCATGCATTTGTTAGGATTCTGCGCTCCTTTGGTGACGTATAATAACCTAGCATGGCTGTTAACTTTATAACCATTCGATCTTCATAATCAAGTCTTCGTTGCAAGCAGGTGTCTTCTCGTTTTCATATATATATATATATATATATATATATATATATATATATATATATATATATATATATATATATATATATATATATATATATATATATATATACATATATATATATATATATATGTATGTATGTATGTATGTATGTATGTATGTATGTATGTATGTATGAAAAACCTAAATTTTCTCAAAAACAAAAGTTGTGCATATTAAAGCTATATGCTTGTGAAGAAGTAACAGCAGGCCTGTGTGTGTGTGTGTGGTGTGTGTGTGTGTGTGTGTGTGTGTGTGTGTGTGTGTGTATATATATATATATATATATATATATATATATATATATATATATATATATATATAAGCAGTGGAGAGAGAGAGAGAGAGAGAGAGAGAGAGAGAGAGAGAGAGAGAGAGAGAGAGAGAGAGAGAGAAAGAGAGATGAACTACATCTCTACATCTCTAACCAAGAACACAATAGGGTTCTTGTGTATTTTGGTTTTATTTCAATGATTTTTATCCGATTTTTACCTCCTTTTTTGCTTTTCATTTTCATTTTCTGATGCAGAAATGATTTAATCTTTTCCTTCGTCCATAATGCACCCTTTCTCACTTGGTTTATGTTTTATCTTTTCAAACATAATAAGCAATCATTTATCACAACGCATATTGATCAAAGATAACAGAAAGCCAAGTTTGCCAGACTGAGTGGCAAAGTGTCAACAAAACAGTTGCAAATTTAGGTATCTAGGTCAGATGATGAGACTCTGCGCATGTACTCGGTATTATCTTTTCCTACTCAATCTTTGCCATGGTTCTGAGTTTAGCCAAACACTCGTCATGGGTATATACGTTTATGATGGTTCTCTTTCTTTGCAGTGCGTTTTCTACTTTCAGCAACCTTCTCATCGCACCCGGTGTTCACTCGATTAGATCATCGTCGCGTCCGCCTGCTTGACCATTATCACCTCTGTACGTGCTCGCTGTTTCTCGGGTTTGGACTTTTTGGCGACTCGAGTTTCTTTCCTCCGAGCACACTGTCCCCTTAGGGAGCGTTCAGTTTTTACGGCCGGGGGGGGGGGGGCCGGCAAAATCTTGTCGCCGGTGTTCAAAAAAATATAGACCCCCCCCTGCATTTTTTGTGAAAAAATGATGACCCCCCTTTGTCAGACGAAAAAATTGATGACCCCCCCCCCCCCCCGAAAATAACCAAAACCCATATGTCAAATTTACCCGCATGGTTTGGATTTGAACTCCGGTACGCGGCGTACTTTATTCGTGTAGCAGAGATGCCAGTGCACAAACTTCTCAGCCACATCCATTGAAACGTCTGTTAATTGGGACGACTGCAAGGCAATTTTTAACTTCATTTCCATAGACAACTCATGTCCATGGACATTGTATAAAGTAAACTTTATTGGAGTGGTTCGCCAAAGGCAGCCCTCCGGTTAAGAGGGTCATGGACCATTACGTAAAGTCAACTTTATTCTAGTGGGTCACCAAAGGTGGCACACCGGTAAAGAGGGTCGATCATGGCTATTGCATAAAGTAGACTTTACTGAACAGGGCCGCTGAAGGCGCGCGGCCATTACCATTGTTCAGTGCGTGATCCCAGGGGTACCTCAAAAATGTTTCTAATACAAGCCACGGCTTCAATTGGGAATTTTATGGTAAGATTGCCGTGGGGTATTACATAAAGTCAATTTATTGTAGTGGGCCGCCGCAGGCGGCCCGCCGGTAAAGAGGGTCGATCATGGCCATTGCATGAAGTAAACCTAATTGGAGTGGGCCGCCAAAGGCGTCTGCCCGTTAAGAGGGTCATGGGTAATACATAATGTATATTTATTGTAGTGGGCCGCCGAAGGCGGCCCGCCGGTAAAGAGGGTTGATTATGGCCATGGCATAAAGTGAACTTTATTGTTGGTATTATGTTTTTGAAAATGTGGTGACCCCCCTTTCCTACCAGTGAAAAAGCAATGACCCCCCCTTTGCGGATTCCAAAATTACGATGACCCCCCCCCCTGGATTTTGCCGCCCCCCCCCCCCGGCCGTAAAAACTGAACGGTACCTTACATGCACATTTCTCTTATATCTTGGCAATTTAGGTATTTCTTTCACTGTCCGGAGAATCTTTACATTTCTTGTCGGCCATCTTTCTCTCATTCCGCTGATTAGATTTGTCAGTGACCAGCTTCTTCCCCTCGGTCTCAACATTTTCAGGTTTCTCCTTCACACGACCAATTTCTCACCTAAGCCGACTTTTGATTCCTGCGTTTTATCCATTGTATGGTTGTAAAAAGCTTCGTCAGACGCTCGTCCTTCATCAGAGTAATTGCTTCGTCTTTGAATCCTAGCGAGGGGAGTGACTTACACTCGTGGCTAAAGGGAGCGTGTCGTCGAAACTCTGCTCAAAGGTTGCCAGGGATTCCTACGACCGATGTAAACACTGTATCTAGGGTACATTGGCAATTGATGAAAGTTAAAACATATTTGTTAACAATGAATATGGTAATTTTAAATGTTGCGGCTATGTTGACGTGATGCATCTAGATATCATGCGTGAAACACACTGTTTGTGAACAAGAAAGTCGCACATGCGCAGTTCCGACGACACTCTCCCTTTAAGCCCACTTGATGCAGTCAGAAATTCTGTTTGTACAAGGCAAAACCAGCTCTATCTGCTCCTATCTGGGGTTGTAAACGAGAGTTTATGATTTGCACCCTCTGTTATCTAAAACCTGAGACACAGTACATCATTTTTAAAGCCCTCTAAAAGTGGGGCTTAGTACGTGGGTTTGTTCCGACGAATGCGGTGGTTGGTTTGTGTCCATACAGTCACGGAGTTCTGTCTGCTCTGGTGCTCTATGTATAGGCCCCTCTCACGGTTTATACTTTGTTAGCAGAAGTCGTTCAAAAGTCTGGGAACTTATCACTGAGATGATACCAGCAATTACAAAAGGAGACATTGTAATGGCCATGTAGCCATGCACGTCATAAATGAATTTACAAATGAGATAATGAATGGTCGTCTGTTCCTGTGGGTTGAAGCATGGACTATGTATGATTGAAACCAAGACAGTGTTTCTCAGAAACTCAATGTAATGCTGTGCCAGTTTATTTTAGATTTGTCTAGACACAAGATTTGCATATTTAATGATATAATACAAATTTCCGTATATTGTTGGCATGGATACCAAGGTTTTGTATTTCACAGAATTATTTGAGAGGAAAAGTTCGAAGCTGTTGAGTTCTAAATCTTCCGTACGGATAACTACTACAGTTGTGTGACTACAAGAGTAATATATGTATGTACCGTGTATTTTTTTTGGTTTGGTGATCCTAATGTTTGTAGATATGACATCACTTTTGTCGCCTACCATAAATTTATTCTTCAATATTCTAAACCTAGCAAGCGTTCAGTTATTTTGAAAGAGAATGGACAGGCATATTCTTCTTGTGCCTCCGTCAAAATAAAATAGACCCCACCTACTCAAAACTGATGACCCTCTGAGAAGATGATAACATGTCGTGGCCCCTCCCTTATTGCCATTGCTGGGGCATCCCCCCCCCCCGGTAATTTACATATTTGTGTCTAGGTACAGTAACTTTAAATTTTTGGCAATTGACATTTACACACACACACACATACACACACAAGCACACACACACAGAGTACATATCTACATGTATCTGAATGTATCTAAATGCATCTGACTTTTGTTGTTTTTCTAGGTTGGGTCATTATGAGAAGTCAACGGAAAACGCAAACCCTCTAATTCTTTTCACAACTTTAATAATTAGAGTAGGTCTAGAAACCAACAAACAAAGAAATCGGGCGAGAATAAATTTCGAAATTCACGAACAATGTCGGTGGACATATTGTCAAAAGCATATTTTCAAAGATATAATGCCGTAATAATATCAGTTTACAAGACCGTTTATGAATCATAAGGCTGACATCTTTAAATAATGTAAGCCATTCAAATTGTCTATTAAGCAAAAGTTGCTTTCTGCTTTTCTGAGTTTTCGTCCGGAAAAATCATGGACAGTACTCCCACATTCTCCATGCATTTGCTAGAATTGAGCTTCTGCGCTTCTTTGGTGACGTATAATAACCTAGCATGGCTGTTAACTTTATAACCATTCGATTTTCATAATCAAGTCTTCGTTGCAAGCAGTTGATGGTGTCTTCTTGTTTCAGCACAAGAGCTGACAATTCTTCTCTGCTCTTCTTCTTTAAAGTCTCTATAACTTCTTCATCACTTTTCGTTTTCTTCATATCCATAATTTCTTCATGGATACTTTTTATCTGGTACGGCACAGGCCTAGAAAAGTAAAACGTTTTGATAGACAATTGAGAGTAATATCGATACCACCGGGTTACCATGATAATCGAAGTGTAAGAAGCAACTTTGAATGAGACTTAATAGAAAGTGAAACTGTTCAACGTACCCGTGCACCTGTAAGGAAGGGAACAGGTGAGTAATAGCCAACCAAAATGTCACTATCATGATTGGAAAAATCCGTTGAGAAACGAGGAACTGCCGATGAAGGTAAAACCTTGTTGTTTACCTGTGGAAGTAAAGGATTAGAACAACCGCAAAGAAACAAATTCGAATTTATGACGTCAATAATGCACACCACGTACGTAATTTGGTTTGGCGCGCCCTCATCGTAAGCCGCTGGAGCGTATAAAACCGCGTTCACAAATATAAACGCCTTTGTCAGGGGACTTAAAATTGTGTTAAGTTCAGAGGACTTGAAAATATTATTGGACTCAATGAGGGGATTCGAAAAATAAAATGCTTCTGATATAAAGTATTACAACATTAAACAAAAAGTCATGCAAATATCAAGTTGAATTAAAACCCTTTTAGTTGTCTATTAATTGCGCGACAATGACTTTCTTCAATATGGAAGTGTAAAATCACATACAACTTCTGCAACCACCTTCCTAGGTCAAGAGCAAAGTTGATTGTTTAAAATTAGAGTATCACAAACAAAGCAATCTAAATAACAGGGACCATCTCGTCTGGTGTAGAGTATTTGGGAATTTATGCTTCGAATATAGAATCAATAATTTGCAGTATTCTGCAGCAGAGACATAGAACATAAGGTGCGTGTTAAGTTGCTGGACTGATTTGTACTAGTCGATTCTGACAGAGTATGTTGGATAAACTTTCTATCTATCGAAGCGGGACGACGAACTGACTTCAAGAGGAACAGTACATACATTGAACATTTACTTCCAGTAAGGCCTGAGTTGTGAGTAACCCAAAACAATCCTCTGCTATGGTCTCAAGAAATACTTGTTGTTAGACTCACGGTGACAGGCGAATAAGACATCACAAGCAAGCATAATAAGTTTTAGCAGACCACAGGCCAAATTGACCATGATACATCAATTATTGCTGGAGTATCGAGTTGCTCTAACATAAGCAAGCAATGTCATCTTTGTCTGTCAGAAACGCTGCACACAATCAACGCTGATAAATCTATACGCTGTTAAACAAACGCTCTGAGTTGGTTTAAAAGTCTCGCCATCAAAACTAATAGTATTTATCGAATTTCAACAACACCTTAGATTATAGTATAATGGTATGTCCCATCGGTTTTAATAACAGTGAGGACCTAAGGAAAAATCAGTCTGAAGATTGCGAGATGCATGAAACTTAACTAAGAGATATAATTACTTTAAAAGTCTGTATTGAAGTACTTTTGTATAATGTGTATTTATATATATATATATATATATATATATATATATATATATATATATATATATATATATATATATATATATATAATGTATGTATGTGTGTGTGTGTGTGTGTGTGTGTGTGTGTGTGTGTGTGTGTGTGTGTGTGTGTGTGTCTCGGTGGCTTCAAACAATACTTCAGGCAATTCTGCTGCTGCAAATTTCATTGATTGCAGTATTATCATCATCTTTATGAGAGTAGATCTCTTGCTTTGATATGCCACTGTCTTTATTTTTTATAAGTTTTCGAAAGATTTAAATTTTTCTCTCTTTTTTCCTGCTTTCCCGGGCGAATGCTATGTAATGGCTTTAAATTTCTCACTGGTTTTGTAGACTTCCGAAGATAGATATTTTATTAAGACAGGAAATTATCATCTCCTTGTCTTTCGGATCATATTGCACGGACTTCGGAGAATGAAAATATGGGAATTAACGGAATACTTCCCGTAATAGTTTTCACCCCAAAACGAGGCTTTTTCAGATTTCGAGGCCAGACATGTTTGAAATCATCCCCTCAGCTGTGTGAAACAAATGCCTGAACCCCTTGCAGTTTACCAATATGAGATGAATCCCCCCCCCCCCCCCCGGTTTAGGCGGTATACCCCGGCTACAATAAGTGAACACTCCCTAAGTGTTTTTTGTTTTTATTTTTGCCACTGATAAATATCTGCTGAAAGCTAAAAGGGTTGAAGTTGCTGCACATTGTTCAGCTCGGACGTCATACTATCAAAAATTAAACGTGTAACATAGTGACTTTGCATTATGACAGCGTATCGGTTCACGCCCTCTAAAACTACTTTGTGCCTGTGAGAGTAGTGTGAGTTGTTCTGTTGTTGAATGAACGCATGCCTTTCAAAACAGGTCATTGTCAAAGTCATAGTCCCCACTTGGTTAATGAATTTGCAAACCATTGACAGTAATGATGCTGGCGTGATATTGGTCAATAGATATCCGGGAATGATGGAGAAAACGTTGTATTGACGTGTATGTGGAGTTGATGTCTGATGTGTGAAGTTAGCTAAATTTGAGAAATGATAATATAGTTGGGTGTATGATTAATGGTTGCGTGGTTATATGAAGTCTGAGTGTTGGTTTAAATTTATAATAAAGATGGATAATGGATGGACAGATGTATAAGTGCCCCACATGGAATATATCCATGGTATTTTTAATTGTTCAAAATTGTCGTCCTGGCAATGCATAAAGCCCAGTTTTACTAGCACAAGAGTAAAAGGTGACTTGACTTGAAAGTACTGGGCACAAAGGGAAATACAGGGCTGCTAATTATAGGTGTCAATGCAATTGTTTTATCGGAAATGGATTCAGATTCTTACTAAGATTCGGCAAATTTCATTGTCGTATTACAAGAAATTGCATGAAAGATGACTGACATTCCTGTAGTTCACTTTTATTCAATGACACAATCATAAAAATTAACAAATTGCATTTCACAAAACTTTATACAATGTATTTTAACTCAGAGTTTTTCAACTAATATTGTGAAAGTCGGGAAATTTCACAATCAGATTTAGAGTAATTTCATTGAAAACTTCATGAGCTGACGTTCATTCTTACAGTCAATTTTTATTCAATACAACAACAACAACAACAACAACAACAACAACAACAACAACAACAATAACAACAAACAATCGAACACGCATTTACTAACCACATTTTGCCTGGTACAAAATACTTGACTTCACATATTTTGGCTCATTTTTATTCCTTAAAACACCATCAACACAAACAAACATGGCCGTCCGATACATAAATTGGATCATATTGCTAAAATAATTTACGTCCGTATGTACGGTTGTCCTTGTGCCGAGTTTGAAAGACTTTGGTCTAAACCTGTCTGAGTATTGGCAGTAGACGTCAGATAAAAGAAACAATTGGTCGTCACGCTTCCGTATTGGATCGTATCACAAAACAAATTAATTTGAATATGTATGACATAAGGAAGTAATCCTTGTACCAAGTTTGAAAGTTGGAAAGAGATCGCTCTATCTCTGAGAACATTGTGTGAACGGACGCAGGGATGCACGCACGGAATCACGGTCGTGACCAACTCTTTGTCCGTGGAAACTAACAACCGAACAGAAACGATACTGTACCTCATCGAGTATTTCCCTGCCTTTGTATATATTCAACATTGCCCCGGATTTGCTTTGACTAGCTGGCCTCCTCACTTCCTTGGATCAAACAACGAATACCTTGTCGTTTGACAACTTCACGCTCTGTTCAATGTGCGAATGAAAATGAAACCCCGCATCGTTTTTAGGGAGAGGTCTAGCTCCATTTTGTCCTTGTCTGTGATAGAAACCGGCAACATAAGGACACACGATCTGCCTTCCGATTTTATGTTGAAATGTTTGTTACTTAAAAAGCCAGTTCACATGCAGTTTAAACTTCAAACAAATTATTTTAGTAATTTATTGTGTTCGACTTCAAGCTTTTGTATAGGATTTGATATCAAACGCAACGGTTTCCGCTTTCCATCCCGCTTTCCATACACGTGTTTTACTTTACATCGTCGTACTACTGGCGTATGCTGCTCAGACACAGAACACCAAACACTGGTACGAAACGAGTATACATTTCGGCATTTGAGACACGTAGTGTAATTCAATCAGATATCCTCTCCCCAAAATGTTTACAAATTGAGGTTGAATTTCCAGCAAATAAGTCATTTCCTTTTCGCGAGTAAAACGACGTTTTACGTATCACAGTGGAAATAATGTCACATCCGTGAGGTGGGCTGCAAAACGCGAGTCATCCGAGTCAATCGTGAATTTTAAAATAGAGAGGAGGCGACATGTAATTTGCGTAAAGAGAGCAATTTTTATGTATAAATGCATTCATTACAAACAGACTGAAATTATATCAGTTACTGATATATGTGGGCGAGCCATCCATTGGCATTTTCCTATCGTTTTCTTACTGCATAACATCTGAGGTGAAAGAGTGTTTGCTAAAATTTTTCATGTAAAAGGAGAAAGAACTTTGTGGTAAAATGAATAAACATACTGGACCGACTTCATGATATTAGATATTTCCGAAAAAGGCTGCAATTAACACAATCGGCTGTCAACGATCCTGACATGTTGCTGGTGTAACTGGTTTTCGAAACATTTTCTATCAATTTTGGTCTGTTTTTTAAGATATATTGTTCTACCAATGAAATCATGTTGAAATGCCTGCTGGTTCTCTTGATAACACAGCTTGTGTATGCGTAATGTCCAATGTGACCCTAGACCACTGAATTCCAAGTTCTTATATTCGACAACGATGAAATTGCTTACCGTATACGCAATATATCGTTTGCTCTATACTTCTACGGCAAAATCCCCTTACTTCTGCATATTTAGGGGAAAGAAGAGAAATGTGCTCATTGGCTAGAAAAAAATTGTGAAAATATTTGCAGTCACAGCTATCGTCCCGTATTTTTTCCAACAGCAAGGCAAATTACATTGGTGTGAATGGACAAGTCCAACGGGCTTCATCGGATGTTGATAGAAAAGTCTTTTTTCATACACCAATTAGTCTTCTCGCTGATTGTGTTACGATTTTCCGGGTTTTGCGGAACATCGAATCACAAGAATAGTCTGAATCAGAATCTGGTTTCATTGAACAACATGTCTTGAATAACTCCGCTTGGCTTGCGACAAAGGCGACCGTGTCAATCAGACAACAAGGAAAAATTGATTTATCCTATAATGTTCTTAAAAAGAGTATCTGCACCTTAAATAGTTCAGTACTATCAGAGTATAATCTGATCATATTTTATAGATTCGGCCAAAATTCACTTGGATGGATGTTTCAGAACATCGGAAACATAGATTGTTTTGTGTTTTATAAGAAAACTCAAAAATAGACAGCAAGCTGTAAACTGGACCACTTCGTTTTCCGTAAGCTGTAATTGAGCTCAATGAGCAAGTACAAGAAATATTTGGACATTTCCATTTGAAAGGTCAAAATCCTGTCAATGATTCCAGGCTGCTCTTTCCAAGAATTACAATGAATCACGTCTAATTTGATAGTGTTGGAGGGAACATAGCGTCTGATAGGGATATAGCTTCAACAGGAATAAGAGTACACATATACAATCGTCAACTCGATTCCAGTTAATATCATGTTTCAGTTTGTCTCCTCACGATGGGGAAATTATGGATTCCGGTTTCGAAATCACCAAAAGAATCAATAAAGATGGATGTCTGGGGAACTCCCGTTATTTGCTTATAGCACTTAATGACGTCACATGTTAGGGTAACCTACTTTCTCACTATGCTAGCACCTCACTTCGCCTTCACTTCGCCTTTCTTCTGTGGCGCGTTGAAACTTACCCTAAACTTCAAACCATACAAGAAAACTTGAAAGATTTTAAGAAATATAGAAAACCACGTAATTTTACAACCTACGATCAATACTTTTTCAACAATCCTTCATGTTCCACTGTAGTGTATCATGTTGGGATATCCACATATTTGGTCATAACATGCACTAGTTATTGTTCAGATCAATAATGACGTTGTCGAAACAGGGTTGAATTTATAAGTAACATTTCATGACAGCTTACTCTCCACTCGATCATGGTAAAGAGGACAGATTTTTTTCTCGAATTAACAAATCAAAGATTTAATAGCCATTTAAAGTCTGTTAAAAAACTTATGAAGTCAAGTCAATATCGCTGCTGTATCCATGATATCCGATAAGTCACTCTCCTTTAACTCGTTCAGTCAATTTTTCCCGTGTCTGATTAGCATAAAATTATCGTTTACTGTAGTTTCCATGGTTTTCCAAGTCCTGTCAATGAAACGGACTATTTTGTGGCTTTAATTTTATGATTTCAAAGTCTTTGTCCTAGCATTACGGTCACTGCAACAATTTAAAACAATATTTTGTGTGTTTCCTTTTAGCATACATGTAATTTTTAGAGTAGGCATGTGTATGTTTTATAGAACATAAATAATGAAAATACTACCTATCGTTACTGTTGTTGTCCCTTTAAATAAAGAAAAGCTTGGAGTGATTTTTCAAGTAACAAAGCAAAGTTTTAAAAGTAACAGAGACATCAGTCCTAGAAAGCTGGCTAGATGAAGACACGTATCCTTGCATACAAAAAACAACGAGCGAAGGGACAAAGGGCATAACTTCACAGTCCTGGGGAAGCTTGATACAAAAGAAGTTAAACGCCTGTTACATTACGTCAATGAAAACAGAAACTAACGATGTACATGAACTACAAAGGAAACCACTCGATAGAAATGTACAACGAAATGAAGGTATATTTCAAATATGCCAAGTACAGAGATATGAAACAAACACATGTGATTTGAAACTTATGTTATTTATACCTTCGACAATGCTTCCCATGTTGCAGTAACAGTTGTAATATTGACCGGGTTGACATATTTCATCGAAAGCAACGCAACCTTTAAGATGTTCCTCACATTTTACACGATAACCGTCACAAACTAAACAGAGAGAGAGAGAGAGAGAGAGAGAGAGAGAGAGAGAGAGAGAGAGAGAGAGAGAGAGAGAGAGAGAGAGAGAGAGAGAGAGAGAGAGAGAGAGAGAGAGAGAGACAGACAGACAGACAGACAGACAGACAGACAGACAGCCAGCCAGCCAGACAGACAGACATACAGCCAGACAGACAGCCAGACAGAGGGACAGAGACAGAGACACAGACAGAGAGACAGAGATAGAGAGAGACAGAGACAGAGACAGAGAGAAGGATCCAATAAGTTTACATTCGCTACTAAAAGAACTGCCTATTCTAAATTTCTCTCGCTTAATTATTTTTGAGTAAGCTTAGGTATTCGAGCCACGGAGCACAAGGGTCATTTGAACCAATTAGATAAAACTAGTATCATGTTTGCCACGTTGTCAAATGTTAAAACTTGTGTTTCATCATTTTGCAATTTCCTCTACAGACAATTTCCTTACCAGCGTTTGAGAATGCGTCGACGCGTTGATGTTTTTCTTTTCTAATTGTTCAGATATCACTTACATAAGTAGGCGGCCATCGTTAATATTGTTACTCTCCTTGTGTTTTCAATTTTGGGTCTTTTAGTAAAATATTTGGCAAAGGCGAGCGATGGTACACCCAACACATCTCATTCCCCCTTCGCGCATATAGGATCCAACCTTATGCCATGAAAAGCACCAGGACACATCGCACACAGATACAAACGATATCCTTCAAGGAGAAGAGTTACTTCAAAAAAAACTAAATTTCCTTTATCGACATTTTCTACAGGTCTCGCTGACTTTGTGGAATGAAAAAGCACGACAGTTTGCCAACTGGTCGTTATTTTTTTCATCAAATTTCCATTGGCCAAGGCACACAAATATACCTGGAAAGATTGTTTCCCTGAAATCTCTAATATACCTGTTTCTGGACAAATTAAAGGGATACAGTCGTCAGAACTGCGCTCAAAGGTCGTTTGGGACCCATACGAACAATGCAAACACTGTATCCAAAGTACGATGGTGATTGAAAAGTTAAAAGATGTATATCATAATCTACATCGTATAATTTACATATTGCCTGCAGCTATGATGATGAGGTGCATCTAGATATCGTACACGAAATACATTATTTGTAAATAAGAAACTCGCATAGCCGCAGTTCCGAGACTATTTCTTTATAAAGAGAGCATGTACTTTCGATAGTTTAATGACTGTTCGGTCATCGACATCTTACAAAGATGCCTAGATGATTTATGGAAATGAAACACAATTTGTTAATATGCTCAAAAGTTTTAGGTAGCTGCAGTGATCGTCTCGTACTTTCATTTTATTTATTTTATTTCATTATTCGCGTGTGACCTTTTTCCGTCGTTTATAGAAGTCAAGTTGTGTATTTCAAAACGATATTTTAAAGGAAATGGATAAATTCTTTTACAGTATCATGCTATCATACATGATAGACTGATAAGTCAATAGGCAAGTGTGATGACGTCATTGATGTGGCAGCACATCTGCGTCATTACTAGACATATGACGAATATGAAATTATGATATAATGACCGACAAATAAAAAAAAATATGATAGGGTCTGTGTATCATGAAGATAACCGAAAACACTGTGAAAAAAATATTAGATTGTAGAGGTAGAAGTTTGATTGAGAAATTATCTGTGCATGATCTGAAAACTTACTGATTAAATGATAGGAGCCAATTAAAACATGAAAGAAGTACCTTTGTGATATTTTTAACAACACAATCTATCATCATCATCACTCTTTTTAACTTGCACAAAGACCAGAGTGAAACAGAGACAGAGATGAGATATCAGCTCAAGACAGAATTTTATTGGTCGTTTTTTATGTTTCTTACACAAATGCGCATTTTCTGCAATAAATATCTATATGTACGGTAAAGTAAAAAAATACTGATTGGATTACATCAAGATATGTTGATAAATAAATATATCATATATTTATCCGGCTAAATTTAAATCGTTCAACAAATTATTATCCAATGATCCAGACGGGATCGAGTAGATCCTTTTACTAAATACTGTACAACGAATCATTACCCCGCACTGATGTCATTACCCCGCACTGATGTCATTACCCCGCACTGATGTCATTACCACGCACTGATGTCATTACCCGCACTGATGTCATTACCCCGCACTGATGTCATTACCCCGCACTGATGTCATTACCCCGCACTGATGTCATTACCCCGCACTGATGTCATTACCCCGCACTGATGTCATTACCCCGCACTGATGTCATTACCCCGCACTGATGTCATTACCCCGTACTGATGTCATTACCCCGCACTGATGTCATTACCCCGTACTGATGTCAATCGTAACATTGCACTTTTTTAATAGTCCTTTTCATTATGAATTACCAATCATCTATAAATTAATTTCAAAATATCACCATTTTTTTCTAAGCTTACCTAAAACCATATCAATAAAGACGCTTGGACCAAACTTCGAATAACTATTCTGGTTGAAAAATATTGGAATCGTTTTAAGATTATTTTGGCAGAGAAAGGTGTAAAACTAAAGTTAACTAACCCTTTCTTATGAATTAAATTTGAAAAAAAAACCCCAAGATATTAGGGAAAAGACTGTGGAAAAAGAAATGTGTGAATATCTTGCATCATTATCACAATGAAATCATCTCAAAATAGTTGCGATGTTATCTGCAAGTTAACATGCATATCAGATGTAAATAATGCCTAAAACCTACATAAAAACACGGTTGCCATGGAAATGGATCAAATTCATGTATGTCAATCATACAAAGGTAAAAATGAATTGATCATCAGTATTTCTGAAACATAGATTTTCTCATAGAGATTACATAGTAATGTCATCCCTCAACGAGGGTACACGTGTATTCTGTCTATTGCACCGGAACTTTGCTCGATCGAAGGTATTGATGGCAATATGTCATCACAAATCGAGTTGGTTTTAAACCAATCCAGCCACAAAACTTACGCAGCGTCGCTGACTTCATGCAAAAGTGTAACTAAATCGAAAGACTAAAACCTAAATGTTATCGAAAAAATACGGTTTGCTGTTGCTAATCCTTAAGCTATAGACCCTTCACCTTCAATTGCTGATGAAAGAATAGGCTTGTTTTTTTTTCATTATGAGGCCTAGGCTATTTGCATTTCTGTACTCGTCTTGTCGCCAATGCAAGAAATAAAATAAAGCAAGAACGAGGAATTTTTTACGACACATTGCGATAATACTGTGATTTCGAATCTGTTGTCGTCCCCGCATTCAGGATATATGATTTCTTGATCGTTCAAGCAGTTTAATTTACACTTCTGGCGCAACTACTATAATTTATGAAAATATCATTGTGAAGATATAATAAATATTCAATGAAATGAATAATAATAAATATTAAGTTACATGTAAATGGTAGAATGCATCCAAGGTATAGTATACCTAAAAACTTTAACTACCAGAGGAAGTACGGTATGTTGTATCTCGAATGATCACCGTTGATGATTTGTTATAGTTGACAGCAGACTATGTTCTATAATCTGTACCCAGACACGTACATGCAACGTTTATGCGTTCAGTTCCCGGTGTACCAGGCCCACTGAAAAGGAATAGAAAAAAAGAGAAATTCATATGTGCAGCAAGTGAAATTAAGTCCGTAATCTTATACAACAAATGTCGGGCAGCATTACACTGTCTCATATATATATATATATATATATATATATATATATATATATATATATATATATATATATATATATATATATATATATATATATATATATATATATATATATATATATATATATATATATATATATAGATAGATAGATAGATAGATAGATAGATAGATAGATAGATAGATAGATAGATAGATAGATAGATAGATAGATAGATAGATAGATAGATAGATATAGATATAGATATATATGGAGAGAGAGAGAAACTGAACAAGAGATTATGTGCCGAGGGTTGGAGGGTTGGTGATAATTTGCCTGACGTCAGGAGAGCACAAGGTCTCCATGCCTCGAGGGTGCATAGTCAATGGGCTGTAGTATGTAGTTTTTACATGCCTTTCTTACTCGGAATGTTTGGGTTTATCTGCAAATGACAATCATATACTTCGTTTCCATGATAGACGAAGTTCGTTAATAATTATAATAGCGCTTCAAAACTGTCAAAAGATTTTAAAGCTTATGATGTACAGAAAACTACTCATTGCTACTGTGAGAAAGCAGAGCCACAGTTTGACTATAGCTGTCGCACATTGGTAGAATTACGAATTACAGCATATTTTCAAAATCATTCTTCTTTAAACAAGAAGTAAATGTATGAAGTCAACTTCCGTCAATAGAATCATAAAAGGAACGTTTACGCTTACACGAGGATGTAAGTAACTGTTGGTGAAAGCATGCTCAATTTGTGAGGTTTGTTCCACAGTCGCTGGTGGTTCGATGCAAGGCGATATGTGTCTACTGTAGCATGCATTAGACAATTCTAAAATACCACAGCGGCCTTCGCCGTGTATCGAACTACAAGCGACTGTGGTTTGTTGAGAGTTGCTTTTTTTATGTAATCTCTATTCCCATGCCTCGATGTCTTTCCGTTGCCCATTTATGTGTCTGCTGATAACACAAAATTGACAAAACGGACAAGAATACACATCCGCTAGATATTCCAACCTTTTTGTGAATTGATTTTTTTTTATGGCTTGGAACCTGGAATGTCCCACAAACACTTGAATTTTGTTCACTCACTGAAAGTTTTTACGTGACTTATCTTTCAAAGAATTTTGTATCTTACCTTCTAGTGTAATCACTCCATCTCAACACTGGCATGTCGTAATGGATAGCAGCACAAGTTGACTGCATCGTATCCTCCTCGATGAAATCTCCGTCTTCACTGACTTCTATCGATCGACAAGTTTCACATAGACAGGTGACATTCTTGATAAGCATGGGCTCCCGAGCCGGGTCGTAGTTGTTGATGTATTTCCATGGGCAAGTTGAAAACATATGCTGTCCATCATCGCGAAAAGGGAGTTTTTCCGGGCATTCGTACGGCTGGTCCGGGAACGACAAGCAAGGTCCCCCTATGGTAGAGTCGGGCATCCTGGTTTTTACATCGCCTATCATTTTCGTCATAAAGAACGACGGCGCTGTATAATGGCAACTTTGTTCGGGTCCGTGCGAGGGAGGCTGAGAGTGGCTGGTTCTTTTTACGACGCCATCGTCTTGGAGATCGTTGCTAATAACAGCATCCTCATTCGCTCCTTCTCTCCCCTCTCCATTGACATGATTGGTAACTATGTCAAGAGCAGATTCGGCTTCGTCCGTAGCGATATCACCCGTTGACGCCAACGGACTGTTCTGCAGAATGGCCGACAACTTACGTGAACCTACGATGTCACCTCCCTGACTGTGCACACTTTCCCTACTTGGCGTAATGTACTGGCTTCTATTAGCGACCGGGTTTTCGGAAGAATCAGTGACATCTAACGTTGCCGCCGAATTTAAAGTCGACAGCGATATCGGTGAAGATGTTGCTTGAGGTGTCAAGTGTGCAATTACCACCAGAAGCTGAATATGAGAGAGAGAGAGAGAGAGAGAGAGAGAGAGAGAGAGAGAGAGAGAGAGAGAGAGAGAGAATATCAATACATGTATACATGTCCTGGAAATTGTACCGCTCTGCTCGACTTTCGGTCAGTCTT
Source organism: Ptychodera flava (assembly GCF_041260155.1). Taxonomy (NCBI): domain Eukaryota; kingdom Metazoa; phylum Hemichordata; class Enteropneusta; family Ptychoderidae; genus Ptychodera; species Ptychodera flava. The sequence continues at coordinate 38,393,942 of NC_091941.1, read as the reverse complement.
CGTGACAACAAGATATGCACGAGGCATTGATAATTTTCCTAAGTTTCTCTTTGCCATTTGAACAAAACATAAAAGGTCAGACATTGACTGCATGGAAGACTAAAACGTTTCCCTGTCATGTGACTCAATGAGAACTACATTGCTGCTAATAGTGCAGGCTGTCGTCCTGGAGATCCTCATGTGACTACCTCACGGTTAACAACCGTTCTCCACATTGGGACATAACCCTTAACGTGTAAATGTTTACATTGCTTTTTGAAGTTTTTCGACTTTGTAAGGACCGTGGACACATCGAAATGACAGATATTATAAGATGAGCTTGTGAATGAAAATATAAAACAACCACGGAATGTTGTTTTCAATCAGTGCTTGTGTAAGAATTTGAGAGTCTTCATAAATTGTGTCTAATCAACTGGAGGTATTAAGAGTCATAAAGTAAACCATTCCCTTTTTAACGTCAGTTGACTGGGAATGTGATATAGTTTTTGAATGGTTCATCTCATATCACTCATCCTTCATTCCTGATTATTTTCTATTTAAACTATTGCAAGCACTCTAAAAACATTGAGAAAAACGAATCCGTAGCTTGACAACATTGGTTATGTATGGCTCATCGCTGATACATCCCTCCACGTATTAAGATGTTCAGCTTCGTCTTCGCGTATTGAAGTGCGAACAATATTAAAGCTGAGTTGTGAGATCATCTGCGCAGCACAATTCGCGGAAAGAGTATGCAGAAACGTTCCAGGAAAAACTTACCATGTGTATGATAGTTCTAATCCTCATGGTTGAAGCGTGTGTTCTGCTCAATATTTTATGTGGGTCCTGCAGGCGATAGCAAATTGTGCAGATGACTTCAAGTTCGCCGATCGATGGGCTCTTGTGTTTGTCCCAATTTCGATTTTTGGGCATTTTTATACACTACACTGTAGTATTGTTGGCTAACCGTAATCTCAAGGGGAATACCAGGTTCTTGTATGAGAATGACACCGCACAAGGTTTATTTACAAACACGGAAGGAAGTCAGTGCATGATCACACAACATGGATTCTGGCCCATCACAAGCAATTGCCAAAATGTTATGAAATGTATGTAAATAAACTGGGAACTGATTTAAACGATTCTTGATGTGACGTCATACTGCTATGGTCTGATCATCGCTCGTAATGACATTGTATGTGATTGCTCTCCATTTGTCCACGGGAACATAAACTTTTTTATTTCACTTTAAATCATCAGAAGTTTGAACTTCTGATTGGCCAATAATTTTGGTTTCTTAGGGCTATATATTACAAACGACCGATCGAGTATAGTGGACATTTAAGAATTCTTCGCTATTATTAATAAATAAAGTAATACGTCGATGGATGGGAAGAGAAAGAGCTTTATCAGATCGAGTTACGTACATGTGTAACTTTTGTTCAATATGTTCAACGTTCAATAAATTTTGGCAGAAATAAAAAATTGATGTATAGTTGTGATTCTTGATACAAAATAGATATCTTGGAATTCTTTCTTAAAGTTACAGTAATGTCTTTCACATAGATTATTGATATCGTGGATATCGTTTTCGTGACAGCCATTCATATAGATAAAAGTGTCTGATCGAAGGCTGCAAGATTGTCCATAGTAGAATCATAGTGGTGGCACTCAATAGGTGACATATTAACCCTTTGGTCCTTGATCCCCGCTAAATTTAAGGAGAGATTTCCTTTCATTTCAAGCCTCTAAAAATTAATCCCCCCGGCTCACTCTGCTACAATAAGACTTAAGCAATCTCGTCTCCGCGTTGGCCACCGTGCCTTGCGTTTCGATGGGATGTCCGGAACTGTCTTTAAACTAACTGTCTTATAAAATTAGCTTATTTTAGTATTTCTTGACCGAAATGCTCATAATTAGTGGCATTTAAGATTTAAACCTATAAGCGGGAAACACACTAATCTCTTTCAAGTACAGGAATGATAGATCACGATTTCATGAGCAGTGCCGTGGACGGTTGAAGAAGAAACTTTTGGCGACGAGTAAGTGGATCATCGGCCAGGGTGTTGGATATTGAAATTTGTATTAGTAAATCGGTATTCATTGTAAAACAATTGGAATGTCGTTATCCTGCGATCTCTATTGGGGCGTGCAATGACGTAGAACAGCGAGTTCTATGTAATCATGAAATAGTTTTGCATTTTCTGCGATATTACATTAATAGGTGCACTTTATTACAATTATGGTTGATCTTACGGAGGTTACAGGCCTTCGGAGCAGCTGTGCGAGAACCACTTTTGCATGGCCGATCAGGTCTACAAAATAACATACTTTCATTGGTTGATAATATTCATGAAAATTCTTTTCCTTGCCGGTGGTACCCATCATTTTCATTTCCGTTTCCCGCGACACGACGGATAATTTATCCATGGTATTATTTGATGTAAAATTAGCAAGTATCATCAAACCTTTCGTTGAATTACCAGAACTTTTCAAAATAACAAACTGAAACCCAAACATGGCATGAAAGTCAAACTTTCCTTTATCGTTGTTGAATTGACTTCCTGTGCACATCACGCGTTGGGGGCGAGTCGCATTCAAGGGCATTAAAGTATATGCTAGATTTCATTCCCACTTCTACGTCATGCAGGAAATGTATTCATTCCTCGAGCTCCAGCTGGAGTCAATGCAGGGCGACCCATGTATCATATCAAATGACCATCATAAAAATGTTTCCCAATTGTACAAGACAAAAAATTTAATTTCCAAAAGTATCAGTGGACTTCCTGCAAAAAGACTGATTAATTAAGCACTAAAGTAATGGAAAATGTGACCAAGACCTGGAACTGGTCGGTTATTACATATTAGAACAGTCTGCAGCAACGAGCCGGATTTAAGCAGCAAACATCACGACATGCTTTGGTCTGTGGTTTGACCCACATTTTGTATTTCCGCCTCGGTGTTTGATCTCATTTGAAATCACTTTTCTTGTTCTATTTTTAGCCGATTCTGATATGACATGAGACAAAAATAGAAATGTAGCACGTTGCAGGAGTTACATTATACAATCGTCCTGGAAAAGTCCCAAAATCAGCCAACAGGGAGTATTCACTTAGTAGTTCCAGGGGTTGGGAGGATTTTTCTCAGTGAATGACCATAGTCAAGATTTTAACAATGTCCAGGTGCTACTTTCATCACGTGACTTCCCTTGGTCATCTCGATTGGCTTTCATCTACTCGCCCAGGCTTTCTATTTGCATTATATTTTGCACCTAGTAGATTTCAAATTCATTATTCGTGATAGAAACATCACAAAATTAGGCGGGGAAACTTGAACGGTGCTCGCCGTGAAAATCTAACATGGAAAACAGTCCCCATGGTCAAAAGTGGCCTGTACTCAGAAAATACAGAATTTGAAGCAGATAAACGGCCGGCACTACCGCCAAAACAATATCTGAAGCGACGTTAAAAAAAACTTAAGATTTGTGAAATCTAATTTAAACTTTTTTCACAAGTGACTTAAATTTTCGAAATATACAAACGTGTGGATCGCATCACAGAATGTGAAATCAAAGTCTTGGATTTCTGGAAATTCGTATCTTAAGGCCATTTGTAATCAACATAGAAGCAAAGAGTCTAACGCAAGATTTAGGTAATCTTCCTCACTTTTATTACGAAAATATATTTACATAAAAAAACACACTGACATACAACAAATGGAACGTGTACAAGTAAAATATGTTGGAGGCTGCGTACTCAGGCTAACAGGGAAATTCAAAATGTATCATTCATAAGTTTCAAGAAAGCAAAATCAACAATGGTCTCTTCTGGAGGGATTCTAGCGTTCTCGTTGCTTTAAACTTCGTATCGAAGGGTCGGAACAGGTACAAGTATTCTTTGCAAGCTGCACGCATTTTCTGGAGTGTAGGAAGCTAACCTCCGAAGCCGTATAGAGTGCGTCCCTGGCGTTTCAAAGCGTAGACAACGTCCATGGCGGTGACGGTTTTCCGTTTAGCGTGTTCCGTGTAGGTGACTGCATCACGAATTACATTCTCCAAGAATACCTGCAATTCAATAGAGAAAAGTATTCTGTAGTTCAGAGACGAAGGCGACGAGACGTTTCACAGGTTATGGATTCTGTGGAAGAGTAATGCCAGTTTGTTTCGAAGAAGTTTCCGTTCTTCGCCCTCAGAGGAATGCGAAACGAGAATGCTTGCTGTGGCACATGTTCAAATCACCGAAGTGGAAATATCTGAAACCTTGTATGAGCGACCGGAATGGTGAATGAGATTTCATCGAGCTGAAATTTACAGGATACGACAAAATGATAAAAAACCGTCCTAAATGACATGGGTGACATTGCGTTATCAGTTTGAATCAAATTTTGGTGAGGTGATTTTACCTTGAGCACACCACGAGTTTCCTCATAGATCAGTCCTGAAATTCGTTTGACACCACCACGGCGGGCAAGACGACGAATTGCTGGTTTTGTGATTCCCTGAATGTTGTCACGGAGCACTTTACGATGACGCTTGGCGCCTCCCTTTCCGAGTCCTTTTCCTCCTTTTCCACGTCCGCTCATAATGTCAGATTTTCCTTGCTTCGAAATAAGGGTGGTAAAAGTGAAGCCGCAGACGGGTAAACTTCTTCTGATCTGTTCTATTGGACGTCAAGTCGTGCTCCGCGTGGAAGAGTCTCGAACACCACATTTATATAGACATCCGACACAAACGTCCACCAATAGAAAAAAAGGCTTCTTGAAATGAACACATTTTTTCCTTGTGCGACGAATTGATTTACTGATATATTTCTGTAACAACGATAACATTTTAATCATGCACATTCTTTGCATATCATTTGACACAACCTGGCCAGCGTCAATGGCAGAAACTCAGGTTTCAATTTCCGAATTTCAGAGACGGTACCCGCCCTTAGTAACTTGTAGGTGAACTTCATAATGATTTACGGATGTTGTTTTTTTTGGGTTTTTTTTTCAGAGCAGCAAACAATGATTTTACAAAAAGAGGTTCGCCGGGGTTTCACAACGGCGAGGACGAGGGACAGGGCAAACAGGGGTTTTCAATCTTACCGACGTCGGGTTGGCCCTGTAAGATACCGGGACTGGCCACTGTTTTCTTGCATTGTTTTCTTCATACTAAATTTCTCTTTGTTTATTACCAGACGATTCGTCTGTGTTTTAAGTCTTATTTACGAATTTGTTTAACAGGTGCATACATTCCACAACCAACTGTATTGTGTATTTTGGCACACTGCGGGTCACCTATAAAAAGAGAGGGCAGTGACAATGTGGGTATGATGGATAGTCCAGTCTTGCATAGGTTGGTCAGCCATAGGATTTGTAAATTGTCTTTTTTGTCTCTCATGATCGGGTGGCTATGTTATCGAAATTGCTCGAGGACGCAAATCGAATGAATATCTTTACTGACAAACGGGTGTAAAAGTTTCTTTTACACTGTTATCCGAATATTCTTTTCATTTCGATATTGCGTCGTTTCATCCCTCAACTTTACATTTGATCTGACCGACCACGGGAACCCGCTCTGCGATCTTTTCCAGATATGGAAAAAACAGGTGCCTTCAGTTCACGATTTGCCAGCTGATATCTTTATTTAGACACTGCAATGATTTTCCACTGAAAAGATCACCAGTAGTGTAACTTCCCAGTATATTCAGGAATTTCTCAAGCTTAGCTGCATTCACAAACACCTACGGAGAGGGGAATTGACGAGGGAATTTGAAAATATCAAGGGTGTATGGGGGAGCCATTTGAAGGGATTTAGGGACTTAAGGGGGAACTCGAAATGAAACTGTCTCTGATCGATGTGGACACAGTCCCTCTATCCACCACAAAAATAAATTGTATGGAAAAAACAACCTCTCATGTGTACTTTTTGTTCAGGAAAGATACACAAAGTGACAGGTACTTTCTCACATCAACCAAGATCACATGGAACTGATCCAGCCTCTTTGTTTTATGTGTCAACAGAAACAGTAATTAAAATTGAATTCAACTCAGGAATAGAATTTACTTGTCGTCAATTACAATGATTACGGTCTTTACAAAGTACATATACAAAGTAGCTTGTGACGCAGAATATCTGTTATTCTATGGTATGCTGTAAGGAGTAGAACACGAAACTGCAGTTGATGCACAGAACTTGAGGTGCTGGGAAATTGACCAAAAGGTACAGCTAATGTCCCTTTTATAGAATAGTGTCAATTATGTTCAGTTTTCCTGACTGATGAGGGAAGTCATCCTGTTTCCAAACAGTTTTTTCTGTGATCGCTGTTTTTTTCTGCTTTATGAGATAAGGTGAAATTTTCCTGTATAAAAGAGAAAAGATGTTAAAACAGCGCCCTCCTTTAGTGGAAGACACACACACATACACCGTAAAAAATAGAAAATCAGGCGATTTTTATTTTGAGGGGGATTTCAAAATTATAGCAAATCAGAAGGGGGCATCTGAACGTGTTTTGAGCTTGTTAGGAGAGGCATTTCAAAAAGTCAGCGAACTTATCTTGATTTCCGCTCCCCCCCCCCTCCCCCGATGTTTGTGAATGCAGCCTTACTACTCCTCGGAAAAATAAATGGGGTTTGGTGGCGTTATTCTCCTATTGATTATTAATTGGTTTTTGCTCAAAACGTGGACGTCATTTTTCATGCAACACGGGGAGGTCAAATGAAACAGACAAAAATTACAAGAAAAGGTGGTTAACAGGCTAGACAAGGCACGGTCCCAGAGGGACCGTGGACAAAGATATCAAATCCGGAAGACTAAAAGCTCACGAGCAAATGTCTTGTTTCCAGTATCAAGATTTCATAGGTATCTTCGAAAAGGTAAGAAGGAAAACTTATCGAGTCTAGGGAGCCGATATTATTTGCGGCCTGCGTGAAGGGGGAGGGGGGGGGGTCGGACGAATTTCATCGGAAACTCCGAAATTTCGAGTAACCCCTCTCTAACTCAGAAATTTTTTACTGCCCCCCCCCCCACTCAGAGTTAAATACCAATACATGTATTTGTAAAATTTACAAAAATACAGCAATAGCAAAGATCTTTCAAGTCCCGATGTACCTTGCTAGATTATCATCGGTTATCTCGTGACGGTTGAAAAAGGTGAAACAAACAAAATGAAATTCAAAGTGACAATAAAATACAGATATAAAAGCTGAAGCTATAACCAGTATCCAACCATTGTTTCATTTGGATGGGTATTATAACAGGGTTTTCACTAGAATATCTGACTGGGCAGAATTTGAAAGTACATGGGGAGAACACGCCAGAGGCTGAGGGGAAGTGTCAGAGGGGCTGTCCCCTGACTTGCTTGGAAAATGTTAAGAAATTGATTTGTGCAATGGTGCAGTCTGGTGCAATCTAAGAGGTGTTTTTAATTTGCTTTTTAATATGTAAAACTGTTAGAACATCCGAAGGGGGAGAGCACAAGAGGGGTTTCCCCGTCGCATCGAAAATTTCGAGAAATTGATGAGAGGTGTTTCAATACATTTTGCACTCCGTAAATTGTTTGAAAATGACATTGAACACTGTATTTTAATGACATTGTTCCATGGTCAGTGTTTGGGTCACAATATTCAACAACCAAACAATGACAATACATTTGTAAAAAAAAGTTCTGTTTGCCATAGATTGAAGACCAAAGAATATGCAGGAATGGAAAATCTGTGACCTTCTTGTGTCATTTCTCCAGCTGCCAGCTTCCAACGAAAAGCTTGAAGTCAATTTAAATATATGTTTCTGTCATAATAAAGGATGAATTCACAACAGTTCAGTTTTGTCCTAGATCATGTCAAAAATTTGAGTCATGATGTGTGCAATGGTGCAATCTGAGAGGTGTTTTCATTGGTTTTTTACAAGTAAAACTGTTAGAATACCCCAAGGGGGAAAGCACGAGAGGGGAGTGTCCCCGTCTTGCATTGAAAATTTTTAGAAATTGATTTGCAGTGGTGTAATTTGAGAGGTATTTCAATTTGTTTTGCACCGAAAATTGAGTAACTCCTCTTCTTCCTCTCCACGTTTTTAGCAACCCCCCTGAAGTTTTCAATTTTTTGAGTGACCCCCTCACATTCCTCTGACCCCCCAGGCCATAAATAATTATGGCTCCCTTATATTTCATTTGTCTGGCCTTCCCCACAGTCTTTGATCAAAATGATTTTGAAACTGTCAACGGTGGACATTAATTAGCAGACAACACTCTAGATGAATACCATATGTTTGCAAAGGTGATTTGAAATTCTGCTTTTTTCAATCCTTTCACAACTGTTCAGTACCTCTGAACTGTGGATAAATGGGATACTGATGCTATATAGATTATTTGATTGATTGATTGTTATAACCTGTCAGGATTTGCATGCACCAGGGGGCCATAAGGCATAACTTGTCATAACAAAAGTGTAAGAAATTGTTTTTCATAAATTTGTGATTGTGCATATTGATGATAAAAAATGACATATTTCTAACCTTATTGTATACCTACAAAGATACCCAACTGTAGTATTTATGCCAAATTCACACAGTTGTTGTAGTGCAGACCCTCAGAAATATAGGCTGCTATAGCTGTAGCATTGCACTGTTATGCGTGGTCACAGTATTGCCTTGGCAATCTCTGTTCTGTATGTAATGACTTTTCATCGTTCACAATAAACAGGAATTCAGCAAACTTTTCATCGTTCACAATAAACAGGAATTCACAAAGTGTTCAAGTTTACTACTGTGAGTAGTTTATCAAAAATGTATTAAAGTATTGCTGTGTATGTACATTGATGACTTTGCCATGGTTCAATCACAATCCTCAACAGAAAAATGACACTTCACATACTGTTTTCCAAATTCCAGGTGAATGCGCTCACTGCGGTTTACCTCACAGCAGTGCTGGAATACCTTACTGCCAAAATGATGGAAGCAGCAGGCTACATAGCTAACTAAAGTCCACATGAAGAAAACCATCTTCCCACAGTACATAATCCTTGGAATCTGGAATGACCAGGAACTGGTTTCCGCACGGAGAGTGACAGGTCATCAAGCAAACAATAACAACACCTGCCCAGATGACCACAATCTTCTGAAAGAGTGTAAACTGCCATGTTTGCTGGCAATTCAAACAATCTGTTCATTTTATTATAAAACTTTACTATTGTTACACATTTTTTGTACTTTAATCATTTTTCATTTGTTTATTCAGTAATACTGGCCAAATTTTACTTTTATCTGAACCAACTATTGTTCTTAAATCTTTCAAAACACTGTTGTGGCCTTTATCCGCATAAAGTTCTTTGTTTTTGTTAAAATTGTATACAAGAGTGTAGTCTAGTTTGTAACAGTGTAGTAGTATAGCAATCAGATCATTGTAACACTACTACACAGATGACAAGGTAAAGTTGATGTATCACCGATATTTTAAAGTAGGCAAGCATTAGTATTAGTCCCTTGCAGATCAATAATCCTGGTTACAAAATCTATGAATTGTTGAGCCAGTTTAAATGTATTAAAACATTTCCTTGTTTATTAAAAATGACACTAAGAGAGATGGCTAGGAAAGTTGGCGATTGGAGCACATCCTTGATTCATACATGTGTACTTTATATCAGTGCCATAGTGGTTTAAAGGTTATCATCACCTCTGAACCAGTTGACCTTTTGTTTTCTATGGCACACTTTGCCCTCTGAGAATGAAACAGTCTGAAGGGGTCAAACCTAACACTACATTCTAGAATAAACATGTTGATAGAAACACACTTTTGTGAAGTCAAATGTCAAAACACTAAAAATCTTCAGACAAAATATTCCAAAGGACCGTAAGTCATATTACTGGCTTTCAATAATTTACAAATGATTTCAGTTGTTATGCCATGGAGTATGAGTCTGTCAGAAAGTATTAGAATTTGTAGTGATGACCATGCTCTTTCTGATCTATTCTTTTGATCCACAATATCAGAATATGAAGCCTGAATATACCAAATTGAGCTTTTGATCAATGACCATTCTGCTTTAACTTTGGAGTCCTTTTTGTTATTGACACTGTAAGCACACTCTGTGAACTATTTGTTAGGTCAAAGGAACTATCAAGCAAAGATTCATGGGTACGGCACAGCAGAATCTTTGGAGGAAAACTCCAGTATGATACATCATTCAGTGCATGAAGAGGGCACTTTTCAATAAATTTATGTGAATGAGTAGCATAAATTTTCCTTCTTTCTAGCTAAGCATATCTATTTAAGTTTGAAATAAACAGGACATTGCTTCATGTTAAGTTGATTTATTTGCAATAAATAATGTTAATTTCAACCAAATACATTTCATGTTAAAAACAGACTGGATGAAAGTCCTCTGCATCATATGTCCATCATCAGACACCAATCTACTCTTTCATATGTCCAACACTAGAGGGCAGTCTTTAATTAAAGTCGTCAGGTGGCAGAATGTTATTAGTTCTCAGATTTGTCCCTGTGCTGAACTTTTCGCCTTTTCCTTTCTGTGGACTTTGCCTCCCTGGCTGAAGAATCGCTGGGCATACATGATGAGCAACAAATTTGTTTTTTGGAGTTTCTTGCTCTTTTTGAACATCTTTCCTCTCTTCTCATGTTCTTGTGCAAATTCCTTTCAAGTCTATTTCTCTTTTGCTGCTTGGCTTCACATGTTTCTTTCATTTTTTTACTGGTGTGCTGTGAGGTCACAGTCTCTTCTTGTAAGGTGTTACCTTTCTTCTGCCCATCTCTTGACTTTTTCTTTGAGAAAATTGGTAACTTTACCTTCAGTTTCCTGTTTCTTGGATTTTTTCTGTAACCATTCATAAACTTTTCACTTTTCACATACGATTTATCTTTCCTGCAAATCATCTTATGTTCTGTTGCTCTCTTGTCACAACAATCTTCAAATTTCCTTTTCTTTGCTGTCTTCTTGAGCTCTAGTCTCTTTTCTTCATCTTTTACCCTTTTCCTAGTTGTAGATTCTTGAATTCCACCAGAGGCGTTCACCACTTTGGCTGCAGTACCCCGCATGACATCAGCCACACCAAAGCTAAGCTTTGTCGTATCAGAAACATTACTTGCACTGCCAGTCTTCACTGGTAGCTGTTTGTACTTTCTAACTGGCTTTGCCACTTTGAATATTCCATTGTGAACACTGCCGACATAACCCTCATACTTTTTACCCTCCAAAGTCTTCATCTGCTCTCCATAATCAATTCCTCTAGGTTCCTGTGATGAAAACATTTCAAATATAATTTTCTCAAAAACACAAAAATACTATTCGCACGTTTCAGATTTTGTCAAAAGCTTCAAGTTTTATGAATGATGGATATTGTGAAGACAATTGAACAATGCTGCACCTGTCAATGTACATGCTTTTTATGTCGGTAATTATGTGCCATGAACACATACCTGTTTATTCCTGTCAAGTGGAGAGCTCTGTAGACTGGGTTTCAGTTTTTCTAGGACATAGTAAAACTTGGCACACTGGGAGACAGACTTTGTTTCAACCTGTGTATAGTAGGAGAAATGAAATACTTAATAACTATAATAGAAAGCTTGAAAACAAGAAATATCACAGGTGATTTTCGAGTCGGATAGAAGAACAAGGGATATATGTGGTAGGAACAAAAGTGAAAGTTGCTGGTTAGTGTTCTTGTGAATGTATAAAGAGTTTAAAACCACTGTGACTCCACTATGTGAGCGCTGCTAAGTATTTTCTGAGAAAATGGCCACAAGTATTAGTTCCAAATGAGGTCATAGATTTAATTTGAAATGTAAACAAAGTTACAGTGACAACACAATCAATTTTCTGTTTGACAAAGCTATCAAAAGTGAAAGCACAAAATTGAAGTTTGTGAAATTAGCAATGTTATGTTCATTTACAATTTCATCAGACAAGTACTTTTGTTTACTGTGCACTCCCAGTTTACAGCTGTGTAGTCCAGGTTCCTCTGTGCTAGTAACATTTAGATTTAGATGAACCTATGTGTCTAACATCTCCATAATGTTATGGCAAGAAAATTTAAAACAGTCATCTCTATTCATCATTTCCTTTGGCAGTGCTGTTTTCTTTGATTTTTTGTTTAGGTAGTACATATAATTCTTTGCAAATGTAATAGGGTCATCTTCCCAGTCCTTCCCACTAAAGTCTCTATGATTACATAAATTTTTGCTAGGGGTAATTAGGCGGTAAATGTTTTCAAAGTCACAACATTATTTCCCTGACTTTTCAAATGGTTTACAAGAGTGGTCACGATAACAGATTGTTGGAATGTTGCCGTACTTCCTACACAAGGTTCCCCATACCGTAGCACCAACACTGGATAGAGTCACGATATCAACTTGTGAACTTGACTTCAATTTGCCAATTCAAGTATCCATTTTTCCAAAGGAAAAGGAATTGACAATGACAAACCTTGAAGCTGTAACCATAAACCCTATGTCTTCAAGACATAAATTCAAGAAAACCTGTGTATCCTTTGACCATGGTCCATTTGTAGGGAGATAATAATGCACAAACAATCAGACAAGCCATGGAAGCTGCATCATCTGCATCATACAGAGTCATCATCATTGGCCTCCGGTAGGATGCACCAGAAAAATACTTCATGAACTACTTTGGACTGTTATTCAAAAGAATCTCATGTACTCACGTAGGTTGCAATGTCTTCAAAGTTCTTTCCAAAGTTCAGCAAACCAATTTGGAAACGGTGAATCTCATTTGGTTGCCAGTAGATGTTGCCTGGCAACCATGCATGTGATGAAAATAAAGGAAAAAATGACAGATTATTGCCTGTAATTTCAAAAACAAGTCTTTCAGCAAACATGAGCATTATGCAATATGAATAGGCCTTATATTCAGCAGTACAAACTGTGAGCACATATTATCACAGCCTTGGCACTGTAATCCATGCTGTATTTAAAATGGCATGAATTGTATCTCATCCGTGCAAATGTCATATTCTCAGGGGTACTCTTTTCTGAAAAAATTTTCATGATTTGAGAATGGAAAACAAGTCTTGTATTGAGGGCAAGCATATCAATGCACATGTGCAATATTGCAAAATAATCCAATGAATTGAAGTTCCATTCAATGCAGAAAAGTTGCAATGTACAGCTCTAAATCTGAGTTGACATCATTGGCCGCATCATTTGACTGAGAGTGAACCTGAACTATTTTCATCTTGACAACTTTGGGATTCAAAAATGTTCAAATTACATGTTTTACAAAGGAAATCTGGTTTAAAAAAATTTTTGAATATAAAAATTGATAAACTGCATGATGGTGTTTGAAATATATCACTCTTTCATTTGATGATTAAAATCATTCCATTTTTTAATGGATTTTCATCTAAAAAGGAAATAAATCATATGATTATCATTTGCCGGTAAACCTAGACTTTGGAGTGAAAGCTATGTAAGAGAGGCACGTAATAAAAACATTATGGCCACAACAAGGGACTATGTATCCTGGGGGCAGGTGACCATTTGCCCTCCTTGTGTCGGGCAAATGGTCACCTGCCCTCAAGTAAATAGTCCCTTGTTTTGGCTATAATATATAATATGGCACTTACACCCCTCCCTCCTCCCCTGTCCCTGACACATCAGAAGTAAAAACGTAACTTACAGTTGTATTTATATTGGAGATGTCCATCATCAATGGCTTTACAATCATCCAGCTGTGAAAATTGAAAGTGCAGTTGTTGTTAGAATGGGCTACTGTGGTACATTATACATGGCATGTGGAATTGACTTACTCAGCTTGTGAAAGGTTTTACCCTAAACATCAACATTGTTCAGTTACTATTCACCCTAAATGAGTAGGATCAGAATGCGATTTGAAAACATATAAACAAACTTTGCATAACAATACTCACCATCATACCTTGGTTTTCTGTTGTTTTCAAGATTGGAGGGACAGTACAATTTAAACCAAGAGATGGATACAAGGTCTTCAGGAGGTTATCGACTATAAACAATGATAAGTTCAAGAAATAAAATGTTCATTAACTTTGGGTTTTGAATGCATACAATTTCACAGAAAGGAAATATTTGTAGCAGGTCACATGATAGTGAAGCATTTTTTATAACCTGAATACGAATTATGTTGAGGGAAAATGTTTTCTGAAAGATATAACTCCAAATTTTTCAAATTATCACTCAGTTCATTGTATCATTTTGAGGAATGCTTGTGAATAAATTCAAAAGGTTAACTACATTATTTTTATGTGGACTTGCTAGAGAGATAGTGCACATTTACATGACAAAATGAAAACCATTGGTAAAATTTATGTAATTTTTAAACTAAAATCCACCACAGTTGGTAAAATTTTTGTAATTTGGAAACTCCAATCCACCAGAATTTTAACATCTTACCCTGATTTTTTGTGATCCTGAAAGTTGAAACATTGAAGTTTATGTGAAAGCCCTTGGAAGTATCAAAGAAAGACTAAGCTGATGTTTTTCAGTTGAGCACTGTAACTTCAAGTATCTTAGATTTTCATACAATCTGATTAAAATCAGATGTAGAGTATGGCGATGTCTACTTACACGTACGCGGTATTCTCTTGCTGTCACCTCTCACTACAGCAAGAGAATACCACGTATGCTTAACTAAAAGTCGCCGTACTCTACATCTGATTTTAATCAGATTGATTTTTATAATACCTTTAATACCAGTGCAATGAGTGCTGACTGGCTTTTGAAGACTGACTGGAGTTCCATTGTTTATTACTGTAGACAGAAAAAAATGAGATGTAAAGTCGGATCTAGAGATTTGGTGGACACACTTGTAGTGAATAATTTGACTACTTTTACAAATAATATTGATATTTTTGGTATTTTTATTTCTGTAGATTAAGTTGATTGTGTCATGAAAAATTGCTTCCTTGGTTTTTCACTCACCATGGTTCTGGTTTGACAAGATTGACTTTCCCGTTAGATCAACACCACTTCTGTGGATGAAAACAACAAATATGAATAAATCATCGGCATTTCTGTTTACCTGTTTGTCCACTCTAAATTTTAATTGGTAAATTTTGGTCGTAAATACTGAATAGTACATCAAGTATATTGATAATTTGCAACAAAATATCTGATTTTGTTTCAACAAGGCCTTCCATGGGAGGGACTCTGTCAACAGTTCCTAAATTTAGACATCCTCAACAACATGATGATTGAAAAGAAAAATATAGATGTATGAAAACAAAATTCCTTACTCCTTTGGAATTATAATGATATGAATCATCATGGTCTTGTCAATGTTTGTAAAAATATGAATGAAACTTATTGAAAATGATACATTGTCGATATTACTAGTATGCAAAACAATGCAATGACAAATCACTTGTAAGTTACACTGACCTTGTAGTTGTTCTGTCCTCTTTGAAACTGCATAATGGAGTACAATTCTTACTGGCTACTTTCACTGCAATCATATTCCTATCTTGACAATCAGCAGTTGGCACAACTCCTACAGAACTTTGTGAAGTAACTTCAGACGTGGACGTGGGCAAGCATGTCTCCTCTTGTTTCTTGCAAGTACTCTGAGACTCTTTATTTGTCATTTTGTCCTGTGTTACAGTTACTTCAATAATTCTTTGTAAAGGTTTTGTGGCGTCTATCTTCTCATTTGCATTCATGCCTAGATTGCAAGTTGATTTTATTTCTGTAGAATAATGATAATGTTTACTATTACTAGACTTTCCCTCCAGCCAGTGTATTGCATCAGCCACTGTGAATTAATGCAATTTAAGGGACTTCATGACATTTTAGCTATTGTTGTTTTTTATGTCAACAACAGGTTCTTGTTCAACTCCAAAGGATGTCGAGATACACGGTATTCAGCCTGTCAACTTATCCTATACATGTGCAGACTGCATTGTGTTGACAAGTGAATTCTGGTCCAGACTAGTATTCAAATATAAACAATAACAGTACATATTACATATATATAGATGCTGTGTTGACAAGTGAAATGGGTGGTGTTTCAAAATACTTTACAGAGTAGAATAAGAACTTGTTGACATAAAAAACAAAGATAGCGAAACAAATCATCAAAAGTTAAAGTTACTGGCCCTTTTACGTAATTTAAGTCAATATTCTGTAATATCAAGCCACTGAAGGTTTCTGTCTAAGATTTTTCTGATAAATTTATCATGATGCTATCTCACAATATAGATGTCAACAGAACATACATGTACCATTGGTACAAACCCTTTGTGACTTTCAAGAAAAAATCATTGTCACGTGATCTCTACAGATATCACAAACTTGATTCCTGATAGCTGGTATACATATATTTAGAGGTTCAAGTGTAAAACGGATTAAAATTTACCACAAGCTGGGCATGCTGATGTCTCAGTTTGTCAAAATCTATGAGAGATTACAGACACTATGCAGGTAATATTTTTTTCTCATACGGTAGCCCTTCAAACATGCACTGTAGGTTTTCAGTTTTACTTCATTACTAACTGTCCAGGGCCCTGGCCTTCTAGTTCAGAATATAAACCACTGCTTCAGTAAATCAAATTGCTGGATCTAGACAAGCCCTATTAGAGACCAGTGACTGATGTTATTCCATCACATCCATGAACCATTGAACTCACTGCTTATTACTCACCAGTGTGCCCTCTAACTAACAAAATTTCAAAAAACTTTTGAGTCAATTTAAAATCTTGGTTATTTTTCTTGAGTCACCATGTATTATTTCCTATTCAGCTCAAAATTTTCTTGCGTCACAGAGAATATTTTTGAGTCATGACTCAAAAATTATGCTTAGAGGGCACACTGCTACTCACCGGGACCACCTGCAGTCAATGAAGATGTGATCACTTTGTTTTCACTAGTCAGCTGTCCTGTATGGTTGGTTTCTATCCTGTTTGGTTTGTACTGGCTGGTTCCAATCGACTGATGAACTCTGGCATGACCACATCGCGCTCTGACTGAGTGAAAAACCCTCTTACATACGTGACAGGTCAGATCACTTTTACTGTATTGCAATGGAGAACAAGGTATTTCCATGTCATGTCAGGCTGGGATGCAATCAATCCTCAAGGTGACAGTCATGTAATGGCTATCAGCAAGATAACACAAAGTCCCTCCATGGTGATATCACTGACAAACATTTCACTACAATTCCAACACACTTGACTGGACATCAGGAATACAGAAATTATCCTGAAAGCATTTGCTCTAAACACATATGTCCATGTGAGCACAGTTTGTTTGTTTTATGGCTGCACGTTTCACATACCTTTCACATATGTGTTCTCTGTCAGAAAAATTGTCAGAAATACTCCATAGTTCATGTGAGAAACAATGAAAAGCATGAACAACAAACTAATCCACAGAAATATACGGAAACACATGAAAGAAATTATAAATGATATATACACCTGGAAGATTGTCTTCTGCTGTGGACAAATTTTCAGCTTCCAAATTCTAATGTCTTTAGCAAAGACAGATCATTCAGAGGCAAAGTGTTTATCTGAAATATTCAAGTCTTTGGCAAAGTTCTATCATTTGCAATTTTTGTTCAAATTTAAGCCATGAAACTACCTTTTATCTTATAGCCTGAATGTTTAGGGAAACTTTGACATGTATCTCGTGCTGGTCACTTGCAATTTGAAGTCATTTTAATCATCATGTTCAAAATCAAGGAAATACTTGTTTTCAATGTGAAAATTGTCCTTCAAGATTAGGATACACATTCCTCTGATGAGTTCAACATTCAGTGTTTCAGCCAGCTTTTGCTAGCATGGGGACACAGTGACCCATAGTAGGCCTGAATGGGGGACAAATTAAATTTTTGGGGGACATGTAATGTATTTCAATAAAACAACACGGTACAGTGTCATTATGTGTCATTATGACCTGGTACTATATTTGGTGTTCAACAGGCAAGTCAGGTGAGTGCATTAATGGTAAGTATATATATTAGGCCAATGGTGTTGTGCAAAATTGTGCCAACATGAAACTTGCAGTACCATTAAGTTTACTGCTACCACATGGTATGCACATAAACTGTATGGCTCCCCCTAAGTCACCAAGATGATTAGCCAACTCATTAGCCGAATCAAAAATCTTGTAGCCACTTTGAGCAAATTTTAGGCAGTTTATCTCAAATGTGGCAACAACTTTCTTGGTATTCAGGAGTTCTTTATTTTTCAAATCAAGATGTTTTGTATTTTACATTAAAGAAATATTTGTTCGGTTTTTATTGCATTAATTATCTGTGTTTTTAGTGATAGAAATATTTTTTCATTTCTGGTGGTAAACTTTTACCATCAGAAATAAAATTAGGTGGCAATTCTAAAAATCAGGTAGCAGTGTGAAGTGTATATTACCACAGATACAGAATATTTCAGTAGCATTCTGTCAGTGTTCACAGAATGACAACTTAATACATTTCAGCTACAAGCTCCTAATGTGGCAAATTTATGCAGTTTTTAAGTCATGACGAAAATTTTGTGAGCCACACAGATAAAATTTTCCATGCAGAAGAAAGCATTGGGTAGCATAGTGGCAATGTAGATACAATTGTTGTTGTGTTTAAGGCCCTGGTGTTGTGTCATAGTTGTGATCAAGCAGACTCGATAACATCTTAAGCATAAGTATTTTTCTTGAGACAAAAAGGGTTTGGCCAAACCCAAATCCTGTAAAACAATACACAATGATATTGTTCATTTAATTTCCCAATGTTTTAGAGTAGTCATTGTTTCAAAGATTATGATAACATTTTAGCCCAGAAATATTTTCATTTATATTTTGATATCATCAAGAAATGTATAGTGATGTTCACTATTATATCATTAAACTGATGGAATCTGCAGAAATATTAAAATCATTCAGAATCACACCATTTCTAGTATAAGTTATAGTAGTTTGAAATATGCCAAATGGACAATTTTAATAGCTCTACTTTTGAATTCTTGCTCAAATGTGAAGATTTGATAATGAATATGCTTACTGCAAGTACTGTTGACAATTTCCCTTTGCCATGACTCTTAATAAAATATAATTTAAAACTGACAGTCAAGCTAGATGACATTTAAATTGGAAGGCACCAAGAAATTTCTTTTTAACATAAGATTGTACCTATTGGCCCTCCCTAGGTGGTTTCTTTTGAACCATAATTGTGTACTTAAGAGGTCTTCATTTATGACATCATGTGAGATGACCCACATTTGACCTTTCAGAAAACCTCAGTTTTTCTCCTTTTCACTTGTACAGTGACTCTGTTTGTGAAAGTTTCCTTAGAAATTATGGTTTTTACTATGAAACTGAGTAGCTGCAGGCCAAATTTTGATGCAAGCAATGTAGGTAAAACTTGAACTCAAGGACGACCGGTACGCGGCACTCACCTAGGTAAAACCAAGCCTCAGTGTATTCATGGACGTTTTATATCAGTG
Source organism: Ptychodera flava (assembly GCF_041260155.1). Classification (NCBI taxonomy): domain Eukaryota; kingdom Metazoa; phylum Hemichordata; class Enteropneusta; family Ptychoderidae; genus Ptychodera; species Ptychodera flava. Next base: position 38,374,549 of record NC_091941.1, on the reverse strand, counting down.
ATGTATTGTAGTATCGAACAGCAACAATGTTTGTTTTACGTACCAGGGAATTTGTAACTTTGTAGAAGGATAGTAAACTGTTTCAATACATTGCAACTTTGTAGGGAGGAGGGTAAACTGTTTCAACATACAACATTTTATTAATTGTTAGCTGTACTTTTCTGTCCAGAAGGCACTGTCTAAAAATCCAATAGCCACTAAAATACGGCCTACTCAGATTGCGTCATGGTGACCCACAATGGTTATTTTATCGGGACAAAACAAAACAAATTGCGTCAAATGTCGCAATGCCGCACGCTGGCTGAAACACTGAACATTGATAATAGTAGATGCATTGACTATACTATGAAATGTTTTTTCTCTTTCTGTGTTTGTTTTGTAATCTTTGTGAAGTATTTTGCAATCCTGTAAATCACACCCTTCTTTTACATGTAAAGCTGTTACTCAGGTTACAAGTAAATAAATATAAATAAAAAGACGAAGCAATATGGATAACATTTTTACCTGTATTGATAGTTTTCTAGTTTCTTTATGACTGTGACTGACTGAGATGGCTTGACTTGTCTGGTTTGCTCAGATGATGCCTTACACAAAGTACTTGCAGATTCCATTTTTGATGGAAGATGTTTTGTCAGCCCATCTATCATTCTGGGATTCATGGCATGCACAGGATTTGATTTTGATGGAGTTTTTTCAGATGGAGCTGTGATTGACTTCTCAACGATCTTCAGTCCAGAAGACGTGGACACAGATGTAGTTTTGCCACTTGTACCGCTCGATTCAGAGATGTTTCTGTCCAGTGGCACCTTAATTGTCAAAGGCTTGGCTGCCTGTGATAATCCCTTATAACCAACACTACCTGACTTCAAGGGTACAAACAGCCGCAACGTTGCTGTTTTGTCTTCACTGAATGACACAGACACTGGAATATGTTGAACCACACCTGAACTTGGGTTAACAGGTGGCAATGATGTAGTGGGCTGACCTACATGACTACCAATTGAAGGTGAAAAGTTAGCTTTGACAGCTTGATGACTCACTGGAATAGAAGTGGTAAAAGTTACAGGTTTTGAACTTGACTTCTCGACCTTAATCTTGGAATGGCTGATTATTCTAACATCTTGTTTGTTTGTACTGTCACCATCAGAAGTGAAGAACTGTGAAACATCACCGCCAGCGGGGTCAGGTACAGCTTTTTTCCTCACCTCTTCAGCAAGAACGTTGAGAGCTTTCAAAAGTGTATCAGATGGTGGCATCTTTGTAACACAAGATTCAGATTTGACTGCAGGAGACTGACTTGTTGTTAACTTGGTTGCTATGCTAGTATGAGAGGAACTGATCTCCTTTGGCGGTAGAATGCAGGTTTTTTCAGAGCTGCTGTCGGACTGACTGGCAGTGTGAATAGGAAGCGTCGTTGCCGAAGCTGCAGCTGGTTTAGAAGTGCTGCCACTTCCACTGACATCTTGCCGTGGCTTTGAGAGAAGTGAAATGTACTTAGTCACAACTTTTGGAGAGCTGTTTTCTACTGAATCACTTTGAGAGCTTCCACTCTGTCCATGATCCTTTTGGCTTTCATCCTTCTTTGCGTATTCTACTGACACTTTCACTTGACCTTTCAGTAGCTGCAGGTGTTCTCTGATGTGAGCTCTACAACTCTTCTCTTCTCTAAACTCTTTCTGACATCCATCAACAGAACATCCATACATAAACTTTATTTGATTGTGAATGGCTACCATATGACTTGATCTGGTTACAAAAAAAATATCGATTCTGAGCTCTCAACTGTGCTTTTTTAAAATTTCAATTTTCTAAATATTTTTGTGCCAGATGTTTGAACCAACATCATACTGTTTTTGCAGACCAGACTTGGTCATGCAGCCTTTAACCTTCCAAAGGTCAAGCAATGTGTCCTATGACCTTGTTCTGTAACTGCCAACTTGGTATCAAGCCTATCAAGATTATCATTTTTATTGAATAGCACATAGTAGGTGCTAATGGCTCGTGTAGTAGATCCTACACTCAACAAAAATCTGCATATCTTGTTTAATATTCTTTTTGTTTAATATGCTCAGTTTGTGTATGTTTGAGGTGTATAAAAAATATTGTGTGCTTCCGTTAACAAGTCCTCAGGAAATATGGTAGGGAAATCTTTTTATTTTTTATTTTCATTTCAGTTTGACCAGTCAAAAAGCAGTAAAATTTGGCAAAATCTTATGTGATGTTTGAAAAATTAGAAAACAATTTTTGGGTCAGAGAATTTTAAAGTTGGGCAGGTCTGGCTATCAGAAACACACATATTTTTTTATTTGGCATGGTAGATCCAAGCATCTTTACCATCTAACAGTAGCCTACTCAGAAAAATCAAAATGAAAACACCGTATGGTACATCTCATGACAGAGAAACAGAATTACATTCTTCATATTGCGTATTCCCTCTGTGCTTTAGTTGAATGAAAACAAACAAAAGTAAATGATTAAGAAAGCGAAAAAGATTTGATGGAAAAGAGCATGTCTAAGCATTGACAAGAGCTATATACACACAATCTTAAAAAAACTGCTTGTATCTTAGGAACGAATTACATGTATACTCACAAATGATCAGAACGCTTGAAGCTTTTATCACAGAGTTGACAAGGAAAAGGTCGAAGGTCGCTGTGAATGACAGAATGTTTCTTCAGTCCAGATGGAGTGATGAATATTTTCTGACAGACATGGCAATCATATCCTGTAGCCCTTTTCTGGACAAATCCTCCCTGTGAGGTTATGGGTTTTTCTACACCCACTACAATACATGAGGATGTCGCTGTAGTGGCGATAATGTTTTTAGCAGTACTTTTGTCATTGGAAACAACTGGAAGAAAAGGACACAAAGTAAGACAAACTGCATGTAGTAGTAATTGTTTATCATTGTGACTTGCAACTCTATGAGTTGCCTAGCCCAATTGGCTTATAAGTCACCATTCAATTGACTTTTATACAGTACAAACAGTTGAAGGTGTCAAAGTATAAAACATATGAGTGAGTGAGCACAAGATGAAAGTAAGGGCATGTACAAAACTTTTCATTTATAAAATGCATGCTGTAAATCGTTCTTCAATGTCATTTTCTTAAAGTAAGGTAAAAATTCTCAATCAAAAGACTTGCAATGATAGGATTATGGCTCTGAAAAAGATGTATACAGGTGTGGCTAACTGATAAATTTTGTCACTTTTACAAAATCATCACAAAACATATTTTGAATGCTGATATACTGATTTTATATATTTTTGACCTTGACCTAAAATTTGGAGGGGAAGAAGGGCTGTTGGTCACTGCCCTCCCACTGGTATTGGTCTGCCTGCTCCCAACTCAACACAACAGTTCATTAAGCTCCCTAAGCTGCCTTCTCTCCACCAATGAAATCCCCGCCCACTTTATTTACTGGATTACATATATTATTCCTTGACATATCAGCCTTATTACGAACATTCATTAATTATGCAAATCAGCAGTTCATTGACATGATACTTCTTAAAGTCTTCACATGGTATTATATTAACATGAAGACGAGCTTAATTAAATCGACCCATACCAATAGGAAGTTTCCGGACAAGGCTTGCAGCGATAGTCATGAAGAAATGTTTAAATGTTTTGACCACTTGTGATTATGAAAATTAATCGAGTCACTATCATGAAGCCCAATGGAACCTGTAGATACTTTTGACGTACATGATGATGAGGAACCCAGGTCTTTCAATGTTCTCCACACTTTGTTTGTTTTTAACCTCTCTCTGTTGGAACTTTTTTCCCCCTTTAAGGGGAAATGCCATTACTAGATCAATTTTGCCGACAATACACCCCCATCATCCATTCCCCCAAGAAATCAAATGGTTCTCCCCTATTGTGACCGTATAACTGGACAAGAATACCTTAGCGCCCCCCCCCCCCCCCCTGATATTTACCAGTTTGCAATATTGTTGGTTTGTTTGATACTTCTTCTTGTGGTACAGCATCCGTTCTTTGTGCTGAGGCTTTCTGGGTGTCCGACGTATTCAGCATATTGCACTGCACCGTGATTTGTTTAGATGTACAGTAATAGCATTGCCACGGGTGCGGGCAGTCTCTCGATCTCACGTCCTGAAAATGAGCACAAAAGTAAGCTTTTAAAATCCCGTCACGTTTACAATTTGCCCCAACGGTTCATCCCCGAAATTGGAGGGCAGATTGATAGATTTCCCGACAGTGTTTACCCTTCCACAGCCTAGCAACATTATATTTTGCGATGCACATGGATTAGTTGAAACTGCAGTGTACGATTCTGTGATTTTGTAACTGTTTAACGTCTTGTGAAAAAGAAATACTGCCGCCACCACTGATAGATAGTCAAAATTTCAACTTGACGAATTACCTTCCGAGATCGTTGGACATGATTTTCATTCTTGACCGCGCACTGCAGCTACATGAACGGGACACTCCGCCTCCGGACGGGAACATCGTTCTTCTCTGGCCGTTGATTATGGATGGAACGAACGCGTTGAAGATCTCGAGATTGCACCATCTAACGGTTGAGGTCAAAGGTTGAAGAAGTTTCCCTTTTTTGGCGTTCGTCGTGAGTACGCGCGCGCGCTCTCTCTGTTCGCGTTGTGAATCAGAATGAACTGATGACCTATGATCCCCGGGTAAGATGACCAAACTATGACATGATTCAACAATTGATTTATCAAATCGCACATTTCATAGACACCAACTAAAGCTGGGAGTAGCAACTTAACTCTGCAGCCCACATTGAACAGGTCATCACGGGGCAGGGTAGGACCCGAGCACAGTTGCGAGTGGAGTGATACGTACCGGCCGCCGCGTGCTATGCCAATTATTCTATGCATAGTACGCGGCGGCCGGTACGTATCACTCCACTCGCAACTGTGGACCCGAGGGTAGGACGGAGGTCCCAAACACCTCACACGTAGGTTGCTGAGGTTCAAGCTGGTAGCTTTACCGTCTGGAGAAGTGATACAGTTTTACTTTATTTGGAATGTCACAAAAAACACAACAACTCCACCGCGATACGCTTTTAACTTTTTTCAGTACTTCAATGACAACACTTCAGGGACAAAGTTCAGTGAGAGACTATATCAACAACGTTAAGTGAGCATTATTTTGCATTTGGCAAAGAAAAAAGTGATCTTGCCATTTTATTTTGAAATGTAGTATGCATTATGCGAATGGCTCCTCTTTGGTAGTTTTTGCTGAAGTTCAAAATATATGACAATATTTTTGGCGCTTTCTTCAGATCTAATGCTCGCCTTTGGAATTTGTTAACACTGCTCGGTCCGTAGTTTTATACATTTAGGCCCTAATAAAGTTTAAGCTAACCAGCGATATTTTCGGAGGTTCGAAGTCTTTTTTGATGGTTGCAACCACTTTGAGCCTATAAACTAAGTTTAATTTGTGGAGCTTACTAGAATTTTATTTTTGTTGGTTTCAAGATCATGTCTTATATCATGTCCGATATTCTCTGCTACTGTATAATAACTGGTGAGGGAGGAATTTACGAGTAAAAGTCTACGAATATTGTAGGCGCTGCTGCGGTTGGACATTTCCACTTGTAAAGTACCTTTACTAGTAACTGAATGATGACTCTTTGGTTTTTTCTTCAAGTTCTCCTCTGGAAAAGTAAGTTTTCTTGACATAGCCTGGCGAGCACATCCGAAGGACGCGCTTGACCTCGTGAACGTCTTGTTTGACCCACTGTAAGCTGCGAACATGTTGAAACCTTTTTGCCTTATTTGCGTTTTTAATTTAAAAGTCTTTTTTCCGTAAGTTGTGTTCTGAATTTGAAAGATTAACATGTCGTGCACACTCCCGACGTTCCTGTATCTTTACACTTGGCCGTCTGTCAAGCATTCAGATTGGTCTGGTGAATTTGTCGCTCGATATGGTATCAAAAGTTGGTCATCCTTTCAAATTAATCTTTCAGCTATCTAACAGCTACAGCAGAGAAAACGTGGGGAAAATTGTAAAACCGCCACATGGCAAAACTTGAATCATTAACATTTTCTTCAACTAGTCCACAAAAAACTGTTTCGATTGCAGTTAGAAGAACTTCAATTCTCGCCGGTTTGCACCAAATAAGGCATAGGCGTAGTGATTGTCAATTATTTTCTATATCATTATGACACATGTGAAAGAAGCAGGTAGTGTTCAATGTCACAAAAATATAATTTTACGATTAAAAACTCAATCAGCGGAAGGAACATGATCGCAAGACGTAGTCCTATATGTGTTTATCGGGTCTAGAGAAATTGGATGTGCTTTGCTACGTGGTGAGATCACAGCCAAAACACAATTGTTCGTTTATTTATTTGTTTAAAATCCCGCTATTTATTTCATTATTATTTTTTTGAAATTACCGGTTTGAACAATTTTGCATTTCATTTTTCATCACGATTATTGCACTGTTGTTTCCGAAAATTGTGTACAACCTTTGGTTATTAACGTTTTATATCTCATTATTTTTCATTAAGATAGATGTGCACCTGGATGACAGATATTCAACTTTTACAAATATATAACTTTTACAAGTCTCTCTTGTCTATCATTTGTTGGGGGCTCATTTTAAAGCTCTTGATGTAAGAAAAATTTTCATCGTATTAGTTTTTCGAAAAATCGAAAAATTTTATTTTCCGTCACTGGCTGGCTATACGGTCGGCTGCGTTCACCTTACGATCTACGAAACAGCTTACCACTATCGTGACAGTCTGCTGAAGTTTAGTTCTTTAGTTTATTGTTTTGATATTAATATGCCCATAGACTTAGAGTAAGTCTACCTAATCTGAAACATTTGTTATCATAACAAAAGAGTGCTCATGTCATGGTTTTCACAGGAAATTTACAAAGTATATGTTATAAGGCCATGGGTGCGTTGCATTTCTTTTGATGCTGATTTAACAAAAGTAGGGGGGGGCTACTGGTAATAGTGACACAAACTGGTGTTTAAATACTGTCAGCGCAAAGTAGAGTATTGTGTGCGAAGGTGGCAATATTTCTTAGCGCAGAGGTTTAGTTTTCAATAATAGCTTCTACATGTAGCCTATGTTTAGCAACAAGTCTCTAATCCCTGCTACTGTGAAGGAAAAATCCCAATCGTTTTTTATGATTTGGAGAGAAATGCGAGGAAAAGGGATGGTTATTCTCACTACAAGCAAAGAGTGCACTGCTAGCTGCACAGCAATCCAGTCTACACTTAGTGACATTCTGCGCAGAGGTCTACATTTTACAACCTACCAGAGCTGGTAATACGGCTGATGACTTACGTTGAAATGCATGGAAATTGATAAAATAAAGTCTGTGATGTAGTTGTTAAGCGCAGTGCATGTCAGAAACCGATCCGTGTCATTATTTAACACTGTGCATGGGAAACGATGTACAACTGCAAGACAAGCAATCCTTGTAATTGCATATAAATCCATATAAAACGGTAAAAACAGCAACAATAATGCCCCTAACAAGGTTTTTTAAAGATTTTAAGAGCTGTTAAGTTCCCTTACACCACTGAAGGTATTATGAAGTAGTTTGGTCAATGATTATAGCCAATTGGTATGCACTACAATGCTTAATCAATGGAATTTGCCGAGTAACGAATGACCTTGCATTTGACCTTGAAAAAGTGGAGAGAAAAATGCCAACAATGTTTTTTTGGACTCTCCAGGTATTAAGGAACAAAGCGATATATGTTGACAAGAGTCTTCACGAAATGCACACGGAAGCCAAAATCACGACAAGTGACCCCCGACTACAAACGTAGTATTGTGTTAGTGCAGTATGACACGAGTTTTCTTTTTGTCACTGTCACACATTCTGTTTCAAACTAACGCTTTAAGAGAAACGCTACGGTTTGTCTTTTTGACCAGCTGCTCGCCCTCGCTCTTCCCCCAACCATGGAGCTCCGTTTCTAGCTCCATGCCCCAACAATGATTTAAATCCTGTACTCTACAATTTTCTGTGAATTTAGGGGTAAAAAGTCTTCATTTTTTGCCAATCACTGATGTAGAAAATACACATTTTCACCAAAATGATGGGTCAAAGGTCATGATGTGTGGGCTGAGTTTATGTGGGGTCCCAAGCCTTTTCAAGTAAAAAGATGGGGAAAGACCTGCAATGAATCAATCATTCCTTTGTAATTGTCAAAATTCTACATGAAGAAAGAAGATGGTCAAAATCACCGTACAATGCACCCTTTATACGGCAGTTCTCCCACAATGGGTTTACCCTGAGATACAGTTGCGGGTGGGGGGGGCGCTCTGTGTATTTCACTCCGAGGGCAGGGTGGCTGTTACAGCAGCACCAGCATGCCACTATATCATACAGTTTAGCCCCTACTGTGTCTATAGACAGAGTGCCTGAGCATATCCCTTCTCCGTCTATAGACAGACCCCTCTCAGTATGTGACAATAATGATCATCAACACCACACCTGCTCATGCATAGTAAAATGAGGTTCAGTTGAATCCTTTGATGATTTTTCACTATTTCTGTAAATATCAGCCATCTTTCTTGTTTTAGTCCCTGTTGGTATGCCTTTGATTGAAATTTTAGGAAGAAGAACAAGAAACTGAAGTTGGTACATAGGTCAAAATTCATAAAAAATAATCAAAAGTTACAGTGTTTGTGCCTTTAAGTGTTCAAACGTAAACAATTATATCTTGGTGTGCATTTCTTGACACAAAAAATAACAGAATTTAATTTTACAACAAAAATGGAATGGCTGAAAGGATTTTTTTCTTTTCTTGAAAAAGACAGTGGCCAGCTACTGGCTATAGGCACCCAAATACGACAGTCCTGCCGCGCAGAGCTACTCTTCGCGAAGAAATCAAACTTACGAAAATGTATTCAACCAATAACATCTGGTTGAGATAAACAGGCATAGGAACCAGGGCAGGGAGCAGTTATCTTCACAATGCTGCAGTTCGGCGATAGGGGTGGCAAAGACATACATTTGCGCCCCCAACTTGAACAACTACATCTAGCTAGCCCTTCTAATGATCAACTTTGAAATGATGCACTTACGTTGGCCGCTCGAATGTATGCAAGTCAAACATATAGCGGCGTACGTTTTGTCGAAGTGAGAGAAGAGAGGAACTTGGGACACAAAATAGCCTCGATACACACATCGCCGAGTTCGGAGATATAAATAATAAAATTCAACGAACATTGTGATGTTGTTGTTTCAACGTAATGTAGATGTCATAAGGAACACAACAAAGATAATATCATTATTTGACAACTCTCTCCCAACGTAACACTCTCTTCCAGAGGATCATCACTGCTACAGTTTTGAATTGTAGATGTGACTTTATTAGCATCTTCCTAAACGTCATTGTCTTGCTACTAAGGCCAAAGTAAGTAAATTCTTTGTTTTGCGTCCACTCAAAATCCTAAAAGGTACGCGGGTAAGCGGCTAAAAACACACACACAGAAAATTTAACACAAAATTTGTTTGCCTTTATTGGACAATTTTTCTCAAACCACATGAATACTCCTGTCATAGTGTGACACACTGTGTGATCACTGTATGCATTTTCATAACAAATGGATCAAAATAAACAGCCATTCTTTGACGTTTGCTTTTCTCTTATTAGTTTTAGATTTCTTTCTTGCGCACTCAAAGTGTCCACATGTCAATACCATTGCACAGTAACTTGACAGCCTCATCAAATTACTTAAATCTGGACAGTTTGAGGAATGGGTACACTATAACAGTATACAGTAGCGATCTTTTGTCCTCAAGTTCTTGTACGTTTTTCAAGTTTCCTGTAATGTCTGTGCTCTGATGTAATGTCATAGTTTTGCTGAAAGGTGTCTGTTTTGAAAGAAAACAGCAAACAAAAATGTTAACTTGTAGCCTCTGCATTCAATTTTAGAAAGATGGGGCATCAGAGAAGAAGAAATTGGTTATATAAATGACAAAAGTATTCCCTGTAGGTTCCTCGGGACCATCCGTAAAACCAGCACCTTTCCTTTCCATCAAATAAAAGAAAACATTTCGCAATTGTCAGTCTCCACACACAGACTCATCAGACCCAAATTTAGGTGGAAGCTTCACATCTATATTCCTTGCACTTTCAAAGTACCACACCTCAGATTGATTGAAAAGATGAAGTATCATGGCATAAATGGAAATATTCTACAGTGGGTCAAAGTATGATTGACAAATACAGAACAGCGAGTAGTCATAAATGGAGCATCATCTGAATGGAGAATACGTCACAAGTGGTGTCCCAAAGGGTTCAGTTCTTGGACCAGTACTCTTTCTAATCTACATCAATCATACTGGCGGTGAAATTAGTTCTGAACTCAAAAATTTACTGACAATACAAAGACATATCATCCCTTGCGAAATTGTAGTGATCCTTAAATTCTACAAGCTGATTTGGACAAGCTACAAAAAATGAGTGAACACTGGCGGACGCATATTGGCTACAACAACCCCTTCAATAAATACTCAATGAACAATATTTCACTGGGACGTACAACTGAAGAAAATGACTTGGGCGATCTACTTCGTTCTACCTTAAAACCTTCAAGCAAATGTGATAAGTTTGCAAAAAAGCAAACAGAATGTTGATCTCATCAAACGATCATTGTCGATCAAATCAAAAAAATGTCATTCTTCGTCTTTACAAGCAACTTGAGAGCCCACAGCTTGAACATGCAGTACAAGCTTGGTCACCATGGCTACAAAAGGACATAAAAATCTTAGCACGGCAACTAATACCTAAACTCCAACACTACAATTATCAAAATAGACTTAAAAAGCTTATTTTAATAACACTTGAACACAAAAAGAATTCCCGGCGACACGATTCAACTCTAGAATTAGTTTTCAAAGGCCATGACCACTGTAACCTTTCACTTGAGTTAGCAGCCGACTCGAGAACTTGAGGACACTGTCCCAAACTTCGTAAACTAACCGTTCGACTTAACACAAAACAGACACAAGAAAGTACTTTTTTCAGCAAGAGTTGTGGACATCTGGAATAAATAACCAGCCGATGTCATTAATGCAGAAAGTGTGACCTTCTTCAAGAGCAGCTACGACCGCCTACTACAAGTTTCTGAAGTTTGAACTTTCACAAAGGGATTCTAATATACTTTCCCATACCCAAACTGAACAAAAAAGTACGTAAAGGCCTTTCGTTTACACGATTGATCACTGGTTTATTTTTTGTTTCAAGTTAAAATGGACAAATTAACCAAATTTTTGGCAAACCTAAAAGACCAATTACCAGGGATAGGCTCAACACTTTCCGATTTTTCGGTCTGCCATACTCTCTAAGTCGTGGTACCCAAGTCCAATCGCGTTAATCGGCCGACTGAATCTCTCTCTGTTCAAGTCCCGATTGCTCACAGTGACCATGCCTTCAAGTTGCCGTGCAAAGGTTTCTGTTTTTTAACTTCGATTTTTCCCTGCTTTCATCCATTTTTTATCGTGACGACAAAGCCACAACAGGCAAAGCAACAACAAACAGGGAGAACGTGAGGCCCCGGCGCGCGTGAGGCTGAGAGTATCGACATGGGTAAATGTGTAGAGAGTACTGTTTTACGTCACCGCATGGTCCATTAGTGAAATCTGACTGCCGTAAAGGAGTTTTTCATCGCAAAGTTAAAAGCCACAACTTGTTTTTGCGACAAAATAGCGCCACCAACGGCGAAATTTAGAAAGGGAAGTTTGTGTTTTTTTTCCGAAAAATCTCCAAAAACCTAGGCGCGCGCGGACGCAAAACAAAGAATTTACTTACTTTTGCTTGCTACTAAACAAGAAATGGCACAGTCAAAAGTGGGTTTAAGTATTGTAACATTTAGGGCTGGTGGAGGGCAAGGTATCGTGGTGTACCGTTCAGGACACCTGGGTCACGGTTACAGTCATGAACGATACGGGTTCGAGGTCTGGCAGAGACACAGTAAAAGATGCAAAGGACGGCAAACCCAAGACTCGCACATCGGGCAAAGGATAACCATGAAATGTCTGTGTCATCGTAAAAATGCGCCGGAAAAACAAAAGGCTTCATATTTTTTCTTCAGGGATGACCATCTCCCGATGAGCTCTAATTACAGTTAAAACAAAACGTTAATGAACAATTTTGTTCCATTTTGTTTTGTATGTGATATTTTATGTCATTACTTTGAACAGGGCCTAAAGACCTTGCAACGTGTAGATGATAACAAAAACACGATAAATAACAGACCTTGGAAATAAGAAATACATGTAGAAAACAAACTGGCGACGATGGACACGTACGTCCAATACGGAAGTTAGGCCAATTTAAAAATAAATCAAAAGTGTGTTTCCTTCTAACATGTCTTTCAGAAATAAGGTAGATAGGCCAGGAAACTATTTTTCCCCATTTTTTACACAAAAAATGAGGAAAAAATGAGAATTTTTCCAAACCATACGTGTTTTTGAGTTTATTCTCCAAATTGGGGGGATAAATGCTTGCAAGCAAGGAAAAAAGTGTCGGGATGAACTAAAGTAGGTCGGGTTAATTACCGGGAAAACACAGTTTTTTCTAAGCCTTAAGCGAAAACGGAAATGTGTTCTCAGCCTCGGGGATGCTATATTCAATCAAAAACGCCATGTTTTGTATTAAAGGTGTTTTGTGGGGTCCATAAGAAAGTTATATGCATTCATCATGTGCACCTGGTCTTGTCGTGGAAAGGAAATAGCACGCACACTTTGTCTTACATCTTGTGTATTTCTGTCACGAGGGATCTTATGAGTATACCTTGGAGTAATTTGCTATGAAAGAACGACAGCTGTGGTAACTGTGGCAAAATTGGAACAGGTGACAGTATACCTTTAATATCATGAAAATGCAGTGGTGTTACCCATACACCACTGCGGTCGTCGCGATTTCCATGATGGCGGTTAATACAGATATTCCCAATAGGACAACTGTAACCTCCATAAATGTAATAATCTCCACAAATGTAATATCAACCACAATTGTAAAAAAATCAACCACAAATGTAATAAAACTGTCAACCATTAATGTAACAACCCGCAACAACAAATGTAATAAACAAATTAACCATAAATGTAATAAAACTCAACCATATATGTAATAAACTTGAACTTGCATATGTGATCATTTGTGTAATCAATGCCCTGAATAAATAATAACTTTAATAAGACTAGTGTAATGTTATTGCATACTTTCCTGAAACTAGGTTTCCTTTCCGAAACGCAGAATAGAATACTTTGGGAACACTATCAGAAAACGGCGGGGTACTGATCAAACCGTTAGATAATGGAAGTGGAACAGTAGTTCTAGACACTGATAATTACATAATAAGGAAGCGTCAAAATAACTCGTCAACCAGTGATACCACAAAGTTTATGACAGATGACTCAGAACAAAAAACAGAGAAATATACGACCTTGTAACAGAAACTTACGACACAAAACATGTTGCGAGAACATATATCTGTATTTCAATCAAGTAAAAACAATACGATCACTACCTTGAACACAGTAGAACAAAATTAGACATCCTAACATCCAAAGTGAAGGAACAAACTTCAAGTTGGACAACATAGGAATACAGACAATCTGTCGATTATTCCAGACAATTTATCAACTGAAGACGAATTTGAGGCGACTGATTAAGAAAGTACGGCAAAAATTCGAAAAAACGGCGTTAAAGAATCCTGTAACCTCCACAAATGTAATAATCTCCACAAATGTAATATCAACCACAATTGTAATAAAATACACCCATAAATGTAATATCGCCCATAAATGTAACAAAAATCAACCATAAATGTAATAAAAACACCAACCACAAATGTAATAATTGGTAACCATAAGTGTAATAAAATAATCACCCATAAATGTAATACTTGTCAACCATAAATGTAATAAATCTATTTTGTCGTTGCAATTGAGGAATTAGCCCTTAAATATTGATCTATGTAATAAGGAAAGCAACTCCACACATTATTCATTTCTTAATTGTTTGCGTTTAGTGTGTTTTGCATATTTGAAAGTGTATTTTATGTTTCCCTGTTTTGTGTACAGAACTGACTGGCCATGGCTAGACACAACTGTAATCAGAGTGTCAGTGCAGTCTCTACTCCAGAGTGGGGAAGACTGTTGTGATGATTTTTGGGACTACATTGTTTTGTGCCCATGTATACCATTCATATGTATGAGTAAACAGTGATCCTTTCACTGGCGTATGGATATGTAAGTCAGGTAAGTGCTTTTGGGAGTTATGGCGTTATGCAATAAAGGTGTTAGGGACCGTCTCAGATTGTCGCAGAAGTTCAAAAAGCGAAATTTATTCGTTTAAGGGGGGAGGGGGTTTGACCTCCATTCAATTAGTGAACTTCACTTTCGCACTTTTATTTTGTGATCACAAGTTTTCGTGTGTTTATTTTAAATTAAAGAAAAACTGCACACTCGTGCCAACAAATGTGTCACTGTTTCCATCTCGTTTGTACCCCAAACACAATTTACCGATAGGAACATTGTATCCTAAACATTTCATTCATCAAATTATACAAAGACAAAAAGTATCATTTTTTTTAAATGTGCTATTTATAAGCGTCTGCTCTAACCACTAGATGTCTTTATTCTCAATTGTTATGCACCTGGTCATAGTCGTTTTGAATATGATTGAACATGCCTGGGCCTCCTTGTCAAAGTTTCTCGCTTATCTATCGCCCCTACCAAGTACCACTTGCGTGTTCACAAAGACAAAGAACAGCACAAGAGATGCAAAAAGGGAAAGTAAAATAAAATGAAATTTTTATGCGGTAAAATGCCCTGTTAGTACTCAATCTGATAGATTACTTTAATTGTAATGTGGCGAGGGATATACGTCTTTAGTAGCTATAGCAAAATGCAACATGCAAATGCAACTCTCAGGCAGACATGAACATTTCGCACTTTTGAAGTTTCGTTTAGGGAGAGGGGGGAGGGGGTTTTGATCTTAACGAAAAAATTTCGTTTCTTGAACTTCTGCGACAATCTGAGACGGTCCCTTAGTGTTCAGTTGTAAAGAACAAGACCTCGTCGTGATTGAGTTTGAGTATCGGTGGATGCGAGATCATGACAATTGGTGGCAGCTAATGGGATTGACGAGGTAGGCGAGTGCCAACGTCATTCTGAAAACGGACCCGAAGGAATTCAACTCTGAAGTAAGAGGCAAGTTTGCCGTGCACCTGTTGCAGATACAGTGCAATGATTTGAGCGCGGGAAAGTCACAGAGCCAGTTGAGTCGACGGACTGACTTGTGGTTGTTACTGTAAGTAAACTGTTGTGACTGAGAACCGAGTTCAGGCAACTTGTGAATATTCCTGTGTCTATAAACTGTGAACTGAGGTCGGAACTAACACAAATTGATAACTGTTCAAGACTGTCATAGACGGTACAGTTAAGAGAACTTTGCATGTGTAGTAATAGAGAGAGTCTGTCTGCAAGTTGAGCAACACAGAGAACTCTAGTACAACTACAGTTTAAACGCCAATTAAGAACTCGTCTGGTGATGAAGTAAGTCATCAAGATAGACAGGGAAAAGCCAAAACAAAATAAACATTGAGACACTTGTACGTCGTAAAAGTTTGCAAGTGTAAAGTGAAACTCCGAAGCGACCTTCACTCGAACGTCTACAGTGAGGGGCCCATTCAAGGTTGTGTGAGTACCAGCCTAGGATTACCTCGTATACGTTAGTGTGTGTAGTGGTGGAAATACCCGCATGGTGTGCCTCCCGCATATGAACCAAGCCAGTGGAGTTCTAACGAGTGGTGCATTTTGAAGTGAAGTTGAAGCTATTGGCATAGCTTTGCTACGGAGAAGACTGAAGGAAACCTTACAGTGAAATTGACTGTGTTTACGGTGCATTGTGAACATAGATGTGTGGTATGGGACTTGATAAATTAACCACAGAGTAAAACAAATAACATTACGGTTATTGTGTTTTCAGTATTTGCATGTCAGCTGTATGTATCAAGGTGGTTTGCAAGTCAAATATCAGAAAACCTGAATATAAATTAATAGTATTACGGCTGTTTTCAGAGACACTGAACAGTTACTTGGTTGCATAGCAACAAGTGTACTACTATTGAACTGCAAGTATATTGTAACACATTGTGTGTATAATTGCAAGTGAATAGACCTTATTCTTAAATGGCGGACGAGATCTCGTTTAGCCCGAGAAAGGGCGTGAGTTGTGCTTTGGGGGGCAACTTTACTTCCGGTTCGTGACTAGCATGGTTTACAAGTCATGCATGGCGTACGACAGTGATGAGCAGAACACAGCCGATCTTCCTAAAATTATGCTCGGAAACAGGACGGGTACATTAGTCAAAGCCGGATTTTGCATGGCAGCTAAGGAAACCGGCTTTTCTTTCTCAGAAAGCATGCAATGTACTGCATACTGCCTATGCTCGCTTTGTTCTGAGATTTTCGCCCTCTCGGCCATAAAAACGTCATTGAGCTGCCAAAAATATGATAGTTCAGTCGCGTGAATCTGTTTATATATTGATACATTATTTTATCAATCCAAAAACTCAACTACCTAACGCATCAAACAAGGGTCATGTCAGGTTCAGGCTTAGGACGTTCTCCAAAAGACATAATCGATTAGTGTCCCGAAATGATTTTCACCAGGTTTTAGAACAATAAATAACTGGTCATCAGTAAGTCTTCGCATACCAAATCGACAAGTAACTTCGTGGGATCACATCCTTTACTGTAAAGTTGTTTTTATATAAAAACAAATTTTCGAGATATGTACTCCGACCTACAAAATACTGAAACGGTGCCGGGAAGGCGTCTGAGCTGAAAGCATTTCTAAAGGATCGCAATATATATCTCTCTACAGTTCGATCCTATCGACTGTTCCATGCAGGCTACGTACAAAATATAGAAGGTAACAATCAAACTAGATTTTGAATGTAATAAAGGGAAAGCGGCTCCACGCATCGCCTACACTATTTTTACGTTCTCTGTTTTAATGTTTGATCATAGACTTTTTTAAGGTCATGGTTTGATTTTGTGTGTGTTCGGCCATAGACCTTAAAGTCTATGGTTCGGCTATTGGTGTAGATATAAGCCATGGCGAGATGTAGCCGTAATCGGGCTGTCGAATGACAGTGTGATCATTTGACGCTACGTTTCGAAACCAAATATTTCTGTCCTACATAACAATCTATATATCGGGTATAATATTGATACTAGACAGCACAGGAAAGACTTGCTTTGTGTCGTGGCACGCCAGATTTGCGAAATTGCCGATATTTTACCTCAGGCTGGGACTCTAATAAGCTTAATCAATACTAGACAATTCCAAAATGACTTTGCCTTGCGTCTAGACACACCCGATCTGTGAAATCACAGATATTTACTTCATCTTTATCGGCAATTGGGACTCTAATATCGATACTAGAATGACTTGCCTTGTGTCTCCGGCACGTCTGGTCTATGTAAAATTGCCGATAAATATTCGGAACTCTAATATCGATACTAGTTGATTCTAGACTGTCATATCGCGGGTAAATATCAAATAATATATATGAGATTTTACCATCTCACAGATCTTGACAAGCCCGACTTCCTCAATCCGACTATTACTTCGATACTAGACGATACTATACTTGTCAAATTGCGGGTAAATATTCGATGTATATCTGGGATTTAACTACATTGCAGATCTAGCCCAGCGGTCTGGCCGAGCCCGATTTCCGTAGTCCGACTATACGATACTAGACTTGTCTAAAACTGTGGGTAAATATGTACATATCGCGGGTAAATATAAAATAATATATATGAGATTTTACCATCTCACAGATCTTGACAAGCCTGACTTCCTCAATCCGACTATTACTTCGATACTAGACGATACTATACTTGTCAAATTGCGGGTAAATATTCGATGTATATCTGGGATTTAACTACATTACGTACAGATCTAGCCCAGCGGTCTGGCCGAGCCCGATTTCCGTAGTCCGACTATACGATACTAGACTTGTCTAAAAGTGGTGGTAAATATCCGATATTGGAAATTTCACCAACTCACATAACAATTCTAATTTCGATACTGTGTTGTCTAGTTGCTGTCAGTATACGATATAATATTAAAGGGCAATGTCGCTGTGTCCTTGAAATCCAGTTTACCTCGACACGGTCGATACGCTAAACAAGGACTCTGACCACAACAAGATTTCACGCATGCTTCGTAAATGGGGAGCACATTGAATAGCTTTCTACTCTTTCGACAAAAAATGAGGTAAGGTCTTTCGCCTATAGCTAGATGCAGTAGCGATCAGTCTGTTAAGTTTTTATTTGCGAATTTCATAGTTTGCAAATCTCTTGAAAAAAATAAATTTCGTGTCTTTGAATAATTTTGTAATGTATTAAGCTTAGCAAAACGTTTGGGTAAACTTCTTTCCATATAGCGAAAGTTACTGGCCATTGTCTTTAGGAACAGCAGGACATCCCTCAGGAGTCACTGGTCCGGCATGAAAATAGCTGGTCTCGGGCCATCGGGTTGGCGTGAATTTCGCAAGCTGTGTACTTGTGCATTTATGAGTGTGTCGGTAGTGTTGCGTAATTTGTTTCCGCATTTATGTTTGATATTTCTTGTTGTGAATATTATGTTTTGACTTTGTTGTTAAAGTCCTCTTCATTGTAACATGTCCTCATGATCAGGCCCTTGAAGGTTGATTTTGGATGACATGATTTTCTCTGTAAGAACTTAAATGTATCTGTTGGTTTTGTGTGTGTTCTCGTGTCCAGTATGTTTTTGTTGTTGTAAATGACTAGATCAAGATGTGTTATTTTGTGTGAAGAACTTTCATATGAAAATTTGAAAGTAGGATGCATTTTGTTAATTAGTGTTATGAATTCGTGGAGTTCGTGTTCTGTTCCAATGAAGATCAGGAAAATATCGTCTCTGAATCTACACCATAGTGATATTTTTGTTGTGTGTTGACGTATGATTTTCAGGCATTACAGTCAACTCGCACCTTTTCCAACCCGCCCAGAACCAACTCGCCCGATTCCAACTCACCCGAAAACCAACTCGCCCGAAGCCAACTCGCCCGTTGTTTGAGATGGGGTGTAGTTGTAGATTCCATGTACGCTAACCCGACGGCCCGAGGCCAGCTACTTTCATGCCGGGCCAGACGTGAAAGACGTGAAAGACTGTCCTGCAGTTCCTAAAGACGTGAGCCAGTAACTGCAGTAACTATCCCTATACGTAAAGAAGTCAAACGAAATTTATTCTTTCAAGAGATTTGTAAAACGTAAAATTCGCAAATAAAAACTTGTCCGTGTTGGCACATATTTCAAGCCGGCACCCGTGGTTCTCCATGTTAGCAATATTTGTTGTCAGAAATAAAAGGTACTCAAAACATTGCAAAATAGTATCGGGCGAGTTGGCATCGGGCGAGATGGAATCGGGCGAGTTGGTATCGGGCGAGTTTGAATTGGGTGAGTTGGTTGTGGGCGGGTTGTTTTTCAGAATATTAAAAAGTTTATAATTTGGTTAATGACATATAAGACTAATCTCTTCTTTTAAAATAGCCGTATGCGCTACAGGAACCGTGTCCACCCATGACTTCCATATGCACTGTACGCACGCATGGCTTCCCGGAAGTAAAGTTGCCCCCCAAAGCACAACTCACGCGCTTTCTCGGGCTAAACGAGATCTCGTCCGCCATTTAAGAATAAGGTCTATTACTTCAGTTACAGTGTAATATTCAGTATTTTTTGAGAGAGCTTATTTGTCTGTACTTTCTTATCAGCATTTCAGTGCTGCAATACTAAAGCAGCTGTGTATGTATTTTGGGTATTGTTTACATTTTGTATATTCAAAGAGTGTCCTTTCATTGATACCTGTTGCGGTATATTATCAGTGTTAACTGTTTTACAGTTATTTTGGCTGAGTTTGTGTACTGAGTAAGCTTAAGGGTGTACTGCAGTAAAGCCAAGATGAGTGACACTGAAAGACGTGAAGGTGACCACAGTGCAGCAGAGGCACTTGTACAGTTGGGGACACAAGAGCCAACCCAAGCTCCTAATCAAGACATGTTGACGCTTGAAAGGGAACGGCGTGCACATGATTTGCGGATTAGAGAAATGGAAGAAAAACAGCAGAAGCAGAATCAAGAGTTTCAGAAACAGAATCAAGAGTTTCAGCTTAAACTCCTGCAATTACAGACAGAGTTAGCTAATGCTAAGAAGTCAGAGTACAAGGGACCGAAAGTGCCAAAGTTCGAAGAGGGTGAAGATATTGATGCATACCTCAGAACTTTTGAGAAATTAGCCAAGGTACATGAATGGCCAGAGTCAACATGGGCGACTAGATTGCTGGACTTTTGGTGGGAAAAGCACTTGATGCGTACTCAAAGCTACCCCCTGCAGAGAGTGAAGATTACAAGAAAGTTCGTAAAGCGATCTTGAAACGGTATGAACTTACCGGTGAAGCATATCGTTCAAAGTTTAGAACGATCGAGAAACAGAAAGATGATTCCTATGGTGAATGGAAAACTGTTCTTTCTGGATTTCTAGACAGATGGCTAGAAGCAGTAGATGTCAACAGTTTTGATAAACTGAAGGATCTGATGCTAGTTGAGCAACTGCTAGAGATGTCCCCACCTTATCTGCAAGTATGGTTGAGGGAAAAGAAACCGAAGAATTCTGAAGAATTAGTTGACATGGCTGATCATTATGTGGAGACTCACAAGAAGAGCGAGCGTTCTAATGGACGTCCTCCAGACGTAAAGAAGCAACCCAGTCAAGCAAACGATAAAGCTGACTCAAAGCAAGGTAAACCAAGGAGTATTCTCACATGTTACTCTTGTCACAAACCTGGACACAAAGCCAACAAATGCCCTAACAAGAAAGTCACTGAGGAAAGACAGAAGGCTTACAGATGTCGCGTCCAGCAGTTGGTGCCTAGTGGATGTCGTGATATGGCCAGAAACCGTGGAAACCGACACCGCTATCCTGGTAAGGTGAACAGTCAGCATGCCTGCATACTGAGAGACACAGGTTGTGACCAGACAATTGTCCATTCAGCTCTTGTACCTCCAGATACATATGTAGATGATCAGTATGTGAACATTGAATTCGCTGATGGTAGCAGTAGACTCCTTCCTTTGGCTGTCATTTATATACAGTGTCAGTGCTATGAAGGTCAGATTTTGGCTGCTGTGTTAGACACTTTACCAGAGGATGTACTTCTTGGTAATGACATTGAAGACACTGATGACAGTAGTTGGTGTAAGCCAGCATTCTTCGTCACCCGAAGACAAGCACAGTTGAAGCAGCAACAGCTTCAAGAGGAACTGATCGATATTCACAGAACTGGTGTGCAGCCAAAGCCAGTTCATATAGATGATGTTGTACCACTGAGTAACCGACAGTGTACTGCTGATGATGAGTCAGTTGATATTGCAGTGGAACAGATGAATGATATCTCTGGTGTTGAACATGTTGTGCCTGAGGACAATAGGGAAGCGCACACAACAACTGGAGAGACTGAAGAACCCAGAGAGACTGAGTCAATGACTCGTGACACTGAGTCACTGACGGAGGTCTGTGATGAGCAACAGTTGAGTTCTGATGCTGACAGTGGTGGACCAACCCAAGAAGTGGTTGATGAAGACTTTCCTTGTGAAGAGGAAGTGATTGATGTTTTTGACATAGGGCCCACTAAATTGCGAGAGCTTCAGAAGAGTTGTTCTACTCTTAGCAGACTTCGCAAATTGGCAGTCGCAGCGAGCCAAGTTGCTAGTGAGGATATATGCTTCTATTGGGGAGATGGTTTCCTGTATAGGAAATGGACATCAAAAGTCAAGCCTGGGCGAACATTGAATCAGTTGGTAGTGCCAAGACAGTGTCGTGCAACACTACTTCGCCTTGCTCACGATATACCTCTTGCTGGACATCTTGGGGTAGAGAAGACGAAGACGCGCCTCCTTCAACACTACTACTGGCCAGGAATCTTTCCAGATGTAGCCAAGTATTGTCGTACTTGTGAAGCATGCCAGAAAGCTGCTACAAGAAAAGCTGGTATTAAAGCTAAACTCATTCCGATGCCTGTGTTGGAAGAACCATTTCAGCGTATAGCTATGGACATGATTGGTCCATTACCTGTAACGTCACGTGGTAATCGTTTCGTGTTAACCATATGTGATTACGCTACGCGATATCCTGAAGCCATACCTGTACCTACATTAGAGGCAAAGAGGATAGCTGAGGAGTTGGTTACTGTGTTTAGCCGAGTTGGAATACCAAGGGAGATATTGTCAGACCAGGGTACTAATTTCCTGTCACACTTGATGGAAGATTTGTGTAAACTGTTGCACATCAAGAAGTTGAAGACATCGCCATATCACCCGATGGCTAATGGTCTTGTGGAGAATTTTAACGGAACGTTGAAATCCATGTTGAAGAAGTTTGCAGCAACGAGCCCAGAGAGTTGGGACAGATACATTCCGTACTTGTCGTTCGCATATAGAGAAGTGCCGCAGCAATCTACTGGCTTCTCCCCATTTGAACTTCTCTATGGACGCCAGGTTAGAGGACCGTTGGCAATCATGAGAGAGTCCTGGACCGGAGAATTGCCCAGTGAAGAGAACTTAGCACAGTTTGTTGTTGAGACTCGTGACAGATTAGCGCAGATGACAGATCTGGCTACAGACAACCTGTCCACCGCTCAGAAGAAACAGAAAGTATGGTATGACCGAACTGCGAGAGAAAGAGAGTTCCAGATAGGGGACCAGGTGCTGATTTTGTTGCCATCGTCCACCAACAAATTGCAAGCACAATGGCAGGGACCATACAAAGTAACCAAGAGGATTTCTACAGTTGACTATGAAGTAGAGATAGGAAACAAGAGAAAGAAGAAGAAAGTGTATCATGTGAATATGTTGCGAAAGTGGTTTTCAAGAGAAGGGACTGCCTTTCTTGTGAGGAAAACTGATGAAGACTATGATGAGTCTGTCCCAGTGGAAATGGATATTTGCC
Organism: Ptychodera flava; assembly: GCF_041260155.1. Lineage (NCBI taxonomy): Eukaryota > Metazoa > Hemichordata > Enteropneusta > Ptychoderidae > Ptychodera > Ptychodera flava. The sequence continues at coordinate 38,351,533 of NC_091941.1, read as the reverse complement.
ATGTGATGTCTTCCGAGGAGACATGGAAAGATGTTGAGATATACAGTGGATTAAAAGATGTACAGAGGGCAGAAGCAACAGCGTTGTTAGAAGAGTTCGGTGATTTGTTTACTGACTGTCCTGGACGCACACCACTCATAGAGCATAGTATTACTACAACCACAGAACAACCTGTTCGGCTCAGACCCTACAGACTTCCTGAGTCTTTGAAGGAAACGGTCAAGGTGGAACTGAGTAAGATGCTGAAGGCAGGTATAATACAGAAGTCACACAGTCCGTACGCTGCTCCTATTATTCTTGTCAAGAAAAAGGACCTATCGTGGCGTTTCTGCGTTGACTATCGCGGACTGAACAAAGTGACGGAGTTTGACCCATTTCCCATGCCGCGTACAGATGAGATGATTGAGAAGTTAGGGAAGGCCAACTATATAACCAGTATCGACCTAACTAAGGGGTATTGGCAGATACCTTTGGACAGAGATGCCAGAGCCAAGTCTGCATTCATCACACCATATGGCCAGTATGAATTCCTTGTGATGCCCTTTGGTATGCAAAACGCCCCCGCAACCTTTATGAGGTTGATGCAGATGGTACTTGATGGATGTCAAGAGTTTGCCAGTTCATACTTTGATGATGTTGATACTGCCGATCAAACATGGAATGAGCATATTGAGCACCTCAGACAACTATTTGTTAGAATCAGAGATGCCGAACTGACTATTCGACCAAGCACATGTAAAGTTGGAATTCCAGTAGTTCAGTGATTGGACACATTGTAAAATGTGGCAAAGTGAAACCCTAGCCAGAGAAAATTCAAGTAGTACTGAGTTTTACAATATCATCACGAAAACTGATGTCAGAGCATTTCTAGGCCTAGCTGGATACTACAGGCATTTCATACCCAACTTTTCAAGTATTGCTTGTCCGTTGACAGAGTTAACCAAGAAAGGTGTACCTACACGAGTAAGTTTGACCACAGAGTGTGAAGAGGCTTTTACAGAGCTGAAGAAGTTACTGACTTCGTATCCTGTGTTGAGCAATCCTGACTTCAACAAGCCCTTCATCGTCCAGGTGGATGCAAGTAACAGAGGGATTGGCGCTGTACTTAGCCAAGTTGATGATGACAACGAAGAGCACCCTATTGCTTACTTAAGTCGCAAGCTCGCTCAGAGAGAAATTAACTATTCTACCATAGAGCGGGAATGTTTGAGTATTGTTTGGGCTATACAATCATTGAGACATTACCTGTTTGGTAAGCATTTTATTGTTCAAACCGATCATCATCCATTACGTTGGTTGTTACATATGAAAGATAAGAATCAGAGACTTTTGCGATGGAGTTTGATACTTCAAGAGTACTCATTTGACATTGTTCATCGTAAGGGTACTGCAAACAGTAATGCAGATGGTTTGTCTCGTGCATGGGCGAATTAAAGCCCTAAAAATCATTTGAGCTAAAATGTGATATGCTCCAGACTTTTACCATTGACGACACATTGAGTGTTATTCTTTCCCAGTGCTCTTATGCTTTTTCAGAAACGGGTTTCTGACTTCATAAGGGGGGAGGAATGTGATGATTTTTGGGACTACATTGTTTTGTGCCCATGTATACCATTCATATGTATGAGTAAACAGTGATCCTTATACGGGCGTATGGATATGTAAGTGCTTACCATGTGCTTTTGGGAGTTATGGCGTTATGCAATAAAGGTGTTAGTGTTCAGTTGTAAAGAACAAGACCTCGTCGTGATTGAGTTTGAGTATCGGTGGATGCAAGATCATGACAACTGTATAACACTACGATCCTTTAACGCCGTTTTTTCGAAAATTGCCGTACTTTCTTTCTCAATCTCCTCAAATTCGTCTTCAGTGGATAAATTGTGTGGAATAATCGATAGATTGTCTGTATTCCTATTGTTACGTGCAGAGAAAACTAACAAAAGGGTGAACTCAGCAGTTAATGTTTAAACAAAATTTATTACAAAAATAAAACTAATTGCTAAGTCAGGGATAGAGTACAAGCTTTAAAAGTGTACAGACTACTTATCTCAGCTGGGACGGCAAAGCTCCAGTCTCAGAGTTGTAACAGTCAGTCGGATGAATGAACAGTCCTTTGGCTTGCAGGCTTGAAGCTGCACAAAGTCCACAGTATAAATCCAGCGTTGACAGTGAAGGTCTTGAAAAGTCTTGAGAATGACTACTGCTGGAGTTTAGTAACACACAAGAGACACGATCCCAAAAGTCTGACTGGAAGCTGTGCACGTCCTTCTTATAAAGGCATATAAGAACAATCTAGAACTTTTATTGACATGCTAATTACTGTTCTAAAATTATCTCTCTTACACAACTAATCAACTTTCCAGAACATTCCAAACATGACTAATTGAATTCAAGGTTGTGAGGTCATTAAGGGCAGTGACCTTGAGAATGTTCTAGACTAATTGAACTCAGGTCATGATGATAGTGGGGGAAATGACCTACATAACACACCCCCTCTTCAAAAAAGAAAATTTTTCAAAGAAAAATCTTTCTTTTGGAAATGTTATCTTTTAAAAGATTTAAGTACTCGAATTTTTTTTTCTAAAGTAAAACTTCTTGAAAGTGAACAACAATAAACTCTAAATACGAGAAAGACAGTCTGCAATTAAATTGTCTCTGCCTTTGATATGTCTAATATCAAGATTAAACTCCTGTAACATTAAACTCCATCTTAGCAATCTCTGATTTTTGCCTTTAAATTTCTGTAGAAATACAAGAGGGTTGTGATCAATATAAACCACTATTGGCTGATTTGAAGAAGTAACATAAACTTCAAAATGCTGTAAAGCTAATATCAAAGATAAACACTCTTTTTCAATTGTAGAGTAGTTTCTCTGGAATTTGTTAAATTTGCGTGAAAAATAGCAAACAGGATGATCTATACCATAAATATCCTCTCTTGCAATAAAACAGCACCAGCAGCCGTATCACTAGCATCTACAGCTAATTTGAATGGCAAAGTGAAATCTGGTGCAGACAATACTGGGGCACTTTGCAGTATGGCTTTAAGTGTATCAAATGCCTGTTGGCATTGCTCTGACCAAACAAACTTTACTTTCTTTTTAAGTAAGTTAGTCAAAGGCTCAGTAATTGTGGAGAAATTTGGACAGAATTTTCTGTAGTAACCAGCCATACCGAGAAAGCGCATCAGTTGTCGTTTGCAGTTTGGTATGGGAAAACTTGAAATGGCACTGATTTTAGCATCAACAGGTTTTACCTCACCCTGTCCTACAGTATGTCCGAGGTAAGTTACCCTAGCCCAACCAAACTCAGATTTGGCAAGGTTGACAGTCAACATTGCTTTGCTCAGTCTCTCAAAGAACTTCCGCATGAGCTTGATGTGTTCCTCCCAGGTGTCACTATACAGGACGACATCGTCAACGTAGGCTGCACACCCGTCTAGCCCGGATATGACGTCGTTGATCATCCGTTGGAACGTTGCCGGAGAGTTCTTCATTCCGAATGGCATCACCTTGTACTGGAACAATCCGTCTGGTGTAACAAAGGCGGATATTTCACGAGCACGATCCGTCAGAGGGACTTGCCAAAATCCCTTCAGTAGGTCAAATTTGTCACATACTTGGCTTTTCCCACTCGGTCGATGCAGTCATCAATCCTCGGGATTGGGAAAGTGTCTGTCTTTGTTAAAGTGTTGACCTTCCTAAAGTCCGTGCACATATGATAACTGTGGTCTGATTTGGGAACAAGTATGCACGGCGAACTCCAGTTACTTTTACTGGGTTCAATAAAGTCATTGTCCAGCAGGTATTTGACTTCTTCCTGGAGATATTTCGCTTTTGTTGGATTCAGTCTGTATGGATGTTGTTTTACAGGCTTACTGTCCCCAACATCAACGTCGTGATAGATGATGTTTGTCCTCGTTGGAACATCTTGAAACAGGTGTTTATATTCGTGGAGCAGTTCTTTCACCTGTTGTTGTTGTTCTGGCTGGAGGTGTGCCAACTTTGTAGATTCCAGCTTCTCCAGGATTTCTGAGTTCTGAAGCTTGACCGAGCCCAGCTTTGAGTTTAGAGTATTTTCACTCCAGTCAGTTTCAGTATCACTATCTTCATAATGGCCAGAACTGACTGTACTGACAGGCTTTGTTTTAGTAGGATTATCCCTATCCAAATATGGCTTAAGCATATTTATGTGACATAGCTGTTTTTGTTTTCGCCTGTCAGGTGTTATTATGATGTAATTTAAATCACTCAATTTCTTATCAATTAGATATGGACCAAAGTAACGAGCATGGAGTGGTTTGCCAGGAATTGGAAGTAGAACAAGAACCTTTTGACCTGGTTCAAACTTCCGTTTTGAGGTGCTTTTATCATATTGGTTTTCATTGACTGCTGAGATGACTCAAGATTTTCTCTGGCTAATTCACATGCTTTAGAGAGTTTTGTACGAAAATCTGACACATATTGCAAAATATTCAGACAATCATCATCGTCTGATAGGAATTTCTCTTTAACGAGCTTAAGTGGGCCACGGACTGTATGTCCAAATACAAGCTCAAATGGGCTAAAACCAAGAGACTCTTGAATTGACTCTCTACCAGCAAAGAGCAGAAAATGAATTCCTTCATCCCACTGCTTCTCTGTGTCAAAACAGTAGGTCCTAATCATGTTTTTCAAAGTTTGATGAAATCGCTCAAGAGCACCCTGACTTTCTGGATGATAGGCGGATGGCGTATACTGTTTAATGCCTAGCTGATCCATTACTTGTTGAAAAATACCAGACATAAAGTTGGAGCCTTGATCGGGCTGGACACATTTAGGGAGGCCGAAAAAAGTGAAAAATTTGACTAAAGCTCTCACTATAGTCTTTGTCTTTATATTTCTCAGTGGTATGGCTTCGGGGAACCGAGTTGATGTACACATTATTGTCAGCATGTACTCATTTCCTGATCTTGTTTTGGTAGGGGCCCAACACAGTCTATTAGAATCCTACTAAATGGTTCTTGAAATGCAGGAATTGGCTGTAAAGGGGCCTTTGGAATGGTCTGATTTGGCTTTCCTACCATTTGACATGTGTGACAAGTTTTACAGAAATGTGCTACATCCTGCCTGAGATTAGGCCAATAAAAGTGACTGAGAATTTTCTGATAAGTTTTCCTTACTCCCAAATGACCAGCCCAGGGCGTTTCATGGGCCAGGCGCAATATTTCAGCACGATAGGGCTTTGGAACCACAATTTGATGTTTTATAGCCCAATCATCATCAACCAAGACATCTGGAGGTCTCCATTTACGCATGAGAATACCACATTTTGTATAATAGGAAACAGGGCTATCTGAAGTTTCACCATCATCATCTACCCTGTCAAACACACAAAATATCTGGGTTTTTGTGTTGTTCTGCAATGAGATTTGATCTAGAAAATGTCTGACATTGGTCAGCAGAAGTTTTACTGGAAGTTTCAAATCCACGAGGGATAACAGAATGATCCGTGTCAAACACCTGACTGAGAAAGGTGTCATTTAAGTCAACGTCTGTGACATTATTTTTGAGAGTATTTTGATTCTCAGAAGTTTTCTTTGACATGGCTCGAGTAATGGCACATGAAGGAAATAAATCAGGTATCTCTTGTTCAATTGGCTCTGGATCCTGATCTAAACTAGGATTATCAGTCACAAGTGGATTAGTAATGACCTTGTCCCCAGCAAGGTCGTTTCCAAGAAGAAGGTGAATCCCTTCAAAAGGCAAAAAAGGCCTAATACCTAAAGCCACAGGTCCAGAAACAAAGTCCGAAGACAAATAGACATTATGGAGAGGAACAGGAATGTAGTCATTACAATCTACCCCCTTAATAAGAACTTTAGAACCTGAAAATGACTTTTCAGAAAACGGCAGGGTATCTGCCAACAAAAGAGACTGGGAAGCCCCGGTATCTCTTAAAATTTTGACAGGGGTAGCGGAAGAGAAATCACTAGAAAGTGATATAAAACCATTATGAATAAATGGCTCGAAAATACCCATAATGCTATCTTGAGAAGAATTGACCTTGACCTCATTAATTGGGGATAAGAGGGGTTTAACCTCAGAAAATGTGTTGCACACATTATTAGACTCTAATTGAGTTGATGAAGAAATAAAGCCGGTTGGCTTAGATCCACTTTGACCACTTTGACCTTCACGTTTTCTTTTCAATTTGAAACACTCTGACATTAAATGGCCGTCTTTCTTGCAATAATTACAAGAAAGTGTACCGAACTGTTTGTCAGAAGGAGATTGAGACTTGGGATTTGATGATGTGGAAGTGTTACTTGAATTTTGTGAACTGTTGTCATTTGATTTCCTACTCTCCTTTGAAAAATTCTTGGATGAAAAGGACGAGTTAAATTTACCTGCATTGTTTCTGTATGAAAAGGACTGGGATGGTTTGCTGAGAAATGAAGATTTGTGGGTCAATGAATAATCATCGGCCAACGTGCAGCAACCTCTAATGTATCTGCCTTTTGTTCATTGATAAACGTCTTGATGTCACTCCGGATGCACCTTTTAAATTCCTCAATCAAAACAAGTTGTCGTAATTTGTCATAATTCTGACTGACCTTTTCAGAAGAGCACCAACGATCAAACAGTTGTTCTTTTGTTCGAGCAAATTCAACATAAGTTTGATCCTTCACCTTCTCACAATCCCTAAATTTCTGACGGTAAGCTTCAGGCACCAACTCATAGCCCTTGAGAATTAATTCCTTCACAGAATCATAATTTGAAGCCTGCTCTACTGACAACTGAATGTAAATTTCTCTGGCTTTACCCACCAAAGCACTCTGCAAAAGCATAGACCAGGACTCCTTAGGCCAATTCAGACTCTGAGCAATTTTCTCAAAATGAAGGAAATATTTATCAACATCCTTTTCTTGGAAAGGGGGAACTAACCTGAAATGCTTAGTGATGTCAAACTTGTCTGAAGGGAAGAATTTTCCTGACTGTCCAAGCTCTAAACGTTTTATTTCTACCTGTAATCGCTGTTCTTCTAATCGCAATTCCTTTTCTCTCTGTCTTTCTTCCATTTCTAATCTTTCCTGCCTATCTTTCTCTCTCTGTCTTTCTTCCATTTGCAACTTTTCACGTGCCAAATCTGCCTGTATTTCTAATTCTAATTTTCTGAGTTCAAAGGAAGACTCAGGCTCATAATCTTTTAAGGCAGACTCCTCAAAATGGCCAGAATTAACTAAATGTTTTGCAATCTTGAACTGTATTTCTCGCTTGCGCATAGATCTTTTGACTTCTACTTTAAGGAAATTGGCCAGTGTTATGAGGTCGTCTTTTCTGAGGGAATCAAATGTGTCCTGATCAAGGTCATCCATTTCCTCTGGTTTAAATTCCGCCATGATTAAATTTCGCTGAGTTCACAGTATACAGTAGTTTTGAAAAGGCTGTCAAAATGTTGTCAAACGACTCAAAATATTCGTATCCCGGACAAGCCCCCAATTTGTTACGTGCAGAGAAAACTAACAAAAGGGTGAACTCAGCAGTTAATGTTTAAACAAAATTTATTACAAAATAAAAACTAATTGCTAAGTCAGGGATAGAGTACAAGCTTTAAAAGTGTACAGACTACTTATCTCAGCTGGGACGGCAAAGCTCCAGTCTCAGAGTTGTAACAGTCAGTCGGATGAATGAACAGTCCTTTGGCTTGCAGGCTTGAAGCTGCACAAAGTCCACAGTATAAATCCAGCGTTGACAGTGAAGGTCTTGAAAAGTCTTGAGAATGACTACTGCTGGAGTTTAGTAACACACAAGAGACACGATCCCAAAAGTCTGACTGGAAGCTGTGCACGTCCTTTTATAAAGGCATATAAGAACAATCTAGAACTTTTATTGACATGCTAATTACTGTTCTAAAATTATCTCTCTTACACAACTAATCAACTTTCCAGAACATTCCAAACATGACTAATTGAATTCAAGGTTGTGAGGTCATTAAGGGCAGTGACCTTGAGAATGTTCTAGACTAATTGAACTCAGGTCATGATGATAGTGGGGGAAATGACCTACATAACACTATGTTGTCCCACTTGAAGTTTGTTCCTTCACTAGGGATGCCAGGATGTCTAATTTTGTTCTACTGGGTTCAAGGTAGTGTTTGTATTGTTTTTTACTAGATTGAAATATATGTTCTCGTCAACATGTTTTGTGTTGTAAGCTTCTGTTAAAGGTTTTATATTTCTCTGTTATTTGTTCTGAGTCATCTGTCATAAACTTTGTGTGGTATCACTGGTTGACGAGTTATTTTGATGCTTCCTTATTATGTTATTATCAGTGTCTAGAACTGAGAACTGCTGTTCCACTTCCATTATCTAACGGTTTGATCAGTACCTCGCCGTTTTCTGATAGCGTTCTCAAAGTATTCTATTCTGTGTTTCGGAAAGGAAACCTAGTTTCAGGAAAGTATGCAATAACATTACACTAGTCTTATCAAAGTTATTATTTACTCAGGGCATTGATAAACAAATGATCACATATACAAGTTCAAGTTTATTACATTTATGGTTGAGTTTTATTACATTTATGGTTAATTTGTTTATTACATTTGTGGTTGTGGGTTGTTACATTAATGGTTGACTATTTTATTACATTTGTGGTTGATTTTATTACAATTGTGGTTGATATTACATTTGTGGAGATTATTACATTTGTGGAGGTTACAAATCCTAGTGTTATACAGTCTCCTCCACTCTAAAGTAGAGACTGCACTGACGTTCAGATCACAGCTGTGTCTCGCCCTGGCCAATCAGTTCTGTACACAAAACAGGGGAACGTAAAATACACTTTCAAATACACAAAACACACTAAACGCAAACAATTAAGATATGAATAATGTATAGGGTTGCTTTCCTGATTACGTAGATAAATATTTAAGGGCTAATTCCTCATGATTGCAAGGACAAAATAGATTTATTACATTTATGGTTGACAAGTATTACATTTATGGGTGATTTTTTAATTACATTTATGGTTACAATTTAGTACAATTGTGGTTGGTGTTTTTATTACATTTCTGGTTGATTTTTGTTACATGTATGGGTGATATTACATTTATAGGTGCATTTTATTACAATTATGGTTGATGTTACATTTATGGAGATTATTACATTTATGGAGGTTACAATGACAACTGACTTAGGCTACTGATGATGATGATGATGATGATGATGATGATGTTGTTGTTGTTGTTGTTGTTGTTGTTGACAATTGATTTACTAATGGTAATAAAAATGGAAGAGAGGACATTATGAACTCCAGTCAGAATCCGGCTATTAAGGTAGAATGCGCCACAGGAACAGATATTCGAACTCTCAAATTTTTACAATTCTTTTCTGATCTACCAATTGCTGGGCCCATTTTGAAGCTATTGGCATAAGAAAACTTTAAGCCGTCCTAGTTTTTGGAAAATGGAAAATTATATTTTACTCCATAATATAAAGTTAACAAGGAATGGCGGCCAGCACGTCTCACAATTCACCCAAAGATGTCTTCAAATTTTAATAGCATTGCACCACTTTGAGTCATAAAATATCGATTCCCTTTTTTTCTGTGTTGTAGAACAGTGTAAAATTTTACTTACGGCTGGCACATTTCTAGTTATTCACACAAAACTTTCAAGTTTCTACAACAGGAGTGGGTGACCACTCTCCACATGACCACTGCATGATTGCATTGCTCCACTTCATGTCAGAGGCAATCCCGATTTCCTTGCTGCTGAAAAATTGACAGTGTAATTTCATATTCTGGTTTAAGCTTATTTGTGAATGTTTAACAGTGGTGTACAATTTTAGTTCTAAATAATAATCATTCATTACTGATAATTGATAGAATCATTTTCATATATGAAATAGTGTTAAAATGGAGACGGGGAGGATAATAATATTCCGTGCATGAATTCGAGAGAAGGTCACTATTTCTTATGTAGACATTTGAGGTAGGGGTCACCATTTTCTATGTCCCCAGTTTTTGGACACCTCTGTTATTTCTGTCCAAGCCTAATAGGTTCATTCAAGCAAGCCTTTCCTTGTCCCATTCGTGAATGTGAATGCGATTCATTGTGGTAATGGCTCCAGTGGCACAAACGACATCCTCTGATACGCGGCACAAGAATTAGACGATTCTGTAGTATAGCCTACCACAGAAATTCAACGTTAATACAGCACAAAAATAATCATGAATCAGTCGTTTGATGGCGTCACAAAAGACTTTGATAAATTAGAGTCTTATAATAGACCCGTATTGTGTGATGAAATCTCAGTTTTGACCAATGACTTGGCTGTTCACTGCGTGGCTGTTTAAATTCATAATTTGCTGTTGCTTCATGGTAACAAGGAAGAATATAGGAAGATGAATTGCCGCCAAGGTTACGGAATTTACCCTATATGTAATTCGCAGCAGGTCGTCCAAATCAGAGATACGAGCCCGACTTACCAACAGAAAAGAAGCTCTAATTCTATATCATGCCTGCGGAGAGTCTCTGGTCACATCTCAGGAGCCTATCCTGAAAAAAACTTGGCATTTAGCATGGCACCGTCATGAACGCACACAAACGCACACGCATCGCTGCAGTCATACCACAGGCTACCCAGACAGTATTAATAAGCTCATTATTGAGTTTTTCTCACTGTTCTCTCTATCAGTTCCTCTCCTTTTCTTCATCACAGTCCCCCTATGGATATAGGGACTGTGTCTTCATGCTCTGACTGATCGGAGTAAATAAATTAAACGGTTATATAATCTAACCTAGCCTCTTAACCCTTTATTCATTTTACATACATTACAAGGACGTTTACCTCTCATATACACACCTTGTAATTAATTAGTCAACACAACTAATTATGCTAATCCGTGGACTTATCGGGGATTTTACGGGTTGGTCAACATCGCGAAAGATAGGAATGGTTTCATTTACATCTCTATCTTTGCAATGTTGACCAACTCTTGATAAGTCCACGGATTAGCATAATTAGTTGTGTTGACTAATTAATTACAAGATGTGTATATGAGAGATAAACGTCCTTGTGTAAAATGAATAAAGGGTTTATAAGAGGCTAGGTTAGATTATATAGGCCTAACCGTTTATTTTATTTACTCCGATCATTCAGAGCATGAAGACACAGTCCCTATATCCATAGAGGGACTGTGATGAAGAAAAGGAGAGGAACTGATAGAGAAAACAGTGAGAAAAACTCAATGACAAGCTTATTTTATTCTGTCTGGGTAGCCTGTGGTTACATCCATCACTAACGTCCCTTGAGGCATTGTATTTGATTGAGTACATAGATGACGTAATATATGTAAAGTACATAGATGACGTAATATATGTAAAGTACATAGATGACGTAATATATGTAAAGTACATAGATGACGTAATATATGTAAAGTCGTTTTCTAAAGCGAAGTTGTTGTTATTACGTTAGCTCTGAAGTGCGACAGCTTGATACTGAAGGCGGAAAAACCCGATTATGTTTCAAGCTGTGATAAAAAAAATGTAGCCTTTTTATAGAAGTAAACAGAGGAGACCTTCACTCAGAAACGAGCGTCGATATCACGTGACTAAAATACAGCAATTTTGCCGTAATACAATATAATATTTGTTCGAAATTGTCATTCCGGAACGGCCACCTACGAGCTAAATTCAACACAAATCAGTACAAATCGCAGTGTTCGTTGGCAAAAAATTGAAATATGAAAGATTTTGCTAACTGTAAATGTCGACGTATTTTCTTGTATTTTTTGTGCCATTTAGGAAAATATTCCTTGTTCTACTGCAAAATATTCATGCCAAAATGCCCAGTGGTAAAGTTGTATCAAGAGTAAAAGTGTGTAATTCCCAATGTTTATGACTGACATTGATTTTCAGTCAAGACAGAATTGACAATAACCTTGCACATTGTACAGACTGACTAACGTTTGCATGGTTCATACTGTGTATTTGTACATGCTGCAGGGAAAAGAAGAATTTCATTTGTTTTGTATAGCAACCATTATGAAAATATTAAAATCATCAAAAACTGAAATCGATTGATACATGGCGCCTTACCTTTCTCTTGACTTTTAGATACAAGTATGGTACCATACGCTGAAATGGCAATGGAAGAGTGGGCTGAAAAGACTTGTATAGAGTTTGTGCCATATCCCGCCCCAAGTGTCAATCACCTGGGCAAAATATCATTCATCGATGGTGTAGGGTAAGTTTCATAATTCTGTCGACGTAAAAGCTTGCAATAGAATTTTGGAAGAAATTCCTATACTTTTCTTTTAAATTCGTTTTTTACAGACACAGGTTGCTATCCACAACAATCCTTCGTAACTATGTGAATATTTATCAAAGGATTGAGAAAAGAGGGCATGTACCTTTTGTCAGTTCGCGAACACGAAGTTTCGACTTCTCTACATTTTAAGTGTTTTTTTTTCTTTTTCTACTTTTGCGCCACGCGGGACACACACCTAAAGTGGCTCTGTGTTGATTATGTCTGACCTCATGCTAGACAAAGTTTCCTTTTTCACAGAGTCGATTTCTTGTGATTAACTGATATTATCGTTAAGTTTCTAGTTACACCGTGCCTGTTAGCAACTCAGTACTTCTCGTTCCCAGTGTTCCCAACAATGCAACGCAACTCACAGTACAATGAAAGTGGGGACTCAAATCGTGTGAACATTGAGGACAATGTGTTCAACTTAACAGTCCCGGTGTTTACAGGTATATCCCTTTAAACACCGGTACTGTTAAGTTGAACAACTTGTCCTCAATGTTCACTGTAACTTGTGGCAAGTTTTTCAGTATTCTGCTTCTGTATATCAACTACTGTGTCTGACCCTAATCGGTTTGTCATGCTGAAATTTCGAGTATTATTTTTGTCAACACAGCTTGTATGTATGTAGTGATTATTGTTTATATAGGTTGTGTTGATGTGCTAAATACTTGGCATTAAATTACAGTTTAGAGATTCAACGCAGAAAGTGTAGGGAAACCACAAAAGAAAAGTTCTGAAAAAATAGCCAAAAGATACAGCTTATGGAGCTTTAATAATATATTGACTGGCATGACATTCCATGCAGGAAAACTTCCTAAATAAAATGGTCCAAATTTATCGCGTGAAATATGTATCTTTTACCTCTCTCATTACGGTAGCAAGGTACCCAAATTCGTTCAAAATGAAACGGGGTTACAGACCTCGCTACGTTGATCAACTTCATACATGGCATTTTCCACTGGAGTAGATGGACGGAGATATTACGCTGGAGAAACTTGAACAATTCAATAGTTTTAATCCTTTCATTTATATCAGTAATACATTCCTGAAAAAAACACATCCTACACAGACTGAGCCATGATTAGGCCGCCAAATGCAAGGAACGTAACCATCAGGCTCGTCAAATAAGGATGAGTCTGAATCATGATATCCTCGATAAAACGCTCCCACATCACATTTTATTAATCGAGATTTCATGATCACTCATCTCATGATCTGCCTGTCCATAGAATAGATCACGCCCTGTCCATAGAATAGATCACGCCCTGTCCATAGAATAGATCACGCCCTGCTCAATTAGGAGATCCGAAAATGGTAAAATGGCTAATTTTAGCCGTCAATTCCCCGGCAGTTTTTAAAGATACATAAATGAAAAGGGGACTGTTTCTAAGATACATGTAAGTAGCATATTATGATAATGTTCGTGAATGAAATACTGATTTGCCGCAAAGTATTATCCTAACGAGGGTTTTTTACCATTTTGTCATAATTTTGTTGCTGATGAAAACGTGTTGATTTCGAAAAGCGCTTCATAAACACAACGAAAAACTTCAAAATTGATCATTAGCTAAATTCTGAATCAGTTTTCTGTTTTAATGCTTCTAAGCCTATAGTTCCATTATTGTTGTATTATCAGATGAATATGCACTCTGTTTTTTGTTCACAGTGCCCATTTTCTTTTGGGTTTTTTTCTCGACGGGAGTTTCTTGCATCTTCTACTTTATTTATTTGTCTTCAGAGTACCAAATATTTGATTCTCTGTTGTTAATCTTGTTTGTTTTTCATTTGTCGAAGAACAGTTATTTCTTCACTATTGAAAATCACTAATTAAGCAATAAAGCACACCCAGCGACGGTTATACCACGAGATTTTGACCAGTTCATGACAAATATGCACGAGCGATAGCGAGTGCATATATGAAGTGAACTGGTCAAAATAGAGTGGTATACAGTCGATGGGTGTGATTTATTGCTATTATATCGTAATAGTATATTGAAATTCTGGCGTGGAACGTCAAAAACCGGTTTTTGCTCAAGCTGAGAGCTCACACGTATACCAGCCGTGGTATATCGCCAATATACCACGGTTCTTTTCGCATCTCGACCAATCAGCTCACTGTATTTGCACAATCAATATAATTGAGTTTTAATGCCTAATGACAAGTGAAAATTTCCGCATATCACATGATTATTGTTCGCTGGTGCGCTTTATTTTAACGGAGAAGTCGAGTGTGATATGAACGGTAGTAGCTAATTAGACCGTCAGACCGTAACACGGCATTGTAATGTCCTCACTGTACATACACAGGTAAACCATTAGTGTAAAACTCGAATATCGCGCAAGTGCAGTGTATTTTACGTAGAGAACATCCCATTGAAGAACACCTTTCGCATGCGTATTTATTAGGAGACGAATGGGATGTCACTTTTACTTACGCTGGTAGTGCGCGAAAACCGGATGGCTTGAACTAAAAAATCTTCCCTAATATTATGGCTATCATATGCCACTTCTAACGACCAGCTAGACAAAGAAAACTTCCGAAGGTGGCAGCCATTGTCATTCCGTTACTGAACTGCCAGATGTCACTGTCCATAAAATTATGCTTGGTAAGCCTCTTGGTTATTGCTGGAAATGTTGAAAGAAATCCTGGACCTCCAAAACTTCGTTCAGCGAGCACTGCTACAGATACAGATACTGAACCAGTGACAAAAGAAGATATCGTAGGTATAAATGAGAAACTAGACAAAATTATAGCCGAATCCAAATCCGTCCACCAGAAGTTAGCAGTACTCTCGAGTAGAATGGATAGCATTGAGGATGACATGACCGAGTTTCGAGAACAGTTACAACAAAATTCAGCAAAAACAAACACTCTAGAATCCAACAACAACTCTCTGACTGAAATAAAAGCAACGCTAGAACATTTGAAGAAAGAAAACAGCGAGCTGAAACGAGCAAAAGATGACTTGGAAAACCGGGGCCGAAGGAATAACCTATTATTCTACGGTATTAATCAAGATGATTATCCAGAGAGTTGGGAATCTTCAGAAGAAAAGGTGAAAGATGTCTTACGGAATAACCTAAATATAAATGAAGATGTAGAATTTGAACGAGTGCATCGAATCGTTAATGCGCCATTGGTCCGAGGAGCGAAGCCGATCATCGCTATGTTCACGAAATTCAAGGACAAATCTAACGTTTTATCGAATGCAAAGCTTTTGAAAGATACCGATATCAGCATAGGAGAAGACTTCTCTCGGCGAGTACGTAATATTCGTAAAAGACTATTGGAATTTCGTAAGTCTCTGACTGAAGAGAATCCGAAACTGACTACCCACCTAAGGTATGATAAACTGATCACTATTGACCCACAGGGATTGAAAACAGTCTATACCGTCGATGAATTGACAGGAAGTATCTCTCATGTCAACCAACCAGCAAGATAGGGATATGGCCAAGGCTTTAAAGGGACCAACCTGTCGATCTTAATGTGGAATATTAGAGGTTGAAATCAAAATTAAATGATAAAGACTTTATTTCGTTTTGTTCAAGTTATGATGTGATGGTTTGACAGAGACTTTTTGTACTAGTAAAGATAGTGTAAACTTCTTGAAAAATTATGCTGTTTTTAGCTTTCCCGCCACAAAGCGTCATCATAAAGGGCGTCCAAGCGGTGGATGTGCTATTTATGTCAAAAAGGATTACACTAGGAAAGTAAATCAAATAAATAGCGACGTAGAAAACTGTGTATTTCTTCATATAGACAAAGTTTATTTAAATTTGGAAAAGATATCGTACTCGATGCTGTTATTGCAAACCAGATTGTAGTCTAGAAAATATATTAGCTTTAGAAAACAAGTTAGTGGAATTGTATAGTTTATATCCTGACAGTTATTTTATCATAGGAGGTGACTTCAATGCTAGAACAAGCTCTGAGGATGACTTCATCTACGATGATTCAATTGATTATCTTCCTTTCAATGACTCCATGTACAAACCTTCAGATTTTCATTCAGTTAGAAATTCCAAAGACGAAGTGATAAATGAATCCGGCAAGTGTTTACTAAACACCTGTAAGATTTTCGATTTGTGTATTGTAAACGGTCGATCAGCCAATGATAAAGCAGGAAATTTCACATGTGTAACTGCTAATGGCTGTAGTGTCGTAGACTATGTCATTGTTTCTTCACAACTATTCAATTATGTAAGCAACTTTGAAGTATTGACCAGAATAGATTCAGATCACCTTCCGATTCTCTGTGAACTGAAATGTTTACAAAATACGAAAAGGCGTTCTGAAAAAGATACTGATAATACCATCTCCAACACTGTCCGCTTTTTCATGTCGGAGACCTGCAGAAAATCTTTTAAGGAAAATTTCACATCTCAATCTGTATTGGACGTGTTAAAAGATTCGCGTCAGAATATTTCTAACATAAGCTATGCTATATCTAAACTAAATGAAGCACTTATGACAGCAGGTGTTGATGGTCGTTATCGGTACACACAACAAAATACACAGAAGCAACTCAGCCATCTTGGTTGGTTTGGTGTTTCTTGTCAAAATGCTAAACGTCGTGCATATGACAAGCTAAAGTTGTTCAGACAAAGTGGCTCTGTAGACGATTTGGATGCTTATAAAATGGCAAAAAGACTTTTTAAACAGACATGTAAAAATTCTAAGAAAAAATACCAGGATTTGATCAGAAATCGTTTTCAGGAGGCAGCTGTCCATAACTCTGGTGAATTTTGGTCTATTTTGAAATCTGTGGTTGGCTACAAAAGTAATTCCTCCAATGACATTAGTATTCAAACCTGGTACAACTATTTTAGTTCATTGTATAAAGAGTGTCATGGTAGTAACTCTGGAGATTTGGACTTTTTGTGCACTGTAGAAGAAACTTTAAATCAGTTCTCAAATACAAGTGATATTGATGATAATGATGTTTATGACGATGATGAACTACATAATTTTCTAAATGGTCCAATTACAGAACAAGAAGTTATAAAGTGTCTAATGGATTTAAAAGCTAACAAAGCTCCAGGTCCAGATGGAATTCCGAATGAGTTCTATAAGTATGCAGCTGATGTTATTTTACCTCTGCTTGTAGAGCTTTTTAACTGCATATTTAATTCAGGTATTTTCCCTTCAGAATGGACCACAGCGATTGTAATTCCTCTTCTTAAAAAAGGTGACAAGGGTGATGTAAATAATTATAGGGGCATTTCTCTTCTTAATTCTCTAGGAAAAATGTTTACTTCAATTTTGAATAACAGATTGACAAAGTGGTCTGAAAAATCAAATGTGATTTCAGATTGTCAAGCTGGGTTCAGAAAAAACCACAGCACTATTGATAATATTTTCGTCTTGCATGCTATTATTCAAAAATATTTAAGTATCAGACGTGGTAAATTTTATTGTTTATTCGTAGATTTCTCGAAAGCCTTTGACAGAGTGAACCATTCTCTGCTTTTGTATAAACTTATGTTACTAGGGGTGAAGGGAAATATGTATAAAATATTATCTTCTATGTACAGTAATATTAAATCATGTGTAAGAAGGGGTAATATCACATCAGAATATTTTGAATGTCCTGCAGGTGTCAGACAGGGCTGCATTCTGAGCCCTTTGCTATTTAGTTTTTTCATTGAAGAACTGAATGTAATGTTAATGTCATCACGACAAATTGGTATCCAATTAACTCAAGAAATGTACGATCTGTTTGCATTATTATATGCAGATGATATAGTAATATTTGCTGACTCTGTTAGAAACTTGCAGAATTTAATAGACATTCTCTCTAAGTTCTGCAATAAATGGTTGATGAAAGTAAATCTAGATAAAACAAAGATTATTGTATTTCGCAAAGGAGGACATAGAGCCAGCTATGAAAGGTGGTATTTTGGGAACACGCTGATTAGTGTAGTATCCTATTACAAGTATTTAGGTTTACTTCTTTCCTCACGTAATACATGGTCTAAAGCAGTTCACAATTTAGCAAATCAAGCTAGCAAGGCTCTAAATGTACTCTCCATTGCCAGATACAAACTCAATCACTTTTCGTTCCATTCACACTTTAAGTTATTTGATGCCATGATATTACCAATTCTCTGCTATGGTTCTGAGATATGGGGCTTTCAGTTCTATGACATCATTGAGAAAGTTCAAAGAACATGGTGTAGAAAACTTCTAGGTGTCCCAACGCATTCAGTAAATGAAGCTGTGATTGGTGAATGTGGCCGTCTGCCAATTTATTTCCATACATTAAAACGCTGTATTCGTTTTTGGGTAAAACTTATTGAGATGCCGGATGTAAGGCTCCCTAGACAGGCTTATTTAATGCTTTATAAACTGGACGCTCTTGGTAGGCATACTTGGGTTACATCAATCAAACATATTTTATTCTCATATGGTTTTGGACACGTATGGATTTCTCAGGAAATAGGTAATACACAAATATTCTTTTCAACGTTTGAGTTAAGAATTACAGAAGATATTTTAAAACAACAGTGGAATGGGCAACTTGGTTTAAAACCAAAATTACGTACATACGTACAGTTCAAGAGTTTACTTGAACCTGAAAAATATTTAACACTTATCTGTAACCGCCATATCTTACAAATGTTTGCTTGCTTCAGGTGTTCTGTTCTTCCTCTCGCAGTAGAGGAAGGGAGACATAGTAAATGAACCTTTGAGAAGAGTCTGTAAGCTTTGTTGTTCTGAGAGTGTTGAAGACGAGTATCACTTTTTACTGCTTTGTCCTCTATATGCTCAATTGAGAATTGATTATTTACCAAGTGATGTTATTAAAGAACCAAATTTTCATAAGTTTGTAAAAATTATGAATGAGAAGGACTCAACAAAATTACTCAATCTTTGTAAGTTTGTTTACAAAGCTTTTAAACTAAGAGAATCAGTATTGAAGTCCCGTAACATCACATGACATACTCCATCTTTTTTTGCTGTTGTTATTTCTATTTTTTCTATTTAATTCTGCAATCTGTGTTATTGTACATATTGTTTAGTACCTTTTGTTTTGCTTGCTTTTGTATCATTCTTTAATACTTTCGACAGTGTATATTGCTACAAAAATCCCCTTGTATATGGGCCGGAGGCCTTGAAATGCAAATAAACGTGCACATCGTGCACCTGAACTGAATCTAACGACCAGCGATAGTTCCGTTTTCCAACGGGAAATACTCCTGTAGATGAGTGCGGGTGCGATTAGATACATTTCTGTGGCCATGAAGAAAAGGTGAAAAACTATTAGAGCGTAGAGTTGCATTGAAACAAGTGGATTGTACTTGAAGTACTCTAACTATCGAGTTTATTTTACAGATGTTATGCGTACATGGGATTCAAGAACAAAACACGTCAAGTTTCCCTGCAGAAAGGTGCCTGTCAATCAGTAAGTCAACCCAGCCGTTCTACCTAACGACCATTCAAACCATTCTATATCCATTTCTTCGGGCATCTAACATCCATGCTTGTTGAAATTAGCGTTTGATATCGGATATTGTGTGTTTTAACTAATACTAATATCGTTTCACTTCTATATCATAATTGTTGTAGTAAACTGTCATTTATTATAAAAATGTATCATTAAAGTCAATTTTTCATATTTTCAAAACACAAATTACTTCAGTTTAATCTTTAGACTAGTTGTTGCGACACCTATCATGATTGCACCCGTGATTAGTGTATTTGCGCTTCGAGAAGCCTAAGAATATGGATCCAACAACTTTATGGTACTATGGCGGGAAAATATGATCATTCTCTCAGAAGGCGAAGGTGTAATTTGATCATTGCTGATTTTGGCATTTCAGTTTTTCACGTATTATCTTGTCTCTATTCGGTCATACAGGAAGGTATAGCATTGCAGGAGATTGGCCATTCTATAGGCCTTATGCATGAACATGTCCGTGATAACAGGGATGCCTTCGTGTCCATCAACGAGGAAAATATACAGTCAGGTAGAGAAGGAAACTTTGAAAAGAGGGCTCCCTTTAACATCAACACCAATCTAATTCTATATGATGTCTGTTCTGTCATGCACTACAACTCAATGGTAAGAAAAATTACGTCTTTTGGCATGAATATTTCAAATCCTAGATACAGGGGCGTAAACACATACATGTCAAGGTTCAAAGTTCTAACAAGGCCGGTCCCAATTTTCTTTAGTAGGAATCCTGGCCTGTATGCCAACCTGCCCTGATATAAACTAGCTGAATTACATGTTATTCACATAACTAAACCTCGCGAGAATAAATCAAAATTAATCATCGTGTAAATATGCCACATTATTATACACCTGCGTCTGTAACCTATGGAGTTTCGTCGTACAGTAAATTTCGGTATCAGAAGACGCGGGGTCCAATAACTTTGACGCGGAGAACAAACTGGACATTATTTGACCTTTGACCTAAAACACCCATACGTCAACATGGGAAACAGAAAAGATGATTTTACATTTATTGCAAAAAATATACTTGAAAACATTTAGTACTTCACGAAGTTAATAGTCTTCAGTTAAAACTGTGAATTTGAGTGAAATTATGCTGCTGACCTACAATTTCTACCAGCGCGGCCGCAGGTTGAAATTTCGTTCTGTGCGCTCTCTGGTCGCGTTGAACGCGTTTCCAGTCTGCTGGCAATCGCTCAGTGCAGTAAGCGACGAGCATCCTAAAAACGCTTTTAATTTTGACTTTTTATGGTAAAGTCGGACTGAAAAGGTGTATAATAATAAGGTTATTCCCAAAATACTGGGATTTATGTCCGAGTGCATCGTGCAGCGGAGGATTTGTCGGAGACGCGTAGCGTCGAGGACAATACCGAAGCGTACGATGTACTTTGATGTTATATAGTGTATAGGTAACAGCAGTAATTTTATTCATTTTTTTTATTCGAGTTGCAAGAGGTTAATGCAGCAATACGAAACAAAGCCGTGACTTGTCAAATCAACAATTGTGTTTGTTTACAGGTGTTGATAAACAGGAATAACGTTTTATTGGCAGTTTGCGTAAACTTGTCACTCATGTCTCATAAAAATCAACCATTCCATCTATACATCGATGTATGTTTATCCAATGTCGGAGACGTCGTCCAGAAAATATTCGATGATTTTGAAAAGCCGGGCATTGAGAGAGGATTTCCACCATATAATCAATTTTGAAAAAAAAATGAATTAGCTATAAACTAAAAGCTATACATTCATAAAAATAAAATGTTCAAACCAACTAATAAATTCGCATCAACCAAATTTTCAAGTGCAAAGCCTCGCAATATCATGAGTAAAATTATTTGTCTAGCGTTTTTCCTGTTATATTCAAAGTTTACAAAGAAATCAATTAGCAAAGGGAAACAAACTAATAAAAGAAATATCAAATATTATCTTTCACTTTCTGTGATACCACTAACGCAAAATTTAACCTTCAAATTAAGCGTGTTACATCTATTTTGTACAGGCATTCAGCGAGAATGGACAACCGACAATCGTTGCCAACTATCCAGACTATAAAAATGTTATTGGCAAACAAAGGGGACTCTCCCATCTCGACTACCAAATGATCAACGTCATGTACAGTTGCAATGGTAATTAGTTAATTAAATCAGAAGTGAAACGTTAAAGCAAAATTAGCAACGACTGATCATGGACCGATGACCAAAACTATTGCTGAGTTTTTGAGGGTCATCCAGTTAGTCCATCGGTCGGTCACTTTGCATTATATTTACTTACTTTAGTTTCTAATTTATTTGTTTTATTTATTATTATATAGAAATTGGGATGGGGATAGTTATGAAAAGTACGAATACGCCAGCAGGAGAGCGTAATCAACTTTTGATAATGCTATATCATAACTCATCATAATTTTACATTGATGTAGCTGCACTAATATTATTTTCATAATCCTTACGTGTTATAGTCATGCCGACATCGTCCTATGTGTGCCTGTTTATGTTTCAGCACATTGTGGCGGCGTTGTTACTTGTTCCAACGGTGGTTATGTCGGTAAAGACTGTACATGCGTCTGTCCCAATGGCTTCATGGGTGACACGTGTGACGACTTGGTGAACCAATCAGGTCAGTATCACCCCTATGCGCTTAAAGTTTCAAATGGAACTTATCAAGATTGTTGAAATCGACATAGAGACACCTCTTCCAGAAATCTATTTCTTCAATTCAGGTCCATGAGCCCTGCTCATGCACTGTTCTCCGCATACCTGGCATACCTGTGTGACATAGGATTACCATCTCCCCGCATATTACACCTCTATTAATGAAGAAAGTGGATAATCAAGATGATAGAGTGGAACTCAACAAACCCCAACAAATATTCCAACCCTGGATGTCACAGCAGAAAGAATTTACTATAGGTTACCGTCAAAACCAAATCTGATACCGCAATGGCGGACGAAACGTATACAATTGCGCAAAGTAAGCTTACTTTCCACCAAACTATTGGCCCGCAATACAGGAAAATAGAAATGCGATCTTTGAAATTATACATCGAGGTTGACCTTGGTACACTATATGTCAAAATTCTAACCAAGTTAGCTTTGTTTTGCCCACGATATATGCGTCCTGATTCCCTTTTTTCCCGTTTACTAGTGTGTGGTGGCAAGATAACAGTGACGTCGACAGGTACCGTGACGTCACTAAACTACCCTGGTAACTATGGAAACAATCAAGAGTGTCATTGGCTGTTACAAGTAAATTGACTATCTCTTATCATTCATTCTAAAACATGTCAATTATGCTACACAGGAATTTCCCCGAATGGTCAAGTCAAGAATACTACGTAGCTTGTAAGAAAATGATTGTTTCTGGCCATCTAATTGCCGGCCATCCCTTCATTTAAACAAGATTATACAGTAGTCTCGAACTCTCAATGTATAAAAATTCTTCACTAGGCTATTTTGACCCATCGAGGAACAAAGCTTTGTGTGAAACTCAAAAGTTTGATTTTTACTTTATGTAATTCAAAAAGAAAACGGTAGACATTTTGAATTTCTTGTAATATTCACGATGAGGTAATTGAATATCTTAATTGGAACTGTGAATTATGTGAGATTTATAAGTGAGAATGGTTGAAAAAAGTTTGAATTACATTTCCGATGTGCGAATAACCTAAAACATACACTGTCATATTCTTTTTAACGTAATATACTATCGGTACGTACGTACGTGTGTGTGTATGTATGTATGTATTTATGTATGTATGTATGTATGTATGTATGTATGTATGTATGTATGTATGTATGTATGTATGTATGTATTTATGTATTTATGTATGTATGTGTGTGTATGTGTGTATGTATGTATGTGTGCATGTGTATGAATGTGTGTACGTGTATATGTGTATGCATCATGCACATGTGTACATACACATGAATGCGTGTATACATAATGAATGTGCACGCAAAGACTAAATATCTCTCCATGGAGTACACGTACATCATAACTAACCTACAATAAACTACCGTTTGTAGGCACCACCTGGTTCCCGAATATCTCTTAAGTTCGACGTTTTCTATATAGAAAGCGGTGGTTCCAACTGTATCTACGACCGATTTGAAGTCCGGAAAGAAGTCTACCTCGACATGTGTATGTTAACGTAAGTCAGCTCTACCAGTATATGTTTACTCTTTGACCTATATTTCCGCCTATATTGCATTGGCAAAGAGATGTAAAGTTCCAACAGACTACACTACACTTCACTTCACTGCACCATTGAATAAAAAAGATGAACGAATAGTTGTAGCTTCAACTTCTTTGAAAAACGTCGTCTCTCGTTCACAATGGCCAAGTTTATAACTTTTTTCATCATTGACTTACAGGTACTGTGCCGGAACTCTACAAGGAGAGACGCATGAATCCATTGATAATACAATCATGTTGAGTCTCTACTCGGATTTCTCTCTCAGTTTCCAAGGATTCAGCGCCACTTACTCCTTGATCTGAACCGACTATCTCCAAGATATGATCATCGCAGTTTTACCTACTCTGATCTTGTGCTGGTCACGGACAGGGTACTTACCAGGATGTCCCATTACTTAGCGACTAGGCCCATACATTATTTTTTCTGATCTCAGAATATCTATTTCTTATATCATTTTGGTTTTGTTTTGCGGGTTTTATTGTCCAAACCGAAATTCATTAAAGTAATGAACAAAGCAAAATAAAAAACCCTGTTTGTTTCAAATTTCAGAACAGACACCCTCCCTCGTATGTTCCACGCATAGTGTTTAACTCTTACACACGCACAAAACACCCTACACTGTGACGTGAAATCAAACACACAAAAAGCACCCTTTACTGTGACGTGTTTTAGAGAGATCGAACACAAGTGGTGGACCGTGTTGGTTTCCACTGCATTGGCAAATGTTGGTATTAATAGAATAGACTGCTCACAGAACTACAGTCACGATGAGGGGAAAGTCAGAGTCTCTCTCTCTCTCTCTCTCTCTCTCTCTCTCTCTCTCTCTCTCTCTCTCTCTCTCTCTCTCTCTCTCTCTCTCTCTCTCTCTTTCCGTCCCAACCATATAAACGAGAGTTACAGCTAAGAATCCTTTTAGTTCTGACTGTCAGTCTGAAGATTGCAGAAAGCATGAAACTTCAGTTACATATTATTACTTCATACTTGAAGTAACCAGAACGCCATTGTGACAGCGCCACCACTCGTCAGTTCCATGGTCTTTGCAGGCGTGAAAGGAAACAGAGTGCATTATACAAAGTGTGTTTCTATAATATCTCTGCTGCTTTGGTGGACATATAGATGGCAAATTTAGAATCCTACTATACTAGAGTATGATATGCTCTAACTTTTCTGTATTACACTACCAGAACTTGATAGTAACCACAGATGCGTCAGCCGTCTGCCGAACACTTAATATACAACAAGCAATGTGAAAGAAACAGTCCAACTCAGACAATCAGTTGAGACATTGTTTCGAAAGTTAAACGAG
The DNA here is from genome assembly GCF_041260155.1 of Ptychodera flava. Taxonomy (NCBI): domain Eukaryota; kingdom Metazoa; phylum Hemichordata; class Enteropneusta; family Ptychoderidae; genus Ptychodera; species Ptychodera flava. The sequence continues at coordinate 38,326,271 of NC_091941.1, read as the reverse complement.
TCTTTCAGCATGTTGCTGTTTGTCAAGTTAATCATCGACTTTATTTTGAATGCATCATTGAACTAACGTGGCATGATGTTTATATCAGCATCGTCATCATCAGCAACAGCAACAGCAGCAGCATCATCTATCAATCACAATCATCATCATTTTCATATTCACCGTCATCTGATACAATTGGCATGTCTCCAGCATAGCAACATCTGTGAAGCAAAATTTGTCTTGACGCTCACGGCAATTAACCTTTGTAAATGAGGAGACATTTGCCGAAGCTCTTCCCCGAACGGTTACAATGTTGTAAAGCCATCTGTTGAATCTGTTTCTGTGACCATTGAGGGTATCGCGAATACAGAAGATGATACCAAGACATTTTTGGTATGAATCACGTCGGTATTTTGCAGAAGATAAGGATTGTAGTGAAATTGATATTGATGAAATTAATTATTTGAAGAATAAATTCTGTCTATTTATTGATCTACGAAGCCTTATAACATATTGAATGGTTGAAACGTATGGAGTACAACTTGCGATTCGGAAAAAAGAAACATCAGTTGCCCATGATGACAAAATATTCGCTCAGGATTATGTTATCAGCGATGCAATGGTCTCTGTTGAGAATAGTAGACTACAGTCTATACAATTTTAGCTTTGAAAAGCTGACTCTTTAACGCTGACTACTGTGCCCTCACACAGGATGTGTCAATCCAGTTTTTGTTAAATGCATTAACGTTATTGCATTATAATATATATTTTTGAAACGCTGTTATCAGCGATGCAATGGTCTCTGTTGAGAATAGTAGACTACAGTCTATACAATTTCAAACAATTTCATATAATTTCAAACTATCTTTAACGAGAAAAATGCAAAAACATACAGCCGATGGAACTTTAAAAATAATTCACAAGTTTGATAAAGATACAAGAAGGCGTTGTGTAAAAATACGTCGTTTGATTGCATGTTTGTTTATTTGTTTGTTTGTTTGTTTGCTTTCAAATCTGTTTTGCCTTCGTCATTTGACGCAACGGATCTCTCAAACAATCGAGAAAATATGATTGTCTCAACTCTAGTACTATCCCCTCGTGTGTAAACTGAGACGTACAAAGGCAACTAAAATCGAGTTGTCGTCTCAATGAGAACACATGCATATCACACTTAGCAGCAATCGCGCCCTTGCAATGACTGACAGATTGAAAACGGCATCAAAAAATACGTCAGTAGACATAGAAGATAAAGACTTGGGAAGATATGTAACATGCACTGTACACGTTCAAATTGTCAACTGAAAACTAGAGCAGTGAAACCCGAGTCAACCTATCATACAGCAGTTGCCCAGCATTTCAAAGATTTAGGAGAAAAATTAATCAGCTCTGCTGAGCAATTTACTCAATGAGATAATTTTATGACCCGAAACTCTGGATCTAGCTCACCACTTGGTGAGGTAAACCATAGTTCCCTCTCGGCGGCTAATAAAGGCTAATAAAGGCCAACAGAGTTGAAGTATGCAGCGCTCGACTTAATTTCTTTTTTTGTCAAAATTTTAAAAACACCGCAACATTTTTTCCTAGGTTAGATTTATACTTTAGCAAACGAGTGTTTGTTCATTTAATTGGACTGTGATGTAAAAATGGCTTCCAGTGAATTTGGTTGATAAGCTGGTCGTGGCTCCCAACTCGTAAAACGCTGTTGACATTTTGATTGTCTCTCACTTTCAGGTATCTAACCTAATCCTTATTGCCGTGTCGTAAAAGCACTCGCCTATAAGTTTCTACTCTATTTTTATAGAAAAATGACATAAATTTTAGTTTCATCTCAGTAGTCAGTAGGATTGAAAAGTTTTAAACATAATTGTAACAGTTAAGGAAGCACAAATGCACTAGTAATCAAGTGCTACTCGTATCCTGCTGCATCCTCTATTTTGGCGGTGTGCTCGTAAATCGTGACACTTATCACGTTCGTTTTAGGATAACAGTATTATATCTATGTAGAGAAAGCTAATCTCACCTGGTGTGGAGTCATTTTATAATGTGAATTCGCCGTCTCATGACTGTATACCTGACTTTATTGCAGCAATGATCTGCCAATCTCTTGACGAACTCACTAAATGCCAGGTTTCTTTGACACAGTATACCGTGTACCACGGAGTCTTAGTACTAGCATGTCAAAGACGCTCCAAGGCAAAGTCGTAACTCGTTTAGTACAGAGCTCGATCACGCTGAGTATTATCATGTACATATAATGTTTCATATACAACCCATAATGTTTATGGATAATTACAAAAAATATGGAGAGGAAAATTAAATAGTCTGGCTAAATAATTACACAAAAAGGTCATTTATGGATTCCAGTTCACGTGAATAAGGACCAAACGTGTAAAAATTGAAAGTCATTCGTTCGATAAAATTGCTATGAAAGTCAGCTGAAACTTTCAGACACGTTTTACGAAGTTTACATTGGATATATAATGTGGTAGTTAGGAACACGAGACGGAATTTGGAGGCGCTTACATTCGAAAGGAGGTACGAATACGCACATTTCAAACCCTCCTGTGAGCAGAATTTATGTGGTTACATTTATTGATGACTTTTGTCTTAATTTCAGTGTCAGATAATGATACTCAAAATAAAGAAAGTTTATGGTAACAAACTGAAGGTAGCACCTATTCAACTGTATCTTTCAGACAGACTGATATATTCAAGGGTGAACATCAGCTAGGGGACTGGCAGTCCAAACGTATTAAAAGTTTCAGTTGAATGTCACTGTGTTTCTATTATAGAAATAACGGGCGACGCGCTGACCATTAACGTTTATTTATAGGCAAGGGCGAGAGGAAAGCCAAAAATTAACGGGCGAGGCTTGCCGAGCCCGTTAATTTGGCTTTCCTTTCGTCTAAATTTACGAAAATTTCTCGTGCGAACGACAACGGGCCCCAAACCTGTCAGTTAGTAGTGCGCGCGCTGCAAAAATTTTGGCAAAACCGGAGATTTAAAAAAAAAAGCGTCTAAACTTGGCCCACAAATGCTCCATTTTATTTTGTGGTTGATTGTGATCTTTGTACAAATCACTATTTTCGTTTTAGCCGTAAAGATACTGTGTTTACGTTATTATTCACATTCACGGGGCATGAAAACAAACCAATACTGTGTATTTGTGGGCAGTCACGTTGTTCAGCTCGACAAATTAAAACGCAATGGACAGGGCATGGTAACATAATTTCTTTTGTTTGGGTTCCACCCAAATGCGACGTGAACTCTCGGCGATAAATTCAGCGTGACGTCTCTTACCGTTTAATATTCGTTTGGTTTTAGTAATTACCCCGACTTCCTCAACTGTGCTAGATTTGTTCAACTTTTGAGATTTCCCTTCTTTGTCATGTAAAAAATGTTAATTAAAAATAATGATTTATGAACACTATCTCTTCATTTCGATACATGCTCACTTTTTCAATTGTAGCATTTTCCTTCTAACCTTAATAGCCTATATCTGTTAGAATCCATATAGAGATTGTTTTATCATTCACGCACATGTCGACAACCAACGTGCGATTTGAGTTTCTACTGTCTCGCAATGTGAATGTATGCTACAACTCGTTCTTTCCTACGTATTCCTGGGAAAACAGTGGAAAACTTAGTTTCCCAGGTTTTTTGTACAAAGCGGCACAAATATCATCATTTATTTGATGAAATCAACGTTTTGGTGCGATCACACACGTCATCATCTCACCGAAACTTTCCTTCTGTGTAATTTCACTACAATGTGTTATATTGCGTACACTGTCGAAGTCATAAATATTAATCTTATCTAGTGTAGTAATAACAGCAAAGTATCCAGTACTAAAATAGCTATGCCAGCCCTTTTAATTTGTACGAACATGGAAGGATGGCCATATGTGTGGTGATTCATGTGTTTCGTCGGCAATATTCGCCAGAAAGGTTTTGCAAGGTATACTTCGCTGAGAATTTTGATGTACCCATTAGGATTATTCGAAAATGCATTTATTGCCTTAGAAAACTTAAGTTAATATCGGTGTTGAGGATGCTTATGGGCGTATCAGAAATGATGCGCCTCCGGTATCAATGTAAAAGACATTCCAAGGCGTAATCAGCGGAGATGTATTACAACTCGCTGAGACAGTGGAGACATTACTTTTGCAAAAGTGAAAAACCGTAAGAGAACAAAATTGTAAGGAAATGACAGTATTTCTGACGATAGGTACCCCTGACAATGGAAGAATCAGGTTGCATTATAAAACAATGCTAGGAGAACTATCGACAGCGATATAACGTTTCTTTTACAGAAATGATATGTTCATAAGGAATAAATTTGTCTAAAGCAATGTTTTAACATGTATTACAGACATGTCCACATTGTAGAAACTTGTGAAAGAAAGTGAACACTCTTTGTTCGGCCTTTGGGTGGAATAGTATCATTCCTTGCAATAATTGTAGGATCTGAGTAGGAAAAGTGAAGTGTTAATAGTAAGTTTGGTTAATAACTGAAACACACTTGTCTTTCCTTACCTTATTCCACTGGTATTGATTATGAAGCACACGAAGGAGGCCAAGGTGGATATCTGTAAACAATTGCATTTTTTTCGGTACTAACCTCATTAAGTGACCGATTTGACTATTTTACTTGGCGTAACAATTAATAACGATGCCAAGAAGTCGGTTAAGATAAAATGAATTGTTCGAATTTGTGGGGATGTTTCAAGTCGTATCCTCACAGATTTGGTGTTTTTCATGATTTAACTTTATGTTTTTTCTTTATAATTCGGCAAACTACTTTTAGGCTGCATTCACAAACCTCTGGAGGGGGTCGGGAGATTTAATGTCGCAGTACGTAAATTTTTGAGGCCCTTGACAGAATACAAACTATTGAGAATAGTGCATAGTGTCATCAATAACAACTGGAAGCTTCAGGCCAAACAGCCTTTTAATAAAAAATTGGGAGATGAGAACCTATGTTTGATTTATAGTTTCATTATAGACTACAATGTATAGTGAATCAACATTTTCAGTGAAATTCCAAAATCAAATTTCTTGTACACACATGCACTTGAAACCACCTTAGTCTAATCAAGTACATAAATATCAATTATCAAACATCCATAAATACACAGACTTAGCTAATTTTGTATTGTAAAAAAATCATAGTTTTCTCAATGACTGCAATGTATAATGGATCAACATTTTCGGCGAAATTCCAAAATCAAATTTCTTGTATGCACGTGTACCCAACCTCTTTTAATCAAGTACAATTATGTCAATTATTCACAGTCCATATATGCACAAATATTGCAAGTTTTATATTGGAAAAAATATTCACTGTTTTGTCATAGACTCATGTATAGCGGATCGATATTTTCGGCAAAATTCCACAATTAAATTTCTTGTACACATGTGCACTTGTAAACACCCTATACTTATAAGTACATTTATATTAGTTATCAAACGTCTATAGATGAAGAGATATTGCTAGTTTTGTATTGGAAAACATAGTTTTCTCATAGACTACCATGTATAGTGAATCAACATCGATGAAATCCAAAACTCAAATTTTTGTACACACGTCCACGTTTTAGCTGCCACTTCAAGCAATTATTATACACATATAAATGTACAGATGTAGCTTTTTATGGTAAAAATTTTAACAGTTTGCCCATTAGACTCCCATGTGTTATTATTTAGGGTTTTTGGGACGAAGCTCTATATCGGCCTTATTAAAATTTTGCCTTCCTTTGAGGGGGACTTCAAAATTTTACCAAGTCAGAAGGGGGTATTGAACACATTGTGAGTTTGTTAGTGGGTAGTTGAAAAACTCTGAGAACTCTTTTTGGAATTTCCCGCCCTCCCCCTCCGGAGGTGTTTGTGAATGCAGCCTTATTGTGACATAACCTGTAGACATAATAAAATTTGTTCTATTATTCCTCTAGCTACAGTTAGCTCGTTGAGGAATATGTCAGACACGACAGTTCTGAAAAGACAGCCTTCGCAAAGCAAGACTTCACCCCCTTGATAGCTACATTGGCTCACAGTAAACCATTTATCCATCAGTGTCAATACGTTTGTAAATTAAATATCTTGGTAGAGACATAGACATCGTTTATAATTATAGCGACTGGGAAGATTATCTCTCTTGAGAGATACAACCATTCATCGACGGATTTTTCATTTTGAAATACAGAACTATGAGTCGCAATTGGACTAAACATCAACAACGGTCCCAGAACTGTATTTCAAATACATCCATTCATTCCTATTACAAAAATTTTCCATAATCGTTGGCAACCGTTGACAAGAACGCATGCTGTGATTTGAAGAGTCACATATCCTGAGAGCTGTAGATAAACAACGAGTAGTTCGGCTTCAATCTTAATATTTGCAGTTGAATAAATCACAATTAACTTCAAACTACTCAATTGTACTGCAAAGGTATAAAAGGTGCTGTGGATTTCACAATTTTCAATCTTCCCTTTCTGTACCAAGCAAGGTTAGAGCCAAGATGAAGCTTTTCGCCTTGTTGGTGCTGATCGTCGTCATCCTTGAAGCTACTGGTCAACCAAGGTCGAAAAAGGAGAAGGTGAGTGGGCCTGGGAGGGGAACCATTGTTGTCAAAGGCAAGATATGTGTAACGATTGCGTGACTGCCAGTGAACAATAAACTAACCAAGTGTAAATTTGCAAAATAGTTATTGTGGCTAACACTTTGACTGTGACAAAAAAGCTACATCGTTGTAACCAGACAACATCGCTTGCGATATCGCTTTTAACCAGTCTTCTGTTTTAAATCGTGCATGATATCAATGGAATAAGCTCGATCTCTACAGACTCAGTTATTTTCTCCCCTTGCTTACAGGAACGATGCATAAATTCTTCTTTTGACCATTTTGGCTCGGTTATATCACTGAAAAGATTTTCCTAATCGGAAATCCCGTAGTGTGCTAATAACTGTGAAGTACTTAAATTTCTCGCATGCTCGAGTGACAAACTCAGTCCTTGAGCAAAAAATATGATGACATATACATAATTTTTGTGGCACAGAACAGTTAAATCGTGTTGTTTTTCCTCTAAAGTAAGTTGAAGAACACAGAATTAGCTTCCGGAACGAAATTAATTTTGCGTAATTATTGACAAATCAGGATATGTCGACAAGCTGATCATTCGAGATTTTCGACATGACTTATTAACTAGTACAAGAAAAGTATTTTACATCAGAGCAAGGTCATGTAGAATGTATCAGAATTCAAAGCTAAAAAATGAAACTTTATTCCTACATTCTTGTGTACACCATAGGAATCATTCGAATTCGCCGGTATCTCAGATGACCAAACGCAGTACGTTTCAACATGAGCGTAAGTGTTCGTGTCGAAAGAAAGACATGCACACAGGTAGTCATCTTGTATGTCAGACGTTTTAGACCTGAAAAATGTTTCTTTCACGTAATTTTGAGCGTTACACAAAACTGCTCAGAGTCTCTCTCTCTCTCTCTCTCTCTCTCTCTCTCTCTCTCTCTCTCTCTCTCTCTCTCTCTCTCTCTCTCTCTCATCCCTATATCGTTTCCGAGGATCCTATCGGAACCGCTCACTTGGAGGAAATGTTCATTCTATCTTAATGGCGAGAGCAATTTCTTTGATTGCAGGAAAGACTTGTGAAACGTTTTTGCAGCCAGAACTTTCCTAAAATAATCCCCACTGACGCCGAGACGGCGGGAGAGGGTGTAGAGGGCGACATCATGATGTCGCCTGAAGAATTTGAAGAGTACGAGAGATGGAAAATAGGACCCAAGCGAAGACTATCAGAACGTAAAGCCGCAGTATACGAACTCATGTGGCCCGGTGGTATCATTCCTTACGAGTATGACACTTTAGGTATTTAACAATTCATCGTTGTCGGTGTATTATTTTCACTGCAATATCAATCTTTCTTTCTGCATTCCAATCACTGGCGAGCTCCTTTTAAGGTAAAGAGAGTTGTTATGAGGTAATATTTACATCGTAGCTTTTGACTAATGAAGAAAACGTGACACCACTAATTCAGCTGTGGCGCGCCGTCATGATACCTTTAGGGCTCCATGTCAACCATTGACAGCATACATCCTTCGAGTATTGAATCTGAGGATTATACAGTGTTTCATTCAAAATGTCTGAGTTTCTTCCAATCGTAGCTGTGTATACGTATGACGACTAGCGACCACACAGTAACTGTTAAATGGCCTATGAAATTACTTGCATGTTTCATTTGTTCTGTCAGCTCTGTCAGTCGTTCTTAAAGATCCATTAGCTGTAACATTGGTCATTTTTAAAAAAATTGATTGTTTATGTGTATCATCTGCAGTTTCTGGTTTGAATCCCTAAACCGTGGCGAAATTCCTAATATTTGGTAATATTTGGCTCAAAAATATACCCTACATGAGTATAATCTGCATTGTTATTGTTTAAATTTTGTATTCAGGTCCGGACTAGAATACATTTATCAACAATAACAATGGTCATTTCACATATACAGGCGGTGTTGGCAAGAAGGACACCGGGCATCGGTCATGATGATCGGATTATAGTAAAATTCTGTGGTTGATACGTTGAAACAGAGTAGTGAAAAATTAGTCAACAATTAGTCTACAGACAGTTTCGTTGAGTCAAGCGGCGGTGACTTTGATTCAGGCTTTAAGCAAACGATACGTTTGTATCCTGTAACTGTGTCTACGATTTCATTTGTGTTGTAAACCAAATGCAGTCGTTCAGAAACCCTCCATCTTGCCGTCAATATGTAGGAATCGGCCTTTTGGAATGAGCACTTACATGTCCAACACGAATTACTGTACACTGTTATTTGCATTAACCATAGCATTAGTGTAGTGAACAAACTGTAACAAAAGCTCTCTAAGCCATCATTTTCGATGTATTTACTGCTTTTTATTAGTAAGCAATTTCTTTTACTTACTCTAGATGTTCTACCGAATTGCCAAGTGGTAAAGATGTACGCAGCGTACAAATGCATATTATCAAAAGTTGAAATTCATTTCAGTTGGTTAAATTTACAACATGGTATATTTTGCACAAAAGGAGTTATGCTTGTACAGCTAATACTCCATATTGAAAAATACTTCAGGGAAAAGAAATTTAAGTTGTTTTGTAGAGCAACAATCATGAAAATATTACCACTTACATCGAGTATGACTTGAACTCGTGACACTTTATTGTCTCGTCTTTCAGACGCAAGTATGATACCATACGTCGAAGCTGCAATGGACGAGTGGGCCAACAAGACGTGTATACAGTTTGTGCCATACCCCTACCCAGGACTTAATCACGTGGGGAAAATATCATTCATCGATGGAGTTGGGTAAGTCGTCTTACTGTCACGTGGGCGGGGGAGGGTGAGCGGGGAAATATAGAGCTAGAGCTAACTCGCTTGGCTAAGACTGAGCTGAGAGGTACCTACACAGAATCGTGCTGACATCCGAATAGATCGACACGAACTTGGAATTTACGGTGCAAATTGAAATGTGTACAATTTAATAAAATAGCCAAGTCGCTAGCACTTACGTAAACTACTGCCTAGACAAATAATGGCCAAGCTAACAAAACAGTGCGGGGGGTAGCGGGAAGCAAGATGTCTAACCCGTGGAGGAGAGAAGTGTCGAGCAGTTGTCTGGTCCTGCGTGGTCTCCAGGTCGTCAAGGGATCTCCTCCAACGTCGATTCTCCTACTCTCTTTTTCTCAATCCTTTTTATCCTTATTCTCACCTATTGTTTACACCGGCACGTTTGCGCCAGTCATGTTATGAATACTGAAATGGTGTGGGCTGTGGCGTCAGCGTCCCACAGCCCCTATCCAACGTCAGATTGATATCATAACATTACAATTGTTTACTTCAAAGTATTAAGCAGTAGGATTGATATCATAACATTACAATTGTTTACTTCAAAGTATTAAGCAGTAGGATTCTTGAAGAATAACACATCTCAAAATGACCATTACGTTAAGTTTTGTAATGCAAGGTTGTTGCACTAAAATCTTTATCAGTCAAAAAGATATTTCGCTTGGAATTTAATGTCAAAGAATTATTGTCTAAAACTAGGCTCCCCCGGCTCGCGTGAAAAACCTCAACCCCCGTGAAGCATTGCATCTGAGCCCTTTAGAGTTGCACATTCTATTACCTTCATGAAGGTGGTAGACGTGGCAATCATGTCACTTTTTCCGAAGTTATTTTCTGTGATATTAGAAACATGCCGTGGACTTTCGATTGTCACGTGATCTAGCATTTTAGGGACTGGTCAGTTTCTTCAGCCTGGGGGGGCCGGTGGATTCATGGGGGGGGGGGTCACCCTGTTTTTGACTTTGGTGATAGGGGGGTCACCCATGTTTTTGAAATGCCCAATAGGGGGGGTCAGTGTGTTTTTGAATTTTGACACAGGCTCATCATTGCCTAAAATGCTAGTGTCAGCCACAAAATTCATCATTCAGTTGTATTTTTCGGCGCGCCCTTTGGGCGCGTAACTTTAATAATCAGTCATATTTTTCAGCACGCCCAACTTTAACATATCAAGCATACATACATCAGAGATATCTGTATGTTCAATATTTTCAGCGTGCTCTTCAAGCTCATTACTTTAATAATCATACATCTTTCAGCATGCCCTTCAGGTGCATGACTTTAATATACAAGGCATATATATCAGAGATATCAGGATGTTTCATATTTTTTGGCGCGCCCTTCGGGCGCCATACTTTCGATATATCTTGATGTTTGCTAAGTGAAAGTGTACCATTATGAAATCTGCATTTCATATGAAAAGGATGACAAATTCCTGATACTTTTCTGTTCTCTCTGTGAGAATTCAGTATGAGAAAGCAACATGCACAAATATTTCACAATATATATTTGATACAGTGACTTATTTTAGAGATAGAAAAATGACAAGATATCTTTCCTTCTCATTGATGCAATTATTTTCCTTTGTTTCATAGGTTTTCTGTAGAAAGATGCTTTTTTATGAACAAAATAACAGTTAAAAAAGGCAGTTTTTGTCATTATTAGCTGTGCTTTTATGGTTTCAATGTTACACAAGAAAAGGTCCTCTCAGACACTGTACACATCAGATTTGGCTAAAAAGCTCTCTATGGCTCCTCAGAAGATTTAATTGGATGGTTGGCAAGTCTTAACACCCATCAAAGTTTTTGATTCACTGCTTTTTCCTCTTTGATATTAATGATTGACATCCATTTCTGTACAACAGTTCAGGACATCTGGTTAAGCATAGAAAGTGTGAAATACATTCACAGCTCATTCAAAATACAGCTCATTCAAAATGTACTGTATTTAAACTTTAAGATTGACACTTTGAAATTCCTATCTTACAACTGACATGTCAACAATTTCACTAAAACATAGAATGACTATTTAAAATATAAATATATGTAAAATGTAAAATATTATATATATATATATATATATATATATATATATATATATATATATATATATATATATATATATATATATATATAATATATATATATATATATAATTTATGTCCATCTTTTGTTTTACCTTTGTCGCGCCCGGGGGGGTCACCCTGTTTTAGAAATTTGGAATAGGGGGGTCACCCTGTTTTCAAAATTTGGAATAGGGGGGTCAGCCACTTTTTGACGTCGGCAAAAAAAATCCACCGCGCCCCCCCCCCCCGGCCGAAGAAACTGACCAGTCCCTTACATCATCGGAAATCGTTTGAATCCGAAAAATATAGTGGCCTTATGCAATATTTCGTTTGTTGAATAGAAACATGAGCAATGCATTTGTAGGATATTGAGGGAAAAAGTCAAAAACATGGGATACTATTGATCATGTGTTATGTACCTATGGTACCTAACTGTCATTTTTGCAGATGTTATGCGTACATGGGATACAAGAACAAAACACGTCAAGTGTCGCTGCAGAAGGTTGCCTGTCAATCAGTAAGTCAAACCTTGTCCGTTTATCCAAACCCTTACGTATAGGTTTTTCAGTTCCATTCTCGGTCAACATTTACCGAATGAAGTCATAGATACTGAATATTGAGTACTTGATACAAAGATTCACATATAGGCTACCAAGGTTTTCTTTCGACTGCGCAATTGCGCAAATTGCGCATTCCGCCCTTTAAAGGTTACTGACAGCGCGAAAATCGCGCTCAAAACACAGCAAGCAAAGACGCCGATATGCAGGATATGATTATGATTGTGACCAAAGTGCATAGTGTAGTGACCTGTGAATTTGCTATTGTTTCTGCCCCCTTAAATGTCAAATCTGTCCCCTAATTTTAATGAAGAGAGCAGAAATTGCCCCCTTCAGTGAACATGCAGAGAAAACACTGGGCTACCTGTCGTCACTTCTAGCGTTCATAGCAAAATGATGTCGGTTAATTTAACCTTTCGGCGCAGCTACTGTTTATCAACAGTGGAAAAAAAACTGTCTACTTGCATGATCGAAATATACACATTTACAAGACGCAAATGACTTTCATAAAATCCTAGAGCTGTATGACGTTGTTGCCTTTAGTTGACGGTGAAAATGTGCGTACAAGGCCAGTACATCATAGCGTAATCAGGCGGTCTTTACAGAAACAATCCAATGATTGTTGTTTTTGTCGTTGGGCAAGTTTCCATTTCAATTTTTTTCTCCCCAAAGGATGGTGTAGCATTGCACGAGATTGGCCATGCCATCGGCCTTATGCACGAACACGTCCGTTATCATAGGGATGGCTACGTGACCATCAACGAGCAAAACATAGTGCCGGGTATGGAGGGAAACTTTGCTCTGAGGGACCCTGTGGCAGACGACTCCAAACTAATCCTTTACGATGTCTGTTCTGTCATGCACTACAATGAAAGGGTAAGAACACATCCATCTTTCAATTTAAATATTTGAAATCAAAACTGAGCCTGGCTAAAACACATACACTTTAAGGTTCGAGTTTTTAAGAAGGCCAGTCCAGCTTTTCTTACTCAGAAATCCTGACCTGTGCGATTACTTTCCCCACTAGAAACCTGCTAAATCACATGCTACATTTTTTTTGCTCACGTGTTCACACACGTAAGCATATGTCGCAGCGATGTCTGTCTGTCTGTGTGTCTGTGTGTCTGTGTGTGTGTCTGTCTGTCTGTGTGCTCGATATCTCAAAAACGGCTCATCAGATCAGAATCAAATCTGGTACATAGATACAGTTTGCAAATGGCAAGAACTGATTAGTTTTTGGCGGGTGCGGCTTGCTTACTTTTTGCTCATTTGCATAATTAATGATTTTAGAAAAACGGATATACATTGAGAATGACTGAACACAATTTGATGAGATTTGCTACAAATGTTGATCACACCAAAATGTATATGCCATGAAAGATATTAAGGGTTAACATGAAAGATAATTGCTAATTTGCATATTTAATGAACTTTCCTAATTAGGGATATATATCTGAATTGACTAGACCAAAGTTGATGAAACTTGCTACATATGTTGAAGATACTATGACACAATATTCTTGAAAGTCATTAAGCATTTTTACTTCATCGGACTCCATATTTTCATATTAAATAAACTTTTGAAATTAGGGATTTATATTTGAATTGACTCGACCAAAATAAATAAAACTTGATCTGTACGTTAAAGATACAATGATACAACATTATTGAAAGTCATTAAGCATTTTACTGTAGCCAATTCCGTATTTGCATATTTAATGAACTTTCCTAATTAGGGATATATATCTGAGTTGACTCTACCAAAGTTGATGAAACTTGCTATGTACATTGAAGATACTATAATATAACATTATTGAAAGTCATTAATTAGTTTTACTTCAGCCAATTCCTTATTTGTATATGTACATGTAATGAACGTTTCTAATTAGGGATATGTATCTGAATTGACTCGACCAAAGTTGATGAATCTTGCTACATATTTTCAAGATACTATAATACAACATTATTGAAAGTCGTTAAGCATTCTTACTTAGCCAATTTCTAATTTTCATATTTGATGAACTTTCTTAATGAGGGATGTTTATCTGTATCGACTAGTCCAAAGTTGACGAAACTTGCTATATAAATTAAAGATACTATGATATAAGATTATTGAAAGTCATTTAACATTTTTATTTCAGCAAATTTCTAATTTGCACATTTAATGAGAACATTTCAGTCAAGTCCTAATTTGCATATTTAATGAACTTTCCTAATTCGGGATATATACTGGGATTTACTTGATCTAAGTTGGCAAAACATACTATGTACATTAATGATTATAACAATATTGAAAGTCATTTCACATTTTCATGTCAGCTAATTCATAATTTGCATATCTAATAAGCTTTCACAGTTTGGCATATATAGCTTGAAGGACTTAACCAAAGGCAATTACATGTGCTACATTATATAAGTGGTGATACAATAACAGTACTCAAAGAAATTAATTCTTTTTATTTAAGCTAATTACATATTTGAATAATTAATGACCTTTAAATTTGATTTGTGGTGAATATTGTTCATCATGTTGACCATAACACTTTCAATGAAGTTGCAAACATTTGACAAAGGTTCAAATTTGCACATAAATGCAATATATAATGAAATACATGAGCATTTTTAGTTCATATCTGGTTAAATCACGCACCAGCAAACCTCACGAGGTTTGGTTGTTGTACAGCCATACTACCAGCTTTGTCTCAGTAAATCTTTAAATTAATAGAAGACATATTTACATGAAAAGATATTCAATGGCGAGACTATGTTCAGAAATTATTTGGTGATTTCGCGGAAAGTTTGGGTGGAATTTTCACCATTGTCAACTAATAAATTCTGAGCAACTGAATTAGCGTGTATGAACCTCAGAAAAATCAAGCTTTTTCTAAGGCTTTCCTGCTAGTCATTCCATTTTAGAACAAAAGTCGACGGGCGAAGTAGAAGTTAAGTTTAAATTTCAATGATGCCAAAGACAATTTGCATAGCCTGTGAAAGAATATCAAAAGTCAAATTCCACTTTCTGTAATACTACTGCAGCAAATTAAAATTAAACGTTCAAATCAAACGTTCACATTAAACAACGTTGTATCTCTACTTTGTACAGGCATTCAGCAAAAATGGACAGCCAACAATCATTGCTAACCATCCAGACTACCAGGATATTATGGGCAGACAGAGCAAACTCTCCCATTACGACCACGAGATGGTTAACTACATCTACAATTGTAACGGTAAATCACTAATCATGGAAGAAGCGAAATGCAAAGTTTACTCAATATAGGGGACGAGTTATCCAGGAAATGTAACAAATTTAAAGAAATGTAATTTCTGATTGAAAGGGTTACTCATTAATTTATACTTTCATGTATCCACAGTCAGAATCTTCACTTAATGACAACAATTATTTAGTTTATTCATTTATTTATTTATTTATGCATATATATATATATATATATATATATATATATATATATATATATATATATACATATATATATTTGCTTACTTGTGTATGTATATATATATATATATATATATATATATATATATATACATATATATATTTGCTTACTCGTTTATTTGTCGAGACATTTATTTATCAAGACAATTATTTTTCTCTGTGTTAGATTGTTTGTTTGTTTGTCTGTTTGTTTGTGAAACTAGGATCGGTGGTCGTGATGCAAAGTCGAATATGCCAGCAGGAGAGTTAACGCTAGATATCACAACTTATTATAACTTGACCTTGATGTTACTTTATGAATATTATTTTCAAAATGATACTGACGCCAACTTCGACGTTTTTGCATATTTTAGAACATTGTGAAAGCGGTCTTGTCTGTTCCAACGGTGGTTATGTCGGTAAGAAATGCACATGCGTCTGTCCCAGTGGCTTCACAGGTGCCACGTGTGACGACTTGGTGAACCAATCAGGTCAGTGCCATTCACAAAGTATAAAATGAAGCGTATTATGAGTTGTAATATGAGACACGCAGATACTTCTTCTACATATCAACATGTCAGGGAGAAGTGGAGGCCCTCCCGCTCTCTTTTTGCAATATTCCCAATCTGATTAAAATCAGATGTAGAGTAAGTACCAAGTACAGAGACGTCGCCGTACTCTACATCTGATTTTAATCAGATTGCAATATTCCAAGCATACCTGTGTATTGTGGGGTTGGCCATCTCCCAGCATGTAAGACCCACATCACCAAAGAAATTTGATATTCAACATGATAGAGCAAAAATAAACCAACAAATATCTTGACTTGTGACGTCACAGCAGAAAGAATTGATATCTCCGTCAATACTATTTCTGAAACGACGGAGGGAACGTACACAATTGCAAAGCACACTGTCTACCTAACTGTTGGATCGCGATGCACAAAAATAGCAATCTGATCTTTGAAATTTGCGCCGAGATTGACTTTGGTACACAAGGTTAGATATTCAACCGAACTGGATTTGTTTTCCTGAAGATATGTTTCCTGCTTCTTCTTCTTTTTTCGTTTAATAGTGTGTGGTGGCAAGATAACGGCGACGTCGACAGGTACAGTGACGTCACCCAACTACCCTGGTAACTATGGAGACGATCAGGAATGTCATTGGCTGTTAGAGGTAAATGTTATATATCTTATCATTCATTAGGAAAAGTGTAAATTAAGCTGTGCTGGAATTTCTCCAGGGAATCAAATCAAGAGTAGTAAACAGTTAATATATGTATTGAATTCTTCAATCAAAGACAAACTATTGTTTCTGGTGGACTTCCCATCCATACCTCTTCAATGTCGGTCTCTCAATGTGACATAATGCTGCACTTCTGGTTTATGTTGTGTTGACTCATGAAACCGGTTGAGGAAATAAACCTTACAGTTTTTCGAATTGTGTGACACCGAAGTTTAATTTCAACGTAGAATTAAAACAGAGATTTGTTTCAATCGTGAACTTTTAATATCAGTAGATATGAGATAATACTGTGAACCCATATTTTCATTTTTAGCTCCCATACATGCATATGTATATATGCAAATGGAAGGTATTCTTATAAGGTGCCAAAATGGCGTCTGTGTGTATGTATGTATCAATGCCTGTTAGTCCGTCTAGATCAAAAACTCCTAAACCGCAACGGCTGCCGCCTTAGTATTTGGTGTACAGGTGCAACTAGGGGTGGAGATGTAAATTTGTTCAAATGAACATGTCAGTGCCAAAAATATGTAAATGAGGGGAAGAAAGGAAAAATCCTGCAAATGGCTAAAACTCAGTAGGCATTGGTTAGATTGGGTTGAAACGTAGTATGCAGATTCCTTTAGGTATTCTAAATTATGTGTGCACAAATTGGGGTGAAATTTGCATGTTTGTATTTTGAAGGTGTTTTTTTCAGTTTTTAGCCAACAAATCTTGTTCTCTGAAATTGCTCATCTGATCACTTTGAAAGTTGGTATTCATGTTCCTCGGGATGACCTCAGTCAAGTTTGTACATATTGTATTAATATTATCATATTTGTAATTTTGGGGCAATTTTCCCAATTTTTGGTCAAAAATTTTTTTATCCAAAAACTGCTGATCTGATAGCTTTGATATTTGGTATACAGGTATCTAAGATTTATCTCGATATAATGTATTTAAGTTAGGTTGAAACTGGCAATTTTTTTTTATTTTTGGACAATTTTTGCCCCTTTTTGGGGGGTAAAAAAAATGTTCTCCTAAAACTACTGATCTGGTAGCTTTGATATTTGGTGTACAGGTTCCTGGGGTTTATTTTCATAAGATATATTGAAATTAGGATGAAATCTGCAATTTTGTATTTTTGGGGGCAATTCTTCTCTTTTTTTGATCAAAAAATTTGTTTCTCAAAATTTACCAGTCTGATTGCTTTGATATTTATTTAGGAAACAGGTTTCTAGGGTTTATATTAATATGATATATTGAAATTAGGTTGAAATCTGGAATTTTAAATTTTGGGGGCAATTTTTGCCATTTTGGTCAAAAATTTGTTTCTCAAAAACCACTTGCCTGATAGCTTTGATGTTTAGTAGACAGTTCTTACAGATGATTTTAATTAAATATGCTCAAATTATGGTAAAATCTTTAATTACCATAGGTATTTTTGCAGCTATTTTTGCTATTTTTGTCAGGCCGACGTTAAGTTGACTTGCAAAGATTCCTCCTCGATCAACACATGCGTCACAAAAAGTTATTCTCTACATAACGTAAACCAAGCTCTATCAACTGCTAGGTTACTTATTTTAAATTTTCAGACAAATATTTAAAATTTTGTGTTTTGGTAAAGTTTTTAGCTCCCACAAAATGAAAAATCAAGAACAGTTTGCAGTGTGCTTTTAAAAGATAACATATTTGTCAATACATAAACTGCCTTGCAGATTGATTGTCTTAAAAATTATCACAGAAGTAGATAAGGAAAAGAAACTAATCAAATTGCTGTAACATATTCACCCTCAGTGCCTGCAGGCTTATACTTAACTATTTTATCATTACATTCAGTTGTTTGTTATTTTTTTATCACTCTCCATTGGCCAATGCACACTTAGGGGCCAATGTCATCACTCTGTGCTAGTCTGTGTGTGTGTCAGTCTGTCTGTATGTATATGTCCATGTTTCATACAATTGTTGGCTTGTTTTGATAACTATATGGGAGCGAACAGTGACATTGTCACTATTTTTGATCATGTTACAATCATTTGAATCATGTAAAGAATCCCTGTTGATACTTAAACAAGTCACCCTTTTACTCAAGTAAACTGACAGGTGACGTTCTGTCCTCTGCAGGCACCAGTTGGTACGCGAATATCTCTGCGATTCGACTCTTTCTACGTAGAAAGTGGTGGTAGCGACTGTGTCTATGACAGGTTTGAAGTCCGGAAAGAAGTCGATCACGACACGTGTATGTCATTGTAAGTCAGCTAACATATTGGTAGTTTTCACACTCAAAATCTGTGGCTTTATAGGCTGTATGTGGATATCTCTATGAGAGCTCTTCAAGTCTCCTTTGCGTAGACATGTGCATTTACATGTACACACACACACACACACATACACATACATACATACATACATACATACATACATACATACATACATACATACAACACGATTGGAACTAATTTGGGATAATTGGATTTTCATATTTTGCAAATCTCTCAAAAGTGTTAGGTGCCATACATTGGGTGCCATATAGCTGAATGTTACAATATTGCAAATAACTCATAAAAACAAGTGTGTAATATAAAAAGGATTAAATCGACATCACTTCACCATCCAATTATCCCAAATTAGTTCATTACTTCACCATCCAATTATCCCAAATTAGTTCATTACTTCACCATCCAATTATCCCAAATTAGTTCCAATCGTGTGATACATACACACATACATACATACATACATACATACATACATACATACATACATACATACATACATATACATACATACATACATACATACATACATACATACATACATACATACATACATACATACATACATACATACATACAATGCGACTATTCTTTCTTGTGAACTAACGTTTGTTTATTTGTTTTTCTGTCTGTTTGTTTGTTTGTTTGCTTGTTTTGATAATGCCAAGACACTAACTATTTTGTTTCTCATCGCTCACTCAGGTTCTGTGCCGGAACTCTGCAGGGACAGACACATGAATCCATTGACAACAAGATGATGCTGAGTCTGTACTCGGATTTCTCAATGAGCTTCCAAGGATTCAGCGCCACCTACTCCTTGATATAATGACCCGACCTGGATCTTGTATTTCTAATGGACACTAGCGCTTGAAATTGCCTGGATGTCCAACTATTATTTGGGATAAGGAATATACGTTATTTTCTTCTTTCGAAAGATATAATTCTCATATTCTTTTGGTTTGGGGATTTTCTTCTGTCCAGGCTTAATGAATTAAACAGATGAGCAACTCAACAAAAAATTCTCATCTTGGTTGAATTTCAGAATATATTCACACAGTCGCTAACATGTTCCATGGTGCTCAGCTCTGACACACATTATAACATCATGCAAACAGAAAGAGGAATTCGGAGCTTTTGTCTCTGCGGTACACGATACATCAATCACTTATAATTAACGTGATGAACACTAATAATTTAATCAAAGTCGTCTTCTTTACACGAACACTACGGAAAATTACCACAGGGCTACAGCCGGAGTCTGATTAACAATTTTACCTCCCGTGATAGAATTGGTCTTGAATGGAAATTACGGTTTTTCTTTGGCATGTGGTCGCTGCAATTCTAACTGAAAAAGCACCGGATCGTTTCCGTAAGATCGAACACAAGTGGCCAGAATCGTGCAGGTTTATTACACACTTTCCAACACATTGGCACACATGGGCTTAAAAAAGGGCTAGATCCCATGGGTCCGTTTTGACTCGTTAAAGGGACAAAGTCGGCCATTTTTCATGAATTTTGTTTGATGCAAGATACAACTTATATTGTTTGACATGTTGAAAGATACTTGGTGACCATGCATATATTCGACCCCGGTTTTAGACAAATTAACTGAAACCATGGTGAAAATGAATTAATGGTCATGACCATTAATTCATTTTCGCAATGGTTTCATGTATCGTGGCTAGAACTGGGGTCGAATCAATCTGATTAAAATCAGATGTAGAGTACGGCGACGTCTCTGTACTTGCGCGGTTTTCTCTTGCTGTCGCCTCTCACTAGTGAGAGGCGACAGCAAGAGAAAACCGCGCAAGTACAGAGACGTCGCCGTACTCTACATCTGATTTTAATCAGATTGGGGTCGAATATACGCATGGTCACCCATTCATTCAGTATCTTTCAACATGTCAAACAATAAAGTAGTATCTCGTATCAAATAAAATTCATGAAAAATGGCCGACTTTGTCCCTTTAAAGTTTACCCACTGTGAAACTCTTGCAAAAGTTGAACAACACGACGTACCGAAGGTATTAAATGACTGCTCCAACAATCACAGTGAAAGTCTCTCTCTCTCTCTCTCTCTCTCTCTCTCTCTCTCTCTCTCTCTCTCTCTCTCTCTCTCTCTCTCTCAGAAACATCATTGAACAACTATCAACAGTAGATAAAGAGAAAAGCATGCAAAGCTTAATTCTCTCAACTGCTGTAAATAGTTCAGCAAATTAAATCATATCATACCCATCTATGATCTGTCAGTGTCACCAAGAAGATTTGCGTTGACCAATCTTGCAATTCTTGTCAAGGCATCCATGCTGCATTAAAAATTACCGCAAACTTACAATGTTACAAAAGCACATAACCTATAGCCTACTATTGCCTAAAGCCACACCCTTTGTGTAGTTTGTCTCGTGATCACTTGATCACGTTCACTTGTAAAACTATTAAAAGTTCCAACATCGGAAGGTTTCACACTGGCCCTGTATTTTGTTGTAGTGATGTGCATGGCTTTTTCGGCACGTATAAATATTAAATCGTGTAACTGTGTTTGATACACAGCTTTCACCCATATCCCACCAGACAGTACCAGACGGTATTGAGCCAAAACCTAGAGTATTTTCACCTACTTAGCATGGTATGTTTTAGCAGGTATAGTCAGTAAAAACCATGTTTACGATTACTCTATTTTCACGGGCCTTCGAAATTTCTCGTCTTTGTGTGAATAAAATAAAGGGGTAGGGGACACGTTTTGCCTCTGGCAAATGTTTACCTTTCCCCACTGGCGAGGACTTTCTGAACATTTAAAACTATTGCCGAAAGCTTCTTAATTGTAGATGATGTAGGAATTCTATCGACTATTATACACATGAATTTGCTTCCACAAGCCTGTCTATTCTTATTTAAAACCTTTATAAATGTATAGTACTAACTTGGTTTGTCTTATGGAATTTTGCAAGTTTAAAGTTTTAACTTACTGAAAACTGCAGAGGATTCATCTTTCCGAATGACTTACAGCAGCACGACTACTGTGAATGTGTGTACAGACAGAGTATATAACGATATCATTTATGAAAAAAATGCAATTTGTTTTCAAAGAGTTAATAACCATAAAACATTTTTCATTGTTTCCCATGTAAATTTCATCTAAACATTGTCGCATGTCCTCATTTTATTGTTACTGTTTGTTACTGATTTCCCATTTGACCCCCTCCACCCAGCTTGCCCATCAATGAAACTGACTATATCTGAATTAACCCGAAGTATCAATTTTGTTACGCGAGAAAACATCTTGCTAATTCCAGTCACTCCACTTTTGAATTTCTTGTCTCTCTTTCGAAGTGTGAAGCCAATAAAAGATATTCATAATTTAAACTGTTACCTATGAATTGAATGACTAACATTCTTATGAGAAAAGTAAACACAGTCTTTTGTGAGGAAGAATAAACATTTCAGACGATATGCAGACTTAGTATGACTCTTATTTGCTCTCCTTGAAAGTTTACAGGTTGTCGGATGGCGATACCATCGGCGATTCCTACTTTGATGTGGAATTTGAAGGCCGTCATAATTTGACTCTGGACACATAATCCAGCATTCATTTCAAAACTAAGTCCTCTCTCCAATGTATTTAACAGGATTCTGATATTCATATATGCACTCTGCTTTGTGCGAAAAGCTACAAACTTAACTGGTGTACTGGGTATACGTATTCTATTGAATGAAATTGCATGTAAATATTCATGCAAAAGTTTCTACCTTCCTCATTCCTCGTACATGCTGAATTGCCAATCATCTTAGCCTTTACTCGCACTTTTCGTATACAGATAACATTAAAATATGCTGATGACATCATTTCCGGTATGGTACTGTTAAAATGTCATCTAAGCATTTCATATGATTACAAGCAGGGAGCGGCCTGACGACTGGCAAGTTAGCTCGTTTCAGTGAGCAAAACTACAAGAATAGTTGGTCATATAAGACAAAAATAGCAGCAATAATCAAACTATAGCGATTTTGAATCGCACCTTGAAGATGAACACATGACATTTTTGCATCAATATGTCTATAACAAGTTCTCTGGGAGCACTGTTTTGCTGAGAACATTTTTATCACAAAGACAATTCAATACACAGTAGACGCGTGTACTTGGCACACCAAATTAGATAATTACTCAACTACTTCGCTTAGCAGTTTGCCATATGACCTGGCGTTTACCAAAACGAGACTGCTTTATTGTCTTAAGACTGATAAAGAATCCACCAAACTCAGCAGGCAGCGCCTTCACTGAGTAATATACCTATACTGGAAAGTTTTAAAAGGGGATTTTCAGTCAGTGACTGGATTGATGTAACTGAAGATGCTGATGCACTGGACGATGAAGTTCTTTCGAAGATATTCGAACATGAATGGCGTAACTATATAAAATATCAAAATGGTTTAATAAAGAGATATGTCCTCCTTGGAATAAGCTTATCTGCATGACATTTAATGGTGGTACTGTAAAATTCCTGAACATGGAGACACAGTCTTGAGATAAACCAGTAAATTTCCGCTTGACAGTCTGTGGGTAGATATTGGTGTCTTCTTTGGGGGAATGACCGGACAAGGAAATTTGTAACTGGACACAAACGTGTGTGGAGACCTCAAATGTGTCCCATGTTTTCAGTGGAACTTGGTTTCCTTGCAGTCTACTTAAATTTTTATTCATATCTTGGTATAAAGTTGTAGAACTTTGTAACGTCCTCATTACTGTTATGTTAGTAGAGTCGTTTTTGATAAATGCATCCACTTTTGTCATGTTTTAATTCCCGATGCATTTTATTCTGAGAGTTCTGATCCATGGCTAGCACTCTGCCCGAAATGTGATCAAACGAACGCATTATCTGGTGAAAAATGAAGCGACTAAACGTCGGTGCTTGGCATGTTACACCACGTGATGATTCGACCATTCATATCGTAATAAATATACAAATTTTTTCTGAGTATGCATTAAAGCGATCTTTCCTCCTCCGGCTCGTACACTATTTAGGTGACTGCACTTTCAATTGACAAGTGTGAATGTAGTCGACACAGAACGAAGAAATCACTCTCCTGTTATTTTTGGCCGTGAGACGGGATTAAAACGGTAGGACTCTCCTTTTCATGTGATCATATATTTCCAAACTTTATTTTTCCATAAAGTGACTCCTATAGACGTAGAATGACAAAAAAATTTAATCGCAAAAATTCAAGCGGTAAATTAAATACAATTGTAACGAATGAGTGAATGGATTAAATTTTGAATGCATCTATCATTTTTTAAGTTTGAGGATAAGTAGATATGAAATTTCTTAATCGTTGTTGTTGCCATGGAAATCAGAGTCGTTACCGCGTACCTGCATCTAAATTTACCTTCCGGACTGCAGACACATGTCAAGCAAATAGGAAAGCGTGGAACTCGTAACTTACTCAACATCATCTTGCCTGGATAAATTATCTTCATTTATCTCGTAGACTACCACGCCATGTTTTGATCTGAACGTCTTTATAGAAGTCTACTTCTCTTCTCTGCAAGAAACAAAAACAAAATAACTGAAGAATACCAAAGCTGTTCGCAAATTTCATAACAAGGATACTCCACGTTAGAGTTAAGGCGATTTCAGATGCGAGTAAACGTAGAAAATATTGGTCAGGTATGTATGCTTTAACGTTGAATTTCTCCAACATCAGGTTCAGTATGAAAATGAAAGTATTTCGCAACGAAAATATAACCTTGGGTTTTAGGGACTGGTCAGTTTCTTCGGCCGGGGGGGGGGGGGGCCGGTGGATTATTTTTTGCCGACGTCAAAAAGTGGCTGACCCCCCCTCCCCCATTCCAAATTTTGAAAACAGGGTGACCCCCCCTATTCCAAATTTTGAAAACAGGGTGACCTCCCCCCTGCACGCGACAACTGTAATATGTAATAATATAATACTGTAATATATATAATATATATATATATATATATATATATATATATATATATAATATATATATATATATATATATATATATATATATATATATATATTATATTTTACATACCTTTATATGTCAACAGTCATTCTGTGTTTTAATGAAATTGTTGGCATGTCAGTTGTAAAATAGGAATTTCAAAGTGTCAATCTTAAAGTTTGAATACAGTACATTTTGAATGAGCTGTGAATGTATTTCACACTTTCTATGCTTAACCAGATGTCCTGAACTGTTGTACAGAAATGGATGTCAATCATTAATATCAAACAGGAAAAAGCAGTAAATCAAAAACTTTGATGGGTGTTAAGACTTGCCAGCCATCCAATTAAATCTCCTGAGGAACCATAGAGAGGCATTTTATCCAAATCTGATGAGTGCAGAGTCTGAGATGACCTTTTCTTGTAACATTGATATTTGTGCATGTTGCTTTCTCATACTGAATTCTCATAGAGAGAAAAGAAAAGTATCAGGAATTTGTCATGCTTTTCATATGAAATGCAGATTTCATAATAGTACACTTTCACTAAGCAAACATCAAGATATCTCTGGCATATATCTCTGATTTATTTAAGTATTATTTAAGTATAGGGCGCGGAGAAAAATATGAAACATCCTGATATCTCTGATATATATGTCTTGTATAATTAAAGTAATGCAAAGTAATGCACAGGAAAGGTGTGCTGAAAAATGTCTGATGTATTAAAGTAATGCGCTCGAAGAGCACGCTAAAAAATATTGAACATACATATATCTCTGATATATGTATGCCTGATATGTTAAAGTTGGGCGTGCTGAAAAATATGTCTGATTATTAAAGTTACGCGCCCGAAGGGCGCGCCGAAAAATGCAACTGGATGAAATTTGTGGCTGACACGATGCATTTTAGGCAATGATGAGCCTGTGTCAAAATTCAAAAACACACTGACCCCCCCTATTGGGCATTTCAAAAACATGGTGACCACCCTATCACCAAAGTCAAAAACAGGGTGACCCCCCCATGAATCCAACCGCCCCCCCCCCCAGGCCGAAGAAACTGACAAGTCCCTTAGTTTGTATTGCTCATTGACGCAGGCCATGATGGCTTACTTGATCCAACGATTGAAATGGTCATAAATAGTCAAAGGGTTGGTTTTGCACTCTTTCAAATGTGTGACGATATGTTTTTAATCAACGACATTTCCCCCCGTTAACGTAGTTCCTCGATGAAACCATATAAATATTCAATTTTCAAGGGTTTACTTTTGCTTTTATACGTAGTATTTTTGGTGAAAAATATATTAATCGGGATGCTTAAATTGCACATATTGTCCGAAAAGTTGCATGTAGAGTTACACGGATTCTGAATTGTCACATACCCATGAGAGAATCCACTGTGAAAGAATTAACTGTGTGAAAGTATTAGAAACATTTAAACAGACAAACAAAAAACAAAGACAATTCATAGAGAATGCAAAAGGATGTTGATGTAACATACTTTGTTTCGCTTGGCACATGTATGACAATCACTGACACAGTTCACATCTGGAGCAATTTTACGTTTCATTTTCTCAACCAAATGCGTAATATTCATTCAGTTGAGCTCAAGAAGATGTTATGACAGAAAATTAAAGTATTTGCGAGACTTTTAAAAAGTGCCCGAGTCTGTCAGACACTAAAGTACACGAGACAAGCACAGAGAGCATGTTAACCAAGCTCTTCGGTCGTTATTTCGATGCAGCTGTGTGTGACGTCAACGATTGAATAAAGCATTTAATATGATTGGGTAAAAGTTCTATCGACGCCTCGCCCATTTATCAAGGGCTCTTCGGCAAACGCGCGCGGGTTAATCCGTGAACATTCGTCTGTAAGATGTTGCTCCTTGCTAATCGGGGACGGCAATTCGCCAGAAGTTCGTCTTTTTAGCGCACTAGGGGAACTTCTCCTATCGAGCGTGGAAGCTCTGAAAAAATCACATGTAAACATCGAATAAAAATAACGCATGCATTATTCATCAATGCAAGAAGAAACTTAGCCGTGATAAACCTCCGAAAGCTACATCTGAACGTCACGGATTTCATACTTCAAGCATTGGAATATCTTCAATAAACATACGTGAACGTATAAAAAAGCCTTAATTAAATCTTAATGTAGCATCCATTGACGGAATAAACTATAGTGTGTGTTCGCCTATATCCTTTGTTCATGGCGCTGTTCAGCGTAACTTTCGTTACTTTATCTATTTAGGCCTACGGGAATACGAATTTGAATATAAACATTTTTTTTTTCATTTAGATTAAATAATGACACGTCACAGGAGGTGCCATACCTTACAAGAAATGCATTGCCTACGGCATATGGCCTCTGGAAGTAGCGATGTATCTCTGGCAACGCACGGGCAACAGTGCAATATGGCCCTAGAGCAGCTGTTTTCATGCCGGTGCCGACTGTCTTACCGATATTATTCTGCCAAAAAATATTTAAAAGTAAGATGTTTTATCATTCAGGTTTGAAAAGCTAATTCCGATCAAACTCTAACTATCGATAGGTTTTGTATTAAATAAGCTGCAAGACGGAGGACTTTATATGTGACTTACACATCACATATTTACCGGCAATGCCAAAGGTGATGACCGTGTTCAGTGTGCTGAGCATCACTGAGGCTTGCTATCTTGTGACGGTCAAAGCCGAAAGATGGTAAGCTTCAACAGCAATCAGTAAAACGCACACAAAGAAATATGATAGTATCATTTAAAAAAACGCGAAAGTGATTGCACACATCGATCATAATTGTGTTGTTTGAGTTTTCACTAAAATATGGATTCTGTTCGGTAGTACTGTTCTGTTTAATGATTAACCATGGTGAGAGTAGCTGTTCCGACCTCAGTTGCTTGATGTTAAACTTGATAGATTGTATTGATCGAATGATTATATGTGTTGACATGTTGTATAGTCAAAGTCACTTTTCTGGTTGCATGTTCGAGTGCATCGCTATATTTCGCATGTGACGAGGCCTTGGTTATATAGTTAATTTGACGTAATTATTTCTCTGTTCCTTTTTCTGAAGGCTGCCAAAATCCGTTTTGGTCTTTATTATGTTCGCTAATTGATTCTTAATTCGAGTTGTGCATATTCAGTTTCTGAAAATGGTCACGATGGAAAATAGAAATGAGAGAGACTAGGAAAGACGGTCGTAGTTGTGACTTCGCAACACATTTCCTCCGCGGCTCCGTCAGAAAATATTCAAATAGTACAGGACGATCGCGAAAATGTAAGCCATGATTTATGGCAATTGCTTTTAAATAGGCCTTTTAGGCCTACTGTGTTCAGTATTAAAATCTGTAGGATTTCTTGTCCAAGAAGGTACGGATATCTATATGCAAAGAAGTGGTACTTAAAGCTTATATACCACTGTCAGTATGGCTGTGTACAGGTATGATATCATAAGAAAACGTCGAGAGAGTCAAACAAAGCTGTTCTGTATGAGGCTGCGTTCACAAATAACGTGGGGGGGGGGGCTGGAGAATTCGCGATTGAAATTTTTTTCTGATCCCCCACAATACCCTCAAAAAAATTTCAAATCCCCCATATATGATCAAAATTTTTCAAGTCCCCCAAACTATCACTGGCAAGGGATGTGCGCGCAGAAAAAATAAACATGTATCGCGCAGTTCTGCTCGCAGATGTTCAACGCTGTACCTGTTATTAGCAGTTTGTAGAGTCGTATTCCTAAGGCAAGTTCTTAAATTGATTCATTTTTAAGGCGTCAATGGAATTTTTGGATTTATCAGTCTAAGCCACCTTGAGTTAATCCAACTCTGGCCAGGTCAATTGCACCTCCTGAAGAGCACACAAAATGAAGATCATGAGAGAGTCTGCGAATTGTGACTGATTGCCAAATTGTAAAAAACTGAGCACAGTGACCTACTCAAAATTTCTTTCTAAAGTACAAGACATATATGATGATTTAGATGCTACTCAAAATTGACAATACTGGAAGGTCCATCACATAAACGTTTTAATCTCTGAAATTTTGGCAAATTTGGTTAAAAATAAATAATTCCATTCTTGTTCGACTCCCTACAACATGTTGAACTGTCCAGTATTCAGCTTGCTAACACAGCCTGTGTATGCGTACCATGCATTTGTATCATTGACAAATGACTGTCAGTCTGGACTCTAATTAACTTATTACCCTATACATATTTACATATACAGGCTTTGTCGACAAACTGAATATTGTGTGTTTCAGCATGCTGTAGGGAGACAGCAAGTAACTGTGGATGGTATAGGCCTATGCGTACAAATATTGCAAAAATCATCAACAGTCGCAGCTTCGATTCTGCCCTGTTACCAAGGCCTAAGTTTGATTTTTTACGACAATTTGTTTAGATGTTTGGATTTTTTAGAGATAAAAGTCATGAAATGTGACAAAATAGTTCTAGATTTTGTATGATTAGAACAATTTAGTTACATTAAAATGGTATTCATTTAATTACCTACCAAACCTTGGAATCGGAAAATGTAAAAAGTAAAAGGGAACCAAAAATTTTTCAGGTCCTCCCTATAGACAAAGCAAAACTTTCAAGTCCCCCTCTACTACCCCATAAATTTTCGAGTCCCCCCTGAATTCCTCCAGCCTCCCCCCCCCCGTTTTTTGTGGACACAGCTTAAAGCGCTTTCTTGGCGGATGAGCGCGGGGAGAGGGATTTCTTCTAATGGTAGCGGCGGGATGGCAGTAATACGAACAACTATTGTTTTCCTCTCTAAATTTTAATTTTGTTCAAAATACGTTGAATAAGTACATTTAGGTGTAAAACGCTTAGGCCTATGATTGCTTGTCTGTCACTGTTACCAATGTTAGGTTAGCGTGTCTGCCGCGTGCGCGTTGTCGGCCTATACCGTGCAGAAGAAACTTGCTGAAACCTGGATGGATGGATCGACGGCAGTGGGTGAAAGGTTACCGTTGCTACCAGACACACAATAACTTAGGGGGTCAAGTGAAGGAGCCAGGCGCAGAAAGTTTGCTCAGCTCAAGTACTCCCATGGCTGAAGAAACCACATCTGCAAAGTGAATTGGTGCACGGCAGATTCAAATCGATGTTTTGATACTTGAGGAGGAACATATCAAAGTGTTTGATTTCATTGTTATTTGTCAGACTCGCACATCTATCCTTACGCATCATTCGGTAAGTTGAAGTGAACATATATTTTGGACCCCATGCCTTGTCGATGTGTGCTGTATGGGGCCACAGTAGTGAAGTGAACTTTTATGCCGATGCATACCCCCTTTTTAAGCGGGAAAATTATTTTCATCTCAAAGTTACAGTGTCTATGCTTTCACCCTGAGAAATGATCATTCAGTATATATGTAGTTTTTGCTGTTTATTTGATGATATTAAAGAACGGATGTTTGAACCGGAATCGGACATTACACATGGCACACACTTCACGGATGACCTCCGTCAAGTTAACGTTTATGAGTATTTGTTACGCAATTTACGTTTTATGTCAACTGACACGATGTCAAACCCAATTTACAAGATTTGTCGTTCGGGTTAATGCTCAATCGGCGACTCACAAAATAATGCACCTATAGATTTGCAAATTTAGGATAGTCTTTGGAACCACATAATACTGCTATTATAAAAGGGCCAACGAGTACGAGTACGAGGGTAGAAGATCAAAGGTAACGTTTGCAATATCAGCGAAGATTTTTGCAATGAGCGATGCAATTCTACATGTATCAGCAGTACACAAGCTTTATATGGCAAAGTTACCAATAGCTAGCAAGTTGTCATTATTACTATCACCATTATTTTACAATTATTTACTGCAAACAGAAAGCATGTATCATATGAAACTTTCATCATTGATGATGTAATTATTCATTGTCACCAATATGTTCAATTCTTTAAGTTTATTTGCGAATTCTTCAGGGCAGTCCAACATCAACCTTATCTCCTAAATAACGTGCACGTTTATTCTTTCCAGCTTGTATCAACTAATGTCAGTGTTTGCATATAAAAGTGACAAGTGTTTGATCAAAGGTGACAAGAAGTTAAGGACTTTTCAAACTGAGGAGTTCATAAATATCACAGGATCAAAAGTGGGGCTCTCCCAGTCCCAGGCTTGCATTGCTACACAGAGTTTATTTAGTGTTAATCTCAAAGACATACTTTCATGTACATGACAGCCACAAATCACTTTTTAAAAGGCCATAGTGACACTTGTCATGAAAGTTAAGTGACCTGTCATCATGGTCATACATGTTGATTTTGTTGAACTGAACTCGACCCACAAAGATGCACAGCTCATTAAATTAAACTCTTCTCAAAAGTGTGTTTCGCTGAGCCTTATGAGAAAGGACTGAAATTTCTTCCCCATCACTATCTCTTCAAAATATAGTTTAGCATTTAGTATTTTACCAGATAATTTTCCCTCGAGTAGTGACAAAACACTTCTCAACAATTATTTTTTCAGTATAAGTAGCAGTCTTTAATTGAATATGATGCAAAACTATTTTTCAATGTAATTTTGAAATATGCTGCGGTTTACGAGGGTAAAGAACACTAATTTGGCTTTGTACCATATTAAAAGTAGACATTGTTCCATGGTGGGTGTTTATTCAGGCAGTAAGGCATCCTTTCACAGTCATGTTTGTATAGATTTGACCCAACTTTCGGTAGTCATTCTTTTTCTTTACATTTTTATTTAATCAGTAAATTAAAAAAAAGACATAAAAACACTTTGTTATTCAGTTTTAATTTATTCTACACTACATTTGTTTTTACTGACGAAATCAAAATGTCTATAGAGTAATAATCAGCAAACGATCCTCATTTTAAAAATTGAAATGAATAAATATGCACACAAAAGTATTACAACAATATTGAATTGAAACCTGAAACTTTATGGTGGTGCCACTTTTTCTCAAAATCTTAAGTACCACTTGTTTATGTGAATGGCTTAATCAATGAATAATAGAGTATATGCTATTTATAAATAGTGCAAATTAAAATTATTAAGAAGAAAACGTGTCTTAGTAGGCCTATACTTGAAATTTGGTGTGCAGATTTTGCTAGGGATGTTCTACAAATTTAGGATCAATTGCATGTTACAATAAAATCAATAAAATCAGTAATTTTGCCTCAAATTGCGAGATAAATCTGAATTTTTCCAGATAAAATTTCAGAAAATAATCATATTTTTTCTGTGGAAGTTGGTTTGTAGCTTCCCAGAAATGTTCAGATGTTTGCAAATTCTGACTTATACACAACAAATGTTTCAAATCATTTCTACAATGGTAATATTATGTTCCCTCATTTGGATTTTGATGATGCAGAAGTTGACTGTAATTGTACAATTTTACAGACTTGAGTGAGTCTAGTCACATATCAATTATCAAATAGGGGCAGGATTTTTGCTGATGCTATGTTGTTTGTATCCTATGAAATTCAGTAGGTTTGTGTAACTTTGATACCAAATTGAATCACAGTGTATCCAGGTTTAGTAAAAAACCTAACATGCCGTTGCCATGAACACAGCCATGGAGTGTCCATGCCTGGTGATAGGTACATTACAGTTATACTTTTGTTATGCAAATTACTCACTGACTTCTATGTCATGCATGTCATGTGGACTGAATGGGCCAATCATGTGTTAGGGCATGTTGATGACAGTTAGGTACCATTCTTATCAGTAGATTATCAAAGTCAATATCTATTGATGTCAAAAGCCTGAACACAAGAACAATGATATACTAACTTGACCTCACCCTGTTTCACTATCATTGTGAAAACACTGGCCCAGGGGCGATAACTTCATTGGTCTACATGTGTTTACCTTCATGCATTGTGGATAATTCCTACAAGAAGACATAAAGCTCTGGTCAGATGACTAACACCTCCGTCTAACATTGTCAGCATTTAGTGAACAGCCTTCAATATTAACATACCGCATCTTGTCAAATTGTGATGACATGATGAGATTTGAAAAAAATCTTAAAAACAAAAACACACATCCTCATTCACGTCAAGCTAGATTTAATAGCTTTATTGGCCTCTTTTCACAGTGTGCTTGAAAAAGTAAATAAAAAAAGACATACAGTACCCCTAATTACCTACCATAAAATATTGAAATGAGTACATAGTATCACATATGCACTGTAAAATTCATTGTATCATCGTCATCATGCTGACTCAGCTTCTGCTTGTGTGGAAATTTCCTTTTGCTGTTTTCATGTTGTTTTCAGTGGGTCAGTGTTATTGTCTGCATCAATTCCACTGCACTAGCCAAATGGGTATACTGTGCATTTTTCCCATCAACAATGCACAGTCCCAGGTGCTGAATTTCCATCTGATGACAAATGCGCAGTATTTGATTCTGCTTTCTTCCTTTTTTGGTGCTAAAACTATGGAGACAACAATTTTTTAATGCCATAAACACATAAGTGCTGTGTATGTATACAACACACATTGTACTCATACTCATTGGGGGATTAACTATTGCTTGATTAGAACTATTGTATTTAATATTAATGATGGCAGAGGTTTATTGCTATCAAGTAATTGTTTCACAT
Organism: Ptychodera flava; assembly: GCF_041260155.1. NCBI lineage: Eukaryota > Metazoa > Hemichordata > Enteropneusta > Ptychoderidae > Ptychodera > Ptychodera flava. The sequence continues at coordinate 38,292,797 of NC_091941.1, read as the reverse complement.
CATGTGACATGTGACGTGTATATGTACTTAGAGTGTATGTGTGATAGTATATAATGATCCATGTAAAGAACAGTAAACCTGATTAAAAAAGTGTATCTTAAAAACTTTGATATGTGGTAAGTTTATGATTTGGTAACTGTTAATTACGTAAAATATATTTTTCAAATCATTGCTGCGCTATACATATATATATATATATATATATATATATATATATATATATATATATATATATATATATATATATATATATATATATATATATATATATATATATATATATATATATATACAGATATTACTAGAACTTATTACTAGAACTTGGTACGTACGGTAATACCTGCATGTACCCATGCACTTACCATATGTACAATCTCTATGATTACATTGCTCCTCCTATATTTTCTACCAGCCTGATCATTCACCATTGTATGGAAATTAATTTCCATCTACAATCAAAAGTTTATATAGGTCATCCTATACACACCATGAAATATTTGACATTAGTTGACTGTCCTGAATCATAATTTATGATGATTGAGCAAGCTTTACAGATTAAAAGATTAGATGAGTTCGCAAAAATATGATTGAATTGATTGCTAGAGTGTATTGCCAAGTTTCATTTAAATAGATTTGGTCACATGGAAAGTAGGTGGTGAAACTTTAAATTGAAAGCAATACTGAAAGAATGAAGGGGTATATTGAGTCAACTAATAAATGTCAACATCTTGAAATCAGAACAGATTGGAACGTACCTACACGTGTATGCTAGGCAGTGTGTTAGCTTTGTGTTTTGAACATTACTTGTAAGTTGTATACGCTCTTTGTGTGCATTGAAAGTTTTCAACTTTTCATGCACTGGCAAGCAGTTCAGAGCAATTAACATCCCCTGGGCAATATTGTTTTCATAATTCTACATTTATTCCTGCAGCTAGCTTCCAAGTTTACATGTCAAATAAAAAACACTTTTGCCTTTTACTTTGGCAGTAAAATATGCCTTGGAATATACAGTTCCAAAAGTTCACCAACATGAGACTATAGGAAATAATGTGCATTTGTAATGAAGACAATAAAACTGAGACAATTACAATTGATTTACCAGATTTCGACTGACAAAATCATTCTGAATTTTTAACCACATGAATGAATTAATATTAACTTAAAGGGCAAGGAACTCAAACTTTTAATGATTTTCTCATTATTTTTATTTTGCATGTTAATAGCAGGTTTTTGTCCTACTTCCAAAAGAATGTTCAAACATCAACTGTTAGTTTGTCAAGTGACATGTATATTGTGTAAAATGTACTGTTATTGTTTACACTTGAATTTAAGTCTGGAACAGAATTCACTTGTCAACAATACCAAAGCATTTTACACATGCACAGGCTGAGTTGACAAGCTGAATACTGTGTATATCAACATGCTTTGGGGAGTAGAACAAGAATTTATGTGTATAGTTGATATTTAAAACATAAATAGTGAAAAATATTGAAAGTAAGCATAGTACTGGCCCTTTAATAAGTTTAATGCACCAGAAATAAATATAAAGTTGCATATTGAAACTTTCATTGTATGCGCACATGGATTTAGCTATTGAAGGATCATCTCTCAACAGCTGTGAAAGCTATGTGACAGCATCAAGCTTGATAAAACCAAGTTGATACGTGTCAGTGATAATTAATGAATCCAATTGAAAGGAACTATTTCAAAATTGTTTTAGGGGAGTATTACTGTTTGCACAATCTCATCCAGAACTGAACTCACATTGCCAGTATCTAATGGTATTTTGTCTGTGCACAACTGTTTGAAATAAGCGTTACTGCCTTGTCATCTGCAAAGGTACTGAATATCACTGGTCATATAGTTCATGTAAAGATTGTTTTACCACCAGTACATTCAACATTTTGTCACTAGTACGTTTAACACTGTTTATCACTATTACATGTATCACTGTTTGTCACCCGTACATTTCACATTGCATTGTCACTAGTACATTTTACATTGTTTTGTCACCAATACATTTTTCCTGTAAATGTGTGTTTCTTTCCACAATGGGAAATGTTACACATAGTGTAAACAACTACAAGACATGGTTTAATGATCTAGTCAGTATAAGTTGAATGTTTTTAATCCTTTTTGTTTCAAGGTCAAGATGGGACTCACAAACAAGTTTCCAAAAGTTTCAGAGATGGTAACTTTGGTGATCTTTGGACTTACATTGCTAGGACCTCTCACCAGTCATGCAAGTGTACTTCTTAATGAACTGAATGCTGACAATCCCAGCACTGATGCCAAGGAGTACATTGAACTCTTCAACACAGCTGACCAAACCGTCTCATTAGAAAACTATGTTGTGGTTCTCTACAATGGAAACGGAGAAACTGCCTATGATGTCATCACGTTTAGTAGCAGTTCAAGTATAGCTGCCAAGGGCTTCTATTTGATTGGTTCATCCAATGTTGTTCCAACACCAGATGTTCTTCTAGGGGATACAAACATAATACAAAATGGCATTGATGCTGTAGCTCTGTATTATGGTGACACTTCTAAGTTTAGCATTGGTATGAGTGTGACCAATGACAGTCTTGTGGATGCTATTGTTTATGACAAAGGTGGTGACCATGACGACAGCAAACTGATAGATGTCCTGACTCCAGGACAAAGGACTCTACATGAAGATTCCGGTGGAGATGATGTGGATGAGTCTTTGAGTCGATGTGCCGGAACAGATCCATTGACGCTGTCACAATTCCTGCTGACTCCTCACACACCAGGAAGTAGCAACAACTGCGTTCCCAAAACAGTGATCTTGAATGAATTGAATGCTGACAACCCAGGAACAGATCAGGCAGAATTCATTGAACTCTACAACACAGCAGACTCCATAGTCAATCTTGACAACTATGTTTTAGTATTCTACAATGGAAATGATGCCAATAGAGCTTACATGGTGATAGCATTGAATGGAAGTATTGGTGCCAATGGCTATTATGTTATTGGATCAGCATTGGTTGATCCAATGCCAGACAGACTATTACCAGGTGATGAACACATCTTACAAAATGGAGTTGATGCTGTTGCTTTGTACTATGGTAGTCCATCACTGTACACAGTTGGTATGACAGTGACGACAGATAACTTGGTAGATGCCATAGTTTATGACAACAATGGAGACCATTCTGACAGCCTTACAAACATTTTAACTCCAGGAGAACTGACACTGCATGAAGATGATTATTTTTATGATTTTCCTGATGAGTCTCTTGGTCGATGCACTGGTACAGATCCAAGAATTCTTTCTCAGTACTGGCTAGGTCCAATAACACCTGGCTCAGACAACAACTGCAGTTTTCCATACCCTACAGCAGTGATATCTACTACGTCATCACAACAAACCAGTATTTCCCAGTCAACAACTCCATCAATACCTGTGACATCGCCTATTGTAATCAACGAACTCAATGCCGATAACCCTGGAACTGATGACCAAGAATTTGTTGAACTATTCAACACCGAAAATTATCAAGTGCAGCTGCAGAATTATGTTCTTGTTTTCTACACAGGCAGCAGTGACACAGCCTATGCTGTGATAGCATTACCAAATGATCAAACCATTCCAGCAAGAGGCCACTTTGTTGTAGGATCAAGCAATATTATCCCAACTCCAGACCTAATTCTTGATGGCAGCATATCAATTCAAAACGGCGAAGATGCTGTTGCCTTGTACTATGGCAATCCTGCAAGCTACACCATTGGTATGAGTGTCACCAACACTGGATTGATCGATGCTATAGTTTATGACAACGGTGGTCAACATGATGACACACTGACAGATGTGCTAACACCTGGTGAAGATACTCTCCATGAAGATAGTGCCCATCTTGCTGAAGATGAAAGCCTGAGTCGCTGCACTGGTACAGATCCTTTGAAGTTGTCACAGTTTGCTCTCACAGTGCCAACGCCAGGTGCCACCAATGTCTGTAATCTCACCCTGTCTTCGCCAAGCCCAGCTCTTCCAACTCTTGATCCAACACTGCAACCCAACATAGTCATCAATGAATTTGATGTGGATGCATCGGCTCAGTTTATTGAACTCTATGATGGTGGAGTTGGTGATACCATTCTAGATGGGTTGGTCATAGCTCTGTATGATGGGGTAACAAGTACTGTCTACTTGCATTACGATCTGAATGGTTACAAAACCAGTGAAAATGGCTATTTTGGTATTGGTACCAGCCAGTCAGAGTGGACCCCTGACATCTTAGTCTTGCCTGATCTCATCAAGAAGGATGGAATCAATGCCATAGCTTTGTATTACACACCAGCTTCCAATGTTGCACCGGGCACATCAGTGACAAACAAAGACCTTGTTGATGCCTTGGTCTATTCATCAGTGGATGGAAATTTCGACAACCACCCTCTCACCACAACACTCACAACAGGTCAAGATGTGCTTGTTGAAGATGAAACAATCTCACAAGAGGAGGGATCCTTCAGTCGCTGCAGAGGATGGCATCCAGTGCAGATTTCTTCATTCCTTCAAACATCTGCCACTCCGCGTAGTGACAACAATTGCACTCTACCAGCCGTCAGGATTAACGAAGTCAATGTAGCTTTTTCTGGTCAGTCAGTCCACAATTATGAGTTCATTGAACTTTTTGATGGTGGCATAGGTTATCAAAGCCTGGATGGTGTCTTGGTTGTTTTCTACAATGGAAATGGTGATGTGTCATACCTTACTATAGATTGTACTGGATACAGTACTGATGCAGATGGTTACCTGATCATTGCGGCAGATGTAGACAGTGAACTTGACCCTGAAATCAAGGTTCCTTATAATCCACAGGGATTTATCCAGAATGGTCCTGATGCGGTGGCTCTACATCTGGCCCCACCCCAGCAATTCCCTACAAGCACACCAGTGACAGATTTAAATCTCATTGATGCAGTTGTGTATGGCACCAATGACAACCCAGATTTGGAATTGTTGGACGCACTTCTACCTGGACAACATCAAGTGAATGAGAACAGTAACTTCAAACCCGAAGACCACAGCATCAGTAGATGCGAATGCTGCCAAGCGCTGAATTCATCTGTTTATGGCTTAGCTCCAGTCACTCCCCGTGCACTCAGTGTTAGTTGTACACGTAACAATGAAACTGTGACTGAAACCTTGCCTGTGCTGCAAGATTTGCTGAGAATCTATGAAGTCAACGCTGACCAAGAAGGGGATGATATGCATGAATTCATAGAGATTGGAAGTCCATACAAGTCTGTTTCATTAGATGGCATTGTATTGGTTCTTTACAGTGGAGGAGATGACAGGTAAAAGTTGAACAGATCTCTTACAAGTTATTGTCAAAAAAGCCTGTGACCTTTATTGTAAAATGATAACTTTTTAATATGCTTAACATAATTAATGTTAACAGTGGATATGCTCTTTTATGCACAGATTTTTATGGTCTTTTTAAAACATACAAGAATTGACAAAATATGGAGACTTCAATTGTTTGCATGTTACTAGTCTCTCATCACTGTAAGAGCATGAATTATGCATCTTTCTGTCAATCAAGAACATCTTTCTCTATGAATTCTGATCTCAACAAATGTTATGAAGCAAACAAGTATCTATCACTGTCATCATAGCCAATCATAGATCTTGTAACTGTCTTCCTGGTACAGATCGTACAAGACAATTGATTTGTCGGGCTACCAGACCAATGAGAATGGTTTGTTCACATTAGGGTCATCAATGATTACTCCAACACCAGATGTGGTGGTCAGTGAACAGTCTTGGATTCAAAATGGTCCTGATGCAGTGGCCTTGCACAAGGTATCACCATAATGTATTGACTTTGTCAAATAGTGTGCCTGAAAATTTATTGAGAGCATTTTTGTTCATAGAGTTGGTAGAGCTACTTGCAATCATTTCATGCATAGCTACTTTGAATTTTTCCCAATACTATATATAATGAAAGTGATCTTCCTCAAAAACCAAAAGCACTGAACCTTCCAGGGTGATTTTTCGAAATGAAGAATTTGTATTAATTAAGTATTCATAAATGCCATACTCTACCTATTTCAATTGTAAAGTATTTTGAAAGACATTTCAATCTGTCAACTTTGTGTTGATGTTCACTGTCAGCAGAAAGTTTTCTCTTTGAAAAAAATGGACAAGGTCAGTTGCTAGTTACAATGTACTGGTACATACAAATGCTTAACATACACAGATGGGCAGCATAAAAGCTATGTCAAGTGCACTTCGTAAAGGTATTAAGTCGTGTGTAGTGTGGAAAGTGTAGGTCTGAAAGTGTTTTGTTTATGTTTTTGTTTTACGTCATTTGTTTCCTTGATATGCAGGGCAAGTCATCTGACTTTCCAAGAGGTACCTATGTGACTGACATTGGTTTAATTGATGCCATTGTGTATGGAACAAATGATAAAAGAGATCAAGAATTGTTAGATGTCCTATCACCAGGACAGGATCAAATTAATGAAGATTGGGATCATCAGCCAGGTATACTCTATATTGAATTTGACTTCTGCATTAGTACCTGTATCATTGAATTCAGTTTATTGTTGATTTACATTCGATATGCTTAACTGAATAAGGTTATTGTGAAATAAAAATTGAAATGAATGGTTAGTCCGTGATCTGTTTTGACTGTTTTTATCCGGAAATTAAATGAATGAAAGTGAGTGAGATATTCTCACCTTTGATGGAGTAGCCATTTTGAACCGAACGGTGAATGTGTATCACTAGTCAATTGATACATTGTCACAATTAGAATAGTTATTTTACATGTGGTTCGTACTTTCGAATGACATTCAAAAGAAATGTCATCAACAAAGTAACTATTTGGACTCATGAAATGTATTTTATTCCTTGGATAGGTGATGAGTCCATTATAAGATGTTATTCCAATAATGCCATTGACTTGATGGCATTTACACCGGGACACCCATCACCTGGTGTCATCAACTCATGTCCATTACCACCACTTGTGATCAGTGAAATCAACGTAGACCAGGCTGGATCAGATAAAGCTGAATATATTGAGATACAAAGTCTTGACAGGACTGGTTTTCCTCTCAATAATCTCGTAGTGGTAAGTTAAATCAAACTGAATATTGCATCTATATCATCTTTGTCAATCACAAATTTTGTGGGTTTACTTCAAGCAATAGGAAACTTTTCATTGGATATAATTTTGTGACCATGTTATCAATATTTGAAGTCTATTGTTACCGGGTGAAAGCACATGTAAAGTAGGTTTGACTTTATTATTACAATGAAGTTTTTACAAATGATATATTTCCTGCTGCAAATACAGAAACTAGAACTGTTTGTATGGTATGGAATGTACTCAGTCAATTTTGTTCCTAGCTTTCTCTTTTCACAGTGCTATCCTGGTTGTTGATTAGATGACAATTTGTCAATTATAAATGCTCAATACACCTAATACCATACAATATTATTGAATCTTCAGATGCAATATTTTTTTTGTTTCATTAGGTGTTGTACAACGGCAAAACTGACCTGTCGTACTATTCAATTGGAATTGACGGTCATCGCACAGATAACAATGGCCTCTTCCTGATTGGCTCAAATCAAGTGTCAGTCATCCCAGATCTGATCATAAATGCACCAGCCGATGGATTCATACAGAATGGTCCAGATGCTGTGGCCGTATACCTCGGAAGTGTGTCTGATTTTCCAAATGGCGTATTTGCTACAAATGAGAGTTTGATCGATGCGATTGTTTATACCACAGAGAATGACCCACCTGCACAGTCATTGGTTGATATATTGACACCAGACGGGCAACAAGTCATTGAAGATGATCGATTTCATGATGGTGATGAATCCATTAATCGCTGCAGTGTTGATGATGAAGTCAGTATCGTGGTGTCCCATCTGTCACCTAAGATAAAGAACATCTGTCCACTGAGTGGTAACATTACACTCAGCATCAATGAAGTTGGATTGGTTCAAAATAAAAATTTGATAGAAGTTTGGGACAATGGATATGGAGAGGCCCTTCTTGGTAGGTGCATACACATATGTTTATCAACTGTATTAGTAAATGTAAGAATATTTCATAAGGGATAATCAAATCATTTTCAGATCCCTTGGAAAATGACTAGCTCACAGTCGCCAGCTGAAATTCAATAAGCCACCACAGCTTGTACAAGCAAAACACTGCTGGCCTTACTGTAAAATACTAGCTGATAAACTTTGACTGTAGGATTTGCTCACCCCTGTTTTGTGGCTCTAAATGCACACATACCGGTACAACCCTATGAAGTGTCTCCCATTGGATTTCAACCTGTTGTTATGTGCCCAAAGTGAAAATCAAGGAGGACTCATGCTGCTCTACCTCGGGATTTAGAAATATTCTGTAATATGAACAGTGATTAATTGTTGTTTGTCTAGCTGATGTACCAATGAGGCTTTGTTTAAGGATTTCAAGTGTAGATAATTCAACCTGACTTCTTCCAAGATTGTCAGGTTTTTTGAAACCCTAATTCTCTGATAATTATCACTGTGAGAATACTACTCTGTAAATGTGCAAATTACTGATATATTTGGGAGTAAACAACAAGCAGTATAATGGTAAATTGAGGTTTGGTATTGACATGTCTGTCAAATTATTGAAGTTATATTTGATCATAGAACCATGTATATAATAGCTTCATATGAACATTTTAGTCTACCACAAAAGATGATAAATGTATCAGAGCAAAGTTGTAAGGATTAGTGAAAATACATATATGTGTCTGACTAAAAATACTGATTTATTACCAATTTTCCAGACGGCTATATTATTGTGGTCTACAATGATAATGATCTGTCAATCATTACCTTTGATTTGACTGGTTACACAACCAATCAGCAAGGATACTTTGTGATAGGATCAGACAGCAGTGTTCAGCCTGGAATGGCAGTAGATCAAGGTGAGATAAGCTCCAAATGTAACAAGACTTTCCAACACCCTGGTGAAGGACTTAAAGGGGTGGGTGGGAGATAAAAAAGAGAAAGATGGCGGCAACATTCATTATGCAAGATGCTTCTGACCAAGCAACATGAGGAGAGAGAGCTCCAGAAACTAGCTTTTTGAGTTTGTTTCAATAAAAAAAGTGACAAAATCAATCAATCAATCAATACTTTATTCATCCCAAACTCTGGGCAACTGAAATGGTGACTGAGAAAACTTACACACACGAACAAGAAATCTACAAAAGAGAAATAAATAAAAACAAACAACAGACAGACACTGGACAAAAAGCTTGACATCATTTCTTTTCATTTAAAAGCCGCACTGCGGTTGGAATAAAACAATGTTTGCGCCGATTTGACATGCAAGCCGGGGACTGAAAACGCTGACCGGAAGGAAGTACAACAAACTCTGAAGATAAAACGTTGGTTGTACATGATATTATAGAGTGAGCCTTCCGGAGCACCTGCTGGTTATAAAAACAGAGAAATTTCTCTCAGGAGTACCGATTTTATGTTGGAGCATATTGAAACGATCTTATCTAATGAGTTTTTATTTTTAACAGACAAATTATGCATTCAACAAATAAAGGAAAAGTTAAAACATTTTCAATGAATGTTTTATAAAATAGGGATAAAATATTTCTATCAACTATAATGAATCCAGTTTTCTGAGAAAGTATAAGCGCTGCTGACCCTTTTTCACCATGGCATCAGTGTTATAATCCCATTTTAATTTATCATCAAAAATAGAACCCAGATAAGCATAAATTGATACAATTTCAACTTCTTGATTATGTATGATGGTCTTCTCCCTTCTGTGTCAACATCTCCTGAAATCAATGAGCCAATGTCATCATCATAAATACATCAATGCTCAATTTCAATGCTCAGTATTTAAATTTGACACTTTTTGTGCCGCACATGTCCCTCCACTTTGTTATGGGCATTATACTGATGTACTGCACTTCTGTCTTTGTGCATCCTTTGCAGTATTTTCGTACAAATTAACCTCATTTTATTTTGTCATTATCTTCAGATTTCCTACCCATGGTGAATGGTGGTGTTGCTGTGTACAAAGCCGCCGCATTACAATTCCCCAATGATACATCAGCGACAGCAGAAAACATTGTAGATGCAGTGGTGTACAGTCAACAAGGAAACTCTGCTGATAGTCTGGCTGAAGAATTGCTCGGTTCCCAAGGTGCTAAACAGGTGAGTAAATTCAGAAAATATTGTGCTACTGGTATATCTCTCAAGTGACCACCATGTACCGGTACAGTCTTTCAATCCTCAAGGTTGTCAAAAGTTATTGAACTTTCATTAACATTCAGAATGCCCAACTTTATAATATTCTTAACATTCAATACTGTTTCATATCAACTTGATACTCATCTAAAAATGTAAAATCAGGGGTAAACTTGGCGCCTAATAATGTTTTTCAAAGACATGGCACAGATTAGAATTACAATATGTACAATAACAGTTCATTCTATATTTATAGATGCTGTGCTGATAGGCTAAATGGTAGGAATTTCAACATGCTTTTGGGATGGAACAAGAACTTGTGATTGAAATACAAACCAAAAATAGTGAAAAAAATCATCAAAAGTTACTGCTACTGGTCCTTTAAATAATTATCTGCAGAAACATCACCAAAAATTAATAACTTGAAAGACCTTCATCCTTATTAGGTACAGAAGGAAGAGAATTTACAATCAATTGAAAAGTTATAAAATGTTTTTGTTCCTCTGTAATTAGACTTTCTGACGCTATACCAACAGGTGAATTCTGATGATGTACAGACAGGAAGCAATACCATCAGTAGATGTCTGTCCAGTAATAGACTTGATTCTAATGCATACGTGGCAGGTGTTCTGACTCCTGGATCTCTCAATAAGTGTCCAGTGTATGATAGTGACATCATCATCAATGAAATCAATCCAGATCAGGACGGAGATGATGACATGGAATTTGTAGAGTTGTATGATGGAGGTAGAGGCAATACATTGTTGTCTTACATCACTCTTGTAATGTACAATGGTGATGGCTTTGACAGTTCGTACATTGCTGTTGACCTTGATGGCTTCACTACCAATGCTGATGGTTATCTTGTCATTGGATCTGCTAATGTACTGCCAGGTAAGAGCATCAGCTTCAAAATTTCAACCAGCCTCAATCAGAGGTCATTCATGTCCTGTCACCGTAGCAAGAGCAAGTCCTTGCTGCCACCTACACTTTCCCACCCTGCTATGAAACTTTACTCACATTTATTTTTTGTCTTTTACCTGAGTCTTGTACTTTCTGGTTACTTAAAGTTTGTATGCTTTACTGCTCCCTTGTGGGGGACTTAGTCTAAGTTCAAGCACTAATATCTGTAGGTTGATTGTAGCTTGGTTCAATTCACCCTAAAGTCCAGCAGCAGCAGCCTTGCAGTATCCACTTGTCATTAGCAGCATCAGGGAGAAAACTGGTTTCGTCTTAGAAATTGTGTATTTTACGTGTTAGTATTGAGGTATATTCTCCCTTCTTAACCCCAACACCTGTCTTTCCTCTGTTATATAATCACCGACCTGACACAAGGCTTATCACAGTACCTACTTTAACCTGGAATTTAATCTCTCTCACAGCTGCAGATATTGTACTTGACTCAGGAAGTGGTGGTTTCCTACAGGATGGACCAGATGCCATAGCCATCCATCGTGCTCCGGCCACAGCGTTTCCGTACAGTACACCAGTCACTGATGTCAGCTTATTAGATGCTATAGTCTATAGTAACAACGACAATGTGGATCAAGTTTTACTGAACACACTTACACCAGGTCTGTTGTTTGGTTTATTAAGACCAATGCACAATTTGCTTTCTCCTTTAAATATAATTTGGCTCATTTTACAAAATGTACATTGTTAAATTTCTTGCATCGATTAATATATCTTGTAACGTTCATGATATGTGTGTTAGGTAGTGTCAAAAGTCCGTTGAACTATATGTGTCAAAAAGAGATGGTCATATCATCCTATATAAACACTATCACACCCAACATTACTATCATCACCAGTAGTTCAGAGTAAGTGCACAGACACTCCTGTGAATTCCTATGAAACTTAACAGAAATGTTAATAAGTTAGTACTTGTAATCTTCAATTACATTTGTTTATGATTGATGGAAAAGAATTCTACTAGGATCTTTAAGCCTTTATCATAAAAAAAAAAGTTTACAATAATTGTAAATAAATTCCTTGTTTCATTGAAACAGTCCTGACAAATTAGACAATCCCAGAAAGTCACCGGTAATTGTTGCTGTTACAAGTTAAACATTGATGTGTCTGTCTACGCATCTGCTATCACTCATTCAGTACTGGTCAACTGTAGGTTTTGGAAGTAGAAAATTAATGTAGATGCCTGAGTTTCATGTGTATTCCTGCTGCGTAATGAATTTTCAGTGAACTGGCTTAATTGTGATCTTAGTAAATACATTCATTGTTCATCAACAGGAGGAAGACAGGTCAAAGATACCACAGATCTTTCTGGAAATGATCAAAGTATTAGCCGTTGCAATGGCAACATGCGATTTGATACATCAAGCTATAAGTTAGCATCTCCAACTCCAAAATCCAATAACTCTTGTCCAAGTCCCCCTCCTAAGGCCGAAGGTAAGCTGTTTAAAGTAGTGTGTGTTGTTTGAAGAAATTATCAGACAAGCTGTGCTCTTTCTGTTTTGTTCGTTAGTCAATATTTTACTTGTGTCTTTCATGTCTGTGTAGAGTGATTAACCCTTTGAGTGCTAAAGTCAATTTTGTCACTTTTATAAAATATAAACCCTTCCAATTTTTTTTTCAGATCCAGCCAATTATTTTTTCATATTTTCCCAAAAATTTTGATCAAAAACTGTAGCTATTGAATAGTTATGTCCATTTAGTCCAAAATTATCAAAAGAATTACATAAAAATTCATAAAAATTAATAAAATGTTACACTAAAATTTTGTTGGGAATAATTACAGCACTCAAAGGAATACAGTGCTGTGCCTAGTTTAAAATCCAAATATCTGGACAAAATTTATACTACAATGGAAGGACAAACAGTTAATGTCTGTTCAGAATAACACTAAAAAAGTTTTTATGAGATATGTCAAACTTTGCAGTGACTGGAATGTTTTCTGAAATGACAAAACATATGAAATATATGAATTTTCTCTGCAGACATAATAATCAATGAAATGAATGCTGACAGTCCAGAAACTGACACTCATGAATTCATTGAGTTGTATGACAAAGGCGTTGGTAATACACCATTAGATGGTCTCATACTGGTGTTCTTCAATGGTGCTGATGATGATAAATCATACTATGAAATGGATCTCACTGGTTACAGGTGAGTGTACGGTACTTTGAAATTAATCTCACTGGTTACAGGTGAGTATACTGTACTTTGAAATCAATCTCACTGGTTACAGTTAGGAAGATTATAGGAACGTCGTTAAAATGGATCTAGGATGGGAAGATCATACTCTTCGGGAGGGTGCATTGTAAATGCCATGCATAATGTTGCTCAACACTTATAGTCAAGATGGATGAATAATTAATACACATGAGTGAAATTCAAACAGTCGGTGCGCAGAACTATGAAATCATACAATGTCTACCTTGGAAATTGTATTGAAGTTAAAAATTAGAGTGGCCAGGTCACTCGTAATGTGTTGCCAAGTGTTGCCACAGACATTTACAACAGAGCATGTGTTAATCTTTATAGATTATGACATATTGTCAGTAAACAAGGCAGTCCAGCTTAGTAGTAGTGTATCAAAGTCCATCTATGTACTAGTAAATTAATAATAGTCACCTTGAATTGTTCCATACCTTTAAATGCAGTCATTAAATAATCTACTAATCAATATTGACCCAAGCTATCGGTGTCTGTTATCTCGGAAATGCATCGCTTACAGTTCAAATCAATTAAAATGTACCATACACTCAACATTTCTTTATTTGCAGGACAAATAGTGATGGTTTCTTTGTCATTGGTAGTGACAATGTGTCTCCAGATGTTGTAGTTGACTTCAACTTTCTGCAGAATGGTCCTGATGCTGCAGTCTTATACAATGCCAACATTGCTGACTTCCCCCGTGGTACCATGGCAACCAGTGATAACATGGTGGATTGTATCATCTATGGAACCAATGATGATCAGGATGACAGTCTTATAGCAATCCTGACACCAGGACAGATCCAAGTGAACGAGAATGATGGTCATCTCAGTACAGATGAATCACTGTCAAGGTGTCTTTCAAATGATGTGGTGAATTTATTTGCATACATAGTGTCTCAACCCACCCCAGGTAAGAACTGAACACTGTTAACAAACATGTTGGTTTTTGTGTGTGAGCAGTTCACAATGATAGTGGTATGGCTTCTTTACTTATGTAACACATGTTGTAAAGTCACAACTAGCTAGTCAATGGTTACAGTGCCACCCTCTTATGAAGTGAGTGCGCCCGATAGTGTTGGAAATTGAAATAAACTCTGATGGAGTTAAAAGTGAATTATGATGATGAACACTAGATCATAAACAATAAGTGTTACTTGGTAAATTTAGTCTTCAAATAAATCTTCCTTGAAAGACTTGTGTGTAATCTTGACCATTCATCCTGGATAGGTTTTGGTTGAGTGTAAAAAAACAAAGTCAACAGTTATTTTATATTGAGGGCGCTGCACCTGTAGAACTCCATCTGTAAGCTGTTCATTGTCTGCTGGTTACAACAAGTGAGATAACAGTGGCGGGCATGAAACTTCAAAAGTCTTGAGCTTCGCATTCAATGCTCAAATACAGTGGAAAATTAGCAACTTGCTGCCAGTTGGGTTTGATTTTTCATTTCACAGGAATGGCCAACAACTGTACTTTATCTGCTATTGTGATCAATGAGTTGAATGTTGACCAACCTGGTGTTGATGAGAAAGAATTCATAGAGTTATATGATGGTGGCAGAGGCTATACATCCCTTGATTCACTAATTATAGTACTATTCAATGGACAGGACAATGATAAATCCTACAGCACCATTCCATTGCAGAACTACAGAACAGACAGGTAAGTTCATTAGACAGTGAAGTCATGGTCATTTTCACGTGTTAACAAGAATCTATTGCGTTGTAAGAATTGTCAAAATAAATAAGTTTAGAAGATTTTCTATTAATTCTGCCAATTGATAGACAATTTTGTACTAATTTCCATGTAATGTTGTTGATGTCAAAGAAAATTTGAACTTTCAGTAAATGACTAGTAAATCATATTGCTTGATAACAGTCATGGCTGCATTAAGACACAACAGGGCTCCACAGACACAGAACTAGAAAGATTACTGTGTAAGCCAATGCAACTCTACAGTAGTCACTAAAAGTTTTGAAAGTTTTTTGATTCTTAATTTGATGAACACCCAATCAAGTACTTCCGAGAAAATGCCATGTTTCATACTCAAAAGATAGTTTTTTGTTGGAGATCCAAAGTAATTCTCAATTTTGTCAATTTTCAGTGATGGGTATTTTATCATTGGTTCTGAAGGAGTATCTGACTATGTGGACATTATAGTCAGTGCTGACAATGGTTTCCTTCAGAATGGTGCAGATGCCATAGCTTTGTACCGGGATGATCCCAGAAACTTCCCTGATGGTACTCTACCAACCCAGGAAAACCTTATGGACGCACTTGTCTATGGAACAACTGACAATACGGATACCTCTCTTGTGGATGCCCTGTTGCCTGGGCAACATCAGGTTGATGAGAATGGTGACTTCATGGAAGGTGATGAGAGTATAAGCCGCTGCATCTGTTGTGAACCACTGAAGGCTTCTCTATTTGGACTTGGTGTTCCGTCTCCCAGAGAGTCAAATAACTGTACTGAAGGTGTGTACACACCACCACCTCCTGTGACTACTATCACCACAGTTCCTCCAACTGTACCTGAAGCAGTCATCAATGAAGTCAACCCTGACAATCCCAGCTACGACATCAGTGAGTTCATAGAGCTGTACGGACCAGCAGGACTTGATCTCAGTGAAATGGTCGTGGTCTTGTATAACGGTAACCTGAATCCACCAACTTCTTACTACACCATTGGATTGGAAGGACAAAAGTTAAATAGCCAGGGTTTCCTTGTGATTGGCTCAGTCAGTTTGAATCCTCCCCCACAAGTCACATTACCGGATCAGGACTCTGGAATTATCCAGAATGGAGCCGATGCAGTGGCTGTCTACAAAGCCAGCATGACAGATTTTCCTAATGGCACTCCTGTCACCAACAAAAACTTAATAGATGCTCTGGTTTATACCAATGATGAAAGCAAAACAAGCCAGGCACTCCTTGATGTCTTGACTCCAAACAGTGATATATTTGTGGAAAATGACAAGTAGGTGAAGATTCTGATGATTTTCCGTAATATTCTTATTTTTGCTGAGTGACACAAAGGTTTCCATGGCTACAACACATGCAACAAATACCTTGGAGTGTTTGTCTTTATTTTCACTCATTGGTCAGAAATGCAAGTGACCAGCATTTTAAAATAACTTGAAATTTTTGACAGAGGAGTGAAGTCAATATACCGGTAAATGTGAAACACCTAGAATTTAACACCATTGTCAAGGTGCAGGAATAAAAATTAATATTTTCTTCATCCTTGGAACTATAGCTCTTGCAGAAATATTTTCCAGTTATAAAAGTGTTGACTGTTACATGTTGCATTTAAGGTGAATTCCTAGGTAATGTTACAGCAAAAGCTTGTATAATTAATTTGCATGAAAATGATTCCATTGAAGCTTGTCTAAAGCTTTATTTAAATTCAATCCTAGCATACAGGGATAAAGAATGTTCTAAGGATTACTGGTTGTACTTTAATTTCAGGGTTTTTTAAATCGAGGAATAATTGTTCTTTCAATGTTATTTAAAAGAAAACATTGCCAGTGGTTTACTTTTTATGATTTGCAAAAATTACTTATTATGAAGTCATTCGCATTAACGATAGAAAAATCAACATCAGAGCTATGATCGTAAAGTACTGCACTTAACTCATGACTAAATTGATAGTCATTTAGTTTCAGAACACAGGCCCATCTCAAGATTTTAGCTTGTCCAGCTAGCTGCAGGATGCTCGATGGTTGAATTGTACCAGTAGTTGAATTGAACTGTTGAATCGTACATATTTGGATGAGAAAACAGAACAAGTTGCAATCTGTTATATTGATATCATAATATCAGTGATTTGGTGATTGAAAGGAAATTAAAAGTTGATGAGAATAGAGGGTAATGATGACTGCAATACGGCAGATATAGTGTAAATGTGTCTCAATCTGTATGACCTTGTGTGTCCCTATTGCATATGAATGTCAATTAAGCTCTTTTATGATATTTTGAAATAATTGAAGAATCAATGTCATTTTAAAGTTTCACACTGAATTGAATCTGGCATACTGTATTACAGATGGCATGAGACTCAGGACGAATCCATCAACAGATGTACTTGCTGTGACAGAAGGACCTCCGCTGTGTATGCATTGTCCTACCCTAGCCCTGGTTATGAGAACAACTGTCCCAGCCATGCCTACTCTCAAGGCATTCAAATGAGACTTGTGGATGCTGATTGTGAAGTGTGGATGTCTGATGACAGATATATACAGGCTTTGATAAATGAGATTGTAGATGGTGTTGAGGCAGGGTGTCAGTGTGGATTTACTCCAGTCTATTTACAAGGTAAAGAGTTGGTCCGTGGTTTTGGTTTTCTTTTTCTGACTCTTTTCAAACAGTTTTGTCATCAGAATTCTTCTGAAAATACCACATTTTCTTAGATATTGATGTACTAAGAAACTCTCAAACATCTCAGGGAAGAACAGTAAAAATTTCACCCTAGTACATGACATAATAGAATACAAAGATTCTTTGAATGCTACTTCACAGATTAAACAATATTTTTCAAGTGTCCATTGCCACCATGCTGTACAGTGATATTATGGTAAACCAGTATCAGGTCAGCAAAATCAAATGAAATTTTTACACTGTACATTTGATGTTTAATAACTAAGGCTATCTTCTTGTATATTGTTGAAAGTGAATTTTCTTTCTCTGAAAAAAAAAATTGCACAGAAAGTTGTAAGTGCTGTTGAAAATCACAAATACTTCATCACAACTTGATTACAAGTTCCCAATGGATGTGAGCTTTCCAAAATGTTTGTATTGCCTGTAGACTCCAAGATATTCTGTGGTAGCGTGGTATACCAGGCCAACATGCTTGCCATGTCTGATGAACAACTGGACTATCTATTTACCAACTACACAAAGTATATCACTGAGACACAGTATGTGGAAATACTGGGTAATACCTACACAGTAGACAATCTGTGTGTCTCAGACTGTGCACCCGATCCTGAAAGGTTATCACAAGGTAAAGTATATAAATATGGTCTTGAGGCTGGCAAGATATAGCTAGTACAATATAGTAGTGTAATATTGTTAGTTGGAAATTAAAAGTATTGAAACTTATAAGGCAACATATATCTATACTAAGTTGTTTGTGATTTAAATAAACTGTATTTTAAGTTGAAGAGCACAGCTTTTCACTACAGTATATTAGATGCAAGTCCCATGCAGTCATTTGTGTATATGATTACTACAGTGTTGCTAACAACATACTTCTACAAAAACTTGATATTGTGTAAAAAAATTTTGATATGTTACAAATGAAAATGAGTTTTCGCTGTTTGATACAGCCAACTACTACAAGCAGCTTCTGACAGAGTCATAGTTTAGAAGAGTAAGGATATATTATGTGAATACAAATTTGTCGTGCCTTTGTTTTGAACTCAGACGTTACTGCAGTATGGTTGCAAGACCTATACTGTCAGACATTTTCAACCACAGTAAACAGGTAACTTTGATATTGCTAAGGTCAAAATATGAGTAACAGTAATTGGACTTTGGTAAATAATTGTTTGTAAACAGCAAAATTTTGACATCTGTCCATCTGATCCAGTACGCTCTACAGGGAAACCAAATACACCCTCGCCTGTTGACTATCGTTGCGAACTATCATGAAGCAAAAATAGACTACAAATGATGAAAACGTTGGACATAATTGGTAGGGTGTATTATGAAGGTAGACCATATTGATTTCCACAGAGAAGCTAGCATATTATTTCACATCTTTCAGAATATCTGAGGTGCTTATTATACTGCCTTGTTTGATAAAAGCTGTAAGTGTACTCTCTGGTATCTGTGTAGGAGATAATGGATGACAACTGAGCATGCCTATGCAGTGATTGCTTCTAGATGTAACCCACTATCAATGCCCTCTTCTCTTTCAGGTTTATCTGGTGGTGCCATCGCTGGTATTGTGATCGCTGTATTGGTGTCAGTTGTCTTGGTGATTGCAATTGCTGGATTTCTCTACTTGAAAAGACATAAAAGGTCAGTGCACGTTAATGTGTCTCATCATTATATGTATTGTCAATGCAGAATCCTTCCCCATTTTAATATACCACAATTGCTGTAATTTTTCTTTATAATTTCCAGTTCAGGTTGATGTCAACTAAATTCTCCTCACTTTCATCATGATGCCAAAGATTTTTTCTGATTTTTGTCATAATAAGCAATGTTGAACCCTTCAGATCTTTTTATGTTGTTTTGCAAAACCTCAAGGTACTTTCCAGTATGTGAATAATATTTTACCGCTGTGTTTAAAGTTTTGTCTGATATTCCACTTGCTTTTTAGTATTTCATTAATGTCTGTAATGGGCACACAAACAAATGACTCACTTATTCATATTTGTCTGTGTGTGCTTTATATAGAAGATGAGACACTAGGTAAGTTTATTTTTGGAAAATGCTTGCAAATTTTCATTTAGGGACACTTCGAGGAGAAATTTACCTTTATCCTTCGTCCATATCAAACTCTGTGCAACATTTTGTAACATGCAGTAGTTTGGTTTATTTGTTCTCTTTATGAAATCAGAATTACAATGTACCATCATAACAATACATATGTTTTAGAAAGTTATGATTGAGTGCAGTGCAGTCTTCTGAAGATTTGAAATAAAGAAGTGTCTGTAATTTCAACCCTGAGATCCAATCAACAAGATTTTTTGATTCTCATATTTATTCATAAGTACCTTATATTGTCTGTCTGTTGATATCATACCTTATGAAGATATCATTGGATTTGAATCAAATGTAGAATTTACATTCTTTTTTCTATATGGCAAGAACTGATGTGGTCTAGATGGGTCTATTTAAAAAATGTGATGCTTATTTTCATTTAATAATTCAGAAATCAACATTTCCATAAAATAGCTATGGAATATTTCAAATCAATGGTAACTCTCCAAATATTAATTGTAGAGAGAAATGATGATAGGCCATGATATTCAGCCCTTTATTCATATCAATAATCTGCTAATTTGCATATTTTATAGAACTTAGGTAAGTTTTTGGCCTATACCAGAATTATGCAGCAGCAAATTTGATGGTGTGCACATGTAGATGTCAGTGTTGTGGTAACATGATACCTGTGAGAGACATTTGGTATTGTCATGCGAATCTATAACTTCTTTACATATGTATATATCAGAATTAGTGGTTTTGCTTGGGTTAGGGAGCACAGAGAAATTGGTCGGAAACCCAAGCCTCATAACATTTGTGTGTTAGGGCAGATGAAGAGAGGGGTGTGCTCATCTTTGTAGTGTCCAGTGTGAATGTTTAAACAGCCTTCAAATGTTATCATTTCAAATTTGTTTTTCTATGCAACAAACTCCTAAAAAACTGATCCCATCATTTGTGTTCCTTTTTATCTCCCCTCAGTTATGGTGGACTGTATGGTTTTGAAGACAAGTTCAAGTTTTCTGATGCCTGTGAACTTGACAATATTGCTGGTAATGGCAATACCCTCCATAGCTTTGGTAATCCAGTTTATGACTCCAAGTCATAGGCTGATGCAACAATATAAAGATGAAAGTATAAGAATGGATAGAGAGCCTATGGTCCTTGAATCAAATCGTACAAGTGCTAACACTCTCTGATTCTCTGTTTGTCTCTGTGTTTTGCTATGTGCATATCTGTCAAGCCAGATCTTCAAGTGAGTTCACACAAAGTTCTGGAATTATTTGCAATATCTTTTCAGAGCCTCTTGTACCTTTTACGTGCTGTGTAAACTCCCCATATTTGTAGCCTAGCACTTTATACAGATACACAGTTTTACCCAGGTTGTACAATGGCATTTTTTGTGTAAGTTAGCCTCCATAAATCCCTGTCAAACAAGGATTGATGTATTCAATATGCCCTGCAGTGACACTTCGTGTCCCTATCAGTGTTAACCAGTGCAACTACCAGTACGGTTTGAATTGTCAATACCCAAAATAATTTTTTTTTGATATTATTAGCATTGTTATGTTTATCATGGCGTTTCAAACGAAAAGGAAATGTGTTGAATAGTTTTTGAGGCATAATCTTCATTTACTATACTTGTTACACTGGTGCCGTTTTGTAAGTGGATATATACAAACAAACATACAGTGGATACATACATAGTGTAAAAGATTTTATATACCCATGAATAATTCTAAATTCCATCCCTAAAATGTGCTAAGAGTGCACGTTTCTGTAGTGTCCAAGATGAAACACCACGGTATGTACTGTCTGTTTTCGACAGACTGACTGCCCATGATTTAACCAGCTTTTAGTTTATTGATCCATACTTATTTTGTATTTGCACAGAACACACAGGAAAATGGTTGAGTTTTACTTGTATTTACTTTCTATGACAGCGCAGTGTGGTTGACAATTTTGTCTACATTAATGAAGTTACTCAATATTAAAGCATTGATTTTGCTGTGAAAGAATTAGGTTATATCAAGATCAAACTCTGTCCAAGGCGTTATTACCAATCTTGAATTTCTAATTTTATTCTCAACTTCAATGATAACTAATTGAAAATCTTAATATTCACTCATTCTGATTGATTTTTTACCTCCATGGATAATAACATAAATTATATATATTGAAATTTACCAATTACTGACTTTGTCGGTATACCTTTGAAACTAATTGAAAGTATTTTGAAATTAGTTTTAAATTAATTGAAATTAATCATTACGGGAAGGCTCCATTAACTTAGGAATACCCTACTTCCCTATGAGGATCAATTTCATAGACCTGCCTTTCCTACAATGGCACTACAATGGCACCAGCTGGATTAGATAACAATGGAACATTCACACCTTGGGGATTAAAAATCTTCTGTTTGTCACCCGAGTTGGTCAGGCAAGGACTCGGGTTTCAGGTACCATGCAAGTTAATGCAGTCTTCCCATAATGTTCTGCCTTCCTGATACCTATCAGATGTTGGGATAGTGAGGAAACGAACTTACTAATCAGAGAACGTAATTACTGGATCTAGGATTGCCATTAATATTTGAACATATCATAAGTATTCTTTTCATATTATGATATGAATATTATTGAACACTGAACACAAAGCATGAAATCTACCTCATAGTTTTGAAATTTCAGCATTAAGGATATAGAGATTGTGTGATTTTATATAGTTTGTTAAAACTGTAGTAACCCATTACGTTGTTGGTCCATATTAAAACAATTTATGTTTGCTATAAACTGATACACTGGATGAATATACAGAAACTGATATATTGACGTAGGGTCTATTGCAACGTACATATCTTATCTCATACATGTATTAATTACTGAGACTTTAGAGATGGAAGATTTCGACTCATATTACAGAGGTATGTTTGTGCCATAATATTTGAAATAGAAAAGTTTTTCTTTGACAGTTTTTTAGCTCATATTTGGTTTTATATATAAATACCAAAAAGAGCTTATATGATGAGTCGGTGGAGTCTGTATGTCAGTATATTTGTGGGTATGTATGTGAGGATGTATGTCCGTCACACACAAAGGCTCCCATACCGCCAAAGCTAGCGTCTCAGTATTTGGTGTACAGGTAGATGTAGGGGTTGAGATGTGAATTTGTTCAAATGAACACGTCAGTGTCAAAAATGTGCAAATGAGGTAAGAAAAAGGGAAATCCTGCAAATGTGCAGGAGTGGTGGCAGTGAACTGAATCAGCCCACACATCTGAATAAGAGGATTTTGACCTTTAACCTATTTGTATGCAGGGTACCTATTATGTTTCGGAGTGGTAGCAGTCACTGAAACAGCTAATTGGTCATTTCCTGTCACTGTTGATGAACTGTGACATATTAACAGATCTGCTGAAACCATGGATGTCTATGTTTGTACATCCATGGTTGAAAGATTCCCTGCTATGCATGTTGCTAAAGTTGACCTTCAGTACCTAAAGTTTCAGACCGTATTTACTTTTGTCGTTCTTAATTTTCTTGTTTAAATATTTCTTGTTGTTTTTCTGGTTGTACTGTGCAGAAATTGTCATAACATCAACGTATAATTTTCCTGCACTGAACAGATAGAAATAACACTTATTGTTGATCTTTGGTATGTACCAATTCTGATGAAATTTGAGCGACATCGTATAATTGCGGTATTTTTTTTACTTCTATGTCAATCTGATTAAAATTCAATGTAGAAATGGTTCTATCTCTTACGCTATCGTATTGCGGTCTTTATTTTCCTACAGTCCTCTCCTCACTATGCAGAAAAATAAAGACCGTAATATGATAGCGTAAAAGACTGACCTGTCTCTAAGTTGGATTTTAATCAGATAGACTTTTATGTCATGTACCAACTTTTATGAATCAGTTTTTAGCTACTATACACTATAGTCTATAGAAGCTATTGGGATGGGTATCCGTCCGGCGTCCGTCGTCAGTCTGTATGTATGTATGTATGTATGTATGTATGTATGTCCGTTTGTGAGGCGTCCGTCCACTCAAATATCTTGAGAACCGCAGTACTTACTGATTTGATATTTGTTGTGTAGATGAAAAATACTATTTTGAGAAACTATTTTTTTTAATTTTTTGATATTTTTGAAAATAGGCAAATTAATGCCAAAAAAAGGTGTTTTTGGTAAAAAATCTTCTTCTTCATAACCGCTGGTCAGACAGCTTTGTTATTTGGTATACAGGTCCCTAGGGGTAACCCAACTTAGACTTGTGCAAATTGTGATGAAATATGCAAATCTGTATTTTTAAGGAATTTTTTTGTCATTTTTGGTCAAAATTTGACTTACATTGTATGTAATACTTGTACTGTATAAACCCTATCAATTCACCCAGAAAAAAATAATTAATATGATTTTAAATAATTGAATTAATTAGGAAATCATCAAAGCCAAAATAATTTTAGTGTAGAATTATCAGAAAGTTCAACTTTTTTTGACAGTTCATAGTGAAATGCTTACCATCTTGGAGGATTTAACATGTAAAGGCAACTTTCCTGAATCCCAACTTTGACATATTCTGAACCGTCATTTATTGTGCCCTGTATGTTATCTAAAAGAAATTGCTCAAAATAGTCAATAGAGATAGAGATAGAGATAGAGAAAGTTCTAATTTCCATTTATGGTTGACTTGGTAAGGATAAAATAAAATTACTTTTTGAGGAAAAAATAGAGTGGTCAATTAAAAGAGTGGTCAAAGTGATAGGGTTTTTATGGTAAAGCTGGGCTGTATAAAGATTCCTCATGTGCTATTTATAGCAATTATGCAATCTGTGTAAACAGTGCAATGAAAGTGTAACATGATTCCTTATAATGCTTTGTGACCTTGAACTTCTTAAGTTTCGAACCTTTGTCTCTTCAGTGTGCTTTCTCTGAGTATGTACAGTCTCAACTTATTAAACAGAACTCACAATGTTAATCAAAGATATCCACCTTCTTCATCAATACATGTGTCACAAAAGGTTATTCTCTACATAACTCAACAGAGCTCTGTCAACTGTTGAGTTGCTTGTTCTTTCAAAACCGCTGGTCAGACAGCTTTAATATTTAGTTTACTTGTCCGTAGGATGACCTTAGTGAGATAATTTCATACAGTAAGGAAATACTTAATTTTGTATCCATGTCTATAGTAGCTTCAGGGACTTTGGCCCTATGTTTAAAGATGAAAATCAGAAAATTGGGTAATATGAGGATGAATTATTTTGTGTGATTTGTTTAAAATGTACAACTTTTAACTTTTGATATCATTCCATTCATTGCTTTTACAAATGTCAAATTTCCAAAGTATCAAGTCATTCTGCTCTTGATAATTGATGAAAACAGAAATGGACAACAAGAAAGTGATTTGACTTGAGGGTAACAGAATTATTGTATGTATGTTTGTATTATTTTTAGCTGATTGATACTCTACAAGTCTACAACTGATTGTATTTCCATATTTTGTCTTGTGTCTACCCACCAAACTAGGATTTTTTTTACTCACCAAACTGGGATTTTGTTTGTATTCCTTTCATGTACACATGTACTGTTAAGTTTACAATGATCCCCCATGATAGGCTTTCTTCCTATCCACATTCATTTTAAAAACACATCTCTTAATTTGTTTAGACTGAGTTTCAACTGTTAAGGAAATTTGTCATGACAAACATATGACACCACTGAGTCTCGCGATCAGTTAAATAGAATTTGGATAGTTGCAGTGTGATTAGACTGAAACATTGAGCCTTGAAGTTTGCAAAACTCTGGAACCATTTGAAGTCAATGTTACATGTATGTTCTGTTTTCGTGGAATATTACAAACTTAAAATTAACCAGTATTCCTTGTACAGGTTTGCAAAACTATTATTTACTATGTTCATTAGCTTTGCAAAATGCAAGACAATCTCCAAAGCTTTAAGATCTTTAACATTCCAACTTCCTTCCTTCTGCAAACAATAGCATCAAGATTAGCTAGCAGGTGATATCATATCCCACAGAATTACTTCAGTCACTGAGTCAGATATTTAATAAAAGAAAATATCCCCCAAGCAATAGCTCTGCTATCCAAATAGTCTGATATAATTCACAATTCATAGTTGTCAAGATTAAACGGCCAGTAGCTGTAATATTTGGATGACTTTTGCTGCTAAACATTGCTTTCATCATTTTTGGGTTTAATATCAACTACAGATTCTTGTTCTGCCCCCTGAAGCACACTGAAATACAGAGTATTCAGTTTTTCAACTCAGCTTGTATTTTTATAGACTGCATGGTTATCGTTGAAAGGTGAATTCTTGTACCTGATTAGGATTCAAATATAAACAATAACAGTGCATTTACATGTGTAAACACTTTGCCAACAAACTAAACCGTGGATGTTTCAACATGCTTTTAGTAGTAGAACAAGTAGAACTGGTAATTGACATGCAAAGTCAAAATACCGATAATATAATCATAAAAGTTACAGCTACTGTCTCTTTATGATAAAGATGTATGATTCATGCAGGAATTTTGCTGTCATTTCACTTTCATGTGCCATGATGTTACCACATTTGATATTTGATAGAACAGAGAAATGCTAGTTAGGCTATAAAGGCAATGAAGTTCATGGAATCTGTCAAAACCATTATGTCTGTAGTCTGACATAGGTATATAGTGAACCTATTCTTATGTGTATTTCTGCACCAACACATGTGCACACATATACACATTCAATGCTGTATCTTTCAAACTAAAATCTCAACGCTTATTTTACCTTTCACAAATTTGTGACAATGCTACCTCAATTATCTATGTAATTTATGAATTTTAATTCCTTTTGAGATTACTTCATCAGTAAAATTTTTATCCTATCTATATAACATATATTGTCAAATAATTATATAACATTTTAAATAATTTATTCAGAGTTGTAATTTATTCGTCAATTTGCTGTAGCAATTTGAGAAAATCACAGTTTGAAATAAAGTGTTATGATTGTAGCTGAAAATGTGTCTGCACTTTGTGTCAGAAGTTGCTGAAGTTTTAGTCGATGTATTTTTCATCCAGTTGCGTTCAACCTGTTTACCACCCAATTTTTCATACAAGCCTGTGAGAGGTTCAAGTTAATTTACAGCCCATTAACCCTCTGAGTACGCCTGTGAAAGAAGAGTAATACAGAGAGTTTTGGTGATTGTATGATAACATTTCACAACCCTTCACACTACTCAAGTAATATGTCTGGAATTGTTATCATATTTAGTCCCCACGGACACCGTCCGGGGGGACTTATAGGTTCGGTCATGTCCGTGCGTCCGTTCACCCAGATATCTCAGATGCAGGGAGCGATTTCATTCAAACTTGGTACAAGGATTACTTCATATGTCATACAGATGCACGTCGATTTGTTTTGTGATACGATCCAATATGGCCGCCAGGCGGCCATTTTATTAAGATTTTTTCATGTACAGAGCCATAACTCAGACATGTTGCAACCGATTTGATTCAAAGTTGGTACAAGGACATTGACCAATGTCATAGATATGCACGTCGATTTGTTTTGTAATACGATCCAATATGGCCGCCAGGCGGCCATTTTATTACAATTTTTTCATGTACAGAGCCATAACTCAGACATATTTCAACCGATTACATTCAAAGTTGGTACAAGGACATTGACCAATGTCATAGATATGCATGTCAATTTGTTTTGTGATACGATCCAATATGGCCGCCAGTCGGCCATTTTATTACAATTTTTTCATGTACAGAGCCATAACTCAGACATGTTTCAATCGATTTTATTCAATGTTGGTAAAAGGACATTGACCAATGTCATAGATATGCACATCGATTTGTTTTGTGATACGATCCAATATGGCCGCCTGGCGGCCATTTTATTACAATTTTTTCATGTACAGAGCCATTACTCAAGCATATCTCAACCGATTTTATTCAAAGTTGGTACAAGGACATTGACCAATGTCATAGTGGTAGATATGCACATCAATTTGTTTTGTAAAACGATCCAATATGGCTGCCATGCGGCCATTTTGCTATGATTTTTTCATGTACAAAGCCATAACTCAGACATGTTTCAACCAATTTTATTCAAAGTTGGTACAAGGACATTGACCAATGTCATAGATATGCACGTCGATTTTTTTGGTGATACAATCCAATATGGCTGCCAGGCGGCCATTTTACATGTATTACAATTTTTTCATGTACAGAGCCATAACTCAGGCATATCTCAACCGATTTTATTCAAAGTTGGTGCAAGGACATTGACCTATTTCATACATATGCTCGTCAATTTGTTTCACGTCATGTAGCAGTAACATGTCAATTATTGAAGTTTCGTAAGTAGGCTGATATGTCAAGAAATACTGCATCAAATTCATGAAACTTTGTACAGATGTTAAGCTCACATTGCTTTAACATTGAAAAAGACATTTATCAGTGTCATTTTAATTAATTTGTAATAAGTAATGAACTTTCCTAATTACAGTGATATAGCCACAAGTTTATACAATGTCAAATTTGATGAAACTTGATACAGATGTTGATCTCATAGTGTTGTAAATACTGCATCAAACTTTATGAAATACGGTACCAGTGATAATCTGTTAAGTGTTAGGATTGTATGCAAAAATGTTTTGCAACATCCTGTTGATTAATTCCTAGTTGACTCATTTCATGAACTTTACGATGGTTGCGTACATTGGTTTTATGTTTTCATCACCATTGAACTCATTCTTGGCCATTGAGCGCCATCTGTATCCAAGTATTTTTATCACAAACCTAATTAATGAAGAGGACTCTATCATCTCTGAGGACATGTAATCAAAGTACCCATTAACAAGTGGGGACTGTGTCATCAACGATGACTTGTTTCTATTGCTGTTAATGAGTGTCTAAATGTTTTGAATGGAATAACATGCAATGCATTGTCTTTACTATCCATTCAATCAGTGAAATTAGTCACAACTAGACATGATATCTTTTACTGTGACAGTAAAAAGAATAATAATTACTAGCATTGACTGCAGGCTTTTATTTTTCTCTGATAGTGAAATCTTTCAAATTAAATGCCAGTCAAAATATGCATCTGCAATAGCTTTTATTGTCTAACATCCTGGATGTTAATCTTGTGAGGATTCATAAAATAAATTGAGATATCGATGAAAATTTAATGCCTTCGCAGAATTTGTTGTTTTATTAAATGTCACTAGAGGGAGAGCAATCATACATTTCTTGGGATTGATGAGTATTTTATGTTTTCAGATCAACTACAGTTATCTTGTCAACGGAAGTAGTGTATTATGAAAGTCTGTTCTTCAGCTTTTCAGTACAGTCTGTGTGGTACGCACTGTCAGGTACACTAGCCAAGGTTGAAAGTCGGTTCTTGAAAGACACTGATACTTCCTGGAAGCTCCAATCAAAGAGTGGTCAAGTTATTATGCTTTGGTGAGCAAAACTGAAATATTTAGATATGATTGCTGGATAATAAACAAGGACAGAACTCATCAGATCACTGTTGCTTTTCAGCGGTATATGCCTAATAAAATGTCTGAAAATGCCCCTGTTAATTTTTGTAGGAGTATATATGCCATGCTCTTTCCTTGAAATGTGAATGTGTTCTGAACGTCTATCCATATTTATTGTGATACACACATGACATGAGAAGCATATTCTTTCGATAATGCTTCAATTCCATTTTAAGCTCCACTGTCTGCAACATGAAGCTGTTCAGATAAATTGGTTGTCTATTGTTGTCTGGTGTCTGGTGTCGGCAACATCACACTTTTTCTCCGAAACCACAGCTCAGAAATGTTTCATATTTCATCTATTAGTCACTCAGAATGACCATACTTGAGCGTGCTCTAATGATGAGGAAATTTGCAGGTGCAATTTTTTTTGCTGATTGTCTAATTATTGGTCAAACATTTTTTCACTAAACTACTTGTCTGGCAGCCTTCAAATTTGCTTTTCAGCATCATGGAGATGCTTTATTAAGTTTTGTAAGAATTACTGTAAAATTTGCATATGTAAAGAATGCACTATATTTTGTTCATATTTTCTTCTAAATCTCTGAAACTGAAATTTCCTCGTTTTGGGTTGAAACATTTTCTCTGATACTACTGGTCTGACAGCTTACAAAATTAGCATAATGTTTGCATATTCAAATGTTTTGGATTTTTTCTGATTTTTTTTGCGTAATTTTCTTCAAAACATTTTTTTTGTGAAACTGTCTGTTCAATAGCATCAATTCAGGATTAAAAGTTCCCCGCAGATGACCTTCTCCAATTTTATGTAAATTATGATAAAATATGCTTATGCAAATTCTTGGGCTACTTCCCTTTCTCAGTTATTTTAAATTATCATACAATTTACATATTCAAATTTTTTAGAATTTTCTCATTTTTTTGCCCAAGTTTCTTCAATTTCATTTTTTGAAACATATTGTCCAATCATAATCAAAGTAAAATCGTAATGAAGTTCCTAGTGATTGGCTCATTCAGTGTTGTTCCAATGGTGATGAAATTTGCATATGCGAAATTTTAGGCTAGTTATTCCTCTTTTTGGTTAAAATATTGTTCCTGTAATACCATTGGCTTTAATATATAAAAATTCATTTGTAGTTTCTCAGGAATGCTCTTGTTAATGTTACCCTTATAACCACCACCTTTATTATCTACACTCGTGGTCATTTTACTATTGATTAAGCCTACTTGATAAGGTCAGAAATTCTGCTTGTGTAAGGACAAAACAGACCCTGCAAAGGATTGTAAATGAGAGCCACTGATTGGCACCCTGTGGTAAATATTGAGACGCAAGATATCACTTCTATTAGTAAAGGCTCTACGTGATAATTAATTTATTGAGGCAACACAATTTTATGAGATCACTGCTATAGCATAAGACAAACTTGGTTGTTGCATGCAGACAGTGTGTCTGGGGAAATTGAAATCAACTGCACTGATTTTCAAACTAAGTTGTTTGAGCAAGACTTGTACATGGACCAGTGCATGGTTACACATTGCACCTCAATCATGAACACAAGTTGCCAATCATAAACTCTAATTTACAACCCCAAAACCAGCATTACCAAATACCAGCTGGAGCTGGCATTTGTCAATACTGGTGAATTTTGTGACATAATACCCCAGATTATTACTGACAATGTATCCGATTATCCAGTATTGTGACCTATAGATGTTTTCTACATCTACAAATTCACTGGCATTGCCAAAACTATACTATAATAGGAATAATGTAACATCTCCCAGCCCAGAATGGATGAAAGCAAACTTTGCATGACATTATGTACAAGGCGAAACTGAGTATAGTATAGAGTGCAAAGTTTGCTATTATGGGCTGGAAGGGGTATATTATTGCTTAAGCATTTGGCAATGTTAGAAGTTAGAAGTTTCTGTATTTTCTCAGTGCAAACTACAATAGGATAATCACAGATGAAAACATAAACTGACAGCAGAGCTACCGGGTATATCAGCTACTAGGTTGGCTGTCATCTTATCTCCTGAAAAAAAAATGTTTCCAGAAAACAGTGAAATGTGAGATGCAGTATTGATAGTACTGTAACTAAAGTGAAACTCTGACCATATCCTGAAAAACCAAAACCAAAACTATATTTTCCAGATAGAAAGACTGTCTTTGATCCAATAAGATTCTTCGAAGAGTAAAATTCAAAATGAATTGTGAGTCACAACAGGAAGATCAAGACTCTTTTGTATAGCAACGCCAATGTTTTTGAAATTTTGACCCATTTCTGAATCATATAGAATTGCTCATTCAAAGACGTTAAATTTCATCCTTTTTTCATACACTTTTACATCAATACATTGCCAATGATGTAAATATTACAAACCGAAAGCTTGACGTGATGGTTTGTCCCAAGGCAAGATTACTCACATACTTTTTCAATGTAATAAAACCAGAATTATCTTCAAAATTGTTGTGATGCAAATTTGTACACAGCTCAATTGTTATTACTCACTTGTGTTGCAAATAAACAATTTACATGTGAACATCCTTGCATCCTATGGCATTGTATAGCTGACTTAGACTAATCTTAAAACAAGCACTGTTAAAGTTTAATGAACTATTGAAATCAGACTTCCCTAAATTGTGTTTTAGACACCTCCCCCTTTGAAAAAATTATAAACAACGGTAATCAGAGTATTACTCTTACAATGTTGACTCATTCAAAAATAACTTTACACTGATTTGATAGGATACTTTTTTGGACAAAATCAAACATCCTGTCTACTCCAAACCAATTTAACATGCTATGATTTTTATGAAACATTCAAAACTTTGAACGATATGTTACAAGTGATTGAGTGACTGAACAGAGACACCTATTTGACAATAACCATTTCCTTTGTAAAGGCTAGTGTAACAATGTCAATATACCAAGAAGCTGAAGTTAGTAGGTCTAACAAAGATGTTCAAATTTGCATGCAGAACTTATTAATCTTAACTTTGAATTGATAAGTTTTAAGATGGCAAGAACAGTTTACAGCAGGTACCAACTTGAAAGAATATATAATTTATTCACCATAATGATATAACTGACTGAAACTAAGAATGTTTGCCAATGTAGCAAATATGTGCACACCAAACTTGTCTGAATCATGGAAATCTCTTGTAGGCCTAATGATAATTGAGTCTAAGTTTTGATTTCGTTTTATTTTATTAAAAGATACAGAACCTGCTCAATGTTGCACCACTGGTATGAATGCCCCCTCAACCACCTTGTCATTACATCAGCGTAGGTTACAAATACAAAAGTTTGCAAGCAGTATGTATTAATTAATTCTCAAAACTTAATTTGTTCTTTCTGCTGAAAGAGAAATCTCGATGATCTTCAAACAATAAGCACACCAACATACATAAGTACAGTATGTCTGATTAGAAATTGCCTTCTCTTATTTGAGTTGAGCTCAGAGTCAATCAGTCTTGAAACTCCTAAATAAAGCTAGTCTAGCATCTCGACATGTCCACGAAGTCCGAAAGACGTCGAGATGCTTGAATAAAATACACCTATCCACTCGAACGATTTAATATGAATATGACTACTAGTGATGTCCGCCCAGTGCAATCAAAAGGTGCCATATATTATGTCACTTTACGAGCAATTAAATCTTTATTCTCTTCTGTTTGTGTCATAACAATTTTTTTGAATTTCTGACAATATTTCAATAGTAGCACAAAGCAAAAGTTATCTCAAGTCACAGCAAGATAAGGAAAGTGAAACTGGCTTTTGTCTCGTTTATTTTCGAAAATGTTAGTGTTAGCAATTAATTTCTAGTCGGTAATGATTTGAGGAACCCAGTATGCGAAACAGCCACGCACAGCAACGACTGTGTAACATGATAGGGACTTTTCAACCTTAGAAAGAGGAAAGACAGTCCGTTGGACAGAGTCAACTTCCCGGTAAAATATACAGAGTTAACATGTGTTGACCTTTTCCAAAAATAGACAGAGTAATAATATGAAAAAGTAAAGAGTATAAAACGTAGAGTCGAATTCCTTGCGGATATCGTCTCGTGGTGGTTAGGTATGTGGGATGGGTATCTTGAGTAGGTGTGTGTCCGGTTCCCTTTTATTACGTCACTGATACTGTTTGTCAACACAAGACCTAGTTTATCGCTCTGTGCATTCACCTGTGACGAATCACCTGTGGAGTCACCTGGTCCACATAAGCTGAGCCGACCAGGTATGATTATCATAATTTATGTTGATTGATCTGCGCACGCGTGTTTCGATAGCCGTTATTGTTACCTACAGCAGAGCGTTTGCTTACGGGATATGATCGGCAGGCTGCTTTTCATTTTCTGCCACTGAAACAAGATTTTCGGAATTCCCGCACACCACTGGTCACTTTCACATAGAGACTCATAACTTGATATCCTTCGTTCTATTGAAGACTTGGAGGCGTTACCCGCCGTATAGTAGTAACAAGTTTGATCGGCGTGCTGAGCGAGTGCAGCGCAGCAGACACTCACGATTCGACTCGATTCCAAGGCTATATCGAACTTGACATAATATCCCGTCGACGAAATTTTAAATCGCATTTTGTAGATTTTTATTTTATTTTATTTCATTGAGGACTCGAGAGGCCAAATCCTTGGAAGCCCCCAACGGTAAGTAAATATTTTTACTGCAACTTAATAACGTGAAAAATAAAAGCATTTCCTGTCGAGTTTGTACGGTTCTGCCCTCAGTCAGTTTGTGTCGGGTCGGATACCGGTAGTAGTTACATGACGTGAGTCACCCTTAGGTTTCCCTCTATTCACTCTGCTGTCGACTACAGTTCATCCACCATCGTCAGCTGCTGGAGAAATTTACAGAATTGTTGGTATGATCGGAGAAGCTCGTACAAGCCAACACGCAATGGCTCGTGAGGTACCAAGTAATATAGAGACGGTGGATAAATGCTATATCACAGATCGATGCAGGTAAGCGACGAAGGGTCCGAAGGGTGGGCAAACTCACGAGATGATGTCATACTTATAGATTAATCCAATGTTATGGCCAGACATCGAAGATTCCGTACTCGTCCATCCCAGAGACTGGAGCGTGTCTTGCTGTGTCTATGGACAATATGATGACCCTTATAACTATCAATTGCGGAGAGACATGCCCCGTGGCCAACTGGCCTCGTGAAAATACAAACGCAACACCAACAAAAAAGCAGGTGTAGTTGACATCACATTTGATTACATTCACAATTCAGAATGTACGCTACCAGGTTTTATCAACCATCAACACCGGGCTATAGGCGTGTCCATTCATGTTTCAATTCAACACTGAGTCACCAGTATTCGATTCTGTCAAAATCATTCAGTTTGATGTTGTATTTTTTTAGCGTGTGTGTTTGTATTGTGTTCACTGGCAAGTATTCTCAAGATGATAGTTCTTGGTCCATTAATGTCAAACTGTCAGGAAGTGTTTCAGTGTTACACATTGATGGGTTTCAATGTGGTGTAGGAAGCACAGATCAAGTACTTCACATCCTCTAGGTTACCCATGACTGCCAGGAATTGGTTTCTTTTTTCCTGTGAGTTTTAAATTTTGTGGTAGCATTGTGACATTGATACATTGTATGTTGGATTTTATACTGTAACATTTTTGTCATTAAACACGATTGAATTTGAAAGATTGTCATGAGCTATAAAGCAATTATTCCCTTTTATCAATAACATTTGTCATTCCATAATGATTTGTGTTTCTCCTATCCAGGGACTCGCTTCCCTCGTCTAGTATATGTATCTGTTTTCATACCAGTCAAATTAGTTTCGAACACATGGTTATGAGCAGTGACTCTCTTTAACGTTGTAGTTAATCATCACATAGCCAGAAAAAGAAAAATATTTCACATAAATCTGAATTTTAAATGGCATACATATGTACACTGTACATAAATAGATGTTTGCATACAGTAGGTTATGAACTCAGGCCGATAAGGGTCTTGGCATGATACTGCATATCATATAGATAGAGTATGAAATCATCTCATGTTACAGTCAATAGTTGGAGTCACTTTGCAAGATGATAGGGTGACTAATCAAATTCGATGACAGAATCCTAAGCTAAAAATATTTTCTTAAAATAGAAATAAAAAGAAATGAGATTCCATGAGTCTGACAGAATCATACATTTACTTGAAAAATTTCTTGTGAACTCTCCAAGACAACTCCTGTTACTATTCATATTGTACTCTCCTGTGTCAAGGCGAATGGTTCACACACTGTCAGGATTGAAGCTCTGTGGTTGACACGTCATAACCTCTGAGCACTAAAATAACTTTCTTATGATCTCATCAGTGAAAACGAAAAAAAACAAAAGCCGAAAGAACCCAACCCTGACATACAGAGGTCATATTCAATGAACTATTATAAAGTGAAACAATTACAATTGTGTTGGTGTGACCTGACATACAGTCAAGTCTGGAATGTCTAGGTCACTCAAGACAATGTGTAGTCACTTATTAGTTCAGCAACATTGATCAATTGTAATTCCCCCTGTTGTGCCAATTAATTTTAGCCTCCGGAGGAAGTGTAGGACATTAGTGTTACCTGTGATTAGATACATGTAATTTACACTCAGAGTTTATACACATGTAGAGGTACATGCAAACTGTACCCTGACTTGGTTTCAAACAAATTAAAAACATTCTGTCATCTCCTAACTGTCAATCATGATTATTAAATCATATGACAGACACATTTCATATTCATAACGGTGCTAGGTGTACAGGATTGGTATGTAGATTAAGAATTCCGTTGTACCCGGAAACTGACTCTGACGTGTTTTGAATAACTATTAGTATTATGTAATTATGCTGTAGTGTGCAACTGCTGTGAATAGCCTAAAAATGTATCTTTTGTTTTTAGAAAATAGGGGTATTATTTTATGAGAGTTCACAATACATTGTTGCATACATACATTCTAACAATTGAAGTCTAGACATTATACAGTCAATGTGAGTCGGTACTGTCAATTATGGTGCAGTTAAAATCTATCTGATGTACCCTTGTTTACTTGGGTATGATTAATACCATGTTCATACTGCGCTGAACTCTTTCGAGAAAGGTTGAAATATTGACCCAGTGAAATATTATTTCATTCGCAATATGTGTCATTTAGATATAATATCAGCCCTGTACATGTAGCAGACTGCGGTTTTGCCGTTATGTGGATTCTCAATTTTGTAAGGTTTTGAAGGTGTGCAATACTGAATAAGGTTGTCTTTGCAGCAGTTTTCAATGTCCAAAGCTTCAAATGTAGGACAGCAATTCTCAATCCTTGGACTTTTTAGGGACTCTGTGTGTTTTAAGGATGCAAAAGCCATCCAATTGTAAAATGTGTACTTTACAGTTCAATCGTGAAACATGCATAATCAACAGTACAGACAATTCTATTGGTTCATTTCTTTATCAGTGAAAAATAGCAAGGATGTGTGAAATAGATGACAACACTAAGTCACACTTTAGTGGCAATTATCATCAAGAATCTGTCATAAATCTTGTTGAGATAATGATCTTCATGTTGGATATATTATGGGAAGAGTGATGTGTAACTTCCTTTCATCCAATGTAAAGGTGGCAGGTGAAGGAATCTAAGGGCTGTGGGTGGTTGGTTGTAGATTGCAAATATTGGGAATATTCCTGATGTTGAAAGTTTGATCATTGCAAGAAATTGGTTTCATTTTTTTCCTGTAAATTAGATACGTACGTATTACAGAGTTTAAAGTTTGTATAATGCCATATTCTGCCTTTTTGTATCAGATGCCATATATTAAACTGAAACATTTGATATAATTCAGCTTCATGTTGAATAGAATTGCATATGTATCATTAGAGATGTGTTCTGCATTGCCGACAACCGCTGGTATAACAAAAGAATATTCAGATATCTTGAACATGAATTATGATACGCATAGAATACATACATACTTGTATTCTATGGTATGAATTCTCATGTCTGAAATCACTACTGCATCAGTAATATCAAATACCTATAGCCAGTGTCTGTAGTAGACTCATGGATCCTTAGCAAGCCATGTGCATATTTTGGAAAAGCAGCTCTGGGGTTGCATTTGTCTCTCATGATTGTATTGTTGCAGTGAGAATTTCAGAGTCCTTGGTTCTTCCCAGTAAGTTCATTTCATTGAAAGTCAGTGCAGTTCACTGATTCAAGGAGAAATTGTGACTTTCTGTGGCATTTTGAGTCTGTCAAAACAGTGACAGAAAGCTGTAAACGTGACAGACTATGTCAGAGTGCATTTTACCATTCCGATGGTTAATACAATCTGTACAGTATATTTCTGTACCAGTATAATTTGTTGTGCATGCTGGGTTCATCAACATTGATATGTAATACATGTGTATGATACAGTGTAAGGTACCGAGTGATTACATTCTGCTGGCAATGAAATAGCATTGCCACATCTGCTGATTAAGTTACCCACTAGTCTCTCAATCTCATGTGCCTAAAATCAGTTTTCCCTATAGTCATATTACCTGTAATCCTGACAATGTGTATTTAAATCCATGGCACATTATGAAAACCTATCTTTGGATTAACAACGCCAAGTAAAGCATTGCTACCATGGTTTTTGTTGTAATGGCAAATTGACTAAGATTTTACCTTTATGCGTAAAAAATGAGTGTTGTCCCTGATTGTTTCAAAAACAAAGAAGCTCAGATACCATAGTTTAATAGAATAATGTATTGGTGTGCACTTGCAGAATTGTCGGTGTTGACCATCTGCTCACACAGGTCAGATCTATTTTTTATCTTCGGTATGATGTATATCAAATGTTATCTGCAGAATGCTAGCCCATACAGCAAACGTCTTCCTTCCAGCTACATGTATATACATCCACAGTCTAAATATAGAAAGTCAAGTCGGATTTTGATAAGAGATTTGTCCTTCAAACTTTCCATCCTTCCTGACCCGGATGGATTTTAAAAAAAAGCTTTCTGTACTTGTGACAGTGGTGAATTGTTAGTCCATTGGAACAGCAGCACTTTTATTTTTAGACGCAGGCTACTGTCTCTGTGATGGAATTATTATGTACTTGTAAATCTTTTGATGGCTTTCTACTGACTGTGCTCAGTAATGGCTTAGTCGGTATTGTGTGTTAGTATGAGTAACTTCAAACCTTGAGACATACATTCTAAATTTTTCAGTTGATATATATGTGCAATACCGGTAGGGTAGCACATTCACAGTGTAAGCTGCCATAACACAAATTATGGTACACAAATTGTTAAGCTGATTTTACATTACAAGAATTTTGGACATTTTAACATTTTTCACTTTTTCTTTCTCTAAAAACATTGAGTCAGCACATGTCCTCTTCTATGTAGAAATTCCATGGTTGACCTTTCTGAAACTCGGAAGGTCTCCAGTTTATTAGGTGACCTTTAGCCCTAATTAAGGTCACAGGAAGAAGGTGTGTATAGAAGGCAGCTTCCTGCCACAATGGTACTATTCATAGTATTCATAGGATAATGAAATCATCATCAAGGTGGTGATTCACCCACTGGGTAGCTATTGTCACCTTTCTGGATTGAACTAATTACATCATGATTTCAACTGTCTGTTGAAATGGATTCCCATTGGGCCATTTGATTCCTCTGTTTTGAGGCAGACTCCAGCCTGAAGCGGGTCTTGTCAATATTCAGCAAGGGTGAGCTATGTTCTACATAGTTGATGTCATTTCACAGTAATTCTACTTCCACGTGAATATATCCTTTTTCCATTAATACTGCTAATGTAGTTTCTATGTATTTTGTACAGCTTCCGGAGTTTCATCCTGTTTGCAACTTGGAATACTGGAGTGTGATTATGAATTCATGAATTAATTACCTTCAGACATACTTTAATGACACGTAGACATAAACTGATTGACATACAGTCTTAAATATGCCCCCCATCCCCACCCCCTCAATATTATAGCAGGAGTGACTCAAGCAGCGCTTTCAAATATCAAATATTCTGCCATACTGCATTTACTGGAAGATCTGCATATCAATCATGACATTGTTGCAAACAAAATCTCAGATTTATACTTCAGATAGTATCAGAAATTTTCTCAGTTAAGATTTATTTGAAAGAGACTTAATGTCACAACGACAGTGCCTTACTTCATGTCATTTTAACCAATTTTGATTGACATACATGTAATCTGTGAAAACCGCAACAACAAGAAACGAACAGTAGTGGTAGCTATCTATCTTGATGTGTCGGTAGTGCTCCAAACATGTATTTTGCTAATACCATCCAGATATCTTGGATTGTGTTTGAATTTTGATACAAAGTGAGTCTTTGGAAGATCAATGTAGTCTGATATTTCCTGTTTATGGAATGGTCCAAAATTTTTTGTAGGAAAAGTACAATACACATTCATAGAGCTGCGCACCAGCTATACATGTATGTCATAAAGTGGAATATTCTAAAAATACATATGTAAGTTGATATTTATAAATCTACTGTGTACCGGTTGTAGTCCACATCTACATTCCTGTACAAAAAAACCCACAAACATAAGTGTACACCATACAGAACTCTAGCATATGAAAAGTTCCAAATAATTTTGATTCACTATTTCAACTGGAGAGGTTCATTGTGTAATCCTCTTTCTCCCAAGTGGTATTTATTTCTGTGGTTTGTCTATGGAGCCTGGTAGAAAGAAGATTAATTTCAATTGTACATCGTAACATGTACTGGGGGATACTGAAGGACTTGTAGCAGACTTAATTTGCCAGTAGAGGCTCACATGTACAATAACTTATGTATGTGCAATTTATGTCCACAGTAATTGCAATGACTTTACTGGAGACGTAGAAAGAAATCATCATGATATTTTGACCTATGTGGACATTATTTGTCACATCCATTTCCCAAGTAACCCAATAATGGGCACAAGATAATTGAAATTATGTATGCAAATCTGCAGATTTATATATGTCAGTGAATTGCAACATTAATTTACAGTTCCTCCACACATGTGATGGAGGAATTGTGATTAATTTATCGCATGATTGGATGCATGTTATTCAAACAACTACGTTGTCAGGTGTGCATCTTCAAATACTTAATTTGACAAGAAATGTGTAAGTAAAGCATTTTGTATTCAGCCTTGCCCAGCAGACAGTGTGATGAACACATTGCAGAGAAATGTATACATGTACCTCCATGGCATGGCAGAGATACATCAGAAGATGTGAAATTCATTGCTGTGAGGGTAACTACTTTCATTTGCTGGTAAACTCATTGTTTGTAAACAATAAACCTGCCTATGCCACCTGATAAACCAGCTGCTTTAATTAATAAATATAAAACATGTGAGTTGTGGCATGCAGTGTGAAATATGTCAGCGATATGTTGGATGAGAACATGCATTTTAACCTCACATATAGCACTTTTCTTGGCTCTTCGTTTGTGTTTGTCTTGCAATTTTACTAGTTTCATTGGTCAACTCAATCACTAATTTTCCACAGGTGAAATACTTTTTTCTTTACTTAGCAAAGAGTAATAAGCTATCTTTTCTATGCTGTAAGACTAGAAACAGTAAAGTACTTACAGCCTTGCAGTGTGTACATATTTATGACGTGTGTGGATTACCTCAACTAATCAACATTGTGCCTTTTTTGATGAAATTTGACAATAGGGCCGTTCACAGTTTACGTCACTGTTCTCTCATTAATATGCAAAAATAAATATTTGTCCGCATTTTTAGATTACGCTTTTGAAAATTACGCATGCAAGAACGACGAAAATACATCTCAGTGGGCGACTGCTAGTGTAACAGTGAATACTAAAAAACATATTCACGACTCAGAGTACAAGCTGCAAAAACAGCCACGCATGCAACATTGATAAAATTTGTCCGCATTTCAAGCTGCGTGTCCGATGTCGCGCGCGTACAGCTATATTTAGTAACAAACCTGTAACCGTGAACAAGGCTATGTAGAATGAGGTAGACAAAAATGATTTAGTTGGCAAATATTTTATATGTTTAAGTCTCAAAAATACATTTACTGTACAGTCTGACCCTGGAATAAAAACATTTGGTGTATAGCAAATTGAATCAATCACTTTGTTGGATAAGTGATAATGGAAAGTGAATTTTGACTCAGGGGAAAGCTGTAAAATGATGGCTTGTTCATTGAAATCTGCTCCAAGCCTACAAAAGAGTGAAAAACACAAAATTATCCGATTAATCATCAGCTGCGACAGCTGTAGCCAGTCTGTGGTGGTTGTATCATGTGAATGCCGGATCACTGTCCTCGGTGAAACCAATCCCTCGTTTGTGTACTGTACGTTATTGAGCTGTTGGTCTCCTGTTTTGCCGCATTACTGTATAATGATGATATTGAGGTTTCAATCTGTATAGAACCTCTCCGTAGTTTTGGTGTATGCTACCCCAAGACTTTATTATAATGTATGCCAAGGTTTCACTGCTCTTCTTGTTTGTTTGAAGGAAATTACACGTAGATGTAGCCCAAAGAGATTGAAATGCAAGTGGCATGTTGATGTCTTGCCAAATACATGTAATAGTTTTGTTGTAGGTGATATGTACATTTGTAGGGTATTACGTGACAACAAATCCTTCTATCCTGTTTTCGTTGATGAAACTGTTTCGCAGTCAGAATGCTAGTCAAATCAGTCTCTTAACTTTCATGATATTCCAGTGGTGATTTTAGGAACTTTAAAAGCATTCAGCATGTAGCTTAAATATAGCACTGAGGTTTTAATTCATGTTTACTAGTATAGAGTAGCCAATGTCTGGTTTGATTTCAAATGCTAAAATATCACAGCAGATTGCGTTCTGATGGAAGTGGTAATCTTGTACGTGTATTCTCAGTACTTAGTAATGTGAACCGCTTCAGTATTGAGCAGTACATTATGTCCAGTGTAGGATTTCTGCAACTGAAGTCAAGTCTTTGTGAACAAAACTATAAAAGCAATGAGTCTGCAAATAGCAAATATTTGAAAGTGAGATGCTAGTCAAATGCTGCATCACTGCTACATGTATGTACTCACGATGACTGTTGCTACTTCTGATCTGTTCAAAGTTTATAATTTTCCTTTTGATAAAGAGTTATAAACCATGCTACCATGTACATGTATGACACATTTCCCTTGGTATTAGGGTTTCATGGCAAGAAAGTTACAAAAGGTGAAAAAAAAATCATTTCCATCCATTGTGAGTTACTGCACACAATAACAGAGTGAGACTTGAATGTTTAGGTTTTGAATATTTCTTAACTTCTGATGTAACTCTTGCAATTCCTGTACTACAGAGATGCTATTACCATGCAGTGTGAAACCAACTGCAGCGAACCATACTCAGTCACTGTATGTATAACCATGGGTGTTACCACGTACCAGTCCCCTCATTTCACATGTTTTTCACATTTTCCCCTACAAATATACAAGACAAACTTCGCGTTCATTATTATAGTACAGTTCCTGTTTTTTTGAAGTAACCCCCACGTTTTGTTTGGAATTCAAAGAGCTGTCTTGTTCAACAGTTCACCTAATTCAGGTTCATTCTGTTCCACTTGGGAAAAATAACTGTCAATTTACGGGCACATGTACCATTTCATTTCATGTGTGGCAGAAACAACACGATCTGTTTGAAATCTGGCGCATACGTAATGACCTTCTGGATTTATTTCTGCACGTTAATGTACTTATATTCACTTCCGTTCACCGTCAAGATGTATCTCCATTGACAATTTATGACGTGTTTGTCGCCAATTTCTCCACGTGAGTGGTCTGTCTGAACCGTACCTCCGCGGTTTGTTTTGAATTTCATTCCAGTGGCTAGTCTGTACCAATGCTGAGCAGCCCGAGTTTATAGGCACAGCCAATGGCTGAACAGCACCCGCCCACTACAGCTCTCACGTGAGTTTCAAATGTTTGCAAAAGTTAGTACAATATTCTAACATTTTGCCGTAAATGCCAGATGTGAGAAAGACTTGATGTCATTTTATTGCTACTTCAGTAATGTATCTCAAACGAGCCGTGTGTTATTCCCATAATTTATGTTGTCATATGCAGCTCATGTTTTTCACGTGACAAACTAATAATTCACATCAATGTACTTTTACACAGTTATTTCGGAACTCCGGTTGGAGTTCTTTCTGTACTGTGCATACAGGTGGTTTTGACCTGAGATTAACAATGTCACTGTACAACAGTCTGTGAAAACTCTGAGGGAGACGTTCTCCATCTGATATTTATCCCATCTTGCATCCAATAAGACTTGATTGAATTGACTCTTGACCACCCAAATGCAACAACTACTTGCTCTGTCACGTACAGTGATTTCCCCCCACAGTGTGCATTATCTCTCTCACACCATTAGTTTCTTGACCTGATAAAGCAGGGATCTGTTGCTTGGACTGGTCAGACTTTCATCAGCTGATGCATGATGCCTTGTGACTGCAGGGTGTAGCGTATGCAATCCTTGCCACCCAAGACGTGATTCCAAGTTTCCAGATCTATGAAAAGTAAGGTTTTTGATTTTGCTATCTAGCCTTTACTGAATTTCAACGTCTACTGTGATCAAAATATAACATTTCGGGCTCAATATCAAACGTGGTTATGAACAGATCCACATCAGCTGCAGAATGTCAGAGTCTGTTTACATGCGTAGGTGGAAGTGATGCTCGTACAAGGAATTGTTAATTGTGTACCGGTATATCGATGTATTTTCAGTGTAGTGACTATGGTTGAAGTTAAACCATTAATAATTTGTATATCCCATAATATAGAAACCATCCAGAGCTACATACAGTGTTGATTGTAATAAGATTATACCTTGTCTTTAATGTGCAGACACAGCAGCACAGTCTGATAGTCAGGATCTGTCGATAATTTTTCTTTTAAGTCAAAGAAGGTTCCCCAGTACTCAGAGAGCCGACATGTATACATGTCTGCATTGATGCACTGTATCTGAATCTTGGCTGTAAGATATCATCATTATCGAAACCATGTGCTAGCTCACTTTCCATAGCATGTACAGTAGTCATCAGCACAATGCTGGAATTCTGAGACTGAGATGAGGGTAAACCTGATGCCTTCATGCGGAGGATAAATGTACGATACACCAGTATATATATCCTGAAAGTGAAATTTGTCAGTCATCCAGCGAATGAAATATTCTAAGTTTGCTCAAAGAC
Organism: Ptychodera flava; assembly: GCF_041260155.1. Lineage (NCBI taxonomy): Eukaryota > Metazoa > Hemichordata > Enteropneusta > Ptychoderidae > Ptychodera > Ptychodera flava. The sequence goes on along the minus strand of NC_091941.1, from coordinate 38,248,193 downwards.
ACATGCAGGTGTATGCGTAGTCTTTTACTTTATCCTAAATAATTTGGATTCACTCATATTTGTGCAGCAAACATTCCAACTGCTTGTCAGGTTTGTGAAATGAGTACCCCTACCAAGGAGACCGCTGCTTAGTGAGACTGCTGCTGGACATAGCTGCAATGATTTTGTTTTCATCGCCACATTACATACTACATTATGACATCCTGAAGCGAATAGATAATTCAGGTCTTCAGGCAGCATTGCCTTTCAAGCAATTACTGACACGAGTCCTGAATGTTTGGAATGTTTGAAGAGGTTAATTGGGTTCACTGTGGAGGGGTGGTGTTCTCTATTTTACTGTGTTCCTCAGGCTATCAATTTTTTCACTGTGCTACACAGACACGGCATTGACATTTGTCAGACAGCAAAGCAAGGTGACCTGTTAGAGACCCCTGAATGATATTCTTTTGTTTTGCCTGAATGCTTGAACTGAACTTGTATGGTACTACATATGGAATATTCTTAAATCTGTGTTTTAGGAGACCCAGCATGATACTGTATGGGCGCTGATGGTTAGTTTAGCTTTTACCGACTCTTGCTGATTAATGCAAAGAAAAAGAAGAAAAAACCCACTGATTCCAAGTCTCAGTGAATAGAACATTTAATTAGATTGATCCATGAATGATTGTCATGGTGATAATAGTAATGGGCATTGAAAAGATGGGATTATCTAGTGATTAATGAATTTCATCATTAATAATGTCGTTATTGATGAAATTTTACGGACAGCACCGCACCACATACCATATACTGTACATAATACTGTACATTACCTTATTGGATTGTAATATGCAGATTTAAATGATGGTCCAATTCGTGAAACATAAACTTAGATGTTTTTTCGTGATATTCTACTTCTAGATTTGTAAGAGTAACTTCCAAAAAACTAAAATGAGAATAATTATGTCACTTTGTTTATAAGGCCTCAACACTTCTGTAAGGCCCCTATAAAGCAGTTCTACTGAGTTTAAAGGACTCAAATTTCTCTGCTATTGTGTACACAGATATGCAAAGCATTATCCAGTCCAGGGCATTTGCAGTGTGTGGGGATTAAATATAGTGATGCTGAACAGTTATAGAGAAGTGTGCATTTTCAAAGCAAATATAAGAATGAAAGACAATCAAAGATGACAAGTCTGTATCAGTTTCCTTTTAAAATTGGTAAAAAGATTGACAAGTATTTGATTAATGTTGATTTAAGAACTTGGCAGTTCAGGTGACACAAAAGAATGGCTAATTAACTCCCTTTTAGGCATTCATGTACTTTTCATTCCATCAGAAAACTAGTGAATGGTATGATAAATTGGACTTTGTATGTACTTCTATCATAGACAGTAGAAACAAGATCTGGTTTCTTCTGTCCATATCATTTCTATTAATTGCCACGATCATCTCGGATTGTATTCTTGACTAAAACCAATGTATTTATGACAATGCTCTTTTCAATTCTGATTTCACACAGCTGTTAGAAATTCTTTGAAATACTGAAATTCTTTCAAAACTTGCATGCCAAATATAAGTGACAGTAGTGTTAGGACTTGGGAAGTTTTTACCTTGTTCTACTCCATTCATTTCACAGACAGGTTACCAGACAATTGACAGGTCGTCCTGACAACTAATATTTCATCCGAGGTTATGACACTGACAAATTAATGTTTTGTCATGCTAGTCTTGTTCCATATTCAATCAGTCAACTGATATATTCCATTGTACATGAATAGCCTGTAGCCCTCTCATTCCCTTTTACCTGTGTAGATATCCAACTTTGACATAGAGAGCAACAGAGTCATATTAAAGTTTGGTGGTTTAAGGGTTAAATCAGGACATTTCACAAACAAGTTTCGTCACAGATACCTGTACCAGGTTAATACTTAAATGAAATACTTGTACCAAGTTTCATATAAATAGTTAATTAGACAAATCAGCTTACTTGTATCAGGTTATTCTGTTGAGATTCACATTTTGATAATCATTCACTGAGATACTTCTGTAAAGCATGCTGAAATGAGGACTAGTTTGATTTATTTTAGGATTAGGGATTATGACAAAAAATGTTGCGGTCATGTCCTTCATGTGTTCACGAAAGACTATAAAAGATTCAATATTGACGCTTTAGATCAAACCATGACTTCATGGAGCACCCATATTCAGCAAGAAATTCACACAGCCCTTGTACCACCACAGTGCATCTACAGTTGAGTTGTGTACCCAAAGATATTTACATGTGAATTGTCTGCTGATAGTATTTCATTGTAACAATGGTAGCTGCAGTACAGAACCCATTTGCATGTGCTCTTCACAAAGACCTGACCTAAATGCAGAGGAGGTCCATGTATCAGTTGGAAACTGGGCTGAAATTAAGTAACAAACAGCTTTACTGAAGTCAAGACATATGTCCTCACAAATTGAGTGTAACAGGTGGTTTGTACAAATTACACCCATCACATTTACACAAGTCAATTCCCCTCAGTAAGGAAAATGATTTGATCAAAACAGTATTGTTACCAAATTGAAACATGTACATGTAATTATTTGCAAACTGAGACATATCAGTTTAAATTCTAAATTAAATCTTCATATTCTATACCAGCCCTGTACGTGATGATCAATGTGTGGTTCAATTGATTCAAATACTTTCATGTAATTTGTCTCATATTGTATACTCAATTTAGTGGGTAACCCAATAGACAGATGCATGTATTTAATATGAAAAGGTGGCAAAATACTGCAGTGCATATAAAATCAGGATGGCATCTAAAAAAGAAAATATAACATGAAAAAAGTAAAAGAAATTAATCAAAAAGAGTAAAAAACTAATATACACCTAAGAAAGTAGACTTAAAATTCAGAGTGGTAGAGAAGATGTCAGTACGGTATCACAACTGAAAGAGATTTTATCAATAGCTGACACTGATTTGATTCCTGTTGAATAGTTCTCACAGATTACAGAATTTAAGTCGAGTTTCAAGAAGACTTATTTGCTCACGTGTGAACACGTGAGCATATGTCGCAGCGATGTCTGTCTGTCTGTGTGTCTGTCTGTCTGTCTGTTGGTCCATTTTCTCAAAAACGGCTGAACGTATTTCAGTCAAATTTGGTAGACATCTTCAGAATTCAAATGGCTAGAACTGAAAAGGTTTTGGTGGGCGTGGCTTGGATATTAATGAAGTTATGAAAGTTTTAATTTTTCTGTTACGCCGCGTATGACAAGTGAAAACAATCGACTGTTTGAGGGCGCTGTGAAATGTGCTTGTCCAGGTTGGCTACAGCTGGATAGCTCTGGTTTCAACCACGGTCCCTCCGTGTTTCAACCTCGTATTGAACATTAAAAATATGATGTTTTATTACTCATTCAACTCACTATCAAGATAAAATATCGTTTAGCAAATTAGCTTTATCCTTGGTAATTGATTGTTTCCCTCGCTGCTCGATCGCCAGAAATGAGTACATACGTTCTCTACCTTGCCTCATGGCATGGAAGTGCTGATGAATAATAAACTTTGGGTCAAAGGTATTGAAGTGTCCAATCAGGTTCGTGCACAGAGTCCAAGGCCATGACCTACTTCATGTACTGCTGCACTGTTTTGATTTTGCTTCGCCAAGAAACGTGTTCGTCATTGTCCATAGAAGTATGTTTGCTCTCCTTTGAGGTTGTTTGTGAAACAATTCCGGGATAGGCCTTGGAATGCATACGATCGGCATCGCGGCAGTGCATGTAGCTAGCCCTACGAGTATGACGAGAGTGTCCGGCTTTGGCTACGCCGCCTCCCACCTCCGGTAGGCGGCGTAGCCAAAGCCGGACACTGTCGCCATACTCGTAGGGCTATGCATGTAGCGTACCATGCTTGTGTAACTGCCGAGCTCAACGTGCATTCACGGTTGATACTCGTGTACAATCATGATGTGTTCAATTCTGATGAAGATTCATAAGTCTTACTTTTGCAGTCTTTTTTCCGTACGATAATCCCGACAATACGTGTTACTGTTAGACGAGGTGGCCATTTTATGATAAGTTTCAATACTGCACAGCTACATAGCGTCACTATCGTGTGATCGAGGTACAGCGTTGTTGAACGGGATAAAGAAACTCTGCAGAGGGAGAAACGATCATTGACATGAACAGTCAATGTACTTCAGCACGTAGTCCGCAGATAGCGGATCGAGAAAATAAATGAGTCCCAGTAAATAACGGAATATTTATGTACATTAACTCGATATTAATCAAATTTCCAGCTCATCGCAAAAAAATGTATTGCAAAGATTAATTTGTCACTGACAAATACTGCACTGTATGGAAAAAAACAGTCTGTAGAATAGTTCAAGTGGTATTACCCGAGACAAACACTTGTGTTGTCAATTTTGATTTCATTTCATAAACTTCATACTTCATCGAGTATCGTGTATTTCAGCCTTTGTGAAGCCATTTTATTGATATTTTCAATTTTTGTCTTGGCTTTGTTGTGGAACATGTTGAATCGTCTCCGTGGACATGTAGGCAAAAGTGTGACGGGGTCGAAGTGACTTGGGTACCTGGGGCCGACCAAAACCAGTGTGAATTACTGGGGTCAAAGCGGACAGCGGCCGGGATGACGTGTTCCCCAAGCGAGCTACCTTCAGAAGTCTGTTTCATCGCAAAAAACGTCAACTTTTAAAACCCGTCATTTATTTACTGATGTTATTCTCAGCATCACAAACATATACGCCCCTGCTATGTATCACAGCAAATAGTTATATTTGAGCGCTCCGTAAATGGGATCCTCGTTTTTTTGCGAACCCGGAAGTTTGTCTTGCTCAATGCATTTCCTACCCATAGCGAGGGAAACTGCCCGCGTTCCCATGCTCCCATGCACCCTTTTTCAATGCCAGTGCAACGCCATCTGTGCAAAATTTGTGGTGGTATGCTCCCGTGTGATGGAAAACCTCTCTTATTCTAACAATGACGTAGTTGACTTTGGACTTCGATTTCGTAAATGTGATGTCCATGCAGTGAGTTTGGGTTGGCGCGCTTATAATGCAATCTTCGCCCGCCTGCGGTCCGATATCCCGCATTTATTAGCGATATTTATCTGTTTTGACTTGACCAAAGTTGGCAAAACTTGCTATGTACATTAAAGATACTATGATACAAGATTATGAAAGTCATTTGACATTTTTTTCAGCCAATTCCCAATATGCATATTTAATGAACCTTCCAAATTAGGGATATATACTGGCATTTACTTGATAAAATTTGGCGAAACATGCTGTGTACATTGATCATTATACCAGGTTATAACAGTATTGAAAGTCATTTTGCATTTTCATGTCAGCTAATTCATAATTTGCATAAATAGCTAACAAGCTTTCACGGTTTGGCATATAGAGCTTGAAGGACTTGACCAAAGGTAATTACACATGCTATATTGTGATACAATGACAGTACTCAAAGAAATTAATTATTTTTATTTCAGCTAATTACATATTTGAATACTTAATGACCTTTAGAATTGATCTGTGGTGAAATTCATTGTGTTGATCATAACACTTTAAATGTAGCAAAGCATGTAGCAAAGGTTCAAACTTGCACATAAATGCAATATATAATGAAACACGTGAGCATTTTCAGTTCATATCTGGTTTTCAGACTAGCTGCTGGGAACATGAAATGAAGTCAGATTTGAATTATTCAGTGAGTCACAGAAAGAGTGGATTATTCTGTATCAAAAGTACATGTCAAAGGTCAAACTTCTGTTAGACAACATTGGAATGTTCAATAATTTACAACATGCAGGAAAGAGTGGAATGTAAAACAAAATCAAAGAAACTTATTTTTAGGTGTAGAACTCTCAATGTGACTGTAATCCCAGTGTCAGTTGCTATTGGCAATTAAATCATAATTCATTCATTTCCGTTCACTTACCTTTCATTTGTAGTTTCAAGAAATTAAAACAATTTTTGAGGTTGTGGCAGGTCAGTTCACATGACCTTGTCACTGTCACTCTCTGTTTATCTAGCGCTGATGGTTTAGTGTTGTGTAGATGACTCTGATAACAGTTACAGTCAAACTATTTTGGTAAATGCAGGCATTCCTGCATCAGGTGATTCATGAAAGGTAACACATATAGAAGTCAATCTAGGTAAAACACATCACAAAATTTAGCCATACTGGTATCTGGAATGAAAAATAGAAAATTATATTCATTCATTCAGATAATTTCAGTAATTATTGTATGTTAGTTTCAATATTGCAAAACACATGTCATGTTGGTAGTATACAGTTATGCTAAGCCAGGTACTTTTTTGAATTTTTGTGTAATCATATTTATTAGTTAAATGACAGTATGTTACTACTTTGCGTTGTGCAATTATGGTTGTCTACAGTTCAGTCACAGTAGGTTGCTGAGACATTTAAATTAATTATACTAGTTATTGACTAATGTGTATTGTGGAAATCATCCTTATGTGGGTCATTGCTCTATACCTACGTTTCAAATTAATGTGGTTTGCAAGTTATTAGGATATTCACATCAGGGGAGGGCATAAATTTATCACTTTACAGACAACGGAAGGTTGATTATGCTTAAGTGTGTACCTTGAGCCAGCATTGTCAATTTCACATATTAATCTCTCATTTAGCATCCAATCAGTACTTCATTTAAGAAAGATTCATTATTGTGAATCCAGGACAGGATTGTAAATTACCTTTGGGTAGAGCCAGTACAATGTATGTCAGCACACACTATGTAAACACTTTTCAGCGTTCATTTATCGCTACTTTGATTCAATTTTTTGTAATCTCACTGGGTCAAAGTTTGATTGAAACAACCGGTAGTAGTGTACCTGTCATAAATTATGAGTCTTGAACAACACGCATAAATTTGCACTGTTTATATACCAGCTAGGATACGTGAAGCAAAAAGGCGGCATTGAGAAATAATGACAGGATATTATCTTGTTTTTCATATTTTGATATTGCCTGTAAAAATATGTGAAAATTCTAACATTACTAGATATGCGTATTTTACAGTACATTCAAAACGTTTCATACATCTTATGATCTATCTAATCCTTTGTGTTACATACAAGTCGACTGTACAGTATACTGTAAAACAGCATCCTTTTTGAGCTAATTTAGCTAAGTGTTACAATTTGCTAATTTAAGATGCCGCTAATTTAAACTTTCCCCATATCAACTATGGTCAAGATGTCTTTTCAGCTAAATTAAAAACCCGCTGATCGCAATGAATTTCCAAAATCGCTCAAAAAGCATGCCGCTAATGCAAAGTGTTTTACAGTATATGGTTATAATAATCATTTCCGAGACTCATGTTGATAAAATCTGTAATTTCCAAATTTTCATGTATCAATAAGTAAATCTTGTAATACCCTTGTCTATTTGTAATATTGCCAAGCAATTAGAGTGTTCAAATTCACAAGACTTTTGCATGCATGTATTCTAAAACGATTAAAAGATATGCTGAATAAAAATGTAACAAACATGTTCAAGTTCCAAAAAATATACCAGCATATTGTAAAATCACTTATGTTTTCAATGTCAAATCACAAACTCTTGAACATTTGTCCCTGTAAAGTGTCCTATGGAGACATCTACATGTAATGGACGTGTATGCTGACATGTATGCTTGGTATGTACTAAAGCATGTGGGAAAGACAGAAAATAGCAATGGATGCAATATGTAGTACAGTAGATTTCCAGTCGTGACATTGAGAAGTTTGCTTCGTTATGAGTTCTCATTGAGTGACAGCTTAGCTTACATTTGTCTGTCATCCTGTCATATCCTCTTATAACATGTCCATTTGGGGCACCCTACAGTAACAAACCTATATCTCTGAAGAGACACATTTGCCTCAAGAGTGTGCTGTTGTCATGCCAACAGCTTAATCCCCGATGCACAAATATAAGGGCTTTTTATGAAACTGTCAAGTCCTTGATTGCATCGTGTCGGGTCAAAATGTGTGAGTTTTGACCCTTGGACATTCTCACTGTTGTTTCCTTCCCGTTTACAGGAAGTTTATCGATTTTTTGGCCCAAAAAAAGCAAAAAGGGAAGTTTTAGTCACATGTTACTTCCGTGTTCCTTCCCTGAGGTGATGTTTCAGCAGTTTAATTTGCAGGATACGACAGTAAAATCCCTGCTTCCACTCATTGTTTTCTGTTATTCTTTAACATCTCATGCCTTTTGGGTTTATTTTTTTCTGATGTACAGAACAATTTTCATTTTGTTATGATTCTCACAAATTCCTTTGCATCCATTATTGTGCAGTTCATGGGTTTATGTGATTGCCTCTCCAAGTCCAGCATTACTGTACGTGTCGAAGTATTGCATTTTATGCTTGAGGAGCTAGAAGGAATTGATTGGAGTGAAAGTGCTTACTTCTATAAAGTCACTTTGATTGAACGTTGGCAGTTGTAAATTACATGGCAGACACACGTAGGCCGTTGCCTCGAGAGAAAGTTAGCATTTTAATAATATTTTTCCCCAAGCCAATCAGGTTTTAGAGACAGAAAGAACACGAACTGTGGAGGTGACAACAGTTCTACAGTACATGTATGTCATTACAATGTACTGCCTCTGGGTAAATAAGTAGCAGGAGATTTTCCCTCAAACATTTCAGAAGAACATAGAAAAATATCTACAAAATAAAAATTATCGGGTACACAAAAGTGAGGGAGTGTGCTAACATGTATGTTCTTATGTGTGGCTATTGTATACTGTAGTGATTAGGGATTGTAAGTCAAGCACATATTCACAAGCTGATCTATACATCCATTCCAATTTGTGTCTTTTTCCTAAATGTATTTTTCATATCCTTGGCTTGCTGGTGATTGCTCAAAGCTGTGAGTGATTATGTACGGGTACATACATGTACATCAGAATAAGGTGCAATATCATTATAGTTGATGGTGATTGCGGGTATGATTGTTTTAGAAAGAGTACGTTGACCCACAGATACAACATGTATGTTGTATACATAAACTAGGTTTGTAAAGTACAGGGTTTTCTCTCGACTGCGCGATTGCGCAAATTGCGCATTTCGAGCCATTTTCTGCCCTTTAAAAGTTACTGACTGCGCGAAAATCGCGCACAAAACACAGCACGCAAATACGTCCGTATGATGGTGACCCAAGCGCACAGTGTAGTGACCTGTAAATTTGCTGTTATTTCTATTCAGAATATTCCCCCGGAAAAGACAAAATATCGCCTGTCATTCAATTTTGGTGATGTGCATAACGTGGAGTGTACTCATCGAAAAGAAAACACAGTAAAGGACATAGTTGTGCTTCAGTCTCCATGGATACTAGTGCCATTTTATGTTCATGTTTTGATAGGATATGTTGTTAAATGTCATTAGTAACTATTAAAAAATACTGCCCCCTCAAATGTCAAGTTTGCCCCCTAATTTTGATGAATGGCGCAGAAATTGCCCCCATCAGTGAACATGCAGAGAAAACACTGAAAGTACATGTAGGTATACCAGTATGTGTTAAATGATCCAAATTAAGGGCTCTATGAAGATGTCTTATAGTCTCTTGTTCATGCTTACAGTAGTATGCATTTTGGTGCCTGGATTATGATGTCACCTCCATAACTACATGCATCACAATGTATATATCAGCTTGGTTTAGAGTGTTGGCTGCTACTAGTGCTAGCTGTTGGTAATATCATACACCACCATATAAAAAACTCATGAGACCTAAGAATTTGAAACATTACAGTGTCTTGCTATGCGTCAAGTCCTGAGAGATTCTCATCCATACATCAGACTAAATCAGTAATCAATGTAGCATCTTTTCCCTCTTGAATCCTTGTAACATTTACATGCAATAAAGCATCCTGTATGAAGCTGTTGTAAAAAGCTGACTGTTCATGTAAACTTTACATTCTATAAATATGTTCACGTAAAAAAGTTCTGTTAGTTACTCTAAATATTTCCGTCTCCATTGAAATGGATTATTGAAAGTAGTGAAATATCAAAATGACAATTGCAGTTGTACTTGACATAAATGAAAGTGTTTGATTTCATTGGTGAATTAAGATATAGAATCTTACCCGAATGGACATACATGTATATTTGACATCTGTGAATTTTATTACAAATACAGTCGAAAATTTTCAATAAAATGCACGAAGTAACAGATTGTGTGTATGTGCTTGTACATGTATGATGTCGGCATTAGAGTTTCCTACATCTACCAAGGGGTAGACATCCTTAAACATTATTTCTACGGGCAGTGGAGTATATCTAGTGGCCTTGCAACCTGTTGTACCAACACAGCTTGCAATGAATCAGCAAGCAAAAACCCATACTGTATGGTCATATGAAAAGTGATGTACAATACTCACAACATGTACATGTACATGCATGCTTGCATATGTTACACAAATGAACACATATTCTACATTTGTTCAAAACTTTCAAGGATTACATGCCACATTTTGAACAGAGTAGGGACACATGAATCCGTCTTCCTTTCTCCCTGTGTCCATGGTTTCACCACTAAGAGCTGTCTCCTCATTTCATTATCACTGTCATATCTCATCTGCAAATGTGAACACATGTGGTGTTATTTCTCTTTCATACTTTGTATCACAGTGCATTGCTTTTTCAAATTTGATTCTACAGCTGATCATTCACTGGTTTTGTAGTCTGTCAAATAAATGCTTATTCCGTTAGGTGAATGGCAATCATAATTTCATCCATGAAATTATCAATGTCACATGTGACATGCCTGTCATGCGTGCATGGTGGATTATGAACGGAACTGACATGCGGCCTTGGATAAGGCTTGTGACACAAACATCTATGTCCTTGTCATCTGTACAGTGGAATACCACAATGTGAAGTGTCCTGATAATTTATCATGGTTGTACATCAATATTAAAGCAGGAAATTGTTGACTATTGATAAGTTTCCATTGCCACAAATGTATACTGCGTTTCCACATAACATACATGTATGCTCTGCAGAAATGCAGCAAGTGAACAGATGTTGGTTGAAGAATGCAGTCATTTTTCATATCATGGAAAAAGAATGAGAAAATAAAATGAACAGTAAATGCACAAAGAACTCTGTATTATTTGCGTGATTGTAGTTTCTAACAAAAGATTCTCTGAAGCTATAAGAGTTGCCAAGTGTGTTTGCTCCTTTTGTTGCTTGTATAAGATAAATCACAGTCCCTCCATGGAGGGACTGTGGATAAATGTATCACAGAAGTTTAAGTTTGCATGTACTTGCTTATGTGTTCCCCCAAAATATGTGGTGAATATTATTATTACATGAAGCCTGTAGATAATTACATGTACATAATCTGAAGTAAAACGGCTTTTGAGAAATAATGCCATGGAATGACCTTTCTATTTAACATGAAACACGGCCTTAAAGTTTACTGTCTCAAAAGCTATTATTCAATAAAGACCTGGAAATTTTGTAAATGGTCTATAAAAATGGCAATTAAAAGCTGAAATCTTTCAAATATTTACTATACTGCTGTCGCCATTGATTTCATTACAACCCTGATAACAGCCTATATTGCTTAAAGAGAGAAGTGGTACTTTGAAAGTAGGGTCAGTTGTGGATGTTACTTTGTGGTAAAAAGTACAAGAAGATGCCGCCACTTTAGCTGAAGGGAATCTAGAAGCATGTATTAAATTGATGTATAATTTCTTGGTGAGGATGACCATTCTTTTTCTTCAATGTCATTGGTTGATTTCCATCAATCCCCATAACAACAGTCAATGTCCATAGCAACATGGATCAGCTTCATAACAGTATAGCCAATCTCCAATAGCAATATCAATTGCTATAGCAACAGTCATTCCAAAATGCAGTATAGTCAGTTTGTAGCATTGTTGTCAATCTCTAAGCAACCAATCCCATCTCCATGGTTACCGTTGCTGTAATTTGGCAAGAGAGCTGTACATTGAAAGGAGTTACCTCTGTTTGATTTCAAAGAGCCTGAAGTTGTGCAGTTGGAGGAACTGTGAGATTGTGAGAAACTCACTGATGACACTGTCAAACAGCCCCGGTGCCACATTAACTCACTGATGACACTGTCAAACAGCCCCGGTGCCACATTTAGAGCCATTTTAGTGTGTTGTCATATGACATACATGTACATGTATTTTAAGGTACATGTAGTTCAAAAACTAATGAAAGGAAATTCATGTCGCATGGTATCATGTATCTGGTTATGGGTTATTGAAATAGTTATAAAGTGAAGGTTGACGTACATGTACATTTCATCTCATCAGAGAAACGTATTTCTCTGACCTGTTTTAATGTACGGTAATGTCAGTGTAACAATCTTCTGTTATATTTTAATCATTTGATATGCTGCTCTGGTTTGCATCATGGTCAACATCAATATGTTGCCCAACTGTTCATTATGGTGGTCATTGTCGATACACTGCTCAGCTGTTCATCACAGTCAATGTCCTCCGATAATCCACTTATTATGCTTCATGAACATGAAGCCAGACCCAAGGCATTGGATGGTAATGTGCATGGTTACTTTCAGAATCAGATTATTGAGTTCAGAGTGTTACCCATGATGCTTAGTAAAGATGGACAATGAGAGGCATGATCAGAGTCAATTTTGTGTTCTTATTAACTATTTGTATCTTAATCTACGATACTATCTCGTGTATGTCATCTTTTATTCTGGCGTTCATTGCTGCAGCTGTCAACAGACTCTGATATTAGAACTATTTCTTTGCTTCTTCCACTGGATGGATGTTGTTGTCATCATAAATGTGTACTGGTACATGTCTGTGTTTTGGTTTTTTTTCTCAATGATCAGTGGATTATTACTTCATGGGAACCATGGTAATTTTTGCTTCCTTGTCATAGATTTCCATGATCTAAGGAAAATGATCCCTTTTCAGCATTTTTATCTGACCACATTTGGTCATAAACAGTAGAAGCGAGATTTGATAGACTGTCTGTTCTACTTGGGTTCACAAAATGTCTACACTGTCTTGTGTGAATGTATGATTTTGTGAGCGCTGTACAAGAAACTCAGAATAAAATGTTATAGTAATCATGGGCACATGTGTAATGTCTCTGTGATTGTACATGACTTCAGGGGTTTAGTCTCTTATGATACAAGAATAGGTATGTTGTTTCCAAGGAAACCTAAATTGATAAGATGTCAAAGAAACAAATTGAAAAATAGGAAAAGTGACATTTTGTAGATGCTGTGTATCAGTCACATGACAAATTACAGTGTAGCTGTTGTATGGAGCCCTTTCCTTTCCTTTCAGGCAAAGATTACTGCTAATAAAGCTAGTTTTAATGATTGATACGATTCATCAGCTTTTGAAAATAAACTGAAGTGTTTTAATATTATTGCCAAGTGATAGTTTCTTGTCTTCCCTAGCAACCAGACAGCTACTTGTTAACAGTCTGGCTAGTTTTCCATTTGTCCAGATTTCGGTACTTCCTTGGCTAAGAACAAAGTGAGACTGTAACAAATATATTTCAAGAAAATGAGGCTTTCTTACAAAACATTTGAGTTTCATGTATTGTAAATGTATTGTGAAACTGCTAAAATTTATTTTCCAGGGAAAAATGTAGGTCAAAAGCAAGAAATTCCTGTGTTATTTCCAGAACACAAGGAAAGTATCATGTTACTATGTAAACATAGATTATTAAGAAATTTTATTGCTTGTTTTAATTTTTGAGAGTCTGTTATTGACAAACTGACTAAATATAACTGAGGTCTGATATATTTTTCTGTGTGTTTTTATTTGAACCATCAATTATCAAAGTGGTGTTATCATCACTTATAGCGTTCACTGATAATGACATCAAAGTTTATGTCCAGCCTTGTACTGGCATAGCATTCATATGAAAGATTGTGGCGCATTTTTCTATATCCTCTGTAGAATATTTCAAAGTAAAGCCATGCAAAGTATTGGGAAATTACCTGTCACAAAATTTACAGTCCATAGGAATAGGTAAAGGTATATTGTGTGTGTTCATCTCATCTCCACCAATCAGAGATGTAGCATTATTACAGTGTCATGATATTTTAAGTATTACATCATTTTAAGTGACAAAATATGACGAGAATACACGCTGAACACATGCCACATGTACATTAGGGAATTTTGCATAGTCATTGTTGTGAGATTAAATGTTAACATTTAATAGAAGGATTTCAGAGGTACATGTATTTCTGAACTCTGGCATGGCCTTGGTCACAGGGACTCTGCCTTGGTTAAACATTAGCTGTCACATGATCTACTCACAAGAAACTCAACATGAGCCAGCTGTCTTTATATTACAAAGTGACTGATTTAGAGTTGAATTAATTTCAGCTTATTCATTTTTAGCTCATTCAATTCAGATATTTCATATTTTCAAGGTAATAAATAAGTAATCTTTGTGACTTGGATGCTGTATTCTCTGACTCAGATATGATGCAACTGGCATCCACTCAAATCAATGTGTACCAAGGCAAATATTAAATCTGTTGTTATGGTTACATACTGTACATGTACACTTCATTGAGATACCAAATACTGTGGATAGCCTATCATTGATGTCATGAGAAGCCATTGATTATGCTAATTAATGGCCTCTACTAATTTACATACACAAAATGACTATCCATGTCAAAGGTCGGTATTGAGTGATGAATACTCATATCAATCTTGTAAGAGTATAACCTCCTTGCCAGCTGGATATTGTGTTATGTTGTTTCATCTCTGAAGCACACAGTCAGTTTGAACGGGAAATCATCGGTAATACTGCTAGTGGTGTTCTATTTTGTGGTACATTGTTCAAATAAAAAGATGCCAAGCACTTAATGTTTTGAAAAAATGTCTAGAATTATTGCTCTGTATTTTGATATTCACTTTGCAATTGAAGTGAAGTACTGCTTGACTGGGTGCATGGCAATCTTCAGGACTCAGTGAAGTAATGGCTGTCTATCCAACTGATTTGCTATTGTGTGTTTTCTTGTTCATTGTGATTGCAATGTTTCAGGCAGTTGTTTTTCACAGCAGCTTTCCAGGATTCATGATAACAATAGACATGATAAACGTTAAAAATCAGGTTTTATGTAAGGCCTAGTTTACAATCATCAATATTTATCTGAGTCAGGTGTTATTGTTTTATGTGTACCATTGAGAATCATTAAAGAATAGACAGGTATGGTAGAAGACAAATGTAATTTGATGATAAAGTACTCATGGGGACAAGAGTTATAATCCTTGTAGGAGCAGTAATTTCATTCATCAAACAGACATACTTGATGGTTGGAGAGAAAAGTATGAGAAGTATTAACTGATGAATAACATCACTAGGAATGAGTCTTGTTTGCCAAATTGTGTCAAGCCCCAATTTCATATGTAGGAATTTTGCCATTTAGCCTCTGAATCTTTGAGTGATTAGATTGTTGGTAATTACTAAGTATGATAACGATGATGATGATGATGATGATGATGATGATGATGATGATTCAGTTGGTAGTGATGGGTTTGACTTTTCTCCTTAGATTTTCCTTTGAAATTAAGAAGTCTTCCCAGTTTAATATTCGGAAAGAGTTGGTAAATTTATTATTATAAATAACACAAAAATTTGAAATCCATTTGTGCCAGATAAAGTTTAACATTGAAATTACTATTAAGAAGATAAAATATTTACATGTATGCCATTGTTGTTTGGTTATCAATTAAACCTAATGTTGACAACAACTTGAAAGCTCTCCTCAAGTTTTGCCGCAAGTATTAAAGTGAGTCAAAATTTTCACACCTACTGGCATACATGCTCTTAAACTTTAACGCCTGTGAGCTTAATGAGTGTCTACTGAGTACCACGTAGAGGGCGCAAGCCAATATCCAGTTACCATAACAAAATTCCAATGACCTGGTTAAACTTTGCAAAGAGATGGGAGTCTAGAGTGAAGTAACTTTATGAAGAATGTAACTTTTACATTGGAAGATATCTGCAAAATTTCCTGAATCCAAGTGGATCCTTTAGGATTGTATTGATTTGTACAACTCCTCAATATGGGACAGGTGTTCTTGGCTTCCCTTCTATGACTGCTTTAATATGTTTGAACATGTTTGTAGAATTCAAATGCACAGATATGATATGTGTTGACATGTACACCGTACTAGCACTCCATCCACATTACAATTTTTTGATGTTGAATTAATAACGGTGTTCTTTTTGCTCTAGTACATACTGAATATCTCTCGTTTTGTTGGACAGTTTCCATTCCATGACATAGCTGGCAGAACTGACCAAACATTTTTTCTTCCTTCTCATATAAACCTTTTTCCCCAGTTGGTCAGATTGCAAAGTAAGTC
Source organism: Ptychodera flava (assembly GCF_041260155.1). Classification (NCBI taxonomy): domain Eukaryota; kingdom Metazoa; phylum Hemichordata; class Enteropneusta; family Ptychoderidae; genus Ptychodera; species Ptychodera flava. The sequence continues at coordinate 38,231,833 of NC_091941.1, read as the reverse complement.
TAGTGCACAAATGGGGGAAATTGAAACCGATTGGCTGTTTTTTAAGACTACTCAAACTGCACTTACAGTGTACATTATAACTATCATACAAATCTGGTTCTTGGAAAATGTTGAATGACAGATGTGATCGTACAGATCATATGAGATGAAAATAAGAGGTATTGACGGCCCAACATATTACTATCACTGCCCATTAGTCAAAGTACATAGCTGACTATGTAGTATAGTGTCACTCACAGAACTGGCTGTCAAGGGGGCACCTGCAAGGCTTCCTGAATTATAAGGCTTGCTTACGTCATCATCCCTTTTAAGTTATAATCATAATGTGATGCCATTGGTTTTCTAAAATGCTTTTACAAAAGGAAATTAAAAGGCTGCAGGAAAGAATATCCATTTCCTGTGTGAGTACATGTACCGCTATTATCAAATTATTACAACTGGATTTTGGAAAATTGAAATTTTATATTTCATGTTTGTTTGCATGATAATCATTATTCTTACTGCTATTTTAAACATAATTTCTCTTCATGGCTCCCAGTTTCATCATAGTATGTTCCTCCCTGTTTTATCACAATGTGCGCCTCTGGGTCATATACCGGTAATGGTGTCTTTTCTGTCTCTGTACTCACACATTTCCCATCTGTCGCTGGTATTATCACTTGTGTATATCCCTCTATGTCTCTACCTGTTCATGCCTTTTCATCTTTGAAGATTTTCATGTGTCTCCAGGTAAAATTCTCCTAACATTGTAGTCGTATACCCCATTCTAATGCCATCCCAGTCCCTCTTATGTCTGTCTTTGTGTCTGTCTGTCTGTCTGTTTCCATAATTTTTTGGACTGCAGCCTGGAGGTATTTCAAAATAGTACTTTGCTTGAAAACTGAATATGATTGGTCTTTCCATTATTCTATTCAGCTAGCCTGAGGCAAATTAGATTTAATATTTTCTCATTTGTCTTGAAAGTACATGTAGGGCAGTGTAGCTTTTAAATACGTGACATATATCAAAAGGTTTTCATCTTCATAATGTACCTGGAAGCAGTAATGATTTACATGGATGAGTAAATAGAGCCTGAAATATTGGAACTATTCTGAGACAAAACTATCACACATCTGTTGTCTGCGTAAATTTTTTTGCTTTTTTGCTTCTTTAGTCTGTGGCAATTTTCACAATGATGTATGAGGGAAATGATATGAATTCTCATTTAACATATCACGTAGGTTTTTATTTAAGAATGACTTTCAACATTACTCATTCGTAAAAGTTTTCTGAAGAAGGCTTGCTTTCTTCTGAGTAAATTTGTCCTCATGTTTTGATTGCCCAGTATGTACAAAAGTAAATGCATAATGTTGATTAGTGATAACTTATAGCATGCATAGAACACAGTGATTGTGCTAACTTCCTAAGCACTGTGCTACACATACTGGTAGACTCCATTGTGTGATAAAAAACAAGATGTAAAGAAAGGAAACATTGGCTAGGGAGGATATCTGCAAATTATCACCAGGTTTATAATTTCTGAATTAGTTTGCATTGTAGAATATTTGAAAAACTGTAAATGCTTTTACTCAATGTTCCTACATACACTCTTCAATGTCATGTAAATCACCAAGAAAGCCAATTTCTTATTTTGGAGTAACAGTACAACGTAAGGCCTGAATGAATTGATAATCTATTTTTGCGGGATCAGATTTATAGTTCAAAGTTTAAAGCAGCTTTTGATTGCATTGTCAGACTTATCTATATGAATTATATGAGTATATTATCACAGGTCAATGACATCAGGACTTGAAATTTGTTTTACCCCATTAACCGAATGAAATCAATTGAATAAAAAATATGGTAAGGTATTACTTTTCTGAGCTGACAGAACATGTATGTCATCATAGCAATTGCAAAAATTTTCAACTTGTTCAAATAATATGGCTTTGCCTTTGTACTGAACCAATTTCAACAGTAATGGTCAGACATTTTAGTAATTGCATCAGGAAAGAAAATTAGAAGTACTGATGTCATTGTGGATTTGCATTTGTAGTAATGTCCTTTCAGGGATTCATAGTCGTCAGAGATTTTGCCTTGCAGCCAGTCATTTGTTACACTGAGAAAATACGAAAGGTTCCCACTAGTATCAGAAAGACAGACATGATTGTTTGAGGGAATTATGTCAATCATTGACAGTGTACTTTATTACTGTAATCTAAATTTAATTTATTTCACAGTTCACGGTATTAAAGGAGGTTCGCAGTGGTTGACTGGGTACATGTGCATGGACACTGCCCTCATATGGCCACTTTGTGTCTCCCATAAATCTAGAAATTTCTGTCGCTGTGGTGACACGTACTGACAGCTAAAGTGTGTACCTTTTTGATTATTGTACCGTGACTACACCTATCAGAGCATGAGGTGTTTTGGATTTATAGTCAGAAAGAGAAACTTTTTTGCTTTTAGGAATGCCTGCTGATTGTTGGCGGATAAAAACCGTAGAGATTTAGAATGGATTGATTGGTTTTGATCGATAAGTTTCTATCTGATCAAAATGATAAGTGAAATGGAAATGCTGTGAAACAAAGCTCTGATAAGTATCAACAGATTAAGTCTCAAAGGAAGGGCAGAAGCAGAACTTCAGAAAGTTTCATTCACTTTCAAACTTTTGATGTCATCGCTCTGTCTTTCTCTGATGACATGTCCCCTCAACACATCTAGGCATTACACTTTATCGCCATTTGTATATTACCAAAACAAAAACAACATTTTTGTTTTGTATAGTGCTCCTGGAAATAGAAATGGAAGAACATAGTCCCTAAAAAACTTGTGGAGGGACTAGTGAAGAGTAAGTAAAGAACAGAGGTATAGTGTAGACACCAACATCTTTGATTGAAACTCTTAGTCAAATAAAGCTAAATTTACTGAATTATTGATATTGAGGTCATTGACTTCGTCTCTGGGATTAGGGAACCTTAGATAGAATATGGAATGTATTCCTGTGAATGCAACAATAGTCCTAACATAGAAATAAAATAAAAGAGTCTGTTCCTACATGTAGGGTCTGTGGTTGTACCTACATGTAGGGTCTGTTAGTGTGTAGTAGACAGTCTGAGACTATTAGCATCATTGGTTTAGAGGGAAGCCCACAAAGAACAATTTTATAACTTTGAATTCACTGTGGAGATGAACAGTGCAGTCCTATGGCATACAAATGGAAAATTTAAATAGAAAATGCATTGACACTGAAAAGCTCAGTTTGCAAGCGTAATCAATCAGTAAGATTCAGTAATGAATGGAAAATAGCCTATTTCATTTAAAGTTTGTCAAAGTTTAGTTTAAAAATCTTATGTGCAAGTAATTGTGAGTTGGGTTAGCAAACTGCTCAGAATTACTGACTGTCCATGCTGACCGCTGTCCATACAGACCACTCTGTCTTCACTGCAGTTGTTATTGCTGGACATCAACAATGCAGTAATGTCCTTCTCTGTGTCCGAGTCTTTTAAAATCAATTCACTGTTATGCAAATGTCAATGAGAATTCCCTTAAGCAGTATGCGTCTATACACACCCTTTTTTCCCCACTTGGTTTGTCCACCGTAGAGACAAAAATGTTAGGTATTTGTGATTGGACAATAGAGAGATGATGAATATTGTTGCTGAGAGAGTCTTCTTTTCATGTGTAATGGAGACTGTATTATGAATTTTTTTTCTGGGAAATGGCATGAATGTTTCTGGTGTCTGTTTTTGTTGTTTCTTTTAGTTGTATCTGGTGCAAAACCACTTTTTGAACGTTGGTAGGGTTTTGAATTACCCTTTTTGTTCCTCACGATTGCGTTGGAAATTCGCAGGACTGTTGTATTGTGTTGACCAATTGAAGCGTGAAAGGGGTGTTCGACATTAGCATATTATGATGGGCAGAAAGCAGAAGCTATCTTATGCTTACTTCTGTGTTTTGTTTGCGCCGTTTTGAGATAAAAAGTAACTTTTGAAATAAGTACTGGTTTTATATGTAAATTTGTGTTGTTTTCAATGGTTACTGGACCTGCACTGTCGATGACCTAGTTTACTGAGCAGCCTGTCACTCCCTGGTGATGTACTATTCATAGTGAAAGTGGTCATATGCAAATGACAATAAGGCTTGTTATCATATATGCCAGTGGTTGGCTCACTACCTTTACCCATTTGGGCCTCTCCCTTCAACACTATGTCGGTAGCAAAACTTTGCCGTAACTCTACGTGACACTGATCAAGGATAGCACACTTTCACCTTGTCGACAACTTCAAGATATCCACAATGTGGCGAATAAGGTAATTCAAATCTTTAATGATGGATTTTTGAAACTGTTAATGATGATGTTGGTCAGAATGTTTGAGAAAAATCGAGTACAAAGCAGATGTGGATGTGTTGATAGAGTAATTAACAATGGTGGTTAGAACACTGCATCTAGTTATCCAACACTACTGACATGTTGAAGGAAACTTGATGACTTCAAAAGCGTCCCAGTCAGATTTCACAGTAGCTAGTTTCACTTCTTTACATGTAATGTAATTATAATGTTCTTGTAATCCATTGTTTTAATGGACTCATGTATATACTGAACTTGTCCTACACATGTCTGACATGAAGAAACACATCGATTAGCAGTGTGAAGTTAAAAATTACTCCGTGAATACCAAGATCATGTGGGTGGTATGTGGTGATTCCAGAGTTTGTAGTCAGACAGGGGAATTCCGTTGTCAGTTCAATGTCGATGCGTTCCTTGTCAGTTCAGTGTGGTACAGGATGATCTAATACTGCGGTGATCACCAAAGCCATGCAAAAACTGAACCTACGTAGAAACAGTGGTTTATGCTGGTAGTACTAGTAAAATGGGTTTTATTATTGTCAAGCGTATGGTTGTGTGTCACTGATGATAGTGCCGTAAAGAGGATACCTAGTATAATAAGCATGAATTCCGTCAGTCTCACAAACTGGCCGTTACGGTTCCCTTATTGTCTTTTTCTGTCAGTGTACAGTTTGAAAATTTGACTGACAACTGTTTGACAGTGTGGCAGAGTAACTCTTGATGTATTTTAGTGTCATCTTTGACGTAATGAAAACTGACACAGCACAGACTGACTGACCTTTTATCAAATTGATTAAATTTCCTCCCCAGTCATTGAGCTTGATAAATGTGTTCTTTGCTCTACTTTCCTTTGTTGTTTGTATGTGTGTGTCTGTGCCATCCAAATGTGTACTGTAACTTTCAGGTACAGATGATGTATTTACATTCAAGTTGCATCTGTGAACAGGACGTGCACTGCATCTCAAGAGTCAGCCAGCTGACTTGGTCTATGAATGAAAGCAAGATCATTATGTACATGGATACTTGTAGATGATTTACAGTACACATTTCAATTGATAGCCTGCCATTCAGTGTTCAAACTCACAGTCAAAGCCGATAGCAGATTTGTAAAATGTATTCAGCTCCCCTGCCCTTGACACTTGCCAAGTACAGGGCAGTGCAAGGATATTTATGGCTAATTCCAAGTTTTGTCGTGGTCATAAATAACAATAAAGTCCTTCAGTAGGCTTGTACATGTACTTAAAATTACTGTCTCAGTCCACATGAGTTTAGTGATGAAATCTAAATGTGATGTTTTATCATCACAGTATGTGTTTACAAAATCCTTGGCCTGTTAATTAGCAAACATGAACTATCCGAAACTGTGTGTAAACCGGTGAAAATTAGTAGACATGACAATTCCTGATTTTTACCAATACAAAGATATGAAAATTTTAAAACAGGCTACTATATAAACATTTTGATTAGATAAGGTCAGAGCTGTCCGTATAATGTGTTGTCATTGTTGACTGATGAACCGCCTGTATATTGTGTTGTCATTCATGGGTGGTAGTCTGTCTAACCATGCTGTGTATATTTCCAGAGGGATTTAAATACTAAACATTTATGACACCTGCAGAGTTATTTAGGAGAATTTTTTAGGAGACATGTACTCAATGAATATATTCCATGTAATTGTATGTACATGACATTGTATAGAAAAGAAGCATATTGTGTCCACCTGGCGAAGGAAGTTTACCATTCTGTCACTGCAGGCACTGTGGTTCTCAGAAGCAAAGTCATTATCAAATAACTGAATGCTAATTGGCTGCAGGGAGATGATGGATGTAATGTTTACTTTGCATGCAGTATTGATTGTTTGTATTAGTAAACCAGTGAGCCGATCTGATAAGAACGTGGCATTTGTGTGACATTCGAAGTTGATCATGAACGGACGGACATGAGGGCAAGATAGCATAGCGTTCAAAATGTCTGTTCTTCGTCTCTCTATGAACAAGAAGAAAGATGTGGCTGATCCCAAAGCCACTGGCAGTACTATCGCTGCCCCCAGTCATTTCAATTTGCACAAGGAAACAGCACAACCTGGGTAAGATCACTCACACATTTATTACATTCCACAGTGTCATAGGTAGCTCTTTGGAAGGATATACCACTATTGGCTGTATGGCAGATGTGCTATGGTTTCTGTTGATTTAATGTTGTCAGTTTGGTTGTCATGGTCGTGATAAGATTTTGATCATTCAAAGCTTACAGCGTGTAATGAAGAGAGTTCAGATGCATGTACAGTATCCTTCCCTTTGTACACTTCACAGAGATGGTTGAAGATTTGGAATAAACATCACTTCTATTGAGTTGATGTCCTGGTAATTTGACAGTATTAAATGGGCAGCCATGAATTGAAATAGTTCAAGAGTTGCTCATGTTTCCACTTTGTCAGTGTTCTGTGTTTTCTATTTGATGTCATTAATTCGTTCAAATTTTGCTACATGACAGGCAGAGTCTCGTATTCAATGTACACGATTACTTGGTCTTAGATTAATACAAGAGCATTACGGGTACGTGTTGTGGTTTGTGCTTGTGTACATGTTTTAAGGGGAGAGGGTGTTGCATAGACGCCAAGAGGGGTTATCTGTTGTCTAGTGCAGTTCAGCCATCTTGGGTTCAAGGGTCATTTGTATATTTTTGATAACAGCCATCAGTATCTCTCTGTTGGTTGTTCATTATGACATGTTTGAAAAGGGGTCATGAGTTTTACTGTCGGGTATTGCAATTCAAGATTGATAGCCTGACTATACAGCCTGTCTGGATATTGCCAGGCCAATGTCATTATTAGGTCACTGCAAATCTTACATCATGAAGTGATTCATTGCTTTGACCTCTTAATCTCAGTTCCAATGCTAAATATGTGAAAAATTTAATGAGACAATGTATCATTTATAGTTACCATGAGTCAGTAGAGCTCGGCAGAAAGGGGTTGTCATCTGTAGTTCCTGAATCTTTGTAAAAGCCCGGCATTCAAGAATAACTTTCATTATATCATGGTAAATTTTAAATTATAATATTATACGAATGGAATTTTCTATTGCATTTTTTACCCATCCCAAGTAGATTATTACACTAATGATGTCAACAGAAGTGGTAATATAAGTTTATAAGGTTTGTCAGTGAGTGTTGAATGACATCCATTGGGAATCCATGTGTTCCTTCAGCATGGCGGAGACATGTACCCTGCCGTCTTTGTAGATGACTTCATCGTTGAAAGCTTTGTTGACCCATGCAGTCAGGAGGCAAAGTGTTATGTGAACAGCTGTGGCAGGGCATGTGGTTTAGACCATGCAATTCAATCAGCCAACACAGGATGCTCACTTCATTTGATTGTCAGAGAAAGAAAAAATATTCTTGACTGTTCAGAGTGAAGAGCCTGTACCTTTGAGCATTTCCAATACATCCTGTGCATGAGTGAATTTTGCCATCACTAAGAGCATGTACCTTGGCACTGTACATGGTACTGTTGGTAGGATTAATAATGTATAATCAGTCTTTTCCTTGCAAATGATCCAAGCTGGAAAATTGTTCCATGAAATTGTATCAAATATAATGAGCCCTATAAAACATTGCCGGAAGCTAGTACCACAGCAAGGAGTCATTGACTTCCCATGACGTCTGTGTTCTCTGTTTTGTCCCGGGCAATTATGTTTTATTCATGACAGAAATTCCTGCATTGTTTGGGAAATGAAATCAGAAATAGACCATTCAGCTGCCACAAGTCAGCAATGGATATCACGTTATGCATGTTTGTCTGTGAGCAGATGAAGAATTAGACCTGGATGTGATAAGTTGCACCTGACTACATTTACATCAAAGTGTCCTGTTGTGTACACACTGCTTGGTTCTCCAGGATAGGGTGTCCATGGCAAGTGTTCATTCCATAGATAGTGATCAACTGATCATTTCCTTTCCAGATTCCATTCCTTAGGTTTTGTCTTTGTCTTTAGTGCAAAAGATATTTCCTTTGAGTCTCAGCTGCATTGCCTACCGTGCCGTGGGAATATGTCATATAGTTGTCATACCAGCACGGGGTAGGGTTGATACAAAATGTGAATACCATCAATTTTTTATACAGTCATATTCAGACAATATTCTCTGGTACAGAATTTATGTAAATGATACTTTATGGTGTCAAAATGACTGAAATTTGTTTACATATGTTTGCATGAACAAAAGATGTAATTTTGTACCTTTCCAAGGATAAAGCTAACAAAAGTAACAGTCATTGGATTTTGTCAGTAAAATGCTTCAAGGTTGTTAGAATAATACTAATATCAGTGATATTCATGATAACAGCTGTTTCAAACCACATTTTAAACCTTTTCCCCGCCAAGGTTGATTGTCACCATCAGGTCAAGATGGCTAAAACTGGCATGGCATAGCATGGCCCACATGTTACATTTTAACAAAGACTTGAAAATTTGAAGGCTCTGAAAACATACTGTAGACATAATTATTTACTAACTCAACCCTCTATAACATTCCATGGTGAGTAGATGAATATACAGCTATGTTTTGGCTCAATACCACTCCTCATTGACTTGACAGAGAGGAAGTAATGGGCCCGGCAAGATTGGGGTTAATAAAAATATCTCATTTATATTTAAATACGTCAATCATGGCCTTGGAAATCTTGTCATAATATTCTTATTTTGTTCGTAGCAAATTTTATTAAAATTTGTGGCAGAGTTCTTATTTTCAAAACTGTATTAGTTAGCACTAAACTAAAACATTGTTGTGTCATTGTATACAAGTAGACTCAACACTTTAATCCGTATTTACTGCTTGAATAGTTTAGGATGTTCACAGCATTTAAAGAGCAATCAGTCCAGTAGTCATTACAGATACCATATGTACATGTATAGTGCAGTTGCTGATATCATTGTCACTCACAGGAAGCTTAATTCAGTTACCAATGTGAAAACCTGACGTGATTGCTTCATTCCACGTGTTTAGTGGGTACATTACATGTAAAACTAACATTGTGAATTATCAGCTGTTGCGGTAGCTGTATGAAACCTGCTGCTGTCCTCGTAATAAAAACCTCCACAAGGATATTGAAATGCCATTTTTATGTTAATGAATTCAACTGCTTGAAAGCAATATCAAAACATATACCACTGCTCATTCAAATTCACTACCAACTGCTTACTTTCACATCTATACAGACTCTTTGGTTTCTGAATTTTCATTAATGGCACTGTTTTGTTGTTTTACCAGACGTCTGTTCCACTCAAGTCAAAACAAGGGTGTCCGTGTTGGAACCAACAATTTCCATCGGTCGTTCCGAAAGTCACTGAGAAAATCTTTTAGGATGAAGAAACTAAGGCGCAGCCTGAGCAAAAGGGAAACATATGTACCGGAATGCAGCAAACCACACCAATGGCAAGAGGATGAGAAGTTAGTCAAAGCTGGAACCTGTAATTTCCCAGTAAAGGTTTGTAGCAAGAGCTTGTCCTTATTAATTATTAAAATGATTATTTGATCAGTTTGTAGAAGGCTGTTGCACAACTTTGTGCACTAGAAGCTACAAAGGACAGACATTTAGATTTCAAAATGCCTGTTTTGGATCAAAGCAAACTAACAAAAAGATATCTTTCCTTCATCTTCACAAGCGTCGCCCTGTAATATAATGAGTTGGTACCATGTTCACAGTCTCCATAATCCATGTCTTTAGGAATAACCAAAAATTTATATGACATAATATTTTATTTTCCAAGGCATTTAAAAGTCTAAATCTACCAACAGTTTCATTCTGTCTGATTACTTGTTTTTTTCTGTCTCTGTTGCGAAATTCAAATAAAAAAAACCCGGCTAGGCTCTGTATAGCTATGGTATTGCGTGTGTCATTTCTATTATGTCAGGAAATTTTGACAATACCTAGCAAGCCAGTCCAGGTATCGGTTTAGATGCAGACCCTAGAATTATGCTTCATATAAATACGATGAACAGTACATGTACACAAATCATGAAGTCTGGTCAAAGGTCACAAGTAGAATTTGTTAATACAAAGCATTTACCATGTAGAAGAATGACCCCCGAAATCTATTGTCTTTATTCAAATTTGTATGGCTGGGTCAATGACACTGTGGCTTCTTCTGCTGGGTTTCCAGTGTGCAAGCTTTAGATTGTACAGCATAGCTACCAGTGATTTGTAGTTGTCTGTTCCCCTGTGACCTAGCTGTAAGAATCTATGCATTTCATGCATGTCAGTTGAGAGATTCATGCTGACTTATCCATCAATGACACGCAGAGCTGAGATCCATCAATAAATCTAAAGAAAACTATGAATGTCTTGCAGAAATAATATCGCCCGCGGCAGAGGCTGTGGAGAGAAAGACATCTGAAGAACAGCTGAACAGAATTTTTTTCCTACATGTTAAAATTTTACAAGTCCCAAACTGCAAATGAGTACGGGAGTCTAATTTATCAATTCTAAAATTGTGTGACTGAAAACAACTCTGATCATGGCTGCAACGATTTAAAGCTGAAGTTATTTAACAGATACAAAGAAACCAAAGAAGCCATTTGATTGTAAATCATTTCAGCTGGAATTATCCTCTCCCAAAGAAAGACATAATAGGATATCTTGCAGTCTAGTTGGACTCAGTTCATCAAAAATAATCTGGGAAGGATTTATGTACATCGTAAGGAATTTCTTTAAGTGTAATATGACACATCTTCAAAGAGTGGAGTGGAGTTTTTCATTACCTAAAGAGCAAAAGTGACTTCAATGTTATATTTTACATCAATACAACTTGTAAGACTTCACTGTTTTATTTTCTGCCGTTTCTATCAAAGTCTTCTCATGTAATACTTGAAGTTGGCATTAAAAAAACCCAGATAAACTCTAGTCATAAAATGGCAGTGTCGTAAATTCTAGTGTTGTGTGATACATGTATGTTGAGTGCAAAAGTCTGCATAATCAGTTTGAAGCAAGACAGATCACAGTTGAGTCAGCCATTGACAGTATATGCAGCAACCCATAAACTCCTCAGTCTGAGAACTCTGTCATAAAATGAAATGTTGATAGACAAATATTTGCTCTAATCCCATAGAATTACCACACTGTTTATATAACTGCAAATCATAGTCAAGACCACATGCTGTTGACTAAATATGCTTTTCATCAAAGCCAGTTTTTGAAGTCTGTAAGTGCTGCCGTTAGAAAAAGCTGAAGTAAATATTCCCACACAATAAATTGTATATTGTTTTCTTTCCATAATATACTTATTTCTCATGGCATATAAGAAACATATCTCAGATGAGAAAAATGTATGAATATTCAAATATTGCAAACGTCTGCATATCATTCATGCCTATCCCTTAAGAAGACAATGAATTCCTTTCATTGAAGACACATCTGTGCTGGATTGCTTTCAAATATCATACAAGTCAACTCCGTGAAATGAAATCACATATGAATTTCATTATAGCCTTCCAATCCAATATGTCTGACTGGCCGCCATTTTGATGAGAGTTTTCATATCAAGAATAGTAAATTCCAGAATTTCAATTCATTGCTTGGTTTATTTCCTTCAAACAGTGAGATCGCATTTCAGCAATCCATACAGACATCAGTGTCTTATTTGGCTGAATTTACAAGTATGCTATTTTGTTGATTTTAGTGATGATCTTAACCATATTCAGGTCTGTGTTCCTTTCATGGGATATTAAACACAGAAACAAAAATTACATTCTTTAATTAAAAAGACTACATGTTCATAGTCCATATAATCTTCTCTGTTCTGACGTAAGGTGCTAGACTGGTTGGTTTTCAGCAGTCAGCTCCACTTTCTAATTTATATCTGCTGTGGCACAACTCTGTATTGACAAGCAGGTGTCCTCAGAAAAAATAAGTTTGGTACAAGTCTGACAGAAAGACCAGTAACACAAAGCACCTTTTATTTCCATATTCCCAATCTGTTATCCTCACCTAGTTCAAAATCAACATCTTGAAAGGGATTATATCATCTTTGTATCATCAAGGCAGATAAGATCAAGGTGATTGAAAGGAGACTGAAAACTGCCCTAGGGGTAGAAATGTGAAATTGAATTTGTTTGTGAACAAACTTCTTTTTGTTGCTCTGAAAGAAAGGCTGAGAAAAAAGGAGAATAGTTAACAAAAAGTAAAAGACTGGCTAAAAATAGATGGTGTAAAATTCTGTGAAGTCATTGTGTTCATGTGATCTGTATTGAAAGCAGAGTTATACAAAAGTCAGTATTGTCTGCCTGAGACGTGATGTACCTTACATACTCATGACCTTTGATCCTGTGACAATCAGATCATGGCTGAAGTGTATTGTTTATGGTGATTTTGACACACCTGATACATTTGACATATTTCAGAAAGAAGAGATTAAAGAGAAAATTCAGACATTAATCTGTACTTCTTTGTTTTTGTTTCAGTATTTAGGAAGTGTGGAGGTTGCTGAATCCAGGGGCATGCCAATATGTGAAGAAGCAGTTCGAAAACTCAGAGATGTGAGTATTTTATGTAAATAAATGTGTATGCATGTACTAGTAGTCATGTCCCTTTCAAGCGTGTGCAGAAGCACTTTACTTTATGTTAAACTCTTCAAATCCAGAAACACAAAAGCCCGTAAATAAATGAAAAGACTTTCTAGACTACTTTCAAATTCTCCTATTCAAGGCAGGGATTCCTATGTTTAGAACATTAGCTGTGGTCATCTCAGTGATATGTTCAGTCTCCATACAGTTTACGTAGAGCTCTTGAATTTGAAACTGGATGTGTAGATGCTAGACTACTGATGAATAGATTCTTGACTTCTCTGGTAGTCAATGCTAGTGTATAAGCTGTATAACATTGTGAACCTTCAAGTCTCAAGCTAGGAAATTTTAGTGTAGTAACATCTGTGCTGTGTATCACACACACTAAAAAGTCTTTGGAGATAAGCTGTACTTAAGAAAGCTTTGCTTGGATGACCATTAATCATGTGCTGTATGGTTTGATCCTTAAAATCTGTGCCTCAGGGGGGAATACCCACATTTCATGGTGATTAATGATTAGAAGCCTGGCAAATCATCTGTAATAGTGTGAACCCTATGCACTCTTGCTTAGTTCATGCGCAGTGGAGGATGTGTTGGTTTAACCAGTGTTGTTGACCTACCATTCAAATCTAAGCAGTTCCTTGCCCCAGTCACCTCACCTAAAGGTTTTTAAATCACATAGCCATCACATGCCTAAAACTAAACTTTAACTACCAATTCTTTCATCGTGTTCCTCCCAACACAAGTGATGGTTTGAGAGTATATATATATATATATATATATATATATATAGAGAGAGAGAGAGAGAGAGAGAGAGAGAGAGAGGGGGAGAGAGAGACAGATATAGATATAGATAGATAGATAGATAGAAAAGAGAAAGAAGTTTTTCTCCAAATTCTAGTGAATGCTAGTTTTCCCCAGTGAAAGAAAATGACAGCCTGTGCTTTAGAAACACTTGTCAATTTTATGTTGAAGTTAGATAACACTATTCTTTGTATGGCCTAAGTGTGTTAGTAAGACTTTTCATGTCACTTTCAATGTATATCTTTGTTGTTAGTCAAACATGGTTTGTTCATTGCAAGACCTATTGCTGTTGTACTGGCATTCATCTCTGGTTTAACTGCGTTGTCATCTTGTCACTGGCATGTTTGTCATCATGTGTCTGTAGCTTTGTCAAACTCTGAACACCAGTGTTACATGAAAACACAGTTGTGTGGTTCTCTGCCTGATCTATTTTGCATTCCATAATTTGTCATCTATGACAGCATCTCTGTTCAATCAAAACCAGTTTGCTTAGTGGTACAGTATCAAACAAACCTTTCAGGTTTGATTTTTAAGGCAGCCAAAGCTTTGTGAAATGTCATCCTGATTTTGATCTGCTAGTAATTTCTGTTGATAAAAGTTATAACCATGGCAATCAGTATCATAGATTGGATTCTACTTCTTGTGGAAACAAATGTCAGTTTTTCATGTGATGGTAACTATGAATTCAGAGCAAGTACAGCTACTGTTTGCTGTATGTCTCCCTTATTATCTGATTTTTTCACCCATAATTAACTTCATTTGATGACTTGACTGCTGTGATCATTCAACTGAAAGAGGAGAGTCAGGAGAGTGAATGACAAAGTCAGAAATGATACTTTGAAGGCCTCCGTCAGACAAATTTATAAGCAATTCTCCTTTTGATTGACAGATACGTCAACGTGATCTTACACGTAGGTTATTTCTTTGCATAATTTAATAAGTTTTGTCAGTTGGTGATGATTATTTACATTGTTGATCTATTGTATACCACAACATGAAGACATGAAGTGGGTCAACCAGTAGAGTATACATCTAGTATAGTTGCTTTATGGCTACTTAGACAGTTGTGAGTTCTACAACCGACATTCCTACTTTCTGTGTAATCATTCAGCGTTGTTGATATGCAAAAACTGGTCTTGCGCCAGAAAACTATTTCACAGAACTCCACATCGTCAAAAACTGCTTCATAATTATTCTACGATTGTCAGTTAATACGTGTTGATGATTTATATTTCAACTTGGTCTTTTGTTGACCTGATAGCCTTAAGTGGTTGCTTTAAAAAAACCAAAAGAATTGGAGTTAAAGGTCGTAGGCTATAACTCTGTTTGCCACCACATCATGCACATGAAAGTTGCATTGTTCCTACATACAGCAAGTCTAGAACCAGTGAGGCAACTTTTACCGTGCAAGAAATAAAACTTGATGAAAAAATATTTAGGTTCTACACCAGTCTGTTGTTTTACAAGTTTGGAATTTAATAGCGCTTGTCCACGTCAGCTGCTTCTCATAAATTTGGAGAAATGTGGAAAGCTGTCCAGTGTGGAATCAGTTTAAAGGCGTGATTTGTAAATTATTGAGACTAGACATTCCATGGTATTTATTTTTTGTATCTTTATAGAACTTCCTTTCAATAAACAGGTTGATATCTGTCTCTCAGGTCAGGATTACCATAAACTTGACAATTGTTAGTAATACAGTATTTGTCTCTGGATTACTGAATGTATTTGTACTTGAATTAGCTTGTTGAAATAAATGGTGCCATGCATTCCCATGAAAGCCCATCAATACAATGATACTGTTACCAGAGAGTTTCTGATGAAATCAAACAGTGTTTAAAGGCACTTTTTGCGATCCACGGATCACCTTTGTTCTTGTATGTAAGAGGATTATGGAGGGGTGATAGCCTTTTGTTTTCCATTGAAATTGTAATCTGGTGGGTATCTTTTCTGATGAGACAATCTGGTGCCAACACACCTTTTAAGGGGACATTTCAGTCGATGTAAAGAACAGTTTTACAGGATACTGGTTACACTGTTCTGTTGGTGTTTGCACTGTGTTTATTTACCATTGCTATATCTGGAATCCTATAAACAAGATATAATGACCGTATTATAATAAATAACAACTCTCTCGTGTTGTCTCTTCACAGATGGGGAAAAAGAAAGTCAGGGCGATTCTGTGGGTGTCTTCAGATGGACTTAGAGTTGTTGATGAAGACAGCAAGGTAAGGTATCGTTGAACAGAGACCCCTCTCACCCCTCATACTTCAACGCACCTCCTCCTCCCAAAAATACTGACCCTTTGCGTTGCCAACATTAATTTTGTCATTAATACCTAACCATCCCATAAGTTGAAGTACTCCTGACTTGCCTACCTTGTATAGATGTGACACTTCCAATGTGGCTGTCATAATCAACTTCTGAATTTTCATGGAGAAAATTCTAACCCAGATGTTTTAGGTTGTTATGTGCTAGACTACTGACAGGTACAAAATAATTGTATGAATTCTATTGAATTCTATTTTTGGCTGATTTTTCTCAAAGTCCAGGTTGTGTACAGGCTTTACCATCATAAGGCTTGATGTAGTGATAATCTAAAAGGGAAATGAAAGAAGCCTGTAGCCATGTATTTCTTTAACATATACGGTTTCTCAGTTGAAGTATTTGAATTAATAAGATGTAATGCTGAGGGAGAAAACTTGTCATGTACATTTTGTATAAAATCAAGTTCTTATGTCTTTAAAATAATGTGCAGGCCAACTCATGTAAACACTGAATTTCAATTATAAACAGCAGTTTAGTCAGTTTAGTTACATTAATCTAGTCAGGTGTTTTATCGTGGAGGGTTTTATCACTCAGGTGCTGGTCTTTGATGAAAGCTAAATATTAAATTTAATGTGGTTTTATAGCTGATCATGTCATGAGAACTGATCTAATTAGAGAAAATTGTGCATGCCATGTACTAGTATTCTGTGGTGAAAATAGAATCGATTTGCCAATTGTGTGTGTGGTCCTCATTTACTCTCATAGCCCGTTGAAACTTGCACAGAAATCCACCAATGGCGTGTAAATTTCACCCGTTGGGTACTACAGAATCAAGAAAATGTCTGAAAGTAATCAAAGTTGAGTTCAGTAATGTGAGCTAGGAGTGGGAGTTGGTGAAGTCAAACAGCCAAGAGTTGTGTCCAATATGGCTTCTCTCTGTGTCGTGCAGACATAAACATGTACCATGTCATGTAATTAGTGGAGCCTGAAAGCTGGTCTATTTACAGTGTGCCGTCCTGTCCCAGTGCAGCTGGTACAATAGATATGCCCCAGTTGCATGTACAAACAGAACATATGCAAAGTTACAGTGTTATGCAGACATCTCGCCGATCAGTGCAAGAAATATTCCCATTCAGCTTTGCTTTAGCTTGACTGTATGACATTATAAAGTCAGTTAGTTTCTATTTGATGATGCGGTGGTTGCCACATTGCAGTTGCCTCACTCCTAGCCTAGCTTTTTTTATCAAGTCACACTTTTAAATCATGCTTGAGAGATGAAGCCCAAGGCCATACGTATGGCAAATACTTAACCTGTAAAGTTATAGACAAGACCCAGTAATGGAAAGTTTTTTCTCATAGTCTCAAACCATTGATTTGCAATAAAAAAAAACATGTTAAAAAAGATGTTATCTTATGCGGCAGTCAATGTCAACCCTCACCCCCACCCCCAGCACCTTGGGGCATAGTGGGAGACTTGGAAATTAGTTTTATAAAATTTGTCAAATGCCCCACTCCCTGAGGAAAGACAATCTGAAAAATCCCCACCTAAAACAAGTAAATCCCCACATTTCCCCCACTGCAATGGATTGGGCATTCATTAATTCTGCACTTGTCTGCGAACGTGACTAGGGGGATCAATATGAGGCAATTGCCCCACCCCCTTGGCACAGTTTCATGGCAAACACGGTCTCATCCCCCACATTTGTCCGGTATCGACCGAGTCAGGGTCCCTTGGGAATTACATTGACTGGTGCATTACATTGAATGGAGAGGGAATGAAGTAAAAAAGGTCTGTGTACATTTATGACAGCCTGGAATTGTTGGTAACAACTTGACAGAAGTTTACAATTTCAGGACTATCAAGGTCAAGTGTACCTGTAGTCATATTTTCTTCCCTGTCACCACAATGAAGCATTATTGAAATAATATCCCAGCATCAAATATAGACAATTGACTTCTTTGTTTCTGCATAATCAAGGAATTTCATGTATTTGCAGTTGACTTGTAGTTTATATGATGTCAATTGTGTCTGTCAACCAGTGTAAAGTGAGATTTATAATAACCTGCGATTACGAGTCAATAAATGAACAGTAACTACAATCTCCAGAATTTTAAATAGTGTATACATAAAATATATGCAAAACACATAAGCTAAACCAAAATAAACAATTAGACAGAAATACATTTGATATATTGCACTGAATTGTAAACATAGCCCCAGGTTACTCACATTTATACACCTTTCTCTGATCATTTAAGTCGTGATTTACTTTCAAAGTGAACATTCTTGCCTGTCAAAGAAACAAACAATCACTAGACGTTTTTCATCTTAATGGACAAAAACAGAGACATCAGTGACAGAAATGACATCATACCCTGGGGCACTATTGTTGTCAATATTGTCCATTTTCAAATGAAATAAAAGAATTATGTCAAATTACAATGGTGTAATGAGTATATGTCTATGATCACTGAATTGTGAACAACCCTGTCATGAGTCACCACCTTTTATTTGGTTCAGCGGTTGACATCAATGTTCAGTATTACAAAATTTAATTTGCAATCTCCATGTTTTTATCCCTAAATATTAAATGACGCAGATGAAATTTAGCCTACATAGATGTGGCTCTCTGTATATTGTGCTTAGGGTCAGAGGTTGTGCTTGAACTGACATCTGATTTGCATATGAATAGTGATTCTTACAAGATTGACTGATATAGACTGTGAATGCTTAGATGAACAAGCAGAACTCTTCCATATCTCTCCAGTTGGTGTTGAAATGAGCATTTTAAAATCTACTGTCTGAGAGAGAAAATCTATATTGCAAAAGTTCCATGAAATTGAAGGTAGAACAGGAGATAATAACATGAAATATTTTGATGACTCAACAGATGTCAGATGTCCTTATGCTAATTTTTTAATACAAAAATGGCTTGCCAGTCAGGGTAGAGGAGATCCAGCACACAGAAAAGGAAACAAATGAAATCCCAGCAACAACATTTAAAAGAACAATGTTTTATATTTGGTATAAGTTGGAAACAATCCAAATGACTGCATGGCTAATTATCTTATCATAGCGTATTTATGAGATTTTGAGTGATCCTGCAGGGAAGCGGCTGTGCAGATTGAATATTGAATTGCAGACAGGATATGCAACAGCAGGAAACCTATTGAGAAAAGTAAATTGTAAACGACAATAGTTATTAAGTCCATTCCATGGTAACATGTAACCTTAATAAGAATAGAAAGACGCTTTGAAATAGAAGTTAATTATAGCCCTATATTAGAGTCCCATGTGAATTTCCAAATAGCATTAATGGAAGAGGACAGATTGCAGCTTACTAGGGATTTGCTAACATCGTAAAATTTGACAAGCTTTGACTTTTCAACAGGAAAAAAGTACTTTCACAAAAACATACTGTGGCTGTCCGGCTTAACAGTGCTACAAAGAATTTGATTTTCCCAGATCAGAAAGTAGTTATAAAAATGACATCAGAATTTTAGTCATGACTAATATTTATCAAAATGAAGGTAGTTATCTGTATGGAAATAGGTTACTGAATCCAGAAAAATAAATTATCAAATCTTATTTTCTTCTAAAAATTATACTTTGTAGTGAGTCATTTAACAAAAATAAGATATGCTGTGTATTCATCATATTACTTGATGAAAATCTGCAATAGTGTAGTATGTGCTACAAAGTTCCTTGGTGACTCCACTATTGGAATTCCAAAAATCTATAAAAATTTATTTGAAGAAAATCTGCATGCTGAAAAATGTGTTTCTTCCTCAGTGGTAAATATGAATGGTTCAAAATTGAAATGTTTTACAGGTGTAAGTGGTTTGAACATTTTCGTTTACAAATTACAACACGGATGAAGGAGTCATATTTCTTATTATTTATGGAAACATATATTTGCTAAGGGTGAATTAGATTAAGTGCAAACTTAGATATGATATGTGTACAACATATCAATGAAATTTTGCCTATCAAGTCTTACAAACTGATTTGTAACAGATTACACATTGTCCGTATATGTAAAGGATATTACTGAGTAATAATCAATTTAGTAACATCAATCTCATTACCAGTATTACAGTATAAAGACATGGTCAACTGCAAATCCTGAACATTATAAATTTTGGCAGAAGACCGGCAAATACGTCCAATATTGTCACCACAACTTGTGTACCAGATGTGATAAAAATTCATGTTTTTGGATACTATTAGTCATCCAACAAAAGTATCGTTGAACCTTAATGTTGTATCAAAATGATCAACATGAAAAATATCTTCAAGTAGGAATTACTAGACATGCAAGAATGCACCTGCACAGATGGTGATTCTATCACTGCACTGCTACCAGTGCCATCAGTGAAAGTAGTTCATAACATAATAGTTGTCTCTGGTATAGAAG
Source organism: Ptychodera flava (assembly GCF_041260155.1). NCBI lineage: Eukaryota > Metazoa > Hemichordata > Enteropneusta > Ptychoderidae > Ptychodera > Ptychodera flava. The sequence goes on along the minus strand of NC_091941.1, from coordinate 38,211,457 downwards.
GTTTAGTCTAAGTTGGCCTCAGAGCATACTTGACATAGCTATGTCATAATTCATTAGGTAGTTACTAATAGAAACAAACTCCAAATAACCAGTATGTTGATTTTGTAATCTTGAGTTATTCATTCATCATCTCATCATTTCACTGATCAAGTGAGAGATGTTGACTTTGAGATTTGATTCTTAAGACTTCCGAGCATATTTGACCATCTTATTATGATGGACAACTCCACTTATTCTTATGAATTTTTTATCACAATACTAATGCAAGCCCTTTCCTAAAATGTCAAGCAACAGGGATGTCTGTGTTGCTTAAAGCAAATCAAATCTGCCATTATGGGTTGTATAGTTTTCTTAAATCACGTTTTTGCCTCTGCTGATGTTATCCCATGGCATTTCCCCTCAATGTGTCTCTGTTTTACATCATCTGAGATGTCAACACTCGGAGCATTCACCATACATGAGATACACATGTGTGCTCAGCATGGAAATACATCACCATTCCCTGTTTTGCCTTCAAAGATCAAATGAGCATATCATCCATTACCCATCCAGCAATGAAGTTTTTCAAAGCTAATGTTAGTGCAGTGTAAGACAACCACATAGATTGACTCAATAATCCTCCTACAGTTTACTCCTCCTATGTTGAAATGACTATTATTCATAACAAAATATTATTTTTGTTGAATATTTGATAGTAGAGTTCAGTGTACCAGAAAGTCAGCCATTTGTTACATGTAAGGAGATGAAACAATTTTAAAGTAAACAAGTGGAAGATTTTTCTTTCAAATAATCTTTTCAGTGCCCTCATCAATAACTCCCATTGCAGGAACAGTTTCTGTGAAAACATGTTGCTAACTTTTTGTTTTTTACATTGCAGGGCTTGATCGTAGACCAAACTATCGAGAAGGTATCATTCTGTGCCCCAGACAGGAATAATGAGAGGGCGTTCTCTTACATCTGTCGTGATGGTACCACTAGGAGATGGCTGTGCCATGCTTTCATTGCTCAAAGGGATTCGGTAAGTTACGCCTACATCATCTTGTTTGTAATGAGAACCCACATGTGAATATTTTCCCTTTTTTCCCTATTTTCCCTTTGTTCAATCTGACATGATGTTGTAAAGCTTGATGATAAAGAAATGAAGTCTTGTTGTCACATTTTTCAACGGTTCCATTGACTGGATAATTGCGTGCTAACTTAGCTGAACATAGCAATACATGTTGTTTATAAAACCTGACATTCCTTGCATCCTTGTAAGAAGTATTAGTTCAATGAAAAGTTTGAAGCCAAAAAATGGCAGACATCGTATTGCTGTGGTTCAGCTTAGTGTAAGAGTGACAAGAAATCAATATTGACATTCTCCAGACAGTGACAATGACCCATTTTTACTCCAGCAGAACAGACAGATAGTTGTTATGGGTCAATATCAAACAGTTTAGTTTGAAATTAGCTATATTTCAAGTGATCTTTCCTCTTTCACTATACAGGGAGAGAGACTGAGCCATGCTGTAGGTTGTGCATTTTCTGCATGTCTTGAAAGGAAACAGAAGAGAGATAAGGAATGCGGCGTCAAGGTGGAATTTGATGTCAACAAAACCACCTTTGCCAGGCAGGGATCATTCCGGGAGCCAACCCTGACGGAAAAATTGGAAATGCAGAAAAGAGAACGAGAAGCAGAAGAGAAGAGCAGAACAGGTGAAAAAAGTTATGAAAAAATTTACAATGTCAAAACATTATATCTAAGTAAAGTAAAGCATTGTGCCCTACAAAAATTTCACAAAACCAATTTTATTTCATCACATGACCGGGAGTTAGTATCAAATTTTTAAAGGAAGTAATGATGAACATAAAAGCAAAGTAATGCTAGTGTAATCTAGAGGGTTGGTGTAAACTTTATCCTCCAATGATAACCTGAATGGTTTTTTTGAAATCTTTATTTTCTAAAAATTAATACCAGGAAAAATCAACCTTCCCTTCAACTTGGTGCACACTTGCTACAAGAGTTTGTTTGCCTCAATGACATCACATCACTTGCAGCAACACTTTCAGTGTTGACATCTGGAAACACAGTGGCACTGATATCAGGTTTTGTGAATTGCCTTGCAGGAAGTGCCTCCCAACCACCCATTCAGCCAGTTTACAATCCCCATGCTGTTCCAAGGAGACATGCCACCGCACAGATGTTGCAGAGGCAGGGATCATTCCGTGGATTTCCCCAACTCTCCCATGATGCTCCATTCAAGAGGCAGCTGTCACTTAGACTCAGTGAACTGCCATCAACGCTACAAAGACAGAAAGATCTACAAAGTCTACAGGAGGAATCTGGTAAGTTAATAGAGACAAGATGATTGATAAAGTGTCCAGTCTTAAATTCTCTCAAAGAATTCAAGTATAGAAATTAAGATGCATAAGCAAAACTACAAAATAGATTGACAGTGATGAGAAGCAGCATTTCCATGGATTTTGTCTCATACTGCATAATATTTTTGTCTGCCAAAGATAAGTGTTATGTTAGCCAAGATTGGAACTATATGTACTTTTATAACAACAAAAGATGAACTAGATGGCTATTTATGATTAGTTGTTCAGATATGTATGTGTGTGTGTGTGTGTGTGTGTGTGTATGTATGTATGTGTGTGCATGCATGCATGCAAGCGCAGATATATAGATTGATAGGTAGGTAGGAAGGTAGATAGATTGATAGGTAGGTAGGAAGGTAGGTAGATAGATAGATAGATTGGTTCATTGATTGGTTGATTGATTGATTGATTGCTTGATAGATAGATAGATAGATAGATAGATATCCCCCTCAGGTTTTGAAATCTGATAAAACGATGGTATTACATCCACAGTTTCATAACTTTAATCATCTTTTCTTTGATTTCTGAACATAATTCAGAAAGTCATAACCCATACACAAATATTAATTTGAAATGATTTTGATTGATCTTCTTTTTCAAGGATCACCAACGTCTCCATTGTCACCAAGCCGACCACAGCAAAACACTTCGTTCCAGGCTTTCCAACCTGCACAGCCGACTGCAGCAACCCACAATGTTGCACAGCAAGACAGCATCAGTTCCTTGTGTCAGCAACTAAGCATGGGATTGGATGAACTCAGCAGTAAAGATCCATTTGCTGACTTCTCAGGAATGAACGCAACGACATCTCCACCTTCAAACTCCATGTCGTCAGGAGTCGGTACCTCCATGTACTCACCAAACAGACAACCACTACCACCTCAACAAAGTATGTTCAACTTTTCCCATCTCTGTGCTTAGCACTGTGCATTGCATTCAAAACATGACATATCTGTGTCTTGCATGTTAGTCGGTAGTGTTCAATACTCTACAATGTTTGTAAGGGTCAGAGGGAATAAAAAACAAAAATCACCCTGGATATCGCAAATATATTAGGATATTTGTAACGTCTTTTTTGAAGCTTTGCATGACAGACTTGTGTAAAGGTTAGAGTATCATCAATCAGTTATGTCAGATAGGGCTGTTCAATATCATATCAAGGGTGCTTCAGAAGAACAAACATGCCAATGTCACATGATTTTCTTTTGACAGATGCTCCTATGTCAGTGACTGCTGTTAGCAATGCAGCGTTGCCGATTAGACAAGCCAATCCATGGGAAAACACAGCTACAGCAGACAGCACAACAAAGACAGCAGTTTCACCGGCCAAGTCAGCCTGGACACCAGGACACAGAAGACAACTCTCAGATGCCGACAGGTGGCTTGAGACGGCCCAGCAGACTGCCGGAGCAGCAAACAGCCCTGGAAATCCATTCTTGACTGGATCACAGGCCAATAACAGTGTTGTCAAAAGCAAGTCCAGTCCGTACAACCTGTCGAACCAGACTAGCACACCGCCGTCTGAGAGACCTCCGCTGATAAAAAGCCATACTATAAACGACCCATTTATGCCTATGCAGATGCCAGCAACAAACAGTCAACATAACGGAGTAGGAAACCAGCAGGCAAGCTATGCCAATATGAGCGCATCAATGGCCAAGTCATCACCCGTTGCACAGCAAAGAACTTTCAATGGGGGACTCAACAGTTCCTGGACAAACGACATGTCGCGCAACCTGCCTGCTAGAAACCAACCATCTCCACAAATTGACCCATTTGATGCTCAGTGGAGCGCTCTCGCCAACAAGCAGAACCAGCCGCCAAGCCCGGGAAATCCATTCAACAACCGAAATGTTGTCAAAACTTTTGAAATCAACCTATGAAAAACCGATGACAGCTGGCGAGGTGCAATACGTCTCTTAAGCGAAAACAATAAAAGTTTATATTTGATGTTGTGTATGATAGGACTGAGACATACTTTGCAGATTCTTACTCAAGTGTGAAGCTATCGTTCACCAATAGACACTGAGACAGTGAGAAGACAGACAATATTACAAGTTACATTGAAACATTTGAACAGCCCAGTAAGAGACTTTTTGTAATACTCTTCACTGGAAAGCTGTTTTACAATTGACGGACCAATAATGTTTTATTAATAGAGAAAATCTTTCCATAGTTACATACAGGTGGAACATATCATAAGAAATAATTGAAAGAAAGAAAAAAACATGATTTACTCTGACTGGTTTCAGAATATTTGGTGAATTTTAAGAAATATTACCTGTTGCCATATGGGATAGGAATTCCTTTACTAGTTTTTTGAGTGACTTGTACAAAAAGTCTTTGCGTTGGTAAAGTAAAGATTTTTTTGTGCTGAAGAAGACTGCTTTACCCATATTTTGATGAACTGGCAATGCTATGGTTTGTGAAAAAATACAACCCCCCACCCCATAGTGCCAGTTATTGCTTTTTCATCACAGAGTCACTCCAGTATCACCAATCATAGGGTAACTTCAAAGGATTGGTTCTCCCCGGCATAATACTCAATTTGATACAATACCACAGACAGAGAATACATGTATCTTCTTGTGCTTTTTAAAACTGCATTTTACACTCTCCCCTTACTTCCGCGGCGAATTGTCATCCAAACGTCAAGAAATGAGATGACAGTGATTTCAGAGCTCATAATGGTATCAGGCCGATAACTCTGTACAAATTGTGTTCAATCATAGAACTCTTCTACAAAAATCATAAGTGTATGTGCAAAATTGTTGACCATATACTCTCAAGTATATAACATGTAACATCCTAGAGAGATCATGAGAGAGCTGTCACCATTCAGACATGCACAGTTGTAATGACTAGCATGGTAGTATTGTGTGATTCCATGGAGGATCTTATCCATAAATATCAATGCTGGAGGATGGTTCATTTAATAACTTACTGTTTTTACCCACGCTATCTGGAGTTGGGCCGTTGATACTGGGCAGCCTAAGCAATTGTACTGTGCAGTGGATCATAATATGATATTTCCAATATGTTCAAAAGTATACACTTCCGAGAGAGAACATTGAGAATAAGATATGTGTGTCCCTAATTATGCTATCTTTGGTTGCCGTGGCTATAAAGCCGTGATTACATAGAGGAGGGTGCTCTTTGTGTTTGTAGAATAGTTTTTTAAGGCACGCCAAAATAAGTTTAGAATTAGTGCTTGCAGATGATCATGTCGTAATCACCACAAAGTGAAATCTGGTACATATATATATTTTTGTTGTTATATATCACATTTGGAAGAAGTGAGTGACAGTGAATATATAACACACATATGATAGCTGTTATGATTTTGTATTTGTACCACCATACACTGAATGCAATGTAACAATCATTTTCAAGTAGGAAATTACACACATTGCCTAGTATCGAAACAAATTGATGAAGAAACGAACAGCATTTTTTAAAATGAATATGTTATGGCTCTGCCTGATATGGACACCAGAATATCAACATGATACCAGTCTTTTCATAAATTTCCAGAAAAAATTGTGACAATTTTCAGAATAATTGCTGCCCCTATGTTGACAGTCAAGTTTAATGTGCTGTTTACGGTGGTAGGAAACAGCTCCAATCTTTGGACAAGAGTAAGTCTTACCTGACAAACAGAGCAGGATTACTGGTTGTTTTATAAGTTTGTATTTAGGTGAAAATTTTAGGATCACTTTGACTTGAACAAGATTTCAAACCATAAGATGTGTTCTAGTTTATTTTAGATCAGCAGTATTTATTACTTTTAATTGTTAATCAGAAGTATTTGATTAATGGATACTCAGAAGACTGACTGGGTGAAAAAAAATTCAATAATTCAATAATTTCAAGTTTGGAGATGCTTTACTACTTGTCTACATACGATCAAAGCTTGAATGAGACAAAAACTGTACTTCTGAAGCCGAGAATTCATCATTTGTAACAAAATTGAAACAAAGAAAATATGTGATATTCTTTGAACACAGTTGTCAAGATTTTTAAATAATTCACAAAAGTTATCCTGTACATTATTGATTTTCTTTACTTTTTTTCAGTTCACGTAGTCTGACTGATGTGTAAGTTTTACAAATTATAAAGTCTTAATTTTACAATTTGACACGTTGGGGAATTTCTGATTTCACTCATATTTCGGGGGGAAATGGTGATAGACAGGGAAGGGAGCAGTTGTATATTGTATAATCATGTCTCCATCCCAGCATATATTTTCAATGACATGTGAATAATGATATGATATATCCTGTTAACAATGTCCCTCTTTGATTGTGACCTTGACCTTGTAGATGACCCCATCAGATTTCATCCAGTGATCTTAAACTTTGATGTAGACTATACTTTATGAACATGTCCCTGCTCTAATTATTTTGATTGTGTTCACGATTCGAATACTAATGATAAACTCCCCTGTTCACAACTTTACAGTGGCCAATCATGTGTATGAACATAAAATTTATAAAATGGGATGACATTTTTCAACAACTTTACGAGCATAATTTGTCAATAGCAATCTTTTTCTCCCATGTTATACAAAATAGTAAGGATAATAAAAATATCACATCAAAAACATAAAAATTGTTTCCATTGCTTTTTTACTGACTTTCATTTCAACTCTAGTAGTAAATACTCCTTGGGTCTCTGTTAAGTTAAATGAACATTATAAGGTATGTCAAAATCATGTTTTACTAGCTTTGAAATTGAAAAGACTATAGAGGGCGCTGTATACAATACTTGAACATATCCCATTTGCCCTATTTACGACACAATTATGTAGACATGGCATTTCATGCTGACAGTGGTGGATATAACTGCCATCAAAATTTAATTGGTGAATAAAATTCAAAATTTACTTTTAAAATCATGCACACATACAAACCGAAAGGAAAGGAAAGGAAAATTTCAAAACTTATTGTATGGGAAACACCCCACAATATTGGGATCAATGATGTTTTGCGAAATGTTTGTAATGGGTATGTTTCAAGTTGTTCAACATACCGAGGTACCATGGGAAGAGTAGATTTTCGCTGTGAGGAAGATTGGTACTTTCCCAAATACCATCCATGAGGGGGAACAAGATGCTACATGCTTATTTAATTTGGCAAGTATTTTTGGTTCAGGAAAGAACACAATATGTATAATAATAGAAGTTATCTTGGTATTAAACTGAATCACATGCTTATCAACATATGGGAAAAGTCATTGAGGATGCACACCATCAATACAAAACCAGCCTAAATTGTGTGTCTCTAGATGTGAGAGGAAAATATGCATGTTATAATTATCAGAATTGTGGTCCAGAGCTTATAGGTCTGAAAGTGAAATGACATAAAATTCATTTCTCTGAACAACCAATTTGGCTCCTATCAAACATGTAATGAATTTTTGTGAATTTTGCATATTGAGTTCACTTCCCTGAAGAGAATAACTGCAAGGTACATCAATGACAAACTGACTATTTTCAAAGTCAATGAGTGTTTGCAGTACGGTGTATGCATCGAATGCCAAATTTTCAGGAATGGGCATTGAGAAATCCAATTTAAGGGTTCGAGATGGTGCCACTTTTTGCGAGTTTGCACACAATAGTGATTATTGCAAGCACGTTGTTCATATTGCACAAACACCGAACACTTTACTGCTGAAATGAGATAATCATGTTTTGCCAGTGATGTTTTCAACTCTTTGGTTTTATGTAATTGAAAGTCAGGTAAAATCAAAATGGTCAACAAAAGTCTTCAACAACAAAACTTTGTTTCAATTGAAGTATAAGTAGTTCATTTAATGATAAGCCACTGTCTGAGGTATATTAGGGCTACATGGTTGAAACAAGCCGCCATGTGATTTGTGCACCATTCTAAAGTTAAATATGACAGATAAACATCTTTAACAAATAGGCCAAGGTTACTTTTGACTTGTATCTGGATGAACAGCCAAAACACGGAATCTGTCATGTTTTAGAATGAGTAAGGCGATGGTGCACTTTTTCAAATATGAAATATTCCCTTTGATTTTTGGCGAATAAACTTTTAGACTTTGGCTTTCAGCGCATTTTGGTTAAAATCATGTTTATAGGCTACAATTGGAGTTGGTTATTAACAACAGCAGTAATGCTAACAAAAAAAACTGGTCCTATTTGAACTGCGCCCTCTAGTGTCATTCATAGGAGACAACCTTGCATCTCTTATGGGCATTGAACTCCAGATGTTTAAGTGTGGACACATAGATAGATGACACATTCGTCTCGTGTCAAGTTGCAAATTCTAACAGTTAGTTTTGCCAATTATAATCCTCCACAAGTACAATATCTATTCCTTCCCTGTGCTTATCGTCTTTAACTTGTGATGGTTGGAGATACTCATTCTTTCTGTTGAAAAACTTCATATTTTTTAGAGCTGAGGCAGATGTATTTGGGACATTGAAATGGTTATTACCCAGCAACTTAGCTGAGCAGTTTGCTATATGCGCTGGCGTTTATAATTGGACATAGTGGTTACTTCTGCAGTATCATATAACAACTTCAATATCTTCAACCCGATACTGTTGAGAGACCGTCACCTCGTAATTTTCTTCATAAGTGAACTGATGCATATGAATCTGGAACAAAGTTGATAGAGCTGCTGTGCGACAGAATTTTCGGTTTGATGAGAACAAGCTTGTCAAGTTCAATTTTCCACTACAGTTGAACATAAAATTGTTGAAATACTTCATAGAACTTTAATGAATCAGAATAACCCTTCGAGTGCTGTAATTTTTCCCAATATTTTTATGTATCAGTTTTCCAATTTTTATGAATTTTTCTGTAATTTTTTCAATAATTAAGGATCAAATGAACGTAACATTTTATTGTCTACAGTTTTTGATCAAAATTTAGGAGAAATCTGAACAAAAAATTGTCTAAAATTGAAAAAAAAATTGTCTATTTTATATTTATAAATGCAACAAAAATCGACTTTGGCACTCAAAGCACCTGTAGACAATACACAACCACTGTCTGTATAACTCAGACAAAGAGAACAGAATTGTCACTTGTTAGGTGTTCTCAGTACAAGTATGCTATTCTTTTGATCAACGACAGAAAAAAAAAAAAACTGAGTTAAACTGATCAGCAGCTACACAAACAGTACATTAGCAACAAAGCAGACGAAAGACTGAGATAATTTCATGAAGTTTGAAATTTAATTCACATGATCATGATGGAGCACTGAAAAAGCTACACAGCCGAGGAGAACTATGGTGGAAAAGTAATTTGTGAAACAATGATAAATTGCAGCAATCAAAGTAAATTGTTACTGAGATTGAACAAGTCATGAAAACAATATTTCAAAATGTTATCATGCCTGCTAGCCAAATCACATTGACACCCCGTGTGAGAGTCCTACCACGATACAAATGTCTTGTTTGCTTGAGACTTAATCTTGACAGTGGAGTTAGGAATACTGATCACACCATCATGCTATTTAGATTAAGATTGTCTCTAAACTGTACAACTTTCACACTTGCTGGCCATTGTTTGTAGCACTTGTATGGCCTTTGTATGACCTCTGTCTTATAATAAATACCGGCTTCTGTCAGAAACTCAGACCTATGGCACACAATCAAAGTCAAACTAAGTTTGCAGACTTTTACGTTAGGTCGAAACTTTCAGAAGTTAGGTTGCAAGGATTTGAAGTTAAGTGGCTAAGATTCAAAGATAGGTTGATAGGATCAGAACTTTGGATGAATCTGAAGTTTGGGTGTTAGATTCTGAGGTTGTGTTATGCAGAGTGCAAAGTCTGATTTGGAAGTTTAAAAGTTTTTTTTACAGATTTTGAAGTTTCATGTTCCTGATTTCAATCAAGGATCTAGGGGCACTACACTCACACATTACAGTCTTCCCCGTAATCACCATCTAACATAGCAATCACCAAGTTGTGTAGAAACTAAAAACACAATTTTTGCACAGAAGGCCATTTGTCACATATTTGTGGCTATCATTTTGCAAGGTTGAATGGTCTGATATCCAGAAGACAATCTGGGATAAAAATATTACATCCTCAAAATGTAATTTCTTAAAGAGACAATATTTTTCATAACACTGAGGTATCTTCAATAATAAAGGATGCCCTTGTTTCTGGTACTTTTAAAAGTGATGTTACTAATGTGAAGGAATTGTCTTTCAGAATGATGATTAAATTTGCATTTCTAATATGATACCTTGCCTGTGCATTTTCACTTTGCCAACAAAAATACATCAGGTGGAAAAGGAATTATGACTTACTCACAATATAATGAAATCTTGACTAGACTGAAAACATAGCATCAAGCTGACAACCATTTCCATGGTAAATGACTTCATACTCATATGAAAAGTTTCAACATCATATACTGATGCATAAAAACTCACTATACAGTTTTTTTCCATATTTTCCAACAACTTTGATTATTACAAGTCCCTCTTGTGGGCTTCATCAGCAGAGCGGAGTGGAAAAGATCAATGTACATTTCCTACAAAACACAATGAGTCTTCATGGAAAATTCACACAATACCAGCATATTTTGAAGGTCAACCCGGTGACATTGATAGGCCATAAGAAAACATTTTATATTGCTACAATTTGACAAGGACAATAAATAAAGATGATCTCAGGCTTTGGTTGGTGTTCCGTTTACTTTGGCATTGGATGTCGATGTGCCATTACTACTCCCTGCTTGTCCTTCTGATGTCTTCTTTGGTATCTTGATTTGTTTACTAAGTATTTCATAATCATAGTCATCCAATGGATACTGTGAGCTTTGATCTGTCTCATCGATTTCATACCTGAAATATATGAAGAAAAGTCACAGCTGTTTTTTTTTTATCAATTTCAATGTTTCAAATCATCATTACTGACCAATAGAAGACAAAAAAATAATAATCAAGATTTGACAGTTTCGGTAGACTTACTAATAATGGTAACAGCAACAAAAGAATGCTCATAATTCTGACCAAGACTTCTGAAAATTTAATTTATCTTTCAAATATCTAACCAAGATATATGGCAATGTTTTCACTAGTAGCCTTAGGGTAATTTTGAGATTCAAGACTGCTGGGGGAGGACAGCAATGGCAGATGCCACTGTGCTGTCATATTTCCGGTGTTGACAAGTGATACATCCAAAGATCAAAATTGCAGAAAATAACCAGTAACTCAGTAACTGTACATGAAATCGGACAACTGACTGGAGGATTTACTAAATGAATGTCTTTCACTTTGGAAAGTCTCAGAGTCTAAACTTACTTGAGCACTTTTTTGAAGAATTCCGAGCTAGCAATGTTGTTTTTGAAGACAGTAAGCATCACCTTCTTCATATTTGTCCTGAAAGAATTAATGCATAATAATGAATGTTGTAGTTTTATCACCATTCTTGATTGGTGCGATGTCTAAATTCTGAGACTCCATCATGCATCAGAGGATTAGCCGGGTCTGATTAAAAATGATTAAGGTAGCTACGTATCTTATAGACACTTTCAGATTTTTATTTTTTTCTCAGTTATACAAGTCGTAGTAGGAATACAGGAATGTGGTTGGGTAGTTGAATGCTGAACTTGAGTGATAGAGTTACGGTTGATTTGAAATTCACATACATATTGAAGATACCATATTTAATCAGATCATAGATTCAATGCATGGTTTCACACACAACAACATCAGAATGGTAACACCCTGGCATTGACTACTATTAAGAAATATCCAATCCACCAATAATGGCTTGCAGTAAAGGTAAGTGTGTCTGTGTGTGTGTCTGTGTGTGTGTGTTGGGGATATCCTTTTTACGTTATGATGACAGTTATCCCATGGATAATAAACAACTTTAGCTCAGTTACTTAACCAATCTTTTAAAGACTGGGGATTTGGCCGAGTGGTTTTGTCTGCAGCTTCTCCACAAGGTGACTGGGTACCCTACATTGTGAGCTCGAACTCCATTGAAATGTTTAGGGTAAGGGGCCAGAATGTAATTGTCCGGGAGGTACATGTATTAGCACCTACTTAGTTCAATACTCACTTATGAGCTATAAGTCCAAGAATCTGCATCAGAAATTTGCCCAATCCTTTCCTTTGTACTTCTTTCATAAGTTGAATCTCATAACTGAATGTTGGGGAAGAAATTAATCATCATTAATGTCCATGCAATCAACTGCAGTTCTTAAAATGTCCAACAAAGATCATTTTTTCAATATAAATACTTTTTCTCATCTTGGTGAATTTTGTTATGATATCTGCAACTTCAGAACCACCAATTGTTACTGTCATCTGGCACTGTACATATTTGTTCATCATTCCCTGTTATTTTGGTAGTTAGAAAATTTATCCCTCTGGTAACACTTTAGAATTGCAGTGAGTTGACCATAAACTAGCACAGGATTACTTTGCATGATTAACATTTTATGAGCATGCAGCTTAGTATGGGATGGCTCACCAGCACCACATTTTATGAGCACGCAGCTTAGTATGGGATGGCTCACCAGTACCATATTTTATGAGCATGCAGCTTAGTATGGGATGGCTCACCAGTACCACATTTTATGAGCACACAGCTTCGTATGGGACGGCTCACCAGCACCACATTTTTAGTGTGTAAAATTCAACCTTGAAAACACACTTACCAGTACAAGACTTCATCATCATAGTCAATATCGAATCTCATATGTACAAATGCAACAGCTTGTCCATCCAGATTCCTTGCAATCACATACCATGCCCTGTCATCTGTCAATTCCTCCTTCTTGTCCCTGTCTTTCCAGCCCCAGCTACTGGATTCATATCTGTCAGCCAAAATATAAAATGCTATATAATACAGGTTTTGTAGAGGTAACACGTACAGGGATGTAGAAAATAGCTGGCAGCCGGCAAAAATAACTGGCTGTCAGTTAAAATTTGCTGGCTGTGAAAATTATGTTTTGTCAAAAATCAGGACATTTTGCACAAACTTTGTGTGCTCACACACCACTTGTAACTACATTTAACCAAAATTTTCTACATCCCTGACGAACCAGCCATGTATATGACCTTATGATGGTCAACAAACACATGCATTAGCTTGCTTTTGAATAATGAAATAATTTACACATCTTGACTTGATGATATTAGTTGAAGATACAAGCATGCATTCTGCTAGAGGTTTAGCTAGTATAAAGGCATCATAAGATTACAAGCAGAGAGTTAACACACTTCACCAGATAGTTAACACACTTCACCAGATATCAATATCTGTATATAACAGCGAATGGAAAGCAATTCTTTTTAACCCTTTAAGCGCCAACGTCAATTTTTCTCGCCTTTATAAAATATACCCTAGTCAATTTTTCTCAGATTTTTGCCAAAATTTTGATAAAAAACTGTAGCCAATGGAGTATAATGTCCATTTGGTCCAATATTATCAAAAAAAAATTAGAAAAATGATCCTTCACTGTTTTACCAGTGGCTTAGAATTCACAGTCACTGCAGAACACCACAAATACCATGTATCCTTTTGACCTTCTGTCAGTCACATGACTCAATCTCAATACCTGTTCATCTTTAGAAACTGACATCTTTGACGGACGTGAGATCATCTTGATATCACGAAATACATGTACGTATCTTTTACTGTTATCAAAGGCAATGTGTCACTGACTTGTAATCAATATGATATGATACTCATTTCATGTTGATTAGTTGGCAGAAGATTGATGCAAAATCTGATATGAAGTACCTATAATGAGCTTTCAGTCTGAATTTAGAAACTATACATGAAAATACAGAAATTTCCGATAATTCCCCAACCAAAACCAAGGAGTTCATACTGTTAATCTGAAAATTGAAGTGCATGGCACAGTATGGATGAGTCAGTGTTGCAACAATTAACCTTGTACTTACAGATCTTGCATGTTGACCTTTGTGAGATTGAAAGCCCAGTCTGTAGTGTCTCTATCAAGCTCCGTCACTCTCACACACTCTATTATCAGGTTCAACCTGCAGATAGTCAGAATGTGACTCAGAAATGTGTCTTGATACCAAAGCAGATTGTACAGGTATGTATGATGTGTTTATCTCACACAGTGAGTTAAAGAAAGCAGTATGAAATGCACCACAGACTGTAGCATCTGGATGATTGGAAGAAAACAATACTGTTTATTGTGTATTTGAAATATAGATATACGGTACACAGGATTGTTCCTTCATCAAGCACCTGTCAATCAAACAGGAATGTACTATAGAGTTACTGTAACTGCAAGATAACATTTATTATATACAGTATATTTATTTATAGCGAGAGTTCTAGTGCATAAATAGCAATACCTTGGTGGTAAATACTAAATTTCTGAAGCAAAAGGAAAACCACTTACCCATTTCTGTCAAATTTTTTGAAGGGAGCTAAGCTTTCCATTGGATCTTCCAAGCTATTGGCACTGTCTACAATGGCCTGGCTGGCTGCAAGTTTTGCACTTTCCTGTAAGATAATGACAAACACGTTGTACAGTACATAATATTCAACCCAGTCAACATCGCACTACTGACCTATATTTCATTGCTGTGCAGAGGACAATTTGATTTTACTAGAAACGGTAGAGTAACTCTAAACCTCGGGAGAGAAGAATTTGACAAAAAAAAGGAATTTTGATGCAGACAAAGCAGAAGATATTGAAAGATAACCTAAGGAAACCAATGAAGGCTTTGTGATGAATAAATTTTCATGTTTTGTCAACAGAGTTGGACTGAGAAAATGACAGCGTGTGTAAAGAAACATTCCTTGATGTCCTGATCTTCTCTTTGTTGCAACATAGCTCATTATTTTGCATGCTCAACATAAAAGACTTTAAGCCAACAAGTGACTGTGGTCATACTTCCATCCCTACACTTCATCAGTGTTGTGAAGCACAGCGTTAGTTAATTAAACATGTGTAGGGAAACTTGACAGAACATAATTCTGCAAAGTAATTGCCATGACGACCACTCTAACTCACCTCCTTCCTCCTCATCTTCCTCTCTTTACCTTTTGCTGATTTGCGCTGAAATATACAAAACATCAATAATGTAGAAAATGTTAACAGTATAAAAAGACGTGGTCATATTTATAATTTCACTTCATGGTTGAGAACATCATCAACACAAAGGGGGAAGCATTTCAAGACGAATAAACTGGTCAATGGAAGTATGAAAAGAGATCAGAGCCAAGTTATTATTGTGAATTCAGAGCACAACATTCTTGGTAAACAATACTACTCTAAGTTGGAAACATGTCACCTCGACATGGGTTTCATTAAAGGGACAAAGTCGGCCATTTTTCATGAATTTTGTTTGATACGATACATGTAACCATTGCAAAAATGAATTAATGGTCATGACCATTAATTCATTTTCGCCATGGTTTCAATTAATTTGTCTAAAACCGGGATCGAATATATGCGTGGTCACCCATTCATTCAGTATATTTCGACATGTCAAACAATATAAGTAGTATCTCGTATCAAACAAAATTCATGAAAAATAGCTGACTTTGTCCCTTTAAGAGCCGGCAGTTAGCGAAATTGACCGGTTACTTTTTTTGGAAAATTGCGACTAATAGCTAAAATATTATTTTACCTTCTGAAATGGTTCGGACAAGTATCACAAGCTATGCTATCAAACTATTCAACGGATTTTATGTGAAACAAAGTTAGTAGACGAACACTGCGATTGCCTCGCGTGTATTGCCTGAGTAAAAATCAGAATTGTTATGGACAATTCTATTGGCCAGTGCAATTGCTGACCCAAATGTGGTGACCTTTATATCCGCCAATTGAAACGTGTGTACTACACCTGTCGGCCCTCATAAGCTCAATTCAAAATGACTGAAACAGAGGGAGAAACGATCGCAAAGTCAAGCTTCCCTGTACGATCTTGTGTTTTTTAAAGCGCACCAAGGAACCAGGGAAAGACACTAAGGGTTGTCCGATTGCCCGGGGCAAGTGAAAGTCGCGTTCGGGCAAGTGAACCTCCGATGCCACTTGCCCAACGGGACAAGAGAAAAAATAATTACCTAGAAATCAGATTCACGAGAGCAATTTTCTGGTGAGGGAACTTAAACAACAAAAAATAATCATATTATGTCATTGTGAACATTTCCATAAGATTTTTCATTAAATTGCATGAAGAGTTGATGAAAAGAATCATATAATCGCTTTCAAAAAATGCAGTATAACTTCAAACAATACCACCGGTTAAATACAGTACGCTGATTTTGCATATGAAAAAGCTGTTCAGTTGGTGGAGCGTACGTTCACCAAAGTTTATTGCATTGACTGTGAGGTTACGGTGTCTCACAATATGTCGATACGGTAAAATAAAGAAACACACAGCGGTTTTTGTGCTTTGTATGAACGTTTATAATAATGTAAAAATAAAGTCCAGTGGTGAAAAATCACCGCAAAAATGGGACTTTTATTAAAACGAACTCTTCAATGTTAACTTGATGAGTGACAGTGAGTAGAATCGTGGCAAGACTGCATGCACTGAAAGTTATGAGCAAGCTTTGGTGTCACCGGGTCCAGTCTTTGAATTTTCAATGAACACTGACTTAATTTTCAGGTCAATATTAAGCCAAAAGTTACTTGTCCGTGGCGACCAACCTCTCTTTTTGTGAATTTTCCCATTCTAAAATGACTGTCAAGAAGGACTTGGAACGAGTTTGACATCGAGAAATTCAGCTTTCAAACACATAGAAAAACACTGACGCCTTAGGTTGTTGGTTCAAATTCTATTAGGTCTGCGCATGTGCATTAAAGAGACCACCTGGGTTATTAGAAAAATATAGGATACTGGTGTATAGTGCAATGGTAATTCATAGGGCTGGTGTACGATATAAGCGCAGTAAAAACATGACAAATACATTATTTTTCAGAGGCTTCAAAACATTCCTTTATAGCTACAGATTTTTTTCTTTCTGTATAGATAAGTTAAAACTTTTAACTGCAAAAAGACCTTGAAGGTACAATTGAAATGGCTGTTATTATTTGTACATTAAGCCCCAAGAAAGTAAACATACAAACATATGAACTGTTAGAATTTTTGAATTTACTTTAGAATTTAAGAATTTTTAGAATTTTAGAATTTTCTATGAATATGAAAGCCCCTCTAGCTGTAAATCTTTAAATTTGTCGACCTAAAAAAGGCTTCCTATTTTCTCTGGTTTTCTTCAAATTCTACCCATTTACAGGATATGTCTTTTTACTGCTTTACCAAACCATTCTTTAGTGAATGAAAAATTGGACAAGTATATTTACATTTTAACCATTACTTTGATATCCCACCATACTACAAAGAAAACAAAGCATATGTGTCCCAGTTGAAAACATTCAACACTATTGGACTACTCTGTTGTTTCTGTTAATATTCAAATGCATATATGCAAGATGTACACAGTTTTTGCTATATTTGCATGGGGTGCCCTTTTACGTTTGGGCACACATTTATTATTTTGCTAGTTCAAAATTGCACATGCAGTCTCACTGGGCAGATAATAATACTTGTATTCCAACTCCTCAAAGAGCACATTCCCAAAACTTGTTTTAGTTCGGAAGTAAAATCAAATAAAGAATGTTAAAAGATACAGCTAGTGGGGCTTTAATAATTAATTGAATTTAAATGAGCCATCCAGCACTCTTAGAAGTGTGAGGAGAACCCTATGAGAATGTCTGACACTTTCTCATGATAACATGATAATTTTCAAAATAAAGTGTGTGAAATGAAAAATCAATGTTTTAGCTTTTTTCAAACACATAAGTTGTACGGGCAAGTGGTTTTCCAATTCGGGCAAGTGAACTGAACCCCCCACTTGCCCGAAGGGCAAGTGGATAAAAAAATAAGTGTCTTTCCCTGGGAACAAGAGAAGAGTAATTATGTGGGTTTAAATTGTTTTCAAAGGTAATGGCCTGATTTTTTCTTACGAAAAAACTTCTCGGTTTATTAGTTTGAATTTTAGAAGGCCAATGTGCATTGCGCTGCCATGGCATAGAGGCGTCAATGTGTACGTACAGCTGGAGGTATGATATATACTGCTTTTCGGTCTATCAAAGCCAATAAGAATTTGCCCTGAGTGGTTTAAAATATGAGCGGACTTCAAAAACATGATCGTCAGGTTAAATCCATTATGTGAATTCTGAACTTACAAATTCTAATATTCCATATCAAGGTTCTTACTTTGTTTCTATTTGTGAAATATGGTCACTATAATCATTTCTAATCATTATTGATAAATAAATTATCATTTTTACCTCCCAAATGGTATTAACGTTCATCATTTACCTATTTTCATACCCAACATCAGGGTTCTTAATTTAAAGCACAACATAGTACAATAATGAAAAGTTTATCATTTTCAGTGTTTAAAACATCAAAGTGTTTCATCCAGGATGGCATCAACAGGGGGGATTTTCCCCCTTTACCAGCAAATTTAGGGGGATTTCACCAGTTCAGGAGCGCTACTTGACTGGCACAATTTCATGGGGGGCTGGTCCCCCTTGACAAATTACTTGGGGGTGCCAACATGTCAAGAGAGGGGGAATCCCCCATCCCCTGTCTAGATGAAGCACTGTATAATATCGTCTACAATATCAAATTTATATCATTAACAATAATGAATTATTATAGTTTTCCTCCTAAAAGCAAATATAGAGGCTCTCCAGGAACATACCGATTTTCATACCATACATCAAGGCACTTTACTGAGCAATATTGTCAATATTGTCTAGATTTCAGTTTTCTTTCTTCAAAATATATTCAACATTGCCCAATTTTTATCATTTGTAATTATGAATTAGCATATTTAGTCTCCCAGGAAAATGGCTTTTATGATATGAACACAAATTGTCCTGGAACATTGCTCACAATACTTCTGAAAATACTATAATTCCTTGACTGTGAGCTGTAAAAAGTGAATTTTTAGCTGATTTTCCAAGGCTTCCGGCCTTCGGCTGGGAGGGGCAAACCCTCCTCCCGCACCCCTTGGCGATCGTGGCACGCAGCTGCAAGCCCAATACATTTTTATTTTAGCCCCCTACTTCAAAAGTTAGTGAAACCCCTGCTCGACCCCTGTCCGTTTCGACCCAAGTAATTTACATGTACACCCTCGTCACTGGTTGTGGTCACCTTGACCTGGTACCCTAATCACTTCGACCTTGTCACTTTTGCTATTAATGCAGATAGGAAAAGTGACAAGGTCGATAGTAGTATTATATAACATTTTAAATATACAATTTGGCTGGGAGAAGTGATGGTGTTTCTGAAAGAAAATCTGCTTGCTTCAAAACAGTTGTCCAAAATGCAGGCACCACCGTCTAGTGTCTGTGCATACATGGCAACGATTGGTTGTGTACCTCTTTACAATGCATCTGCCAAACCACAGTCTCTCCACTCACCGTGGCCTAAATCATAGCCATGGGGGTTTTTGGCATTAAGTTCTCGGCATTAAGCCCTTCAAAGTGCCTCAAGTATTGAACAAAATCTACGACTTTCTTTCGAGATAATGATACAAGTTTATCGCCTTACATATAACACTAAAGGAAATGTACATCTATATATAAAGGGTATCGAGTTTTTGTGGATCCATAGCCCTGCCACTCCCTGACTGTTTGTATTGTACTTCCCAATAAAAACAGTCGGGGGAGTGGCAGGGCTACGGATCCGCAGCAAGGTGTCGAGGTGACCAGTGACTGCAGCGCTGTGAGCTGAGTGACGGGGTCAAAATGGTGAGGGGTCGAGGTGACTTGAGGACACAAATCGCATATAATATTAGAATACACTCGGTTCATCAGAAAGCCATGGTGGCTTCAAGTGAAATACAAGCCGAGTTATTAATTGATGTTGTCTACGGCACGCATCCGTGTTTATTTGACAAATCTACGAGTAACACTTTGTTGACATCTATCTTCTATCTGTGCATGCCGAGAAAGCACAGGGCGCTTCGGCCTAGAACTGGGTTGCGTTTGAGTCCAAAATTAATTCTACAAGAAGTATAAAACTGTAAATATAGTAAAAGAGGGCTAAAAATACTTACTCCCATATTTAAATAGATTAAACTGCTAATCGGGATCAAATAGTTACGTTCTGTGTTGACACATGGATCTCAACGACTTCAACTTTCCGAAAATGGCGCGGAAGTCCATGGTGTGTTAGTTTGAGCGTACATATCACCAATAAATATGACGGTCTGATGAACGAGGGCGCTGCACTCGTTATATCATGAAAACGACAGCTACATGTTCACACAAAAAATTGGAAGAGGGAACCGTCAGTTATAATGAAGGGGTGGGGATGTGCCAGAGTGATTGGGGGAGGGTCACTTTTAACAAACTTGCTCTAGGGAGGTTGATATTTTATGAACTTAGCCTAGGCATGGAGGTAGGAAGAGACCTCCATGGCCTAGGGAAGGGTCACATTTTGCTAAGTTTTAAAATGATGACTGCAAAGTTGTGAGTTGGAAGAAAGTTCTCAATCCTATGAGAATTGCAATTGCAGTCACTGTTTGCATAGTGTCGATAAACTGCAGAAATGAAATGCATAATTGTACTAACTGTGAATGACGCATCAATATCAGCAAACAAAGGACACACATAGCACCTATGGCTGTATGCTGTGCCGGATGGTGATGATGATGATGATGATGACGATGGTGAGTGTGATTTTACATGTAAATGTACTGAACAGTGGCAGTGATTCAGACTGTAGTGAATCTAAAAACAGTGACAATGATATAGTGATACAGACACTGATATGACAGATATTTTCCAAGCGACACAATCTGGTAGAGTGTGCACAACTTAGAATATCGTGATCAGTATTAATCAAAAATATTACATGACTGTGTAGTTGGAATTGTGTTTAAGTTCAGCACCCACTGAGCATCCCACAAACATATGACTGCCTTTAACCAGCCTTTTATACTTGATAACCAGCCTATATTTCTTGTCAAGTCAACCATTCTATCAAAGTTATACATACCTGGTACATTGAACTTTTGAGTTTGGAAGGGGGAGGGTCACATTTTTGAAAGGGGCATCAGGGGAGGGTCACATTTTTACATGATGGCCCACCCAAATTTCCTCCAGCCCACCCCTCTTTCATAATAACTGAAGGCTCCCTAAAAAGCAATTCTCCACAATTGTTTTTATTTGTTTGCAAGATTTACCAGCAATCTAACAATTGTTCTGCTTATACATATTAGTTCAAGTCAGTTTGTTTGTTTGTATTTATTTATTTACTTTTCTTTTTACTTGGTCTGAATATTATTTGTTGGTTTGTTTTACTTCTTTTCTCTGGAACCAGTGTGCTGACCAGAACATGATAAATTCAGTTGTTAGTTGTTCATGATTGCATAAAAAGATCACCCTTCTATCCTATACAATGGAAATGGAATATAATTTGGCTTCACATGAATTATTGGTAATTTTTCAGCTAAATTTTCAAGAGCAAGTTTGTGAAAGTCAATTGTCAAGGGTGCACGTCGACCTCCTGTTTTCAATGACAAGACAAAAAAATCTTTGTTTTTTCCAAACAATTATCTTGTAAAGGCTACTATTACCATAGTTCTTTTTCTAACTTTCTTCAGAGCAACTTCATTTCCTTGTCTTCCTTCCTTCTCGTGTCAATTGTTTACATTGACATGGTATTAAGTAAATAAATTGTGGAAAGTAAGATCTCTTTGGAAGAGGCACTGATATGAGCAGTGCTTGGAGTGCTTCATTAGATTATCTTGAAGTTTAATATGATTGACATTTTTTAGCATGCAGAAGTATCAAATTTGAGGTGAAAAGTCACGCCTTCAGGAGTAAAAGCCTGCTTAGCTCTGAGACTTATTGCAATTTGGCTGACAGCAATTCAGACATTTGTCTTTATGCACTTGTGTTCATTACTGCTACCTGCAGTCAGATACTTTGAAGGATGTTTTCACAGCTTCATTCAGATCATCAGTGTAATGGAGTACCAGATGTACAATTCGTGGAAGTTTTTCAAAACACCTAAGTGAAAATATTTGGACAAAAATTTATTTCTGCAAATTGATGATGGCGCTCTGAATTAGGGAATACGCCCTTTCTAGGCAAATATTACACGACAAGCTGGATGGTAGCATTATCAGCAACTTAAGGATTCATATTATTCTGATATATTCTTTTTACAAGCTTGTCTAGAACAATTCAACTATACAACAAATAAATTACAAGTCTAACTTTCCCATTTAATAAAACCAAATTTATTTATCACTATCTTACAGAAAAAGTAACAATATCCCAAAGCAATGGCAGCAAAATCTCAACAGGTTTAGTTGAAACCTGAGCAAAACTAATTAAGTAAAAAAAATTCAAACCAACCGAATATTTATGGCTATGCAAACCACAGCAGTCAAAATAATTAATTGAACAGTGGAAAGTACACAATGCAACTGGTCATTAGCAGAATACTGGTGATAATCCAGTTTATCCAAAGGAACATGATATTTTGGATATTATCTGTTTAACACTGAAGGACAGTCAATATTTGCCTGCCAATGGCAAATCAATTTTGCTTCATACATAGCACATGCACTGAATAAGCTCTAAAGAAACATGTTACGGATTAGGGATAGTGATAATGACCATAGTGTTTATGCTGCATCGAACCCAAAGAGAGGTATTGACATGGATGTTTGTGCTTCGTAGGTTTATGTCAAAGAATGAGAAAGATTATGGTGACAACAGGAAAACAGGAAGTAAGATGAAACAAATAAGTCAAGAGTTTCTGCTTTTGAAAGTAATTTGCATTCCTGAAAAAATTCTAATTACCTTAGGTTACCGACACAGACAGGAGGTCAAAGTTTAGCAGTGGTTTCCCTGAGGAATTTGAGTGACGGCAATAAACACATTTGGGAAAATGTACAGGTTTCCACCACTACACTCAGGTCAAGGTTCACAAGTCTGCCTTCAAATATGGCAGGGATAATGTCAATGGAAGCAAATAAACCTGCCTTTTAAAAACACAACAATGATCACAACAGACTACTAAACTTGCAAGGTAAATGACCTATACATGCATTCTTTGTATAACAATCTTTGTGTCAGAGGGACATTTAGTGTAGGAATGAGCATTTATATTGAGTTTTATGGTGATTTTTTGCATTTCAAGTGCACCCTGAAAGTACCATGAGTTCAGCAACCTATACCTACAGTGGACACACCCCCACAGACACCACCATAGTTGATAGCACTTTTAGTGCCCCTTTCTACTACACTAAAAGCACTATCATGCAACTACGGTGGTGCCTGTGGGCCCCCCTGTATTATTGGCAGAGGATGGTCAGATCAACTACGGTGGTGCCTGTGCCCCCCCCCCCCCTGTATTATTGGCAGAGGATGGTCAGATCAAGTGTACTGCAATTTTTTTCACTTTAAACATTAGATATACATTTTTAGGGAATACATAGATGGTTTTCTCTGTCAGTAAATGTACACACTTTTTAAGTAATTTCGATCCAATAATTTTGACCAACCCACACCAACAATCTAATGATCCATACCCTTAATAAATGAAATGGGGGGGGGGGGGGGGGGAGGTAGCCCTATTAACCTCCAATGTATCATTCTTTGAGAATCATCAAGTTCAGGCGCATCTAAAAAAATAACCTGAATAATGCATGATCAATGAAAGCTCATTACACTACAGATGACTGTATCATCCAAATGGAGAGATAGTTTGACTTTGAAATACTGATTTGTCTCTACAGTTACACATAGGGACAAATGCTCCTATGGACAGCATATACCTGTACATATTTACAGATAAGTGTTATGACATGCTAGAGCCTTGCTTTTGTAGGCTGTTGTGCATTAATAACCATGAGTGTCCATCTAATACCAGTAAGTCAGTAATATTGCATACACAACTGATTTCTTACACAGGTTGGTTCATGTCTCTACAAAAAAAAATCTGCCAGAACAATGCATCAAGAATGGTTTCAATGATTCAACTGGTATGTGCAGTATCAATGACCACTGCCTGTAATACTCTTCACATCAAAAACCCTAACCTGTATGAATCATGAATTAGCAGCATATTCATGATCCATAGACTGACATGGGGCGGGAATACAGGAATGTATTTGGAATGGATTCAGATGAACTTACAGAAATCAACGAGAGAATAAAACCTCTGGCTGCTGCATGACCCGTAATCATCATTTTCATTTCTTACAGAACCTCTGAATAGTGTAATTTAACTGTACCTACGGACCAGAGCACTATTAATTGCACTAGATAGTCAAACAGTTCTCAGATCATGATATAAAATATGAAAGCCCTTCCTTTATCTTTTGATTGTAAACAATAAACACATCCTTAACATTGTTTGTTTTTTGTAAAATGGAAACAATCACTTCCCCAGGCTCTGATATTTATTCTCATCACCTTTATTTTTCAAAATGTAGGTCAAGGTTGGATCAGACATCTGTTGCAGGTGTAACACAGTCTTCTATGTGTATCACACTTGAAAGTTACAGATACATCATGGGGCTTCCCTCAGAAACACTGGCATGAGAGTAAGGCTAATGTTCACACCATTTCTTCTGTTGGTTCTCAAACAAAACCAATCCTACTTGACTATAATTTAAAAGCTTTAAGCTTGTAATTTTTCCAGGTACATGATGAAACCTGAGACAGATATCAGTGACACATTACCGATGATACAATTCTGGATAATGTCATTATTAATGTTTGAAATTCCAAAGTTACATGATAACTAGTGAGATACATCATCCTAATTCCTAATGGTAACTCTACTAATGATTAAGAATATTTAAAAAAGACGATGCATTTTGCTTTACATTGTTGGTATAATTAGCTAATTACACACCAAAACTTTTGTGGTCTTGCAAACATAATCTCATCTTTCCGTTTCCTTTATATGCATTATGCAAATGCCAGCAATATACTGAAAATAAAACAAATATTACAGTAAAACTTTCTTTGGGTGGAACACAAATATGAAGTAGTTGATGAAAACTATACATGCACACATACATAATCTTCTATGGAGAAAGAAACTTGTTCACAGTGAAGAACACACAATAGGGAGAAAATAAACAAAAATACACATTAATGCAAAAAAATATATATAAGTTCAATGCATACTATAGGGTATCCTCACTGATTAGCATATATACAGTTGATACTGAAAAAGTGAATGACTTTGATGCTTGCTCCTTCTGTTTAAATTGAAGACTGATGGAGTGATTTTTTTCTCTTTTGAAACAAAAGTGTTACGTGACATAGCATCTGATTTGAAAAAAGTGATAACTGACAAACACAGCAGAGAACAGATGTATGCTAATGATCGACCAATGCCATGTTTATGTAAATGAGACGTCCATTTATGGTGTGTGACGCCAAGGCTTGATGTTACAAATGCCCTTTTACTAAAAAAACATCATCCCTGAAATACTAGATGTTTGATTCATCTTTACCAATGTTGTGAAAGTATTTCAGATTTCCAACAACACTTAAGATTGACCTGGCAGTAGACATGTACGATATTACAGTTTAGAAATTTGGACATTACCAACAGTGTGGAAGTGCATTCTCAAAAGAAGTTTTTTTCCTTCTATTGTGGTCGTTAAGGTTAGTTTTGATATAGATTCCACACTTTCCAATCAGTGAAAATACTTGAGAGCCGAAAAATGCCAAAAACTATTCATATTTAATATTTCTTTTCCAGAACTTAATTTTCTCATTTCCATTCACAATTTCAAGTGGGTAATATAAATACCATACAAATTCCCCCTACATAGTAGCACCTCTTGGTACAGATATTATATTATATTGATGTACAATGCAGTGAGATTTTTATTCTTGCAAGATATCAAGTATCTGCAGTTTCAAGTTGCCATATTTCTTACAGATATAACCACACACCACTGGTATAAAATGTGAAGACAATCCCTCAAACCCTTCCCTCCCCCTCCCAATGCATCAGTGTATTGTCCCTATGCCCCCTCCTCTTCTTCCAACGTCAATCCCTTTGTCATCAAAGTGAGTATAAATACACACATAGATTTATGCTTCTTTGAGTTTCCATGAGATGGATGAACATCAGTCTCTCTCCTCAGAACATTTGTATGATGGATTCTCTTGATTTTCCAACTCCTATCCACTTTACTGCTCAGAGAGAGAGAGAGAGAGAGAGACAGAGACAGAGACAGAGAGAGACAGAGAGAGACAGACAGAGATAGAGATTAGTGTACAATACAACTTGAGTATCAATTTCAGCTAATGCAAATTTTTGTACTAAATTTGTGTAGACTGTCAGGTTATAGTGTTTTTGCTGAGGTTTTGGTACATAGGTAAATGTTTTGGAAACCCTGTACCATTTCTGTTGTCTCTTGACAGGATAGCATTGACAGGTTTGGTGAAACCTGGTAACATGACTGTGGAATCCCAATAAAGTTTACCATGTACCAGCCTTACTTAAAACACAGATCACTAGTGTAACAGTGAAATCAGAATGAAATGAATCTTTGCAGAGGCCTTCCATGCCAGATTCTCTACTTTGTCAAATGTCATTTGGAAAATAACACAGTACTGATGCTGGCATCAGGAAAGAGGGGTAGCCGTGGAGAAAGAATCAGTATTTCTCTTTGAAATGGATTCTGATTCTGATGCTTGCTCTATCTTCTAGGCAACATTGAAAACCTGTAGTAAGACGCTGATCAGACAGACAGGTATGAATCTGCCAATTATATACTTTTGTCATGGATGATACGGACTTAAATGAGCTTGTACATTGACTTATGCAAATTAAGATTTTGTTAAAGGTATTAGCAAATTAAGATTACAGCATTGATCAAATATCTAGTGGTTTTGCAGATCTAGGAAGCTTGTATCACTTTACCATAACCACAGATAGTATATTACATCTACTGCACAATATTACATCATGGACAGTAATCTTGGCATGGAATGTTACTATAAATACTCTATGTAAATCATAATCTCAAGCCTCATTGTAGAAGGGTGATATGTCATGCCCTTAATTGTAATCTTTTTAGGGGGATTTTGAATAGATAGGGGTATTTGTGCAATCACACAACCTGGAGAAAACAGTACAAAGTGCTATTTCACAAGCTGATTATTGCAGAAATTCTTGTCAAATTTTCACAATGTGGCTTCTCAACACTATTGATACTTACATGGAACACCAAGCAACTCTTCAACTTTCCTGACATATGCCTGGGCATTTGGTGGAAGATCAGAGAATTTTCGGGCACTTTCTGTACTGGTTTGCCAGCCTGGAAGTGCCAGATACTCCACTTCAAGACCCTTGACAATTTCTTGATCAGCTGCGATAAATGAAGACATGGACAATACCATTCAATGCTTGTACAGGATGAGTATAAATGATTAAAATTAAATAATAAAAGTCCTGATTATTTGGTTGGTCATTTATTCGCATGGAAATATAATACTCTTTTTCTCAGCATTTTGTCCTGAATGATTTGACAAAGAATTCTGTTTGTTTCCCCATTTCTTTCATTTTAGTGTATTTGTATGACATGCCTGACTTTTATTTCATCGCATCGGAATGGAAAATACTTTAGGAATGGAAAGCAAGGCCATGGAGACGGATGACACACCTGGGAAAGATGACAACTGTTGACCTTTGTATTTGTATCCGATACCAATCTTCACTTCTGCCAAGGTATCCAAGATATCCAGCTTGGTCATGCAAAGTCTGATGTAGAGATCAATATGTAATTAGGTGTTACCAAGGTCAGCGATACAATGTGTAGATCAACATGCAATTTTGTTAAATCAAGATCCACAATATGTATAGATCAACGTGCAATCAGTGTTTTTGCCAAGATTGGGGAATATTGGTAAATGGTTTGGGAACCCCGGTAATATTGCTACTAATCCAATTCCATGATATACCAAGGGGAACCCCGGTAAAATGACTGTTGAACCCTTGTAACATTTACCTGCTTACCGCCCTTAGCAAAAACACTGAGCAACTCTGTGTTTTCAAGGTCGGGGATCCAAAAATTAATTTACAGACCAACATGCAATTCTGTGTTATCAAGGTCAACAATGTAACGTATAGATCACATGCAATTCTGTTTTATAAAGGTCAAAAATGTGAGCTTGCAATATTATCAGTCAAGATCTTCTGAAAAACAGTGACATCATTTTTTTCTGTGACTATCATCCAACCGAAAAGTTAAAATTATGATCATGATTCTAATACAAAATTTTAAAGTAAACATGTTCTTTAACCCTATTATTACAGTCCCTATGGTTTGGGCCAAACCTACTGGACCTGTTCACTGGGAATGGGGATGAACAGACTATTAGGGATAATGTGAATTATCGTTTTGACTACAATTAAAAAATATTTCGGACAGTAAAACACACAGCACCAAGGTTTCTGACAGAAATGGTAGTTTACGACATCAATTTGATCAAACGAGTCATGTTTCAATGAGATGATAACATTCTCATGAATATTTATTCTGCCTACATGGCGAAAACTGTATCAAACAGCTGACACCACTTTGAGTACAAAAAGTAAACATTACAGGATGTATTGAGATAAACCATCACACTTACG
The DNA here is from genome assembly GCF_041260155.1 of Ptychodera flava. NCBI lineage: Eukaryota > Metazoa > Hemichordata > Enteropneusta > Ptychoderidae > Ptychodera > Ptychodera flava. Next base: position 38,182,458 of record NC_091941.1, on the reverse strand, counting down.
CAGTGTATCCATTCAGCATATGTGAATACTTAAGCACCATGATATCCAACCATCCACATCGACGTTTTCGTTTTGTTGTTGCCCCAAACTCACAGCCTCTCTCCTGCAGAAGATCACCAGTTTCCTGTGGAAATAAAAATACAAATGTGACGACACACTAGTTGAGATGGGATGATGGGATATTTACTTTAAAGGTAGCAGTTTGTTACTTATCTGTGTACACAAGTAAATTTCACTGACAGCAAAGGTATTGACCATGACTTCTACTTGGATATTCAGAAATACTGCTGACTCCCATGATGTGATTTGTTTATTTTCAACTTTTTATCAAAATTCAGAAGTTGCAATATTATACACAAGCCATCATATTTAGCTGATATAACGATAGTAGAAAATATTCCAAAGCAATGAAAACAGACAAGTAAAATCCCCTGACATTAATATCATCAATACACCTTGTTTGTTTGGTTTCATAACAACCCAACAGTTAAGAGTGGGATTTGGCCGAGCAGTTTTGACTGTGGGGTCTTCGCTAGGTGACTGGGTGCAGTATGTTGTGAGTTTGAGCCCAATCAAAAATTCACTGCATTTAATGATTTTTGCAGATTGTTAATGTCATAACTAAGGAAAATGATTATGTCCACATTGTACAAATTTGATGCTAATGATTAAAATTACAGATAAATTTGATATCAACACAGCTAACTTTCAAACAGTACATTCAGCTGTGATGTCACTAAAGATAAAATTTGATATCAATACAGCTAGCCCTTACATGGTGTATTCCACAGTGATGAAACCCACTTTGCGTTTTGTGGTCCCTGGATCAGTGTCAAAACTAGCAAGCTGTCCGTAAGTCTAGTTTAATAGTCCAGCATACATTCTTTGTATTACAACTAGACTGACCACTGGTGTGTTGGCTAATTGCAAGTTGATTTACATTGCAATAGATTTGGTTGCCAAAGATCTCAAATGATTGGCTTTGCTCACACTTGATTCTATGTGTTGGAATCTAAGTGATTGTAGTAGGGTGGCCAAGCCATTTTTTTCTCTTGTTTATACACACAGTTTAAATGGATTTTAGCAAGAATGGGGTACAAGAAGAAAAATAAAAAAAAAATTATGCAAATAGCTGTATCCAATCAAAAGTTATGAATTTTTAAAGCAATAAAAATGCCATTTTTTCGCGGACAATTTTCGGTAAATTTTAAAATTATTTCAATGAATGCCGATTCCTTCAAGTTTGGCAACCCATAATTTTTTATTTACTTCACATGGAATCATTAAACTATGTGTCTTGTGCACAGATTTACCCAATATTACGGAAAAATCAAGATTTGACTGATGCACAGTCTTGGATTTTGAAACTGTGAGTGTTGAAAATTGAAAATATTTTGTCTGACTTAGTCAAAATTGCGGCGGCACCGTACCATCGAAAAATGGATGTATTTTATGTTTTATGAATTTGAATTCACATAACTTAAAAACTAGAGCTCACAATACAATGAAATTTTGTCACAATGTTATTTAATAACACTCAATTCTAACAAATCAATTTAAACAGTCAATTGTCTTTTAATGCAGTTCATTTTCAGCCATGAAATTGTAAGAAATAGCTGTCCCTAACTTCAGCCTCAGGCAGGCTGTCAATGGTGTGTCAGTGTGACTGCCTTCCGCCGCCATCTTGAGTCACACTGTACTGAGGTCTATGAATGAACACGATTTTGTTTTTATGATTCGTACTTGTGCTCGTGAACAGATTTTCGTCATATTTCACAGAAATGTTGGAATGATGTTTAAAAAGAGCATGCTACAAGTTTTATGGCAAAAATATGTATCTAAATGGGAAAAATCTACACCGAATTTACCGTACTCACTTTACCTCTTGTTTGCTGGCTAAAATTCCCAGAATATAACAAAAACTCACCACTACATGTAAATGGGATGGTCTGCCACTTCCTGGCCAAGTTTCACAGTTCTATGACAGCATGCACAGGGCCCGAAAGCAGTTCCGTTGCGAAATAGGTATTGACTGGATTCAGAAGTGCGTGCCATGAGCGGCGACCGCTCGAGCGCTGTGGCTGGTCAGTACAAAGTGGCATTTTTGGAGAGGAAAAACACTATTTTTCAATCGTTTTTTTCTTCAGTTTTTTATGAAACCTGCCTCATACATCGATTTTAATTGGAAATATCCATTTTTTCAGTAACTGAGCTACTTATTTTCAGCAAAAATGGCGTTTAAAATTTCACGAAAATCAAATTTCACTTTCAGTGTGCGTGAGTTGCGTAATATGTCGCAACATTTTAGCTTAACTTTGGCCACCCTAATTGTAGAATCCCTATGAACAGGCTAATTTCCATGATATTTTTAGGCATAACAAATACTCTCTTCGTACTAGAAAATTATGACAAAACTTACATTGACTTGCTCTGTGGGTAAATGGCCTTCTCCAACTCTGGTTGTGTAAGCTTTGAAAACACCATAGACGTTACCAACTTTGCTGGGTGGAATACCAAGTCCTGTACACACGCCACCAATTGAACAACTAGATGACGTTACATAGGGATAGGTGCCTAAGTAAGATGGAGGTTTACAAACCATATTACTTTGAGAATGTAGCAAAGAAACAAAGAGTTTGTATCATCAATAGCTAGCACTGCTGACTGAAAAGGATGTCAAATCTGTCTTTCCATGATATTTTCATAGACATCTGGCTGTGGTATTATCTGTCAAATGATCCTATGGTCCCCAGGACTAAAAATTGAGGAGAAAGTCTATTCTTGCTCAAATCAATTTTCATTGAGTGCATAAATAGATGTAGTCCTTACCAAAGTCAATGTCCAACATTGTAGCATTAGCACCTTCCACTAGGATATTCTTGCTTGGATCATTGAGGGCTTCATACAGGTAATGAACTGTGTCTCTCACCATGGGACGTATTGTATCTGCATATTCCTGAAAACAAAATTCATTTCACCATTAAGATTGCCACATGAAAAATTCACTGTCGATCAATACCAAGTTCATAAATTCTGAAAATTTAGAATTAGTAATGTTTAAATATTCTGACAGAAAGTTGGGCATAAACTTCACAATAATATTCCTAATATTCCCTGAAGTAATCAAGTTAACTTTTTAATTGTGACAAAGTGAGATTAAGCTGAAAGTATTGAATAGTGTGAAATTACTCCAGATACTAAGATATCAATTAAATTATCTGTTCAATTGTATTTACATGTTCACTTGTTTGTCTTCAGTATACAATTGTCCTTATGCATTATATTGTTCATGTCTGGCTGTCATCTTGTGATTGGGCTTTCTACATTTTATTTTAATTTTAGAATGGATTTCAAAGTTCTCACATGTTGTTTTGATTCTGTATCTTATTGTTTTCTGTTTCTGTAGATGTTTCAAAAATGTTGATGACTTTATGAAGTCAACTTCATTTCCTAATCAAAATTTAAGTATTGAATTTGGCAATGACAGTGGTGATAAAAGCCATTGCAGCTGTTGTAATACTTTTAGAAGAACTAACACAGTTTCTTTATTGGCCATGAGAATACTTCATACGCCAGTATCACAAGTATTTTATCACAAATATTGCTTGCTCCGTACAATATTATCATTTTTGTGCAGGATCTGGTCTGTGGCATATGGTTCAAAGTGAGAAGTTGGTTGATGCATCAAGTAAGCTCATTCCAATCCACTGATCTTAAACTGAGACATCCCCCAAAGGATCACGGTTCTTAACAATTTGTTCAAATTTACTTGAAAAGACGTCCAAAACAAACCATCTTCTATAATTTCATTTGATTCCACATGTAATCAATTCAACACAAATCGATAGTATAAACATGGATAGTCAGTTTTGAAACATCAAAATTCCACTAACTCTTTTGAATGATTTTTTATCGTTTTAATTTTTTATGAAGATGTCATGGGCATAAAAACAGGCTCCAAAAAATTTCATACAATAAGAAAAGTTCAAATTTCCAACTACAAATGAGCATGACACTCAAGTAAAACACCATGTCATTTCTAGATTTCCTCTTGCTGATCATAAACATTTAATTTAATTTAGTTTACACTACCAGTTGTAACTCTAATGTCACTCTAGTAAATGAAAAGTACACAAAAAATACTTACTTTGTATTTCTTTAATTCTTTATTTAAATCCACATCAAGTTCAGGATAGAGTTTTTGGTACATTTTTACCAGGCTTGTAACCCTACAACGTGAAATGTATTGAGAAATCAGCTTAAATGTTCAAAGATTAAAATTTCAAAGAGTCCTTCAATACTACACAGGCATGCTTCAAGTTCAGTGCCAACTGATACACCTTGGAAAGTATATCATAGTGTTCTGAGACTTACATTATGGAGATATTGTATTAAAGTGAGCAGATTTACTGATCTAATTGTTTTGTTGAGAAAACAGGAGGCAAAATGAGCTTTTATCTTGTAAAACTCTGCAAATTAAAATAATTGCTGTATATGTATTATTTTATTGTAATGATCAAAACACATTTGATGAATCATAGCATACATCATATTCTGTTTGAATCAGACAAAAATAAATTGAAAGCCAGGATGTGTTATTTTGAGGAATTGATTGGAATGCTATAAACCATGGAAATGATTTATGCAGACTTACTTTGAAGTGAATATTTCAAAATCTCCTAAAAGATCACATATCCTAATACCACTTCTGCTTGCTTTATTGGAATATGTCGGACCAATTCCTTTTTTCGTTGTTCCAATACTACAGTACAGAAAAGAAACATCGGCAACAGTAATTAGTAATTATCAAGCCATTTTAAGGTTTCACAAACTGTGTTCTTTTATTCAAAGTTCCAATGAATAATGGGAAAGCCATATCAACACTCTATAGTCCCCGAATGGGGAGTTTTGTCCTAAGGATAATAAATTGGTTTTTGAAGTTTTATAATACTTGAAATCATGAAATGCAGAAAGAGGTCAATAAACGCTGAACAGTTCCATTGAACCAATGTGCCTAACAATTCAATATGAATATTGATTAACAAAACCAAAGTTCCTAATTAGAATGAGAAAGCTATTGACAGTATAAAACACATTAGACACTGAAATAATCAAGTACAATCATGAATATGATTTGACTGACAATAGTCACCTGTTTTTCCCTTTAGCTGTCTCTTGTAAACCATCCACTTGTTGATGGAAGTCAAACACTGTACATGAAAAGGCAAAAAAACAAAGTCTTTTATCCTCTTTTCATTTTTACAGGAAGCAGTTATGACTAACTGCATGTGATGCTGAATAGAAATCTTCTGGCAGCTGAAAAAACGTCAATCTTTTTTTGAAGAGTGATCAATACTTCAAAGAAAAAAAGATTATTTGCATACAATGACTGGCAGAGAATAGCAATGAAGACTGAAAGTGGTGTATGTAATCTTTCTCTATGGTATGGGTGTAATCTCAGGGTTTTAAATTATCACCAAAAACTATAACATTCCACATCTATTTTGCATTAGTGGTATATGCAAAGCTTGGAAATATCTTGTAATTTTTTTAGCATATCTTTGGAACAAATGTTAGTAAAAAGAAAACAGCATATGCAGACACAGTCAAAGTTGTCATAGGAAATCTTTCATTTCCCATTTAACATTACAAAAGTGAAAATAACGTCCATTTATTATTTACAAAAAAATTAACACAGCATGAGCGTAGGTGTGCATGTGGATTTTTTAGATCCAAAACTAAGTCACTCGGAGAAGTAACATTTTCCATCTAAATGTCTCTAATCTAATCACACATGCAACAATACTCACCAAGATGTGCTCGGTCAGAAATAATAAGTCTATTCTCCCAGTTCTCAATCTTATTATTCTTCAGCTCATCAAAGAGTCCAGGTAAGTGTACAACCACACCATTACCTGACAATTCAAGACAATAACATTCATATATTAGTATTGTTGACAATTGCAAAAGTATATTGAAACATTTTTTCTCTCTGTTAATGTATAGCCACAAAGTGGTTGCCCACACAGGTGTGTTCTTTGCTTTTGATCACAAAACCAAGAAAAAGGTTATGGTACATGTAATCATTAAGGTTTGCATGTAAACATAATTTGCAAGGACATGGTGGGTATGGATTGCTGGTACCAGTGAATACGTCTTTCCTACATGTTTGGACTGGAAAAACGAGAGATGTACATCGATTCACATTTATATCATGGTATTGGGACAAAACAATGAAGACACTATTAAAATAACACACATGAGACACAGACAAATATATAAAGTTTTAACAGAAAAACTTAACATTTAAGATAATGATCGGAAAGTAGAAACAAACTCAAAAAGATGATTCATCTAGCAAGAACAAGCTTTCATAATTTGGATTTACCATTTCTTAAACTTCTTTCTTATAAAATAGTTTTTGAATGCATTTGTTATACATGTATTCTTGAAATTCTTTTTCTTGAAGTTATCATGATGAGTGCCATTTAAGCTTTATTGACACACCATCTCATAGTTTTCTTTTAGGAAGTATTTTTTCTATTTTAACAAAGAAACTGCTTCAATTAATGTTACAGAATGCTATATGCACTCCACTTTCAACACTACTGTTTTGAACTCTAAAAGCAAAGCAATCATGCTTCTACTATCATTCTATCATCTCTGCTTCAAACACTCCTATGAGGAATGATTTGTCATCATGTGGCTTTGCCGTTGGTTCAGAAGGATTCTGGAAACAGTTTGGTTTTGCTTCAGTTTAGATTTTGATTTATCCATGATACACTAGGAAACCATATTGGGTTTAGCCAGCTGTCAGTAGCATATTGGATGAAGGTAGTTGCATGTTTGGAGCTACTGTATACAGCAAATGTTGTCACTTCTGACAAAGAATTCTTTTATATTTGCTTTTGTCTTTTATTACCTTGTGATGTCAGCTAATAATACAAATCCTATTCTGGTCAAACTGGACGGAATATCGACAATTGGAGACAGTTCAGCGGTAAACGAAAGGTCAAGTACAACCTTCACTCTGCAGTCCATAATTAACCAGTTCCTACACCAAGTATTTTCTGCATTTGAACATTTGAAGAGAGGAATTGCTTGAGAGTGTACAATTCCTTTAGATCATTTTGATTGTTGTCTGTTTGCTAATCCATGAGTGTTTGTGTCAGATGTATTTTCTAGAATAGTCTTATCACCTACCAATTACATTGACACAGTTTTCATTGATGAAACCACTTGGTAACAGATGAAATATGTATTCCTTGCCGCCAGCCACAACAGTGTGTCCTGCATTGTTGCCACCCTGAAAAGTTACAAAGTGGAAATAAAATTATCAAAAGTCTGTGTAACATCAATAAAATTCATTATAACGATTTACCTAGGCTAAATATGAAAAGTATCTAACTGAATTTGAAATTTTTACCACTGGAGTACCAAACTACAAAATGATATCTCTCTGGAACACTCATCTGCAGTATAGTAACAGTGTTACATCTCAAAACAGACTTTCTTCATAAAATCTTTTTCTAATTCAATCATCAGAACATCACAATTTCTGTACATACAAAGTGATCTTGTTGTCTCATCATTACATGGTGACTGTCATTGAGGAGCTGTTGCACAAGTCCTTTCTTACCAACTTAGAGTCAGTTGAAAATTTCACATGAGATATTAACCCTTTAATATCCTGTCAAGTTCATGAGTCAAGTCAAATTGGTTAAAACCAGTGGGCATAGCAGATCCCAAGTCTTTCATTTGAACAAAAACTTTTGAAAAAACTGTGTAAAAAACATTTAAAGGCTCTCGAATACCCGTATACTAGTATTGTAAACATAATTTTTTTTATTATTACTGCATGCTGCAGCATACCTCACCAATTAGGTGTGAAATGCATAGATTTGGCTCCATACTGTTTTTTACCGAATAAGCAGATACGGGAGTGATATTATTTGGCAGGATTAAGCTTGTGTAATTTTGATACTTCAAAAACTTCACTCTTCATGGGCACTGAACACATGACAAATTTAAATAGAATGGAACTTTCATTTTTGGATCAACATTCTGTTTTGCAAAGTAAATCAAAACTTGAGGATACTTTCATTAAAATTCAGTCTGTTTATTGCAAACTGCAGTAAAAGGAGAAAAAGGTCTAGTTTTTGTCACTTATGTGCTGTTAGCCATTCCTATATAATTGAAAAGGGCTGAGGAAGGTTGCCGCTTCCTAGCTACAATGGTATCCTACTCTCTAAGATTGTTTAACCTGCTGTAAATACAGATTTAATACGTCAATAAGTAAACGTGAAAACACTATCATTTGCACTTTGAATGTTCTAATAAAACTTTTGTCACACGTAATGACATGCTCTCCCTGGATTCAATACTAACAGAAATGCAAGGAAACATTTTATCATGTTGATACCATAGCGACAAAACTTTTCGAAGTTTTGACTGTTTCAAATATACGCTTAAGACTATTGCTCTAGCCATGGAAAGGTTTGTGATGTCAGAGTCAAAATGCAGAAGCAAAAGCAAATATACGTCACATAAGTGTTATCGCAATTGCATGGTAATACATTAGGCCCTTGTAGAGCTTGGGTTGCCAAATTACATATCACTGGTACTACACTCATGGACATATTGATGGTTCAAACTGGCAGCAGTTTGCACCATTTTGATTTTTAATAAAAAATTGATACTGCTATATAATTTAGTACAATTTCTATGTACAGTTTTGTATGTAGAGAAAATACATTTTATCATTGTAGCATCTATTTATCATCAGCGATGCACACATCAAACTGTACCAACTGACAACGTCACAAAACTAGATGACAATGCCTGGCTATGTTCAATTATACTGAAATGTATCTACATGGGTCAGTTACTGGTATCTTCTGCAAATAAATGTCTTTGCACTGTTTAAAGATGGCTGGTATACACAATACATCCTGAGTATTGAAAGAGCCCACACATGTACCATTGTTGGCAACTGTGTGCAGTTGTTGATACACAAACATGTTAAAACCATGGACAGTTCCGCTCCACTGTTTGTGCCCAAACAAACAAAGGGCCGGCTCTCCAACTATTCACCTGTGCAAAATTATTTGACACTCTGGTCTTGTCATGTCATGATAAAACAGGTTCTATAAAGGACACAAGAGAACCAGAGAGAAGTAAAATCAGTTACAGTGTCTATCGATGGTTTTATTTTGAATTTCCACCAACTTTGCAGGTTTCATCCTAATATTACAAGAAAGCTGTCAACAAAACATTGGCCTGTCGATCAATACAGAGTTCAGTACAATATGAGAAACTTATCAGAAAGAACTACAATAATGGGTGTGTGTATATTGAAGGTTAAATTCTCTCAAACATCAAACTGAATGAGATATAGCATTGTTGTTGTTACCAATAAACTATTGTTTGTAGGAAACAATCAACTCTTGTCTCTCATAAAACATGATACCTGATCTTCTGCATAGAATATAAAAATTCTTCTTCAAAAGAAAAAAAAAGGAATAGCAAAAAACTTGGCAAAAAGAGTGAACTTGATTCATCAGTTGTGATGATATGACAAAAAATCCACTATGGATTGACCAAGAGTTGTTTTGCTGGTATATTATAAAAGCAAACTGACCACTTCCAACTTAAAGGGCCAGAGAAATGACCAACAACATTGTTGGGGAGTGGTGCTAGATAAGCATAATCAATTCAATGGTATTTTTGATGTGGGTGACATGTAAATAATTATCTAGGTCGGCAAAATGAGTAGCCCCAACATTGGTACAGTCACACTGTCTGGTGATTGAGGTTATGTGCAACAATGTCTGTGTATCATCATTGTGATTGTAATACATGGAAATGGAACAACCTGACCAAAATAACACTAATAGTGTCACTTCCTCACTGAATGGGAAATGCAAAGCAGAGATTATTTTAAAATCTCGTCTCTGACCTTCCCCATGCTTCTGACCTCTGACTTCACAATTCACAACTCAATTCCAAGTTTATACACGTGTGCATGCGCCTAGTTCTTGTGGATATGAGAAACTTAAATAGAAGTCTGGTTGACCCTTAAAAGACAGGAGGGGACTGGCTTCTAATCTGCAAATCTTGTTTTACAGCCTGGCAAAACACAAAAATGATAATTCTGTATACTAAATTCAATGGAATTTATCTGCAAAAGATTCCTAGTTCTCACAACATACTGACAGTATATCTTTCACATGAATATACATATAGCTCTTTATGTATTGATGAGTTATGAGATCTCTGATCTAATGAAGCTTTAAGGGAAAGATAGCTGCAGTGTTAGGAAGACCATGATGACTGATGCAACAAATACCCTTTCCGTTACGAGGGTCATTCTATATCCCCTGTGGTGATAAAGTGGTGCAACTATTTGACATGCCGTAGGTTGCATACATGTGCAGGTATCACCAACGTGACTTTCACAAACTTTGCAAACACTGCCATTACATAACACACTGGCAAATGCCTTCAGGTACGTAATGGCATAGCAACCAGCTATGCAGTGAAGAACAACAATGACAGAGCCATGCAAACAAAGTCATTTCCCAGTTTCAGATAAAACATCTCACTTGTAAAATATACTGGAGAAGACACAGACTTTCCTGGAATACAAAACACATTATTAACCATCAAGTTTTGAGATTGTACAAGCCCTTGAAAAATGCTAATATTTACAGTAGTTTTGTTGGGAAACACACAGCAGGCAGTATCCTGACAGCTAATCTTACCTTTGACTGTTTTTCAAAAAACAACAAACTCAAGTATTGTCATATGTATGCACTATGCAAGAAAGATGTACACTACCATCATTGTTGAACTAATGCCAGAAGTTTGGTCAGTGATAGCACAAAATGACTAAGTAAGATTTTTCTTTTTTGACAAAATTTTAATATATTTGGATTTTGGTGTTCTATCATAAAAGATATTTGGATGCATCTCCTGTACTACAAATTTGCAATTAAATCCCCTTTGTTATATGTTGTCTGAGTTCATATAGTTACTTTCACAAGTTTTAGAGTTTTAAGGGTCAGTGCATCATGCATGGGTTTTATGTACAATCTGTTTTAGCAGAATAAAATTAAAAACCAACAAAATGACATTTTGTAACATATTTGACACTGGTGCTGAGTTTATAGCAGGCTATATTATTACATTACCGCGGAAGGTATGTTTGAATATGATGAAGGGAACCCTGGGACGTACAGGTATCCCTGTACAAGCACTTTGAAGGTTTGACCCACTACCTTTCGAGTGTTCGCAAACTCATTATCAAGCCTACAAATTTCATAAAAACAAATTGAAATTTGACAGGAAATCTGTGAACTTCAATATTTCTGTCAGGAACAAATTATAATACCTGTCATTCCATCAACAAGAATGAATAAGGCCAATATCCTGGTCTGACATTTAGGTAGTGACCTGTCCAAAGCCTTCAATTTCTGCACCTTTACTACTGTGACACAAAGTGACAAACATCATGTAAGATTTTGCAAATTTTGAGTGTGTGTTGGAAACCTGTTCTTATCAATCCATGAGCATAAAAACTACCAATCCACGTGATCCAGTCTCGCTTGGCTAGGAATACTATATGACATTGGCAATATCAATTTGATGAATTGAATGGATCTACTGCCCATTGCTGTATACTGGTTTTGTGAGATCTAACCTTGGACGTACCATGGATGTAAAAAACCTCCATTGACATACTATGGAGTTTCTCTGGTGCGTTCATGGTCCAACCTTGTACCCAAAATGGCTAGCAGGCTACTACAAGTAAATACAGGCAATGCATTGGGTTCCACCTTCTAATGCATCCTGACTGTGCATATAAAACCCAATGATTATTGAAATTCTGATATTACAATAGTCATTTTTGGGGTCTCAGATCCACATATCTAACTAATGCATCCCTCTGAATCTGAGTTGTATTACAGGTTTTTAACATGGTTACTGGTACATCAAAAATTACTCAGCCCATAGGAATAATACATGTGTAACACTACATCGCACGGTCTAAAAGTTCTGAGGCGTAGAAAACTTGTCCATGGTCACTGGCGTACGCACATGGGATTCCGAATGTACTACACACAGAAAACCTATTTACATGTGCATTACTGACAAACTGAAGTCCACGCGCCTGGTGCCTGTGTCCATGACCACCGGAAGAAACCATACAAATGCAGCGAGAGTGACTGACAACATGTTACTCCGTGCTACATCACACCACGGCCGCACGGTCCCTCGGGGGACCGTGATCACACCTTCAAGTGCCTATCAAATGGTAACAATATTAACCCGACGTCCTCCTAATACAACTTTTCGTCGACCATAGAAATATCACAGATGTAGATTTACGAATTCTCGCTGAGATAACAATGATCACTCGACTGACTTTCACGTGCATGCCAAGCATTGACCGCCTTGACGTCACGACTGCACTAATGTTCGCAGTGAGGAAAGGGTTCAACTTCAAAACAGAGACGTGTACGTACCGCACACCGGCACACGAGATCGGCTTCTTCGGCGAGCATATCAACCACTTTACCCTTCCCTTCATCACCCCATTGGCAGCCGATGATCACCGTAACCTTATTCGGCTCACTATCCTTACGTCTTTTCCGTAGTTGATCGTCGCTCACGAGGCCATTTTCGGGGCAGTCACAGTTGCTCATCGCCGTGTCCGCCATGTTTTCGCGCGGTTTAGGATGTTCGAACTTCTACGCCTGCGTGGATGGTCAATTCCATATAGTATAGTAGTAATGACTGATGTATAGGGGAAGGCAGCCTACTTATACTTGCACTGACAATAAAAGGCTGCATAAATTAAAGTAACCGGAGGTTATGACGTAACAAGTCTGATGAATAGAGATATAAACAATTATTAGTTGCAATGTCAGTTCTGGTGAGCATATCGATCCATCATATGATTATTAATCGAGTTTTTTCAAAGACCACTTCCACGGTAGGCCTATAAAGCTATTATAGCCTTGTGGTGCTCGACGTGGAAACTAGCAGAACATCAGTACGGGGAAGATATTCAGAAACGTCTCGTTGAAAGAAACTTTGCCAGGATAGGGCCTAGACAAATATAACAACTTTGTTGACAGGAATTATCAATGCAAACACTAAGTAACTTTCATTTGTTGCAGAGTCTAGCGCCCTCTTTGGCACCAGTTGCATATATTTGCTCCGGCTATTTTACTATGAAAAAGGAGCTGGTTTTTATCAGCTGCATCTCTGAACAAATTGATTTAGTGATCACAACTTTTAAAGGAGTGCAAAGTATTATAATAAAATCACATAACCAGTCAACGCCAACGAAATCATAGTGGTCATGGAAAAGAAGCGGAGTCATCTCATCGCTTTTGCCCACAGTCGTTTGGTGGGCTATTCAGCTCTGGGACTATTCGCCCTTCTCGCATCTGTACACTCGTCTATGGGGCGAATAGTCCCTGAGCTGAATAGCCCACCAAACGACTGTGCTTTTGCCGACGTCAATGGCCAGAAACAATCTCCTTTTATCCAGATTTTGCTCGAGTTCGCAGCGGGTTTAGATTTTGATAGCTGTAGTTAGCCCGTGTTATTAGTGGTTCTTGCGAATAAAAATATTTGCCGAATCTAAATTTTCAATGTTGCCATGGTTATTACCCTTCTGACTGGAAGTTAATCAATTTCTCTTCTGGCACAGTCACCTCTCGTATTTTGTGTCATTCGGTTATTTGCTTTTTGCAGGTATGTGTGTCGCAAGAAAACAACCAGTCCGAGGCTATTGAGTTAGAAAGGGAATGTAGTATACTAAGTGTCGAAGCTGTTCACTTAGCAGCCCATTCCATATTCTTGAGGACGTTTATGCAATGTCGCGCCTTCATGGAGGAATGTTCTTTAAACAAAGCCAAGTAGCAAGAACAATAAAGAGTAGGGAGTTAATACAAACACTATTACTAATATTTATTATTCTTGTTACTGGTCTTGGTTATAGCATACTGACTGGACTACTAACCAAATACACAATTTTAGTCCGTTTCGTTTTTCTTTAAATCAAAAAGCGTCATTTCTTTCAAACTCACTAGAATTCCAACAAGAACAACAAAGCATGCAGCATTCACTCGTGTATGCGTGTATTTCCGGACAAAACAATAGGCGGTTATTGTGTGTCTGAACATGTACAATATTGATCCGATCAAGTTCAATATGATTTTTTTTAATGACTTTTTAGCATTGTAGGCTTAATTTGCTTGTAAACAAGACGCTGCCCCCAAACTTTGGATCTTGTCAAGTCACAGGCGCACTTTAATATTCATAATAATATCATAATTATGACATATCGATATCAAGAAAACCGAGTTAGTATTTCATCAGGGCTGAGCTTCCTTTCTGCTTAGCAGTACACGATAAAATCACTGAGTGTGTATGATGAATTACGTGTATAACAGAGGCTGGGCGTCCAATTTTAATAATAGGCCTACTACTGTACACTCGACTCCCCGGCCTTTGTTACACATATTTCATTCATATTTCATATCTAGTGCTGCAAAGCAGAAAGGAAGTTCAACCAGACTGTTTACTCCTAGCGCACCTGTGCAATATCGGTGACCAAGTGACGTGAAGTGTCTCTATTGGAGGTAGAAATGTAAGGCAGGCGACGTATCCCGTTGATAAATCAGTTTTGGCGGGAACAGGTCTATAAGTCACGAGAAAGGCACCTGATGGATTAAACTTATTGTCTCAGCAGATGAAACCCCTTGTTTGTCATCGTCCGCGCGCATGGGTCCGTTCGGGGAGCATGCAGCTGCCCGGACAAGAGACCTTGGCAAGCGCAGATGCTTGATGGTAGAATAAATAGTGATAGTAAGCGGTGCCTGAAAGCTGAAATCTAAGAAAGGATCTGAGTATATACAGTGAGACAATGTACTAATAGTGACGTAATAACGTACGAGAATATAATTATTAACACATCAATTGATAAACTTTGTTATCACACCTGAAAATCAAACGGTCTACGGAAAGAATATGTGACTCTGGTTTTACGGTAGTGTACACTAGATCAAAAGGGGAAATTCCTCCATGTCCAAATGAGAACTCTCTCGATCGGGAGAGCACCAAAAAGTTACATGTATTTTGATCAAACTGTCCCAAAGCGATTTTCTCTTACATGAAAAATACCCCCGAGGGGCAGCATTTGTCTTGGATTTATAACTTTCAAAAAGTTATGTAACTCTGACGTTAAAAAGTACAAACGGAGTTGATCCACATGGCTGAAAATTAATACATATTTCATGTCAAGGACAATTTGCTGTATCTGTTTTCTACGGAAGACATCACTATAATTTGATAATTTTGAAATTATGGAAAAAAGCAATGGTGAACTTTTTCAGAACAATGATAAACCTCCTTCAAATTTGATGATGAACACGCTGGTACACTTTCCCCTAATGCACAGATGTTTGTTAAAATGCGCAGAACTTTTCCATATCATATGGGGACAAATTTTCCCGATGTTGGGGAGGGGCAATTTTTCTCCCTATCGGCAGGAATTATTCCCCTTTTGGTGAAGTGTGCCTCGCTAGATAATAATAGTGTTTACTTTTGTTAGAATCTCTGAGTCCCTGTTTCATTATGGACACAGGGAAACTTTGAGTCAAACAACGGTTGCGTGTGTGTTCAAAGTGACTAAAAATATCTATTGTTGGTACCGACCACGACTTTCAGTTTTTACCGGTAGGTCTATACCTGAAAATGGAAAAGTGGCCATCGACACGGACAGATATGAGACACCTAGAGCAAAATGAATTAAACACACGTTTATTGCGGTCAAAACAAACAAATATGAAGAAAATAACATGTGAACATCTAGTGCAGCGCTGCGCTTAAAGTGATGTGACATTGGTATTGTTTACTGGTCAGTTTCGTGAGATTCCTCGGTCAAGTCTGTCAATGCTGTTCTGCTCTGCTCGTCCTGCCGTAGATGGCGCTATACCATGTAATGCACCAGCCGCGCGCACGTTGCGTTGATGATGTGCAATGTCTCCACGAGGAGAGTGGAAAATTTCCCTCAAACAGTATGTCGACGAACGTGATGGAACCTGACCAAACAACTACCAATGTGGAGTACAGCAAAAGTGAAAAAACAGTAGAGCGGCCAGATTTGGATGTACATTCAACTCATATTAAGTTCTATCAGAAGATGATGTTGATTATTCGACAGTGTCCGATGATACAGTGAACCAATATTTATACACAAGTTGCAACAGACTATTGAAGCTCTAAAATTAATATACCTACATCACAGATGAGACAACCTCAGCAAAGTTGTGTGATAAGCCAGGGAAAAAAGGAGATTCAAATCATGATGTAACTGAATTTACAGTAAATTTTTGGGTCTGGTGAGACTTTGTGGTAAAGGCTCCGCCTTGAACTCATTTTGACAGTTTAACGTTTAACTTAGCTACTGACATTATGTTCCACACACACACACACACACGCATATATATATATATATATATATATATATATATATATATATATATATATAATATATATATATATATATATATATATATATATATATATATATATGTATATATATATATTTGGGGTTTTTTTATCTTGCAGTGTAGTATCATCATCAGAGGTCTTGTTGTAATGTTATGCCCATTGTCATTATTGGAAAGTAATTTGGGTTACATTTTACAGGTTTTGAGGGGCTCTCCTAGACATTGCCAAGCTATTATAGAAAACTGATGTGAATTTTAGAATATGCAGTTTATGATATGCAAATTTGGATAAACTTCCCAACATGTCTTCTACGGAAATTGTTAACCAACCTGGCCACATATTAGTGTTTGTAGAGTTTGCATTCCATGCTTTAATAATGATGTGTTTTAAAGGTGGCGTTCACAAATTTTACCGATATTCATGCCAGTCACATCAAACTTCTTTTACAGACATGTAGTGTTGAATATTGGGGAGATCAGCAGCATTGGTGACAACATGTGGAGTTCTTTGTACTGCATAAATATGGGAACAAATCATTACTTTTTGATCCCTGGGTCTTGCTGAAAGATGCAGCATATCCAAGCTGAGGGATTCTAGTGTGGCCATAGAAATTCTGGCCTTGTCCAAAGACAGAATTATGTACACATACAGACCACAGAATACTCATAGAAAGTAGACACACTCTTGTTGATGATAGCATTCATCATCTGGAGATGATCATTCATTGTGATCACTCCTCATATCCCACTCCATTCCTGGGCTGAGGAAAAACTACAACCACAGACATGTGGAGTCCAGCACAGACCAACTGACAATAGAGTGATGCAGACCGGTATTTTCTCAGTAACATGGTGATTTGGTTACGTTTAGCCACTCTTTGGGATACTAAGCTCCAACTGTAACAAATACTCTCCAGGTCCCAAGTACCTTGCAATATACCTTCACATATTTCAGCGCCTCCTCCTGCCAAACCCCTAAACACAACTGGTGACATTTTTGATAACTATGTGCTGGCATGTAACAGGGCAGATAAAAATGACAAGCTCCGTCCATCCCCGCAGTTATTTGCTTTCCATTCGTAAAATGTTGCAGGTATCATTGCAGCTTCAATAAAAACACTGAGACAAGTACTGTAAATTGATTCACACAATAAATACTAAATTTAATTAGTCACAATTGTAGCAACATTTTAAGTTGAAAGAACAAATGTGCAAAAATGCTGACTTTGAATAAAAATTAACATTTCACAGAACACAGATTTTCAGAAAGAGGCATCCATTTTGTTAAAAAGATTCATCTCTTTGTTGATAGGATATATAATATTGATATGTTGAAGTTAAAAATCTTTTAAGGCTTATTGAACTTTGGCGGACAAGCACAGCAAATGAAGGTTTCTCCTGAACACCACATGATCTTTATTAATATTACTGGCTACAACATTTAATTTTCAAAGCATTTCCAGAGACAGCAGCACAGGTAAAAATTCTATTATATACATATTTGTGAAACCAGACTTAATGCCTGAAAATAACAGTACAGTAACAGTCCCTTCATGCTGGAGACACTGTGATGCAGTGACAGTAATTGCAGGCAATGAAGGAATTGCAATATTCACTCTCAATATATTTGGGTCATTCTGTCACCTTTGAAATTCAATGACCAATAAAGTTTACTTTTTCAAATACTATACACTTCTTGCATTGCAACACAATTTAACAGAATCTTCAGATTCACTGCCTGTATGTGTAACTTGGAGCAAAATCTGCAGAATTTGGACATGCTCCACATCACAAATTTACATTTGCAATAGAAAGTTACCTTTGCATATTAGCTTAAGCACACCTGGTTAAGCACCAACTCTTCTTTGAGTTGCACTCTCACTTTCAAAGAGCATTAAGGCATGTGTAACGAGGATTCACACTGATTAATGATTGGAATTCTGCTTCTGTCAGTGATCTTTTGCAGATATCTGAATTCAATGGCCGTGGTTTATTCAGTCTCTTCCTTTTACCCTTTGAGATCTCATATAACTTGTGGAATCAAAAGAGAAAGAAAAAAATACTTGAGTGACATGTTTAGTTTTGCAGTCTTACATTTGACAAATGGTAGATGGTTTTCTGTCATAGTCTTTAATACTGTTGGTAAAGTGATCAGCGTTAATGGTAAGCCACACTGCATTGACAAAAATGCTGAAATCAGGTGAGAATTTTGAAGTCTATGAATGCAAAACTATGCAGAGAAAATTGTATCATTTTTGGAGTGACTGTATTTCCCGCAATATGACACACTAGCTTGCAATAACCACAGTTACATAATTCACTTGATATTGTGAAGTGTTTATGTTTTCTTGGTATATTGTGATCTTGAACACAAAATTACTCTAATTATAATTCAGTTATGGACTGTTGTTAAACATTAAACAAGCATCAGAGATGAACAGAATGTACTCATTGGTAAACAAAGGTGTTACTCTGACTGGTTGACATAGGTGGTCCTAGCTAAAATATCACTAACAAAGTTAGATAAAGTGGATGGTTGAAGGACGAGGAAGCAGAAACAACAGTATACATTACTTAGCTTACCTGTTGGTTGTTCTTTTCATTTAATTCAAATTTATACGGTTTGCCTTTTTCACCACTTCTGCTAATAACGCCACACAGACTGAAAGTCTGGCCAGAATTCTATCAGTACAAAAGAAAAGGAAAGAGAAAAAAAGATAATGATTTCTGAGAAGCAAGACAATAGTAAATGCTTAAATATTTAAAATTTTCTCTACCTTCTTAATTGGAGATGTGTGTTGGCCGTAAAGATGGCTTAATGGAAGCTTTAACTTCAAATGTAATAACTTTGAAAGTTATAATACGGACTAGAATAGAAAATAAGTCTCACATATGCCCTCCTTCCTTTTTTTGCACACGTGAGCATATGTCGCAGCGATGTCTGTTTGTCTGCTTGTCTGTCTGTTGGTCCGACATCTCAAAAACGGCGGATCAGATCAGAATCAAATCTGGTTCTCCTCTGGAATAGTGCCCTCATAGGATAACTATTCCCGTCATACATTATTTCATGTGAAGACACAGTACTTCACAGAAATATGTCCGTGGGCCTCTTTTTTATAGTAATTGGGTTGAACCACAGGACCATGGTTGAACATATGATATAGATGTACCTTTATTTGTTTGCAAGATCCTCTCAGATTGAGATATACTTTGTCAGCTTTGGATTTTTCATCAACTGTAATGCTCTTCTGTTTACCACTGTCTTTCCCTGCTGAACTCTTGACTACCACGTAAAGAGACAAAAAAGTGTTAAATTGAAGTTTTCAAAGTACTATATTCTGTTTTTAGTTACATGTTTATGTTTCTTTATCAAAATGAAACAATCAAAGTTAGACTCCATGCATATGAGAATAAGCTGTAGTTAAAGCTTTCTCACCTGGTGTACTTGATGTTGAACTTGACTTGGAGTCTGTGGAAGCCCTTCTTGATTTCTTTGGTGTCATTTGAGGTACTTCGTTGCTGGAATTTTCGATGCCTTTGGACTTTGTGTTTTTTCTTCTTTTGCTCTTGGAAGGTGATACCACCGGTGGTAACCTTTCAACTGAGAGAGTACAGTGAGTTGTTTTATGAGTGAAATCAAAGATGAGAGATTGCAATGACAGTGCTATACTGGCCCACAGTTGTTTGGCTTTCCTTGACAGCAGTTACTGACTGGGCTATCATGTTCAACCCATGATCTATGCAACAGCCAGCCACAGTATATTGCTTCAATATACTTTAAATTGATATTACTTTGATATTTGTATGCCATGAGACTTGGGGCAAATCTATGACAGTACATGAGGTACTATTTTGATATTTGTATGCCATTAGACTTGGGGTAAGTCTATGACAGTGAATGAGATAATGAAGATGAGCTGATTATGAAATATTGTCTTCCATTGTGCAACTTGATCTTGCAACATTTGAAATGACAAATGACACTGTCATCGACTGGTATCATTTTTGTTTGTCATCAATGTATTTGCCTGAGTGCAACAGCAATACTTGACAAGCAGCTGCAATATAGCACAAAATTGACAAATGTTGACAGGCGTGTCCTTTAAGCTAAATCAACAGACCATGGACTCAAAAGTTTTCTGTGATATATCAAAATGTTACATACTAGTATTACATACACTGCTACTGTGCTGATGCACAGAAGTTTATATTTTATTGATATATTCAGCTAAATTCTGACTATTTTAAAAAGACATGGCAAAGACGTCACACTATCATAATATCTATGGCAACAACAAAGAGTGATAACATGGTAAATCTGCTCGGTATTATATTCATTGTAAACTTTTATCTGCCTGATGATCTTTACAATCAAACTCACCACACTGTAGCTCTTACCTTCTTCATCAGAGAAACCTCCCAGGTTATTGGCCTTACTTTGGCCAAGCCTTGACTGACTTTTCTCTGTATCTTTGATGGCATGTCCATTCACATCTTCCAATCTTTTTGGTTTCTGATTAATGCAAATATCAGATGATTAAAAAATGTTTTGATTCAGTTTCCACCAAATATCCATGGTTGCAAAATGGTATTAACTATAACAGCATGTCATTACTAGGACCATAGTTGAAGGTCAACTTCAATGACAACAGAACTGGATGGTACAGTGACAAACTGAAAGCACAGAAGTGAGAATTGGAAAAATCATCATACTTATTTCATAATATATTGAAAATGAGAGTGACTAAAGCAAGGCTGCAAATTATATTGCACACTTTTTTGATAATTATTGTTGTTGTGTTCAAAACTCTTCAATTATTTTAACTGAAAAGCCAATTTTAATCCAATGATAACTTCATATTGTGCATCTTTAAAAAGCAATTTTGGTACACAGCCATATACAGAATTATGTTGATCTTGTGATAAACATGGCTGTTTCATATACACCTACTTTTGGCATCTGACACTCTGACAGGAACTTACAGAAAGAAATTCAGTGAGGTACATTTGCCTTGAATGTTTCAGTGTATCACTTAAACTGTGAATTGGATACAAAAAAAACCTAAAATAACATTAGCAAACAACAGTACTTTCTCAAGTTTGTACTCTTTCTCTATTCAACCTTGAAGGAAATCTATAACTCTACCATACCTATTACAAACATTATCATTGGTTGTTGTAGTGTTGAATTTTTATGAAACTTCCAATACCTTACTGGAATTTTATCATTTTACACTCACAAATTTCTCTGATGTCATAAATTTTTGATGTGTTTTTGTATATAATGCTCTGAATGTAATTTAAAACCTTTATCAGGACAAAAAAAGTGATGACAAAATTGACAGGGAAATTGAATTCAGGAATACATGTGATGGATTTACCTTTGACACACAGCTTCTAAAAATGGCAACAGCTGTAAAAATGAATTAAATTCAGTTATTCAACAGAGAGAAATTACATCATTATTTTTATACCATTATTTTTATACAGTATTAGTGAAATTTTGTAATGATGAGTTTGGGGAATAATTAAAGTCAGTTAATGTTTATGGAAGCTTTTGATAAATTTTCTATGAGATTGTAAACTAGGGTGAGGTTCTAAGAGGACAAAAAATATCCATTGACTAAAATGCCCACATAGCTTTGTAAATCTGTGTATTAATATCGACATTGTGACATCACTAAATTTGAAGTATTTGTTCCTTGATCATTTTCATTGTTGATAAATAATACTGCCTTCAGGTTAATGGTTCAAAACTAAACAAAACATATCGATGAAGGGTAGGTCATACACTATGGAGAATGCTATAAACGATGCTGCAATAGAGAACTGTATGTCAATTCATACTTGACATAACAACATACATGTCAGCAGTCAAGACTGCACTATAAGACAACAGTTGCTAAAACTGAAGTCTGGTACATAAAACTAGTTCTTGAACATAGTGGTTTACGTATCCACCAAAATTTACTATGTTATAAAAATACTTTTTATACTGATGTGTACTGATACTGTCATTTTTGAGAGACACTGTAATCAACCATGGTACTTTCTGGTAACATTACAGGTTGCAAACAATCTCAAAATAAATTGCTCTCTGGCACATCCCAAGCCAGATAAAAATTAGAATTACTGGATGATCCACTTTTAGAATTGCTTGGGCAAGAGTCAGATTTCAAATCGGATTTGGGGTTTTGATGGATATTATTTCATGTTATATATATATATTCTTATTATGTAATGTATACTGCATGTTGTTATTTTTGATTTGTAGGTTTTTAACAATTCTGAAACAAACACACAGTATTACTAAATGCTTATAACACGTCTTGTAGGGTACATATCACACTAACTCTGCGAAACTTGTAAATTGTTTCACCATGAAAAATTGGTATAGCAGGTTACAATATGATTTTAAAAGAATGTTAGAAATATTGCAGAACTACAGATTATTGTTGAGATATTGTTCTAATCTTAAAGAGGTCTATGAAGTTCTGTGCATAGAAAGTCTAGCATTTCTTACTAATGCAATATTGTATTAAAGAAAAGATTGCTCACCTATAAGTAGTAGAAGAAATATTAGTGTTGCTAAGATACCATAGACATGAGTAAGACTAGAGGATTCATGCATTGATTCCGCCACCATTATAAAGTATTGCACAAGGTAATGCAAGTTCTGAGTTACATTCTCAGCTACCTGTTCTGAACTAGTCTCATCATATTTTTGTTCACTGTCGTCAGCAATATCGGCTTTTCCAGTTTCTTCCTTTGTACAGTTGTCTGCTGTACACTCAAAGTCATCTCTAATTGTAACCAATTGTGTTTTTTCACTTTTTGCATTATCACTTTGACTATCTATACCATCAACGATATGTCCATTCTCTGTTGATAAAGAAGACTCATCTTCATCGTCATGGCTTTCTGCATCATCATTGTGTAGTACAATGTCCGGCTCTGTCATCTTTAGGTATGGGCTGTGTACAAAACACGAATATATTCATTCATACTAGTCCTGCGTGAAATTCAAGGAGGAAGTACAATATTTATTTGAGTTCAGAGTGTGACTGATTGAATTCAATTCCTGTAATATTGAGGCAAGGTGAATCAACTTCTTTCTAAATTTTTTTGTTTTAACCTTCTAAAATTTGTAAGAATACGGTACATGTGAAATAATCACTGTTAACAAAAAAAATAAGTGGTTGCCTTTGCGTGGCCTGCTGTGTTAGGCACATTCACAGATAAATTGTGTAAACAAATTTCTCTTCCCAACCCCGTCTGTCTGTCTGTCTGTCTGTCTGAATGAATGAATGAATGAATGAATGAATGAATGAATGATGTCAATGAAGAGTTCACCATACCAGCAGGCATGTATCATGAGGAAGAGGACAAATGTTAGTACAGTTGGTCAAATGCTATAGGAGCTTTGCCATACTCATGATCAACATTATAGCAATACCATGGCAAAAGTGGCTACGTAACACTAATTACACAAGATTGAGATTCAAATCAGTAAGTAGGTGAAAGGTATAAATCAGTAGTAGTCTTTTGAACAGACATACTTGATTCCATCTGTGTTTACTTCTGTCTTTATAATGATTTCTATTAAGTAGCTGTAGTTGTATGGATATTCATAGACAAGAAAGTGGTCTTCTGAGGATGGACTTTCATCATCACTGAAGTTTGTCTCCATCAAATCTCCATAGAAACCAGCAAAATATCTCCCTTTCTTGCCCTGTGCCATTTTATTCTGTAACAGAGAACATGAATCAATCAACTTCAGAATTTAGATTTTTAAACTGGAGGATTGATTCAGTATCTCACTTGAATACAGGTGTTTACATCTCTTGATTTTGACTGATTACATGTAAAGAGTTCTGTCAAAATTATCAAGTGTGCTGTAGATGGATCAAATTACACCATACATGCCATTTTCATAGGATCATATGGGGAAAATCAACTTGGAGAAAAGTTTTAGAAATAGAGATGACAATGACACAAAGTAATTCATGCTATCATAGCTAGGATATTCATTCATTGAAGGGATGTCTAAAAAAGTGATTTTGGTGATGAAAACCCAGCAGTTTTGTTCACAGAGCATGTTGGTATTGGTAAAGTACATAGGCAGGTTACATTTTTAATACGCTTCTCATATGTTATAGTGCAGTTGGCACTGATATTCTGCAGTAAATAATCTTGACATTTATCAGCTATGGACTTACAGTATCTTGAAACCATGCATTGTATGGTTGATTTTCTAGGCATGTCATCAATGGTTGATGACAAGGATCATCTTGGTTGACAAATGCTTGATATGATACGCCCATCTTGTCACATTGGCTGCCATCAACTGTGATGTCTGATTTGTTTACCACTAAATATTCAAATGCACCATGCTGTAAACAATAATAAAGCTGCTGCCCAATAGCTAGTAACATGTAAAACATTAAGTAGTTGTAATCTCTTCCACTTCTTTCCTTCCCAGTATTCTTTATTTTCCTTTCTTGGGTTACACTGCACAATTAGTACACTGACATTCAGTGGAAAGTATACTCAATTACTGATGAACTTGCAGATCAAACTATCTTCAACAAATTCCATTTGATATGACAAGTCATCCGTTTAATACCTATCAACAGCATCAATATAATTATTCATTTTGGAAATATCAACATTTGTATTGATTGTAATTTTTTAAGTTGATTTCTCACATTTACAAATATTAATGCACAATGAGGATTTTCAAAAATATTCACGTTTGTAAAGAGGAATGAACATTCTAGAAATTGACATGACAGCCTGACTGTATACAATAGCACAATAATGTAAATATCAGACTTACCTTAGTTTGAGGGTCATCAGATTGTACATTGGACAGGGACTTCACGTCTGCAGTCAAAATTACCTTGTCTTGAAAGTTGATTGGAAATGACAGGTTCATACTGCTGTTATTGTCTGAGTAAATTACAGAGACCTACGGATTGAAAACAGAATAATATGGTTAGGGTCCCCCGGTTTGGGTTACTGCAATGTCAAATCATTGCTCTGTAAAAAGTAAAATTTTACTCATTTCCAAACTCAATATGACAACATTTTGCAAAAAATACAGCTTATTCTTCTTCTGATATTTTCATGGAGGAAGTTATCTATGTTGTTATATTTTCAAATTTGATGGGGTCAGTTGACATCTGTGTATACCCATAGCAGAGTCAGTGCTTTAAAGATGCTCTCTGGCAGACATCAGATATTATGTTGACATTATTACAGGTACATCTACAGCTAGGGATTCCATAAGTTAAAATGGCCAACCACAAAACATTCTTTTATCACCAGAACTAAGTAACATTAAAATAAACTTTTCAACATTGTCTGTAGATATACTACTGTACACATGAATAAAGCAAATACACAAAACCTTATAGCAATTTCTTTACACAAGTTTCATACCTTGTCATTTTCTGTGCCATGTATTGGTTTTCTGGTACCAATATCAAGATCATTTACCATGAAATCTGCAATCTCAACAAGCCCTGCAGAACTTTTATTATCTCCAACATTGATATTCAACTTGACTGAATGCTCCACTGTAGGTTGTTCAATTTCATGGACTTTATACCTGAAAAATAAAATACAAATCAACAGTAACCAGCTTTCTCACTTGAACTCACTCGTTTTGTTTCCTATTGTAGTCTGAGACCTATCACCATATCAGAAAATGGGAGTATATAGGTTGACCTAATGATACCAGTTGCTGTGTATGTTATGAACACCAATTCATTGCTAAAATTTAAAAGAAACTATTTGATGTGAACTCATGGCCAGAGAAAATCAAAATCTTAAAGACGACATTGGCCATGGAAGTGGTTCACTCCAGGAAGCCTTACCAAAATACAGGCTAGTATGTCAAGCAGCGGTTTGTACTGGAACAAAGGCTGATAATTTGAGAGTTGTGTTAACATTTTACTGTCCTCTTCTATGACTTTAGTAATACAACTTTGGTGCAATGAGTGGGGATCTCTCATACACAGTCTTACTCCCAAAACACAGGTGTATTTTCAGTTCAGTTCAACTCTGACCTTCAAAGAGATGGCCTTGACATCTTCAGAAGAAATATTTCATAAGGATTTTCACAATATTGCAATGAATGGAGGCTTTGACATCACCATGTGTATTTTTACAAAGCAGCACCATGATTACTTGATTTCAGAAAGTATGAATATGTAGTTAACATTGGACATGAGTGTGCTGGTGTGATGTGAGACTTACTAATGACTTCAAATTGTTAAAGGATAAAATTAACAAAAATTAACGTCGTTGGGCATTATTAATGTCAATTTGCTGTTAGTTTGAAATCAGTACTTCTTTTTAACATTTCTTATGTTGTTGGGTTACCTCTTCTAGTTGTTACAAGGTACCAGTACACAGGTACATAAAATATGTGAAGCACAGGATCCGGCTGTTGAGCAAATCTATACTGATAGCTGTACATTATTCTAGTTACATTGTAATGTATCTGTTTGTTGTGTCAACACAGCAACTTTTTGGTGCAGTTGCCAAAATGAATTTTGTCATAGCAATTTGGTATCTGCATTATTTCATGACATATTGCTTTATTCTGGTTAACTCACAGGAAATTATCCAGTTTACTTCAAGAGAATTCAATGGATATATAAAATAAGCAAAATATCATAAATTTATTCTGCCAAAGACAAAAAATACATAGACAAAAATACTTGTGGTAAGATTTAGTGAATAATTGTGTGTTTTATATAAAGCTGAGCAGTGGCTTGATATATAAATTTGCATATGTTTAATCAGACTTGAGTGTGTGTGGGTGTTTTAGTTTTCAAGTTATCTTGGTATTTGTGTAAACCAATCTTGTTTAAATGGTCAAATTTGCTGACCTTTATGCATTCAGATTTTCTCGTTTATATTTGATTCTTGTGATATGTGTCAACATTAATGGCAACCGTTCCAAGGAACAAAACAGCTTTTAAAAAGGGTTACTTTATGAGTTAAAAAAAGGGAGACTGAACTTGATCATGATAATACACATAAAATACTTTTGTGATATACAATCACTGAAGGTAAAAAGGATAAACTTTGACTTCGTTTACTTTTTTATTTTGGGGAAACACTAAAGCTCACACAATTGTTAATTGTTTTGCTGACTAACATTTCAGGTGACATCTTTGATTTATTATGATGAAAGAATTAACCTACCAGAGACTGTCCAGCACCAGACAATGTGTACTTGCGTGGTAAGCACTGTGATCTGTGATGTAGTCAGGAGTTACTGAGCTAGAACAATCTTGGCCTCCTCTGGTCTGGTATTTTGATTTTCTGGTATCATCACAGTAACAACAAAATCCCTGCAAAGGTTTAAACACCTATAGTCTACAGAAATTCACATATACAAGCAAATTGTTCACAAGTTTCATCGAAAATAATCATGGCTTAAACATTTTCTGAATAAAGTTGGGATAAATGAGCATTTTAAAGACATCATACATTGTATGTAAAGTCACACACTCAATATAATTTCTAAATACACATGACCTTGAAATGAAAAACTTAAAATATTTTTTAAATCACACACTTATAATAAGTACACATGAGTGTGCTACTAATACTGATGACAATCAGTATAAAGGTTTCCTTTAACTTTTCATCCGGAAGATTTCTTCTATGCTGTCTACCAATATACCAAAAAGCTGACACCATTAGATAGAACATAAAACAGCTAAACCAGTATATGCAAGCAGAGTTGGAACGCCATTGCTCATGTGTAAATTATGAAAAAATGACATCAAACCTTTGTGAATTGTTGAGATTTTTGATGTTTAGATGCTTTTAAATCACAAAGCACATCTGGATTACATCCAATGTAATTTTCATCATTGTCTTTACTCAGGATATCTTCATAAGCATAATTATTTACTGTCTGTAAAAGAATATATGATAAACATTTCACCAAAAATGGGTAAAAATATAAAATTTGACTTTTTTAATGTAATTTTCTTGCCTTGTTACCTTTCTTACTCTTAGCAATGAATCTTTTCAACCGGGCACATTGGCCCCTGACCTAAATATGAGATGTCAAAGCAAACTCAAATCATGATAAAAAATTAAAAGTTACCTACAATATACATTGTATTATTTGATAGTGATTTTGTCACAGTAAATGTGCTTTTTCTGTACATGAAACTTCAGAATTTAAATTTACCAAAAATAGTGAGTTGCAAATGTCTATGCATTGTTTAACATAAATCTTAAATTGAACTTTTTTATTCTTGAACTAACCTTGTTTGTATATTTCAATGGATATTTTACAAGTGGTAAAGAGATGTCTGTAACTTTAATTTCTATTGGTCTTCTCAATGGCATGTACTTGTCTAATGACCTATCATTGACTTCATTGATAACAATAATATCCCTGGCTTTAGCATCCTGTAAAAGAAATTATGTATGTAAAAAGGTAGTCTTCATGGGCATTTCGAAGGCAAATGATGTATTAAACCATTTCAACTTTGGCAGACTCCTATTTGATAACATAAATCATATCTTCCTGTGAGGGTTTGTTTCAGGGTGACTGCCAAATCGTAAAGAGATGAATAAATTTTCCCTACACCATCCCATTGCACAAAATATACTATTCTACCACCTGTCAAGCAGGATGAGAGAAAACCTTTTTTATTGTCTTTCCTCTGAATTTAACATAGCAGGATCATAAACTTGAACAACGGGAAAATTACGCACAGGATTACAGTGTAATCATGAGTGTAATAAACTGAGAACTGAGAAAAGTGCTTTCGCAATCTCACGATCAACTGTTCAAACAACGATTTGAACCGTGACTGAAACCCGGAGGTTGCAAATACAAATCTGGATCCCAGCACTGTGAAGTCTGGTTACGGTTTCGCCATTTGAGTATGATTGGAGCGCCAGCTTACACACGATTACTCGACTTCTCGGGGGAACTTCGGGAAACATGTATTGAATATATGTTTTAATACCTGAGACATCAACTCCGATATACTGACATTGATTGTGAGCGTTGTGTTCAATGTAACGACAATAACACTGTGCGAAGAGTTCTTCGTCATCATTTGTGCTGTCGCCTGAGTTGCACTGCTTCCACTGTGATTTGGTAAAATTCTTGTTTGGTGAAACTGCATGCACTTTACTGTCCAAGAAAATATAAGGATGGCTAGAAAAATCTGTCTCACTGAATACATTGGCATCAAAAGTCGATCCCCACGTTCGTGGAATACCATCACCACAATTTTCCGAAACCTGATTCACTGCTGCGCGCTTCGACTGATAAAAGTTGTCTTTCCTTGTTGAAGTCGGAAAGGCCTGCATTTACAGATCACTTGGATTCAAACAAGGACAAAGAGAATTCCCATGGTAAATATCACCTGCGAAGGATACGCTCCGTCATGCATGATCAAGGTGACTGAAGATCAAGAGGGGAGATCAGCGGGTGATTGCTGTGTGTACGAACGTAGACATGCCTTGTGACCTTTGTTAGGGTCACGTGACGTAATTGACACAGCGGTCGGGGAAGCCCTCACATGTCAGGGGCAGCCAATGAAGCCTGAAGATGTTCGTGAAAACGTCTTCGTCGCAAGTGGTTCGGTGACGGGAGGGCATATATGTTATTCCATCACTGGGATCCCAGTCTCCGGCGTTTTCTTGTCGTCCATTTATTTGTTTGTTTGTTTGTTTGTTTGTTTACGAATAGATGTATACATAGCGTATACAACACAGCACTAACAGTCTAACACTCTGCCTGGACAAATTACACCAAACCACTGCACAGTCCCTCTATCCATCCAACCAAGTGAACTTCGAAGTTTAATAACATACATCGGAGAGTCTAGGGCATCTCTTGTACGTCATTGGGCGGGGAAAGTTTTTGCGTTCTATCTTTCCCTTGCAAGATATGATATTGCCACACTTCTTTGAAATGCTATATTTACACCTAAAAACACTGAAAACACCTTTAGTGACAATTTCTTGAAATATATTTGTCAGTTGGCTGCCCCTGACTTGTCCTGAACTCCTTGAAAATGATAAATGAAGACCTTTTCTCTCACGTTTTGTTGTCAAATAAACCTGCCACACCAGAAACATTTTCTTGTTCACAGTCACAATTTGTTGATGTTCATGGGGTTGCAACTTTTTTCTGTCAATGGGCATGCTACTTGCTAGTTCAGTTCTTCCACAACCATCAACATGCATTTGGGGGAGTAAAATTGTTAAATCAATGCCTAAACTTTTTTTGCCCGATTTAACAGAAAATTGTTGAGTTTGTACTCTGAACTGTCCAGGGTACAGCTGTACCAAATTGTGGGTGAGTGGCAACTTTTGGCAAAGTAAATTTCTCATGAGCCACGTCTGTAAAATATGTCTTTGCACTGAAAACTGCAAAAAAGTACAAAATAAAGTTTCTTGCGGTCTGTAGGTATAATGTATTTACTAAAATGTTCATGATCTGCCAAGGTACTGCTGTGAAGTGCTATCCACAGTGTGAAATCAGTGTCACTTTCACTGCTCTTTGGAAGTTCAATTTCATTGTCACTTAAGTTTGTTCCAGAATAATATGATTAAATAACTGATTGAATTTCTTTCATCAGAATCAGTGGTGCCTCATCCTTAGTCTTCTTTGACATCTGTCATTGTTATTTCTTTGACTGCTAATTTTCCAGATGACAACTGTTGCACAACATGGATGTCAACAGGTGTGATTTTCATGTTTCTTATCTTCTAACTTTCTGTATTTTGACAGTTAATGTTTATCAAGATATTTATCAAGCTCTTTTACTTTCTTCCCCAAGATTTCGGTTCAAAAACGACCCAATCATCATTCTTATATTTTTTCATGATGTGCATTATTTAATTATGATCAGTTTGTGAAATCAGTGTTACAGGCAGATTTTACACCTTAGAGTGGTAAATTTAGCTGCAATCATGCAAGCAGATGATGGACTTGGTCTTTCATCTAATATTAAATCACCCTATGATGGTTCAGTTTCCTCACACATGTGTGCAGTGATAGTCTCAAAGAAATGTGCTGTGGCAGACTAAAACAACATATTGTGATTTTCTCTGAGCCCAAGGGTATAACCTCAGCATGTAATAATACTAGGTGGTCAAGTTTAAGAGCCTAAGATTACTGACGTTGGTGAGGGCACCCTCTCATGACGTCTTGGGACGCCAACTCTGAATCAATGTGTCAGGGTTTGCATGATCACCTTGAACACACAATACATGTAATATTAAATCATTCTCTTTATTTATACATTGGGTTTTCCAGCATCTTTGTGCCAGGAATACAAAACACTGTTTTGAAAAGCTATAGAAAGCTCAACATATACAACAAATGCATGGGGATGGAAAAATTTAAAGTGATTCCAAAAATCATGGCATATAAGACTGTAATTGCAATGACAAAAAACACAATTTTTTTTAAAAGTAACTTTTATTTACTTTTCATGGAAAAATACCATTTCTCCATACAATTTTAGTAAAAACTTAGACATTTGAAACGTTGAATTTCATGTATTCAGTCCATCATATGGTAGTTTGTGGAGTGGGCAGTCTTCATTATTCAATATTTTATACTCTCTTTCAAAAAGGACAAAAGAGGTTGGAGTAAGTTAAAAGTACATCAATACTGCAGTTGCATTTTGCTTTTATTACCTTCCTGTGCATGTGCTACTTGTATAGCACCATTCTTATGTCAAATCATGTCTTGAAGTACTGGCATTCCTTTCCTGTACCTTCTTACACTTCCTTGATGTGAACATTCAAGGTCAAGGTCTCATTGCCATTATTGTCCATAAGTTCATCCTTACTTGAAACCTTTATATCAACTGACTTGGAAAAAAATGTACATATATACTGAATTTACAGTAGATTTGTGAAAGATCAGGCTCACTGCTGAATACCAATGTAATTTTTTTTGTTAAGATACATAGGCAAGCAATTTGTGCGCTGTAAGCAAAGAATGCTGCACTGTTGTTTAGAAATGTACACACGATAACAGTGAATGATAATAGTTGTTGATGACTAGCGAATCTTGGAAGGCTCTACCTGTAGGCTTGAGAAAACTTCCATTGGCAAGTCCTTTTGAAAATCAGCCTGATTGACATCACTGAATGCAGGAACACTGATATGTTTCATGAGTGTGTGAACCATTCACAGCTAACATTTTCAGTCCTGTCAAACAATTTGATATGATCAGAATTTGACATCATCATTGCAGCAATAGTCTCTTCCTAGTTTGCAGCAGATCATTGCCATCTTTGACAGCATGTCATGGAGTTACCATTTCATGGAATGTTTAGAGCAAGTGTAAACCAAGATCTTTTCCACAATATGAGAAGCACACCAACGGCAGAGGTGCATTTGACATGCTGGGTACTTGTGAAAGCTGTGGCAAACACAGTTCAATGTCACTGAGCAAGTGCTGCCATTAGAAGTTCAACCTTGTTGACTAAGTTTCTTCCTTTCATTTTATCAACGTTAACCTCCCTGAAGTATCCACCTAGATTGTCCCATTTGGAATCCATGATGACATCACTCCTGGACTCTGTACTGCTTTGCTGGTTCTTTGGGAACTGTACGGACACTTTGGTTCCAGTCTCTGCTCCATTCCTCACAGCAATGACTCTGTCAAACATTGACAATGACAATGAAATTAACCTTCAGTAAAATGTTCGTCATTGCTAATCAAGGTTTATAAAGACACAATTACCATCTCAAAGCTCATTGGATACTGATTTAGTATCATGTTAGTGATCAGGATATCTTCAAATGTGTGATTTCATCAAATATCTAAGCTTTGTTCTAAGCTTTGACCTCACTGTGTGAATGTAGTACGCAACAATAAAAAATTCTCATATATAAATGTTGGAGACTCCCCTTGAGGGATATGTGTACCTTTCAACTCTCCCACGATTCCGCTAGTTCTCCACCTGCGTCTCCAATCACTCCAGTCCCTCCAGTTCTGTCCCATGCTCGTGCTTCATTGAATGTTCCTTTTCCCCCCAATTCCCCTAAACTATGGTACATTCCCATTGTTTTCAATAGGGTGGGTTACTCTATATCAAAGGAAAAGGGATGAAGTGTTAAAATGGAAGTTGTTCTTTACCTGTCTCCTGAAGGTGATATAAGCATAATTCCGGCAGCATTTCCAATCTTTTCCATGGGTCCTACACCAAGGTGGGCACTGCTCTGGAGAACCTGCCACCCCATCACCTTGGCCAGGGCTTGAATACTGTTGATTTGATGTTGTACTATCTGATGAACAAAGAACAATACAGATGTATGGGACAAGGATTATTTTATGTGGTCAGTTTGATTGTAAAACCTTGTTTGGCTAAAAAAGTTTTCCGTTTTCAACACTACTATTATCTTGGAATCCAAACAAAGTCTCTTCAACACAAGCAGTTACTTCATATTCCAAAAGTTATGCACACTAAAACACTAAGTTTGCTTATCATACACAACAACATGGGGAAAGCTTACTTGAGTTAGGAGGAAGTTTTTAATTTCGTGTTCTTCGTAAGAAATCATGATAACTCTGCCATCTTTACAGACTGCTTTGACTTGATCAATACCAACTACCAGCTGAAGTGGAGTCCTAAATGAAACATGACAAACACAGCACTCAATGATCATGACATAACACAAACAAATCTTACAAATATTTATTTCAATTAATTGACAACAGAATACATTGTCAGGTTGCCAACTTGTTTCTACAGACACATGTCTACTCTGAGAGTATTCAGAGATATTGAACACTAAACTGACATGGAACACTAAACTGACATGGTTTTAGCATAGACAGTAGAGGGTTTTAGCAACCTGGCATTCCCTGAAATGATCTGATCCTGTATGCAGGCACTGAACAGTCAATTAAAAGTTGCAAAGCTACAGCTGCTTTCTGTCAGAATTCATTTGAAACCCACATTAACTTGACAAGTTAAATGTCTTGCGATGTCAATAAGACAATCTATCTTCAGGAATCCTTGTCACTGTTTGCTCTTTGCATGTAATTCATTTATCTGGTAAGAGTAACTTTGCATTCGATATTACTGGTTTCCAGTCAAGCACATTGTACTGTTACGATGGTGTTACGAAGGCACATAATTTGAATAATAGTGATGGATAAACAATAGCTGTGTTAGTCATTAACATACCATTAGCATTAACCACGTGTAGAGGAACACCTGGTTTGTTTGAATATTACAAGAGGTTTTTGGCTTTTGGTTTTTTGGTTCAGTGTGTCTTTGTCTGGGGCTGCAGTCAAGTTGTGTGAGTTTGCGTTCGTCCAAGAAATGGAGAAGTGATTGTAATCCACGTGTAAGCTTGACGTTGAATTTCAGCTCACCAGTCTAGGAACGTAGGGTATGTCAAGTCGGACTAAATACAACGCTGCTCTCGGACTTTGAAATGTGTGTCTGCGCCAACAACTGTAAGTGAATTGTGTATTCAACTCCTACTGGAAGGATTTTGAAAAGGAACGTCGGGAACAGTGTATGTGCCAATGCGAACTGTCATCGGTAGACTCGGACAATTTACCGCGTGTTACCGCAGACGTGTGACGAAGTTCAAGAATCGCTTCTGGACGCCCGGCAGGACACAGGACACTTTTGGTATTTGAGTTAAGGACACTTGTCTTGTAGCAACTAAATTTGTCAGTGTTTGTACTGTATATCTGTGGAAAATAGATTCACAGTGAATCGTATAATTTTGTCTATTGTGTATCATTGCTGCTGCTGTCTGAGTGTTTGTGCTGCGTTAGTTTTGGTACGTAACATAATTGGGGGCTCGTCCGGGGTCGAATTTTGTGAACAAGACAAAACGAATTTCTAGAGGGGAGACAACCCTCATAAGTTTGTTCATTTGTGAATAAGGTAAATTTGCTACATACTACCAGACAGCCAGCAACAATGAGTAACATTGATGAATTCGTAACATCTCCCACCACTCGTGCCTTAGAAGAACTAAAGAAAATAGAATTGCTTGCCGTCGTACAGAAATTACAAATTGAAGGTGTCAGAGCTTCTATGACCAAATCAGAACTCAAGAAAATAATTGTTGAATATTATGTCGAAGAAGATTGTGTTTGGTGAAGAAACTTTAAAGCAATATCAAGCAAAACCCACAGAAGGGGCAGAGTTGAAAAGATTGGAATTAGAGTTGGCAATTAAACGGCTAGAACAAGAAAAAGAAATGAAAATTCTAGAAATGCAGATGCACGAACGAGAAAAAGATAAAGATAGGCAGTTTCAATTGGAAAGGCTAAGATTGAGTTCTGATTTGGACATTTCATTGGGAAGAGATTCGTCCTCTGTCAGTTTTTCAGCAAGTAGAGAAGTTAAAATGGTTCCGCCTTTTAATGAGCAAGAGGTTGATAAGTATTTTCAACATTTCGAGAAAGTGGCAGAAAATCTAAAATGGCCCAGACAATATTGGCCTTTAATGCTTCAAAGTGTACTGACGGGTAAGGCACAACAGACTTATTCTGCTCTTTCGGTAGCCGATTGTGCCAACTATGACCGAGTGAAAGCTGCTACATTAAAAGCATGTGAACTTGTTCCTGAAGCTTACAGACAAAAATTTAGGGGCTTGCGTAAACAGGAAAATCAAACGCATGTTGAGTTTGCTCATGACAAAGATGTATACTTTGAAAGGTGGTACACCTCAAAGGAAGTTAATAATGATTTCGGTAAACTCAAACAACTCATATTGATAGAGGAATTCAAAAAATGTGTTCGTGATGATGTGAAAACATATCTTGATGAGAGAGATGTTCAAACTTTGGAACACGCAGCGGTGTTAGCCGACGATTTTGCCTTGACCCATAAGCCGAAATTTCATATTTCAAAGATTTCCAATAAACAGACAAAAATAGATAAAGAGGTTCATGATAACGATTTGCCTGGTGAGGTTAGATCAAGCACCCCATTTCATAAGAGTAGCTCTCGCCAGACCAAATTTAACAGTGGTTACGCAGATAAGGGTAAACCTAGAGTCCCAACTTGTCATTACTGTAAAAGGGCAGGGCATATTATGGCCGAATGTTGGAAGTTGAAAAGAAAGAATGAACTTTTGCCCAATGCTCTTGTTACTTCACATAAGAGTATTGTGGTAGTGCACCTGATGATATTTATCTCAGTAGTATTCCTAACCGATTGAGAAATTATCTGATTCTGTGCGTGAGGAGTATTTGCCATTTGTGTCAGAGGGTTACGTTTCTTTGGAGGAAAACTCCAGTCCTATGCCTATTAAGATTCTTCGTGATACCGGAGCAACTCAATCTCTATTGGTAGGTGATATATTAGAGTTTGGTAAGGAGTCTGCTACTGGTGAATCTGTTTTAGCTCAGGGCATTGAGGGCAGGTATGTTAGTGTACCCCTGCATCATGTATACTTGAAATCAGATTTGGTCACTGGGTTTGTGAAAGTAGGTCTGAGACCTAGTCTACCTGTTAAAGGTGTCTCCTTGTTGCTAGGCAACGACTTGGCTGGGGGTAAAGTGGGGTCTACCATCCACCTGACTGACAAACCGAGTATTTGTGATGACAAAGAGAAAGTTCAGGATGACGAGGTAAATTTATATCCGGCCTGTGTTGTTACTCGGGGAATGGCCAAAAGGGCCCTTGAGGATGGTGATTCACAAGATAATGTCGTTGATTTGTCGGAGACATTTTTCGGTTATTTAGGTAACCATGGTGATGACAGGAAAAACAAGGAGGAAGTTGAAATGAAGTCTGATTTGTCTCTGTCTAGACAAAAACTTGTCACCGAGCAAGAAAGGGATAATGATATTAAGCTTTTGAAAGATAAAGCCCTTTCAAAAGACGAACTTGATAAAATTCCAGTTGGCTACTATGTTAATGATGGAGTGCTAATGAGAAAATGGCGTCCATTAGAAGCCCCCGCAAATGAAGAATGGGCTGCAGTACATCAGGTTGTGGTACCTAAAGTGTATAGGAATGAAATTCTTCACCTTGCCCACAAGGTCCCAATGGGAGGACACTTGGGAATAAATAAAACCATGGATAAAATTTTGAAACATTTCTTTTGGCCTGGTATGAGAAGGATGTATCTGAATATTGCAAATCGTGTCACACTTGCCAAGTTGTAGGCAAACCAAATAATGTAACTCCAGTAGCACCTCTTCAGCCAATACCAGCGTTTGGAGAGCCATTCAGTAAAATTGTCATTGATTGTGTAGGGCCATTGCCAGTAACAAAATCGGGAAATCAGTATTTATTACAATAATGTGTACGGCTACCCGATTCCCTGAGGCTATTCCACTCAGAAATATAAAAGCGCCCACAATCTCCAAGGCTTTGCTCAAATTTTTCACACTAGTAGGTTTGCCAAAAGAGGTGCAGTCTGACCAGGGGTCAAACTTTATGTCCGGTTTGTTTCAGCAAATAATGTATCATTTGGGAACAAAACAGATCAATCTAGTGCCTATCACCCAGAGTCGCAGGTGCATTGGAAAGGTTTCATTCTACCCTGAAAACCATGATGAAGACTTATTGTCATGATAATCAGAAAGACTGGGATGAAGGTATACCCTTACTGTTGTTTGCTGTTAGAGAAAGTGTCCAAGAATCTCTTGGGTTCAGTCCGTTTGAGTTGGTGTTTGGTCATAGGGTCCGAGGACCATTATCACTGGTAAAAGAACAGTGGATAGATGATAATACGAAACTGAATCTATTAGACTATGTCTCTAAATTCAAAGAAAGGTTGTATCAAGTTTGCGCAATGGCCAAAAATAATCTGAAAGCATCACAGACAAAAATGAAAGTCTGGTACGATAAAAAAGCCAGAACTAGGGAGTTTAAACCAGGTGACCTAGTGCTAGTGTTGTTCCCTACACAAGACAATCCATTGCATGTCAAATTTAGTGGTCCTTACGAAATATTAAAGAAAGTAAATGAAGTTGACTATGTGGTGAAAACGCCCGATCGTCGGAGGCCAACACAACTGTGTCACATTAATATGTTAAAACCATATTATCAAGAAGAGAAAACTGTCAATTTGGTGAATGTTTGCCATGAGAGCACTGAAACGTCAGATGAACCACATTTCAAGGGAAAGGATATAATAAAGCCAAAATTGAATAATTCAGACGTTTGAATAATTTGGATGAGAAGTTGAATCACTTAGATATTCCTAAAAGACAGGAGTTAAAAGATCTCATATTTAAATATAAGGAGTTGTTTCCTGATGTACCGAGGAGAACAAATGTGGTTCAGCATGACGTGGATGTTGGTGATACTAGACCAATTAAACAACACCCATATAGATTAAATCCTGTTAAAAGTGAGCTCATGGAAAAGGAAATTCAGTATATGTTGGAAAATGACATCATTCGACCTAGTCAAAGTACATGGAGCTCCCCATGTGTAATGGTTCCTAAGCCAGACGGTAGTGTACGTTTTTGTACAGATTACCGTAAAGTCAATGCTGTCACGAAAACCGATTCGTATCCTATACCTAGAGTTGACGACTGTATCGATAAAATTGGAAAAGCAAAATATGTCACGAAAATTGATTTATTGAAAGGGTATTGGGGTGTACCACTGACAGACAGAGCCAGAGAAATATCTGCATTTGTAACCCCGACTGGATTGTATGAATACAATGTGATGCCGTTTGGCATGAAAAATGCACCGGCCACTTTTCAGAGAATGGTCGACAAAACAATTAGGGGTTTGGATAGTAGCGACTCTTATATTGATGACATCATCACAGCTGATGATTGGTGGACAGCCCATCTTATTGCCATGGAGATGTTATTTCAGAGATTGCTTGCAGTCAACTTGACTGTAAATTTGACTAAGTGCGAGTTTGGCCAAGCAACTGTAACATTTTTGAGTCACAAAGTAGGGCAGGGCCGTGTTGCCCCAGTCGAAGCCAAAGTTGTGGCTATTGTAGAATATCCAGTTCCTACTAATAAGAAATCACTTATGCGTTTCCTGGGAATGGCTGGATTTTACAGAAAATTTTGTAAGAATTTTTCAGAGGTTGCTTTACCACTTACCGAGCTGTTAAAAAAAGACAAGAAATTTGTTTGGAATGCCTCATGTCAAAGGTCATTCGAAGGCCTCAAAGCTATTCTCCAGAATGCGCCAGTGCTTAAGCTCCCGACTTTACCAAAGCATTTGCATTAGCAGTCGATGCCAGTGACAATGCCGCTGGTGCTGTATTGTTGCAGGAGGGCGATGACGATGGAATTGAACATCCTGTATGTTATTTTTCAAAGAAATTTAATTCTCACCAGAAGAATTACTCGACTATCGAGAAAGAATTGTTAGCTTTGGTATTAGCCGTACAACATTTTGAAGTGTATATAAGTAGCGCCTTTCCTTTGATCGTGTATACGGATCATAATCCGTTGACATTCTTAAACAGAATGAAAAGAAAGAATCGTAGAATCTTAAATTGGAGCTTACTGTTACAAGAGTATACGATTGAAATCAAACACATTAAAGGTAAAGACAATATTGTCGCAGACAGTTTGTCTCGATGTTGAATGTAACCTTTTGATAAATTTTGCCATGACATGTCAAAATTATCTTTTGGTGGGGAGGTGTTACGATGGTGTTACAAAGGCACATAATTTGAATAATAGTGATGGATAAACAATAGCTGTGTTAGTCATTAACATACCATTAGCATTAACCACGTGTAGAGGAACACCTGGTTTGTTTGAATATTACAAGAGGTTTTTGGCTTTTGGTTTTTTGGTTCAGTGTGTCTTTGTCTGGGGCCGCAGTCAAGTTGTGTGAGTTTGCGTTCGTCCAAGAAATGGAGAAGTGATTGTAATCCACGTGTAAGCTTGACGTTGAATTTCAGCTCACCAGTCTAGGAACGTCGGGTATGTCAAGTCGGACTAAATACAACGCTGCTCTCGGACTTTGAAATGTGTGTCTGCGCCAACAACTGTAAGTGAATTGTGTATTCAACTCCTACTGGAAGGATTTTGAAAAGGAACGTCGGGAACAGTGTATGTGCCAATGCGAACTGTCATCGGTAGACTCGGACAATTTACCGCGTGTTACCGCAGACGTGTGACGAAGTTCAAGAATCGCTTCTGGACGCCCGGCAGGACACAGGACACTTTTGGTATTTGAGTTAAGGACACTTGTCTTGTAGCAACTAAATTTGTCAGTGTTTGTACTGTATATCTGTGGAAAATAGATTCACAGTGAATCGTATAATTTTGGTCTATTGTGTATCATTGCTGCTGCTGTCTGAGTGTTTGTGCTGCGTTAGTTTTGGTACGTAACAGTACCCAACAATCAAATTATGACAAAATTATTAAACAACCACTTGGCTACAGCCATACATGCTGTTTCCACAGCTTACAAAGCTGGCTGCAGTGTACATGTTTGATATTTAGACATATACAAAGCTACTTCTTACCTGCCTATTTGTTCATAGCCACTGGACATAATTTGTAACTTGACGCTTGACTGTAAGTTTTGATTGGCAGCACTCCAGTGTGCTAGCAGGCAAGGATCTGGTAACTGTCTTGCAAGGTTATCTATTATAGCACACACCCTTAGGAAGGAAACAGTGTGCATAAATAGTCAGAGATAGATGAATACAATTGAAAACATTCCCTACGGAAATCAGTGGAGTCAATAAAAATACAGAAGCTTTATTGACTTCTGCTGTTTCTTTTGACACTGTTGTGCTAAACCATTTGAACTGAGATATTGCCTGAGACTGTATACATGCATCTACATCAAACTTCTGATCTCAATGGTGTTTGTAAAGCACCAGTGGTTCTTTGTACTTCTCCATTTGGTGAAAAAAACTGACATTGCTATTTACCTTGTCTGTAAAACCTTATGCCTGACTTGCTTCAGTAGCTTTTCCAACAAGCATTCACTGAAAAGAATTGAGAAGAGCAAACAAAAATGTGAAAAAAAAAGAAGTTATAAGTACTTTCCATACAATGGTTAATAATGGCTGCTATGACTTCCAGCTGGAAGATAAGTTAAAGCGTACAAAAAGAAGCCCTATGGTTTCAGTACGCCTGCAGCATGTATTGGTGTGGCCCAGAACTAGAACTGAATTTGGCGAGTTGTGCAGCGCATTGCCTAACACAAGTTGCTGACAGCGTACTTTTCTGTGCAATCTCAGTCCATCGTGTATACTCATAACTACGGTACATGACAAGATGTATAAAATTACAGGGCAATTAATAATAGGGTAGTTGTTTTCATTTATGTTTTCATTTATGTAAGTACCAGGCAGGTACATTGCTGAACCTACATTGAGTACAGTATACACATATTGACTGGCCATGAGGGCAACAGCATACGTCTGTACCCCGAGGGACTGTGAGTCACCCCAAAAACAGACTGTTTCCCGAGGCTGCAGGCCGAGGGAAACAGTGTGTTTTTTGGGGTGACTCACAGGCCCGAGGGGTTAAAGACGTATGCTGTTGCCCCCATGGCCAGTCAATATGTGTTTTGTAACACACCTCCTCCGTAGCCATGCATAAGAACGAACTATACACAAAACTTGTCGCATGTAGGCCTACGATGTAATATGTTGGAGTGGTTCAGTAAGAAAAAGTTTTTCCCAAAAGAATCTGCAAAATGGTCAATACACCGTTGATTATTATAGTTTTTGTCCGTATCGAGTCCTTGTTGGAAACCAAAGCATTCAATTCTTCTTCAGAAAGTAGGATAAACCAAGAAATTTCTTGACTATCGTTTCGATCGGCCGCAGACGACATCTTTGTTTACATTCCGGTCCGCGTTTGC
This sequence comes from Ptychodera flava, assembly GCF_041260155.1. Lineage (NCBI taxonomy): Eukaryota > Metazoa > Hemichordata > Enteropneusta > Ptychoderidae > Ptychodera > Ptychodera flava. The sequence continues at coordinate 38,140,109 of NC_091941.1, read as the reverse complement.
GTCAATGTCGTTTTTGACGTCAGCGGGCATCATTTTTCGGAACTGATGCCTGGCAGGCAACAGTTCCGACAAATGATGCCTGATGACGTCGTTTATGTGGATCAGCACAAAAAGAATGCATCCCAGGTGACTATTAATTGGCGAATTAGAATACAGACTGCGGATGAGGTGTGTTACAATACCCAATGTCACACTCCTTCTTACGATCACAGCAGGGCTGAAAGTGAGAACCATCTTCCCCATCTATTTCGGCTTTCATTACCAACCATCATACAAATCGGTCAAAAAATTGAGACTTTCATATTGTCTGCACTTACCTTTGTTGGAACTCAGCAAGGTCTTTCTTACCCATAGCTTGAGCACCAGCCAGTCTCCGCCTTTTACTGATACCAATTGGAGCAGTGACTGGATGTGGTGTGGATGGATTGAGATTGTTCTGGTGAAGCTCCCTCAAGAGTTGATGTAAGGAATGCTCCAGTACTGTGCTGTTTGGTGGCACTCTAAATGTTGACGTGTCATGATTCTACAAAGGTCACACGAAGAGGGCAGAGCAGTGATGAAATCAAACGCTAGATATACATGTGAGATTGATTATATGTATAAAATACATGTGACAAATCCATTAGCTCTAAGAATTTTCCGTCTTTCATAACTCCCTCAGATTTGACTACTGGTTACATACCTCAACAGCCCTTAAAAATAAGGTTTAGACCTGCAAGGGTTAAGCATATGATGACCCATTTCAGAACTTTGTCCAATATTCAGTAGAAAGCAAAGACCAAACATTTCATCACATTTGCAAAATGCTTTCAATCGGCAGGATAATCTACATGTTTTTCTGGGAGCAACAATCTCACTCACCTTTTTGTTTGCACTGTTTTCATGACATAATGTGATACAAAGTTGAATTCCAGGAAACACATGTGACACTATTTGGTTTCCGATGACAAGATGAGGTATGGGTGCCTTCAGCTGTACAGCTTCCCTTGCCAACTGTAAAATATTCAACATGAATGGTTACCATAAAGACTGTAGTGATCTGCTATACAAAATGGTTTCTTGTTTTGACTCTACCAAAGCTGCAGAAAAATGTGTCAATTATACCACAAACCCCCATAACTTTATACACATCCTTTGATATCCACTGACCTGCAATAAAAGTGTTTCATGAGGGCACATGAAACATTTTGACTTTAAAGCATTGCTGAAATGATTAAATTGTTTGCATGATATTATTTGCAAATCTAGAACTGAAGATGATGGTATTATACACAACCAAAAATTACTTGGAATATCTGAAAGCTTTGTTTACTTCCCTATGTAAAGAGGGGAGCCCATATTATTGACAGTGATCGACAGTGATACTTCTAGATATAATGTACACTAACCTGGGCAAAGAGCTCTTTGCAAAACAATACAGTCTGAGCAGTTTCTAGAGTTTCTTGCCAATGGGCATCTGATGCAGCTCTACCTCTTAAACAATAGAGTAATCCATCGTGAGGTGGGTCTGCTCCCTCTGACAACAAAACAGATGAAGGTGTAATCTACACTGCATTAGGTTATCAAAGATAGCCATGGATACTTCACAAACATTACTGCTTGCACGACAGACTTCATGCAATGTAAAGTGGTGGCATCTATAACTTCTCAGTGGTGCTTTACTGTGTACTGACACTAGTTTCATGTTCTTACTCAAAAGGCACTAAAATGAGGTGACATACGGAAAGATTACAAAATCACTGACCTTGTTGAATGCATACATGTATATAACTTCTGCCAGACAGATCGCTTGGTACACTGACTTCCAAAGGATGTACAGTTTCATCTCCTTGTTCACTTTCAACTGTCTTGGTCACTTCAAATGCACCATTGTGCCAAAATCTAGATCCACCTGCAAACATGGGGGAGAAAGTACACATTAGCTTCTTGATTGACGTCATGGTCATCTTGTCAAAACTGTCTCAGTGACTATCACTGTGTAGCTGAGAAAGTGTGCAACACTCTTCCTTTCATAGGGTGAATGAATCAGCATTGCAATACATCATCTGCATAAGCTCATCTCTGTGCACTTTGATAGCAATGGAAAACTGAATTACCTGCAAACATAATACACTTGAAGATTTACATCACAGCAACGGCAATGGCAAGCAAAACAAAACCACCAATACATGCTTTACTAAACAATAACAAAGCCAAATTAAATATGACTGAGCTTTCCCAAGCTCTTACTTTGAGGGAAGTTTTCACACCACTGTTGAATAAATTGAAATTGAACCTCTAACTTAGACTTTAGCGCAACGGCTAACATTCCATAATATACTGGATATAATGATAGTAACCTGACTGTGATGAAACCATTTACCATACATCTATGCCAGTATGCTTCATTATAAAGATTTCCTTATGAAGGGTAGTGTAAAACTTTAATGAACATTTCTTTTTTGATGCACCATACATCATAGTTGCATTTGTGACAGCAATATTCTGCATCACAGACAATTGCCTGGCTTCAGTGAAACAGCTGGAGGGAGAGGGGTGTCCCCCTCCAACGATGCGGACATTTTTGATTTTGAAGTCTCCAGAATGGCTCTCCTAGACCCATTGCATGAATTTTTTTGTCAAATCTTGCACACTTTTACAACATGTATGATGTAACAAGGTAGGGGCAGTCAGGTGATCTCTCTTCAGGTATTTTTATTTCTAAACATTTAACATTATTTTTATAGTCTCGTTTTTTCGATGTACACTGGCCACCATAAAGCGGTAACTTCGTCAAAGCCCAATTTTCTGTTCAATAGCCACGCGCGAGAAACTTTACATTTACTTGTAGAATTGTCCCGACCGGAATCGAAGAACAGCAGCTTTTGCTGCACAAATAGAAATTATGGAGTCCAATTTTTCGCTCACCATTGCCATTGAATACATTGCTAAATACAGCTAGGATTTCTTTCTCACCGTCGCTCTGAGAAATACTGTACATTGTTGTTTGATTCACAACCAAATGAATTGACATCACTGGTAGAGAAACTTTCGGTTGTTTCAACAGTTTCACTTGAACACGGTTCACATTCAGTTGTTTTAATAATACTGGAACACAGCTGCCATTACACGGCCGCCTGGGAACTCGACTCGGTTGTTTTGGTTGCGATTTCCAGAGTAGGACTTGTACTGACACACTGCTTAAGTGCTGGCAGGCTTTCTGGCAGGTTCATTGGCAGATTTTTCACCAAGCGTTTGTTCGGCCTGTTTATCAGAGAAACCACTGAAGAATTTCTTTATACTTGGCTGTCTATCGCCCGAACATTTACGTTCTGCCCGTGCAAACTCTGCAAAGTTGACATAGGCTTGTCATGCAAATACAACTAGTACTGCGTAATCAATCTCACATGTATTTCAGCGTACTCTCGTTTACCATTTGATTTCGTTAGACTAAGAATTTTTGGGAGTCTGAAAAGACATGAAACTCTCTGATTTTTTTAAACTTAGTACTCAACTAATGCCTGATCCTGTAGCGGACTGAATTTTAATAACACGAGTGGCCATTTCCGTGTGAACGCACGTATCTATACATCCTCGTACTCGATTACGATTTATTTTTCAGACACACAAATACAAAAAACTGCTGTTTCTCGTTGCAGTTACATTTATTTTCAAAGATTTGTGTGAAGATTTTGGCTTTTTTTTACACTGCAGCAGAAATGACATCGATTTTACATCTACAAATAATTTTCACAGCCGGCAAAATTTTGCTGACAGCTGGTTGTTTTTGCCAGCTGCCGGCTATTTTCCACATCCCTGGATAGAGAGATATCCTACCAGTTTTGAAACTCAGGTCTCCTATGATTGCCTTCCCAACCTTCTTAAGTCTCCAATTTTGATGTAACTTCAGAAGTTCTGTGTGAAAGTCTGAAACCTTGGACATCCGTTTTTGAGTTCGGAAGAGTAAACTGGCTCCGGACACAATTATACTGGCTGCCTCCATAAGACTCTGTAAAACAACAATTATTTATCACATCTTCACTGAATGCATAGTTGTGTTGTTAGATCTGTCATCCAAGGTTCTGTTACTGTAATGATATCTGGTGCAATAGTTATGATGCATATCAGAGCAGTGTAAGAATCAGGTCAACTTTCTCAACAAAAATATTCAACACATATTTCATCAAGAATACTATACTAAGTAAACAGTGAAGACCATCTGCATTGGAGATCTAACAAAACTTCACTGGACATGCAAATTAGTTGTAATGGAATGTGCCAACTGTAAACTCTGTAAAGTTAATTGGATTGGGTATTTGATACTGTATATGTATCTTTCCACTGTGTCTTTTCATCAACATTGGATACTGTTTTATGCTCTATAGGAATGTAGCATTATTTCTTAATGAGCAATTACAGCAAGTTACACAATAATAGTAAGACTTACAAAAATCCCTACATAAATCCCCTTTCTTTCATAGTGTTCATAACTGCCTGGTCAAATTTAATGAAAGTGAGGCATATGCTTAAATGAACTCCCAGTCCAAAGCCCTACGGTGTTACATTTAATTGAACAAGTCATCAATTGAATACCGACTTTAATTGTTTTGAACTTGAATCTGTAATGCTGAAAAGGGTCTAACATGTTCCCTTTTTTGGCAAGTGACTTTTTGGGAGATGTCATGGTCGGAAAATTACCATTCAAAAATAGAGTAATTTTGAAGTTTACAGGTATAATCATTCATATTCAGGGCATAGAATGGATGGAATATCAAATCACCGGGAATTTGATGAATATAATTTGAATTGTGAGATAATCAAGTATTGCACTCTCAAGTGAATATGAATCCATAGTTGGGAATTGTCATCTTTTGGGAGATGGAGATATCACAAATCAGTGCTTTAACTTTTGATGGTGGAGGGGATGAGGGGTGAGGGAAAGAGGTAGGACTTTATGGATAAGCTGCAGTTCTACAAGATGACTGGTTAAAAGATCAACTTGCACAAAATGACTCCGACCAAAATGTACCTTTTTCTTTGATAGAAGCTGTATGGCAGGTTTGGGCTGAGGTGTGTCCTGTGACACAGGGTCAAGCACCATATATCTCTTCTCCTTGGCAATATTAAGAACATCAGAGAGAACACTGACTTCTGTCAAAGCAGTTCTGTAAGATGAAACATAATGACAATTGATGCTTTTTATTGGACTATGAACTTACCAGTGTAATGTTCATGACCACTCCAGAGAACAAATATTTTGTTGGTCTACAAGAGTTGTGCTCCATTTCACAGTAAATGTGAAGATCTAAACCCTTTGTCTAGAAAGTCCTTTTAAAGTTATATAATAAAACAAAAACATTTTAAAATATGAAAATACCATATAAAATTTTGGTAGATGATCCTACTGGAGTAATGAAGAGCCAAACTGCTACATGTATGTCTGTCACAAATCAGATTTGTGAGGTTGATATTTCTCATTACTTTTCTCATCCTGGATCTCTTTGTGAAATATCCACGTGCAGCATTAACAAACTACCTGAAGAACAAGTTATCATCATCATAGACATTCATTGATCAGACAAAGATGTGGATCAGTTGTTACCTTAGTTTGTTTCTGACTGATTCCCATGGCCACTGCGGTGGCTGAAATGTGGTTGGTTCCTTTCCGATTTCTTCCTCTACTTTGTCATCAGCTTTTTCTTTTTCAACACTCTCATCATCGTCATCATTTTTATTGAAGTCAATCCTGTGAGCTAGCTTGGTAAGGTTCTCTGACATGGACAGGGGACTGTTAATAAAAAGAGGGGGATTTTAAAACTTTCCACTGATGAGTTTGGTTTTCAAAAGCATCTGACTATTGCATAAATGTTCTGAATATCTCACTACATCTTCATCTTTGTGATTACTGGTAATAACTCTACCTTTGGCTGTGTAGTGTCGGGAAGTGGAGCCTATACTGATTAGGCTGAATCACTTGTGTAGTTTGTATGTCACTCATGTTCCCCAAAACGATAAGATGGAGAAAGTGGTAGAACAATAGAGTGCATCAATATACGGCACAGTTGGGTGTTTGTTGGAGCCAACCAATCACTGAGAGTGTATGTGTGTTTATGGGGGTGGTTGCTAGACTGAAAGAATCAGTCGTGGACGGGTCTTCAGGGTTGAAGTTGGCGCAGACCTATACACGACTGAATCTTTCAGTCTATAGGGGAAGAGATATCTGATGACAGAGTCCCTCAGCTTTGCACTTTCGATACAAACTGGTCGTAATGATTTCATATTTTTTAGTATTAATTAATTAATGCATTTTTATTATCATCTACTTCGAGCCAGGAAAAATATAACGATCTACTCACATTCGTGTATCAGAGGCTAGATGATCAGATTCAAGAAATAGCAACTTTAGTGTGCAATCTTTGAATCAAAGAATGATTCGGATGCAGGATGGCGGATAACAATTATCATATCCATAAAATAATGTATACGAAGCAATTTTACATGAAATTTGACAGACAGGCCTATAAAATATATATTAAGGGATCTATACGTACGCGACATATGTTTCCTGGCCATCGAGAGACACTTCCTGGATTTGGTTTTCAAGAACCGCTTCGACGCTCACTTTGACTCCGTTGGCAGCCATCTTTGTTATGCCAAGTTGTAAGCGTTGGGGGCGCATTCTGGTATCTGACCCCATCTGACCTGTAGACCAGTACACGCGCACCCGGAGTATGTCATGTGGTTGCCGTGGTTGCAAGCCTGTCACACGAGTACCAGTAGGACGTTCGCCCTCTATGGTCACCTCTCTCGTCCGAACATGTTATGCAGAGTTGCATTGAACTTACAAGTATAACTGGTGAGACGGCATGTGTTTTGCCTGAAAAATGTCAATAATTTTTCTGTTTTGGTAGAGCAATTGGGTGTGAATTTATAAGAATTTTTTTTTCTCTGATGGTGAAACAAGACAGGAACAACAGTGACACAGGATCATGTTTTACTTTCCAAGATTTTATTCATTTCAACAATTCAAGATTACAACAAGTAACAACACAATTTTACATAATCAAATTTTCTAAGGTTAACAAAGGATGAAGAGTGAATAAAATTAACGTTTTCCTGTGGTAAAAATCTTACTTAGGGAGTCGTAATTATTTACGACCTTGGGGGGAAGTCGGGGGAATTTCGTAGTATTCTGAAATTTCGAGTAAACCCCATGCCAACCTCTAACACAGAAATTTTGACTGATCCCTCCCCTCCCCCCAACCACTTAGACCAGTTAAATACCAAGACATATATTTGTAACATTTACAAAACTACAGCAATAGTACAGACCTTTCATATCCTGCTGGAATATCATCGGTTACCTCATGACAGTTGAAAAAGATGTGACCGGCGAAAGGAAATTCAGAGTCACAATAAAATGTAGATACAAAAGCTCATGCTGTAACCACTATCCAACCATAGGGGGGGGGGGGCAGTGTCAGAGTTGTACCCTCTCGTGTTGAAAATTTGAGATTGATATGTGCAATAATGCAGTCTGGTGCAATATGAGAGATGTTATCAATTTGTGTAAAACTGTTAGAACACCCCACAGGGGAAAAGTGTGAGAGGTGTGTCCCCTCTGCCACGTCGGAAATTTTGAGAAATTAATGAGTTCAATGATGCAGTCTGGTGTAATATTAGGTGTTTTCTATTTGTTTTTACTAAGTAAAACTGTCAGAACACCCCAGGGGGTCGCATTAAGAATTTTGAGAAATTGATGAAATGGTGCAATCTGAGAGGTATTTCAATTCATTTTGTACCAAAAATTGAGCAACCCCGTTCTTTCTCTCCAATTTTGAACAACCTCCTTGTAGCTTTCAATTTTTTGAGTGACTACCCTCACATTCCTCTGACCCCCCCAGGCCCTTATGTTAAATTACTCTAAAAGACCCATCAAAATATTCTTGATGGCCTTAGAACTAAATTTGTGAACAACATGTACAGTAAAAGTGGTCAACTTTGATGCAGTCTTGCTGATGCATTTTATGGGGCTTGAACTCACAATATCTACAATACTAATTCGCCTAGCTTAGCAGTCATTAAAACCCCTACAAATAGGCGTTTCAACTAGCAGCAGCCTGGTGGCTCATGTAGCTGTACTGTGATAATATTCAAGAGAATCCATAGGATAGCTAGGTGTGTGCCTCAATCAGGCAAAACAACAGTTAGCAATAATAACAACAGTAATAAATATCAATTTCTGCAAGTCATTAAAAATATACCACCAAGGGCACAGTATTGCTCTCTATCTGACAAACAAAAAGAGGTATTCCTATTTCCACTTATTCACTCAAAATACTATTGTGTTTGCAAAGAGTTTGAACTTTCAATTTTCATAGGCAGAATTCCGTTTTAACAGCCACTTTTCAATTTGTAGATCAACAGTAAAAATTTGATGGTCCTTGCTTGAAATGTTAAGATTTACTCAGAGTTAAGTTATACACAGATGAGCCAAGAATACAATGTGCAATATACACACCAAATAAACTGGTGAGAAGGAAACCTCCAACAGGTCAATTAACTTTCAAATGTTGGACGTCAGAGAAAAATTGAAAGATTTCAATAACTTCCTAGTTGTATGAGTAGTATGTGTAACATTAAATGTGAAAACTTCTTGGTTTCAGATAAAAATGTGCAACTATATTTTGATAATTACTGCAAGCAAAATATATTGTAAGTCAACATTGTCTACTGCAAGTTCGAAGTTGTAATCAAAAGCAGGCAACCACTGGTAATTGGTCGATGATAACTGATAAATTCGAACCTTGGAAGGAGTAAATATATGCAGTGTACTGATCAAAAAACAATATGGTGTCAGAGGGATAGGTCGTCAACAGTAATATCGTTGTTTATTCTGTTTGTGTGGTGAAGTGACCAGATATTATCATTCATCACCCATCTTATTCAATCTACACATGATTTCACTCGGCTGCCTTCATCTTTGTGAAGATTTACTTAATTAAGTGACACCATGACAGATTTTTTGTTTATGTAACAAAATGATTGGAACTGATACAAATAAACTGGAGTCTGTTTTAATGGTATGGTGCATCTTGCCATATGCCTTCTTGTGGATTAAAACCCCTCATCAGTGTATGGGGTTTCCTCCATGAAATATTTGCTAAAGTTGATCCACTACATGAAACATAGTTTTACAACTTTTTTCTATATCATATTTCACTACAAATTGGCACCAAATAAAACTACATTATTTTCAGTGTCTTCAAAATTGATTTACAAAGTATTCAGATTTGGAATAGGTCATTCAAGTTTGCAGACTAATATATTGGCTCCAAAAATAAAAAATCATGGGTTCCCCCAGTTTGAAAAATGATTTGGCTTAGGTGCTCTCCAGGGATTTTTATAAGAAAATGCAAAGCTATCAGATAAACACCAATTAGACAAAAGCACTTTTTGACCAAAATTGACAAAAATTGCTCCAAAAATACAAAATTTTGCATTTTCTCACTGTATAAAAATATCTGACTTAAGTCATCCTAAGGACCTGTATACTGAATATCAAAAAGTCTGGCAAGGAGTTTTGAAGAAAAAAATAGATCTACAATGTCAAAAATAATCTCAAAAATACAAAGTTGCATATCTTGGCACGATTTTACAAAATCTTATTGCTGTCATCCTAAGGGACATGTATAATCAATATTAATGTGTCTGACCAGAACTTTTGAATGATATTTTTGGTTAAATATGACAATAATTGCCTTAAAATTTAAGTTTTAAAATATTTCATAACAATATGGACAAATGTCAATAAGGTATCCCTGCAGAACAGTATATTAGATTTCTGTGGCAATACTAGAGTTTATTTGCTTCTTCAAGCATAACCATTCTTTTCCTTGACATAAGGTAAACTTCAGCCTCCTCCAACAACACAATTGTGATGTAGTCTACAACAAACCTGAGTGAGAAAAATAGAAATATAGATATACTGTTAATACATTTTTGTATATTTCTTTCACCCATGTAAACCTGTGGTAGATAATGTCATAAAATGTATGATATCATGATAGGGCTACCCATAAACTTGTGCGACAGTAACATTGGAAATGTAATTCAATAGAATGTAATAGTTCAATAATTATATGAGTTCTGTGTGCAATAAAAATATTTGTTAAAATACTCTTATTTAGCACTGGTGTTGATGACCTCCACTGCTTATGCATGTGGCTCCTTGTTGAGTCTGATTACCCAGTATACTGTGCACCAGGATGCTGATGTTTAAAACAAGTCCTTACGGCTGCTTTCTAATACCAGTGCAATCACACATACAAATGCTATGCTGACAAGCTAAATATTGATTTTTTAGCAATCTTTTTGTAGTAAAATAACAACTTACAGTGGACAAATATAAATAATGAAAAAAATATCAAAAGTAAGCATTACAGGCCCTCTAAATTTTTGAGAGTTGTAATATAATAACTTACACAATTATCCCAAAACCATTCACAGGATACAGCTCAAGTTGTAACAACAAAATGGTACACCAATGTGAGAAGCAACATATGAACATAATACCCTACTTACATTGACGTTTCTTTCACATTCCTCTTCCAAAACAAACTTCTTACCATCTGTTGTTAAGGCAGTGTCATAGCATTCAAAGATACTGTCAAAACAAACAAAAATCCATTATTACATCAGAATGAATAGACACTGTTCACATACGTTTCATATTAAAAATTAGTCTTTTTTAATACTCTCTGTTTTCAACAGACATGCCATAAACCTTCAAAAGACATATATGCCACAGTTTGTTTTACTTTGTATATAAAAAATGATATCAGTCTTGCAATGGTTATATATAAGTGGAGCTGACAAACAGTTGCCCTAAATGGGCAGTGACACATATGATTTGAATAAAATATCACTTTTAACATGGTTGTCATTTCCTTCTTTTGGCAGGTTACATCTGAACATATTTTACAGTACATGATCCTCATACAAATTAAAATGCCTCTTATTCAAAATGTAAGAACTTTATTGCCAATCAAAAAAAGTTTTGTTTAACAACATTTAAAAAAAAATAATGTGAAAATTTAAGAAAGTTTGACCAAGTCAGTATGGAGTTAAATTGTTTGGAAATCTTGAAACTGGAAGAATAGTGAAGCCAGGAAATTGGGTGATTTGCAAACATTTGCAAAAATTAACACTTCTTTATCAAGCAACCTACGACTGCTTGACAGCCTTGAAGATGAACCCAAATAATAATATTTTAATCTTGGGTTAACAATTTCATTAAATTAAATGAATGTCTACAAAAAAGTGATTTTGGTGCAAAATACCCTGTGTTGGGTGCAGCGCCCTTAATTAGCAAGTTTTATACCACTGCAAAGTCTCTGTGCAACCAGGTGACACATTCTGACTCAGCATGATCTAACAGCAGATTCCTGCATAAATTTTTTATTTGAAAACTTGAATCACTTTTAATAGCATAAAAAGAGCAAAACAAAGGAGAAACTTAGATGACAAAGCCTTATAAGGGAAAGAGAGATGCACCACATGACTCCGTGCAACCAGGTGACACATTGTGACTCAGCATACTCCTAAAGCACACGACTGCATAAAATTTTGATTTTGAATCACTTTGTAATAGTATAAAAAGAGCAAAACCAATGAGAAACCTTAGCAGTCACAGCCGTAGCACAGTAAGAGAGATACACCAGAGTGTCCGTGCAACCAGGTGACACATGGTGACTCGGCATACTCCAAATGCAGATTCTGCAAAAAAATTTGATTAGACAACTTAAATCAGTTGGCGATAGCACAGAAAGATGAAAACCAATGAGAAAACTTAGAAGTCACAGCCTTAGCACACTAAGAGAGATGCACCAGAGTGTCCGTGCAACCAGGTGACACATGGTGACTCAGCATACTCCAAATGCAGATTCTGCAAAAAAATTTGATCAGACAACTTAAATCAGTTGGAGATAGCATAGAAAGATGGAAACCAATGAGAAAACTTATTAGTCACAGCCTTAGCACAGTAAGAGAGATGCACCAAAGTGTCCGTGCAACCAGGTGACACATGGTGACTCAGCATACTACAAATGCAGTTCCTGCAAAGAATTTAGATAAGACAACTTAAATCAGTTGGCGATAGCACAGAAAGATGAAAAGCAATGAGAAAACTTAGCAGTCACAGCCTTAGCACACTAAGAGAGATGCGCTAGTGTCCGTGCAACCAGGTGACACACGGTGACTCAGCATACTAAAAATGCAGTTCCTGCAAAAAATTTAGATTAGACAACTTAAATCAGTTGGCGTTAGCATAGAAAGATGACAACCAATGAGAAAACTGAGCAGTCACAGCCTTAGCACACTAAGAGAGATTCGCTAGAGTGTCCGTGCAACCAGGTGACACATTGTGACTCAGCATACTCAAAATGCAGTTCCTGCAAAAAATTTAGATCAGACAACTTAAATCAATTAGTGATAGCATAAAAAGATGAAAACCAATGAGAAAACTTATCAGTCACAGCCTTAGCACAGTAAGAGAGATGCACCAGAGTGTCTGTGCAACCAGGTGACACATTGTGACTCAGCATACTAAAAATGCAGATTCTGCAAAAATATTTGATTAGACAACTTAAATCAGTTGGCGATAGCATAGAAAGATGAAAAACCACTGGGAAAACTTAGAAGTCACAGCCATAGCACACTAAGAGAGATGCGCCGGAGTGTCCATGCAACCAGGTTTATAATGCTTTGAGCATTTTCGACCGTTGTTACTGAAGCAGTGCCATGAATACAAAAGCAAGCACAGTAGCTTTGTACGGCTTTTGACCATAACAATCAAACACTAAAGTGCTGAACCTGTCGAGGTCGATCATGATGACTGATGTACAGTCAGAGGCGGACTGTCATGTAGACCTGATTTCGTCTGACCTCTGAATTTTAAAGACCTCTGAATTTTAAAACCGCCTGCATGCTAACACCAGAGATATATGAGAAATCGTATCCTTGTGTTACAAGCCTACGATCAAGAATCGAACAGACTACTATACTTGTACTCACTTGCTTCGAAATGGCACAAATGAAAACGTGCTTTGACAACCATAGCTAGCACAAGGTATCAAGAATGCAAGGAATTACCCATGCTTGGACTTTCAACTCTGATCTTTGATATCGAAACATAACCAAATATGGGTGTGTCATAGCCAACAACCACATGACATATTTACAACCAGATGACAGGACTCCCAAACGCGCGTACTCCCTCTATCCATCTGACTGCGGACAGGGGTCTGATTAAAATCAGATGCAGGAATGGAGACCACTACTTTGTAATTTGCTGTTCTCGTTAGCTGATAATCGCCTCACGAATATCAGATAACGAGAACTGCAAAGGTGGAAATGCCGACACATCTACATCTGATCAAAATCAGACTGCATAGACCACACAATGCAAGCAAACCGTCAGCGCAAGCAGCCAGTACAGAATAAACGTTAGGCTGCGTTCACATATAACCGGGGGGGGGGGGGGGGGCTGGAGGAATCGCAATTGAATTTTTTTTTTTCAGTTCCCCCCCTCGATATCCTCTAAAATTTTCAAGTCTCCCAAATTTTTATATAGCTGGACATTTATTAGAGATGCACGCAAAGAATAAATAAACATGTATTGGGCAGTTCTGCTCGCAGATGTTCAACACTACTTGTTATTAGCAGTTTATAGAGCTATATTCCTAAGCGTGTTGAACTGCCCAGCGGTGTTCAACTTGCGAACACAGCCTGTGAATATGTACCCTTCATTTGTATCATTGACAAATGAATTTCACTCTGGACTCGAATTCAATTATCACCCAATATTCACATATGCAGGCTTTTGTCGACAAACTGAATATTGTGTGTTTCAGAATGCTGTAGGGAGACAGCAAGAAACTGTATTTGATTTACTGCATAGAAATATTGAAAAAATTATCAACACTTGCAGCTTCTGCTCCGATACTGGCCTACTTGTTTATTTTTTACAAAAATTGGTACATTTTTATATTTTTTCGAGACAAAAGTAATGAAATGCGACAAAATGATCCTAGATCTTGTTTAATTATTACTAACATAGAGCAATTTCATTGAATTACCCATCAAACCTTGGAATCGGAAAAAACGGAACCAAAAATTTCCAGGTTCCCCTCTAGGCAGAGCAAAATTTTCAAGCCCCCCTTCTACGACCCCAAAAATTTTCGAATCCCCCCTGAATTCCTTCAGCCCCCTAACTTTTTTTTTTTTTTTTTTTTTTTGTGAACGCAGCTTTATTCTTACTGGTTGCATCAGTGACGGTTTGCTTGCATTGAGTCTAGTACCTGTGGCATATAGACCGTAAAAGCGTTCACAAATAACGATGAGGGGGTTGAAGGAATCCGGGGGGGGGGGTTCGAAAAATTTGGGGGTAGAAGAGGGGGACTTTAAAGTTTTGCTCTGTGTATGAGGGGGGACCCGACTATATTTTGGTTCCCAATTATTTTTTACATTTTCTGATTCCATAGTTTGGTCGGTTAATCCAATGAAAAATGAAAAAAATACTAAGATCATAGACAGTATAGAAGTCTCGCTTCTACTGTCTATGCTTGGATCAGGCATGTAATCAATATATTTGTACTTCGTTAGGGAACCTTCGTTTTTTATACGGGGAGGTGGAGGTCGGTAAAATTTAAGCCACAAATGAAATGCAAAAAGCGACCCCCTCCAAATTAAATTTCTAGATTTGACACCCCTCTTTAATTCATCAATCGTAAACTGTGACCCCCCTTCAAAAAACTTCATCTGATTTGATTCATTAACCCTTTGCACTCTAAGCCCTGGGTGAAAAATAGTGACCCTTTAAAAGTTTTTTCAAGAAAAATAGTGACCCTCCCCAATTTCCATGCACAAAAGACAGTGACCCTCCACCAGATGTCACAGTTCGTATCAATAATAGCTTAATTGACGAATAATTTCTCATTTGACCTTTGAACTTTCAAAGAATCCTTCTTGAACTTTACAAATAATCACTTGGGTTAAACTCTAATATCACATTTGTTGTTCACATCTGCTCTTTCAAACATTCTATTCTCATCATGTATATTTATATCAATTGTCAAACATTAATAAAAGCACAGATTTAGCTAGTTGTATTGGAACAAATTATTCATAGTTTCCTCATATGCTACCGTGAATAGTGAATCAACATTTCGGTGAAATTCCAAAATCAATTCCTTGTTTAAATGTATGTAATTACAGAGTTCAAAAATCTTTGCAAACACTTTATATACCACCATATTTGCAAAAAAATTCGTTATTTTTTCAGTATTCAAAGTGTTATAAAAGTTATATCGTCTCTAGGCTGCCTATATAGTGCCTCAGTCCCAAGCAAATGACTTCCCGGTAGACAGCATCGTTGGTAGGTTCTATCACACAACACTGATTTTGGCATTACACTTATTTCTCTTTGTCAGGCCAAAGAAAAAAATTGTGCTAGCTGTTCCGATGACCCGAACTACACTATTTTTTGTCTGCCGACCCTAATCTTTTTAGAGCTACGTAAACACAGAAGTAAAAAAGAAAGAAAAAATCCGTAAAATCACGTGTTCGTTACCTGGCATTTGATTTTTGCTTGACCGAGGACGTCTTTTATGTTTTTATTCCTTTCATATGTATGATACGTTTTTCTGGAAATGTTCTGGCCAGTGTATAACCGCCCTGAACCCCTGAAAAGTGCATATTTAAATTTTGGGGGAAAAATCCCTGCCGACCTACCTACCCTATTTTTGAAAACCATGTCATCGGAACAGCACAATTTTTTTTCCCCTCAGCTTGAGAATTTTATTTTTGTGATCAAAAGTGCTCTTTCCTACACTTGTTTTCACCTGTTAAGACAGAATAAAGCCATGTTCGTATTCGGTTTTACATATTTTTTCAGCCAATTCTATAGTTTTTTTGCCATAACTCCATTCAAACCTTCGTAAAATTTGACCCCCTTCCAATTATTGATTGTAAAATTTGACCACCCTGAAAAACAGTTTTGTAAAAGTCGACCGCCCCTAATTTCCACTGACCTCCCTCTCCCCGTAAAAAACGAATGCTCCCTTAGGTCCTACCCTAGCCCAACAATAAAAGAAGTTCAGAGTTTCTTATTGTTTTCCTCGCACTTACTGATGTTTACAATCTAAAACTCTCTCTACTGCGTAAAATTTCAAAGTCTGGCCATGCTTGTAAAATCGCGGCCTCTTTTTTTTCAGCAGCCGTAACTTAATGACAGTGAAACTGTAACCGTTACGGAAAATGCAAGCCGATTTTGCCGATTTTTTTGTCTTCATTTTCGCAGTTTGTAGCCACAGTGTACCTGAGATTTAGACCGCATTCGTTTCTCCGTCTTTAGTTGTGTTATATTAAAATACCTGTGCGATTTAAAACGGTATAACTTAACTTTAAGACAGTGTTTGCTCTGAAATAGGATTCTGATTTTTCCAGAAGACGATCGGTATCGGTGAATGGGTTCTTTTCACAGACAAATCCTGGCATATTTCACCAGCACTCCATTAGGCCTTAGTGAAAAGGTTTAGGAACGCGTGTTTGCAGCCTGTCTGAAATCCAACTTTTATGAAATTATAGAGCTTTGCAGGGCACAACTCCAGTCGAAATTTTGTTATTACTTAGATTGAGTACTTAATTGTATTAGCTGTGGGGAGAGAGAGAGAGAGAGAGAGAGAGAGAGAGAGAGATTTGTTTGACTGACATGACGTCTAGAATATCTTTTCTGTATTGTTGATAATATGTCGGTTCGAACGATGCCTGCTGATATTTGACGAACGGTACACTGGATTTTGCATGCGACTCAGCTCTTCTAGATCGTAACACTAGTATTTAGAGTCGAGAAACTTTGACACAATCGGTTAGTTATGGGTCACTGACTTCATCCTCAGATCTGGGTCGCGTTACTCGTATTCACCAGACCTTGCAGGAACAACGAGAGTTCGTTGGGCAGAAACTTTATCATGGCTCGTGCCGCACATGACAGAAACCGAAAAAATCATCTTTAAATTTGTGTGTCTACAATAGTATTACCAAGAGCTAGAACTTATCATTTCGCATGAAGTTTTAATTCTTCTACATGATAATCACTAAACAGAGAAAGCTATAAGAGAATCTACTTTTGCATCGTTAATGACATTTCGTGTCGAAGTTTGTTTAGAAACCCGGATTTTAACCCATAAATCCACGTATCATAGTCAGTTAATATTCTTTTGCGTGCGCAAGCTTTGAAAGCTAGGAATGCCTTCTAGCCCACAGAAAAATCAATGATGCAGCTACAACAATTAACAAAGTGTCACACTGTGATGTGACCTAACATTCATTTTTGTCACTTCTGAAACAGACTAAAACTGTTTTATAAAAAGTCTACAGTAACCATTTTGACAAAACGGTGTACATTTGAGCGAGTTGAGTCGTGCCTCAGTAATGAATACTACATACCGTCAAGCAGTATCGTGATTATTAGGACGTTGATATTTGCTAAATTGAGAAAGATCTTTGTTCTTACTCCCCTGTTATAGTTTTCGCTACCTCCTGATGGAAAAGAAAAAGAGATTTCCCGCCCCTGCCCCCAAGCCCGTTGTCTTCCAGATCCTGTATATATGGACTGCAGTAAACTATTGTTACTTGTATACTGCTGTAAATTTCATTCATGCGGAATCACCACAAGATATCTTGATCAGGGTATGTATCTAAATATGATGTGTCTCTGTTACTGTTTCAAATCCAGATGGTCTAAAATGTTTTTCCTTTTCCTGTTTTGTTTTGCTTTTATGTCCCTCGGTACATAACATATTCTCGTGTATTGCTTACTGGGATCCCTTCGGTCGCACATTACAAGCCTGTAAGCCTGTTTACTGAATTCTGCATGTACTCAGTTGCAAATTGCTCTGAGGGCTCTGATGTAAATTACAATATTTATTTTGTAACTCAGACTACCCTCTGTAAATAAAGTGTAATAATAATAATAATAATAATAATAATAATAATAATAATAATAATAGGGATTGCCAGAAAAACTGTGTTGAGAAACTGTGATCCAATTTATGGCAAAACAAAGTGTTAATGGGTCAGCTAACATTTGTGTTCAGAGGGAAGTAATGTGACTTTAAAGAGTTAAAACTTGACACAATTACCTCCATTCCGGAAAGTTTTGTACACTGAAAAATGGTCACTCTACCCTGACAGGTGGGGTAGTGGGGTAGAGTGACCGTGACTGAAACGATGTTCTTTGACAAGGTCGACTTTTAAAAAGCTGAAGAAAATACACTCTGCACTAGGTGTGTCTGGTGGGGACATAATTCCATTTTAGTTTTGCAATATTTCAGCCTAGATCCCGCCCCTGGATGTTTCCGGCCCACCCCGTTCATAACAACTGAACGCTCCCTTTGGAGAAAATTACCCCTGTCAGTGTTTATATGTTATTCTTGAAACTTCGCTACGCGCCTCTCGATATCGCGTGAAGGGCATAACTCTTGCAGCTGAATCCTTCGTTATAAACCAGAGATAATCGTTCTTAATCTAGAAGTCTTAGGCTGCATTCACAAATAACGATTGGGGGGGGGGCTGGAGGAATCGCGATTGAAATCTTATTTTTTTCAGATCCCCTCTGAATACCCTAAAAAATTTTCAAATGCCCCCCTCTATATGATCAAAAATTTTCAAGTCCCCCAACTATCACAAGCCAACATATATGTAAAGGATGTGCGCGCAGAAAAAAATAAACTCGTATTGCGCCGTTCCGCTCGCAGGTGTTCAAGACTACCTGTTATTAGCACTTTGTAAAGTCATATTCCTAAGGCAAGTTCTTAAATTGATTCATTTTTAAATGCATTAGTGAAGTTTTTGGATTTATCAATCGAAGCCAACTTTAGTTAATCCAACTCTGGCCAGGTCAATTGCTCCTGCCGAAGATCACACAAAATGACGATCATGAGAGAGTAGGCAAATTGTGAATTCTGGCTAATTGCCATATTGTAAAAAGCTCAGCAAAGTGACCCACCAAAAATTTGTTTCAAAAGTACAAGACAAAGCTACAATATTCCATCAAATAAATGTTTCAGTCTCAGAAATGTTGGGTGTAATAATGGCAAATTTTATTGAAAAAAAATAATTCCATTGACTCACATATTCTTTCATTTAGACTTTGTTGTTCAAAGTTTTACTTTTGTATTATTTTATGACGAGAATTTGAAAATTTAGAAAACAAACATGATGACCTTATCTTTTTTCTTTTAATATTTGATTATTCTCATATGCCAGAATTCAAAAATCCCTGGTCTTCAATGTGTTGCTGTCTGGCCTAATCTTGGGTACAAGTATTTTTCACTGTCATGAGTGTCATTTGACCCAAACTCTTCTTCAACTACCATGTACATCAGAGTCAGAGCTATCTCTATCACTGCTCAGGTATGTAGTGACAGTGACATTGCAGTAGCAGGGCAGTATGTAAGAGTGACACTGCCTGCAGGGAGTAGTTGTATTAACTTTGACAATTTTGACAATATTTTTATTCAGTTTATACAACTGTGTTCTTGTTCTACTACCTACAGCATGTTGAACTGTCCAGTATTCAGCTTGCTATCACAGCCTATGTATGTGTACCACGCATTTATATCACTGACAACTGACTGTCAGTCTGGACTCTAATAAATTATCACCTAATACATATTTATATATACAGACTTTGTCGACAAACTGAATATCGCGTGTTTGAGCATGCTGTAGGGAGACAACAAGAAACTGCGTTTATTACATAGAAATATTGCAAAAATCATTAACAGTTGCAGCCTCTGCCCTGTTACTAGGCTCAAGTTTGGTTTTTTATGACAAATCACACAAGTTTAGTTTTTTTCGAGATAAAATCATGAAATGTGACAAAATGGTTCTAGATTTTGTTAAATTATTACTAACATTACAGCAATTGGATGACATAAAAATGGTATTCATTTTTCGTTGAATTGCCTACAAAAACTTGGAAAATGTAAAACACAAAAGGGAACCGAAAAATTTTCAAGTCCCCCCTGCAGGCAGAGCAAAATTTTTAAGTCCCCCCTCCTCTACTACCCCAAAAATTTTCGAATCTCCCCTGAATTCCTCCAGTCCCCCCCCTAACCATTTTTGTGAACGCAGCCTTATGGTTCACATTGATCACAACCAATACCTGGATACTGCCGAGAGGAAAAATACACGCCCTCAGGCGGTTGACATATGAAGTAGAGCGGAAAAGAAGATGGAAGGTTGAGAGGAGGGTGGTGTTCACTAGCGAACAATCAAGACAAGGCGTTAGAGTGGTCGCTGTCGTCCTGGCCAATCCCTTTGTTTGTTTTCACGGTTATGGACCACCGGCAGGTCACTATCTTCAGATTTGGCGGTATGCCAAGACACCTTTTGATACAGAACGTGGACACGAGCTTCATCAATCGTTGAATCATGTATCGTGACTCCTCATCCTGTTATATATGCAAATTTCTTGGTGTCAAAGGTCGATTAGCGTCCAAAAATCTCGACCGGGCGGAGGAACCATGGAGCTCCGAGGCACAAGGTAAGCGCTCGTCCGATTCTCCTTATTTTTACCGCAATTCACGTTAAGTTCAATACTGTTTAATCAGAGGTGGCCAACAAAAGCAAGCGACTAAAATTTCCCGAAAGTTTTGCTGAAAGGTAAAGTTGTAAAAAAGTTAAGCTACTCATTTGTTTTCACTGAACTTCTGGTTTTACGATCGATCGGCCTCTCTACAGACTACTCAACCAGCTGTGAGACCCTTAGTGAATTGTAAAGTGACCCGAACTTCGCCCCGCGAAAGGCTTCCATGGTACTCAGACAACAAATCAAGCTGGTAATAAGTTACACCTGTTATGCAGCAGACATGTTTAACAGAGCCATTGTTCTGTAAATAAAAAGTTGTTGAGAGTTACGAATACCTCTGTAACTTTTTTCATGGGGACTCGTCGCTTTCCAATTGAGTTTATCAAGAATGGTTGTTTTCTAAACATGTTTTTGACTCCAACTTCCATTAAAAATGGAGAAAGGGCAAAAAAGAGCAAAAAGATAGAAAGTAACTTTTAAGACAGTAGAAAACGTGTTTTTAATTTGACTACAGTGGCTTACAAAACTTTCTTATTTAATCACAGGATGTCACTGTACTTGAATGTAGTTGTCATCTGCTGTGGACTCTTGTTCAGTCTGGCTGTGTCAGAAAATCAGGTGAGATAATAGCTCTACACATGATTTGTGTATTGATATGCTGTAGATAATGTATCAACTTAAAACTGCATGAAACTTTGTGTCTTGTACCTTTTCAAGGACATTAGCTGGGAGGGGAACTTTTCTGCAAGTGAGACTTTCATTTATGGCCTACTTCTATGTCCTTCTCACGCAAACTCTTGTAATATAGCTCAACTCAGGGAAACAAACAATAAATCGTTCTGAAGATTTGCTGTTATCTTATTCATAGATTGGAGAGCAGGTTAAATCTTCCCACACAAACTACTGTGCGTTGATTAAAATCAGGAAGATACTGGAAGATTAAAAACAACGCAATGCTTTCATAACATATGATATGGCAAACATGTCACGTAAGCCAGTGCGGATGGTGGTCATTATTTTACTCTATTTTTATGCTGTCGAATGTTCTCCTTTGTCTGTAAGGCTTCCTGCAGGGGGTTAGGTATTCCTATTGTGTTTCCCATGAAGGCTCTTGTTCATACATAATGCGAGATCCACTTGTCAAGTTTCCTCAGGCTTTGATCAGCATTAATCCGGCCGGTCAACCGTCAAGTGCAACCTGTGGAAAACGCCTGTGGGCCCTTTATTAGATTAGGCATCAGTTGTTTTGATAGCAATTTGAAATCAGATATTGCTGTTCACAGTAGCTGTCAGTTATGTGAACACCCATTGTTTAGCTGTTTTGAGTTCTGGGTAAAGCACATGAAGGGGCCCATTCATTGTGTAAACATTATGGTGAGTGCAGCTCACCGGAAACCATTCATTGTGTTTGCTTGTCTTTCAAGTGGCCTGAAGTCAGCTGCTGGTGTTGTTTTAAGAGCAATTGTAGAAGCTTGAACAGGGTATCTAAAGAAAGACATTCTTTCCAAATTTATTGTTTGAGTTGTAAGATTGAAATGTTTGTGGCATGCAGTAAATTTTTTTTGACTCTGTCTTGATTTGCATCATTACCAAGATCACAAGAATCAAAACTGACAAGCATCCAAGAAACGAGAAAATATTTTACATGCATATTGTCACTGATGACAATAAATATGTTACTGAGGGATTAAAATTTTGTCCATGTTACTGAATTTAAATTTCTGTATTTCTGTCATCAAACAAAGTGACTACAGTATGTTAGCTAGGCTATGTCTGCAAAAATTGCTATTGTCTCAGTCAAACTTGACAGACCAACTCTCCTTGTCACTGTAGTTCAAAGCAAAGAAGGAGAGGACTAGTATGAACTTCACCTCAGACTTTTTTCATTGTCCTCACAATCAGGTCCATTGTGTAGTTAGGTTTTGTAGTCAGTGTTTGTACTTTAAGATGTGGGTCAATAGGTTCTTGAATTCCTCTGAGACTCTTTGCAAAGTACCCGTTGTTTAATAATAGTGTATGATAATGGTCTAGGCGTGAAATTCCGGGCCTTAGGAGGCCAGTATTTTAATGCATGTCCATAATTCATGTCCGTCAGATGGAACTGTTTCTCAGATAAAATCTTAAAAATTTACAAAAGCCCAAAGTTCACCAACATGTATAAGTTACATATGCTAGTAATACAAGCTGACCCACTGAGCAATCATTTGTTCACATTGTCAATATTTTTGACAATAGCCATGATCCATATCACACATCTCAGGACAAAGAACTTGCCCTTCTCAGTGAGTTTTACATAATAGGATGATAAACCAGTTTTCAGTAACTTGGAATGATATAGTTGTCACATTCACCTAATAACCACAGACCCCTAAAGGTAGTAAATTTTATCAGATTTTACTGCAACCCCAGGGTTTTCAAATTCCAGCTACATAGTTTATCTTTTCTGACCGGATGCTATTGTCGGTGATCTTTGAGCATTGACCTGGAAATACCAGGCAGGACTGGGATGTGGAGATAACCATATGATGCTATCTAAACTGTCAACACATATACACCAGGGGATCAGCTTAAAGCTGATGTAACTTTTATCATGATGTAAGCTTGATTATGTATCTGTACCAGATTTTTCGCGCCCAGAAATACTTTGTATTAATATGGTAATATGTAGCTTCTATTCATGTGTACCTTGCATTCCAAACTATAATTAACTCCAAAACAGAAAAAATCAGTCGCCCTTGCCAACTGTGAAATCAGAAATGTGTGTCTTGCTTTGTTTTGCAGGTCTTGTGAGTCATTCCAGTTTTGAAATAAAAAATGTATTATGTTGGTACAGCCGGTAAAGTATTTGGCATTTCCAATCAGTTTGGTAGGAGACTTGAATGGAGCCCAAGCTGCGGTGAACTCTCTCGATAACCTTTGTTAATTCTTTGCCGAAGTTTGCATATGTTTTAGAAAGCCAGTGAGGTACAGGAAGCCATGATAAGGACCCATGTCCTTTGATTCCAAAATTTTTCAATCCTAAAAATGTTCAGTGTCAAATGAAAGTTTACTGTTGTAGTAGAGATGCTTATCCATCAGGACACTGTGTACACTGAGTGTTCCATAATAGACACTTTTCCTGTACTTCTTCCTGTTTGTTGTGGTCTTATAACTTTGTATTCCATCCTTCTACAATATTTAATATGCTTTAATCATACACTGTGTGAAACTCAATATGGACAAACAAGATTTCATAACTTTCTTGTAAGCGTCTTAGGACTTTGAGATTAAGAAGTTGGTAAAGACTACCATTCATTTAGATTCTAGATCTTCATTGCTTTCAGGCCACAACTACCATTCAATGTGATTAATGGATACGTTGAAAATCAACAGAATCATGACATTTCAATTTATTTTATATACCTGCCAAACGATGTTCATCCCTGCTATCTGAGTTAATAGTGTGATTACACTTAGAACTT
Source organism: Ptychodera flava (assembly GCF_041260155.1). NCBI lineage: Eukaryota > Metazoa > Hemichordata > Enteropneusta > Ptychoderidae > Ptychodera > Ptychodera flava. The sequence continues at coordinate 38,116,013 of NC_091941.1, read as the reverse complement.
TCCCAGGCCATTGGAATGGGTAAAGGTCAAATTGATAATTCAGCATGTTTAAAAAACTGCTGGCATGAAGGACTACTATTGTTGGTTAGTAATTGTTTGATCAATAGCAGCAGCAAAAAAGACATGTAGGAATGTTGACATTCATTATTGCTTATTATCCTGGGTACAATTGGATCAGTGGAGTGTTAGATAACAGCTTCCAGGCACACAAAAACTTCAAAACTGAATTTGCAAAAGTTGGTATGAAAGTCAATTTGAAGATGGAACATTATGTGATACATCAGGGTGGTAGTGACAACCATCCTGAGAAATCTAGTGTGGTCCTTATATTTTGGACAAGGCTATAAATTCTTTTTTGACAAAAATTGTCTTTGGTTGAACATCTTACTTGCATTTATGACAACTCTGGAAAATGTAAGAATTTCAAAATCAAAACAAATACTAATAATTGGTGTAAGTGAGATATTTCAATGATAAAGATCCATATTTAAATGGTTGATGGACATTGAACAGATAACATATGATCAAAGAGATATTGTGAAAGTTAACTTGATCTGCAAGATCATAGAAAACACTATACTCTCTACTAAATTCTGTTCATTAATTATAAACTGAAATGCTCTTGGGAGAAGAACTATAGGATTAGTCTATGTATACAGAATTACGTATAACTTTCACCTCATCTCAGAAAACCAGTCAGAATGAGTAAATGTACGCCTATGATCACCATTACAGACCTTATATACATGTTGGATGAGTGACTGTATCTAGTAATCAGTATTGTTCTGAAGATCAGTGACAACTCGACTCCATCGGTCCACATATATTTTTGTAATCCTTCATACATTTTTGAGAAAAACTATCGACAATGGTATCAGATTTTAGACAAGGGGGCTGGCTCATCCCTGTAGATGCATGCCATATTTTCTCAAAGATAGAAAGGAAAGATTCATAAAAAATTTACAAATCAGATATTTTTTTAAGTTCCAAAATATGAAAATGACATATTGGAGGAAATGCTTATTTGTATTCACGCTTTTTTGATCCTGTGGTATGGCATTGTATCTGTGATGTCATTGTATATCCAATCACTACACTTACATAAGGCCAGAAAATCGCATGCAGAACACATAAACACTTAGTAACTTATATAGGAGGTATTTCGCGGTATCAAAAACGGAGGAGTGAGGGACAAAGTGCGGGACTCGCAAACTGTAATTTAGGGCACTCTGAGGGACGTCCCGCACTGTGTAAAATATGGGACTCTGAGGGAACGTCCCGCAGAGAGTTAAAAACTGGACTCTGAGGGACGAGGGGCGCCCCAACGATGTGAATTGGTCTGGTACGCGCTGGCGCGTTACTTTTCAGTTTGGCTTTTTCGTTTGCAATGGATCGCTAAAAGCGTCGTCGACATTTTGAATCCTGCCAACAGAACGTGAAAAGAAAGATGCAGCTACGCAAGGAAATCACTTCAAACGTTTATTTCGTTTTTTTCCTTTTTTAGCAAAATCATTAGAAGAAAATATAACTTTTTATGTAGCCCATTCTTCACGATGTCCTGTCTGATGTGGCGCTTGGATTGCCACCACTGTCATGGTGAGAAATGGTATAATCACAAGCAGATCGTGCCTCGAAGTTTATCGAAATGCAATGTACGTAAAATCTGTCTAGAGACGTAATTTCCCGTGTGAACAGATTATGACATCTAGGTTTAACCTCAGTCCCTCCCTGCGTACGATGCTGTGTGTTCCCGGCGTTATACGGCCTCTCACATGTAGGCCTATACCGTCGGGAACACACAGTACGGTATGCAGGGCTATCTCTCAACCCACTTATAGACACGGTGAAAAAGACTATCGATATGTCCATCGATATCGATAGGCAGTAAATAGTAGTCCTTGTTTGTGTACTTTGCACAGGCAGACTCACTTTCTACGTTATTAGACACACACGTTTGGATTATTTGTCCCGAATTTACCAGTATTGTGCTGTCTGGAACCCTGATATAAGGCGTCGTAAAATGTTGCATATTGATAAGTGCTGACAAATTCTGCGGTGTAACCACGGCACTCAAAGACATTGATTTGGTTGATAAAATGTGACATTGTTGTCGGGTTTCTTCGACTAGGCTTTGACTTGATTTTGACTGAAAGGTTTATCGTCATGTCTTTATGTTTACTTGAAGTCATGTGCATGTTATAAAAAAGGGTACTAAGAACATCGGACTATCGTCAAACCAGAGGCGTCTTACTTATTTCTTTTCTGCATACACATTGCTTGTTAGTTGGAACCTGATTGAAAACACCATATAGTCACGGTAAAACCAGCAGAGTACAGCTTAGAGTAACTCTTCAAACAAATGTCCCGACGCGATCATATCATCTACCGTTGATCTGAGTCAACATCTAAGCGAAAATTTCGACGACAGATTTGAGGCAACACCATCAACTTAACAAAAATCGGTTGAGGAAAGACAAGTACGTCTGATGATTCTGCAAGCTACAACTCGACACAGGGACATTTTACAGAGAAAACTGCTTATGTCAACTTCCAGAGGTAAACATCAGCTCAACATTTGACTCTTGCTGATTACAAAAGCTATCGAGGAAATTGCGTTGCGGTAATTTTTTTGGGCCAACAGGCTCTCGAGGATCTAAAAATTATAAAGCGATCATTGCAGCTATGAAGTCAGTGTACTGGCTCACAAAAGACGATGTGGCAATGCTGAAATACGAATCACTGTGTAAAACTATTTGAAACTCTAGAGAGTGGATACATCACGGGATAATCTACGATCAGACAGAGGCAGAAATGTGAGATACAATATGATCGTTCATTAAAAGCAAACAGTAAACCAGCTCTGTGGAAGTGAATTAAGTGCCCTCTCAGAAAAAAAGCACAGATATTTCTGCAGTCAAGAAACTAATCATTTGTCAAAGTCCTGTACTCCATGCCACAGACGCATAACTTCAGTAGCCTGTCAAGGTGAGGGATAGCAAGGCTGAGAACGCTGCTATAACTTTTTAAGTAAACGTCCTCGTGCGTAGCAGCGGACACCTCGTTTCTCCCAGTTTCTCTTGAGCAGTTTATCCGCTTCGAAAGCGACGGCATGAGCGTAATGACCGACAAGAAAAATCAAGTTTTAGTACGACTAAGACGTGAAATAAATCTGTACACCATTTGCCGTTATGTACATGTCAGGATGCCGATATCGTGCTGTATTTGAAGAAATACAAAAAAAAACCTAATTGATATGTGATTATATGGCAGTGACACTGATAGACATTAGGGAACATTCAAATACCCTGATATTGCTGTACATCATATCAAGTGTATCAAAACTTGCAACCGTGATTTCGTTCTCTAATTGTTTATTTATTTATTTGTCTGTTTATTTATCGAAATTTTGACTTTTCTAGTCTTGGGACACAATGTCCCCACCTTTGTGAAAGCTGGCTGCACGACTGCTCGTAGCCTACAGCCCCAACACGGGGAACACGCAACTCTCTTCACCTACACGCATTTCGATAAATTTTCACGTAGTACATGCAGTTTCAGCGACCTGCAGCGCAATGTTTAGTAAGCCCGATCTCCATGGGCCCGATCGTTATTTTGTGCTATACCAATGCACATCCTTGGGGGCGCCCCTCGGAGTGTTTAACTCTCTGCGGGACGTTCCCTCAGAGTCCCATATTTTACACAGTGCGGGACGTCCCTCAGAGTGCCATAAATTACAGTGTGCGTGTCCCGCACTTTGTCACTCACTCCTCCGTTTTTGATACCTCGAAATACCTGTATATAGCAATGATTTCCTAGCATAGTAACATAGTATAAATTTCATTCAGTGTATTAAAAAGTCACCCGTTATTTGTACAGCTTGAGAGAGTTGCCAGGCAGGCACCCGGAGACTACTGGGAAGATTGGGGAGAGTACGGACCTTGTTCTCGTACTTGTGGTGGTGGTGTCTCTTACCAGGAGAGAAAATGCCGAAGCAGCAGGTAATTAATTGCTGAACAATATCTGTAATTAGTGGACATGTCACAAACAACTCAGTTAGATAAGATTTTAATTGTTGCATGATTTGCCACAGTAGGCGCAGTGCTGATGGCTTATCTGCTCATTAGTTAAAAAACATTGTTGAATTGAAGTCCAGTCAGCTGTATCTCTTGGTGTTTTGCTTACCAAAACTATACCAGTCAATCTTCAGAGATATTGTGATTTATGTTGTTAAGGTAGTATGTGCCTTGAATGTGAAAGACTACACTTTTACTCAAATTTTCCTCTATTACCAAATCAAGAATGAAAATCAGGGGTCACCATGCAAAATTTGGTACTAAAGAAACAAATTACCTAACATTTACCAATCCATGCAGTTCAAAATAATTAGCCCTTTAAGGCTAATAATTAGTCCTCAATATAAATTTGATTAATGGGGGCAGGCTTGATTAGCTTTGAGCTATTATTTTCGACTCCAACATCGCCTTTTTCCTCTTCATTGCTTAATGAGACTTGTATGTTTGTATATTTGAAATTTGCAATAAAGTAAGTAAAATGGCCACCATTCCTATGTTATAACTCTAGGGTGAAAAATAAGATTTTCAATTTCCAAAAAAACTTAGATAGTGAAAATATTTCTCTCTCCAAGAGCTATTAAATGAGCCTCTACAAGTGTTAGATCAGGAAAGAATATAGTAAAAATGTTAGAGTCTGAATATCTGTACCTGAGGCATATTCTGTTTTCAGCCATATTTTCTTTCAAAATGTCACTCTTTTTACCATTAGCGATGGATTTAGTTGATTGTTTACATTTATTGTGGACTCGTTTGCTATGATCATATTGGCTTGCAAGTTGAAAATTATGTCATTGTCAAAATCTAAATTGTACATTTGTTGCCAATGTTTGAAAAATGTTCTGTGGTTCCTCTTTGGTAAGCATTTTTACATACTATTGCCTTTGATTTCAAACCATTGCATTGAAAAAATTCAAAAAGATACAGCTGATGGGGCTTTTGAGTAAATTTATTCCTATTGTATGAAAATGACCAGTGCTGAGAGGGAGGAGTTATCCTAGTCACTAGTGATGTCAGTAAATTGTGTATTTCCACAGGAAACTGTCTGTGATTTATCAGAATGGCTTAGTATAGTACAAAGTTTTATCATAGTGTGATAACTAACTGACCTGTGCACAAACCATTCTTCTTTAAACTGATTTGTGTTGACATAACTTTTAAAACAAATCTTTGCAATAGATGCCTCAGAGAGTGACACCTTTAAGCTCTGGGTAAGAGTCAATGGTTTGCTGGAAATCTGCTGTATCAAATCAGGATGTACAAATGTCAAATCATGATTTAAACATTTGTCTCATACTTAAAAAAGAAAATCCTTTGTGGAACTTGCTCTGTGTCATCACCTCAAATAAAAATAATTGCTGAGAAAATTTTTTTTAATTTGAAAGAGTTTTAGATCTGTCACTAAGTGACGCTGAATTGACCACTCGTGCTAATTTTGTCAAATATTGTATTTGAACTGCAACTAACTCTTCCACATGTGTTGGTCACATGCCTATTTTTACCTGTAACATACTAGAACTGATGGTGGAGCTAGCTGTGTAGGTCCCAGTAGAAACTACCGATCATGCAACATTCAAGATTGCCCGGATGGTTCTACAGACTTCAGGGCAGAGCAGTGTGCCAAGTACAATGACATACCCTTTGAGAGGAAGTATTTCAAATGGGTACCTTACACTGGAGGTAATGAACCAAAAGAGTAATCAGCAAAATTTAGTTTTTAATTAATTAAAGTCATAAATTAAGAGGATAAAGCCCCAGAATCAACTGTAGAGCATTCTGATGAAGATGTGAACAGAGATTTTTCGTTTAGGATTGACTTAAGTTGAGGAAATATGGCAATTGTTGAAATCAGGGTTCGTACGCTCCTGGAAAGTCCTGGAAAGTCCTGGAATTTAAAACCACTCCTGGAAACTCCTGGAAACTCCTGGAAAATCAAAATTTACTCCTGGAAAACTCCTGGAAAATCGCTAGTTACGATCGCACACGGTCGAGAACGGCCTGATCGTAAGGGTGAACGTCAAACAGTATAATTGTCGAGCGTCAAAATTGCAAAAATGCGAAAAGATGTTTTGCGACAGGTGGGGAGCCCTCCCGAGACAAAATTTGGAAAGCGTAGTAGTGTTTCTTAAAATGTCGTAAAGGGGTACCCTTGTACTAGCGTGGGCGGAGACCATGTTGTGTATTCCATTATCCATGGTTTTGCACGCACGTACAGTGACATCGAAGTATGCATGAGTAGGTTGTGGAGGGACCGTGTTGAAATTTAAAGCTTGTTCGGGTCACCAGTCACAGCAATGCCTCCTGCAAAGTGTTTATTCAGCGATCATTGGTTGAAACAGCCCGAGTACGTAGGATGGCTTGAGCGGGCGCAAGATAAATTCGCGGCAAGATGCAAACTTTGTGAAAAGACTTTCGATGTATCGGAAAGCCTAGCACTACGTATGATGCTCCGTGTTCCCGTGGCTTGCCATTCGGCACATTCATGCGAGATATTGCCGGCCTTTGTGCCCTTCACCGTGCATTACCAGCAAACTTATGGTTTTTTGACGTCATGCGAACAGTTCTTTTTTGCAGTCTGTGAGCGGTTGAGTGATTCGGGTAGGCATAGATTGGAATCGAGTTGATTTCGGCCGAAAGTAGTTAGAAAAGAAGTTTTTTGTGTGCGGTCCAAAGTGGGACCGCGTGTCTATGGACCTCAGCAGGGCTGTAGTGGGACGCTTTATAATATAATGCAGGGAACACATAGCATCATACGCGGAGCTATGAAAAGCCATGCTATAGCTACAGGAGCAAAACATCGAGCTCTGGTAGGAGAAAAACAGGAGCAAGTAAATAAAAAATTAATGATTTCTTTGCCCGATCTTCATCAAATGTAAAGTCGTCGACTAATTCTAAGCCTTCCCTGAGTTTATCTTTCCTGACACCACACTCGCAACTGCACAGTAAGTGAGGCTACCCACAATTCCCCTGATTTGTTCACTCAGACATTTTTTACTCAAGGCTTTTTCAATTTTATCACTTTCTTAACAATTTTTACTTACAATTTAAATTCAGGATTATTTGTTGACATTGTGTTCCTAAATTATTGATTATGTTTAAAATTCAAGAGTAAATTGAATGAGAAGTCGATGTTTGGAGGTGTTAAAAATTGCACACTTGTCAAGATAAAGTTATCAGCAACTAAGATGGTCTCATCATACCACCTGTCAGACATGCAAATTTCCTTTGTTACGAACATTAAAAAAATCAATACTCTTTCTTTTGCCAACACAGATGCAACTTATTCTCTCAGTTTCCTTGAAAATATTGTGTATGGCTGTCAAAAATCTATGTCGACAAAATTACAAAATTGCTATCTCCTCCGAGGAAATGGGGTTTATCATCTCATTATTCAAAGTGAGAAATCAGAAAATTATGATGATCAGAACTATGTTGCCAGAATTTTTAAATATTGTTCTGTGTACAGAAGAAATTTGCTTCAGTTCAGTGAGTGATCTACGTGTGTACAGATCATGGAGAATTGTGGGTAGCCTCACTTACTGTCTCAATCGTCAGCGATGTTATTCAAGATGTCATCACCGTCAAAACCTGTCAACTCGTCATTGACTGCATTTGTCAGCAAAATGATGTCTTATGGGCTGAAGTTTTGTGGACAAGGAAAACATTAGAAACAATTAGTATATGATTCTTATTAAAATTGCAAGCTTTATTGTGCAAACACTCCTGGAAAATGGCATTTTTCAACCACAAATACTCCTGGAAAATGGCAAAAAAACTCCTGGAAAGTCCTGGAATTTTGATTTACTTGAAGTGTATGAACCCTGTGAAATGAGCTTCAAACATTATTACTAGTATGAAAACAACATTGTTTTCCGAATAAATTGATAAAAAAATAAGAATGACATTTTATCATTAGTGAGACACTGTATGTGCACATCCAATAATGATGACATTCTTGAGCACAACAACGGTAGCAATGATGGGATGTGTGAACAATATCACTTTAAAAGACTTAATGTACGGATTTGACAGTAATGACAATCTAATTGAGGATTTGACTGTATTTGATAGTAATGATAATCTAATTGAGGATTTGACCGTATTTGACAGTAATGATAATCTAATTGAGGAATTTTTGTGTTTTTTCAGCTCCAAACAAATGTGAGTTGAACTGTATGCCCAAGGGAGAACATTTCTACTATCGCCATGCACTGAAAGTCATTGATGGTACTCGATGCAGTGAAGATGCACCAGATGTCTGTGTGGATGGTATCTGTCAGGTATCTACATGTATCTCTCTTTCAAAATGTCACAGTTGATTCAATCCTACATATTTCTCTGCTCTGTAGTGTCTCTTAGTAATTGAACACGTTATCTTCTTTGTTACTTTTACAAGTGTTTGTTACATGTTGTTATTCATGGATTACTTTGTTTCTTTGCTCGCAAAAGGTTGTCTACTTAATTACTGGCAGTTTCAGAATATTTATAAAATAATGTACACTGAGATACCCTTTGTCCTCCTGTCAATCTATACGGTATAGCATAAATGTAGCACATCCAAATTCCATTGCATTATCTTATTTTTATAAAGCTCAAAAAAAAAAAAATTAACCCTCTCAGATAGAACATGCCTGAATATTAGTGAATCTATGCTGATTAATGGTTGTTGTTTCTTTACTCCAGTCTGTTGGCTGTGATTACATGTTGGGTTCAGATGCCAAGGAGGATAAGTGTAGAGAGTGCGGTGGTGATGGAAGTCGTTGTAACACCATACAAGATATGTTTGACTTGCAGGGTCTGGATGTCGGTATGTGTAAACCCTGTGACTTTGTTCATTTAGACATAGATATTGCCTACAATAATGTATCGTTCACCAAACAGTGTCTTAAACAGTCTGTGTTTACATGATTTACTGCAGATGCCAGGGGAAGAAGCAAGGGTAAAATTTTTTTAAAGTGAAGAACTTTCTGTTTAAACTGGAACAAAAGGCATGTGATAAATGTTAATCAAATTAATAATGAATAATATTGGAATTAAAACAACCTAAATGGCATTGCCATTGATATGTGAAAAAGTGATAGGTGCTGGCCTTTTCATCCTGTCACATTTGTTACATGCTTATGAAATGAATTCATCATCATGTGCTTGTTTTCAGGCTATAATGATGTGGTAGTGATCCCTGCTGGGGCAACCAATATTTACATTGAAGAGGCTCAGGCGTCTGATAACTACCTGGGTAAGACTCAAATCCAGAATCACAATAGTTCTGTGTGCTTGCGTTGTTTTCAAGTTTGATCAGTGTTGTCAATTGTATTTCTTCTGAACAAGCAGTTTTTAGACAGTAATGACAGTAAGAAATGACCAACAGACCACAGGGCAGGTAAAATGTTACAGTTACTTGTCTAATCAGCAGGTGGAAATAATTGCAGATATTGTGTTTGCTGAGAGCAGTTTGTACTATACAGTGTACAAGACATGTACAGGTATTTGGCTGACAACTTTTCAAGGTTATATACCTGGATGTCTTGATTGTCATTTTCCTGCGCTGCAGTAATGAGATTACCATTGTCTCTATAGGACTGAATCTCCCAGCAGCATGTTTCTAGCAAATTAAAGGCAATTTACATACAATGGCTCTATACCAAACAGATTTTTTGCAGGTGACTCTGTCTGCAATAAAGGTGTTGTTTACATCTGCTGAAATTTAAACCTCTTAAGACCTTTTAAAGTTTAGACCTTTCAAGTAAAAGTGTGAAAGAATTTCTTTTGTTTGGATTTAGCTCTGCTTAGCTGGACTGACACATAGCAATCCATTGTTCAATTTCAAACACTTTGAAATTCATTACAAGCCTTAAATTTGTCTTTTTCTACTTGTTCAATGACTGGGTATGCTTGACATAACATGTCCTTGCTTCCATTATCATGCTTCAGAATTTAAGCGTGTTTTTTGTAAGGACCAGTAATTTTAGAACATTAGTAAGCTTGTGGACATTACAATGAAATTAGTGCTTTGTTGACAATAATGTACATCGGTGTCTGTGAAGTCCTATTTGATGTGATTAGTGTCACCACTTGTCAAGCTCTCTAAAAAATTCTGCAAAAGTTGGTTGTCTTGAATTAGTACAATACCTTGTGAAATGTTTTATTCTTCTAAAAATAGAAGTTTTAAGTGGATGATTTGTGCATTCATGCAAGTATGTACTTTTAGGTGATTCAAATGATCTTGGCTATTCAGCTTCATTCAGATTGTCATTCAGAGTGTTATTGAAGTCATTCTGAAATTTGGAATCATGCCTGACAAGATGAAAATTACCACAGAAATTCTTGCAGTTTAAAACCATTTGAGAAGATTACACCAGCATGTATCACATGGCATAGATCAGTCAGCTTGGAGTGAATGATAAAATGAAGTCAAATTAGGACTGTAGATATGTTGCTCAAATGAATAACGTTAGTCACATTATCCCCTTGAAAAATTAATTAAAAACAAATTCAAACACTCTCTTCAAAATGTAATAAAGATATTATAATATTTGTTTTGTGTATATTAAGTTGACTTTATCAAAGTCACCTTGTGTTACAGTGCAGAACTTAGATTTGTTATTTATTAAAATAAATTTGCATCTGAAAACAGTTATTTGGTTTTTCAACTTCAGCTCTGAGAAATGCGACTGGCTTTTACTATTTGAATGGAGAATGGCGAGTTGACCATCCCAAGAGTTTTCATGCTGCTGGAACAATGATTCATTATGAACGCAAACCACAGGCTTTCCCTGCTCCTGAGGTCGTTAGAGCCCTAGGACCAACCACAGAACCTCTCTATGTTGTTGTAAGTATGACGACTCAGCCACATTGAATTTAATGGCCTAGCAATTTGCCATTGTTGGATAGAACCAGGCATGCCCCTAGCATAGTTACTTGTAATTGGTGAAATGCAACTGATGCATACAATCTTTATTTGGGTAGATGACAGCACTCTCTGCAGTAAAATCTGTCTGTCTAGAGTTTGAAGGTTTTATGACAGAAAATATAGCATTTTACACACCGCATGGAACCAATTTACAAATCAATAACACAGAAAGGTAGGGTTTACTGTTCAGAGTAGACATGTTATTTTGATTTTTACTTATGTTTTATCTTTATTTTGCAAGATAACACCAGTCTTGTTGACATAAAGTGCTATTTCAGAATATGACTGGAAATGTAAGAATTGAAAATAGTGGTTATCAAGACAGTGGTTGTAGATGAGAGAAAGCTTAAAAAAGATGCTCAGTATTGAGAAACAACAAAGCCCAGAAAAGATTTTATGCTGACTGCTCACATCTGTGATTTACTGTTGAACAGAAATTCATTTCTGGTATCAATAATAATTCATACACTTTAGGAAATCTCCAGTAGCATCTAGGCTAGCCAACATTATGCAAATAGTTTGACTCACCTGACTTTATAAGACCTTCAACTGATGGTAAACAAGTTGCTGACAGGGCAGTGACCGGAAAGCTCTTAACAGAGGAAGCAGTGAATTGTCAGGTTTCCTTCCCCTGTCCCATTCAATTTAAAATCACCCAAGGTTGTTTGATGGATTAAGTTGAGTTCACATTAGGTTAGGGGCATATAAAGTAGTATTGTTGCTTTTATATGTCTGGTAATAATTTTGTAACCAGGCGATGTCATCCATAAACTGCGCCCTCTTTAGTCTATCACCGTGCATGAACACAACCTACACAACTACAGGCAGGTCAGATCATACAGGTTATCCTTGGTTCATTGAGTGCATTTGTTGATTAAGCTGAGGAAGCTTACATCATTGTGCTATTCTTGTCCAACGGTGTTTAATGCATTTCAGTCTTTCAATAGTGCTTCCACCACTTTTTCCTTGTTTCTGAGTTGGAAACTTTTGATCAAAACTTTCATGTCTTTATTTTATGAACACAAGTTCAGATGAATGTCAAGTAAGTGTAAAATATAATGTATATATCTTTTCTGATAAAAAATATGACAGGTATGAACTCATTTGTGGTGATAGAATACACTATGTCAGTTTGCAGAACAGCCCATCAATACTGATTGGATCGTATTTCACCTAAAATTGCCAATGCAATCCTGACATGTCACAGGAATGTCTCCAGTAATGAAAGCAAGCTCCAATTACTGACACAAATACTACCATTACACCAATCTTATTAAAAATCAGACCTACAGATGGCATCCACTTGATCAGTAGCTAGCAAGAATGGCAGAGAACAATTTTTGCTGAGGGTACTGCGCCATATGTCTGTCTAAGTATGATCAGAGTCCAGTTGCGTAGCTATTAAAACTCCATTCATCAAATGTGTAAGTTTATAAAGGTCCATTTACATTTTAATACCTTGTTTATTTTGTTAGTTACTGGTACAAGAGCAGAACCTTGGCATCCAGTATGAGTTTTCAATTCCTCAAGGAGTGAGCAATGTACAGTCAGATTCCTACTCCTGGATATTTGGTTCATTTGGAGAATGTAGCAAAGAGTGCGCTGGAGGTAAGCATAGTTCACCCAAGAAATTTTAAACTAGTTCATGATTTTTCGTCACTTCTGTTGAGTCCAGATTCTGTAATTAGTTCTTGTACCGATATCTGTAATAGTAATGATTTTTGTGAACCAAAATAAATCATTTTAGCTATGATTCATCAGAAGTCAACGTTTCATAAGTATAGTTAGTGATATGACATCCAATTTTTGATTAGTATTATCATCTTACATGAATAGAGTAGCATTGTGCATCAATATATCTCTAATTTGTAAATTTGTATAAATGGGGTTTTAGTACAGTATATAAAATATATTTTTTAACTTATTGAACATTATTACGGTAATACTATAAATATTAATTTAAATTAGTGAAAAGGGACTCCAATATACCGGTATTTGCCTTTGCGATATTACTGGTAATGTGCGGATCCGATATTTTCCCATACATATGATAATAGTGATCTAAACTCAAGAAGTTGTCTTCTGACTTCCCGATGCTGTTATATAATTGTTATGGAATAACCTGTTTGTAAATCGCCTATCACCTTGCAGGTTACCAAATCAGAAGTGTATCTTGTGCCAGGAACAATGATTTCACAGTGGTAGCAGATTATCTGTGTGATATTGAAACCAAACCATCTTCCAACAGGTCATGTAATACACAGGCATGTCCTGCAAAGTAAGTACAAGACACCTCTAGTCAGCTTTTCTACACTGTCAACAATAACAGGAAGTGACAATCATTGTATGGGTTTCTTTCTACATTTCAGATACTCTGCTGTCGTTTCGATGTACTGTTAGTATACGGAATTGAAGTTAAATACTCCGTATTCACAAATATGGCAATGACCTTTGGCATTGACAGTCATCCTCTCATTCCCAATGTATCATCTACACGCCTATTTCAAAATCAAAACTATAGTGAAGCCCAATGTACTCTTGGTTTTGAAATATGAAAAGAACGCCAACAAAAATACTATGGTCACATGATGCACTGTTATTTGGAAAACTATTGCAGAATTTAATTTTTTCTAATGGGGTCATAAACAGAGCCCCTATAAAGTGGTTGAGATCTTTTATTTCCCGCACCACATGAGCTGTCAACTTCTAACGTTTGATTGCAATGCTGGTATCAAGCAGCATGTGAAAGTTATGCTCATACAGTTTGCATGTAGTGTATTCATATACTGAAGCATCAGATCTTATGATGACACCATTGACATCAGTGTTTGTTATGTGATCTGACTCTCTAAACTCTGCATGAATCAACAGGTGGTTTGTTGGTGAGTGGAGTGTTTGTTCCCAACCCTGTGGACCACACGGTACTCAAGTACGTTTGGTGTACTGTGAAAGGTTACAGGAAGGTACAACAGTTACAACTGTTGATGATGCATTCTGTATAGCTAGACAAGGTGGCAAGCCAGACTACCAAAGACGTTGTAATCAGAATGTAGAGTGTGCCAAGTGGCAAGCTGGGCCATGGTCAAGGGTAAGTCTGCCTTTCCCACTTCACTTCACGGTTGGTTATATAATCAAAGAATGTCAACAGTTCATTTCATTAGCTTTTCATGTACTGATAGTTAGGATTATTTTTGTATAGTTTGTGAAAGACAGTTTCCTCAGGTATGTGGGGGATCAGAAATCGACAGTCTGCGCCCCCAATCTGCGCTAGCGCATTTCAATCTGCGCTATTGATCTGCGCTCCCATATTCTGCGCTATCAATCTGCGCTCCCATTCTGTGCTCTCGATCCATGAATGTTTTGATTTTAGTCATTACGGTGGCATTTGTGGCACTGCCGCGATATAGCTGCCCGCTAGATAATAAGACATGGCATGGTTTAGTGTTGCAATAGATTTGTATTTTTCTACACCTAACCGACACTTGTACACCATACCGACTGTCAGGAAGACTGGTTGTAAGATCGAATGCAATTCCGAATCAAGCGCGACATACAATTATAGTCTCATGGATCCTTAGGGCTATAAAGAGGACATTCGATGAATTTTCTTTCTCATATAAAAAGGTTGAGAAATGATCAATATAGTAAAAGGGAGTGGCAGGGCTTGCTACCAGCCACTGCAGCAACCTTGCGACATTGATTGAAGAAGTTTGTAGGATGGCCTACGGAAGCGCAAGTGGATAGAAACTTTTGGTTTGGGGTACCGTCACTATTTAAACCTTTTTTTTACGATTTCTCTGTCGATATTGAGCATTTCTGTTCATGTTCAGAGAAACGTTTGAGCCCGACAATTCTGACGTTAACCTGTTCGCAATGTCCGTGATGATGATTGACAAGTCTGCGTAAATTGACGTCAAGCTAGCTGAATACACGGTGTGCGGCCGGTGACCTGTAGATGACGTGACACAATGGCTATCTGGCTATGTACTGATCAGGAAGGTAGGTTGGGAGTAAACTTGCCAAAGTAATTCACAGTAATTGTGCACAAAATCGCGAAAATCGTAAAGGGAAATGTAAATCATGTCTTTCTGTTTCACATAACGCAATACAATGCCTGGCCTGTCACTATAAATATTGTTTCTCTGACTGAGTGCTAATGTTGTGAGTTTGACTCCGATTGAGGATTTAATGAATTTCTCAAATAAAGATGACATCACTGATCTGAGAGAGTGATGTCGAAGAAACTGATACTATGACGGTGACGATTAGGTAAGTTGATGCCATAACACATCGCAGAAGACAAGTAAAAACAATGATATATTTTCTCGAGATGTTTTCGATTTTTCAAGATTTGCACTTGATAACAGGAAGGCGATTTACATGTAGTCCTATCATGCAAGAAGTGAATGCCTGTGAACTTGGAACGCTCTGATTTCTACCAGTCATTTCAACTTCAGTGGTTGGTTCGAACTGTAAATAGTTTTTTCAATTGTCCACAAGGACGACCCACGACTAAAACTGCATAACTTTTGTAGCACTTTCAATGCTGCTTCCTTGTTTTCATGTATGATCGTAGATGGCATTGATCAACAAATTATGACATTCGTTCTAGCTTTATGTTTATATCATGCGAGGAGGTCAGAAACGACAATGTACTCCCTTGTCACCGCATCAACCTGTCCTGATATAATCAAGGCAAGGTGGTGTCACGTCTGCAAAGATACTAAATTACGTACTATAATTCCATAGACACACGCTCTCTCATAAATGTATGTACTCCTTCTCTTTCGATTGTTGAAACCATGTTAATACGGAACGATTGAACGAACAAGCACAAAAGTTGCGATTGAAGTTCCGCTCTTGTAAACAATGGTCAGTCCGTAAATCTTTCTCTGGTCACAATCCCTCACGACCATGTCCCTGTAATTTCTCAATAATTTAACAAGCTGAGCATCTCTATCAGCTCATTTTCAACCCAACTATCACTATTACAGTAGCTAAACCAATAAAATATTTAATTTGAGTGGTGAAAACTAAATAGATTCGTTCGAGATTACTGCAAACTTTTCCACAGATGTGAAGACGAAATATCCAACTTTAGCCAAAACATGACTCTGCGTTTTGGGCGGTTGCACTCGACGTCTTTTTACCAATATTAGCTACAACTTTATAGCAAGGAAAACGGTTGTGCGACAGGGCACGTTCAATTCGAAAATAGAGAGCAACTTGAAGGCAAACTTGATCGAAACATGGAGGTTTAAAAAGACCTCCTTTGACTAAGTTATGATTGGAAAAATCTCGCTGTAGTGTAGCGAAGCCCCTTCAGACAGGTTCCTGTGTGAAATATTACATATAAATGGACAATATGTGGAGCTCGCGGTAGAGAAAGTCATGACCACTGTACTGTCAACAGTGCGCACGACGTAACGAGTCAATCATACTAGGACGTCGTGTAATTTGTCTTCGCTACCGCTGGTAGAGTGCCCAGTAAAATGTTTTACACCCTTGGTGTTTAGCTTTTAATTTTCAAATTGAGCCCTTTTGCGAAGTGAAACGTACATACAAGAAAACAGCTGGTATAGTCTTTGTCAAGGATTTTATAAAAGAGAGATTCATACATCTGATCCCCTTTTTCAACAATACTAGCAATGGAGCAGGAGAGTCAGTTACTACATGTTTTAGAAACCCGATGGGAAAATCGGGCAACAGCCCAGACGTTGCATGGTCACCATGGAAACCGGCGGTTCTATTCAGAACAGAACGTACAGCAGGCGATGTTTCACCATCTCCACAAAATGGAATCATTTACGTAATGCTTATCTTTGACCCCCAAAACCTCGATTAGCTAAATTGTACCAACCACGAAACTAGTTCAGTCACTTGAATATGTATATTTCGATACGTATATGAATCCTTTCACAACGCAATCAAAAAATAAAGGTCGCGGTTCTGGTTCAAGGACGTTCACGAGAAGACTACGTCGACTAACGTCTATCCCAACATTTTTGACGTTCTTTATTTGGCTACGAACGCTTGTTGCTCTGAAGATCAGTAACCTAAAACTGATAGAGATAGTCCCGAATTTAGTTCTTTAGCTTGCTGGGTCTGTAAAAGCATCTGGTCATCATTGCACATCGCATCGACATGAGTTTCTAAGAACTTTTAGGCTTTGTATCACGGTCCCTCTGACATAACTTTTGACACTGTCCTTCCACAAACTATGGAAAGACGATGATTCGTAATACCGTGGAGCTAAAAACAGAAGAGGTATTCCTCATGGTAATTTAGAACTGTTGTATCTCGTCATGTTTCCTGGTCAAACAAAGCCGCATATGCAGCAGTATATGCTTTAATCCATCGAAACCTGGAATCATATCGTACAAGGCACGACGTCATGCTCATCGGTATAGACAGTAGACACTAGGATACAGCGACATTGCACTTTTATGTGATATCGGATATTTTCAGGAAATTAGGATTGTTAAGTCAGATATGAGGAGAGGGAAAATCTCCAATATATCGGATATTTACCCGTGATTTGACAAGTCTTTAGTATTGTCTAGTATTGTAAATAAAATCAGACTGACGACGTCGGGCTGAACCAGATCAATGAGGTGGTGAAATCTTCGGTAGCACCTACATTGGATATACTAACCTGCGTTTTGACAAGTCTCGTATCACCCAGGTAAAGCATATGACAAATGTGTATCAAAGTTAGAGTTAGACTGACAACGCCGGGTTGAGCCAGATCTATTCATGGGTGAAATCTCTGATATTTATCGGATAAAATTACCAGCGATTTGACAAGTGTAGTCTCGGTATGAGAGTCCCAACATCGCCGATAAAAATCGGATAATGAACGATTACGCGGACCCAGCGTGCCCACATACAAGGTACCTCGTTGTGGTGACGTCTAGTATTGACATGGGACTCAACATATATTCCAAGTCTGTTATCTATAACAGAAATATATATCTATCTATAACAGAAATATATGGGACGTCAAACTTCGATAGTGGACAGTAAATAACCAATATTTAAAAATTGTGCAAAGTCGCTCCTTCATGGGGAAATACCCGATCGGTTAGGTTGTGCAGTTGACTTTCCCGATACTTTGGTGACTTATTGTCATTTTTGGAACTAGATTTTCAACATGATGACACGTCAACGATGACATTTAATTTACTTTTTGTTCCACAATGACAATTCTAGCTTTTCAGCTGTGACCACAGTTTAGTCCCGCAGTGTTCTACCTTTCTGAACACAGTTCATGCGTACGTCCGTGCGAAGATATTTTTGAAAACAGACACGACAGTCAAATTCGGATTTCGCGTGTCTCAGCAAGATGTTGTGCCGATTCGGCAAACTCGGAACTGTTCAGCCCGATCTTTTTTGAATGAGGTAAAGCAGATTTAGTGAGAAAAAGAAGTTATCCAGTGAAAACACTTGCATTGACCAATGCACTTTTATTTGGGGACACTATAACGCAACAAACCATCTACCACTAAGTTAACTATAGACAGTTTGAGCAAAGTCGTTCGGGAAAAAGTAATGGACAAAAATACAAGTTTTCAAAACAATAATGTAATATGTTGTCCCTTTTACCTTGGATATTCTTTGAATTCTAATCACTACATGATCTGTACCCTGAGAGTTCGAGAGCGCAGAATGGGAGCGCAGATTGATAGCGCAGAATGGGAGCGCAGATTGATAGCGCAGAATGGGAGCGCAGATCAATAGCGCAGATTGGAATGCGCTAGCGCAGATTGGGGGCGCAGACTATCGATTTCTGACCTCTCACATAGCTCGTTTCCTGTTCTGCTCCAAAAGTAACGCCCATATAACCACAGATCTACCAGCAGTACATTGTGTTATTGCTCATGTCTCTGTAAGTGAACAGAAATTTCATATAAGGTCATAGGATAAATTCAGAGATAACAGAGTATAATGCAGATTTTACATAAAAGCAGGATTCAATTCCTGACAAAGTGTGGAAGTGGAATGTACTAGTGCCCTGTTCAGATCTTATTTACTTTTGTCATTCTTGTTTTTCTAGTTTAAATATTTCTTGATGGACCAATTCAAACCAAATATGAGCACACTGTCCTTGACGGTATTTTTTACAGTACTCTGCATACATAACTTGCAATTACAGTATGGTATTTTAGAAATCACTTTTATGTTCAGTAGAAATTTGTGATGTAGCTGATGTATTAAGCTCTGTGCAGAGAAATAATCCATTTAAAGAAAAATGGTCAAAATTGTTCATATAATGACAGTCTTTCATACAATCATTAATTTGTTATCTCTTTGAAATATATGCTTTTATCTCTAGTGCTCAGCTCAATGTGGTCCAGGCACACAGACCAGACGAGTCACATGCAATGCTGATCGTATCGTAAATGATGACAACTGTGACGCTGATGAAAAACCCATCTCTGAAAAAGATTGCAATCTTGGACCATGTGAAGGTGTAGAATGGATGTACTCTAATTGGAGTGAGGTAAGGGCAGCAGACCAGAGTTACAGAAATATTAACATGATTACAAATACTTCTAATGCTGGTCAGTCCATTTCCAGAATCTTTGCAATACTACTGCTCTAAGAATGATGTTTCTTATTTACCACCATAAATGACCATGAATACGATCTATTACTTTGCACAGTGCTCACAAGACTGTGGCCGTGGTATGATATCTCGTCAAGTTCACTGTTCAAGTCAGAGAGGAATAGTTTACCCAGACGAGCTGTGTAGTGCCAAGAGAAAACCCAAAGTGATTGATGAATGCATATCCACCAGAGCTTGCCCACCACAATGGCATGCATCTGAATGGAGTGAGGTCAGTGCAATCTGTAGAAATATTTGCTGATAAAAAATGTCACTTTGAAAAATTTTGATGTAACGTATGAAGACTTACCACAGGAAGAACAGAGTTTCATGTAGTCAGTACTGCTATTTCATTATAACTTGTTTTTCTCTTTTCTGAAACTTTACAAGTCCTTCATGTCTGTCTTTCAAGTTTATTTTCTGTAGAGGCTTGAGTGCAATTAATAATATTGCTTGTCAAGAACTCTCTTATGAAGACATTTCAGTGATATTTTTGTGGATGGTGTTTTTACTCGTGGCAGATTTAATGATAAAGACAATATGTATTTAGTTTGCCAGTAAAAATGTTTTCATGATTTTGAAACTGACATAAGGAATACATCAAAGGTTGTGATGTGGATGACTTCAGTAAAATGTCAAGATAAAAGATGGGTGCTTACCTGAAAAGTGAACACCTTCAAAGATGTGTTGAAAAGAAGTGACCTGTATTTGATGTGTCTTTCTCACAATCCCAATGGTTGTTACTGTAGAAGAATTTGAGTTTAAATCACTTGTTTTTATCATAAGTTTTTTAACAATGTCTTTGATATTTGATCTTGTTGATTATTCAGTGTTCTAGTGACTGTGGTGAAGGAGTTCAAACTCGTACTGTTGTATGTGCATCCATGATTGGATCGGAATTACAAACCCTGGCTAATGATGAATGCAATGCCGAGGCTAAACTGCCGGCCAGTAAAACTTGCCAGAATGATCCATGCAGTGCCTCATGGTTCACTGGTCCATGGACAAAGGTATTTCTTTTCAATTGTCAGCAAGTGTTATCTAATTCTTTGTAATCAGAATCTTATCTTTTGAAATTTGCTTTAAAAACAGATCAATGATATGCAAGTAAAGTTTTGTTTTCAGTATGACTCAATTTTTGTTTTTTAATTAATGGAAAAACTCTTCTCAATGTTACAAATAGTAATAAAAATTTCCTTAAAAACATTTTACAAGTGATGTACTCACCTACTACTAAATGAAACAAACTCTATGATGTTGATGTTGAGTACAATCATCCCAAAATTATTCCAAATAAAAATCATTGTTGATTAGTTCCATAAAATAATAAGTGAAAGAAGTTGAATAGTGGAAAAATTAGTTTCATCAGTCCAGTGATTGAAAACGATGATCAGATAGAATGCGCGATGAGCAAAATATAGATTGCCACAATTTTGGGGCTAATTCTGATTGTGAAAAGTGACTGCAATTGTTGATGATTACATTACAGTGCACTCAGTCATGCGATGGTGGACAACGAAGCAGAGAGGTAATGTGTTTCTCTGAGGGCACAGTTGTATCTGAGAGCCAATGTGATTTCAGCGGTAAACCATCAGGGAGAGAAGTCTGCAACGATCAACGTTGTGATGAAGGTTTGGAAAATAATTGTTAAGTCTAGATTTTTCCCATAATACCCAGAGGCAGCTTCAACAATTTTTTTAGGGACAGGAGAGAGGAAAATTATTTATTCTCTGAAACAAGTTGACTGAAATTTTAAAACTTTAATTGTTAGTCCCCACGGACACCGTCCGGGGGGACTTATAGGTTTGGTCATGTCCGTGCGTGCGTGCGTGCGTGCGTGCGTCCGTGCGTGCGTGTGTGTGTGCGTGCGTCCGTCCGTTCACGCAGATATCTCAGAGATGCAAGAAGCGATTTCATTCAAACTTGGTACAAGGATTACTACATATGGTATACAGATGCACGTCTATTTGTTTTGTGATACGATCCAATATGGCCGCCAGGCGGCCATTTTATTACGATTTTTTCATGTACAGAGCCATAACTCAGACGTGTTTCAACCGATTTTATTCAAACTTGGTACAAGGACATTGACCAATGTCATAGATATGCACGTCAATTTGTTTTGTGATACGATCCAATATGGCCGCCAGGCGGCCATTTTATTACGATTTTTTCATGTATAGAGCCATAACTCAGACATGTTTCAACCGATTTTATTCAAAGTTGGTACAAGGACATTGACTAATGTCATAGATATGCACGTCAATTTGTTATGTGATACGATCCAATATGGCCGCCAGGCGGCCATTTTGTTACGATTTTTTCATGTATAGAGCCATAACTCAGACATGTTTCAACCGATTTTATTCAAAGTTGGTACAAGGACATTGACTAATGTCATAGATATGCATGTCAATTTGTTTTGTGATACGATCCAATATGGCCGCCAGGCGGCCATTGTATTACGATTTTTTCATGTACAGAGCCATAACTCAGACATGTTTCAACCGATTTTATTCAAACTTGGTACAAGGACATTGACCAATGTCATAGATATGCACGTCAATTTGTTTTGTGATACGATCCAATATGGCCGCCAGGCGGCCATTTTATTACGATGTTTTCATGTACAGAGCCATAACTCAGACATGTTTCAGCCGATTTTATTCAACGTTGGTACAAGGACATTGACCAATGTCATAGATATGCACGTCAATTTGTTATACATATATACGTCAATTTGTTATGTGATACGATCCAATATGGCCGCTAGGCAGCCATTTTATTACGATGTTTTCATGTACAGAGCCATAACTCAGATATGTTTCGACCGATTTTATTCAAAGTTGGTACAAGGAAATTGACTAATGTCATACATATGCATGTCAATTTGTTATGTGATACGATCCAATATGGCTGCCTTGCGGCCATTTTGTTACGACTTTTTCATGTACAGAGCCATAATACTCTCAGGCATATCTCAACGATTTTATTCAAAGTTGGTACAAGGACATTAACCTATGTCATACATATGTATGTCAATTTGTTTCATGATATGATCCAATATGGCTGCATGGCAGCCATTTTGTTACAATTTTTTCGTGTCCTTAGCCAAAACTTGGGCATGTCTCAACTTATTTTATTCACCAATTTTAATCATTGTACAAGGACAGTGACCTATGTCATACATATGCACATTGATTTGTTTTGTTGCCATTTTTTCCGATTTTTTCATGTCTGGAACCATAACTCAGACATGTATCAAGCGAATTTATTCAAAGTTGGTACAAGGACATTGACTTATTTATGTATGTCGATTGGTTTCACGAGATGGTCCAATATGGTCACATGGTAGCAATTTTGTTATGGTTGTTTCATGTCGAGAGCCATAACTCTGGCAAGTCTCAACTGATCTTATTCAAAGTTGGTACATGTACATCGACTTACGTCATACATATACGTGTTGAGTTTTGAAACAGTAAGATCAAATATTGCTGCATGGCGGTGATTTTGTTACAATTTTCAAATGTACAGAGCCATAATCAGACATATTTCCACCAGTATCATTCAAAGTTGGTACAAGGACATTGACCTACGAGTATTTCATACATATGCTCGTCAATTTGTTTCACGTCATGTAGCAGTAACATGTCAATTATTGAAGTTTTGTTAGTAGGCTGATATGTCAAGAAATATGTACTGCATCAATTCATGAAACTTTATACAGATGATAAGAGATAACTGATGTTAAGCTCACATTGCTTTAACATTGAAAAAGACATTTATCAGTGTCATTTTAATTAATTTGTAATTGCATAAGTAATGAACTTTCCTAATTAGGGTGATATAGCCATAAATTAATACAACGTCAAATGTGATGAAACTTGATACAGATGTTGATCTCATAGTGTTGTAAATACTGCATCAAACTTTATGAAATATGGTACCAGTGATAATCTGTCAAGTGTTAGAATTGTGTGCACAAATGTTTTGCACATCCTGTTGATTAATTCCTAGTTGACTCATTTTCTGAACTTTAGGATGGTGGCCTACATTGGTTTTTTGTTTTCATCACCATGGAACTCATTCTTGGCCATTGAGCGTCATCTGTATCAAAGTATTTTTATCACAGACCTAATTAATGAAGAGGACTCTATCCTCTCTGAGGACATGTAATCAAAGTACCCATTAACAAGTGGGGACTGTGTCATCAACGATGACTTGTTTAGTTTGTGCTCTGGGAATACTTACTTGTTTTATGAAACAGTGCTATCTACAGATATTTTTAACCAATAGATTTCCTCAGCCACTTTTTCCTACAGTTCTAAGTGGACTGAATGCTTGTGAAATTTTGAAAAAAGAAATTTTCTGTACTGAATAATTTGTGGCATAAATACATGTATCCACATCTCTGAAACTTCTTGTATGATAGCTTTATGTGATGTATATGTCTAGCAAACTTGCCAATCAAATTGGAGCACAGTGTTATAGATTCTGTTTTTTTCCGCTGAAAGCATCATCAGGCTGGTTCACTCTATGGTTTTGAAAGCTTCTGGATCATTCCAACTGGAATTAATTACTCCACATCTCTGTCTTCTGAAGTCAATTTGGCAAAGATTCTCAAATTGACCCTGTCTGAAGGAAGTTGTTTTTGCAAAATGTCAACTTAAAGAAAAGCTAGTAGACTCAATATCATTACATTGTACTGTTTAAAATAATGATAATCTCATTTACATTGTGATTTGAATCTTATCGGCATGTGTTTTCCGTTGAACTCTACAGTCGCTCCAGAACGTGTGTTTTTATCAGAAGAGGCCCTGGAGATTAATTGCCAGAACACAGAGTTTGGTTGCTGTGCTGATGATGTAACAGCCGCTTCTGGACCATTCAAGGAAGGATGTCCTCCTATTACTTACAGGTGAAAAATTTTCAGCAGAAATATGTTATCTTTCCAGTATCCTTCATGTGTACATTGCAGATAATATTGCAATGCTACATAATATCAAAGTCCTGAAAATAACTTTGAAAGAGAATTTCCTCATTATGAATTTTCATGGAATGTAGATTTTAATACTAGTAGGTATATTCTGCACTTTTAGCAGCTAAGCTAGTAGTATTAGTTTGTTGTAGGTGGGTACTGTGGTTGATAATAGAGAGGTTCGGCTACACGTTTCACGCGAACGTGAACGCGTAACGTCACGAATTTCAGCGATGATGTCATCGACTTGTGCGTACGTTCTTCACGTACACGGAGCCGGCGTCGCGTATTTACGTGGAGACAGCTGTTTTCACGTAATTTGTAAACGTGTAAATTTATTCTCATCTTTAGGTATTAAAACATGGTAAAAACTGTGAATCATTCATGCAGTTGTTAGTTGGATATATGATAGTGACATCCTCAAAGATATTCATGTATTTTCGTTATTTTTATGTGCAATTTCTTCGTCGATTTGCGGCATATGGGCAAACCATTGAGCTATCCCTGTAACAGACTACGCGGACCCAAGCCGGGCCGAATCATTTCTTGCGCGTGCCACAAGAACGGTTGGCGTAATGCGTAGCCAAACAGACTTTTGCACGCGAACGTGTACGCCAACGCCAACGTGGATTCTACACGTTCACGTTCACGTAAAACGTGTAGCCGAACCTCTCTATTGGCTTGATATGTAGATATATTTGAAAAGGTGAGTGTAAGAAACTCATTGTAACACAGTTGAATATGTATAATATAAATTGTTACAGTGACAGTAAGAGCACAGAGAGGGCAATACTTCATGATTTTATTAGCTCCTGCTCACAAATGTGCAGAGGAAGCTAATACATTGAATTTCACTCTCAGCAAACTTCTCTATGTTGAACCACTTCTGTATAATTGTTATTTTTGTCTGTCAAACTTCTTCTGTCCAGGTTCAAGGTCATAGCCTATACATCACTGTTGGTTTTGTCCTGCATTGAAGAAGAAATTTTTTGTTTTCATGCTTATGATAGTATTTTTTTTCAAGTTTTACTTCAATGTTTAATTTTTTTAATGATTTAGACAAAGGAAATTTGGCAAAAAAAGAGAATTCAAATAGCCACTGGTACAATGGAGCTTTCAAATACTGCTTTCTCACATGCATATAAATGAGTATTTACATTTGAATGTATTGCAGTTATTGAAAGTATTTTGGTTATGCAGGGATTGTGCTGAGAGCAGATATGGTTGTTGTGAAGATGGTGAAACACCAGCTAGTGGGCCAAAATATGAAGGCTGTAAGGATGATCAAAGCCCATGCAAATCATCAAAGTTTGGTTGCTGCAGTGATGAAAAGACCCCAGCTTTGGGACCAGATAAAGCTGGTTGTCCAGGCAGTAATGTTGTTGTCAACTGTAAAGTGACATTGTATGGATGTTGTCCCAATGGTATTGATGCTGCTATTGGTCTGAACTATGAGGGCTGTAAAAGTGAAGAAGCCAAACAAGGTATTGTCTGTTAGCGCTGGCAATGTGAGAAGATCTGAGTTTTTCTTGCCTTCCCTAACATTGTATGTATATGCTTAAAGTTTATGTCCACAGACATTCTAAATTACAATGCACTGATTGTTTTCCTGCCAGTGATTTTGCTTGATTCAGACAATTTCCAGTTCCAGGATAGTTGTTGTAGCGATCACATACATTTTCATTGTAGTATTGCTTGAAATTTGATTTTTCTGTCTCAGTGTCTCAGTGCGTTACACAAAAGAGTTTTTTTCAAAAGGTTACTTTAGCTCCACATGACATATCTTTAGCTCACTAAGTAAGATTCTGACTACTGCAGGAAGTTTCTATAAACATGGAAGAAATATTTTTTGTTCCAGACGTGTGTTCACTCAAAAGAGAGCCAGGGAAATGCAGAGCTTTCATCACCAGATGGTATTTTGATCAGTCCCATGGTGAATGCATCAGGTTCTGGTATGGTGGCTGTGATGGCAATGATAACAACTTTGAAAACGCTGATGATTGCATCAATGCATGTATTGGAACTGACCCAGACCCACCACAGGAAGGTAAGTGCTAAATTTTCTGTCTGGTTTTAAAACGTTGTGTTGTGTTAAAAACTTTATCAAAAGTGTTGTGTTCAGCACAGAAGAATGTGCACTCTACATACAGATTTATCAAAACAAATTACTACAGTGTTTTCTTCCCATATGATTTAGATGGGCCGGGTAGCATATAACCATCAGTATAAAATGCCTTCTAGGGTCATGTATAGAACTTTGAAGGTCTGCTGAATATGTGACACTGTCAGATTGGCATGTGTGATCACTGTTCAAAAATCATAACCAAAACTGATTGTTCAATAGCTTTCAAGTTTTGCTTGTTTGTTCCTGGACTGGAGATGACCTAATTCTGATTTGTTCAAATGATGATAAAACTTGCATGTGTGAATATCTGGGACCAATTCTGTCATTATTCTTTAAATATTTTCTTCTTTGTAAATTCCTAGCTAGAAGCTTTTGAGGCACATGCCTTGTGAGATGTACCAATCTATGGTTTCTTGATTTCATTGTAAAACTAGAACATTAAAGTTTCATAGAAGCTGTACGTGTGAATGAAGTACAACCCCTCTGAGAAGCACTTGTTCAGTGATACTGGCACTATATCGGTAGGCCTCCTTTGATATAGTAAGCCTAAATTGCAAGCATGTTTGACGAGTCTTTTTTATTGCAATTATGTATAAGATGTCATTTCTTTTTCAGACCTGTGTACCCAAGCCTATGAAATTGGACCCTGCAGGGGCCAGATACCAAGCTGGTATTTTGATCCTGATGCAGATGACGGTCATGGTAAATGTAGACCGTTCATGTATGGTGGCTGCAAGGGAAATAAAAACAGATTCCGTGAAGCAGCTATTTGTGAGAAAACATGTGGTACTCTTACAAGAGGTAAGTAATGAAAATGCTGATAAGTAAAGAAAGATGAAGTTTAGTGTCAAGGTTACACTTTGTGAATGTTTGTGCAAATTTGTTCATGGAACACATCATAGATGTTGTAGGAACCAAAGAGTCTTGGGGATTCTGTAAATACTGTGAAGTGATACAGTTTGATTTCCATTTTAATCAGGATGGTTTTCAACTTGTGATGTATACAGGATGCAGCGTAGACAAAGATTCATATCAACTGAGAGTGTGCGGTAATGTCCTTTTGTAGGTATATTGTTCTACTGCTATACCTATACCTTCTATCATTTTTTTCCATGCTTCATATTTCTCTATAAAATTCATTTGGATGAATTACTTTTTTGCAATTCATGTTGACATGCAGAGATTTTCCTAAAGTCAATGTGCACAAACATGACTATCTGATTTGTGACTTTTCAATGTAGATCCGTGCTCACTTCCCAAAGATACTGGTAATTGTGGCAGGTCACTTGCCAGGTACTACTACAATCAAGACACACAGACATGTGATGAGTTCACCTACACCGGATGCTTGGGCAATCCAAACAGATTCTTGGACAAAAGCGAATGTGAACGCAGGTGTAATGTCATAACTGAAGTGGTGGTCCCTAGACCAAAACCAAAGGAGAGGAAGAATGACATTTGCAGGCTGCCAGTAGCAGTTGGTCCATGTAGAGCCCAGCTCTCCAAGTACTACTTCAACTTTGTCACCAAGCAGTGTGAGAGATTCTCTTATGGTGGATGCCGTGGCAATGACAATAGATTTGAAACACTCGAAGACTGTGAGAGGCAGTGTGGTGAATCTTCACAAGGTTTGTCTCACACTCAAGGGATATAAACCACAGCAATTTTCAGATACATTAACTTGCACTGTCAACATTGATAGGACTAACATCATCCAAGTTAATTTCAGAAAACTGAAAAATCCACCTGGGGAATTATGAATTGACATTTTCAACATGTTACTTCACATACTGCGTTAATACAAACTATCAACATGCTATATTTTTGTGATAATTATTGTTTACTAATCCCATTCTGAATTAGTGTAAATCTTTAGATTAGCCGTTCGATTTCTGAAAATCACCGCGATATTCATTGATTATACTTACATTGAACACGCAGTGAGCTTGCCCAAAGTCTGGCTAGAAATGAATGACTGTACATATTGAATTCAATAATTTCAGCTTTAAAATTTTCAAATCAATTATTACTACAGGTCAACTTCAATTACCAATCTTTTTTTTGGTAGCACAATTTACCATTTGAAACCGGGCTATTTATTTTTACTATTTTATTAAAACAAAATTTACAACATCATATTCTTGAAAATATTTTTATCACTTTCTCCTCAAAATTTTCTTTTCAGAAGTCATCTACATATTGGCTTTCAATTTGGATATTGTCATGTTTGTTTGTTCTGAATTATGATGAAAGACCATGTAGTTTAATTTTCTCTAACTAAAACATTTAAAAATTATCTCCTAGTATAACTCGGGCAATGTTGCTGCCAGGACGAGCCCTTGCAACAGTGTCCCCAAAACGGAACCCTCGTCCCACATTGCGTACTGCAGGTCACCTCGGACACAGTGTACTGTGTTGGGTGTAGTCTTCAAGTAATATCTGTTACTGACAATGAATTTTGTTTTGTTTAATTATTTTGAGGCTTTCACTTACTTTCGGAGCTAACTATGATTAAAAGTACATGTAATTAAAACGGTGCACTTGATATCATAATTTGCTTGACTGTAGTCCATCTGAGCTCTGATTGGCGGCAGATATGGTATACCAATACTGATACAATCCCTGAAATTCTAGCATAGCAACGCAGCCCCTTTAGCTTGAATTTTGTTCAGTGAAACTAATTTGTTACAAATAATACAAAATTTGATTGACAACTAACGCATGTTGTCCCCAAAATGTGCAAAATGTCCCAAAAAATAAACAGTAGTGGGATACATTGTCCTCTGGTTTAAAATTCCTGGCTGTAACACTGCTCAGGTACTGTTAAAAGTGTTGAAAATTAAGGTGGAGACTGAGTTTGCTATAGGTACAGGTTTTATTATGGACACCGATTGATTTTGATCACAGCGTCACTGTCAAATGTTTTATTTTCTTAATGTGATTTGGGAAATGACTTCAGTCTCCTGATTATTTCATTGATTAATCCCAAAAGTTTTTAACAATATTCAAGAATCCTTTTGATATGAACAATATTCGCATGATATAATAGGGCAATAATCACATGATTTAAGTTAATGTGCCAATTACATGATTAATATGAATATAAAATGTTTAAAATATTCATGGGATTTTCATGTAGTCATATGAACGATGAGTTGATTATTATCACCAAAATATGGCATATCAAAATAAAGCTTCAGAAGACGACATGAAGTTGATACTACTACAATAACCTGTGCAATACAACATTCTGAAAGTAATTTGGATGGTGTCTTTGAAGCAGTTCAAGATGACTTATTTTTCTGTATGTGCATAATATGATAAAAAGACCAAACTGCTTAAATGTACACAGTTGGTATGCTTTTGCTAGAAGCTTGCACCATTGTTTCCTTACCATCTAAACCTGCACCTAACAGCATTCCAAGGACATCATAGATACATGCTGTAATCTCTCATTCCATTTGTTGTTTTATGCAAGTCTTCATCTCATCGCTTGCTGTACTTATATCATGCTTTTAATTTTTGCTACATTTCTATCACACAAGCAGAACCAGCTTAGGCTAGCTTCAACACCCAGGGCCATATATGTCACCTGTTGATGTCCAATTGGCAATTGACAAACAGCAGTGAAAGTCTGACCACTTTTACCCATTGTTGCTACAAAGGCAATACATCATGAGTTCAGTGCTCTCAAAGCCTGTGTATCATTGTTCACAAATATAGGCGACAAAGATTAGACTTTTTATAAGTCAGTGAAGTCATTCAAAACATTGACTTGCAGTTCAGATGCCGAGATATGATACTTGCTAATACAAAAAATACATAATGTAGTCATGAACATATGATGAAACCTGTCCTTACACACAACCAGGTGATGAGGACTCTCCTCTAGTATGGAAAGATAGTTCAAGGTGAATGATATGACTTTGAAGACACTTTGGCAAGGACACAACCCTTGGAAACAACTAGGACCAACTCACAGCCTTTGAAACTGATCCTCTCATCCACTCAACTCAATGTTATCACTTATCATAGTATATACAGTAAATCTATTCAATGAGAATAACTGTAGGGTGTAGAGAAATGTTCTTAATAGAATGTACATGTAGTATCTACTTAAGTTGCGAACTTTGTCTGAAAAATTTGACCATTAAAGTTGTCTTAAAAATTTGACCTCTAAGGTTGTCGGCACCCATGAAACTGAATGATTTGAAATTTGTTCAAACTTCCGTGTATGAAAAGTTAAAGCATGCCTTCATCTCCAAGAATAAAAATCTGGTGTCACTGTGCTAATTTTGGCATTAGAGAAAAAAAATTACTGAAATTAAAAATTTAAAAGGGCTGTTTACCTATGTAAAATCTATTGGCAAAAGTCAAAATGTTGAATTTTCACAAAAACAGATAATTTTAACTTCATGTATTTTACAGATGTCAAAATGAGTCCATTTAAGCAGCAGACAAGATCATTTTGTAAAAAATTGAATTTAAACAAAAAATATCCCTGTGATATATTCTACTTTGGTAGAGAGATATCCTAATAATAGAGTTGTGACTGTAAAAACAGGTTTCATCATATTCATTGTGTTAATGTCTGAATATTCGTCTCTTGACAACATTACCAGTTAAATATGAAAGTTTCTGTCGATTACAAAAATCTCTTTTTGTCTCACTGAATGAGAAGATCGCTGCAGTTTGCCTCAAGAGGTGGGTCCATGCAGGGCCTGGATTCCAAAGTGGTACTTTGATCCAGCCAAAGGAAGTTGTACAGGATTTTACTATGGTGGCTGTGGTGGCAATGCCAATAGATTTAGCACTCAGGAAGAGTGTATAGCCACTTGTAAAGACAACAATGGCAGAAATCCCAATGTACAAGGTTAGGCATAGCTGCAACAGCTAGCAACATAGAGATTTGACAATCACACATTTGAAACAGACTCAGCTTACATGTTTCCATGTTCATACATACCTGCTTGCTAAATTTATGTTTTGCTTATGTTCTTTGCTGTTTCATATTTTACTGCTTGCATGGCTTGTAGAAGTTAAGTGCATAATCTACCTCTGTGTTTGTATTGGAATTTGTACTAAAGGTGCTCATAAGTTCATATGCACCCAGACTTTTCCGAAGTTTTCTAATATGTTGCAAACTCTTTTATAAGATAACCAAACTTATTGTTCCATGAAAGTATAACGTGAAGATCTCTCTCAAATGGTGATGAAGATAGCTGACTTAATCAAAAAGAACTTTGAAAAAAAACAACTTTGAAATCCTAAGTTTAGCTTACTTTCTGAAATGCTAGAATTCAACGGTATCATGTTTGAGCTATAGACAAGAGTGGAATACTGGAAAAATATTATTACTCGGCTAATTTCCTGTTGGTTTTTCA
The DNA here is from genome assembly GCF_041260155.1 of Ptychodera flava. Taxonomy (NCBI): domain Eukaryota; kingdom Metazoa; phylum Hemichordata; class Enteropneusta; family Ptychoderidae; genus Ptychodera; species Ptychodera flava. Next base: position 38,083,938 of record NC_091941.1, on the reverse strand, counting down.
ATGGTTATCAAAATCCAGGCAGTGACTGTGAACAGAAAAGACAGCAATATTTGGATGAATCTCATGGCTTGACTGGTCGATATATTCCAAAGTGTAAGCCAGATGGTTCCTATGAAGTAATGCAGTGCCATAAAAGTTCTGGATACTGTTGGTGTGTTGATGAAAATGGTATAGAAATTGACAATACAAGAAAACCACCTGGCACAACAAGACCAAACTGTGAAGGTGAAGACAATGTTTACTATTCTGTCTTCATAAAAATACCAGCATGAACATGTGTTGAAAATTGAGTATGGTACAGCAGGGGTGCATCAGAAAGGTTGTTTATTACCATTGTCCATCGTCCATTAATTTTGCACTTCCGTCTCTGAAGCCCCTTGTCAGGAACTTTCATATTTGGCTCCAAGATAATTTGATTTAACAGAATTGTAGCTACCAATGTAGACCCTAGTTAATAGAATGTATTGGTATGGGATCCATCCAACATCTAGCCATGCACTATGCCACTTGTTCAATAATGTTCTTATTCTGTCTTTGAATGCATTATGTAGTCATGTCAGTACAGCACATTTTCAAATAACTGTTAAATTTCAATGTGCATTTCTTCCCCACTGACCATCAATTTTATGTGTCATCATGATATGAATTAAAGGTATAAAGTCACCTGTAATCTAAATATGCCCATATATGGTCATATGCCCATATATGGTTCCTTGGTATTCAAAATGCCCATGTGAGGGCGCTGTTTTTAAAAAGCAGCCACCTGATTATAATCTGTGATTGCTTAGATTTTGTCTTTCCATGGTAACTGTGGCAAAATTGGAACAGGTGACAGTATACCTTTAAGTAATTAAGTATTTTGAAATGTGTGTCAATACTAGGAATGACAAGACAATGCACATCAGAACACTCGCACTCACATGGATGGTATGTTTCATTCAATTTTAGGACACAAAGAAGACACTCCATGTCATATTCTGTATGACAGTGCTGTAGGAGAAGCGGATTATGTTGTTGGTCAGTACATTCCACAGTGTACTGAAGAGGGAGAATATGAACCACTGCAGTGTCATCCAAGTAATGGCTTCTGTTGGTGCGTTGATGTACGGGGCAACACTCTGGAGGGAACCAAGTTAGCTCCTCCTGAGAGACCAAATTGTCCAGGTATGCAGTTGAAATGTCTCCTATGAGAGTAACAATGAAATGGTCTGTTGTATTTGTGACAATCTTACTTTCTCAGTCCTTGAAAATCTCAGCAGCATGCAGTCATTACACCTTACCAGTTGCAGTGTTAGTATAGCTATGTACACTTCCTGTACAAATTCTACAGAAAATTACAGCTTTTTGCCATTTGGCCAGCAAAGACATTGTAAAATTTTATATATGTAAAAGTGTGACAAGTTATACTTTGAATTTGAACAACTCGCATTGACTTCCAGTTTGACAGAAACTGGCTTCTGCCATGGAAACATCTTTCAAGCAGGGCTAGGGCTCACAGACACCGTATATCAGTTGTGGTTAATGCAGCACAGTACATTTGAACATTGCTCAAACTAGCTGTTTTGAAAACCATTGGGGAAAAAGCATGACATGTTCTAACTTATATATTTCAAAAGTAATAATTGTTTGAAGGTTGACAAAAGGATATACATAAACTATGATTTTCTCAGACTTGTCTCACTTAAAGGGACAAAGTCGGCCATTTTCATGAATTTTGTTTGATACAAGATACTACTTATATTGTTTGACATGTTGAAAGATACTGAATGAATGGGTGACCATGCATATATTTGACCCCAGTTTTAGACATGATCAATGAAACCATCGGTAAGGTGAATTGATGGTCATGACCGTTAATTCATTTTTGTAATGGTTTCATTTAATTTGTCTAGAACCGGGGTCGAATATACATGTATGCATGGTCACCCATTCATTCAGTATCTTTCAACATGTTAAACAATATAAGTAGTATCTCATATCAAACAAAATTCATGAAAAATGGCCGACTTTGTCCCTTAAAACATATAAAAACAGGTTGATGATTATCACTTACTCATTCAGAATAGTTATATTGTATGTTAAAACTGTGTGTGTATCAGTGATCTCTTGAATGCCTTGATTTTATGCTGAATAGGAATGATTTTACCTGAAAAGAGTACACACACGTAAAATCTACAAATAGATTGTTACTGCGTTCCTTTTTTGTCGTGGCAGACATGTGCAGCCTTCCTGCAGAATCAGGCCCTTGCTATGCCTATTTTGAGAAATGGTTCTACAACACTGAAACCAGACAGTGTGAGGAGTTTGTCTATGGAGGATGTCAGGGAAATAGCAATAGATTTAACAGCCAGGAGACATGTCTTGCAAGATGTGGCTCTCCCGGTAAGATGCATAATATCATATTGTTGAATAGTATCGTGTTGTTGAATAAATACAAAAATCAAAGGAATTTAGTACATGTATGCACATGTATAACAGCAGACGGTAAATTGAAGACTTGTTGAAATACTTTCAAAGATCTAGAGATGAATGACTCATGTATCATGAGAATATAAGCTTGCTTACAATTTTGATATTGCATAAAATCCCATTTTAATTCTGCAGATACCATTCTTCCAAATTAGCAACGTTCCATATAAGGATGTACATATTTTTCTGTCAAGAACCAGTAGTATATTTGTGCTTATGTGTGTGTGTGTGTGTGTGTGTGTATGTGTAGAGAGAGAGAGAGAGAGAGAGAGAGAGAGAGAGAGAGAGAGAGAGAGAGTTGTGTGTGTTTGTGTGTGGTTGTATTTTTACCTCCCAATTAAGCAGCTTGAACTTTCCTTTTCACGTCATACCCCCCTGCCAGACATTCCTGACACAAAATGTAGACAAGATAGACAGCAAGCCTTGGCATCTCGTAATCCCTATGTACCAGAATGTACAGAGGAAGGAGAGTTTGAACCATTGCAGTGTAATGAGAGGATAGGATACTGCTGGTGTGTCAATGAGAAAGGTGCAGAAATCATTGGTTCCAGGAGAGGACCAGGAGAAGATGATCCAATATGCCAAGGTTAATATATCTGTGTATTGTTTTGACAGTGTCCAGTGGTTTAAGCAATGTCAGTATAAGATAGCTTCATAAATGTATGCATCTTATATATATTATGTGTTGTTCTCTCTACAGATATGTATTCCAAGTGATTTATGATAGACCTTTGTCACTGACCCAGTTGGAGTTTTCACTAGTGCACTTCAATATGCATTGACAGAAATATGGGGAGAGGAAAACTACTGGTAATCTGCTATAGACTTGGAAACAAGACCAGTTTAGCAAAGCAATTTAGGTGTGATTTTAGTCCTAGAAATTCACTGTAATCGCATTAATTTATTGTCAGATTAACAAATAAGAGATTTTATTTCTGTAACAGAAAATGAACCAGAAGTTCCACTGTGTAGAAGACGTCATTCAGAAGCCCTCAACAATGCTGAGGATGGTGGATATATTCCCAGTTGTGATGTAAATGGTGAGTTTGAACCTATGCAATGCCAAAGAAGTAGTGGTCGTTGTTGGTGTGTAGATAAGGAGGGACGAGAGATACCTGGAACTCAGAGAGCTCCCGGTCAACCAAGACCAGTTTGTGAAGGTAACTATTACATTGGTAGATATTCTCATAAATAACAGCACTCTGATATTGTTCCTGCTGCATAGTAAAAGTTGATAGACTGGAAAGAAAGTTATAATTCTTCCATTTGAATTCATTGTATAATTTCTATATTGTTACACCAAGCCATATATTTCCCATCTAAAGATTGAAAATTTAAGTTTGCCAGACTTAACATTATGTAGAATACCTAGGGCTTTATAAGTTAGTACATTTTTTCAGTTCAAAACTACCACCACCAAATTAAAATCTTTCTAGCCCCTTTGAATTTACACTCTTTTCTGCAAAGCTGTGAAAAACGTGGCAGAAATATTGATGACTCTAATGGGGTAAGCCAAGGTCCTGTTACTGTGAGTGAGCAAACATTATCTTAAGTTGTTGGACAGCAGTGTTTCAGTCTTTTCAGGCCATTACAGGCTCAGATTGACAGCCCAATGCTTTTCAACTCTGTTTTTCAATCATCTTGTTCGTCTAATGTATTGATGCACAGTTGCATCTGTAAACATCTGTAGTCCAAATATAGGTTTCTGAATCACAGGGACTTGTCATTATTTGTGAAATATGGTTTCTAGATACAAGGGTTTGTCACTTCTTTTAGCTACTATAGACTACAGTCTATAGAAGCTATTGGGATGGGTATCCGTCCGGCGTCTAATGTCAGTCTGTATGTATGTATGTCCGTTTGTGAGGGTGTCTGTCCACTCAAATATCTTGAGAACCACAGTACTTGCTGATGTGATATTTGTTGTGTAGATGAAAAATATGATCATGAGAAACTATTTTTTTGTTTTTTGATATTGTTGAAATATGCAAATTAGCTCAAAAAAGGCGTTTTTTGTAAAAAATCTTCTTCTTCATAACTGCTGGTCAGACAGCCTGATATTTGGTATACAGGTCTCTAGGGATGACCTAATTAAGATTTGTTCACATTGTGATGAAATATGCAAATTTGTATTTTTAAGGAATTTTTTGGTCATTTTTGGTCAAAAAGTTATTTCATCAAAACCGCTTGTCTGACAGCTTTGACATTTGGTATACAGGTCCCAAGGGATGACCTAACTTAGATTTCGTACATTGTTGTGAGATATGCAAATTTGTATATTTAAGGAATTTTTTGTTATTTTTGGTCAAAAAGTTATTTCATCAAAACCGCTTGTTTGACAGCATTGATATTCGGTATACAGGTTTTTTAGTGATGAACTGAAATTCAAGCATCAAAATTATGATAAAATCTGCAATTTTGTAATTTTGGGGCAATTTTTGCCATTTTTGATCAAAAAATTTGTCTCTCAAAAACTGCTCATCTGATAGCTTTGATATTTGATACACAGGTTTGTAGGGGTTATCTTATTTACAATGCATCAAAATAATGATGAAATCTGCAATTTTGTATTTTTTGGGCAATTTTTGCCATTTTTAGGGACTGGTCAGTTTCTTCAGCCTGGGGGGGGGGGGGGGGGGCGGTGGATTCATGGGGGGGTCACCCTGTTTTTGACTTTGGTGATAGGGGGGGTCACCATGTTTTTGAAATGCCCAATAGGGGGGGGGTCAGTGTGTTTTTAGTCCCCACGGACACCGTCCGGGGGGACTTATAGGTTTGGTCATGTCCGTGCGTCCGTCCGTGCGTCCGTGTGTGCGTGCGTGCGTGCGTGCGTGCGTCTGTGCGTCCGTCCGTTCACGCAGATATCTCATAGACGCCTGGAGTGATTTTGTTCAAACTTGGTTCAAGGATAGTACCCTACCTCATACAGATGCACGTCGATTTGTTTCACAATGCGATCAAATTTGGCCATGTTAGAGGACTTTTTAGTTTTCACCTCCATAGACCCCCATGTATAAGGCAGTCCATAGACTCCCATGTATAAGCACAGGCGACCCATAAAGTATTACTGAGATTTTCACACTAGTTTTCACCTCCATAGACCCCCATGTATAAGGCAGTCCATAGATTCCCATGTATAAGCACAGGCGACCCATAAAGTATTACTGAGATTTTCACACTGTTTTCTCTATCATTTTCTCTCCTTTCTTCATGCTCTTACTGATCGAAGTAAATAAAATAAATGGTTTATTAGTCCCCACGGACACCGTCTGGGGGGACTTATAGGTTTGGTCATGTCCGTCCGTCCGTCCGTCCGTCCGTTCACGCAGATACCTCAGAGACGCCTTTAGCGATTTCGTTCAAACTTGGTACAAGGATAGTACCATACCTCATACAGATGCACGTCGATTTGTTTCACAATGCGATCAAATTTGGCCGTGGTAGAGGACTTTTTAGTTTTCACCTCCATAGACTCCCATGTATAAGGCAGACCATAGACTCCCATGTATAAGGCAGACCATAGACTCCTATGTATAAGGCAGTCCATAGACTCCCATGTATAAGGCAGACCATAGACTCCCATGTATAAGGAAGTCCATAGACTCCCATGTATAAGGCAGTCCATAGACTCCCATCTATAAGGCAGTACATAGGCTCCCATGTATAAGGCCAAGATAAATAAAAATTTAGTTTCTCATCGTATTCATATTGCAAAAAGGATGCAGTGACACAGTTTTTAGTCCCCACAGATACAGTCCAGTGGGCTCATAGATTGGGTCATGTCAGTCCGTGAGTCCATCCGTTCACGCAGATATCTCAGACACTTTGACAAAATGTCATGTGACCTTAGTGACCTTTGACCTCGAATATACATATTTGTCCATAACTCAGTAACCACAAGTGGTAAACCTTTCATATATGGTATGATGGGACACCCTATGACGCCACATATTGTACCTCATTAATTATGTGCATATCTAATTTTGAGCGAGCCAATAGAGCTAGAGGTCTGATTTTTGGTATATATGGATAACTTAGCAATACAATTTTTTTGACAAAATGTCACGTGACCTTGGTGACCTTTAACCTCAAATATACATATTTGTCCATAACTCAGTAATCACTAATGCTACACCCTTCATATTTGGTGTGATGGGGACACCTTATGACACCACATATTGTACCTCATTAATTATGTGCATATCTAATTTTGAGCGAGCCAATAGAGCCAGAGGTCTGATTTTTGGTATGTAGGGATAACTTAGCAATACAATTTTTTTGACAAAATGTCAAGTGATCTCAATGACCTTTGACCTCAAATATACATATTTGTGCATAACTCAGTAACCACAAGTGCTACACTCTTCATATTTGGTATGATGGGACACCTTATGACGCCACATATTGTACCTCGTTAATTATGTGCATATGTAATTTTGAGCGAGCCAAAAGAGCTAGAGGTCTGATTTTTGGTATGTAGGGATAACTTAGCAATACAATTATTTTGAAAAATGTAATGTGACCTCAATGACCTTTGACCTCAAATATACATATTTGTCCAAAACTCAGTAACCACAAATGCTACACCCTTCATATTTGGTATGATGGGACAACTTATGACGCCACATATTGTACCTCATTAATTATGCACATATCTAATTTTGAGTGAGCGAATAGAGCTAGAGGTCTGATTTTTGGTATATAGGCATAACTTAGCAATACAATTTTTTTCGACAAAATGTCACGTGACCTTGGTGACCTTTGACCTCAAATATACATATTTGTCCATAACTCAGTAACCACAAGTGCTACACCCTTCATATATGGTATGATGGGACACCTTATGACGCCACATATTGTTCCTCATTAATTATGTGCATATCTAATTTTTGAGCGAGCCAATAGAGCTAGAGGTCTGATTTTTGGTATGTAGGGATAACTTAGCAATACAATTTTTTTGACAAAATGTCACGTGACCTCGGTGACCTTTGACCCCAAATATACATATTTGTCCATAACTCAGGAACCACAAGTGCTACACCCTTCACATTTGGTATGATGGGACACCTTATGACGCCACATATTGTACCTGATTCATTATGTGCATATCTAATTTTGAACAAGCCAATAGAGGTAAATGTATGATTTTAGTATATAGGGATAGACTATAGGATAGAAATTTTTTGACAAAATGTCATGTGACCTCGATAACCTTTTACCTAAAATACACGATTATGTCAATAAATAAGTAACCACAAGTGCTATGTCCTTTATATTTAGTAGGATGGGAGACCTTATGACAACACATGCTTTACCTCGTTAATATGCCCATATATAATTGTGGGCAAGCCAATAGAGCTAGAGGTCTGAATTTTGGCATATATGGATTAATTAGCAATACAATGTTTTTTTTCAAAATGTCACGTGACCTTGATGACCTTAGACCTTGAATATGTATATATGCATAACTCAGTAATCACAAGTTCTTTACGCTTCAATTTTGATAGGATAATAGACCTTAAGATGTCACATCTTGTACCTCATTTATTATGCACATATGTATTTCTTGGCTGGCCAATACAGCTAGAGGTTTGATCTTTTTTCCCGATTTAGAACCAGAACTTAGACATGCCTCTTGTTTCAAATTGGGAACAATGACATAGACCTATGCGTCCATAGATCTGAACATATACACTTTAGTGATACTTCTTAATGACCTCATTTCCCTGCCCCCTCAAGACTAATACTCCTATTACAAGTGGGGACTATGTCATTGTCAAAGACTTGTTGAATTTTGACACAGGCTCATCATTGCCTAAAATGCTAGTGTCAGCCACAAAATTCATCATTCAGTTGTATTTTTTGGCGCGCCCTTCGGGCGCGTAACTTTAATAATCAGTCATATTTTTCAGCATGCCCAACTTAAACATCAGAGATATCTGTATGTTCAATATTTTTCAGCGTGCTCTTCAAGCTCATTACTTTAATATATCATACATCTTTCAGCATGCCCTTCAGGTGCATGACTTTAATATACAAGGCATATATATCAGAGATATCAGGATGTTTCATATTTTTTGGCGCGCCCTTCGGGCGCCATACTTTCAGAGATATCTTGATGTTTGCTAAGTGAAAGTGTACCATTATGAAATCTGCATTTCATATGAAAAGGATGACAAATTCCTGATACTTTTCTGTTCTCTCTGTGAGAATTCAGTATGAGAAAGCAACATGCACAAATATTTCACAATATATATTTGATACAGTGACTTATTTTAGAGATAGAAAAATGACAAGATATCTTTCCTTCTCATTGATGCAATTATTTTCCTTTGTTTCATAGGTTTTCTGTAGAAAGATGCTTTTTTATGAAACAAAATAACAGTTAAAAAAGGCAGTTTTTGTCATTATTAGCTGTGCTTTTATGGTTTCAATGTTACACAAGAAAAGGTCCTCTCAGACACTGTACACATCAGATTTGGCTAAAAAAGCTCTCTATGGCTCCTCAGTAGATTTAATTGGATGGTTGGCAAGTCTTAACACCCATCAAAGTTTTTGATTCACTGCTTTTTCCTCTTTGATATTTATGATTGACATCCATTTCTGTACAACAGTTCAGGACATCTGGTTAAGCAGAGAAAGTGTGAAATACATTCACAGCTCATTCAAAATACAGCTCATTCAAAATGTACTGTATTTAAACATTAAGATTGACCTTTGAAATTCCTATCTTACAACTGACATGTGAACAATTTCACTAAAACATAGAATGACTATTTAAAATATAAATATATGTAAAATGTAAAATATATATATATATATATATATATATATATATATATATATATATATATATATATATAATATATATATATATATATATATATATATATATAATTTATGTCCATCTTTTGTTTTACCTTGTCACGCCGGGGGGGGGGGGGGGGGGGGGGGTCACCCTGTTTTAGAAATTTGGAATAGGGGGGTCACCCTGTTTTCAAAATTTGGAATAGGGGGGGTCAGCCACTTTTTGACGTCGGCAAAAAATAATCCACCGGCCCCCCCCCAGGCCGAAGAAACTGACCAGTCCCTTATAGGCATGGCAGTTTTCTATGCTGGCTATTGATGAATGTCTGTGTTTATAGGGGACTCTGTAAGTATGAGCCATACTGAAACAGTCTCCTGCCATAAGAATACACTGTATTGCCAAAGGACCTCTGCTCTCACTTTATCAGGTATTATCATATACCTAGATTCACGTACCCATGTAAACCTATGGGAAAAGGCGCTCTGACAGGTGTGTAATAAGTTGCCGTATCACGGACCGGCACACTTTGTCTAAATATGGACATTCACGCACAGTCCTGAACTACTTTCAGTGTGGTTGCTATGCGCGTTGCTATTTGTACACTTCCCAACGTGTAAACAAATCAGCGCGAGATTCAAAAATTGTCGTCTGCGTTCTTCAGTTCTCAGTGCTGATCAAAACACCATGGCACAAGCTGATGAAATAATGCAGTGGTTGCAGGAAATTCCCGCAGAAAATCTAAACAGTATCTTGTTCGGTGATATCGATGATGGCTCTGAAACGACAAACACCTGCGCATCCGCCATAGGAAACGAAGACATGGATTCCGTGAACAATTTCATAAAATCTCAGTGAAAGGTCAGTACTGTAAGAACGACCGAGAGAGATGTAAACAAAGTACGACGATTTATCGAGACTCGGTATGATGACCATCGTGAGCTGTCTAACATCCCAGCAACTGCCCTGAATGAATACCTAGCGGCGTTTTTCATCAATATGAAGAAAGACAATGGGAGCGACTACGAGCCTGATTCAATCTCGACAGTGAAACACAGCATTGAGAGGTATTTTTCGGAAAAGCGATACGGCGTTTCTCTAAATGATAAGCAATTCGACATAGCTAACGAAGCACTGAAGGCAAAGCGGATGCAACTCAAGAAGCGTGGGATGGGCGGAAAGCCTCAAGCATCTGAGGCAATTTCTCCCAAGGAAGAAAATGCAATGTGGAAGTCTGGCGTTCTTGGAAAGAAGGACGGTGAAACTATCATCTTCCCGCTGTGGTATATCTTTACGAAGAACTTTGGACTCCGCGGTCGTGACGAACATAAAAAACTGACCTTCGGCGATATAAAACTACAGAGAGACAACTCCGGACACTTGTTCCTAGAATTTCGCGAGCGTGACACGAAGACTAGAGACGGAAAGTATATGGATTGTCGCTCCGTCCCCCCTCGCGTGTTTGAAGCTCCCGGAAGTGACCGTGACCCGATTTCGATCTACCGCGAGTTCATCAATCGGAGACCCATTGACGCGTGCAACGATGATAGTCCGTTTTACCTTCAACCTATCCCGTCTCATAAGATCAACTCCTTGCTGTGGTTTTATCCCCGACCGATGGGTAAAAACAAGCTTGGATCTTTCATGCAACGGGCTGCAAAATCTATGTCATTTGCTGGATGCAAAACAAACCACTCCGTTCGCAAAACAACAGTGCAAACCCTAAGCAAAGCCGGCGTTCCACCTAAGCAGATCATCAAGATCACTGGCCATAAAAATGTGTCGAGTCTCCAGCATTATGACACCGTCTCCATCGATGACCACCGCCGTATTTCAGGTATTCTGACAGATGTCGCCAATCAGCAGAGGTACAGTTCTGAGCCTGCCACGGTGACAGGCGTGAAGACGGAGTGCCCGGCGAAACCCATCGCAAATTCACCGATCATGAAAAGACCACTCTCCCCATTGCAACCGAAGACAGAAAAGGCGCTCGCCTGTGCACATACGATAATGAATAACTGTACATTTAACATCACGCTCGCACCGAAAGTCAAGAGAAGCCGTCCATTTGTCATCGAATCTGACAGTGATAGTCAGTGATTCAGTCTGTTGACTGTTGCATTTGTTTTTTGAATTTTGATGTTTGTGCTGACGTTGCACGTTGACTAAGTCCGTGTCGTTGCGTTCTTGTGTTTCAACTTCAAGTCTATTTCGATTGTACGTTGCCGTGCTCATTCAGTCGTTTCAATCATTAGAAAATTTTAATCTGTCAGCACTTAATATTCATATTTGAAAAGTTTATTAAACGTTCGGATTTGTGTAACTTTAACAAAGGTCTCCTTCCCTTTTTTGTTTGTACATTTGCGAGTGACAGCTGTGATTGAGAATTAGTTTGTTTACATGTAAATAGATTACATCATACTTATATCAATGCGCAAAGTGATTTGGCTTGGGCTTTCGCCGATGGAATGACGATGTCAGGTCTAATTTCGCCATAAAAATGAAAAAACCGCTCAATCTAGCCATACGAGATTGAAAAAATAAATAATTTTCCTGGATATTCAGTAATAATAAGGTATATGATAAAACCTTTACGGCCCTGATATGGATTTTGCGGACCTCGGTCGTACGGCGTACGGGCCCTCGCACACTCGGGCCCTTCCGCCGTACAACCTCGGTCCGCAAAACCCGTATCAGGGCTGTAAAGATTATTATACCATCTATAGCAGCTTCAGGGACATTGGCCCTATGTGTAATAAGTTGCTGTGCTTCTCTCTGAGTGATATTGAGAAAGTGGTAAGCCCCATAAAATTTTAACAACAATAAAATAAGATTGTTGAATTTCCATAATTTTCCATGACTTAATTTGATTCTGATTTCTATAGAAACAATAAGAGACACAGAGTGTAGAAGACAGCGTGCAGATGCCTTAGCTGATCCTGAACCTGGTCAGATGATCCCCCAGTGCACAGAGGAAGGCGGATTTAAAGCAAGACAGTGTTGGGGAAATTCTGGTTACTGTTGGTGTGTAAATGAACTTGGAAGAGAGGTAGTAGGAACTAGAAAAGGACCATACGATCCAAGACCTGACTGTGATGGTATGAATGACATCATTATAACTTTGAAAATACAATTTTCCATTTCATGAACCCTTTGAAACCTAACATCTTGCTACTGTATCAAGCCAGACCATTTGGATTTAATGGTCAGTAACAAGCAACTCTGGTACAGTGTAATATTCCTCTGAGTAATGGTGGGCAACCTTGAGTGTGTTTTTTTCTGTACTGAATCACCATTTAAGCCAAAAACTGCATTTTCCTCAGAACAAAATGTTGAATTTTGAATAGATAAAGTTACCATAGACAACCAAATAACCCTGACAATCATTTAGGACTTCTGGAAATGGTCAGTCTCAATATGATAAGTGATATGTTCATGTTTATAATCTTTGAAGCAACTTTACCTGATCATAACAACATAGACAGTGAAGCAAAAACAACAGTTGTATCAGTTTCTTATTGAAATAAATTTAAAGGGACAAAGTCGGCCATTTTTCATGACTTTGTTGGGTGTGAGATACTACTTATATTGTTTGACATATCAAAAGATACTGAATGAATGGGTGACCATGCATATATTCAATCCCGGTTTTAGGCACAATAAATGAAACCATCACAAAAATGAATTAATGGTCATGACCATTAATTCATTTTTGCAATGGTTTCATTGATCATGTCTAAAACCGGGGTCGAATGTGTGCATGGTCACCCATTCATTCAGTATCTTTCAACATGTTAAACAATATAAGTAGTATCTTGTATCAAACAAAATTCATGAAAAATGGCCGACTTCGTCCTGTTAAGGTAAAAGAGATTGTCATATTCACAGTTGGCAATTACAAAAAATAAGTACACTGTTAGTACTTTATTACATCTCTAAATTGTCAGATTTTGTCAAATTGATACCCTAGAAAAACTGTTTCTTCAAAATTGGAATTCAGTTAAATTGTATAGATCATACAATGCAGGATAGAAGCTCTCACACCATATATTCGGAGAGTAAAACTTAGCATCATAATAACTGCAGACTGTGCTGTGTATTGCAGAATACCAACCACTACGTGATACTGAATGTAGAAAACAGAGAGCTGAGCAACTGATCAGTCTTTTACCAGACCAGTTTACAGTTGATTGTACTGAGGAAGGAGACTTTGAACCAATGCAGTGCTATGGCTTCCTGTCTTCATGTTGGTGTGTTGATGTGAATGGGGAGAAAGTACCTGGAACAGACAGGTCTAGAGGACAACCAAATCCAGATTGTGAACGTAAGTGTATGCTCTCTCCTGTATCTCAATTGGCCTTTGAAGAGAATTCCAGTTGATGTGATCTTGACAATACATACATTGACCCTTTTCACTTAATCTACTGTATTCATCCGATTATACCGGTAAGACCCGGGTCAGCCACATGAATTTTTAGGTGTAGTTATAGGGGAGGGGGTACTAGAATAGAGCAACCCCATGGTTTCCACCAACACTTCTTATTTTTTCTAATTTACATGTAATTATTTACAGTAATTAAGGTGTCTGATAAGTCAGGGGACTTTATTTTTTTTTAAATATAAACAGGATTTGGTATGTACATGTTTACTCTTGTTAGATAATTCTTGAAATTGTTTTCCTCATAAATGAATAAGTACAGTACAGTAATTGAGACTTCTATACATGGTTTTGTTATGCCATATTTGATATTCCTTGACAGCATACAGAAGGCTAGATACTCGTTGCATTAGACACAAAGAGCAAGCAGAGGCAAGGGTACTGTCAGGAGTTGAAGCTTTTGTACCAGCATGCAAGGATAATGGAGAATATGCTGAAGTTCAGTGCTATGGTGGACTAGATGATGGATACTGTTGGTGTGTGGATGAAAATGGCCGGGAACTGGAAGAGACAAGAACTGTTGATAGAAGGCAGACACCGAATTGTAGAGGTACGATGCAAACGCAATGATACTCGCAAAACAAATTTGCTTTATTTGAAATGTTGTTGAAGAATATCATGAGAGGAAGAAACATTTAACAGAAACAAATCCTCTGAAAGCCGGACTCTGCATAATTAGTTGAAGGTGGTGCACTCTGCATAATTAGTTTTAAGTGGCATTGCACTCAACCAACACACTTTTTCCAAAGCAATATTTATGAAAGATGACATGAAAAACTCCCTCAAACTTGTATTTCCAAAAAAGCAGAGAATTTGAAGTTTATTATGGTAGAAATATTTTATATAGGTTGAAGGGGTACATACTTGGGATAAGAAGACCTCAATTTTGAAATGTTGAAAGCAGCAGAGAAAAACAAGAAAATCGGGTTTTTGTATAAACTGAGACTTGAGTCTCACCCAACTCATGACTGCTGGTGATGCTAAAAGGTGAACCCAGCCAATATTGAATCTTGGGCTAGGAAATTAATGAAAATTTAAAGAATCTTTACATAACATTTTCAGCAAAATGCGCTGACTTATGTGCAACGCCTGCTTAATTCTGATTTCTGATCGATGCTGTCTGCAAACTAGTTTGATGACATATATGCAAGACTGTTTACTTCCTGGATATCTTAATTTTGAGATGGATTAATAACCATTACTTAAATACAAAATATGTGTATTTCATGGCAATATTTATACTGATTAAATCTTTATTTTCAGTTTTTAGTCCCCACAGACACCGTCCGGGGGGGGACTTGTAGGTTTGGTCATGTCCGTCCGTCCGTCCGTTCACGCAGATATCTCAGAGATGCCTGGAGCGATTTCATTCAAACTTGGTACAAGGATTACTTCATATGTCATACATATGCACATTGATTTGTTTTGTGATACAATCCAATATGGCCGCCATGTGGCCATTTTATTACGATTTTTTCATGTACAGAGCCATAACTCAGACATGTTTCAACTGATTTTATTCAAAATTGGTACAAGGACATTGACCTATGTCATACATATGCACGTGAATTTGTTTTGTGATACAATTCAATATGACTGCCTTACGGCCATTGTTACGATTTTTCCATGTACAGAGCCATAACTTAGGCATATCTCAACCGATTTTATTCAAAGTTGGTACAAGGACATTAACCTATGTCATACACATGCACGTCAATTTGTTTCATGATATGATCCAATATGGTCACATGGCAGCCATTTTGTTACAATTTTTTCATGTCCTTAGCCATAACTCAGGCACGTCTCGACCGATTTTATTCAAACTTGGTACAAGGACATTGACCTATGTCATACATATGCACATTGATTTGTTTTGTGATACTATCCAATATGGCCGCCATATTGGATAGTATCAGATTTTTTCATGTATGGAGCCGTAACTCAGACATGTATCAAGCAATTTTATTCAAAGTTGGTACAAGGGCATTGACTTATGTTATACATATGTAGGTCTATTTGTTTCACAATATGATCCAATATGGCCACATGGTGGCAAATTTGTTATGGTTTTTAGCATGTCATGAGCCATAACTCTGGCAAGTCTCAACTGATTTTATTCAAAGTTGGTACATGGACATTAACTTATGTCATACATATACGTGTTGATTTTTTAAACAGTAAGATCAAATATCGCTATGGGCGGCGATTTTGTCATGATTTTCTCATGTACAGAGCCATAACTCAGACACATTTCCACCAGTATCATTCAAAGTTGGTACAAGGACATTGAGCTATTTCATACATATGCACGTCAATTTGTTTCACGTCATGTAGCAGTATTATGTCAATTATTGAAGTTTCGTAATAAGGCTGCTATGTCAATAAATACTGCATTAAATTTCATGAAACTTGGTACAGATGTTAAGCTCACATTGCTTTAACAGTGAAAGAGACATTTATCAGTGTCATATTAATTAATTTGTCATTGCATATGTAATGAACTTTCCTAATTCGAGTGATATATCCACAAATACTGCTTCAAATTTGATGAAACTTGGTACAGATGTTGATCTCATAGTGTGTAAATACTGCATCAAAGTTTATTAAATATGGTACCAGTGATAATCTGTTAGTGTTAGGATAGTATGCAAAAATGTTTGGCAACATCCTGTCGATTAATTCCTAATTGACTCATTTAATGACCTTTTGTAATTAGGATGACGGCCTACATTGGTTTTATGTTTTCACCACCATGGAACTCATTCTTGGCCATTGAGTGCCATCTGTATCAAAGTTATCACAGACTTAATTAATGAAGAGGACCAAATGATTCTGCATGGAATAATGATATGCATATGATAGTTTCCACTGCCCTATAATTGAATTTTAGAATATGTGATCTAGTTATGCATTTTCCTCACAGGAACATCGCAGCCAAGTTTCAATGAAGTTGATAGACAGGAACCAGAGTCTGACTCTGAAGACGAGCAAGAACAAGGTCGTGAAGACTGCCGCAGAAGTCGTTATGGATGCTGTCCAGATGGCATTACACCAGCTACAGAAAGGGGTTACAGTGGATGCCCACCTATTGTGGAAGAAGAAGTAGAAAGAGAAGGAGCCCCAGTGCTTGGTGGTGACTGTCGAACAACTCCATATGGATGCTGTCCAGATGGCATAACACCAGCTACAGAGAGAGGTTATAGTGGATGCCCACCTGTTGTCGAAGAAGAAGTAGACAGAGAAGGAGCCCCAGTGCTTGGTGGTGACTGTCGAACAACTCCATATGGATGCTGTCCAGATGGCATAACACCAGCTACAGAAAGGGGTTACAGTGGATGTCCACCTGTTGTGGAAGAAGAAGTAGACAGAGAAGGAGCCCCAGTGCTTGGTGGTGACTGTCGAACAACTCCATATGGATGCTGTCCAGATGGCATAACACCAGCTACAGAGAGAGGTTATAGTGGATGCCCGCCTGTTGTCGAAGAAGAAGTAGACAGAGAGGAAACCCCACAGCTGGGTGTTGACTGTCGAATAACTACATATGGATGCTGTCCTGGTAGTGATATTCCTAGATCTGGATGGACTAATGATGGCTGTCCAGGTTTTGAGTCTGAAGAGGAACAGGAGGATGAGGACAGAGACAGAGAGGTTCTTTTTGGTTGTGTCATCAGTGAATATGGATGTTGCAATGATGGCATTACCTTTGCAAAAGATGAAAACATGCTTGGTTGTCCAGGTAGAGTGGTTTAGCCAAACCTTTTAAAACTATGATCACTCCTTTCTCATGTACCGTAGCCTTATTTCCCTTCCCAATGCTCCAACGAAATATCTCAACTGTTGCAGTAAAATTAAATCACTCATCAGAATTTATGTATTTCCATTAGAGTATTTCATTAGTTTTGAGATACAGGCCATCAAGAGATAGCTGAATATTAAAAACGTTAACTGCCAAACTGGTTACTAAAACAGGTGGTACTACTGTTCACCCTTGTTAGCTCGGCTGTCAGTGATGCTGAGCTTATCAAATAGGCTGATTGTCAGTCGTCGTTTGTCCATTTGTCCATCGTCCGTCAACAATTGCCTTCTCTAAAACCAGATGTCCGATTACTGTGAAATTTTATATGCAGTTTACTTGGGATGACAGTTAGATTTGTACCAATCGTGGTACAAATTTGTATTCTAAAGGCGATTCTGTCATTTTTGGTCAATAATTCTTTAAAAATCTTCTTCTTCAAAAATGCAGGTCAGACAGCTTTGATATTTGGGATATGTCCCCAGGGATTACCTCTTTCAGAGTTGTTCAAATTTTGCAGAAAAATGCAAATTTGTATATGTAAGGCAATTTTTGCCATTTTTAGCTCATATTTGGTATTTATATAAATACCAAAAAGAGCTTATATGGTCAGAGTTCGCGTTTACGCAAAATTAGTGCGTATTTACGCATTGAAATTGACTCTCTACGCATTTTTTTCATCGTTATGCGTTTTCTATACGCAAAGGATAACACCGAAAGCACTCACCACGACTGAGCTTAGGCGACAACCAGACGAAATTTGTTGCAACACATTTCTGTCAATCACTCATTTTGTGTGGAAAGTTTCGAATTCTCTGGGCGTTGTCTGAAAAATCGGCATCGTAGTCCACACGTTATCACGTTAGGCACGTTATCATGTCAGCTGTGCCTATGAATTACGTTGCTAATTTGCAGGTGAGCGATAGTTTCTGAAAGTGAGTGATTGACAGAAATGTTGCGACAAATTTTATAAATGCCAACCATGCACGATCATCGCGTCTCGCTGTTCCCAAATTTTGATCAAGCACACATGCAGCATGGCGTCGAAGCAGACAAATCTGTTTTTAATTTCTTTCAACTTTGCTCTACGAGTCCGTGAAAAAAATGATTCATTGGTAGAACTCGTCGGAATCCCGATAACTTTTGAACACTGCAGAAGTGTCTGGATGGTAACTGGTCGTTCAGGCACCAAGTCGTTTCGGCCCAAGTCGTTTCGGCCTCTCAATTTCCGGTCCCAAGTCACTTCGGCACCGCATCCCAAGACGTTTCGGCGTCTGTGTTTCGATTTTTTTTCAAACTATTTAGTAATTGACTGATCCGTCATATTCGTAAGCGTGACCTTTGCGTTCTGACCAGTACTTTATGTGCATTTTGTGTGAATTTTGCCGTGCTGTTTCCTCACCGCTTTCAAACTTTTCCGTGTCGGCGGCTATTGATATCGATAAACTTGTGTCACAGATTTGAAAATGATATGAAGTTTTTTCTTACGGTCTTAAGCATGTACGTGAATGTTAGTTGACACTATACTTTTTAGTACTTTGATTTGTAACATTACCCTCCAGCACTAGTTCCCACAGGTAGCCTTCAGCGGTGTCGAAACGTCTTGGGTTGCAGTGCCGAAACGACTCGGACTTGGGGCCTGAAATTGGAAGGCCGAAACGTCTTTGGCCGAAACGACTTGTTGCCGAAACGTCCAGAAACCGTCTGGATAAGCTGCCATAACTCTAACTTTTGGGTTGCCCGATGTGTTGTGACGGTTGCATGTATACCCTTCGCTGTTACGTTTCAACATTGTTCAAGTTGTTCGTTGAACTGTTTTCATTAAAATAATGTTACATCGTACAATCCGAATATGTAGTGTAGGTTTATTCAACGGCACATTGTGTTTTGCAGTCAGTTTTTTCATCAATCGAGTGCGGAAGTGAAATTACGCACTCAAATCCAGCCATTACGCAATTTTAGCAGACTAATGCGTATGCCGTACGCGAGGAGAAAAAAGTCACCGCGAACACTGATGGTGAGTCGATGGCGTCTGTATGTCTGTATGTATGTGGGTATGTATGTGTTGATGTATGTCCGTTACACGCAAAGGCTCCCATACCGCCAAAGCTACCATCTCAGTATTTGGTGTACAGGTAGATGCAGGGGTTGAGATGTGGCGTTGTTCAAATGAACATGTCAGTGTCAAAAATATGCAAATGAGGTAAGAAAAGCAGGAAATCCTGCAAATGTGCAGGCAGTAACTGAAACAGCCCACACATCTGAGTAAGAGGTTTTTACCTTTAACCTATTGAAAGCAGTGATGGAATGATCTTCATCTGTCAAGTTCAAATTATCATTAAATCCTTAATTGTGTATTTTTGCAGCTGTTTTTGCCAGTTTTGGTCAGGCCATCTTGAAATGAGCTTTCAAAGATTTCCACCTTCTTCATCGACACATGTATCTCAGAGCTCTATCGGCCGCTAGTCAAAATTAAATTGTCTTCCTTGGATAATCTTTATGTCATGCAAAACTATGCCTCTTTGACAGTTATTTCAAAAATATTGTCATAAGTTTCATTCAATTATCTTATTAGCATGTGTAATTTTCAATTTGAAACTCTTGCATTATTTTTATTGCAGTTTTTGGACACCGTGGTGCGAAGCACCAAAGGTGTCCTTTGTCGCCACAATGTCTGTGTGTGTGTCCGTCTGTCCGTCCGTAGACAGATTTTGTTCCACTCATAACTTAAGAACCCTTAGGTCCAATGTCATGCAATTTGATATTTGGTATTATCATGATGAGACTTAGATCTGATTAGATTTTGGTGGGTGTGGCTTATTAATTAATTGCTTATTTGCATATTTTATGACTTTTTTACCATAGGGCTATATCTCAAGAAATATTGAACCAAATTTGATGTGACTGTACACATACTAAATTAGTCCCCACGGACACCGTCCGCGGGGACTTATAGGTTTGGTCATGTCCGTCCGTCCGTCCGTTCATGCAGATATCTCAGAGACGCCTGGAGCAATTTCATTCAAACTTGGTACAAGGATAGTACTCTACCTCATACAGATGCACGTCGATTTGTTTCACAATGCGATCAAATTTGGCCGTGTAAGAGGACTTTTTAGTTTTCACCTCCATAGACTCCCATGTATAAGGCAGTCCATAGACTCCCATGTATAAGGCAGTCCATAGACTCCCATGTATAAGGCAGTCCATAGACTCCCATGTATAAGGAAGTCCATAGACTCCCATGTATAAGGCAGTCCATAGACTCCCATGTATAATATAAGGCAGTCCATAGACTCCCATGTATGAGGCCAAGAAAAATAAAAATTTAGTTTCTCATCGTATTCATATTGCAAAAAGGATGCAGTGACACAGTTTTTAGTCCCCACAAATAAAGTCCAGGGGGCTCATAGATTGGGTCATGTCAGTCCGTTAGTCCATCCATGTGAGTCCATCCGTTCACGCAGATATCTCAGACGCTTTGACAAAATGTCACGTGACCTTGGTGACCTTTGACCTCGAATATACATATTTGTCCATAACTCAGTAACCACAAGTGCTAAACCTTTCATATATGATATGATGGGACACCCTATGCCTCCACATATTGTACCTCATTAATTATGTGCATATCTAATTTTGAGCAAGCCAATAGAGCTAGAGGTCAGATTTTTGGTATATATGGATAACTTAGCAATACAATTTTTTTGACAAAATGTCATGTGACCTTGGTGACCTTTGACCTCAAATATACATATTTGTCCGTAACTCAGTAAACACTAATGCTACACCCTTCATATTTGGTATGATTGGACACCTTATGACGCCACATATTGTTCCTCATTAATTATGTGCATATCTAATTTTGAGCGAGCCAATATCTGACAAAATGTCACGTGACCTTAATTACCTTTGACCTAAAATATACATATTTGTCCATAACTCAGTAACCACAAGTGCTATGCTCTTCATATTTGGTATGATGGGACACCTTATGACGCCACATATTGTACCTCATTAATTATGTGCATATCTAATTTTGAGCGAGCCAATAGAGCTAGAGGTCTGATTTTTGGTATATAGGGATAACTTAGCAATACAATTTTTTTGACAAAATGTCATGTGACCTCAGTGACCTTTGACCTCAAATATACATATTTGTCCATAACTCACTAACCACAAGTGCTACACCCTTCATATTTGGTATGAAGGGACATCTTATGACGCCACATATTTTACCTCATTAATTATGCACATATCTAATTTCGAGCGAGCCAATAGAGCTAGAGGTCTGATTTTTGGTATATAGGGATAACTTAGCAATACAATTTTTTTGACATAATGTCATGTGACCTCAGTGACCTTTGACCTCAAATATACATATTTGTCCATAACTCACTAACCACAAGTGCTACACCCTTCATATTTGGTATGAAGGGACATCTTATGACGCCACATATTTTACCTCATTAATTATGCACATATCTAATTTCGAGCGAGCCAATAGAGCTAGAGGTCTGATTTTTGGTATATAGGGATAACTTAGCAATACTATTTTTTCGACAAAATGTCAAGTGACCTTGGTGACCTTTGACCTCAAATATACATATTTGTCCAAAACTCAGTAACCACAAGTGCTACACCCTTCATATTTGGTATGATGGGACACCTTATGACGCCACATATTGTACCTCATTAATTATGTGCATATCTAATTTTGAGCGAGCCAATGACCCACGGTGTCCACTCAAGTCTCACTTTGATTTTTTCAGTGTTGTGCTATTTTCCCTTATTTTCGCAGATGCCAGCCCAGCGTCTATCATTCCAGGGCCTTCTGATATCACAGTAGATTCTGGTAACACTATCCGTTTGAGCTGTGCAGCCTCAGGTGTGCCTGAACCCAGAGTAACCTGGAGAATGGGCGCCAGGACTATCGATCAACTTGGCAAGGAGCATTTTGTTGAAAGCAGTGATGGAGTGTTGACCATATATGACATCAGTTCCCAGGATGCTGGAGTCTATGCTTGTACAGCATTCAATGGTCTTGGACAGCCTGCAGTCTACAGAGTATTTGTCACTGTTCTTGGTAAGTTCTTACAAAACTTTTAGAGAATGTGTTTTATTCATATTAGTTTTTTAGCCAGACAGTGATCAAATTGTATCAACGTTGCACATATTTTCAGTGAAGGTGACTAGATTCTATGAATTCCTGATCACCTAGGGCAACCTATTATTCACACCTTATTTACAATCTGTTGACGTAGGTTTGTAACACCCACAGGTGTTTTAATTCTACTGTGTTTACCATGGTAGATCCCTCATAGCAAATCTGACAACAACAAAAATCTTTGGAGACAGCGACTTTTTGAGATTCATGTGTATTGATTTTAAACAAAACAAGTAATGCAGTTTCAAGCAGCTACGTAATCTGGGGTTTTTATGTCCATTCCTTTCACACCAGCATCGCTTTTATCTTCATCACATGATACAAGAAACCTGTGCATATCGTATTCCAAATTTATATGCTAATGAAGAACTATTGCTACAGAATTATTGAAACAAGACTTAAGAACTCACCTGTTATTTTCACAATGGTGGCAAGACCTTTACAAAGAAACAACAATCAGACAGCATGACAGCACTACTACTTTGCCAGACTTCACACAGCATTCCAGTCTAGAAACTTAGATGTTACAGAAATTAGGGAATTAAAGCGTGGCAAGAGAGAATTTAATTGTTTGCTTAGTACCACGATTCAAAATCTGTCATTTACATATTCATATATTCAACTCTTCTTGCATGGTTCGTTTGATGGGGTGATTGGACAAGTTTTACCTTTTTTATTTGCCGTTTGAATTTTAAGTCATATTTATATTATCATAAGACTTTTAAATTTACATAATTTCTATTTCCACGGTTGTAGGAATATAGATATGTTGACTGTAAAGTTTATATTTACTTTCTCATGACATCGCTTATTTATGAAATTTTCATTTGAACAGTTCCTGTTGAGATCAGAGGGGGTCAATCTGTGGTTACAACATCTGTTGGCAAATCGGTCACCCTTGAGTGTCATGCTACTGGAATACCAAAACCAACAATTGAGTGGCATAAGGGAAATATACTTCTTCCTGGTACTATTCCAAGATTCTCCCAGTCAGGAGACAATTCCCTAGAAATCCAGTCAGTATCCCGCAGTGATGCCGGTGACTATATTTGTACTGGAGTCAATAATGTTGGTACAGTTCAAAAGAAGACTGTCACACTCATAGTTGAAGGTCAGTCTAGAAACTTGTTCAAAGCCCTGGCCATTTGATTTAAATATTTCTGTCATTTTCCCGATGCCAAAGAAGTGATGATGATGATGATGATGATGATGATGATGATGATGCTATTCCAGCTTATTCAAATTAGATCATGTTGTGTCTGTTCAAGAACTGCCCTCCATCTATCATTGATCCATATTAATAAATATTTATTTATACCATTGTCTAATTATACTTGGTGAAATTGTGTCTCATTATTCAGTACAGGAACAAAACATTAATCCAACATATACCTGTAGGATTGATTGATGTACCTTCAGTTAATCTCCTAGACTACTGATAGCAATTTTCAATGCATAAACAGTCTATATCCTCACGTCTAAAGTAAAGCTAGCACAAGCATTTTTACAGAAACAAGATAAAAAATGCTCCTGTGTTTCAAATTATATTGTAGTTGTCTGTAAATTGAATCTTTTGACACAAATTTGTAACTTCACTGAAATGCTATGTACATTGAAGTTACTGTGAGATAACAATACTGAAGGTCATTTAGCATTGTACATCAACAAATTGCTGTGTATACTTAACGAACTTTCCTAATTAGGGATATATATTTGGATTGACTGAAACTGACAAAACTTGCTGTACATTGAAAATACTATGATATAACATTAATGAAAGTCATTTAGCACTTTCATGTCAGCAAATTACTGATCTATGTATTCAATGAATATTTCCCATTTGGCTCATCAAACCATTATAGACTGAAATAGATGAAACTCATTGTATATATTGATGAAACCATGATAAAGTAGAGGTGAATGTATATCGCAATTTTTATGTCAGCTAATTAGGAGTTTGTATTTTTAATGAACTCTTATCATTATCGGTAATAAAACTGAAACGACTCGACCAATGTGGATAACATTTGCTGAGTACAACAATATAATAGAAGTGAAAGACATTTACCATTTTTAGCTCACATTTGGTTATACCAATGTGAGTTTATCGTATAAGCTGAAGTCGATGGCGTCTGTATGTATGTGTGTATGTATGTATGTATGTATGTATGTATGTATGTATGTATGTAGGTACGTATGTACAGTATGTCCGTCAACGTAAAAAACACGCAAACCGCTGCACATTTCAGCATGGTATTTGGTGTGTGGAAGCATCCTGGCCTATAGATGGGATTTTCTGTAAATGAAGTCTGCATTGCCAAAATTATGCAAATGAGCTTACAAAATGTGAAAATGGTCAAGAATTAATATCTCGAGAACCGCTGTTTTGATTGCTTTGAAAATTTGTGAGCAAGTACCTTAGGTGAACCTTAAACAGTTTTATGAATATTGTGAAGATATCCTTAATTTTGTATTTTTACTGAATTTTTCAGTGATTTTTCTCATTTTCAGTAAAAATTCTTCTTCTCTGAAACCACCAGCCCAATCACTCTCAAATTTGGGTTGGATCTTTCCGAGGGTGTTACTCTTCTAATTTATTGAAATGATGACAAAATTGGGAAAATTACTATTTTGGAGCAATTTTGTCATTTTTGGTCAAAAAATCTTAAATAGTATTTTCTTTTAAAAACCCCTGGACAGACAGCTTTTATATTTTGTACACAGACGTATAGAGATGACAATAGTTAGATATGTGGAAATTGTCCTGAAATATACAAATTTGTATTTTTAAGACAATATTGTCATTTTTGGTCAAGAAAACGTGTTCTCAAAATTACTTGTTTGATAGCTGTGCAATTTGGTATAAAGTCCCGAGGGATGTTATTAGATAAATTTTCTGCTCAAAGTGTTTGGAAACCCCCAAATTTGTATATTTTAGGCAATTTTCTCAGTTTGTGACCTTAAATGACCTACACCAACCCAGGATATGTTGTGAGACAGTTTTGAAGGCTGTGAACATAATTTTGTCATATTTGGTATCAATTTCGAAAATTTGATCCAGAAATCAAAGCTGAGGTGAATTTTTTCACTGCGAACCAATTTTTGCAACTTTTCTATGTAAGACATACAAGAACTGATGTGAAATTTGGATCCAGGATAATTCCAGATGTTGTAATCACCGCCCACAGTGGAAGGCATTTCACCATCTGTATCTAACTTAAGTGCTGTTTACATTAGAATGATAACACTCATGGCATTAACTAAAAACTCCCAAGGTTGTAAATACATTTCCTGTTAGGAGGGGGTAGGGTCTAGAAGATTGATGAGGTAGCATTACTTTTTTACCAGATCCCTTGTACATTTTTTTGCCCACTCCCACCTTTTCTTTTTATCAAGCCTTCTCTGTCTATTTTTTGTTGTTGACATTAGCTTCTGTATCTAGGATCTGCTTGTCCCATTGCTATAGAAGTTGATATTCATGTTCCTAAAGATGACCTCCAGTACCTAAGTTGGAGACCTTATTTGCTTTTTGTCATTCTTGTTTTTCCTGGTTTAAACATTTCTCGAATGGACCAATTCAAACCGAATGCGAGCACACTGTCCTTGACGGTATTTTTATGTTACCTGTTCAGTAATTTACTAATTTGCTGAATTGTCCCAATTATTAAGTTTAACTGGAAGGACTTGACCAATATTGATTAAAGTTCCATTAATATTAATGATACAAATATAAAATAGTTGTTTAATACATTTTTATTTCCAAATCAGCTAATTGGTAATTTGCATATTTAATGAGCTTTACTTAGCGTTAATGTGAAAGAAAAGTGTTGATTTACAGACAACTCAACAGATTAATTGAAACACAGATCTGGAGCATTTCCAGTTCATATCTGGTTAAGTCTAGAACAACAATGAGGGCCAATACTGCCAACACTTAATGATACCTATTGTTTGACCTATATTTTGTTCCAACTACACACGCGATTGTGCAGTACCCGGGCTTAGTCCAAGCTTGGCGGTACTCTAAGCTTGGGTGAAGGTTTGCCAATGCTCTTTGGCCAAGCTTGTTGCGATAAAGATTAATCCAATCTTTTTTGCAAATCTTGAGATAAGGATTGTGTCCAAAGCTTGGAGCAGCATTTTTGCCAAATCTTAAATCAAGCGTACCTGGGATTAAGCTTCAGTGAAACTTGGCATTTTAACCTTCACCTAAGGACAAACAACGGAGCTTTACGTATGGCCGGGAAAAACGCAGACAAGCAGTTTGGTCAATATTGCGTTGTATTCAAGCGATGTGTACAAAATGCAGACACATTATGTGTAATAACCCCTTTATCAGTCATGCATACATTGGTTATGATCATTTCCCTGGCAACATTCCGATACTTGATACGAAATCGATAGAAATATGCCCTTGTTTATTCATTATTCGCGCTGTACTCATATGTAGAAAGTTAGTTGCGAAGGAGTGATGGTAACCGTTTCACTTGTTGATATTATTCCGCTTTTGGGCCATTCCACTTCACTGGGTGGTTATGGTAAAAACTCAGATTACACAATTTAATTATTAAGATGTCAATCCACATTTCCATAATTTGAAGGATGTTTATATTTATGTGAACTACCGCATTAAATGTGAAATATAGGCTGGACTGTGTAAAGTGAGTAATTTTTCAACTCCAAAAAATACTCACAGTCCTTCATGAAAGTTACGAGGCCTATCAAAATCTGGTCAAAATAGACCGAGCACCGCTCCCGGAGGAAAATCTACAGATATCTGTACGGCCTCTACGTATGAATGCAATGTGGATGTGCCAGTCAGTTCATCTTCAAGAATTATCCATGCCCTTCCTTACACATCCCATATGCCGAATTTATCATCTTAGAAAGGAATTTGTGAGCGGATTAGGGAATACTTGAAGTGAGTACAGCTTCGTAACTTGTAAGTTGTATACTGTGTACATTTTGTTGCAATATATGGATAAATCATTTCAAAGGTATTTTCATAGTCTGCTCATATATTTTTGTCACTTGCTTGCTTAAATATGACTAAACTTGTTTAAACGACCAACATTAAACTTTGTCTTTCTTGGGAGTATCTTTACGAGTAATATGATTTGTGTCAAAAACTTATACAAGGAACAGGATCACAAACTTTCTGAGTCACTACAAATCGTAAAGTGTGGTGTATGCATCTCTTTGCTGTCGTGTATTTTTAGAAGTGTAGTCGGAGTTTTGTAGCTCATTTTTGGCTATACTCGATATAATTCATCACATCAGTATTAAACCTTGTCAACAAAAAAATTGTCATACAGCGGTTAATTCATAAACGTCATGATGCAGTTGATCAAGCCGCACTCTTCTTCAGCTGTGCAGATGACATGAAATTGAAAGCACTGGGCGTACTGGACCGTGATGATAAGAGGTGTTCCTGTCGCGATGTCGGTCTCAATGCAAACATACGTCAATGAGTTTGTGTTTATTTTTGTCAATGAGTTTGTGTTTATTTTATCAAAAGCCCGCTTACTGATCTATATTTTTACTTAAATGTGGATCATAACTTTCAAACCAATAATTTGCCAAGACTCGGCAGCAAAATGGGTTCCCTAAACTGAGCAAAAAGATAACCCTTTAGGTCGAATGCTGGGTCAAGTGACCCAAAAGCTACAGTAGAAACGAGGATGATAAGAAGCTTATCCGTAAAGTTCGAAAGTTTACTGCCCAAGCTTTGAACAAGATTTGGAAGTTTAAGCTTTTATATAGGTTTGTTGCCTAAGGTTTAACAAAGGTTTGCAAGAATAAGCTTCAACAAATCTTGGGCGAACCAGTCTTAAATTAAGGTTTGCACGCTCACTATTGTACTGAGCTTCGCCGCCAAGCTTCATATAAGCTTTGACTAAGCTTGGACTAAGGTATTGCACAATCGCACGTGTAGGTAATATCAGCACTTCACATCACTATAAATAAGCACAAGTAATTTCACATGTGTATGAAGATATCTGTATTTACCCATAGTGCAATTTAAACTTTACAACTGGAATTTGTCCTTTCTTCTAGCCCTGTAAATCATCTAATATGCCAAGAATAATGGAAATTGAGTATATGTGTTCTGTGTTACATCATCCAAAAAGAATTTTTTTTTCTGTATCACCTTACAGCTGATGCAGAGATAATTTCACCACCAATGGACATCATAGCATCAGAAGGTGACTCAGTAACACTGACTTGTAGAGCTACAGGATCACCCAAACCTTCCATTCGTTGGATGGTCGATGATGTACCCCTTCCTTTACTTGATAGATTTGTTTTCCTGGATAGCGGTGACCTCCAGATCAAAGGTAGGTCTGCTGCTGTCCTAACTTTTCTTGCTCAGTACACAGCTATGATTGCTTGACAGTGGTTGTGTCCTTTTTCAAATTTTTTGAGAGGAATTCTGCAGAATGATCTCTCAGTGAGACGCACTCAACAGATTGACATGCAGGGAGCTGTTAACACAGTGAAAGCCGTGCTGTCATAGAGCTGCTGAAAAACTATTGTCTGTCTAATAAATATGAAACTGAATTGAGAGTAATGCTTGTCCAATCATTTCTTTCACAGATGTTAGAAAGACCGATTCAGGATTCTACACATGCACAGCAGCCAATGGTAGAAACAGTGTCAGTGCCAGGAGTGAGCTGGTTGTCAGTGGTAAGTCTCCAAAGGCTCATAAAAATAATCCAGTTTTTATGGATATCTCCTTCTCATCTGTTGTCGTCTTTTATGATTTTATTACTCTTTAGATAACTTAACAAATGAGTGTGTTATCATGACCGTTCAAAGTTCTCAAGAAAATCGATACTAGTACTTGCAAAATACATTCCACTCACAAACTGACCTTTCACCTCTAGATGGCGCTATTCATATACCACTTATAGTTTATTTAGTTATTTTATTTTGTTCCCAAGAGGAGTTATTATAGTCAGTATCATATGTTTTGTTATTTGTAGCGTATATTAGCAGTAATTCATTATAATTAATGGATCTCTGACAATTTTTTCTCAAAACATTTCATTCATTTGAGATTATATTGTTTATTAAAAACACAATAGCATTAGCAAATTACACCTTGACAGCAGTATGCAGTAACATAAACATTTGCAAAACAGCAACAAAACAGAGGTTGTCATGGTAACAAAAGCAGTCACCATTTTACCAGTACATTAAGTAATTAGAAATTTTTGTCAGTATGTGCTTACTTTGTTCATTATTAATAGCAAAGACAATTCACTCCAAAGTACCAAACTTAAGCTTTTCTTTGGTTTGATACCTTCCGTCACAGAACCATTCAGACTTTTTGAGACATTTTGAGACAGGGTGCTTTCTTGAAAGGTTAATGTGCATTATCAAATTAAAAAATATTTTAAGCCACCTGTGAACTGAGGAACAATGTCAGTAGTAACAAAAGCAATTGAATGCAATTTATGAAGCGTGACAGAAGACCTAATGAGTTTTTACATGGTCTGCTGGTTACCTACAGCCTGTACCAGCTTTCTACAGATATTTGAACATTCACCAGGACAATACAAATGCTCCTGCTTATTGTGAAATTCTCTTACAAAGCTGGTCAGATACATCTGTAATTTGCTGCAGCTTTAGTTTGCTGTTGTGTATAATGTGATCCAGTGTATAAAATATGTACACCAGGCATGTCAACTATAACTCTTGGTGAGACTTTCAAGGTCATTGAAATATTTGTTACTAAGGTGGAAATATTTCTTATTTGATCAGAAAATAACATTGCTGCGTCCCTTCTTTATCGATGAGTCAAATGTAGAAATTTCTAGAAATGTCTTTTTGCTAGCCCCATACCATAACATGTAATTGGTAACATTTTTTTGTTGTCAAAGAGAACAGGTTTAAATTAATGGGTCAACCCATTTGCTCAGAGCATGCGCTGCTTTTACTGTGAAATTTTTGAGCATCTGAGGGATACAATATTTTACTTTTGGTATCTAGACCTTTGGATTACCTTTGTATACATATACATGTACTGTAATAGCTACTTCGATGTTGACTTGTCATAGTTCATACCATACGGATGAACTGACTTACACTTATGAAAAGCTTTTCTTGGGCATATTTTTAAGGTGAATCCATTTAAGAATGGTTCAACTCTGTGATTTTCCCAGCATGCAACTAAAATATTGACAATTTCACATCAGTTTTGTATGTCTAAAAGCGTGGGATGTGCACCATGAATAATTAATCTACCCATACTTTCAGCCTCACATAGTAGACTGCTTTTTGAAATGTTTGGACATTTTAGTTTCATGCTTATCTTACAGGTAAAATATGCATCTTACAACAATTTCCCATTTTCATTGACCTTTCTGTTTTTCACCTGTTTGTTGTTCATTAAATCATGAAGGATGTTAGTGATGGAGAGTACACTCCACTCGGCGGTCGATGCCATTCATAGGAAAGTTGAAACCCAAAAAATCATAATAAGGTCTTGAAACAAATCAGCAACATGTATGACAGAGTAGACCATGAACACAGTTGTTTGTTTTAATATCCAGCTCATTACTTTACTAGTGAGTTTTCCACAATATTCAACACAATCAAGACAGCAACAAGACAGCAAGTACCAGTAATAGCAGTAAAGAGAATACCTGAAGTAAACAGTCAGTAATGTGTTGCATCTGGTGTCAGCTTGTCACATAGAGAAATCTGTTTAACTGTGTTTCTTTCCCTGATGATCTCAACCATCTCAAACTATGCTGTTTTCCAAATCGTTTTATCCAGAAATTTCTACACAGCCCCCACATTTTTATTTGCAAGACCAAGGAACCTTAGTCTACATCACGAAGATGTAACCATACATCCAAAGTCTCATGATATATTTGTCTCATACTTCAATGTGATTGTTATTCCAATGGGAGAAGTTTGATCTTGCACATATGTATGGATCATACAAAATTGAATAAAAGCAATGGCATCTTCAGAGAACTTGGCTATTTGATATCCAAGTGAATTTTTAGTCTCCGCGGACGAAGTCCGGCGGGGACTTATAGATTGGGTCCCGTCCGTCCGTGCGTGCGTGCGTCCGTACGTGCGTCCGTCCGTCCGTCCGGAGCCGTTTCTCAGACACTGCTGAACCAATTTTGTTCAAACTTGGCACAAAGGCATAGCACTATGACCTACAGATGCATGTCGAATTATATTGCGATACGATCCAATATGGGCGTGAGGCGGCCATTTTGTTTGCGATTTTTCATGTCTTTGAACCATAACTCAGACATCCTTGAACCGATTCTGTTCAAACTTGGCACAAAGGCATAACACTATGGCCTACATTTGCATGTAAAATTATATTGCAATATGATCCAAAATGGGCGTGAGATGGCCATTTTGTTTGCGATTTTTCGTGTCTTTGAACCATTAGCTCGAAAATCCATTCAAACTTGGCACAAAGGCATAACACTATGGCCTACATATGCATGTTGCATTATATTGCGATACGATCCAATATGGGCGTGAGGCAGCCATTTTGTTGCGATTTTTTCATGTCTTTGAACCATAACTCAAATATCCTTTTACCGATTTTGTTCAAACATGGCACAAAGGCAAAGTACTATGGCATACATATGCATGTATCAATTAACCTTGCGATAGGAGCCAATATGGCTGCAGAACTGCCATTTTGTTGGAATTTTGCATGTCTTTGAAGCTTAATTCAAAGGTCATTACACTGATTTTGTCCAAACTTGGCACAAAGATCATGCACTAAGGCATACATGTACATGTCAATGTACTTCATGTCATGTTCCAATATGGTTGCCACATTGTCATTTTTCCCCAATATTGCTGCCAGCTGGTCATTTTTGGATTTCTTCATGTCTTTGAGGCTTAATCATATGCAAATATTCCTTATCCAATGTTGTTGAGACTTGGTACAAAGATAAAGTACTATGGCATACATATGCATGTCTACTAATTTTGTGCTATGATCCATATGGCCAATAGACAGCCATTTGATTTCAATTTTGGTGTGATTTTTTTTATGTCTTTGAAACATAAACATAGGTCACTGTCCTTCGATGGACTGATTTTGTTTAAACATGATATGGCTGCATTCTTGTGCACATTAATTTGTTTCATTATATGATCCGAAATGGCTGATTACAACAACATACCCGATCCCATACCATTTCTAAAATTCCACCAAACCATGTGTATAGTATGTGCCATCATGACACTAGAGGCAGTGAGGGCATCGTTATGTGTGATGTAATCAAAAGTTCCTTCAATGGTCATTACCGGCAGAGATGGGTCAATTTTATTGAACGTTCCTCAGATTACTTTATTATCAAGTCACAGGCCTGATGCACCCGTTGCATCAATGTCATTCCACAGCTACCTAGACCACAGCTACCTAGACACCAAAGATTATAAAATGGACAAGCGGGGACTGTGTCATCAACGATGACTTGTTATTTCCAAAGATAAAGCATTGATCCTGACATCCTACAACCTGTTCTCTGAGCTTGGAAGAATAAATTTGTTTGAGCACGGGTGACGGGTACTGCATGGTGCAGTGCCAGAGCTGAAACAAGGAGCAATAGCTTATTGGTTGCAAAGTTAAGATGACAGATGTCTTTTTACTGCAGGGTCTAGTGGACCCTTGTGAATAGTGTCAGTCAATACACAAGTAAATCCTTGAAGTGTAGCAGCTAAAAAATCTGCCGAAGACCACCAAATATTCGGTTCTCAGGGGTTTGAGCTGATGTTTTCAAGGTCAAATGTAAACTTTTGGCATTTAAAGACAGTGTTGAAAATGTTATAAAAGGACAATGTCCATTTTGAATTCAGATATCTTCTACATTTCAATCAGGGATTAGAAATGGGTGCTTTGAATGGAAATCTAATGAGCTGTTTCCTCCCCTCTTCATATAAGTGAAGTGTTTACGTTTTGTTCTGTCACACAGGAGCCCCAGTGCCAGTGGATCCAAACTGCAAAGATGACAATGACCTAGCCAACTGTAACCTCATTCTGGCAGCCAACCTGTGTACCAATCAGTATTACTCAGGCTTCTGTTGTAAGACCTGTACTGATAATGGCTACCCACCATCAGCATAGATCAGTTAGTATACATCAACACTGGCATGATTTGTGTCATTGAGGTGGCATGGATGTCTGCGGAACAAAACCATGACAGCTTACAATGGCAGTGTCAGTCATTTTAGAACAAAATAAACCTATGATAGAGTGTTTTTCTTCTACATAGATTTTTACTTTGTAGTAATATTTTAGATACTGACTTGTTCATTTTTGCAAAAAATGAAATTTTAAGGACTATGTAGATGTAGGTGTGCACTATGTAATGCAAGAAATAACACAGAACACGATTATGTACTCTTTCAGTAGGTTGGTATTCTTAGCAGGTAGATAAGAGTTGCACAACAATCAACAATGTAAATATTTTATTCAGAATTATGAATAATTTATTAACAATGTAGCCAGGTGATCCAGACATTTTAATAGCCAAAGAAAGCAACAGCTAAAATTGAAGTCTTTCATTCTTTAATCTTGTAAATATTTTGCACTCTGTAGTCAAACTTGTAATCATGTGATAAGATATTTAACGTTTTTACCGTAATTACTCATGAAAATTATATATGTGCACATGAATGTTTTAAGTGGTAATATTCATTTTTACAATAAAGTTGTTGTACTTCCACAATGAATTTACTATGTGTGGCATTTTAATTATGATTCCATCAAACAAAGTCTAAAGGCAGAAAATTAAAGGGTACGTACATATCAGCTTGCACATACGCAACTTGCAAACCTGTAATTTCAGTGGTCTTTAAAGGGAGGGAGTTTTCTTGTCAGTGGCTGTGTGACAAACTGGCGATGAATGTCCAGCAAATGTGAAGTAAGTTCAGCATTTCATGCAAGTTTTATAGTTCACAAGTTTTGTCGCTTTCTGATCACTGCAAGACTTGTTAAATAAACTTTGGTTGCATCTCTTTGTCAATATGAACTGCTTCAGAGGCAGTCACCAGTTTTAGCACAGCCACCATTTTAAAATTCTGGATATTGACAAGGGATGTTGTGTTATGTGCATTATAGCATCAGACCCATTCTATGGATGCCATACATACATCCGCAAACTGGATAAACCCTCTCTCCCTTCTGTTGAACGATCATGTCATATTTTAGTTATCATGTTTGCTTCTGAGCCATGTCCTGCCTTTCGGAGACCTGAATGAAAGAAATATTGGTGTGTTTTCAAGAATAAAAGAAATATAAACTGTATCCCATACCTGTTTCAGAGCCATTAACATAATGATAAACACACAGAAAGAGATTTGTATCACTGAAGGAAAATTTAAGCGTGAAAGTTTGAGCTTTGGCCAACAGTTGCCAGATTAACATTTTTTCAATTACACTCTGTACGAAACACATTTTTGACCTATAATACATTATTTACATTTGCTACATTTATTATATGAAAGGTCTGCACCAATTACATAAAAAGATCAAGGCTAGATCTAGATGGGCTTGCACAGATACAGTCATTACATTCAGGACATTTGTTGCATTTATTACATGAAAGATCTGCATGAATTACATTTTAAGATTGGGGCTAAATGTAGGTCAAGATGGTCTTGCACAAAATACATTCCTTGATACTACATCCTTTGTACTCAATACATTTTTCAAGTTTACATGAAAGATCTGCACGAATTACATTATAAATGAGAGCCGGGTCTAGATGGGCTAAGTTCACATTTAATACATTTTTAGTCGTCCGGGGGGACTTATAGATTGGGTCATGTCCGTCCGTCCGTCCGTCCGTCAGTTCGTCCGTTCACACAGATATCTCAGACATGCCCTTGTCAATTTCTTTCAAACTTTGCACAAGGATAGTACCCTACCCCATACAGATGCACGTCGATTTGTTTCACAATGCGATCAAATTTGGCCGTATTAGAGGACTTTGTAGTTTCCACCTCCATAGATTCTCATGTATAAGGCAGCTGTCCATAGACTCCCATGTATAAGGCTGTCCATAGACTCCCATGCATAAGGCAGTCCATAGACTCCCATGTATAAGGCAGTCCATAGACTCCCATGTATAAGGCAGTCCATAGACTCCATGTATAAGGGAGTCCATAGACTCCATGTTAAAGGCAGCTCTGCATAGAATCCCATGTATAAGGCCAAGTGAAATAAAAATTTAGTTTCTCATCGTATTCATATAGCAAAAAGGATGCGGTGATACGGTTTTTAGCCCACGGATGAAGTCCAGGGGGCTTATAGATTGGGTCATGTCCCTCCATTCAAGATGATATCTCAGATATTTTGACAAAATGTCACGTGACCTTGGTGACCTTTGACCTCAAATATACATATTTGTCCATAACTCAGTAACCACAAGTGCTACACCCTTCATAAATGGTATGATGGGACACCTTATGACGCCACATATTGTACCTCATTAATTATGTGCATATCTAATTTTGAGCAAGCCAATCGAGCTAGAGGTCTGATTTTGGTATATAGGGATAACTTGGCAATACAATTTTTTGACAAAAAGTCACATGACCTCGGTGACCTTTCACCTCAAATATACATATTTGTCCATAACTCAGTAACCACAAGTGCTACAACCTTCATAAATGGTATGATGGGACACCTTATGACGCCACATATTTTACCTCATTAATTATGTGCATATCTAATTTTGAGCAAGCCAATAGAGCTAGAGGTCTGATTTTGGTATATAGGGATAACTTAGCAATACAATTTTTTTTGACAAATTGTCATGTGACCTTTGACCTCAAATATACATATTTGTCCATAACTCAGTAACCACAAGTGCTACACCCTTCATGTATGGTATGCTGGGACACCTTATGACGCTACATATTGTACCTCATTAATTATATGGATATCTAATTTTGAGCAAGCCAATAGAGCTAGAGGTCTGATTTTTGGTATATAGGGATAACTTAGTAATATAATTTTTTTGACAAGATGTCACATGACCTCAATGACCTTTGACCTAAAATATACATATTAGTCCATAAGTCACTAACCACAAGTGGTACACCCTTCATATTTGGTATGATGGAAGACCTTATGATGCCACATACTGTACCTCATTAATTATGCACATATCTAATTCATAGCAAGTCAATAGAGCTGGATGTCTGATTTTTCGTATATAGGGATAACTATAGAATAGAAATTTTTTGATCAAATGTCATGTGACCTCTATGACCTTTTACCTAAAATATACGTTTTTGTCAATAAATAAGTAACCACAAGTGCTATGTCCTTTATATTTAGTAGGATGGGCGACCTTATGACAACACACACTTTACCTCATTGATTATGCACATATCTAATTCTCGGCAAGCGAATCGAGCTAGATGTCTGATTTTTGGCATATAGGGATTAATTAGCAATATATTTTTTTTTTCAAAATGTCATGTGACCTCGATGACTTTTTACCTTGATTATACATATATATGCATAACTCAGTAACCACAAGTTCTATACCCTCCAATTTTGATAGGATATTAGACCTTAAGATGTCACATCTTGGACATCATTTATTATCCACATATGTATTTCTTGGCTGGCCAATACAGCTAGAGGTCTGATCTATTTTCCCGATTTAGAACCATAACTTAGACATGCCTCATGTGTTTCAAATTGGGAAAAACAACATAGACCTATGTGCCCATAGATCTTAACATATACACTCCAGTGATACTTCTTAAAGACCACATTTACCTGCCCCATCAAGACTAATACTCCCCTATTTCAAGTGGGGACTATGTCATTGTCAATGACTTGTTTTACATTAATTACACTAAAGGTCTGCATGAATACATTATGCAGTGGTTTGCATTGACCCAATGACATACAGTCTAATGTTGTCAACACTGTGCATAACTATCATCAAGGGATCAGTCAATTACAAAGAAATCAACCTTACAAAAGTTGAAACATTGTCAGAAGGTCAGACAATAGCCTATCCACACACAGCTGGCTAACTGTCTAGGTATATCACTTGCTGTATAAGGCTTTTTCGCATTTACAAATTTTTGAGCTGACAAACACATACACACATATATCGTTAATAAATAAGCAGTTATTTTCTCAATACACCAAACATTATTGCAATGGAACTATGTAAAAACAGATTACAACACGGATTGCCGCTATGTAGCCTAGCATAGCAGATGTGGTGTGTGTGGATCAGGTGATGTTTTAACTACATTTGACCTCCTGCTAGACAATGTCTCAACTTTTGTAGAGTTGATTCCTTTATGATCGACTCATATTACCGCCTAGTTGATATTACACTTGACAGTGTTTGGCTACACCTCGATTTTAATATGTCTAGTTCGCCTAATGCCCATGGGTCAACACAAACCACTGTAAGATCGCACAGCTAGGTCTAGATTAGCTTGCACAAAATACATTCTTTACATGTAATAGTACATTTGTAGCTCCCGTATTAGCATATGTATATATGCAAATGGCATTTATTCTTATAAAGTGGAAAAATGGCCGTCTGTGTGTATGTATGTCTGTTAGTCCATCTATATCAAAAACATGAAAAGTACAACACTTACTGTCTTCATATTTGGTACTTAAGGGCATCCGAGGTTGGAGATATGAATTTGTTCAAATCAAGGTGTTTGTGTCAAAAATATGCAAATGAGGTACAAAAAAGTGAAATTTGGTGAAGATGATGCAACTCAGGAACCACCGGGCAGAAAACGTTTTAATTGTAAAGAATGTATTTCATGTAAGGTCTGCCCAAACTCCCGATGACATCCAATCGTCCCTGTAACCTCCACAAATGTAATAATCTCCACAAATGTAATATCGACCACAATAAAATCAATCACAAATGTAATAAAATTGTCAACCATTAATGTAATAACCCACAACCACAAATGTAATAAACAAATTAACCATAAATGTAATAAAACTCAACCATAAATGTAATAAACTTGAACATGCATATGTGATCATTTGTTTATCAATGCCCTGAGTAAATAATAACTTTAATAAGACTATTGTAACGTTACTTTCCTGAAACTAAGCATACTTTCCTGAAACTAGGTTTCCTTTCCGAAACACAGAATAGAATACTTTGAGAACACTATCAGAAAAGGGCGAGGTACTGATCAAACCGTTAGATAATGGAAGTGGACCAGCAGTTCTAGACACTGATAATTACATAATAAGGAAGCGTCAAAATAACTCGTCAACCAGTGATACCACACAAAGTTTATGACAGATGACTTAGAACAAATATGCAGAGAAATATAAAACCTTATAACAGAAACTTACGACACAAAACATGTTGACGAGAACATATATTTCAATCTAGTAAAAAACAATACGAACACTACCTTCAAGTTGAACACAGTAGAACAAAATTAGACATCCTGGCATCCCCAGTGAAGGAACAAACTTCAAGTGGGACAACATGGGAATACAGACAATCTATCGATTATTCCACACAATTTATCCACTGAAGACGAATTTGAGGAGATTGATTAAGAAAGTACGGCAATTTTCGAAAAAACGGCGTTAAAGGATCGTAGTGTTATACAGTCTTCCCCACTCTGGAGTAGAGACTGCACTGACACTCAGATTACAGCTGTGTCTAGCCATGGCCAGTCAGTTCAGTACACAAAACAGGGAAACGTAAAATACACTTTCAAAACACACTAAACGCAAACAATTAAGAAATGAATAATGTGTGGAGTTGCTTTCCATATTACATAGATCAATATTTTAAGGGCTAATTCCTCAATTGCAACGACAAAATAGATTTATTACATTTATGGTTGACAAGTATTACATTTATGGGTGATTTTTTTATTACATTTATGGTTACCATTTATTACATTTGTGGTTGGTGTTTTTATTACATTTATGGTTGATTTTTGTTACATTTATGGGCGATATTACATTTATGGGTGCATTTTATTACAATTGTGGTTGATATTACATTTGTGGAGATTATTACATTTGTGGAGGTTACAGTCCCTACCGAAGAAGTCACGATACTTCAGTGTATTTAACATGGACATTTAATTAAAAACTGTAAAAAATGTATTTCATGCTGACCTTTCATGTAATGAATGTAAAAAAAATGTAAAAAAGGTATTAAATGTAAAGAATGTATTTCGTGCAAGGCCTGCCCGAACTATCGATTGTCCGATCAGCCTTCGAGCTTCCGACGAAGTCCCGATAGTATAAAGTATTTCTTGCTGACGTTTAATGAGAAAATGTATTACATGTAAAAAAATGTATTCCGTGCATGTGAATAAATGTAATAATGTAAAACGTGCAGAATTCTTGACTACTGTCCATGGATGGTAAGTCATGAAATATTACAGGCATAAAACACGTACTATGATTTGCCCACTACATTCTTGCAAACTGATGTAACAAAAGCGATAGTACATTTCGACCTAAAGCACTGTTGCCTGTGTGTGTGTTTGCTACCTACTCGACAATTGGATGCAATCAAAACAGGCTATCCACTCAACAAACAGAGAAAGTACATCATCATTGATGTTGTGTCAGTTTCACCAAGCAGTATTCTTTGAATGCTACAAATTTAATTTTCACATATATCCAACTCTGTTTTTTGAAATACACAAGTACAAATGATTATCCAAGCTAACAACTAGCATTACTATTCAGACAGTTCCTGATAGGAGCTCTCTCTCTCACTTGCGTGCTTTGGTTTTGTATCCATTGACGATAGTCAAAGGTCTACCTAATAGACCACGTTCCGAACCGCGCGAGACATTCCGAGATATCGCGAGAATATGTGGTTCGCAGTGGACGTGTTCTCGCAACACCGGACAAACTGCGTAAAACAGGACAAGTCGCTAATTACGTTAAGGTACCGTTCAGTTTTTACGGCCGGGGGGGCCCGGCAAAATCCAGGGGGGGTGTCATCAAAATTTTGGAATCCGCAAAGGGGGGGGTCATCGCTTTTTCACTGGTAGGAAAGGGGGGGTCACCACATTTTCAAAAACATAATACCAACAATAAAGTTCACTTTATGCCATTGCCATGATCGACCCTCTTTACCGGCGGGCCGCCTTCGGCGGCCCACTACAATAAATATACATTATGTATTACCCATGACCCTCTTAACGGGCAGACGCCTTTGGCGGCCTACTCCAATTAGGTTTACTTCATGCAATGGCCATGATCGACCCTCTTTACCGGCGGGCCGCCTGCGGCGGCCCACTCCAATAAATTGACTTTATGTAATACCCCACAGCAATCTTAATGGCCGTGCGCCTTCAGCGGCCCTGTCCAGTAAAGTCTACTTTATGCAATAGCCATGATCGACCCTCTCTACCGGCGGGCCACCTTTGGTGGCCCACTAGAATAAAGTTGACTTTACGTAATGGCCCATGACCCTCTTAACCGGAGGGCTGCCTTTGGCGAACCACTCCAATAAAGTTCACTTTATACAATGTCCATGGACATGAGTTGTCTATGGAAATGAAGTTAAAAATTGCCTTACAGTCGTACTAATTAACAGACGTTTCAATGGATGTGGCTGAGAAGTTTGTGCACTGGCATCTCTGCTACACGAATAAAGTGCGCCGCGTACCAGAGTTCAAATCCAAACCATGCGGGTAAATTTGACATATGGGTTTTGGTTATTTTTAAGCGGGGGGGGGGGGGGTTCATCAATTTTTTTCGTCTGACAAAGGGGGGGTCATCTTTTTTTCACGAAAAATGCAGGGGGGGTCTATATTTTTTTGAACACCGGCGACAAGATTTTGCCGCCCCCCCCCCCCCGCCGTAAAAACTGAACGCTCCCTAAACACTGCATGAAATATATGAAGTTGGAATCTTTGCTCATTTCTGCACTTTTTCTAGTTCCATACAAAATTTGACTTGTATTACTAAGCTGGAAATCTGTGTCTACGGGCATGTATGAAAGTCTTGCGAGATCTCGCAATCAGC
The DNA here is from genome assembly GCF_041260155.1 of Ptychodera flava. NCBI lineage: Eukaryota > Metazoa > Hemichordata > Enteropneusta > Ptychoderidae > Ptychodera > Ptychodera flava. The sequence continues at coordinate 38,042,242 of NC_091941.1, read as the reverse complement.
GGAACATCGTCTATTGACTAGTGTTAAAGCTTTAAACTACTGACATACATAACTTAAATATTCTGACAATAAACCTGGGAAGAGAAGAAAACACACAAGACGGAAATCAAAGAAGAACTTTGTCGACAATCCTAGTCTCAATTCTTAAAATTAAAGTTTTCCGTAATATTAACTGAAAGAAACATTACCTGTTTCCTAGAACTACTAGTGTGGGGATTAGGCCGAGCGGCTCCGTCTGTGGCCTCTCCGCTAGACGACTGGCTGCCGTATGTTGTGAGTTCGAACCCGATTGAAAACTAGCCGTACATCAAAATATTTGTGAAGTAATTTTGTCTGCTTCAACAAGATATTCAAACTATATCCAAGAGTATACATTCTATGTACTTTAACATTGATAGAATTTTAGCCTTTGATGCAACAATTCGCATGGAGAACTGTGCATACCATAATACAATGGTTGCATGATGTAACAGAAACACTGTAAACTGTTCGTTAACAAACGTTTTTCAGAATACACATGGAACCGATGATTTCAATCACATGAAAACTAAAATTATTATATTTTCAAATTGTAATTTATCCCGATGCATAGCAAGCAGTAGCCAAAACTGTAACAGAGCACTGATCTATGCCACTTACAGCGTTTGAATATTTGCTAAATTTATATCGATAAGGACGAACTTTTTTGTCCATTCCTTCAGACAGATTTACGTGAATAATCTCAGGAATGACTCATTACTCGACCCTTGTGAACTTTGAGCTGTGGATTCTTGTAGCAGCAGTGTCAAGTTTAAAAATCAAAGTTAAGGCCATTGCACATTATATGGCAATAGGCTAAAAAGAATGTCTTTTGTCTGTATGTCTGTCTCTATGTACCGGTATGTCAGTCCATATCAAAAACTTGAAAACCACAGCAACGAACCATCTCAGTATTTCGTGTCGAAGTGCACGAAGGGGTGATGTCAATTTGTTCAAATGATAATTTGTTCGAATACATGCAAATGAGATAAACAAACACCAAAATCGGTCCAAATGCTGAAATTCTGGATCCGCTGGCCAGACTAAGTTAATATTTTGTGCACATTCAAGCTCTATACAAATTAAGTAATTTTATAGGGATATGTATCATTTCCTATAGTAAATAATATTTTTGCCACTTTGGTCAAAAACTAATCAAAACTGGTTCACTCCAAAACTTGAAATGTGGTACACATGTTACTTGATATGACCTGTTGTCAATTTTGTGAAATTGTTATGAAATCTACAGTGTATACCATTTTAAGGATTTTTTTGTGATTTTTGATCAAGTAATGTTTTTCAAAACTACCTATCCGATAGTTTTTAATTTAGTATATTGGTTCCTACGGATTTAGCTGAGATGTGAGAAAATTGTGGTGCAATCTACCGTGTAGTATTTTAAGGCTATTTTTGTGATTTTTGGTCAAACAGTACTGGTTCCTAGTGATAACCTAGTTGAAATGTGAGCAAATGATGGTGAAATCTACAATGTAGTATTTTAAAAGGCTAATTTAGTGATTTTTGATAAAAAAGAAACAAACATGAGCAAATTGTGATGAAATCTACCATGTAAATATTTTAGACTATTGTGATCTTTCAGTCAGAAAGTCATATTCTTCAAACTACTTGTCTTAAAGCTTTGGGATTTGACATAGCCTCTTAGGATAGTCAAGTTCAGATCTCTTCACTGAAATTGTGATGAAATCTAGAAGTTTTTATTTTTTGAGAATATTTCTGCTAATTTTGGTCCCAAAACCTCATTATTCATAACTATGTATCAGATGGTTTCTTTAAAATGATTACATAGTTTAGATATGTGCAAATTATGATAAAATCTGCAATCATGTATCTCAGACTGGTACAGAATCAGAAAATTTTGGATTTCAGAATTCTAACTATTGTCACACATTTTCAGCTTGTGTTGTAAACTATATCGGAGTGGCAGTGTCGTTGACGCAATTTCCATAGTCATGAACTACTTCTACAAATACGAGTCAGCATTTCTATATGTCTTGGGTGGTTTTCCTGTTTCATTTCTTTTTATTACCTTTCTTTGTTTTTACGCTCTTCTTCTTTTTAGCTCCTTCCTTTGCTTCCTCCTTTTTGGCTTGCTTCTTTTTCTTCTTTTTCTTCTTCTTCTTTTTCTTCTTCTTTGTCCCCTTGTCCTTCTTCGGCCCTGCATTTTCGAAAGGAGTACACTGTGTGTATGACTCGCTGCAAAGAATCAGATACTTGCACAGCCTGGTTTTTGTTTTAGCCTTGGTTGGTGCTGAATTAATGACCACACCTGACGGTGTAACCACCTCTTTCTTCCTCCCACTTGTGTCACTCGTGTCAGACTTTGCGCTGGTTGAAGCCGATGCACTGGCAATTCTCGTCCCGTCCTGAGTAGTCGGTCGGCTTTCCTCACTCTCGTTCAATTTTGGTCTGTTTTCAATGGCGAAGATGGTAAGACTATACGGACCGGCCTTGGGAAATCGAATCTTGAACCTGAGAATGGCTCTCACAGCTTCCTGTAGGACATACTTCTGTAGACTTGAGATATTCTCATCACCGCCATGCAAATATCGAAGCTTGTAGGAGAATTCCATATACTTTGCATATTGTATGCTCTGATCAATGTTGAAAGTGATCTCCACTTCGCCTCTCAGAGGGTGAATCACAGCGTATGGATGTGATAATGCTACCAGACCATATTCTTTCAGTCGTTGGCCAGGACCCCAAAGATCTGCACTGCATATTGGTAGAGGTAGATAGCTTTCTGCACAGGTTTCATTAAAGATATAGAAGGACGCAATTTCCGTGAAACGTTCTCTCTTCTCCTTTCGATCTTTCAAATTCTTTTGGACTTCCGTCTCTTCCTTTTTCTTTCCCAATTGTGTCTTGGTGTCCTTACGATGGTCTACTATTTGATCCATTGGTTTCAAAGACGGTAGATCATTGATCTTTGCCATCTCTAAGTCGTAGAAATAAGCAGCATCCTCTTCGACCTTTTTGTTTTCATGATCTGTGTGTTCTGTACTGCCGCTCTCGTCCAGTTCATCCTTCGTGTTCGCTTGATGTGGCATTTCTGGACCATTCTCTCCGCTCTCTTGTGTAGCTCTATTTCCCTTTTTAATGCCATCTGACCTCTCAAGTTGTTCGGCTGTCTGGTCATTCTTTTTATCGTCATCATTCTCCGGCTCCCGTTCTATCTTAGGTTTCAATTCCTTATCCCTCATTTTCAACATCAGTTTTGTCGGGTTTACTTTGATGAGTTTAGGACCTTCCTCTTCTTCCTCCTCGTCCGTCTCACTGTCCGACTCACTGTCCGACTCTGTTGAGCTTTCATCATCGACACTTTCCGTTTCTTCAACATTGACGTCGTCCGGGACCGTGTGAGTCCCCTCCAGTGGTTGTACATCATCGTCACTGTCCTCATCATCATCTTCCTCACCTTCTTCAGAGTTACCCGCCGCACCCTGTTCGAATGTTAAAGCTTTCTTTTCATCTTGGGATAGCTGAATTCTAGTGAACAGTGTGAAGTAGTAAGCTCCTGGTTTTGGTGGTACAATGTAGAATGTGACTTGACCTTCATTTCTCTGTACCATCACGTGGTTTTCTACCACTTTGTTTTGGTCGATCCAGTCGACTCTGTGCAATTTCCAGGAGAATTCGAAGTCGCGATTAATTTGCATGTCAGATGTTTCTTCTACCGTCCCGGGTTCGCTATCTTGCAGGCTGCCCTGTGGTAGGTGTACCTCCTTTGATGGAACTGCGCTAACTTGGCCATCTGATTTCGAATTTGGCACGTTTATTAACTGGGATCCTGTTCCAGCTTTCGATAGAGGCTTAGTTGTTCTGGATGTCCATGACCTGGTAGTCTGGTTTGACGAGGTGGTTGACTGTTGGTCTATGTTTCTTTCATCACCGTCCTCAGTTTCTTCCAATAATGCTAACAGCTCACCTTTGACCTCCTGCTCAGAAATATCTGTTCCTCTTTTACTACTTGGACGAAAACTGCCCCTACGTTTGTATTCTTCGGCCTCGTCTTTAAAAAGCCATGGCGGTGGTTTTACACTATCCTTTTCATTTTCCAATTCTTCCAGTTCTTTTGCTACTTTGGCCCAATAGGCTTTAACAGCGGTGACTGCCGGATCGTCCTTCTTCACTAAAACACTCTCAAGAATATCACTTGGTACATAATCTGGTAATGACAAAACAACTTCAGCAATGCCTGTGTCGTTCGATGTCACAACAATGCCCTCTTTGGGTTCAGCTATTGACAGTTGGTACTTGTACATGTCAGGAACAATCACTGGTTGCCGCTCAAACTCTTCTTTTGTAATGGGAGTTGGTAGAAGTTGCCAGCTTTGGCAGGATGGAAAGTGGTCCTTGATAAAGACCTTGGGATCGACCAAGAAATAATGATCTTCAAAACAAGCTTCAAAGTCCCCTGTGTAAAAGCAGAGTAGAATGAGGTAAATCGTCCCATGTATGGTTAAGTTACATATAATAGTAAACTGTTAATGATCAGGATGGCTATATGATGCAAACGACACTATATTCTGTCTGGAACAACCCTGCCCCATAACCTATTCAAAACAAATTATTCATAGTTTCCTCATAGATAACAATGTATAGTGGATCAACATTTCGGTGAAAATCATCGAGAAAATCAATTTATCTCATATTTCTCCAAAATTTTCTCACGTTGCGCATTACATTTGTGGACTTATAATAAGAGTAAAAACAACAAGCCATTGGAAAATTGTGTGTCGGGCATTTTGAAAATGTCTCTGTATTTGATGAAATCCTTTGATTTCAAGTAATCGTTATTTGATCACAATTATTTACCCACCTCGGGAATTGACATAGCCGGCACCTTTGAAGCAATCAACAAACAACCACTGATCGTCTACATTAACTGCATTCCAATAATGGTCGCCCAGCCATTCCTTAGGAATTGTCATGCCCGGACGAAAGTCGGCGTCCATGATGTATCCACTTATTATAATACAATCGATGCCACCAAAACTGTTGGTACAGAACAGTACGCAAAGAATTATAGTTCTTATAGCGTTTTCGCTATGTTCTCGCAAGGGTTGTTTAATACTCATAAAATGTACAATGTAAGTATATAAAATGTACAATGCAAGTATATAATTTTTTAGTACATGATCACGAAAGCAGTTTGGGAATTATTATGCAGAAGGAGAGGGCAAAAAGCGGCGATATAAAGCATGCAGAGGGAAAAGGCTAAACCAGGTGGGATTTAGCCAGGACAGGATAACAGCAAGTGGCGGGGTGTTGGCAGTGGGGAACTCCCCTGATACGAAGGAAAACATTTGATGGTGTTGGCAGCGGGGAGATGGAGAAACTAGTAGGTGGGGACTACTTTGCAATTATAATATGAAGACAATTGTCGAACGCTAAAAAGATCCGATGGCTGAAATTTCGGAATCTTTTCCGCTGTTCTTGTTTCGTTAATAAAATAAGTATCATTTTTCTTTCTAAAATTGGTGTCTGTATGTGTGTGATGTACCATGTTATCGCTAAAAACAGAATTATGCTAGGCAATTTTTTCAACGAGAAAAAGCATTGCACAACGAGAAAAAACATCGCATTCTGTACACCAAGCGTTGTGCGTGCCAAGCTGATAATTTGTATTTCAGCATTCTAGAGGAGAAGAATAAGAAATATAATTGTTTTCTGGAGTTAAAATAAATTAAAATATCATCAAACTTTACGGTAATTGTCCCTTAACTTTTCCCGTTTTTTTTTCTCTTTTTTTTTGTAAAACCTTTAATAGAATGGTTTATTTTTAGATTAAAAATAGGATTTGCAACAAATACTTGCAATCACCTGAACGGCAGCCTCATGCCGAGTTCAACATGTCGATAGTTGTCTAGTCAAATAAGTTATGAAACGATATTTGTTAAGTTAAAAGAAGAATATAAAACTATGCACAATTTGAGATTGCATGAAGGGAATCAAAAACTGCTGAATTTGTAGAGAGGAAACTCACCTGCACATTGCCTTGAACAGAGCTGAATTTGTAGAGAGGAAACTCACCTGCACATTGCCTTGAACAGAGCTGAATTTGTAGAGAGGAAACTCACCTGCACATTGCCTTGGACAGAGCTGAATTTGTAGAGAGGAAACTCACCTGCACATTGCCTTGGACAGAGCTGAATTTGTAGAGAAGAAACTCACCTGCACATTGCCTTGGACAGAGCTGAATTTGTAGAGAGGAAACTCACCTGCACATTGCCTTGAACAGAGTTGAATTTGTAGAGAGGAAACTCACCTGCACATTGCCTTGAACAGAGCAGCGTAGCCAGAACTGTACGCCATGCCAGAATTGTAAACTTCTGCAACGTCGATGTCATCGGGACCGGGTGGTTTGAATCGTTTTGGTCCATCGTCGTCCAAGAATCGTGTAGGTTCCTTCGGACGACGGTGATTATGTAAGAAATCTATGACGTCACTTTTATCCTTTTCATTGAGGGAAATGTCGTCGTCGTCGTCGTTATCTTGCAGCTGATAGTACATCCATTCCTGCATACGGAATGTCTCGTAGAAATCAACTTCCTGGGCAATATTTGTAGAAATCCAGACGAAGAATGCCCTCAAACGTTCAACATCTGTTCTTCCCTTTTCCACGAAGTAGGTAACTAGATCCGTGTAGCAGGTGAACTTGTCGATTTTCGACTTAAAAGAAAATGTACGTATAAGAGTGATGGCTGTGTAACTAGCCTTATTTCGAAACCTCAATGGTTGAATTGGCAATTTGTAAACAAGTAAATTTTAAAATGTGTATTCCATAAATGCCTAACCGTATTGTGCGGATATAAAACTTGCGCAGCAATCGAAATCGCAGAGAACTTGAACTGCAGCACAGTCCCCTGTGGTCTATTCCGCTCTGCGTCTATGCGCCCCATAGATGTGTGTACATATGCCTTAGGCAGGCAAACTTTCGGGAGAGCATATGCGTGTATTTGTGCTTGTTAAAACCACATTTAGGCTGCGTTCACAAAAAATGGTTAGGGGGGCTGGAGGAATTCATGGGGGATTCGAAAATTTTTGGGGTAGTAGAGGGGGGTTTGAAAATTTTGCTCTGCCTGTAAAGGGGGGGGGGAACTTGAAAATTTTTTGGTTCCCTTTTATGTTTTACATTTTCCAATTCCAAGTTTTTGTAGGTAATTCAATGAAAATGAATACCATTTTCGTGTCATCTAATTGTTATAATATTAGTAATCATTTAACAAAATCTAGAAGCATTTTGTCACATTTCATGACTTTTATCTCGAAAAAATCTAAACGTGTGATTTGTCATAAAAAACCAAACGCGCTTAGTAACAGGGCAGAAGCTGCAACTGTTGATGATTTTTGCAATTAATATGTGATATCAACTGCAGTTTCTTGCTGTCTCTCTACAGCATAATCAAACACACAACATTAGTTTGTCGACAAAGCCTGTATATATAAATATGTAAAAGGTGATAATTTAATCAGTGGCAGTCAGTTGTCAGCGATACAAATGCATGATACACATACACAGGCTGTGATAGCAAGCTGAATACTGGACAGTTCAACATGCTGTAGGGAGTAGAACAAGAACGCAGCTGTATAAACTGAACAAAAATATTGTCAAAATTGTCAAAGTTAATACAGCTACTGCCTACGGGTAGTGTCACTATCAGATACTGCCCTGCTACTGCAGTGTTACTGTCACTGCATACCTGAGCAGTGATAGAGATAGCTCTGACTCTGATGTACATGGTAGTTGAAGAAGAGTTTGTGTCAAATGACGCTCATGACAGTGAAACATACTTGTACACTAGATTAGGCCAGAGAACAACACATGGAAGACCAGGAGACTTTCTGGCATATGAGGATAATATTAAAGAAAAAAGATGGGGTCACCATGTTCAATTTTCTAAAGTTTCATATTCACGTCATAAAATAATACAAAAGTAAAACTTTGAACAGTAAAGACTAAATGAAAAAATATGTGACCAAATGGAATTATTTATTTTTTAAACAAATTTGCCATTATTACACCCAAAATTTCAGAGATTAAAACATTTATTTGATGGAATATTTTAACCTTCCAATATTTTCAATTTTGAGTAGCATCTAATTCATATACGTTTTACAATATGGCAATTAGCCAGAATTAACAATTTGCATACTCTCTCATGATCGTCATTTTGTGTGCTCTTCGGTAGGAGCAATTGATCTGGCCAGATTTGGATTAACTCAAGTTGGCTTATAGACTGATACTGTAATTTCAAAAAGTTCACTGATGCATTTAAAAATGAATCAACTTTGAAATATGACTTTACAAAGTACTAATAACAGGTAATGTTGAACATCTGCGAGCGGAATGGAGCAATACGTGTTTATTTTGTCTGTGCGCACATCCTTTACAAATATGCGTGCTTGTGATAGTTAGGGGGGACTTGAAAAATTTTGATCATATAGAGAGGGGCATTTGAAAATTTTTAGGGCATTGAGGGTGGGGGGATCTGAAAAAAAAAAGATTTCAATCGCGATTCCTCCAGCCCCCCCCCCCCCAATCGTTATTTGTGAACGCAGCCTTATCATGTGCTGCGTTTGACCGGTAATACTCCTATACGTTGTGGCTAGTAGGTACGTGCTACATTGAAAATATCAGAGAGTCGAACACAGGCGCTCGAAGAATATTATATCATAGTGTTGCCCAGTTTGATCAACAATAACTGGAGCAGCAGGCATGAATGTGTCCATCATACACTGCATCAAAATGATTACGTGAATTTCAAACTGTGAAAATCACTTACGAAAAAAGTGTCAACTTGTATCATTTATGGATAAAGCATTCAGTATACTATACCGCATTATGAGGCAATGGTTCCAGGTATGTATGATGTACAGGGCGAATTAGAACGAATTAGGCCATTGTTTGTCAAGAAATGTGACACAAACACGTTCGTATTACTGTTTAATCATCGAACTTATCGATGACTTTCCATGAACACATAAATTTATGAATGTTCCATCGGTCATAAACAAATTTAATAATTCTCACCGATTCTGGGTATAACTGTGGATTCTATTAGAGGGACACGGTCGCTAAAGCTCAGGTACATATGATAACGCAATCCATTGCATACTTACATCTAGTACCATTTGGTCGATCAAATTAAAATTGTGGTCGTCAATCGACGTTTTACTCTCATTTGAGGAGGGAGAGGGTAGCGACAGATATGGCTCATCAGTTACAGTGTGTAGTTTTTCCTCGCTGTTTTTGTCTACTGCCGGGGCGACGCTAGAACCCTTTGCTGCTACTGTACAAGTACTTCCCATCCTGATGATTTTGACAGGAATATCTCTTGATCTGTACACCACAAAGTGTCCAGCGATGAAATATTCACAAAAAACACTTGTTGATCACCACACCAGAATTCCAACCCGATTGAAAAACATATCTACATAGCCGGGTAGAGAAAGCCTTGTGTCCATGGGATACTTCGATATTAATTTTATGAAGAGCGGTTGGTACATTTCACACTGTCACGTATCTAATTAATCATTAATTATTCATACCTATGGGATGTCGGTTTGATTATTTATGTTTCACCATGACAACACGCCCAGTAAAGTAAGTTATTATATGAATGATGTATTCATCCTGGAAAACAAAGACATCATCGAAGTCGCAAGCTGGCGCTCTTCTCTGCCCTTCCAACGGAGACTTTTCATTTTGAGTGCAAATACAAACTCCCTCACGTTGAAATTTACAGAAGATTGCAAAGGAACAGCATAACCCCAACCGAGTTGGAAATAAACAAGAACAGAAAAAAGGAGACAAAACACCAATGTTCACTATTCTTACAACCAGCAACGAAAGCTGCTAGACCGAGGACTGGGAAACTTTGATAACCGTAAGGCAAAGCATCTTGAAACTGAACTATATTGGTTTTGCCCGGAAAATTGAGCTTTACCGTTCACATATTTTGTAATACCTAAACAACAACAAACAAGTTCAGTTTTACCGAATCATATGCATGAGAGTCAAACACTTCCTGACTACTTTCTTCAATAAAATTTCATTATCAAACTGGACATCACACAAGTGTAATTCGTCGACTGATCATTCCACTTTGTAATAGGATAACTCTATGACAACTTGTGTTCACAATGACTATGACACACATATACTCAACACAAGAGTCCGTAATATGCATATTTCCTACTTGCATATCGTCCGCGCAATTAATTAAATGTAGTGCTGGGTTTACTCAGGCTAGAATGACTAAATAGGACCACAGATGTATTTTTATTTCATACTGGAATTATTTTTTCATGCCTGTAATTTTTATTTCATACCAGTAATTTTGCATTTTCATCATATCAGGTAATTTATTAATTGTATATCTAATGAGCTTTCAAAATTTCGCATATAAAGCTTAAAGGAGTTGGTGATACAATGAAAGCTGTCAAAATAATTTCGTATTTTTATTCCAGATCATTACGTATATTTGTATTCTTAATAACGACCTTTGGAATTAATATGTGGTGAATATTGTTCACGATGTTGATCACTACAGTTTCAATGAAGTTGCTTGTGGCAACAGTTCAAAGTTACAAGACAACTGCAATATACGGGAGCATTTTCAGTTCGTGTGAGTTGTTTGGCTTCTATTTAGATAGGAAACGAAACATCTGCCTCTGTTACTCTGATCACTGAGCTTAATATTGTTTCATATGTACTGGGGACAAACAATTGTGTAATTTATATGTCGTTTTGTTTTAAATGTCGCTTTAATGTTAACAGTTCCTACGTATTACAGGAATAGAACTATTTGATGATATTTAAGCTAGTCTCTCATGTGCGGTTTGTATGGACTGTCTTATAGACATATGACCCGCTGTTTTGCTATCTGACGTAAACATTCCTAAAATACTACCTCTTCATGTTACATTTTGTCATCTATCCCGTATTCACAATTGAGAGCCAATACCATGACAGTGTACATTTGTATCGGAATATCTTAAAACGTATAGATTTTTGTTACATTTTCCATCGTATCCGGTGAACAAATGACGCTACAGGCAGAATTTACAATTCCTAAATATATGACCAACACATTGAGTTTTCTACCGTCAACTTTGTAAATTTCTCCCAACGTCAGCCTTTTTCTCGCGTTGAAGCATCTCAAAATTAATACTGTGTTGTGAAAATGACGAAATATTGTGATCTTCCCGACGCTTTGCCCTTCCCTGTGCCAGTGAAAAGTTCCCTTAACGTTGTTTCTAGTCAATTCTGACTGCATGCAAAGTGACTCCAAGTTTACTTGATTTTTTGATAATGTAAAACAAATCTATATCGATAGAATTTGAAAGCAACACTACGGGGATTTTGTGCTGTACGTCACCATTGAAATATTAAATGTATTAGTAGGCCTATAGAGTGGTAACTTTGATATGTTCAAACAACCACGATTTCAGAGTTTGGTCAATGTCAATCAGGAGACAACATTGAATCCGTTGGTTCGAATAAGCTTTTTTGTGAATATTAAAAAGCGAGGTAAATGGCCATCCTGACTGTATTTATTCAAACCAATGCTTTAAGTAAACATCACAATACTCAAGTATTTTAGAGAGAAGAATATTCATTAAGAGACGATCGACCAACAACGGTGAAAACACATGTAAACAAACCCCCATTCGTCACACCTTGCTTTGACGCATCGTTTTTATATTCTACTCTATGTAGACCTATAGTTGTTCAAAACGAATAAACGTCTTCAGCACCCAAAATATAACATAAGTACAAAAATGATATTTATTTCCAAAGGACAACTGTTCTCGGCGCATCTCAACATCGCTAACCACTCGCCGTATTTTTTGTTCGCCTAATATTATTGCGACATACCCGTACTAAAACGTATTTAATTCACACCGATTCAGGCAACATATACATAGTAATACCGTCGCTCACAAAAGAAGGGCTTCTTTCAACCACTGATATAACGCACATGAGCACAGTTGGCCGTGTTATCGCGCCCAAACATAAGACGCCTAAGTTTAAACACGTTATATTTTGTGACAATTCGGGGAGACCTTATCAATTTCGTTGCTGTTCAGTAACATTTCTTTAAAATTCACAACCGGTGAGAATGCTGTGACAGCCGTCCGATTTCGCTGGCTGCCGGCTTCTAATTAAAACCCTGCCGATCGGATCGTATATACGGGAAATGGGGTGTACGTTAGCTCCTCTTTGCCAAATATTTTACTAAAAGATCCAAAATTATAAACACAGGGAGACGAACAATATAAATGATGGCTACCTACTTTTGTAAGTGATATCTTAAAAGTAGGGGACTCGATTCCAGGGATCGAGTTTGCTTTACTCTGTAAGAGGATTATGAAGGTGCTGTAGCCTTTTGTTTTCCATTGAAATTGTAATCTGGCAAGTAAATTTCCCGGCAAGACAATCTGACACCTGATCCATGCCTTTTAACAACAATTAACAATTTAAAAAGGAAAACGTCAACGCGCCGACGCATTCTGAAACGCTGGTAAGGAAATTGGCTGTAGAGGAAATTTGCAAAATGATGAAACACAAGTTGGACATTTGACAACGTGGCAAACATGACACTGGTTTTATCTATAAAAAGGACCAGACACACAGACAATATTGTAGATACGTTAATCAGCTGACTGTGCATGAACGACTGAGAATATCTTTACCAAAATAATGTCGTTATCTTACAATATCCTCTTGATGTCCATGAAGTTCCTAGTGGTCGTGCTGTGTTCGGTAGATGTAGTAAGTTCATTTACTCTTTTCTTAATTTGTTTTTTTTTTTTTTTGCGAATGTAAACTTGGAATGAAGAACGAAAAATTGTCAGCCACAGAGCTACATGGTGTACACAATGCATGTCTACAGGCAATGCGAACACTTTGTATTTCGACAGACTAAGATGAGAAAATGTGCCTGTTTTCCCGCACACAATGAAAATATTACCAATTTGAAAGTATAAAGTTATATCGTCCAATTGAACATTATCATTCAATAGATTAACATGTTATCATTTCTACATTAATAAAAACAGGTCGGAGCACTTTCGCTGATAAAAATGAACGAGGCTACACTTTACGATAACCTTCAACTCCAAAGTGAGTACCACTAACTTCTTACTTGTAAGAATTATACTGAGAGTGTGGTCAAGATCACTGATTTCGCTAAAGGACTTGGATGGGAAGATATACAAATTGTTCAAAAGGTTCATATGGCACTAGGAGGAAGAAGATGATAGGGGCAGTCAACAAAGCTGTTCGTGCAAAAATCTGTCCTAAGCGATTTCTCGGCGGGCAATCTTTATTTCCGATAAGCAAGCCAGCGAACAGTTGTTTCCACGTTAGTTTGCTTGGAAATTTTATTCTACTATTCGGCGAACAACTTAAAAAAGGCCCAGTGTGCGGGCATGGAGTATGATTCTGTTATTGTTTGGATGCCTGTCAGGGAAAGAGTACGTTGCAAAGAGGTGCCAGGGAGATCATTTAAAGTAGGGAGAGGGCAATAGGGAACTTTACCTATGGAGAAGGGGAAGCGGAGATATCTCCCAGCAAGGAATGAGGAGAGGTGAAAACCTATTGGCGGGAGAAGAAAATTTTCATATTATGGCGGGAGACTGGGAGAGCAGTTAAAAAAACAACCCTTATTTCCCTATCTGACTTAAATTTTGTTCAACATACGTCGGAATAGCATATTCTTGATTCACTTGTAAAAACATCTCGAGTTAAAATTTCTCAAAATCGGCTTGATGGCTGCCCCTGGAGATAATTTCTTTATTCAAAATCGGAGAGTCGGAAGAGTGTTATTTGTGTTCTCCGTAGACTTACGAAGATATTTTTGCTTTAAACAATAGACAGTCTCTGCTGTCTATTTTTAACGTTCATATGTATTTTAGATTAATGATCTCTCTTCATTTTGTACCGTTTCTGATAATTATCATATCAACTTACAAATAATTAGTAAGATCGGCTCCATTCTTTTCAAAATTGTTATGTTTTATAAAATATCCACCTTCTTCTTGATAGTATGCCTACGAGCTGTTCGAATAGACATGGTTTTCTAAAAGCGACCACAAGGTTTCAACGCGAATACATGTACGTTTTCTTCTAATTGTAAATTACATCAACCATACCGTTAAGAGCTTCATTCAGTCAGACTCTATTACCATATACATGTATAAAGTAAACTTTATCTGAGCAATATTTAAGGACTTTATTTAACTTTAATCTACAACAACCATTTTACGATAAAAATAAGTTAATATCATATCTACTACAGTATTAATTATAGGCGATTCATTATCTAATAATAAACAAAATTAACAAAAATAGTACAATATGTTAAAATTCAACTGAGTTCTAATTCATAATGCAAGGAGAATGTCAAAATAATTTCCTCAGTACGATTACAATCATTTCCGGTGAGTCACTCATCACTCTAAACAAGAATGATTTGTGAGTCTGACATTTCATTCTTTATTTTTGCCGTAATGATCAGCATGTGGAAATCACAGTAGCTATGGAGTGGCCTGTAACAGGATTCCGTTTTATCCAGAGTCCATGGCGTGTTCCCAGAACTTGCAGTCTCTTCCCGATTGCTTGCCTATGACGGAGTGTTTGCGTGCCGTGTGCAGAGATGTTGATCCTCTTTGTGATTGGCACGAGTTCGAATACGAACGACCCGATTATTGTGACTTCGCAGACGCAGTGCAATACATGATTGATCAAAAGGGTGAGAAAAATGTCATCTTAATGCGAATTTATGCGGACAAGATTATTTAAATATGCAGGCAATAACAATACTCCCATGATTTGAGATATCACGCCATCGCACGCCTTTTTTATAAAAAACATACACTCACACACGGACACACATATACACATTTATATGTACACGTATATACACACATGTATGCAAATATATGTATGTGTACGTGTTTTTATGGTTGCATACATATAAGTATACATATGAAGTCCTACACATCTTATTGGTAATTAGATGCAGTAAAAGTCCGTACATCGTTTGATTTCTTATTCCATTTGCAATTGCAATTTGTTTTTCCTCAGGCGTCCCGAGTTTAGGTTTACCACTAAATAGGACTGTCAAATTAATGGTTGAATTGCAAACTACCTATGGAATAGAATGTAAGTATTGCATCAGACAGGATAGTAAATGCAGGGAAAATGCAAATTGATTGTTCATGATATATACCCTATAAACTATGTTACGCGAACATCTCTTCATTGACATCTATGTGTACATTCTATCGGTTACCCTTGTGCTCCGTGGCTCACTAAAAGTCATTTAACGACGGACGCCGACTGAAAAATGATTAAGCGAGAGAAATTCTAGAATAGCAAGCTCTTTTAGCAGCGAATGTAACTTATTCTCTCTCTCTCTCTCTCTCTCTCTCTCTCTGTTTAGTTTGTGACGGTTATCGTGTTAAATGTGAGGAACATCTTAAAGGTTGCGTTGCTTTCGATGAAATATGTCAACCCGGTCAATATTACAACTGCTACTGCAACCTGGGAAGCATTGTCGAATATATAAATAACATAAGTAAGTTTCAAATCACGTCTGTTTGTTTCATCATATCTCTGTAGCTAGCCCTTTGAAATTTACCTTCATCATTCCGTTGTACATTTCTGTAACCGTTTTCTTTCTAATCTTGCCTATGTTTCTCTTTTCGTAATCAGAATCTAGCAGGTCATTATCTTCTTTTGTACCAAGCTTCCCAAGGACTGTGAAGTTATGTCCTTTGTCCCCTCGCTCGTTGTTTTCTATGCAAGGATACGTGTCTTCATCTAGCCAACTTTCTAGGACTGATACTTTTAAAATTTACTTTGTTATTTGAAAAACCATTCCAAACTTTTCTTTATTTAAAGGGAATTTCTTTATTTAGAGGGACAACTGTAATGATTGGTACTATTTTCATTATTTATGTTCTATAAAACATACACATGCCTACTTTGAAACTTACATGTATGCTAACAGGAAATGCACAGTATTAATCTTGCACACAAAATATATTGTTAGCTCACATTTGGTATATCAATGTGAGGTTATCGTATAAGCTGAAGTCGATGGCGTATGTATGTATGTATGTATGTATGTATGTATGTATGTATGTATGTATGTATGTATGTATGTATGTATGTATGTATGTATGTATGTCTGTCTGTCTGTCTGTCTGTATGTATGTATGTATGTATGTATGTACGTATGTACAGTATGTCCGTCAACATCAAAAACACACAAACCGCTGCACGTTTCAGCTTGGTATTTGATGTGTGAATGCATCCTGGACTATAGATGGGATTTTGTTCAAATGAAGTCTGCATTGCCAAAATTATGAAAATGAGCTTACAAAATGTGAAAATGGTCAAAATTAATAACTCAAGAACTGCTGGTTTGATTGCTTTGAAAATTTTCGTGCAAGTACCTTAGGTGAATCTTATACAGTTTTATGAATATCGTGAAGATATCTTTAATTTTGTATTTTTGCTGAATTGTTTGGTGATTTTTCTCATTTTAAGTAAAAATTCCTCTTCTCTGAAACCGCCAGCCGAATCGCTCTCAAATTTGGGTTGGATGTTTGCGAGGGTGTTACTCTTCTAATTTGTTGAAATTATGACAAAATTGGGAAGATTACTATTTTGGGCAATTTTTGTCATTTTTGGTCAAAGAATCTTAAATAGTATTCTCTTTTTAAAGCCCCTGGACAGACAGCTTTTATATTTGGTACACAGATGTCAAGAGATGACAATAGTAAGATATGTGGAAATTGTCCTGAACTATACAAATTTGTATTCTTAAGACTATTTTGTCATTTTTGGCCAAGAAAAGTTGTTCTCAAAATTACTCGTCTGATAGCTTTGTAATTTGGTACAAACGTCCCGAGGGATGTTATTAGATAAATTTTCTGCTCAAAGTGTTGCGAAACTGCCAAATTTGCATATTTTAGGTAATTTTCTAAGTTTGTGATCTTAAATGACCTACACCAACCAAGGATATGTTGTGAGACAGTTTCGAAGGCTGTGAACATAATTTTGTCATATATATGGTATCAATTTGTAGGAAAATTTGATCCAGAAAACAAAGCTGAGGTGAATTTTTCATTGCAGACCAATTTTCGCATTTTTTCTATGTAAGACACACAAGAACTGATGAGAAATTTGAATCCAGGATAATTCCAGATGTCGACTCACCCCCCCCCCCCCACCGGTGGAAGGCATTTCATTATCTGTAACTAACTTAAATGCTGTTTACATTAGAATGATAGCACTCATAGCGTTAATTAAAAAATCCCCAAGGTTGTAAATACATTTCCTGCCATCTTGTCTTATGTAATACCAAGAGATGGAACATTTGATAATCAGGAGGGGGTAGGGTCTAGAAGGTTGATGAGGTAGCATTACTTTTTTGCCAGATCCCTTGTACATTTTCCCCACTCCCACCTTTTCTTTTTATCAAGCCTTCTCTGGCTATTTTTTGTTGTTGACATTTGCTTATGTATTTAGGATCTGCTTGTCCCATTGCTATAGAAGTTGATATGCATGTTCCTAAAGATGACCTCCAGTACCTTAGTTGGAGACCTTATTTCCTTTTGTCATTCTTGTTTTTCTGGTTTAAGTATTTCTCGAATGGTCCAATTCAAACCGAATGTAAGCACACAGCGTCCTTGACGGTATTGTTATAAATTGTTGCAGTGGCCGTGATGCTAGGACAAAGACTTTGAAATCATAAAATTAAAGTTACAAAATACTCCCGTTTCATTGACAGGACTTGGAAAGCAGTGGAACGACAGTAAAAGATAATTTTATACTAATCAGACACTGGAAAAGTTGACTGAACGAGTTACGGAGACTGACTTGTCGGACATCATGGATACAGCAGCGGTATTAACTTGACTTTATAAGTTATTTTATAAGACTCTGAATGGCTATTAAACCTTTAATTTGTTAATGCGAGAAAAAAGTTTGTCCAATTTACCATCATCGAGTGAAGAGTAAGCTGTTATGAAATGTTACTAATAAATTCAACCCTGTTTCGATAACGTCATTATTGATCTGAACAATATTATGGAATATAAAGGAAGAATGTCTGCTGCGTTAGGTATGTCTCTGTTTACAATACACCATTATGCATGATTCGTCAAAATTGTGATTATGTGGACATTCCAACATGATACAGTACAATGGGACACGAAGGATTGTCGAAAAGTATTTATCGTAGGTTGTAAAATTACGTGGTTTTCTATATTTCTTAAGATCTTTCAAGTTTTCTTGCATAGTTGGAAGTTTAGGGTAAGTTTCAACGCGCCACAGAAGAAAGGCGAAGTGAAGTGTTACCAAAATAGTGAGAAAGGTTACCGTAACATGTGACGTCATCATCTGCTATAAGCAAATTACGGGAGTTCCCCACACCTCCATCTTTATTGATTCTTTTGGTGATTTCGAAACCAGAATCTATAATTTCCCCATCTTGAGGAGACAAACTGAAACATGATATTAGCTAGAATCGAGTTGACGATTATATGTATGTACTCTAAGACTTATTCCTGTTGAAGCTATATCCCTATCAAACGCTATGTTTACTCCAACACTATCAAATTAGACGTGATTCATTGTAATTCTTGGAAAGAGCAGCCTGGAATCACTGACAGGATTTTCACCTTTCAAATGGAAATGTCCAAATATTTCTTGTACTTGCGCATTGGAGCTCAATTACAGCTTACAGAAAACGAAGTAGTCCAGTTTCCACACGGAATGCTTTGTTATTTTCTATTTTTGAGTTTTCTTATAAAACACAAAACAATCTATATTTCCGATGTTCTGAAACATCCATCCATATTTTGGCCGACTCTATAAAATATGATCAGATTGTACCCTGATAGTGCTGAACTATTTAACGTGCAGATGCTCCTTTGAAGAACATTACAGGATAAATCAATTTTTCCTTGTTGTCTGGTTGACACGGTCGCTTCATCGCAAGCCAAGCAATGCTATTCAAGACATGTTGTTCAATGAGACCAGATTCTGATTCAGACTATTCTTGTGATTCGATGTTCCGCAAAACCGGAAAATTGTAACACAATCAGCGAGAAGAACAATTGGTGTATGAGAAAAGGTTTTTCTATCAACATCCGATGAAGTCAGTTGGACTTGTCCATTCACACCAAGTGGTCTAGGTTCACATTTGACATTATGCATACATACAAGCTGTGTTATCAAGTGAAACAGCAGACATTTCGACATGATTTCATCGGTAGAACAATATATCTTAAAAACAGACCAAAAATGATGGAAATGTATTAAAAGTTAGTTAGTGGATTTCAAATGATGTTATTATTCCCCATCAACACTATTTTCGAAAACCAGTGATACCAGCAACATGTCAGTGACAACCGATTGTGTTACTTGCGGCCTTTTTCGCAAATATCTAATTGCATAAAGTCGGTCCAGTATAATCCGTGACATTATTCGGCTAACCATTTTTTTTCACCCTGAAATCAGACAATGAAAATCGAAATATTGGCAAATTTCATGATTTCATTTGTTCACTTGACCATTTACATTAAAACTGGACCAAATTTCGATCTTGAATTTGCTATGTTAGCATTCTATTTCTGAATTAAGAATGACACGTTCAGCGCGGTATCTTTTGCGGCCAACCTTATTTATGATCAATAATGCAAATGAGAATTACGAATTGGGTGAAACATAAATTGTAGTTGGTTTTCCCGAGTACGAATAGCGACTTTACTGACTAAACTTCTATTTGTGCAATGTTAACTCCAAATCGAAATTAGAAATTAGAAATTTGCACCGCGTGATTCCAAGTTAGGGAACTTTCATTTTCGATTAGGGGTGGTGGATCATAGCAGGGGGTTTAGTTTCACAATCCTGTTCGGGGATCAGACATTAAAAAGACAGTTTGGGGAGTTGCATTTTACAAAAGCTGTTTGTTCAATTATGGCAACATCAGCAAAATTCAACGATACGAAATACACAACCACGAATCGATGTAGATAGAAAAGATAGGATATGAGTACAACCTTTACAATCTCTGTATTGATACAACTGTCATGGATGTCCATTCGATAATGACTGCAGCGGGTGTATGTATCAGTACAACTGTAGCAGTTTACGAACATTCGACGATAACAACAGTTTTAAAACGAACAAGAACAGTAAACTACTATATACATCTCTAGTTGTGGCAACGATTCAACCGTCTGAGTCTGACGAGTTACGTTGAGTGTCAAGTTCACGGATGTCAAATCCCTTTACGGAGGGCAGTGAACTTAACACCAAAGTTGAACCCCTCAGAATCAAATGATCACTTTTAAGCGGATTATACATGTTTCTAGTTGTGACAGTTCCCCTAAAATTAATCATTGACTTCTGAGAGGTCACTTTTAGTCTCAAGTTGACTACGCCCTGTAGAGGGCTTTGACATCCACGAACTTGACATTCAAAGTAACTTGTCAGCATCAAACGATTAATCGTAGGCTAAAGTGTCATACCCAGAAGTGAATATACCATTTTACTGTTCGTGTTAGGGATGGACCATTAGACCTTGGGAGGGGGGTGGTCACAATGAAATTGTGAAAATTTTTTTTTTACTATTGTAAATTTCTGAATTTTTTTTTTCCAATTGAGATTAGCTGTGCAAATTTTTTTTTTCAGAGTAAATTTTCAGATTTATAATTTTTTTTTAGTTCGTCGCTGTCTGAAGATATAGAGGGCAAAGATGTGGTGCCAAGCACCACAAGCGGCCACGCAAGCGGTCACGGGGGGGGGGGGAGAGGTCAGGAGAGGTGTGTCCCCCTGCTGCTGTTGGAGCTTTTGAAAAATAGGTGTTATTTGTTGGCACTTGGGGAGTATTTTTGCAGGGGGAGGTCAGGAGGGGGTGTCCCCCTCCTGCCGTTGGAGCTTTTGAAAAATAGAGATTAAAATGGTGTTATTTGGTGGCACTTGGGGAGTATTTTTGCGGGGGGTGGTCAGGAGGGGGAGTCCCCCTCCTGCCGTTGGAGCTTTTGAAAAATAGAGATTAAAATGGTGTTATTTGGTGGCACTTGGGGAGTATTTTTACGGGGGGAGGTCAGGAAGGGGGTGTCCCCCCTCTTGCTGTTGGAGCTTTTGAAAAATAGAGATAAAAATGTTGTTATTTGGTGGCACTTTGGGAGCATTTTTTTCGGATTACACATCTTCCTCTGAAACATGTCTTCTTGCTCCTCAGTAGCTTCCTATGGTTTTGAAAATTGACTATTTTGGTTTCCTGGCTTCCCTTTCTACTGCGTGGTGAAATGCCTACATTCACCTCACAAAACATCATGCATCATGCATGCGGATCCTAGACGCGATTTATTCAGCCAATCAGACACTTCAATGACTTTCTACCAATCACAGTGGACTAATCTCCCGCCAAAATGTTTCTCCTTTGGTTTTCTATCACGTTCGTTGCAAGCACGTTTAGTTTGCTACATTTTCTAGTCTTGTTCAGTTCTTTCCCTCGCACCGTCAGTGCAGCAATAAACCTAGCGAGTTCATTGCAAATACACGATTTGTTGTTGCTTCTTTACGAAGTCAGACTTAGCTACCTTGATCATAAAACCCCATCCCCACAATAGTTTCAAAACTGTACCTCCATTTACAGTAAGTTCGTGAAGTGCCACAGTTTTACAGACAACTGCTGTTTATAGCCATGTACTCATTTCCTATTTTTTTAAACTACATGGTTGGTTTTACATATTTCGTTCAATTTTGTTGTAATTGCTATAGTTCTACAAAAAGCTTATGTAGAATAACCTCCCCCCAACAGTGTTTTGTAATGTCTGACTCCAGCCGTGTCGTAAAACTAAACCCCTTGATTTTCGCCGACACCTCTGTAAAATATGGAAGCTCCCTAAGTCGGTGCCAATTTCTAATTTCTAGATTTGCAGTTAACATTGCACAACTAGCGGTTCACGTCGCTATTCCTACTCGGGAAAACCAACTACAATTTAGCATTTTATCCAATTCGTAATCCTATTTGCATTTATTGATAAAAAATAAGGTTGGCCGCATAAGATACCACGCTGAACGTATCATTATTAATTCCGAAATAGAATGCTAACAGAGCAAATTCAAGATCGAAATTTGGTCCAATTTTATTGTAAATGGTCATGTGAACAAATGAAATCTGCCCATATTTCGACTTTCATTGTCTGATTTCAGGGTGAAAAAATGGTTGGCCGAATAATGTCACGGATTCAGTATGTTTTGTTCGTTTTACCAGAAAGGTCTTCTCCTTTTACATGAAAATTAAGCAATGCACTCTTTCACATCAGATATGTATGCAATAAGAAAACGATGGGAAAACGCTAATGGACGGCTTGCCCACATATATCAGCAACTATAATTCCTGATAATTTCAGTCTGTTTGTAATGAATGCATTTATACATATAAAAATTGCTCTCTTTACGCAAATTACATGTCGCCTCTTCTCTGTTTTAAAATTCACGATTGACTCGGATGACTCGCGTTTTGCAGCCCACCTCACGGATGTGACATTATTTCCACTGTGATATGTAAAACGTCGTTTTACTCACGGATGTGACATTATTTCCACTGTGATATGTAAAACGTCGCTTTACTCACGGATGTGACATTATTTCCACTGTGATACGTAAAACGTCGTTTTACTCACGAAAAGGAAATGACTTATTTGCTGGAAATTCAACCTCTTTTTGTAAACATGTGGGGGAGAGGATATCTGATTGAATTACACTACGTGTCTCAAATGCCGAAATGTATACTCGTTTCGTACCAGTGTTTGGTGTTCTGTATCTGAGCAGCATACGCCAGTAGTACGACCATGTAAAGTAAAACACGTGTATGGAAAGCGGGATGGAAAGCGGAAACCGTTGCGTTTGATATCGAACCCTAAACAAAAGATTGAAGTCGAGCAAAATCCAACAACGCTATTTTGAACATCCCATAACACAATAAATTACTGAAATAACTTGTATGAAGTTTAAACTGCATGTGAACAGGCTTTTTAAGTAACAAACACTTCAACATAATATCGGAAGGCTGATCGTGTGTCCTTATGATGCCGGTTTCTATCATCACAGACAAGGACAAAATGGAGCTAGACCTCTCCCTGAGAAAAGATGCAGGGTTTTGTTTTCATTCAAACGTTCTTATTATCCACAGTCCCTAACATGAACAGAGGGTGAAGTTGTCAAACGATCCAAGGAAGTGGGCAGCTAGTCAAAGCAAATCAGGGGAAATGTTGCATACAAAGGCAGGGAAATACTCGATGAGGTACAGTATCGTTTCTGTTCAGTTGTTAGTTTGCGCAGACAAATAGTTAGTCATGTCCGTGCTTCCGTGTCTGCGTCCGTTCACACAATGTTCTGAGAGATGGAGCGCTCTCTTTTCAACTTTCAAACTTTGTACAAGGATTACTTCCTGTGTCATACATATTCACGAAATTTGTCTTGTGACACAATCCAATATGGCAGCGTGACGGCTAATTGTTTCTTTATCTGACGTTACTGCCATACTCAGACAGGTTTAGACCAAAGTCTTTCAAACTCGGCACAAGGACAACCGTACATACGGACGTAAATTATTTTAGCAATATGATCCAATTTATGTATCGGACGGCCATGTTTGTTTGTGTTGATGGTGTTTTAAGGAATAAAAATGAGCCAAAATATGTGAAGTCAAGTATTTTGTACCAGGCAAAATGTGGTTAGTAAATGCGTGTTCGATTGTTTGTTGTTATTGTGTTGTTGTTGTTTGTTGTTGTTGTTCTTGTTGTATTGAATGAAAATTGACTACAAGAATGAATGTCAGCTCGTGAAGTTTGAATGAAATTACTCTTAATCTGCTTCTGGAATTTCCCGACTTTCACCATAATAGCTTAAAAATTAATAGTTTAAAAACTCTGAGTCTAAATATATTGTATAAAGTTTTGTGAAATGCAGTATGCTAGTTTTTGGTATGATTGTGTTATTGAATAAAAGTGAAATACAGGGATGTCAGTCATCTTTCGTGCAATTTCTTGTAATAAGACACTGAAATTTGCTGAATCTTAGTACGAATCTGAATCCATTTCCGATAAAACTATTACATCGACACCTATAATTAGCAGCCCTGTATTTCCTTTTGTGCCCAGTACTTTCAAGTCAAGTCACCTTTTACTCTTGTGCTTGTAAAACTGGACTTTACACATTGCCAGGCCAACAATTTTGAACAATTTAAAATACCATAGATATATTCCATGTGAGGCACTTATACATCTGTCCACCCATTATCAATCTTTATTACAAAGTTAAACCAACACTCAGGCTTCATATAACCACATTGTTACCATTGATCACACACCCAACTATTTCACAGATAGCTAACTAATTCCATTCACACATCAGACATCAACTGCACATACATTTCAATACAACGTTTTCTCCATCATTTCCCGGATATCTATTGACCAATATCACGTCAACATTATTACTGTAAATGGTTTGCAAATTCATTAGGCAAGTGGGGACTATGTCATTGGCAATGACCTATTTTAAAAGTCCTGCGTTCATTCAACAAAAGAACAACTCACACTACTCTCACAGGCACAAAATAGTTTTAGAGGGCGTGAACCGATACGTTGTCATAATATACAGAAAGTCACTATGACAAATGTTCGATTTTTGATAGTGAATGACATGCTAGCTGAACAATGTGCAGCAACTTCAACCCTTTTAGTTTTCAGCGGATAATTATCAGTGGCAAAAATAAAAACAAAATATACTTAGGGAGCGTTCACTTATTGTAGCCGGGGTGTACCGACTAAACCGGGGGGAGGGGGGATTCATCTCATATTGGTAAACTGCAAGGGGTTCAGGAATTTGTTTCACACAGCAGAGGGGATGATTTCAAACATGTCTGGCCTCGAAATCTGACAAAGCCTCGTTTTGGGGTGAAAAATATTGCGGGAAGTAGTCCGTTAATCCCTCTATTTTCATTCTCCGAAGTCCGTGCAATATAATCCAATAGACGAGTAGATGATAATTTCCTGTCTTACTAAAATATCTATCTTGGGAAGTCTACAAAACCAGTGAGGAATTTAAAGCCATTGCATAGTAATCGCCCGGGAAAGAACAGCAAAGCAGGAAAAAAGAGAGAATAATTTAAATCATTCGAAAACTTATTCAAAAAATAAAGAATGTGACATATTATGTGAAATGCGTGACTTTTTTGTTCAATATTATAATACTTCATATCAGCAGCATTTTATTTTTCAAGTCCTCTCATTGAGTCCCAAAATATTTTCAAATCCTCACAACTTAATACATTGTTTACGTCCCCCGACAAAGGGTTTTATATTTGTGAACGCGGCCGTACATTCTCCAGCTGCGTACGATGAGGGCGCGCCAAACCAAATAACGTACATGGTGTGCATTGATGACGTCATGCATTCGACTTTGTTTCTCTGCGGTAGTTCTAATCCTTTACTTCCACAGGTAGACAACAGGGTTTTACCTTCATCGGCAGTTCCTCGTTTATCAACGGATTTTTCCCATCATGATAGTGACATTTTGGTTGGCTATTACTCACCTGTTCCCTTCCTTGCAGGTGCACGGGTACGTTGAACAGTTTCACTTTCTATTAGGCAAAAAAATTGATTTGTTTCTGGTCACCGCCCGCATCACTTCAAAGTGTGAGCGTCAACTCTTTTTCCTGTTTTTCATTTGCTCATATGGTAAAAAGTGGAAAATGTATCAAATTCCACCAAAAATTTAAAAAAATGAAAAAAATCGCGTCGCCGCATCATTTTTGCCACATGTCAATGACCAGAAACAAACCTATTATATTTTTGGCCTCAGTCTCATTCAAAGTTGCTTCTTACACTTCAATTGTCATGGTAACCCAATGGTATCAATATTACTCTCAATTGTTTGTCAAAACGTTTTACTTTTGTAGGCCTGTGCCGTACCAGATAAAAAGTATCCATGAAGAAATTATGGATATGAAGAAAACGAAAAGTGATGAAGAAGTTATCGAGACTGTAAAGAAGAAGAGCAGCGAAGAATTGTCAGCTCTTGTGCTGAAACAAGAAGATACCATCAACTGCTTGCAACGAAGACTTGATTATGAAAATCGAATGGTTATAAAGTTAACAGCCATGCTGGGTTATTATACGTCACCAAAGAAGCGCAGAAGCTCAATTCTAACAAATACATGGAGAATGTGGGAGTACTGTCCATGATTTCTCAGGACGAAAACTCAGAAAAGCAGAAAGCAACTTTGTCTTTTGCTTAATAGACAATTTGAATGGCTTACATTATTTAAAGATGTCAACCTAAAATTTTATATATGGTCTAGTAAACTGATATCATGACGGCATAATATCTTTGAAAAGATGACACTGCCTTTTGACAATATGTTCACCGATATTGTTCGTGAATTTCGAAGTTTATTCTCGCCTGATTTCTTTGTCTGTTGGTTTCTAGGCCTACTTTAATTATTAAAGTTTTTAAACCACGAAAAGAATGAGAGAGTCTTATTTTCCATTGACTTCTCATGATGACCCCCATCCAGAAAAACAACAAAAGTCATGTGAAATAATGGCGTATCAAGGGTACAACGTACCTGTTATTCACGCGAACGCGATATTGATTGAGATTATATATATATATATATATATATATATATATATATATATATATATATATATATATTATATATATATATTATATAGTTATATGTATTATATATATATTACATAATATATATATATATATATATATATATAATATATATATATACATACATACATACATACATACATACATACATACATACATACATATACACACACATACATACATACATACGCACACATACATACAACATACACATACATACATACATTCAGGTACATTCAGATACAGATATGTACTCTAGGGTAGGGTGGATGGGTGTGTATGTATGTGTGTAAAATACTGTATCAATTGCCAACACGTTAAAGGTAATCCACCTTTAAGAAAAATATGTAAATTATCTGGGCAAAGTGCCCCAGTTTTATCATCTTCTCAGAGGGTCATCATTTTTGAGTAGGTGGGGGTCTATTTTACTTTGACGGAGGCACAAGAAGAATATGCCTGTCCATTCTCTTTCAAAATAAATGAACACTCGCTAAGTTGAGAATATTGAAGAATGAATTTATGGTAGGCGACAAAAGTGATGCCATATATGAGGGCCACTCAACCAAGGAAACTCCATGGATATATTACATAACTGTAGTAATTAACCTTACGGTTGATTTATGTAACTGTCATGCAAGCTGTAGAGAAGCTGTTTTATTGAGCATGCGTACTATAAATTGTGTGTGCAACTGTAAACTACAATGAAAACGCACTAGTAAGAAATAATTACAAGACTACAGTGTTTTTACTAAATGTACATACAGTTTCCACAGCACGTGATGCATTCACTCTTAACTTCCTGATATATCAAAACAGTTTTTCCAATACTCTTACTTGATGGAAGCACAAATCTAAACTTTGTCTTATCTCCGGCTCGATGAAAGTATTGTCACGAAAACTGAACGAGTTTTTGAGGGCGCAATCGATTTATAATCATGTTGTTTTATCATCCATACGTGTAAATTTTTATGGCATTCATCTCGACAGTCCTCTGGCCATCAGTACTGGCTATAAAGTGAGTGCAGCAATACTGATTGGACGAAGTACGGTGACGAGAAATCTAACTTCCGTCCTTGATAGTTGTCATATGTGATCTTGCTGTACCAATTATCAATTCTGTCAACAAATGTCTGTATTCGGTATGTTCTTAATAAGCTCTTCATAGTTGGTCTTTACGAGACTGCCGCCAGTATCATTGAATGGATTTATGACATTACCAGTGTCGAGCATGGCAGAGACAGATATCGGTCAGTTAAAACGGAAATGAAGCGAAAGTCTACAGTGAAAAAGTAACTCTTTGAGGCCATCAAAGTGTAAATAAAAAACAAGGCATACAGAGCTTTGCACTTCACGAAAATAACTTATGCAGATCTGTTATGGAGAAGATCTTTTGAAATGTAACGTGCACCAGAGTTATTCCATATCTTGTTTTTCATTCCGTGTCTTCGGCTAGATGAATTAGCATTGGAACGGCGGATCCACATCGGGAATCACTGCCTTTGGGTAACTAACACCAACCTGGCGACCAAGCACCGCCAAACCGTCTGGGATCTGACTTTTCATGGTCTGGATCAGGTCTTATCGCAGGAACCAGTTTCTTCTTTAGTTCCTCCAACCTGGCGTTCAGTTGTTTTACTTTGTCAGGCATTTCCTCCGCCAAATTGTGATGTTCCGTCGGGTCATCTACGGGTAAACGATAATAAACGTCCTTGTTTGATTTCTTATTCGAAACGTTCCCAGTCTTACATACATTTAGGAAAACAATATCTTACCTTTGATGGTTACAGTACCGCAGTGACAGTGACCGACAATTTATATTCATATGAAGACAATATGTGAGAAAGATATTGCAGAACTTGATCTATATTCTGCAGACTAAATTTACATGCTTTGTGCTCCTCTAGTCTTGCCACAGCATATTTGAAGATTCACAATTTTTTAACGGGCGTCTGCATATTTGCGGCTAGTTGTCACACTTATTGTTAACGACGATTTTGATATTTTCTGTATTCACACGGACCTTTGATGTTGAACAGATAAGTAGCATTCCATGGAGCAGGACGACTTGCCATGCTCCCTTCATGCTCATCAAGGAAGAAGATTTCCTCCCAGGCACCGTCTGCTTTTGGTACGGGTATCCACCCATCTGTAAACGAGACCAGTAAATCGATCTATGAGATGGCTATGAGTCAAGTGTGCATCTGTTGGAATCACATCCTCTCAAAAATCAAAAAACTACTGTGACATATAGGCACTGTACAGAAGTAAAGATCACTCCACTGTTATATATATATTAGTTGATTGTATCACTGCAAAACAAAGAGGAAGCCTGGGGAATGCATGTGGTTATATCGTCCGTTTTCAATCTGTGATATTGTGTATTAGCTGCTAGCGACCTCCTCTCCCTTGACTTAAAGACACATTACTCCAATTGTTCTGTGTGTGTACCTATCTAAATTACACTTAGGTCTTTGTTTTACTCGAATCTTAAATCAGTTGAAAGGTTTTTTTTTTAAGCCCCAGTATTTCTAACTTTTAACAATTTTTTCATATTTTTGATTAAAATGACATCCTCAGTATGTGAACGTAGGCCATAATTAATACTGAATCGCATGGTTTGCATGCCCAGCTCGCCTCACATACGTGTACGATTAAGGTAGAACGCACCTCGGGGACAGACATTCAGACTCTCAAACTTTTACACTTCTCTTCTGAAAATACCACATGTGGGGGTTCATTTTAAAGCTCTTGGTGAAAGAAAACTTTTAGTCTTTCGAAATTCGAAAATTTTTATTTTTCTCCATAGCGTTAACACAGGGATGGCGGCCATTTTGAATTTCTAATATCGGTAAATCTTGGGTAATTTGTTTCTCTAGTACCAAAATTTGCATGGTGACCCCCTATTTTTATTCTTGATTTTGAAAGAGAATGATTGAAAGATTCCTTGGGGAAAGTTAGAGCAAAAGTTTA
The DNA here is from genome assembly GCF_041260155.1 of Ptychodera flava. Classification (NCBI taxonomy): domain Eukaryota; kingdom Metazoa; phylum Hemichordata; class Enteropneusta; family Ptychoderidae; genus Ptychodera; species Ptychodera flava. The sequence continues at coordinate 38,012,502 of NC_091941.1, read as the reverse complement.
AGTCTTTCACTTTCGAGTCGCATACTACCTTAACAGTAAAAGGAGTGAAAAATGACGTCTTATCCGGACCAGAAGTCAGGCTTTGTTGACACACGAAACGAAACGTAATCACACTACTGCGCATGCTCAATCACATCCACACAAGTTTTACTGTGGCGACCATAGTAACCTATACGCTCTTCGAAAAGGTCTGGTCAATCGAAACTGGAGACTCAGCTGAAAACGCGCAAAAGTTGGGCGAAATACCGGAAAGATATAAATATGTAAGTGTTTACAGATTGTTCCGACTATAATGAGCCGTGCAAACAAACGTCTTGAACAGCTAAACTAACGATGGAGGCAGTCGATTGTAAACTTCATGCACTGCATTGCACGTTGTGACCGACGGTACGGAGATCAAGTTTGCTGAATGAATTGAGAGAGAAAAACATATATAAATAAAAATTCAATACTTCACCATCGTAATCATTGAACTTGTCGTTTCTTCCATTACGGAGTATAATAAAAATTTCGTTGAAAATAAATGACGGGACTGATTCTGCTCCGTCTACTCAATCGATGTTTAGTGTACGGTCGTGCTACGCTGCAGGCAACACAGCCTATCAACTTCGCATATCGTTGCCGTAATTGAAAACGCTCAGAAACGAAAGGAACAAGTAAATTTAAAAGTATTTCCACACAATATTGAATGTAACGGGTATCTAATCCTCACAGGGACTACCGTAGTATAATTACCGGCTAGCTGGGATGCGATGGCGCTCCAGGCATGGTAGAAGTTCGAACATCAGCGGGGAAAAGTATTATATCGCGAAAAATATTAGAGACTGAAAACGAAGAATTTGCCACATTCATTACCCTGAGTCCCTTGTATTTTCTCAGTAACAAGACTGAAACCTGCCCCAAGGACAACATGTCACTGAAGTGTTGTTTACAAAATCATGTATGCCTTATTTTTGAGCAATGTAGGAATACAAATGACAAGGACAGAGTTATTTTGCAGACTGGAGTACATCACGAATGTTTTTGGGTTTTTTGCCAGCCAAGAAAAATCCAACAAGCTTTTCAAATTCGTAACTTCACTACAAACCGTCATTCGAATGTAAACCTATCGATATCAGAACCAATCAGGCAACTATTTGCCAATTACCTGGATTGCCAGCCTTTCCAGTGATCAGCTTGAAGTCACCAACCCTAAGGTTAAAGAAAACAATAGTTTTAGCTGCAGTATAATGATACAGAAGCGGGGTTAGCTCAGATTAACTTTTGTTATATATCTTGATTCAAATTCTGTCATAAGACATAAAGTCCTTTTACAAGGTATTTGTTTACTAATTATTCATTGTCAGTAGGATACAGTTGTCCAAATCTTCGAACAGAGATGTTAAATGTGCTTTGATATTAGACAAAACTAGAATCCCGACTGCTGTCGAGTTAGGTTGTGTTTTGAAAACGATATCTTCACAAGCGAACAGTGAATTTAACTGCTCAGCTCTATGTGATGTAGAGCAATGTCTCATTTCCACACAGGCCAACAAAATTAATAACAAATGCCGGTGAAACATTCAGACATTGTTCTCCTCGGGTTATACCTGTGTTTAATTTCTTAATTTGCAAGGTTCTGGCTGCTAGTGTTCTACATGCCTGATAGCGGCACCAGGATGATCCACTTCATCAATGTTGTAGACAAATTCGGTTCTCGGTGAAGGCATTGCTTTAGATATGGTTTCCCACACATTGACATCCATGTCGGGATCTGTATCAGAATAGCGAACGGGTAAAGTCACCGAGTGGAATAGTTGCGATGTTTGGACATTGATGTTATCTTACTTACGCAATTACGCTGTTGAAACCTACCAAGTACGTTTAATAATTGCAATAAATATTTATGTTGTCGATCTACAAAATTGATCATTATCGTTGTTGCAGTAGTGATCCATTCTTTACAATTTTGGTTGTATGGAAATAATGTCCGAAGATTCCCATAAAGTTTTCATACATACCTTGTTTTCCGCCGATCAATTCAAGCAGCGTCGGATACCAATCGACAGCATGAATCATTCTGTGAATTCAAATCAAATCAAATCACATCAGTTCGAGCCGAAGAATGTGTTTTATTCATTTCACCTTGTCAGGAGAAGATTAGAAAGTTGAGAATGCAGCTATATAAAAGTGTAATAAGGAATATATACATAAATAAATGGATGAATTTATGCATGCATGCATTTTTACATACATGCATACATACATACATACATACATACATACATACATACATACATACATACATACATACATACAGACAGACAGACAGACAGACAGACAGACAGACAGATAGACAGACAAGACATACATACATACATAGATAGACAGACAAGACATACATACATACATACATACATACATAATACATACATACATACATACATACATACATACATACATACATACAGACAGACAGACAGACAGACAGACAGACAAGACATACAAACATACATACATACATACATACATACATACATACATACATACATACATACACACACACACATACACACATACATACATACATACATACATACATACATACATACATACATACATACATACATACATACATACATACATACATACATACATACATCGGGGTCACATACACTGTTCTCTCCCCCCCCCCTCTCTCTCTCTCCTCCTCCTCCTCCTTCTTCTTCTTCCGACGATATTTTATCATGTACGGCTGCGTTCACAAAAAATGGTAAGGGGGATATGGAGGAATTCGGGGGGGGGGATTTGAACATTTTTGGTTCCCTTTTACGTTTTACATTTTCCAATTCCAAGTTCTTGTAGGTTACTCAATGAAAAATGAATGCCATGTTCATGTCATCCAATGTAATGTTTGTAATGGTTTAATAAAATCTACAACCATTTTGTCACATTTCATGACTTTTATCTTGAAAAAATCTAAACATGTGTGATTTGTCGTAAAAATCCAAACGTGAGCCTAGTAACAGGGCAGAAGCTGCAACTGTTGATGATTTTTGCAATATTTCTGTTTAATATATCAACTACACTTTTTTTGCTGTTTACCTACAGCAACCTCAAACAGAATATTCAGTTTGTCGACAAAGCCTGTATATACAAATATGTATATATTGATAATTTAATTAGAGTCCAGACTGACAGTCAGTTGTCAGTGATACGAATGCATGGTACACATACACAGGCTGTGTTAGCAAGCTGAATTCTTGACAGTTCAACGTGCTGCAAAGAGTAGAACAAGAACACAGTTGTATAAACTGAACAAAAATATTGTCAAAGTTATCAAAGTTAATACAGCTACTTCCTTCGGGCAGTGTCACTATCAGGTACCACCCTGCTACTGCAGTGTCACTGTCACTGCATACGTGAACAGTGACAGAGATAGCTCTGACTCTGATGTACATGATAGTTGAAGAAGAGTTTGGGTCAAATGACACTCGTGACAGTGAAACATACTTGTTACACAAGATCACGCCAGAGAGCAACACATGGAAGACCAGGTAACATTACTTCTGTCTTAATTATTGTGGTAATTCAGGGGTTGTTCTGTCATGGGCAATTCATGATGCAAAATGAAAAGTGTGAGACTGCGTTCACGATAAACTGAGTGCTGGAAATGTAACCAAATAATAAAGTTAATTTTCAACTCACTCTTCATTAACATATGCTGTTTTTTGAAGAATATTGCCATGGACGAAAGCCACGCCACGCGTGCCTCCTTCCCAGAGTGTAGTTTTAGAACCTCGTAAAGGCCAGTTGTTTCCTGCTACGTCTGCTTCCGCCGGGCCTCCATTCTGAACAAATTGTGTTTCGTTATATGGTCAATATCAAGGTTCAGGTAAAAACGGAGAACCAGAAAACGGTTTTGAAGTTGAAAATCTACCACAACAACATTAAATAATCAAGTTAAAAGAAAAATAGAAGTTATAGATCGATTGGCACGCATTAGAAAAAAGTAAACATGTTCTTCCTTCAACCTCTTGCCGTATCTATCATTCATTTCTAGCAGATTTCAGGAAACCTTTATGTAAAACAAACAAAACAAAATAAACAAACCATAAGATGCATCAGGCATTAAATTTCCAGAGACGTCACTAAGAATACAGGGAAAACCAAAAACTGCATATCTGACAGGATTCTACTTGAAATTGCACATTAATGATCAATATCACTGTGCAACCACCACCATTACTTAGCAACCATCATCACCATCACCACCACAATCACCACCATCACCACCACCACCATCACCACCACCACCACCACCACCACCACTATCACCACCACCATCATAACCATAACCATCACAATCACCACCATCATTACTGTCATAATTATCATCACCATCACTACCACAATTACCACCACCACCATCATCATCATCACCATTTCCATCATCATCATCATCATCATCATCATCATCTTTTACTCTGTTATAAGTCGTCATTCCTTTTCATAAACCGCCGAAATTCAATAAAATTCGTCGTTGGTCGTACGGTGATTAGCATAAAATTACACAAACACAGTTTAGCAATTACAATTAATCACACAAGGATAGCAGCAGGTACTCACGTCAGTTGTAAATATAAATAACGTATTATTCCACAATCCATGTTTCTGCAGAGCTGTAACCACGTGTTTCACAGCATCGTCCATGGCTGTTATCATTCCTTAATGCAGAGATAAGGTATGTCATTTTGACTTCAAATCGTTGGTATCACACCACGGCGAATGAAACCAAACGTGTGTGTGTGTGTGTGTGTGTGTGTGTGTGTGTGTGTGTGTGTGTGTGTGTGTGTGTGTTATACGGATGTATCACCGTGATGACATTATGCTTAAATATATAACCAACTTGTCGTCATGGTCTGCATGGTGCACACTATATAACATCACCTTGGGCATAAGTCTTTGCTTACAAAGCAATTGACGATGAATTTCAAGTTTGGTCGGAGCTGATTCATGCTGGATCAAACTTCAGCTCGAAACTCATGAGATGATTAAAACAGGAATATGATTTCATTAACTCCAGAAAATTCAAATTCTATAGTTACCAGCAGGTGGGAAATAACCCTATCAGGAACATTTGGACTTCAGTAAAGGTTAGCAGATAGACATTCTGTGTTTCGCGTTCATTTTGTAGGTGACCTGTACATTGCATTTGATCAGTTTTTAGATGAATTACTAATACGATTGATGACGGTAGCGTTCTCCGTTCATACTCCAACGATTAAATAAACGTTGCATCAACCTCCAGTCAAAACAGAGTATTGTGGCGATAGAACATCGAATTTCTACTACGTGTGTCGTTTTTTGGAACGATTTGGTTTACTGCTTCTACCAGTTGGCAAGCGGCAAGTAGATTCTTTAAACTTACCAGACTTAATTCGTCTGTTTGTATCCTGTATAGTAGGGTACATATCCAAGTACCTCTGTGGAACCTGTTTTATAAGATTACAGGAAGAACATGAAGCTTGAGAATGTTTTACAGAATAACAATAGATGGTTAAGTTTACTCATGACACGTCTTATCGTGGTGTCTGTGTTATTACTCAGTAAAAGGCAATTGAAAGTATAAGTATGTTAATACCTACCTGAATTGGACCGTGGACACTTTGGAATGATAGATACATGTACATAGGTTTAGTTTTGTCGTGTTTTGCGATGTACTCCTCGGCCTTTTCAGTGAAGACATACTGGGTGTAAAAGATATAATAATCTGGTCACGTACGAGCGATGGATGTTATCACCTTCACAGTATTTTCAAACCTCAGAGGCGACACTGAATTGACGGGCAAGCTAGACTTGGTCATTCGCGTTTCTCATTGATAACTTTTTTCCCTGTTCGATTGAGAAAAGCTTCATCTGTAAAAACACTCTTTCAAAAACTAATACGGTTGGAACTAATTTGGGATAATTGGACGGTGAAGTAATGTCGGTTTAACCTGCAATGTAATCTCACCTGGTTTTCTTTTGACGTTATACACTTGTTTGTATGAGTAATTTGTAATATTGCAACATTCAGCTATACGGCACCTAACACTTTTGAGAAATTTGAAAAATATGAAGATCCAATTATCGCAAATTAGTTCCAATCGTGTTAACTACTTTTGTCAGAATGGCAAGTTTAAAGTATTTGTCCTTCCATTTACACCAAAAGCATACAGAGAACACAACGCAAACTTTACATGTATCATTTTAAGAATCATATAAAGTTAAATGATTACCGATTGTTACTTACCGACGAGTAGGTTCCGTTCCTCTTCCAATCAGGGACCTTGTCTTCCCTTAGATCTAAATACGCCTCTGAAATTTGATTTCGTTTAGTATTGAAAGCATAGCATGAGCAATCCTATTGGAATACTTACAGTAAGTCCTCTCCAAATTATGCATCGTATCGTATTATGTCTGTTAATTTCTTTGAGTAACGTATCTTATGTAGGATTTTGATTAGGGTACTGCAAAGTTTCATAAGTTTCCATAAAAACACGTGACAATTGAATAACGCCAAAGTGAAGTACAGACTTACGTAGCCCCATACCAGTTAGTTTTACATACACTGTGCATGTGTTAAGACAATAGCAAATGAAACGAGTCCGGGGAAACGAGTGGCATACTATTATGTAAATGAAAGGCCATGTTGATTTCTGCAATGGACCAAGGAAACAAAAACTGTGCAAAGTATCGCCCAAGCTAATTTATTAAACCTTGGATCTATCTAATACATGTCTTTTGGTTTTGCTAATTCCGATTGACCAAATTCCGAAGATGATACAAGTGTTGCGTTCACAGCGATCGATTACATACCGACTTCGTGGGTGTAATAATCTTCTAGTCCGTTGTAGTAACCATAAAAATGATCAAAACCACGTGCGTTCGGCGTGTAATCCCATTTGCAAAATCCTAAATGCCATCTGAAATCATTCGTAGTAAAAATGCTAGGTATGACTAGCAACACTTATTCAATGATCGGATGTTTTTTGAGAGTCATAACTTTATGCAAATGTTAGACTATAATGTCACAATTTAAAAACAAAATTACTTGACTTGTCAGATATGCATCCCAATTCTTCAATAAACGAAATCATATCACAGTATATATTGTCAATACCAGTGAATTTGTGACGTCATCCCTCCGATTATTACTGACAATGTATCCGATTATCCAGTATTGTGGCCCAAGATGTTTTCTACATCTACAAATTCACTGGCATCGCCAAAACTATAAAGTAGATGTACCCCCTCACCCCCTCCTGGCCCCTAATGGACTCATGCAAACCTTACGCTCCATAATGTGCTCAGCTTTACCTCATAAATTCGTCATATAGAATACATTTATAATATTTCATTTACAATATGACGTCAAAAGTATTTCTACAAAACAAATTGAGCAGCTTTGTAAACTTGGCACTCCAATGGGTCCTCAAGGTTTTCTTAATATTCCTTTTGTACCACAGAGCATTCCTGCTCTTTCGGTGTTATAACACACATCTGATACAAACCAGTATAATATTGAATGATATCGAGATACTAACTTGCCCACCATATATGTAGTATACCCCTGTTCCTTCAGCTTCTTTGGTAGTAGGGTGAAGTTTAAAGGCAGACCCGCTGGTTCCCTCGCAGTCAACACTTTATGCTGAGTAAGAAACACATTACACATCAGGAATTCAACATCTTATAAAACAATTTAACCAGTTCCTCAGCAAAATACGATTTTGAGAGCTACCAATTGTAACACGTGTCCCTATGAAACAACATGATATGACAGGATATATACACATGTCTGAATAAAAAAGTACGTCGTTTTCCTAATTACACAACAATTTATTGGAACTTAATATTCCAACAAAAAGGAAACTGGAAGGGAATTCGGAGTTATTTTCTCTCGAAGAACAGAGTATTTGTCAGGGTCGTTTCTATTAACATTCTAGTTTGGTGTTTTTTTTATTTGAAAGGCGTTCCCGTGTCGTCACGATGGTCGAGACTTGTAGGAAATTGACTGAAAATGCGCAAACAAAGTCTGAATATTCATCCGTTTTCCCCATTTGCCATCGTTTTTGTAGGGCAGCCATTAAAATGGAAATGTTAAACAAAGCCAAAATAGCAATCGTATGTTTGCGGGAAAGACATGTAATCTAGAGAAAAGTAAACAAGCGGCCAATTTTTTCTGATAGTATTGTAACGCCCCTCCCTGTAGAGATTGTATCTTGAAGCGTCCCTCACGTGGCCAAGGCGTGTGAAGGTCATTGACTCAGATCGTACGAGAAGCTAGATAAGAGATAGTGTGATAGTTCAATTAATTATTGGTTAAGATTTCATCGAGAACAATCGAGAACGGGATATTCCATGGTGGGATCTTATTTAATCTTAAGAAACAATCAAAGACTGGCGGGAAAATTACCACGTGATAACTTTTGTAATTATGTAAGTTTGAAAATGAAGACTTGAGATTAGACCGTTGACAGTGAACGACACGGTCGCCATCTTGCAATAAAGTACAAGGTTGTGTTAAATCTACATCTTGGTGTGTCAGCTTCAGTTACTGAAAGCATTACGATCCAGACTGGTACCTCAACTCAGCAACTCGTGAATTCCCCTAACTACGAGCGCAACAGTATGATAGTATTCATGCAAACAAATGATGGACCATGCGAAAAGATCGGTTACATATTAGGGGAACACCATTTGATTTCTGGGGGGGGGGGGTATGGAGGATTTTGAGAAAAAAAAATTTGTCACCAGGTGAGATAGAAGAAAAAAAAAATTGATCCTGCCATGGCCTGAGAAAAAAAAAATTGTCATAAGAGACAGAAGTGAAAAAAAAAATTGTCACAATGCACCAGAAATTAGCAAAATTTGGAAACCCTATTCTCATGTATTCCTTGCCGGCGCGCCGCCATAGGCGGCGCAAATGTTTTTACCACAAGCAATTCTTATGTTTTTTTCCCAGCACTTATGATATAAGCATGCACTACATAGGTCTACTTACACCTCAGTGCACTCAATGTTTTCCTTCCCTTTCCTGACCCAAGAAATCATATTTCAGGATTTCTGTTGCAATATCTCAATGGCATAGGCACTATCTAAAGAGGACTATTTGACATCTGTAAATTGTGAAAATTTTAAAACACAAGACAGGAGTCAATAAACTAGTGTTAAAATCAATATATTATTCTCTCAATACAAATATATTAGGAAGATGTACAAGTTGACAATGAAAAATTGAGGAACAACAAATGTAATGAAATACAAGGGAGAGGGTCACTAAAAAAATTGAAAACTTCAGGGGGCGTTACTCAAAATGTGGAGAGGAAGAAGGGGGACGGGTTACTCAATTTTTTTTGGCGAAATAAATTGAAACACATCTCAGATTGCACCATTGCACACATCCATTTCTCAAAATTTTCAATGCGAGAGGGGGGCACCCCCTCTCGTGCTCCCCCCCCCCCTTGGCTCTTCTAACAGTGTTACTGGTAAAAGACAAATTTAAAATACCTATCGGATTGCACTACACTGCACCGTAGCGCACATCAATTTCTCAAAATTTTCACAGGATCTAGGACAAAACTGAACTGTTGTGAATTCATCCTTTATTATCACAGAAACATGTTTTCATTTACCTCAGTTCAATGACCATTTTGACAGTTAAACATACCATATTCATGCTTTTCACTAGAAGCTGGCAGCTGGAGAAATGACACAAGAAGGTCACAAATTTTCCGTTCCTGTATATTTATTTATCTTCAGTCTCTGGCAAACGAACTGTTTTTCACAAATTGTATTGTCATTGTTTGGTGTTGAATATTGTGACACAAACACTGATCATGCATAAAATGTAAAAAAATATTGCAGTGTTCAATGTCATTTTCAAACAGTTTTATCAAATGCAAAATAACCTGAAACTCCTCTCAGATTGCACCATTAAACACATCAATTTCTCAAAATTTCCAATATGAGAGGGGGAAACCCCCTCTCGTGCTCTCCCCCTTGGGGTGTTCTAACAGTTTCACTTAGTAAAAAAAAAAAATTAAAAAACACCTCTCAGATCGCACCAGACTGCACCATTGCACACATCAATATCTTAAACTTTCCATGCAAGATAGGGGAAAGCCCCTGTGACACTTTCCCCCTAAGTTCTCCCCCTGTACTTTCAAATTCTGCCCGGTCAGATATCCTAGTAAAAATCCTGTCATAATACCCATCCAAATTAAACAATATACTATATGGTTAGATACTGCGTGAGCTTTTATATCTTTATTTTATTGTGACTTGCAATTTCATTTTGATGGGTTCACCTTTTTTGAACCATCATGAGATAACTGATGATAGTCTACCACAGTACATAAGGATTTCAAAGGTCTTTACTGTTGCTGTATTTTGTAAATTTAAGAAATACATGTATTTGTATTTAACTTTTCTAAGTGGGGGATCAGTCAAAATTTCAGAGTTAGAGAGGGGAGTTACTCAAATTCATCATGGTTGACGGGGGGTGGGGGGGGGTTGGTTTCACTTGAAATTTCTGAGTTCCAGGCCGTAAATAATGACGGCTCCCTTACATACAACGCATCACAAACTTGATGACAAAGAAAAAAAAATTTGCATTGCTACTCCATTTGGAAAAAAAAATTGATGCAGCTCTGACAGTAGAAAAAAAAAATTGCTGTCACTGTGACAGGAAAAAAAAATTTGCTCCCATACCCATTTCCTCCATACCCCCCCCCCCAAAAAAAAAAATCAAATGGTTCTCCCCTTATGTGACGCAGTACGTTAGGGATTATATGCAGTGTACTGTATGTCTGTGACAAAGAAATTAATTCGGACGTGTCGCTTGACAGTACTCTCATTGGGCCCTCATTGGCACACAGTCCATGTAGCCGACAATGAGATGCAAATGATATGCGGTCAAGGTCTCCTCAACTAACTTTCAGCTGGTTCTTCACTTTCTACTATTTTTATGGTATTTTTTACAAAGGCACAGACTTATTCTACCTGCAACTTAAAACTGATAGTGATTTTGTAGCTCATTCCTTACTATTTTTCATAGTTTTTGGTAGCCGGTAACAGACACTTCGTGTTCGTGTCGGCTACATGGACGATCTGCCCTCTCATTAATGAACTACTTGAATAAAAACTATAAATAAGACAACTACTGATAACTATTCATATACGCACACATGTAGTATTCGTCATATATCGCCTCCCTTCGATCGTACTTTTCTGAGTTGTGAAGCATAAAAGTTTAGATATTAAATTAAAGCTCAAGACCACCAGCAGTACTTCATTTATTTTCCAGGTTGTGTGCCATGCAGCTATGTCTAATACATGTATAGAGCTCATATCCTACCCCCTCTAAAATATGCATAAATACTCAGAGTCAAATTTGGCAAATTAGTCTGCATATGTGCAATGCGCAGTGCTGTTGTTGACAATTAATTTTCAGGACGGACTAGAATTCATTTATCAGCGATAACAGTAACATGTCACAACTACAGGCAGATGATCAGTCTATAAGCCCTTAGCTACTTGCCTACAGTACGTAAATTGCTGTCTCTCTGTCTCTCACACATCAATGAACAGACTCTTACCTGAAGGCCCACACGATACGGATAGTAGCCGCTCATAAATGCTGTCCTTGTTCTGAGAGTAATAAGAATGTTACAAAACTATCAGGGTTGTTCTACTAGTAACGCATTTAAACAGTTTTTGTATTATAAACGAACATGGAATGAGGCTTTTTCCCAAATCACATCAAGTAGTATTCCACTGCAAACTTTCGCGACGCATTATTTAATTACAAAGGATTCTGTTGACATATTGTTTCCTCAATGAAAAACACCTGAACCAGCCTGATGTTCAGATACTGCTCTTCATTCACACTAAATCTCAAAGACTTTTTGAAATTTCGTACTTGTTTTTCATAAGGTAATACCATGTTGTTGGAAGTATCCTTCAATATATACTTTGAATCTCTGTCTTGGTTACAACATTGTATTAAAAAAAATAGACACTCACGGTGTACACATGGGAAGCACATAGGATTGGTTCAGAATAACGCCCTCTCTGGCCAGCGTATCTAAGGTTGGTGTGATGATGTCATGATTGTTATAACCAATGTCATTCCAACCTATCAACAAGAATGCAGTCAGCCCCTTGCTCTGTATAATAAAATGCAGTTTCACTTCCAAAAATACACGATGACAACCGTTGTTGGCCTCCAATGAAACAGCTGGTAATACGATGCTGTGATTTAACCAGGGACGCATTAGTATTGTTGACATTATTAAAAGTCAACAGCCTTCAGTGATCAACTGTTTTGCATACAACATTTGACGACCCTCTCATCTGCACATGTTATTTCGCAGTGTAGCTACTTTCAGTGGCACCCGTGATTCTTTTAATTAGGCAGCCCTGGAATATTCAGTGATTAAAATATGCATTATTATCTATTCCAAGGATGGTGCAGTCAGCTGCTTCACTTTTACCTTGCTTGATGCATTCTATTGAGTGATGTTTGTAAACATAGATCTATATGTCTCTGAAATTTCAAAGGAAGGGCTTGATGCATTCTATTGAGTGATGTTTGTAAACATAGATCTATATGTCTCTGAAATTTCAAAGGAAGGGCTTGATGCATTCTATTGAGTGATGTTTGTAAACATAGATCTATATGTCTCTGAAATTTCAAAGGAAGGGCTTGATAAATCTAAGAAAGAGCTCTTTGCAAGGTCAGCGACTTTCAGGAACTTGATTTCGATCCTAATGATCACATCGCAAGGTCAATGACTCAATTCTATCGGCACAATCGTAATTTTGTCACAGTATTTCGCCACCGGTAACATTTCGAACCACATTTTTAAATAAAGAACATAAGATTAGAGTCTTGAGCTGTTGCGATTATAAACGATGGTAAAAACAAAAGAAAAACAATCCTAACACTGACGAGCCTAACAGTTGGTGAAGAACGCTAGTTTCGACGTCACCTTTAACCAACTCCGCGAGTCCGAATTACGACAGGAGAAATTTAAAACAAGACCTTTCTCATCTTCTTTGCTAATCATATACTCAGTACATGGAGCGCATGCGCATCGTACGTATTTCTACATTATAACAATTTTCAAAATTGTTGAATTTGCCTGGATACATAAAAGCAAAAAATGATCTTTCGTTTGCTGTCACACATATCGTTTTCAAGATGATTTTCCGTGACATCAGTGTTGACTGCCAGTTCATTGAGTGACTCAGTTTTAGTGACATTACATCATACCGTAGTCTATCGAGGTTACGACAAGGACTTACCCAAATCATCAGCGACGACGAAGATGATGTTTGGCTTTTCTGATTGGACTAAAGCAAAACCAGCTAGCATCACGATTAATAGTTTCATGGTTTGTTACACAGAACAACATACAATAGCTGATGCTGTACTGACCTCACACTGGCGCTGAGTGAATCTGGCACACCCTCTATTATTTATACTGCGACATGATTTGGCCTTGTATGACACCAAAGGACACATTACGTCGTCGTTTTGCTTCACAAAAATAACATTATCAACATTACAGCTGTGACCAGGTTAAACTTTACTGCCCTGGGACAATTAATCTACCTCAAACAATGCCATGCTGTGCAAGTCTCATTTGACTGTTTGCACTGCTCTGTTTACTGTACCAAGATTACTGTAGCGAGCGTGCTATTTATTTCCCACTTTCAGGTCATTTCATCTCACGAGAAAAATTGGAATTCAGTTATCATGAACTATCAACGTTTGTAAACAGTTTTTTGATTCGTACCCGGGCGATATCGATCGAGATGAATAGTTTGCAGATGAAATCTAAAGTCGTTGCTTTATTGCATGATTATGCCCAGGCTAGGAGTGAATAGTCTAAAATATGATATTATTTTCATAATTATTGAAAATAACGCAGTAGCACTCGATAAAAATCGCTTTACGTGTAACTGATACACGTACCGGCTCAACTCGGATGAAATACTAACTCGGTTAAGTGATATCAATATTTGATGATTGCGATTTATTATTTTTAATAATTACGAAAATAATATCATGTTTTTAGACTATTCACTCCTAGATAGCCTTTGCGGCACTCATCAGGTGAAGAACACTCAGTGAAGAGATACACCGAAGCATGGAAGCATTGTGTCACCGTGTCACGACAGAAGGATAAACTGCAGTGGACTCCGCATGTCATAGTTGCTCACGTTACCAAGATGTTTTATGCTGCTATGCTTAATGACGAAAGTGCCTTAACTTGCTTGAAGGTTTACTAATTTCGTGGACATGCCATTAGTTCAACAATACTTGTATTTATGTATGAAATCATGACTGATAAGTTACTGTAATACGCAAAGCATTGTATTTTAAACTCTGAGAGTACTGAATGCTCACAGGTCACTTTTTGTTTTGACTCAGTACAAGTCGCTCTTGGCAATAGAAACTTCTTGAATGTCATAGTACAAGCACAGGGGACACGAGCTTGTTGTTTATTTGTGTCTGTTTGTTTGTGTGTATGTTTGTGTTTGTTTATTTGTTATTTTCAATAAAATAACAGCGAAAAGCTGTTTTGTTAATATTTGTCAATAAAGAGCAGTTTATTTGTTTATTTGTTTGTTTGTTTGTTTGTTGATACGTATTTCCGCATCCATGGCCAGAAGTCGGGATTTTTTCATTTTAGACATTTTTACATTTTAGTAGTGCATGTTAGACATGTTAGGTCGGAACTAACATGACCAAAAAAGCCAATCGTGCAAACCTATCGTGTATCGTGCACGCCAAACATGGATGCACCTATCGTGTCTAAAGTGTCTAACGTGTATATCATGACTGTACGATTGACATACGGTACCATTCGACTTACCTGGACATACACGTTAGACATTTTAGACACGTTAGGTCCGTACACGTTGGGTCAGCACGTTACACGATAAGTTTGCACGATTAGCATGATAGATTTTGACTCATGTTGAGAACCTAAAATGACATGCACGTTAGACATTTTAGACACGTTAGGTCCGTACACGTTGGGTCAGCACGTTACACGATAGGTTTGCACGATTAGCATGATAGATTTTGACTCATGTGGAGAACCTAACGTGTACGGACCTAACCTGTCTAAAATGTCTAACGAGCATGTCATTTTAGGTTCTCCAGATGGGTCAAAATCTATCATGCCAATCGTGCAAACTTATCGTGTATCGTGCAAACCTAACGTGTACGGACCTAACGTGTCTAAAATGTCTAACGTGTATATCATGACTGTACCCGGCCATTCAACTTATCTGGAGACCCTAAAATGACATACACGTTAGACAGTTTAGACACGTTACATCCGTACTCGTTAGGTATATGTACGATACACGATAAGTTTGCACGATTGGCATGATAGATTTTGACTCGTGGACAACCTAAAATGACATACACGTTAGACATTTTAGACACGTTAGCTCCGTAAATCTTAAGTCGGCACGTTATACGATATGTCTCAAGATTCACGTGATGGCCTACAAACACGGTAAGGTCTAACTCTATCATGCCAATCGTGCAAACCTATCTTGTATCGTGCAGACCTAACGTGTACGGACCTAACGTGTCTAAAATGTCTAACATGTATGTCATTTTAGGTTTTCATCATGAGTCAAAATCTATCGTGCCAATCGTGCAAACCTATCTTGTATCGTGCAAACCTAACGTGTACGGACCTAACGTGTCTAAAATGTCTAACGTGTATGTCATTTTAGGTTCTCAACATGAGTCAAATTTCTATCATGCCAATCGTGCAAACCTATCGTGTATCGTGCAAACCTAACGTGTACGGACCTAACGTGTCTAAAATGTCTAACATGTATGTCATTTTAGGTTTTCATCATGAGTCAAAATCTATCGTGCCAATCGTGCAAACCTATCTTGTATCGTGCAAACCTAACGTGTACGGACCTAACGTGTCTAAAATGTCTAACGTGTATGTCATTTTAGGTTCTCAACATGAGTCAAATTTCTATCATGCCAATCGTGCAAACCTATCGTGTATCGTGCAAACCTAACGTGTACGGACCTAACGTGTCTAAAATGTCTAACGTGTATGTCATTTTAGGTTTTCATCATAAGTCAAAATCTATCATGCCAATCGTGCAAACCTATCGTGTATGGTGCAAACCTAACGTGTACGGACCTAACGTGTCTAAAATGTCTAACGTGCATGTCATTTTAGGTTTTCATCATGAGTCAAAATCTACATTGTGGCTATCGACACGATGGTCGTGTCGGTAAGCAAGAATAAAAAGCAACTTAGCGACACGATCATGATAATTTGCGATCAAATGCAAATTGTACACTTATGTCACCATTTTGCGTTATCAAGTGGTCTGAAATGTACGGCTTTCGAGTTGAAATAAAGTTTCCTCGTATGACAAAAAGTGTGTTCTCCATAATTTAGCCTTAGGCCCACGTGTTCAATTGACAATCGAATTGCTGGCATCGCTTGCTAAAATCCACTGCCGTTTTATAATAAATTATCAATGAAATCTTGTTCACGATCTCAATATTTCACTTTTTCGAGGCTCAAACTGCCAAAAAATTGAATTAGAGAGCATAACAAACAAAATCGCAGCTTGAAAGAGACAACAATACTTCTTTTCTTTAAATTGCTTATTTTCTCCTTCGGGTACATCGATAACCCGGTGGCACACCGTGAACGCGGAGTAAATACGTCTGAACGATGGAAGCCAAATCTCAGAAGATGCACGTTCGAATCTTGGTTGGAGCCACGTGTTTTTTTCCCCCTCTTTATTTTCTCTCAGTAACTTTGTAATTTTTCCCTTCTCGCTCTTTTACTCTCCTTTCCCATTTTTTCTATTTTCTCGCTAAATTCATTGCATTTGACAATCTCCGCCGATCCACTGCCAATAATTTGAGTCAAACTAACAAACCCCGCAAGCAAAGCGCCACAGTACGTACACAGCCGATGTATGGAACCCACCATCACTCGTTTGCGACATTTCCGGGATAAAAGATGGCCGTCAAGTTTGAGACGTGGCGCATACTTTTTTTGCATTTTAGCTTATTTATATGTAATTTAGGGGGTTGCACGCCGTAAGGATAGAGTCGCCATTGAGTCGCGGACATAGTCACCCAAACATGCAAACCTTCTCAACTCCATGACCAGACCGAGTACGCCCGTATTTTTTTTTAAGAAACATATTTTCTCTATATCCAATATTCAAATTTTCTAATTGAGATGATAATTAAAGTCTTGAGATGTAAAAAAAACTATAAAAAGGACGTTTCAGGAAAAGCAAAATGATCGTGCAAATAAGTAAGAAAAACCGCTTATTTGCACGATGATCGTGTCTATAAGAAGCATTTTCCGCTTATTTGCACGATGATCGTGCAAATAAGCGGAAAATACTTCTTATAGACACGATCATCGTGTGGATTATCCGTTTGTTTTTCTTATCTACACGATGATCGTGTCGGTATGTGTTGTTCTTTATCAAAACGATGATCGTGTCTTTAAGAAGCATTTTCCGCTTATTTGCACGATGATCGTGTAAATAAGCGTAAAATGCGTCTTATAGACACGATCATCGTGCAAATAAGTAAGAAAAACTGCGTATTCGCACGATCATCGTGCAAATAAGCGGGAAATGCGTCTTATAGACACGATCATCGTGCAAATAAGTAAGAAAACTGTGTATTTGCACGATCATCGTGCAAATAAGCGGAAAATGCGTCTTATTGACACGACCATCGTGTGGATAGGTATGAAAAACCACGTTATCCACACGATCATCGTGTCGGTAAGCATTCTTTTTGGTCTATTCACACGATCATCGTGTCGGTAAGCATTTTTTTTTGTCTATTCACACGATGATCGTGTCGATAGGCGCCACCCAAAATCTATCATGCCAATCGTGCAACCCTATCGTGTATGGTGCAAACCTAACGTGTACGGACCTAACGTGTCTAAAATGTCTAACGTGTATATCATGACTGTACCATTCAACTTATCTGGAGACCCTAAAATGACATACACGTTAGACAGTTTAGACACGTTACATCCGTACTCGTTAGGTATATGTACGATACACGATAAGTTTGCACGATTGGCATGATAGACTTTGACTCGTGGACAACCTAAAATGACATACACGTTAGACATTTTAGACACGTTAGCTCCGTAAATCTTAAGTCGGCACGTTATACGATATGTCTCAAGATTCACGTGATGGCCTACAAACACGGTAAGGTCTAACTCTATCATGCCAATCGTGCAAACCTATCTTGTATCGTGCAGACCTAAAGTGTACGGACCTAACGTGTCTAAAATGTCTAACGTGTATGTCATTTTAGGTTTTCATCATGAGTCAAAATCTATCATGCCAATCGTGCAAACCTATCGTGTATCGTGCAAACCTAACGTGTACGGACCTAACGTGTCTAAAATGTCTAACGTGTATGTCATTTTAGGTTCTCAAAATTGGTCGACATCTATTATGCCAATCGTGCAAACCTATTGTGTATCGTCCAGACCTAACGTGTACGGACCTAACGTGTCTAAAATGTCTAACGTGTGTGTCATTTTAGGTTTTCATAATGAGTCAAAATCTATCATGCCAATCGTACAAACCTATCGTGTATCGTGCAGACCTAACGTGTACGGACCTAACGTGTCTAAAATGTCTAACTTGTATGTCATTTTAGGTTTTCATAATGAGTCAAAATCTATCATGCCAATCGTGCAAACCTATCTTGTATCGTGCAAACCTAACGTGTACGGACCTAACGTGTCTAAAATGTCTAACGTGCATGTCATTTTAGGTTCTCAACATGAGTCAAAATCTATCATGCCAATCGTGCAAACCTATCGTGTATCGTGCAAACCTAACGTGTACGGACCTAACGTGTCTAAAATGTCTAACGTGTACGTCATTTTAGGTTCTCCACATGACTCCAATTTCTATCATGCCAATCATGCAAACCTATCGTGTATCGTGCAAACCTAACGTGTACGGACCTAACGTGTCTAAAATGTTTAACGTGCAGACTTTTACAGTGTTTAGTCATGCACGTTTGCCTTACACGTTTGGGTTCTATAATGTACAATGGCATACAACTCCCCATAGCACGATAGCTTCAACAATGTGAAACGTGCATTTTTACCAACTACTGGCCATAGCTCTATTTCCGATGGTTAGGGTTAGGGTTAGGCTTAAGTTAGGGTTAGGGTTAGGGTTAGGCTTAAGTTAGGGTTAGGGTTAGGGTTAGGCTTATTCACTCCCTCTATATATTGAGACTCAATATATAGAGGGGTTGAATAAGCCTAAGCCTAACCCTAACCCTAACTTAAGCCTAACCTTAACCCTAACCCTAACCCTAACTTAAGCCTAACCTTAACCCTAACCCTAACCCTAACTTAAGCCTAACCCTAACCCTAACCATCGGAAATACGTATCAGCAAACAAACAAACAAACAAACAAATAAATAAATAAACCGATAAATAAACAAATAAACTGCTCTTTATTGACAAATATTAACAAAACAGCTTTTCGCTGTTATTTTATTAAAAATAGCAAATAAACAAACACAAACATACACACAAACAAACAGACACAAATAAACAACAAGCACGTGTCCCCTGTGGTACAAGTAAGTGACAGCGAGTTTATTTGAAAGGAGATATCTTCATTGATGTTCCTGCCCTGTCCACGTTGTTATGCACCTGTCGGTCTGTCTCACATTCTATGGCTATGTTCCAATCTGACATCCTGCTATGTCACCTGAAGGCATACACGATGAGGATAGTAGCCGCTCATAATTGCTGTTCTTCTTCTGAAAACACAGCAATGTGACAGGAATTACCTATTGTCAAATCTTAAATATTAAATTAGGCTTGGCATGAGAAAATATTTCGCGTGTTACCAAACTGATTTGTCCACATAGGCTTTATCTTGTCGAAAAGAGCACCCCCCCACCCACCGGCGTATCCAAAGTAGGCGTAACGACGTCCTTCGGGAACGTTCAGTTATAACGAGACGGGTGGACCGGAGGAAATTGAGGGTGGGACATCATGTAAAATGTGACCCGCCTCCCTCCCCCTGATACCACTTTCTAAAATATGACCCTCCCCTAATGCCCTTTCTACCTTGTGACCCCCCTCCAAAGTCAAAAGTTTGAAATGTGTGTAAACTGTGATAGAACTGCTGACTTTTTTACATTATATTTGCTGTACTAACTGTTGGTAATACTTTTAGTTTTCTTGTTCTGTGTATCAAATGCTGTTTCTTGTCCAACTCCCTATAGCATATCGGTATGTTGAGTATTGCTTGTAAGCAAAGTCCATACATGTGCAATGACTTGAATTCAGTTTCAAAAAAATGGTGACTGTGAAAATATAAGCTGTGTTAGTAAGCTGAATACTGGTCATTTCACCATACCTCAAGGATTTGAACCAGACACTGTAGTTAATAAGCAGAACAAAAATATACGTACTAGAAATAGCCAAAAGTCACAGCTAATCACGGAGCTTCAAGGCTGATTAATACGGCAGTCATACATTTCTGGGATGCTCAGTGGGTGTGAAACTTTGGAAATCACTCAATTCAAACTTACTTTAATTGATATTGTGATTCCCATGTTGTGCACACTCTATCAGATCGTGTCACTTGGAAAATATGTGTCAGTGTCTGTATCATTATCAGTTACTGTTTGTAGATTCACAAGTCTGAATCGCCGCCGCTGTTCACGGGATGCTAAATGGATTGATCTGCGAGGGATCGTGAACAGAGATTCGAAAACAACAGTTTTCTCCTCTAATGTCGGCGAGGGCGCAGCGGCTTCGGACCCTCGACTTCGTGCCTTCGCGCGCCTTCGGTGCGCCCGATCCCGGTCGATCATCCGCACTCTCGTCTAGCCATAGTCCCTCCGGCGCGGCGCTGCACTTCGCTTGAGAACCGCCCCATTCCCGTATGTGCGAGAAGCTACACCAATAAAAAAAGGAAAGGAAAGGCACAGGGTACTAGCGACAGTATATCTACACGTCCCTCCAGCGACTGTGGTCTAACCGAGCGTTGTCAACGGCGTTCAGTGCGAGGATGTGATTGACGAGGTAAGAACTTGAAAAGTGCGTGACCTTTTCACACCACGGTCGATTGGGGTTCGATACACGGCGATGGCCGCGCCGATATGGCAGTAGTTGGCATTGCATAAGCTGTGTATCGAACCACAAGCGACTGTGTGTAAAACCACGTACAACCGAGTAAAAAGTGCAACTATTCAAACCCACAGGCACCACCATAGTTGATTACGCTTTTAGTTTTGCACTAAAAGCACTTTAACTACGGTGGTGCCTGTGTTCAAATTCGGGAGGGGTGAGGGTACTACTACTACTACTATTCAAAGCCTCATTACTGAGCGAAATACATCCGCGATATCTCATTAATATTCATGAAGTATATAAAAGCTAAGTGAAGACAAGATACAGTGTCATTCCTTGGCTAGGCACCGACAAGCGAGCATGGAAGCTGCAACTACAACCACTAGCACTACAAGAACTACAAGTACCGTGAGCGATGCAGGTGCTTCTTTCGTACAGGCGCATAGTCAGCCCGTTCCCAGTACAAGCCGTACCCAGGGTCCGCAAAAGACAACTCGTACAAGTACTCTTACCATGCAACCTGCAGGACCAGCAGTAGCTGCAGCTGCCTCAGCGAATGTTACAGTGACAGAGGATAAAGAAAAGCAGGTATGCATAGTTGTACATTTTCCGTTTTCTACAGGTGTAATATTTGCCATAGAATGCAGGTGTCATGTGTGTTTCATCACAGCCACAATGACCGTTTTACATGATTGTGTTCGAATTGGTTCGTGGCAGGGTGTGGTCCCATTTTCCTAGACAGGATAGTTTTATAGGTGATTTTGATATGTTAGGCCGGTTGGAAGTTCGTGTTTTTTGGACATTTATTTCTTATCCCTTCTTTTTAGTACACTGTTGTATTGGTTTTGAGGGAGGGGGTCGCAGTTCAACATTCTTTTCTTGCTTGAATAGTCGGGTGAATAGCTTTTGTACGGCTTACCATGTGTGAATTTTGTGGGCCCTAGTGAGTAACTTTTTATGCCAAAATATTTGTAGCGCCGTTTAAAAAAAAAAAAAAAAAAAAAAATGAAAGTGTCAATTTTTTGTGGGTGCACAGTTGATGGAAATGCCCATTTTTTGTGGGCACAGTGGATGAGAAGTAAGTGCCAATTTTTGTAGGCACAGTGGATGAAAAGTGAGTGACAATTTTTGTGGGCACAGTGGATGAAAGTAAGTGCCAATTTTTGTGAGCATAGTGTATGAAAAGTAAGTGCCAATTTTTGTGGGCACAGTGGATTAAAAATGTACGTGCCAATTTTTGTGGGTACAGTGGATGAAAAGTAAGTGCCAATTTTTGTGGGCACAGTGGATGAAAAGTAAGTGCCAATTTTTGGGGGCACAGTGGATGAAAAGTAAGTGCCAATTTTTGTGGGCATAGTGGATTAAAAATGTACGTGCCAATTTTTGTGGGCACAGTGGATGAAAAGTAAGTGCCAATTTTGTGGGCACAGTGGATGAAAAGTAAGTGCCAATTTTTGTGGGCACAGTGGATGAAAGTAAGTGCCAATTTTTGTGAGCATAGTGTATGAAAAGTAAGTGCCAATTTTTGTGGGCACAGTGGATTAAAAATTTACGTGGCAATTTTTATGGGCACAGTGGATGAAAAGTAAGTGCCAATTTTTGTGGGCACAGTGGATGAAAAGTAAGTGCCAATTTTGGGGGCACAGTGGATGAAAAGTAAGTGCCAATTTTTGTGGGCATAGTGTATGAAAAGTAAGTGCCAATTTTTGTGGGCACAGTGGATGAAAAGTAAGTGCCAATTTTTGTGGGCATAGTGTATGAAAAGTAAGTGCCAACTTTTTGCGGGCACAGTACATGAAAAGTAAGTGCCAAATTTTGTGAAAAAAAAGGAAACATAAAATATATATCGTTCTGTAACTGCGGTGGCTGGTGATTGCAGGATAGTCGTAAATATTTGGACTTGCAATTGATGAACTATGGCGTATTTGTATTTTTTCAGATGCAATCAAAATTTAATGACTTAGTGACGAAAGTGGAAGAAATGGAGAAAGCTGTTGGCGGGGCTAACGTGGATGATGCTCTTCAAAAGTTGATGGAGATAGCCCATACACCATCCTCTTATACGTCACGGCTACAAATAACGAATGCACTTCGTACACTAGTGGATAGAGCTACTAGAGTAGCCCACCCTAAATTAGCACGGTTTAGGGCCGTGTTAGCGCAGTTTGAAGCAAATGATTTTGGATCCGATGCTGGCCGTTTAATAGTGTTATTACTTGGGAAT
Source organism: Ptychodera flava (assembly GCF_041260155.1). NCBI lineage: Eukaryota > Metazoa > Hemichordata > Enteropneusta > Ptychoderidae > Ptychodera > Ptychodera flava. Next base: position 37,989,074 of record NC_091941.1, on the reverse strand, counting down.
AAAGAGGAGGAAGAAATTGCTGCCAAGGTTGCCAAGTTCGCCAATAGTAATGCTAGTAATTCATTCGGTGCTCGTAGCTACTATCGTTTTCAACCATATAACCAGAGGGCAGGTTCTACTTTTAGACTTCCCAAAAGACAGCTTAAATGTTATACATGTGGCAAGCCTGGCCACTTTGCTCGTGAGTGTAGAGAAAAACAAAATGAACATTGAGTTTCACAAGAGAATGTGTCATTGTGTATTGTGAGAATTTCCCTTGGCAGATGCCATTGTAAATAAATAAAAAAAAAAAAAAATGTCAACTGTATACGCTTAGTGTGTTAGTGTCTCATTTAGACTTCCTTGACAGGGGGCCTCACTTAGGCCCTTTGCTTTTTGCAACCTGCCATTCGCATGGTCCTGTCTTGGGGGGCCTTCTGTGGGATACGTGTTCTGCATAAGTATAATTTAGTCGTGCGTGTTTGTTGTTTCAGTTTGATGTACCAGAATGGGAGTTACAATATCCAGTTGATCCGACAGTGGTAAAACGTAATCACTATAATTGGGTGACCATAGAAGGCGCCCCTCGACGGGACAATGATGGTTGTAGTTTGCCGAGTGTACAGTCTGTTGCCTGTGGAGAGACCTTTGCTACCCCTGACGACCTGGCGTTCAGAAACCCCTCAGAATTTGTAGCTGGTGAGGTCCATAAACATATTGACAAGTGGAATGAACTTGTTCAAACAATTGAGGATAAGGAACAGATTATAGACTGGATTCGTCATCAGATCCGTATTTCTGAATATTTCGTTCACTTTAAAGGACAATTTAAAGGGGAAAAGTATGACCACTCATTGCCGCCGCAGAGTTTTTCGTAATAACGAGAACTGTAAAGAATATGGTGCTTTCATAGCAAAAACTATTAGTGATAGAATAATGTCAGGAGCAGTGTCAGTATGGGGTATTGTAGGTCAGGATCCACCTCCCTTGTTAGTCATGCCCATTACTGTAGAGCCTACCAAGCCAAGAATGTGCATAGACATGCGGTATCTCAACTTGTGGATTAGGGATATACCTTTCCAATTGGATACTTTGATTGAAGTTTCTCGATATTTAGAACGTAACGACTATCATTTTAAATGTGACGACAAGAGTGGGTACGACCATATTTTAGTTAATCAATGTGACAGAATGTATGTAGGTTTTCAATGGGCGGGAGTATGGTATATAAATAATACATTGCCTTTTGGTTGGAAACTGTCTGCGTATGTATACCATACATTGGGATATTGTGTTACCAATTTTGCGAGATTACTTGGGGTCCCCTGTATTCAATATATTGATGATAGGCATGGTGGGGGGTTAATACCACGGCAAGATCACATGGTTGCAATTGTTGCATGGAACCCACTTAAAAGAGCCCAAGCTGCGGCTTATATACTTTGCAAATTAGCAATAGAGTCGGGATATTTCTTAGCACTAGAGAAGAGTGTGTTGTATCCTACCACATCTCTCATAATGTTAGGCTTGACGGTGGATTCGGAGTCTCAATCCTTTTCTATCCCTGATGCAAAAAAAAGGAAATTCCTCACGTTGGTTGATCAGATTTTAGCAAGGCGGGCCGTTCCCTTACTCTCTATTCAAAAACTATGGGAAAATGTATTTCTTTTGCCCTAGCTATACCATGCGCCCGACTATACATTCGGCAGATGGCTATAGCGTCTAGTAAGTTTTCACAACACGCAAAGAATCTTGTACCTGTCAGAGGCCTACTTAAGGAAGAAATTGAGCAATGGAAGGAGATTATTGAGAAGTCGGGAAAATTCACTTGGGCTACGGAAAAACATGTGGGTGTAACAATCTTTACTGATTCAAGTAGCTTTCGGTGGGGTGCTGTAACATATTTAGGTAATCAGAAAATAGAGGTGGGTGATATGTGGGAGGAGGAATGGAGGGGTATGCCTATAATTAGGAAAGAATCCGAGGCGATTTTCAGGGCATTAACTGCGATTAAACATTATATTCGTGACACGAGAGTAGATGCGTACGTGGATGCCTTGCCAGTCGTACAAGCGTGGCATAATGGTGTTCCAGGGGCCCGTGTACTTGGTCTTAATGAGATCTTAAAGAAGATATTTAATTTGTGCTTTGAGTGTAACGTGCGACTCACTATGACGCATGTTTCATCTCAGAACAATGAGGCTGATGCTCAATCGAGAGATACGTCGCTTACCAATGCGATGTTGTCAGATGACATGTGGAACAGGCTCGACAGAACCTTTGGTCCACATCACGTAGATGGTATGGCGAGCTACTCAAATAGGCGGTTGCTCCGCTATGTATCCCGTGGTTTTATCAGATGGGTTGTGAAGGAGTTAACTTCTTCCATCATAGTTTTAAGCCTAAAGAAAGGATATATGTATACCCGCCATTTATACTTGTGCCAGCGGTAATTAAGCACATTATTGAAAGTAAACTCAATGCTACAGTCTTAGTGCCTAGGTTTCGTTTTTTGAAATCATACTGGCCATTGATTAGACATGAAACCAGAAAAGTAACAAAATTCGCTAATAAAGGGGAAAGGAATGTTATTAAAGCGCCCTCACGGGGAGGATATGTTGACCACCCACTCCCATGTGATCTCTATGTAATCTCATTTGAGTATTCATAATACTGTACTACGATTTGTCGAACCTTCATATAAGGGATTATAGTGAACAGATTGAAACTTTACTTATAGCTGTCTGTATTGTGATAATCTTTGGTTGTGTAAATTTTATACTAGTACTGCAGGGATAATGTCACTGCATGTACTGGCAACTACTTCTGAGATGATATGTAATAAATGCTGAAAATGTTATAAAACATTCTTTCTTAATCTTTTGTGTGTTATTTTTTGTGAACAGATGTGCTGGATTTGTGGTGCTTTGAATTTACCTAACCTCAAGTTATGTGGCGTATGTCAATCAGCTATTCCGACACCAGTGCCCAAGGTTGATAATGATTCCATAAAGCTAGATGAGATTGATCAACGTATCTCTGATTTATTGGGCCAAAAATCTGCGTATGAAGTTCAGAAGGATCGCTTAATCCAGCAATTCGAACTGTTTTTGGCAAACTTACCAACATCGACGTCAGTACTATTAGCGGGTCCGCAAGATGTAGTTCGTTTTCTTGTTTTCAAAGACAAAGACGCGAGAACACAGGTCCATCGATTTGACTGCGAATACTTAGGTCGTTTTGGTCATATGCCATGTGACTGCCCAAGGCACTTGAGAGTGGGTACAATTCGGAATATGGTTTCAAAGTTGTCAGCTTATTATGAAGCTATACGACAGTATCAATGTAAACACACACAAAATCCAGCAAATTCCATAATGGTACAACGTTATATGAAAAAGGTATCAGAGGAGCAAGCTAAGGCGAATATTACGCCCAAACAACCCAAACCATTATTTTGGCCAAAATTAGATAAGGTTTTTAACCACATCTTAGATAAGATGGTAACAGCGCCATCAACGATACTCCTGTATATGTATGCGAGGGATCTTGCTTTTTTCAAGATTTTATTCTTCTCAGGTGACAGGGCGGGGGATCTTGGACAAGTTAAAACTCAGGAAGTGCTCCGTTTCCCAGATAATTCTGGCATGATCTTTAATCATACGTTTGGCAAGACTTTACGTGGAGCCGGAACGAATATGTTTGCAATTGAAAGATGTCAAAATATAAGGCTGTGTCCAATTAATACACTCGAGCAATATGTTCAGCTAGCGGAGACCCTTGGTTACTCATTGCGTACCGGTTTCCTTTTTAGACCAACAACCCCTGATGGCTATGTGGAAAATAAATCACTGTCTTCGCAGGTTGTCTATCAACGACTAAAGTTATACCTACAAGAACTAAACATTGATGAAGGGGAGACACCACAGTATTAGAAGTGCCTGTGCCATCACCATGTCTCTAGCTGGGGCTAGTATTCAGCAAGTGATGGACCATGTTGGATGGCGAACAGAGAATATGGCTAACCATTACACTAAATTGCTGTCTGTGTCATCACCGGGAGCTACGGCAGAAAAGATTAGAGAAGTAACAGACTGCATCGTCGAAACTGATAATTACGAGGACATGGACCAGCTATCTGGGTTTACGGTCGCTTTTTAGCATTGCATAGAACACATTTAGGATAAAAACACTACACATCATTACACTCAGTTTCAACTGGAAGGATATATAAAATATAGAATACTGACAGAGGGGAATATAACCTATTTGAGTGTCACATGTATGGACAAGTTGTTTGGTGTGGAAAATAATTTAGTATTAGCCCTAGTGGTATAGGTTATATAAGGAAGTAAAATATAGTTTTTGATGAATTAACTGCACTCAAGGTTGTATGTATGATAATATATTTGGTATGTTTTGGGTGTGAGTATGGGGTGCGCTGGGAAGTGTGGTATAAAGTATAGGGTTGGGATGAGTTGTGGGAGAGTGAAGGGAAAAGTTTTTAAGATTTGGAGGATTTGGGTGGAATGTAAGTTAGTATTGGAATGTTATAACCGTGGCAAAGATGAAAACAATGAACATCCCGATCCCAATACTTAAACAATAGGATAATCCTTGAGCGGAGTGATGAGGCTTTAAATATTATATTATTCAAAGCCTCATTACTGAGCGAAATACATCCGCGATATCTCATTAATATTCATGAAGTATATAAAAGCTAGTGAAGACAAGATACAGTGTCATTCCTTGGCTAGGCACCGAGGAAGAGGGCAAGAACTGCGAACAATTTAGGGGTATTGCTGATCAGGTAGAATGTATGTTCATGGCATAGGTGGGTCAAAATTTCCCACCCACCCACCCTCGCCTTGAATGTCTTAACCACTTCGCTTCTGGATTTCCACAATGAACATCCCGATCCCAATACTTAAACAATAGGATAATCCTTGAGCGGAGTGATGAGGCTTTAAATATTATATCATTGGAAGGATACATGCTTGCACGAGCGTGACAGGTGAACCGAACGTGAGCACACGGTATAGGACCCGGACGTCTGCACTGTCGAGCTTACCCTTGGTCACTTGGCCATCTGAGAACAAGAGAAGTTACACTTGATACGTTCACATTTTATTAATTGAGACTGCTTACGTTAGGGGAGAACCGTTTGATTTTTTGGGGGGGTATGGAGGAAGAGGGTATGGGAGCAAATTTTTTTTTCCTGTCAGAGTGACAGCAATTTTTTTTTTCTACAATCAGACCTGCATCAATTTTTTTTTTCCAAATGGAGTAGCAGTGCAAATTTTTTTTATTACTTTACTTTACTTTACTTTACTTTATTGCTCAACAACACACTCAAGGAGTGCGGTAAGGCAAAAATTACAAAACTCAGCAAACACTGGATGACGCTGCTGCTGGGGGAGGAACTAACGTACAAGAAATAAATTTGGCAAGAGGTAGTTTGTTTTCGTGAGTAAAGATATACATGAACTTTTCTCTATCATTCAAATCAAGAAAGCCAGGATTATACAAACTAGTGGATGAAAATAGACTATCTCGATAAGCTCTGTATTTTGGACATTCTATTACAAAGTGAAATTCATCCTCAACTAAAGACTTACAATGCTTGCAGAATCTTTCATTTGCAGGAACTTTGGAATTGACCTTCTACCCAGTTCTATTTGTAGGTTGTGATCCGAAATTCTTAGTTTTGTCAGCCACCTCCTATAGGTAAAAGATCTTATATCTAGCAAGTAACTTTCAAATTCAAATTTTGTCTTAAATAGTCTGTAAGTTCGGAGCTTATTCCTCTGCATTCCACACTTCCTTGTATCATTATGAACATTTCTCAACCATGTTTGATCATAAGTTTCACATAAACTATCATATACATTATTAACTGTGGAATTGATATTGCAAACACAAGACCATATATCACTCCCACTGTAAGAGTTCAAAATGCTTTGTATATAATTAGACCAATCTGAATTCAACCTGGATGTATAAGCAAATCTCAGTAAGATGTCATCTGATAAAACTAATCTATGCCAGTATTTGAGCATGTGCTTTATCACCATAAAGTGAATTGGATATCTACCCAGCTCTCCAACAACACCATCAGACGGTGCATGTTTAGAGACTCCTAGGATAAATCTATAAAAAGATATACTAACATCATTGAGAAAGTTAAATTTGTCATTAATTTCATGTCCCCATATTTCACAGCCATATGTCATAATAGGAACAATTAAACTATCAAAGAGAGATAATGAGATTGGTCATCAAGTTTGTAATGTGTTGTATTCATGGGAGCCGTCATTATTTACGGCCTGAAACTCCGAAATTTCGAGTGACCTCCCCCCTTCGCCAACCATGATGAATTTGAGTAACCTCCCTCTCTAACTCTGAAATTTTGACCGATCCCCCACTTAGAAAAGTTAAATACCAATACATGTAATTGTAAAATTTACAAAATACAGCAACAGTAAAGACCTTTGAAATCCTGATGTACCCTGCTAGACTATCATCAGTTATCTCATGATGGTTCAATAAAGGTGAACACATCAAAATGAAATTCAAAGTCACAATAAAATAAAGATATAAAAGATCACACAGTATATAATCATATTGTATATTGTTTAATTTGGATGGATATTATGACAGGGTTTTCACTAGGATATCTGACCAGGCAGAATTTGAAAGTACAGGGGGGGGAACATGAGAGAGGCTTAGGGGGAAATGTCACAGGGGCTTTCCCCTATCTTGCATGGAAATTTTTAAGATATTGATGTGTGCAATGGTGCACTCTGGTGCAATCTGAGAGTTTTTTTAATTTGTTTACTAAGTGAAACTGTTAGAATACCCCAAGGGGGAGAGCACGAGAGGGGGGTTCCCCCTCTCGTATTGGAAATTTTGAGAAATTGATGTGTTTAATGGTGCAATCTGAGAGGAGTTTCAGTTTATTTTGCATTTGGTAAAACTGTTTGCAAATGACATTGAACACTGATATTTTTTACATTTTTTGCATGATCAGTTTTTTTAGTCACAATATTCAACAACCAAACAATGACAATACAATATGTGAAAAACAGTTCGGTTTGCCAGAGACTGAAGACAAACGAATATACAGGAACGGAAAATCTGTGACCTTCTTGTGTCATTTCTCCAGTTGCCAGCTTCTAATGAAAATCCTGAATATGGTATGTTTGCGATCCGGTGTTTGTGGTCAGAAAAACAAGGCTCACACATTGTATTTCATTATATTTGTTGTTTCTCAATTTTTCATTGTCAAGGTACATCTTTCTAACAAATTTATATTGAGAAAATAATATATTGGTTTTAACACTAGTTTATTGACTCCTGTCTTGTGTTTTAAATTTTCACAATTTACAGAAGTCAAATAGTCCCCTTTAGATAGTGCCTATGCCATTGAGATATTGCAACAGAAATCCTGAAATATGATTTCTTGGGTCAGAAAAGGGAAGGAAAACATTGAGTGTACTGAGGTGTAAAGTAGACCTATGTAGTGCATGCTTATATCATAAGTGCTGGGAAAAGAAACATAAGAATTGCTTGTGGTAAAACATTTGCGCCGCCTATGGCGGGGCGCTGGCAAAGAATACATGAGAATAAGGTTTCCAAATTTTGCTTATTTCTGGTGCATTGTGACAATTTTTTTTTTCTCTTCTGTCTGTTATGATAATTTTTTTTTCTCAGGCCATGACAGGATCAATTTTTTTTTTCTTCTCTCTAACCTGGTGACAAATTTTTTTTTCTCAAAATCCTCCATATCCCCCCCCCCAGAAATCAAATGGTTCTCCCCTTATGCTCGTTTATTACGAATTTCAACAGTCGTGCAGATATGTTTATGACTGTCTGATCGGGGCCCAGACACTTCGCACCAAAACCAGTTCGCTCCACACAACTTCGTCCCAAAACCATTTCGTACCAAAACCACCTCGTCCCAAGTACTACCTTGTCCAACGCCACTGCGCCCCAATTTACCACATCGTACTAAAACCACTTCGCCCAAAGTATAGTACCATCAACTCGTCCTAAAACGACGATGCTATTATGTATCGTGACGCTGTTTTTACCTGCAACTTGGAAGCATTAATGTGTCAGGACATTTTGGCTACCACGAACCATTTATTCTTGCACAAAACCATAAACAGTATCACAGTACAATAAATTACCCACAGTCCTGTTTGATTTGTACATACGACGTTCGTTTTCTTATAACTTTTTCAGTTCTGCATAAAAGCAATAATGTGAAGTCTCAAGATAATTGATTAATTATATTTATTAAAAGTATGTTGAAATATTGTAGTACAAATTTCAAAGAAACCGGTAAATAACCATAAACGTCACATTCTGCAGGTATTACAAATGTCAGTTTTGGGAAGCAAGTTATGACCAACTGAAGGGGTCATTCTCTGAAAAAAGTTAGCATATAAATTTCTTTTGTCTTTTCTATTTGGAAAAAATCAACTTCCTTTTGTTTCATAAAATAGGTGCAACAAGTCTCCCTACTTTCCATCACTTTATTCTGTATGGCTGAGGACACAATCAGTGGAAAATTTACAAAAATGCTATCTCCTCTCTCAATGAAGTACAATTTTTTTAATCCTTTAAAATGGGAATTGAGAAGAAAGGTGTCCTTAAAAGTACGTTTTTAGAATTTTTACAACTAGTCCAGGAATTTGTCTACACATGGGAGACATGGTAGACTTCACAGGGGAATCTACGTTGGCACAAATCATGATGTATTATTGGAAATCTCTAGTACTGTGCAGTATATTAGAAAAAAGAAATACGCAAACCACTGTCACTGAATGCTACAACTCAGGTGCTGTGCATGGAATTGCACGATGTCATTTTCTCAAAATGTGCACAATTTCAAGATTTCAGTCCGGGGATGATAGAAAGGTGATTAAAACTTCTTAGGGTACAGTCAGGTGATTTGTAATCTGCACTTCAGATCAATATTATTAGCAAATTGATAAATGGTACGGGCAGGCATTAATTTACATAACGGGTAGGAATGTCAGCGCCGGTTGGTGGACTGATTGCCGTAGGTCCATTATAATAACAGGTGGCTGCATATATAAACTCCGCTGCATCCAATCATGTCTACGGCTTTGTTTCCCTGTGGCTTTAAAAGGTGCATGGGACACACCAGTCCGTTTACTCAGTTCCAGACATGAGCTTGACGGACTGGAAGAGCAGACAACTTCAACAGAAGCCTTCTGCAGAGTCCCTGGGTGGTTACCACTGGTAGTGGTAGTAAGTGATCGCTATGATGTCCCTAAGGGTAAGAAGTCAGGGAAGAAGCGCTCCTGTACAGAGAAGCTATTGCCGGTGGCAAAACCCCGTGGTAAACGTAAGAGGATAACTAACCCTGCACCAGTCGAGAGTGATGATGAGACACCTGCTGCCAGTGGTGCTACCCCGGCTCCTCCGGGAGAGACTACCTCATTGCCGATCAAGAGTGATGCTGAGACACAACCTGCCAGTGGTTCTCCATCGGCTGCTCCGGGAGAGACATCCTCTACTGCAGTCACCATGAGCCCTCATCCTGTGACTGGAGGATCTTCACTGCCCAGTGCAAAAGATACCTCATCCTCATCATCACCTGCCACCTCCTGCCGTAGTAATCGTGCGCAGGGTGCGAGATCAGGATAGTCCTCCTGATTATGAGCCTGAGATGGTTCTTGATGCGTCTACTGGGGAGTTTCGACCAAAACGCCTGGACGATGGTGATTTCACCGCTGAGGACGAGGACTCAGAGGTTGATGAGGATGTGGCAGAGGATGATGATTTCTATGAAAGACAATATGCAGGTGGTGGGAGCACTGATGATGATGAGGATGACATATTGCTGCTGTGTTGGCGGGGGACGACACCCCCCCAGACTGGTGTATGTCTGAAATAACTGATGCTGACCTTTTTGAGGAGACCGATTTTTGAGCATATGAACAAGCACCAATGTTCACCTTGCCGAGCCACTCACCTGAGATCAAGTACTTCTTAAGTTCATTCCTCCTCAACTGATTCGATTGGAAAAAGACGAGACCAATAAATATGCCGTGTACCACCAGCGTCATATCGCTAGAAAGATTGATAAAAACTGGCATACAGACTACAGAGAGATGCAGGCCTTCATCGGCGTCTTAGTCTGTATAGGTGTCGACCGTAAAGCATCAGTGGAGGATTATTGGTCTATAGTGATCCATTTATCAAAAACCAGGGTATCTTGACAGTGATGACCCATGGTTGCTTTCAACAGCTGATGCGGTATTTTCATCTTGCCGACCCAGAGAACGATCCACGTCGTGATCCCGATGAGGCTTGATGCCAGCGTCGGTGCGAGGAGGATCCCTTTTATAAAGTCAATCCATGGATGGAGCCCATCGTTGACAAGTGCGTCAATAATTACAGGATGGAAAATCATGACAGACAGACACTTTTACTGAAAACCAATCAGAAAAATTATTTTTACATCGATTTGCATCGCGACATGCCAATTTGTGATGTAGGTGTTTTCTCAGGCTTGAAAAAAACTACTTGTTTTTAACATTGTATGTCAAGCTGTCAATTATTTTACTTGTAGACAAAACATCGCGATGCCGATTATCAACGTCAGTATCAGTATTTGTCGCTTAACTTTGTGGCTGAGCTGAGAGACGCACCACATCAGGCGCCTCGGTAACTTTTTTTAGGGCCATTGAAGAAATTATAGCGTCAATGGCGCGAAAACACATTCTAGATTCAACACTGCATTACATGTATATTTTACAATCCCCCGATTGTAATTTTTGTAACATACTCGGACTTTGACACACACTCAGAGATTTATTGTTTGACACATTGTAAATTATTCCCGAATAAAATATTCTACCGTTGCAGCATATTTTTGTTTGTTTCGTTTGTACCCCACTTTAGCTTTGGCAGGTCCATAAGGTCACTATAGTAATGGATGCATATGCATTGTATCACGTGGGAGTGGTAGAGCCCAACAGAGGCTGTGCTTGTGCGACGTAGAAGTGCCACCAACCATTTGTCGTTTAGCTAGTGAATATACCATTAGCACTAGCCAGGGCCAAGATGGTACAAAACTGCACCTTACTAACAAATGCACAACGGACCTGTTAAGAAACGGTAACAGTAACGAGCGAATTGTGCACTGAACTGGCCAAACTATGTACACGCTTTCCTTTAATGGCAAAGCTAAGTCGTTAAGACTACGTCAAAACCGTATGCATTGTGCGACACTGCCTAGTTGTTAAAAGTATGTGGCCAAGTGACGCAACCCACGGGAAACAGGACACGTTTGAGGGTGCTGCCGCACCCTTAGCACTAACCCCTGGGTCTTCCTCTAACCCAAAAGCGAGGAGATGTTTCCGCGGAGTGGACGTGCGTAATGGCGAACAATATAATATGGGTTTGATAAATAGGGTGATTTATGTTAATGACTTACAATTTGGGTTCCTTCAGGGTTACAGTTGATCTTTCAATCTGTAAGATTTCCTTTCTACCTTGAGCATGGAAACATTGTTCAGAATGTTTGCAGGAAGGGTTTGGTTTTGTATTTGGTTTGATCTAACTCAAGAAGGGTGCTAAATACTCAATGGGGAGATACAATTATAGCTCTCTAGTTGTGAAATGCATAAGATTCGAACAACAAACAGTTGACAGGCTTTTGTTCCACAAAATAATTGACAGCTACGTTCTCCATTTATTTGCATACAACTTAAGTTGCTGTGGCATGCGATTTGCATAAATGCATGCGAAATGAGCTTTCAACCCCTCATTTTCACGGGTTTAAACAGTTTTCGACCAAACAGCTCTTCACCGCATGTCTTGGCTTGCTGCATGTTTGTCTGTGCAGGCATAGGGATAAGATTGGCAAGGGACAATAAAAGGGCACTTCGCTTGGACAAGCAACATGTCTTACGCACTGCACCATGATTTTCACACACCTTTTTCACTTCATGTAGACTTTTAGCCAATGAAATTTTGATAAAATGTAGACCCCTGTTTTTTCCTCCTCCACAATTTTTACCCATCATTTTGTAGTTAATGTCCAGTATTGATACTAGTATTTGGGCAGAAATGTAGACTTTGTTAAATTTTGTACTTGATAGCTCCACTGTCAGCAACGCACAGCTTATCAGATGTAGGTGGTTGTCCGCCATCATCTGTAGTTGGTGGCAGTGTCCCTAAACCTTTCACATTCCAAGCTTCTTCAAAACAGCTGGTCCTTATATATTGCTTTGAAATTTGGCATGCAGGCTCTTAGGGATGGTGTAGTCGGATTTGTTTAAATTGTATGAGACATTGCAAACTTGTTTTTTGGGGGCAATTATTCCTGTTTTTGGATCAAACAATCATCTCTGTAACTTTGTCTGTTTGCTTTCAGGTCTGACACACAAAGAAGTTGTTGTAATTACACCAGAAATTGAGAGAGACCATACCAGTGGCAACAATATACAAAGATGAGGCTATTCACTTGGAAAGTGTGTGGAAAGAGTTTCACAAGGAGTAAACATCTGCAAAGGCATCTAAGGATTCACACAGAGGAAACACCACTTGTTTGCAAGCAGAGTTTTACAGAGGATGAAAGTCTGAAATGCCACATCAACACACATAAAAGAGAAAAGCCATTTATCTGTTTCACACAAAATGAAGGATTGAAAGTTCATATGTGGACACATACAGATGAGAAGCCCTTTGTCTGCAAAGTGTGTGGCAAGAGTTTCACAGGAAACGAACATCTAAAAGTTCATATAAAAACACATGCAGATGAGAAACCTTTTGTCTGCAAAATGTGTGGCAAGGGTTTCAAACAAAATGGACATCTGAAAGTTCATATGAGGACACATACGAATGAGAAGCCTTTCGTCTGCAAAGTGTGTGGCAAGGGTTTCACATGTACTGGAAATCTTAAAAATCATATAAGAACACATACAGATGAGAAGCTCTTTGTCTGCGAAGTGTGTGGCAAGTGTTTCAAACGAAACGAACATCTAAAAGGTCATATAAGAACACATACACATGAGAAGCCTTTCATCTGCAAAGTGTGTGGCAAGGGTTTCAAACGAAGTGGACATCTAACAGTTCATAAAAGAATACATGCAGATAAGAAGCCTTTTGTCTGCAAAGTGTGTGGCAAGGGTTTCAAACGAAATGCTCATCTTACAGTTCATATAAGAACACATGCAGATGAGAAGCCTTTTGTATGCAAAGTGTGTGGCAAGTGTTTCACACAAAATGGAAATCTGAAAGTTCATATAAGAACACATACAGATGAGAAGCCTTTTGTCTGTAAAGTGTGTGGCAAGGGTTTCAAACAAAATGGACATCTGAAAATTCATATGTGGATACATGCAGATGAGAAGCCTTTTGTCTGTAAAGTGTGTGGCAAGGGTTTAAATAGTAAACAACATCTTAGAGTTCATATGTGGACACATGCAGATGAGAAGCCTTTTGTCTGCAAAGTGTGTGGCAAGGGTTTCACTCATAGTGGAACTTTCAAAGCTCATTGTAGGATACATACAAATGAAAAACCATTCGTCTGCAAAGTGTGTGGAAAGGGTTTCACACAAAATGGAAATCTGAAAGTTCATTTGTGGACACATACAGATGAGAAGCCTTTTGTCTGCAAAGTGTGTGGCAAGGGTTTCACATGTAACGGAACTTTCAAAGCTCATAGTAGGATACATACAAATCATCCATTTTTTAGCTCCGCTGTCAGCGACGCGGAGCTTATCAAATAGGTTGATTTTCTGTCGTCGTCGTCGTCGTTCGTCAACAATTGCCTTCTCCTCTGAAACCGCATGTCCGATTGCTTTGAAATGTGATATGCAGTTTACTTAAGGTGACTTCAGTCAGATTTCTTCAAATCATGGTGAAATTTGCATATTTGTATTTTTAAGGCAATTTTTGTCATTTTTGGTAAAAAAATCTTTAAAAATCTTCTTCTTCAAAACTACCAGTCAGACAGCTTTGATATTTGGTACATATGTCCCTAAGGATGATCTTTTTCAGATTTGTTCAAATTTTGCAGAAATATGCAAATTTGCATTTTTAAGGAAATTTTTGCCATTTTTGGTCAAAAAGTGTGTATTTCCAAAACTACTTATCTGATAGCTTTGAAATTTGGTATACAGGTCCCTATAGATGAACTTAATGATATCTACTGAAATTATGATGAAATCTGTAATTTTGTATTTTTGGGGCAATTTTTTCCATTTTTGGTCAAAAAATGTGTATTTCCACAACTACTCATCTGATAGCTTTGCAATTTGGTCTACAGGTTCCTACAGATCACCTTAATGATATTTATTGAAATTATGATGAAATCTGCAATTTTTTTAATTTAGGGCAATTTTTGCCATTTTTGGTCAAAAAATGTGTTTCTCAAAAAGTACTGGTCTGATAGCTTTGAAATTTGGTATGCAGGTTTCTACAGATGAGCTAAGTAATGTGTATTGAATTTCTGATGAAATCTGTAATTTTGTATTTTTGGGGCAATTTTTGCCATTTTTGGTCAAAAAATGTGTATTTCCAAAACTACTCATCGCTTTGAAATTGGGTATAGATGAACTTAATAATATTTATTGAAATTATGATGAAATCTGCAATTTTGAATTTTTGGGGCAATTTTTTCCATTTTTGGTCAAAAAATGTGTTTCTCAAAAAGTACTGGTCCAACAGCTTTGAAATTTGGTATACAGGTTTCTATAGATGAACTAAATTTGGCTGTTTTGAAATTATGATGAAATCTGCAATTTTTATTTTTGGGGCAATTGTTGCCATTTTTGGTCAGAAAATTTTATTCTCAAAAAACTACTCATCAGAAAGCTTTGGTTGACATGTTCTTTAGGTATGATCCTATGTGATATATTCAAAGTATGATGAAATCTTCAATTGTGTATTTTTGCAGCTATTTTAGCCACTTTTTTCTGGCCACTGCATTGAGCTATCAAAGATTTCCACCTTCTTCATCAACATGTGTCAAAAATAGCTATTCTCAACATTAAACACAGCGGAGCTATATCAGCCACTAGGTCCCTTGTCTGTGAAGAGTTTGGAAAAAGTTTTACAGTGAAAACAAGTCTTAGAGATCACATGAGGACACATAACAAGGAAAAGCCGTTCATGTGATAAGTGTGTAGACAGAGTTTTGCCTTGAACAATTTCTCTTAAACGTTACATCAGGGATCATGATGGAAGTGAAACCACCTGTCTACAAAGTGCCCCATAAAGAAACTTGACTCCTTAAACCCCCAATAGCTGTGAATTTTATGCAGTATTTTCATGATTTTTAGTCCCCATGGACACCGTCCGGGGGACTTATAGGTTTGGTCATGTCCGTCTGTCCGTCTGTTCACACAGATATCTCAGAGACGCCTGAAGCTATTTCATTCAAACTTGGTACAAGGATTACTTCATATGTCACAGTGTTCTCCCCAGGATTTTTTTATAAGAGGGCGAAGATGTGCCTTTGGAGCTTTTGAAAAACAGAGATTAAAATGGTGTTATTTGGTGGCACTTGGGGAGTATTTTTTTCAGATTTTTTTCGTATAAAAACTCTAAGGAAAGGAGATCTGAGACAGTGTTTCATAACTTTTATTACAGTTCACTGATTTCAATTATGAAGATTACATTTTTTGAAAACGAAAACATAGCGAGAGACATACATTTATTCATCGATGTCAAAATTATCATGGTGACCATAA
Source organism: Ptychodera flava (assembly GCF_041260155.1). Lineage (NCBI taxonomy): Eukaryota > Metazoa > Hemichordata > Enteropneusta > Ptychoderidae > Ptychodera > Ptychodera flava. Next base: position 37,973,355 of record NC_091941.1, on the reverse strand, counting down.
AACTCAGGCTTGGGGAGCATTTTTTTTTCGTATAAAAAACTCAAAGGAAAAGAGATCTGAAACAGTGTTCCATAACTTTTATTACAGTTCACGGATTTCAATGAAGATTACATTTGAAAACGAAAACATAGCGAGTCTAGAGACATACATTTATTCATCGATGTCAAAATTATCACCATAACACTCACGTGTTCTCATCCCCATACACCGTTACACGTCCGACCGAGCCTAACATTAGGTTATTTTGCTTTGGGAAGGAATACACAAACAAAATTCTAACCTCCCATAAAAACTTCAGTGTACTCTGCTGTCCTTGGTTACCCTCCAGCTCCTTGCCATCTTTACTCAGCTAAGTTGGTTACCTAATGCACGGTCCCTATGGAGGGACCGTGGCTAACGTAACGTTACGGACTGAGCCATGCAAATATGGCTGCCTACGATGAGTTGCACATGGGCTTATGATCTCGGATGACATCACAAACTCGCGAGATTTGCAAGATCGATGAGAATTACGTTTGTAGTCTGCTGGGATCGACACTCACGCTCGCATTTTGCTTGTAAATCACTGTCAACTTTTTTTCCCGTACATTTTATTGTTTTATGTTTCAAAAAAATAAATCTTTTTCATTTCTGGCAAGGGGGCGCTCGGAATTTACAAGAGAGCGCCACGCCCCTGTTACCTTATTCAGGGAGAACACTGTGTCATACATATGCACATTGATTTGTTTTGTGATATGATCCAATATGGCTGCCTTGCGGCCATTTTGTTACAATTCTTTCATGTGCGGAGCCATAACTCAGGCACATCTCAACCAACTTAATTCAAAGTTGGTACAAGGACATTGACCTATATCATACATATGCATGTCAATTTGTTTCACGATATGATCTAAAATGGCTGAATTGTGGCCATTTTGTTACGATTTTTTCATGTACAGAGCAATAACTCAGGCACATTTCAACCAATTTTATTCAAAGTTGGTACAAGGACATTGACCTATATCATACATATGCACGTGCATATGTATGATATAAGTCAATGTCCTTGTACCAACTTTGAATTAAGTTGGTTGAGATGTGCCTGAGTTATGGCTCCGTACATGAAAAAATCATAACAAAATGGCTACACGGCAGCCATATTAGATCATATCGTGAAACAAATTGATGTCAATTTGTTTCACGATATGATCTAATATGGCTGCCGTGTAGCCATTTTGTTATGAATTTTTTCATGTACAGAGCCATAACGCAGGCACATCTCAATCAACTTAATTCAAAGTTGGTACAAGGACATTGACCTGTATCATACATATGCATGTCAATTTGTTTCACGATATGATCCCCAATATGGCCGCATGGTGGCCATTTTGTTACAATTTTTTCATGTTCTTAGCCATAACTCAGACTTGTATCATCGGATTTTATTCAAAGTTGGTACAAGGATATTGACCTATGACATAAATATGTATGTTAATTGGTTTCACAATCCGATGCAATATGGCTGCCTAATGGCCATTTTGTTATGATTTTGCCTTGTCCTGAGCCATAATTTGGATTTGTATCAACTGAGTTTTCAGCTCACATTTGGTTTTACCAATGTGAGTTTATCGTATAGGCTGAAGTCGATGGCGTCTGTCTGTATGTATGTGTGTATGTATGTATGTATGTATGTATGTACGTACAGTATGTCCGTCAACATCAAAACCACGCAAACCGCTGCACGTTTCAGCTTGGTATTTGGTGTGTGGATGCATCCTGGGCTATAGATGAGATTTTGTTCAAATGAAGTCTGCATTGCCAAAATAATGCAAATGAGCTTACAAAATGTGAAAATGGTTAAGAATTAATAACTCAAGAACCGCTTTTTTGATTGCTTTGAAAATTTGTGTGCAAGTACCTTAGGTAAACCTTATACAGTTTTATGAATATTGTGCAGATATCCTTAATTTTGTATTTTTGCTGAATTTTTTTGTGATTTTTTTCATTTTCAGTAAAAATTCTTCTTCTCTGAAACCACCAGCCCAATCGCTCTCAAATTTGGGTTGTCTCTTTGCAAGGGTGTTACTATTCTAATTTGTTGAAATTATGACAAAATTGGGAAAATTACTATTTTTGTGCAACTTTGTCATTTTTGGTGAAAAAATCTTAGACAGTATTTCCTTTTTAAAACCACTGGACAGACAGCTTTCATATCTGGTACACAGACATACAGAGATGACAATAGTTAGATATGTGGAAATTGTCCTGAAATATAAAAAATTGTATTTTTAAGACAATATTGTCATTTTTGGTCAAGAAAACTTTATCTCAAAATTACTTGTTTGATAGCTTTGTAATTTGGTGTAAAGTCCCTTGTTTGATAGCTTTGTAATTTGGTATAAAGTCCCGAAAGATGTTGTTAGATAAATTTTCTGCTCAAAGTGTTGGGAAACCCCAAAATTTGTATATTTTAGGTACTTTTCTCAGTTTGTGACCTTAAATGACCTACACCAACCCAGGATATGTTGTGAGAGTATTTTGAAGGCTGAGAACATAATTTTGTCATATTTGGTACCAATTTGTAGGAAAATTTGATCCAGAAAACAAAGCTGAGGTGATTTTTTTCATTTTGGACCAATTTTTGCAACTTTTCTATGTAAGACATACAAGAACTGATGAGAAATTTGGATCCAGGATAATTCCAGATGTTGTAATCACCGCCCAGAGTGGAAGGCATTTCACTATCTGTAACTAACTTAAGTGCTGTTAACATTAGAATGATAACACTCATGGCATTAATTAAAAATCTCCAAGGTTGTAAATGTACTTCCTGTCATTTGGTCTTATGTAATACCAAGGGGTGGAACATTTGATATTCAGGAAGGGGTAGGGTCTAGAAGATCGATGATGCAGCATTACTTTTTTGCCAGATCCCTTGTGCATTTTTGCCCACTCCCACCTTTTCTTTTTTTACCAAGCCTTCTCTGTTTTTTGTTGTTGACATTTGCTTATGTATTTAGGATCTGCTTCTCCCATTGCTATAGAAGTTGATATGCATGTTCCTAAAGATGACCTCCAGTACCTAAGTTGGAGACCTTATTTGCTTTTGTCATTCTTGTTTTTCTGGTTTAAATATTTCTTGAATGGACCAATTCAAACTGAATGTGAGCACATAGTGTCCTTGAGGGTATTTTTTCAAAGTTGGTACAAGGACATTGACCTATCATGTCATAATATGCATGTCTATTGGTTTCACAGTCAAATGCAATATAATGGCTGCCCTGTTGCCATTTTGTGACGATTATTTCATGTACAGAGCTATAACTCAGACATATTTCCACCAGTATCATTCAAAATTGGTACAAGGATATTGACCTATGTCATACATATTCACATCAATTTGTTAAATGGCACGTAGCGGTATCATGTCGATTTGTTTTCATAATTAGTCTGATATGTCAAGAAATACTGCATCAAATTTCATGAAACTTGGTACAGATGATAAGCTCACATTGCTTTAACAGTGGAAAAGACATTTATCAGTGTCAAGTTAATTGATGTGTAATTGCATATGTAATGAACTTTCCTGATTAGAGTGATATATCCACAAATACTGCGTTACACAGATTTTGATCTTATAGTGTTGTAAATACAAATCAATGACACTTAATGGTATCATTTATATATATAAATTAATTGCTAGTTTGCATTTACATAATGGATTTTTGTTTTAAGATGAATGTCCAAAGTACTGCATCAAACTTTATGAAATATGGTACTGGTGATAATCTGTCAGTGTTAGGATAGGATGCAAAAATGTTTGGTAGCATCCTGTCGATTAAGTACTAACTGATTCATTTTATTGTCATTTTGTAATTAGTATGGCGGCTTACATTGGTTTTATGTTTTCACCACCATGGAACTCATTTCTGGCCATCAAGCCCATTCTGTATGGCAGTATTTTTAATCGCAGACCTAATTAATGAAGAGGACTCTTTCCTTTCAGAGGACTTGTAATTAAAGTACCCATTATCAAGTGGGGACTGTGCCATTGTCAATGACTTGTTTTTTTCATACCCAAGTTAGTTAATATAAATGTACTAAATGAAGGACATGTATAGAAGTATCACTGCTAGCTGATTTGGATTTTGCCTAGGCGTTTTAACAGAGTGAATAATAAACAGGTGCCACACACTCATAAAATGGCGCCCCACAGAAAAGTACGAAAAATGCAGTATTTCCTGCACATACACATTGTGATCATAAAACGATGGCCAACATTTTTGTTGTAATGTTATTTTCTCTGTCACATGATTAGTTTTTGAAAATGGCAGGAAATCTAAAATGATGTTAAATGTTTGAATTTACATGCCACTTTCAACACTTATGACAGTGTTATACACTTTTTAAGTCTTTACAAATTTGTCTTATTCAAAGAAAACTCTCAGAAAACTCAGGATATTTGAGATCGGTTTATTACACATTTGCAGCTATTGTGGCTTTAAGATATGTTGATTTGTAAAATTGTTGGCCCTGTACAGCTATATGTACTACTGGTTGCCACAAAACACTTAAACTTTCCATTTCAGACTTGACTTTATTCCAATCATATTTGACCATCTAGGGCAACAACTTTCAGTCCATTGACTATCTTGAATTTTACAAAAGTGTGAATGTTGCATACAACTTCTCTCTTATGTAGTGTAACAAACTGTAGTTTACTAATAGTGTTTTTGACATTTTATACTCTTACTAAGAATCTGTTAGTTACAGGCATTGTGAATATACAGCTGACATAAAGAACCACATGCAGTGGAGTGAAATTTTAAAAAATACTCCTCAATCAGCAAAGACTCTTTTGATTTGAAATAAATTAAAGAGAACCAGCTCTCGCTGTGTTCTGTCATATCTACAAAATTTCCAACCACAAAGTGGCTGATATTGATCTGATCTAGGCATGCCACATTGACCAAACATACTGTTCTTCATTTAGGTAGTTTACAAGAGGATCTCAAGGTCAAAAAAAGCAAAGTGGACATTTTTCTTACTCCAAGAGCTTTGAAACAAACCTCAACAAGTGGTAGACCAGAAAAGGATCGGAAAAATTTGAAAGTCTGAATATCGGTCCCTGAAGCCAGGGATGTGCCTGGCTTCCGGGACCAATATTCAGACTTTCAAATTTTTCCGATTCTTTTCTGGTCTACCACTTGTTGAGGTTCATTTCAAAGCTCTTAGAGTAAGAACAATTTTCACTTTGGTTTTTGAAAATCAAAGATTTTATTTTTCCCACAGACTTGTCATTAGGATCGTGCAGCTATTTTGAATTTCAAACATCAGTAAATGTTAGGTAATTTGTTTCTCTAGTTCCAAAAGGCGAGCGGCAGACTCGCGTGTTTTTCACACTTAATGTACTCACCCTACCTACGGCCATATCATACGTCATTTGAAAGCTTATTACCTTTACTACAAGAAAACTGATGATGAGGAGCTGCCAAGTAGGGCCATACCCTCACCCCCCCCATTTGCATAATTTACATGGTTACCCAATTTGCACAAGTGCAATATAAAATTAGAAAATTCATTGTCAACTACTCTAAACAAACTTTTAAACTATCGAGTGATATATCAAATGAAAGGTATTTGCATGTTAAATGCAACATGGATATCCAAAGAAATATTTAAATTGATTTCACAGAAATATTTTCATATTAATATTGAAAAAAATATCTTCCCCTTTTGAATAACAATATTTTAAAAATTTTAACACATGCAGCCACATCATGCAGCCATATCATACGTCATTTGAAAGCTTATTATCTCTACTTAAAGAAAATTGACAATTTTGAGCTGTCAAGCACGGTCATAGGCCATAATTTGCATAATTCACAAAGGTACCCTATTTGCATAAATGCAATGTAAAATTAGAAATTTATTGTTAGCTACTCTGAACATACTTTTAAACTATCGAGTGATATATCAAATGAAAGGTATTTGCATGTAGAATACAACATGGATATCCAGAGAGACATTTAAATTGATTTCACTTAAATATTTTCATATTTATATTGAAAAAATATTTTACCCCTTTTGAATAACAATATTTTAAAACTTTAAACACATACAACTCAATTATACACCCACATCATACGTCATTTGAAAGCTTATTATCTCTACCTTACAAAAATTGACAATGTTAAACTGTCAAGTATGGCTGTAGCCCCTAATTTGCATAATTCACAATTGTACGAAATTTACGTAAATACGATATAAAATTAGAAATTTATTATCAACTATAAACATACTTTAAACTATCGAGTGATATATCAAATGAAAGGTATTTGCACGTAGAATACAAATTGATATCCAAAGAGATATTAAAACGATTTTATTGAAATGTTTTCATATATCGAAAAATATATTTTCCCCTTTTGAGTAATGATATTTTAATATTTTTTTACATACAGCCACATCATACAGCCACATCAAATGTCATTTGAAAGTTTATTACCTTTGCTTTACGAAGACTGACGTAATGCAGCTGCCAAATAGGGCCATTATTCTTTAATTTGCATAATGCACATGGGTACCTAATTTGCATGAATCCGATATAAAGTTATAAAAATCCACTGTTAAGTACTCTATACTTGCTTTTTAACTATCGAGTGATATATCAAATGAAAGGCATTTGCATATAAAATAGAACTATGAACTCCAAACTTGTATGTAAAATACTATTATTGAATATTTTCATTTAAATCGCGAATATCTCGAGTTATTTTTATATTCATAAAATTGTGTAGTAAATACGAATAATGCCCACATTATGGAGAATGAATATCTAAACTTTGTTTTGCAATTGATTTTTGTTTGTTGAGGATACCCATAATGGAATATTTCCTTGTTTAATTCCCCATATAGCTGAACAACAAAAATACCGGTATATAAAAAAACAAATGGGACTAAATCGGCACAATTGAATCTTCATGTGTTTCAAATTTCTTAAACATGTGTTTGGTGCCCTATAGCTGAGTGTTGCAATATTACAAATTACTCATAAAAAGTAAAAAGAAAAGCAGATGAGCTTACATTTGCAGATTAAACGGACATTACTTCACCATCCAATTATCCCAAATTAGTTCCATCTTGTTATAAACAGCCTTGTGTTGAATAGCCCTTTTGCATTATTGATGTCTTGTTAGTTTGAATTTCTCTAGAAATCTTGTTTTGATGGATAATCAGTTGTAACCACCTCTGTGTTACATCGATCATTCCAGTTCAGTTATGTGGAACATGTAGACAGAAGGCACCATATTTCATTTATCGTATTTATTGGTATGTAATAAAGGGAAAGCAACTCAGCACACCATTCATATCTTCGTTGTTTGCGTATTGTGTATGATATTGTGTATATTTTCAGTATATATTATGTTTGGCTGTTTTATATAAAGTGTTGCTTAGCAATGGTGAGTATTCCAGTTAACAGTAGAATACTAACACCACTTTCAAGTTGGTACCTTATGCAAAAAATACACAAAATGACGCCCACGAGGAAATAAGATCGTAGGACACCAAATTATAAGTGCAGTCCAACCTTTCACATATCATAATTCATTGACTATTTTCTCAAACAAATCGTGAAGAAATAACCAACATACATCAAAGATACAACAGACTTTACACGGAAAATTTAGCCGATAAAAGTTCCAGGCAATGCGTCATTGGTAACACCAGACATTATGTCAATGTACACTAATACACCGTACAATGAAGCAATTGAATGAGTCGGCTGGGCATTAAATCTTATAATATTTAAAGCATCATAACTTCGCTCAATAACATAGCCTATTGTAAAAGGATTGTGATGCGAGATATCTTTTTCCTTTACTCTGTAGATCAGGTGGTCTTCCTTTCCTATTCTCCAACCCAATCCATTCCCACACCTCCATAACTTTACTCTCCATACCTCAAACTCCCAAATTCTCCAAAAAATGATACACGATGCCGTGAAGTATGGTATAACTCTTCCTTATAAATCACTTTGATATGTTGCAAGTAATCCGAAAATTTATACACTACGAGTGTAACCAGTGGAGGATTTTTATTCCAGTATTATCAACGGTAAACAACGTGACCCATAATTAAATGCGATTGTGAGATTCACTTGCAATAATCACGTCTGGAATTCTATACGCAGGATAATTTGAATGGTGAAGCTCAATAGGTGCCCTACAGGACCAATGGAAAGTTATTGATTTCTTGTGCCAGGTTGCACCTGTCCAGGGGTGCCCCACACAATATTCAGCTACAATTTCCACAAGAAGTTCATACTCCCATTTCCAAGCATCGCACAGTAAGTGAGGCTACCCACAATTCCCTTTGATTTGTGTGCCCAGACATTATTTACTAAAGGCTTCTTCAATATGATAAGTTTCTGAACAATTTGAAACTTAGAATTTAATTAAAGGATTATTGGTTAAAACTATGATCCAAAATTATTGATCATGTTTAAAATTCAGGAGTAAATTGAATGAGAAGTCGATGTTTGGAGGTGCTAAAAATTGCACACTTGTCAAGGTAAAGTTATCAGCAACTAAGATGGTCTCATTACACCACCTGTCAGACATGCAAATTTCCTTTGTTACAAACTTGAAAAAAAATCAATACCCTTTCTTTTGCCAACACAGATGCAACTTATTCCCTTAGTTTCCTTGAAAATATTGTATATGGCTGTCAAAACTATGTCGACAAAATCACAAAATTGCTATCTCCTCTGCGGAAAAGGGGTTGATCTTCTCATTATTTACAGTGAGAAATTAGAGAATTACGATTATCAAAACTATGGTCCCAGAATTTTGATATATGGACCGAGCTGTTCTGTGAACAGAAGAAATTTGCTCCAGTTCAGTGAGTGATCTCTGTGTGTACGGATCATGGAGCATTGTGGGTAGCCTCACTTACCATGCATCGGTTGAGATGACGAAAATTATGCAATTTTCAGCCATTTTACAAGGCGAAAATATAAGCTATAATGGATAGGCACTCCTGGACAGGACCATGCGAAAGGTAGGCTGCCTAAAAGGTGAGGGCATGGCAGGAAGGCCCCCCTGTCCAAGAGTACCACAGTGATTGCCACCTGGTTGGCTTGCTGAGCTAACAATTAAGCTTTCAATTCGTTGTGATTTTTTGCACAAATACTCCAATTGCAGTTTGTGACATGTTCTAAAAAATAGAATGTACTTTTTTTTTCTTTTTTTTCTTTTTTTTCAGTTTTACACATTTCCACGTTACACCTTAATAACAATTTACCCATTTCCAGTTGGTTTTATTTTTCACTTTATTTTCCATATCATTTTGTTACAACTTCATTTTTCAAAAGCTCTGGAATTCTATTAGATCACATGCCTAAAACCATATCCTCATTGGGCATTTCCTTTCAATGTGGCCCTCCTCTCCATAGCCGCAGCATTTCGTATTTTATTGTTTGTATGTGCGTCGCTGGCAATAGGTATGGTGATCACCTCGAATGTTATTCAGAAACTTTCCCACTTGAACTTTTATTCCTTCCAGCTCTTTAAAATCTAGCGAAAGTGTTATAAACTTCCGCTGGAAGATCAACATCTGTGACACATAAATTTGATACAGTATTTCTAGACATATCATACTAATTATGAAAGTTCATTAAATATGCAAAATAGCAATCAATTGTCATGATACTGCTTATTATCATATACCCATGCTCATATTGCTACATCCTAGTGACGTTCACCGTAAAATATCAGCCGTGATATTTTATGGTAAACGTCGAGATATGCATGGTGAACGTCATCAGTTTTAGAGTTTTCCCGAACTACATTAGCAATTTCTTGATAAACAATGTAAACAACAAAATGGCTGCCGCTCCCCGCCTGCGAAGTGATGTCGTCGACGGAAAAACTTGAAGGGCTTCGAGGAACACGGCTATTTCTGGTTGCAAAATACGGAAATAACATGTTGAGTCTTGAAATGTTTTCCCATGGTATTTTTTTGGTAAAGTTCTAGCAAACATTCTGCCTTTCGCCCGGCGCTGGCACTGTGCACGGTCTCCCCCGAACAGGGAGTGAGCATGTGGCGTGACAGCAATGTCGCACGCACGACGACTGTTGACATGGCAACTCTCAGGGTAAACTAACAAAATGACATCCCCTCTCCGCATGAGCTCCGTGCTGTACGATGATCGAAATCAGGAATTTTCAATCGTAATCATGTGCATTTTTTCTAGTCAATACTAACTTTATAGATGTTCCAAGTTCAAGTAGCTTGGCGAATGTCAGGCCTGTGATAACTTATCCTGCTGGTGCCATAAAGAACTTACATGGATATGGAAATTCTACAAAATATATACAAAAAGAAAACATATTTTGCACACTGAGTTTATTTATTTCACCTGAAAAAATGTTGACAGCCTGCTTTAAAATCAAACTGGAAAATAAATGTGAATATGAAGCTTAAAATCTAGGTATCACAGATAAATAAGGATACAATGTAATACAAAATAAAAAATTTATCATAAGAAATAACATGGACAAAAGATAAAATGCGTGAATAGGAAGATGCATGAGGAATCTTTCAAAGCATGGAAATTTAAATTATAGGTCTCAGTACAGTTAAAAGTAACTTAAATGATATGATTTTTGATTCCTTTCATGGTATAGATTTTAGTATGAAACGGGTTGTATTCAAAGGTTAACAAGCTGGTTGCTAAATCACACTGAACCTTAGTTCTTCGTGGATAGTGCCATGGTAGTGTGTTTCCTTTTAAGTTACCAAACAGAGTTCAGTCATCAATTTGTTTTGGCCAATCAAGATTTACTGCCTGAAAGAAACAAAAGTAATATTGTTACATCAGATGGGTTTGAATAATTCAACTGATCTAACAACATGATGAAAACATATAGCACCATTAAAAGACACCATTTGAGTTTGTGATGATAATTTTGAAGTAACATTATTTGCCAAGTGGAGGTAAGACTTTCCTTTTATTCATTCAAGTGTTTTTTAAACATTTTACATTCAGTTCTACTGATCGTTGAAAATTTCTACGGCAAAGTCATAATGGGAACACAAAAATAATAAAGAAGAGAGTTAATTATACTACATAATCCAGACTATACGCAGGAGGGAATACAAAATGAGAAGAACTTTAGGCATTCACTTTGAAGCTTTTGGTGTATGAAAGAGAGACATGTGTAACATGTGTGTAATGTGTTGTACAAAATGAAATCAACAGCATTCCGAAAATACATCTATCAACAATATACAGGAGAAAGTTTACAGGTCGTGTTGCATTGCCTAACATATTTAATCTGTTCACCCCAATTCCCTGTAAACAGGTCCAAGATCACCATTGACAACAATGGGTTTGGGTAAAACTATGGTGGTGAAAGGGTTAAAGAAGTGCAAGCTAGTTGATAAATAGATTTCTTTTGTAACATATTGGGAAAAAAACTTTGAAAAAAGAACCTTTGATCTCTAATAAATCTACAACACCATACAACCATTTGCACAGTATTTCCAAAAAGAAAGAGATCTCTTACCGTGACATCCAGCTCTAGAATGTCTGTATTTGCATTCATTAGAGTGCAGAGATTTGGTTTTGTTCTTCCAAAATCACCATGTACAAATTCCTTGATATATCTGACCAAAAACTCATTGAGGAAATGCAAACACAGATGAATCCATCCAATAGATTACTTTAGGCTGCCTTAAAATTGCAATCAGTCAATTGTGGCATAACACTCTGATGATTTACACACTGAGAGTGGTGCTTTTCATTGTTACAATAGGGCGTTTTTCAATAATGTTACGTAGGTCATTTTCCCCCACACACACTTTGAAATCTTGAGTACATCTCCTATTGTTCAGAGTCAATTCAGTTATTTTATAACCTATGGTCCATAATAATATAATTTCATAACATCACAAATTTGGCATAACATTTCACCCCGGTTTGCGCTTAAATTTGTGTTAAGGATACGTGCCAGCCTGTGTACACAAATAAAGTCTGAAATGGTGTGGATTGATAAAATCTGCTGACATTGTATGAATTACTTTATCTCGTACTGCTAATGGTCTGCGATGTAACACTCGGATTGGTGTAGATTGCTTCAGTACTAAATTCTGGAAGATAATTTAAATGTTAGCAGTAGCAGTTCTTGTGAATGTTTTATCCATCTGAACATAATAAACAATGTATAGTATCTGTATTAGTGCTGTGTTTCAACATTACCTCGGATTCACTGAGTTGGAAAGTAATCTTGATTAATCTTTCATGAGGATACTTTCCTTGCTGCGTCAACTCAGTAATTTTTAAATGCAGATTAATATTTTGGCTTACTCATTAATCTTTGAAAAATGAAAAGCTGCATTTTCAACAGAAAGTTTCAAATGGGTTCTCACTAGAATGTTAATTGTTAAAAATAAAAGTTGGTAAGTGATTTGATCACCATTCACAGGAAAGTCATTGGTCCATGGTAATTACATCTCTACACCTGTTAGGTCATATTAATGAAATGCCATTGTCCATGACCTCGGGCATTATCTACTATACTATGTCAGAATGTCTGTACTTACTTTAACATCTGTAAGAAACTGTAGGTCTTCAGGTTCAATAGCTTTGTCAATGCTAATCAATGCACTGTATGATTTAGTTTTCTCAGTTTCGCCTTCCTTCAACTTGGCAATTTCTGATCTGTGAAATCACCACAGCCAGCTTTATAAAAGTTGATCTTAGTTAGTTAAGATTATTATAGTGACTCAGACATGAGATACATGTATCCATGGTTAAAAAAAAGATTACAATTCAGCATGAAGTTAACACCTCTTAGCCCTATGGGCTTATATGTCACTTTGAAAGCAGTGCAAATTATAGGTCACAAGGGCATTGTAAGCAGAAATCAATGTCTGCATTTTTTGTACTCAAATATTCACATATAAACACTCTTTTCTCCTTGTAAATGCATTTTCAGTGAACTTTGATATTCCCCTGATTGCACACGTGTGATACGAACATTCCCCACTGTACAGGTTATTTGTTATATAATACATACTAGCTGTTTGTCCAAGATTCTTCAAATATTTCTGATTTTCTGATTCAGTTCACTAACTATTATACTGTATTTTTAACATCATTATTGCGAATAAATTTCCTTACTTGTTTATCATCTGAAGGTCTCTCACAGCAACAATTTTAGTACTTCCATTTATGTCCTGGCAAAATAGAAACATGATTTAACTCGTGCATCTATTGACAGTTAGTTTCAGTGAATGATTGGTTAATTTTGAGATATGGCACTGAAGATAACAAAAAAGCTGACCTATGATACTTGGCTGAATAATGCTGGTACTTAATTTTTGTTTTGAACACAGATATGCCATGGTAGAGTTTATAATTGAATATGTGTGGTCTGCTGAGATCTTTGTACAATAAATTCCTTCACCTTGGATCATGAATCAGTTTTGGTTCTATACTAATGTCAGGAATGTCTTTTGCTTTTATAAGACAGTCACCTGAGGGCTACATATTTGATTGATGGTAAGTTGGATGCAGTACTTACCTCCTGAAGTTGTTTCATTTCACTGGAGGATAGTTTTACTCTGTGAGGATTTGTGAATTCCACAACAAATGGCCTCCCTGAATGACATCAAAAATTGAAGGTTGAATGGTATGATATGACATTAGTCAGGAAGCAAGGTTCATTCTCACAACTGGTTTATTTTTCTTTCTGATCAAGAGGAATTGCTTATACATGTCAATTAGCATTTAATATGTACAATTGGAATGGAACAAATGCAGTATTTTCTTAACCCTGGTATGACAAGCAACTGACTGTTTGCATTGTCCAACGACAAGTTAGATATTGGAATCACCAGCATTACATGTGGTAATATAAGATTGATTCAAAAAAACTGATGAAAAGACTTTTTTAGACAACAAAATGCTGAAACTACAATTATCTTGCCATGTCTTCAACTGGTAACAGTAATACTTGAATATTTCTCATGCACAACAGCTAATAAACTTTACGCAAGCATTCAGTCTTTCACATCTGGATGACATGATGATAGGGCATTCAGAGCATTTGTGATTGTTTGTTTGTTGTGCAGATAAGGTGTACATATCTTTTATACCTACTTAAACATGTAGCCATACCCAATCAAAAGGACATCCTAAAAGTTGTTGGTATAAAGGTTCATAAAATTTGCAAACTTAAAAATTAAAGTAACTGTTTCCATTTAGAAATAAACACTGCCACATCAGTGAATGTGATCTGAATCTGATTGCAAACCTTACTTTTAAGGATAACTGGAACATCAATATTAGTAACTCTAAGCATACCTTTACCAAGGGTACACACATCAATATCTTCTCTTCCAGATGATGAAAAATTATATCCTGGAGAAATCATAATGAAACATAATTTTAACGAACGTATATGTAAACAATAAACAGTCAAAACACATAGGAAAAGAAACATTAAGAAGAAACACAAAGACATATTGCACATGGTTGAAAAAATCTATCTCAGCTATTTTGACAGAAAATAGTATTAGAAGAAGTGGACCATTCTGAAGGAGTGATAGAAATAGGGTTGATAGCTTTTGATACATGCATCAGATCACACTCAAAGCTGCGGTACCACCTTAATAAAGATTACACCAGTTTTATATTGTTAAAGGTGATGTAGATAACAATGGTACATGATTTTTTTCCTCTTACCAGTATGTTACTGTTAGAGAACTTGTGTAAAAACATTTTGCCAAATCATGATAGATTTATCATAAAAAATCTTTTCAAGAAAAGTTACACTGTATGTTATATAGTCATAACTTTAGTCTAGTTTGTTTTACAATGAAGTGGTAAATTGCCATACTGTATTTAGACAAGTTATGACAGTGGTGCAGGCTTTATCAAGAGCACTACCAACGTTTGACCACAGGCATCAGATTGGGAAGCAGAAAGAATAGATACAGAGATATGCAAATCAATATTGAAATGATAAAAAATGACAGCGCATTATGTAAACAAAGAACACTGTAGAAAGTAGATGTTTAATGTTATTATAGTAAAGGAATTTGGTCAATTATATTATTGTATCCAATTATTTACTTTCAGTTGGGCGGCCATACACAAACCAGTTTGCTGTCACACTGTATAGAGTGCTTATCTCCATTCTACGAATATGATAAATGCCTGTTTTACCATATATGGGCAAAGGACGTATGATCTTAAAATCACACACTAACCTTTTGCAATGACTTTGAGTTTGATCTTTTCACAAATTAATTCTTCTACTGATGTCACTCCTTTTCTTTCCCCTTCCAGAATCCACGGTGTTTGACTCAACTCTCTACTGTACTTATTGTAACGACCTGCATTGTCGTTGTTACAGAAAGAAAATTTTATCAAAAGATTTAAAATCAAACAAAGATTGTTTTTTTGCTCGTCACATCGACACAATGGCTCATATTTCTTAAAATATATGATATCATATATAGGACAAGTAGCTGAAACTGTTGATGATTTTTCCACAGTTTCTTGCTCTACTTCCAATGGCATGATGAGATACATGATATAAACTTGTCAAATTCAGTCTGTACATGTATAAACTATAGTGTTACTGCTGACTACTCAATTTTATCTGGACTACAAGTCAAATATACGTAATGACATGTATTTTAGACATACAAACATTCTGTTGGCAAGGTGAATAGTTGATTTTTTAACATGTTTGGGGAGTGAAACAAGAACTCGCAATCGACATAAAAAACAAACAGAGAGCAATCACCAAAAGTAACAGATACTGGCCCTTTGATGGCTATATTACCTGCTACATAGATTGGACTGTGTTGGCATGTCACACTGCAATCAGCTGCTCTGCTTGGACTTGTCAGAGGACATTTTGTGAACTCTCTAAATGTGCACAGAGGAGAAAGAAGATACATGTACCAATGATGTCGCAAATGAAAGACAAAATCATACAAATGGCGTTTTGTTTGTGTGAATAAGAGTGGTTTCCTCAAATCTAGCAAGCTGGTAACGCTACCTTGCTTGTGTTAACATGCTAGTGCCTGTTGCCCTCACTAAGGTGACATAATAATTATTGGGATAGTTTTCATGAACTCTGAATTCGCCGACTTCCATAACATTGATCAACTTGTTTGCAACTGCTCAAGAATGCATTTTTTTGTACTTGTTGGTCTTATATCAAGTTTTCATGACTTATAACTGAGTACTAAGCTGCTGGTATGTTGCTGAAAACATAACACATAAAAGATGGCTGTATTCATGGAAGAGAGGTATGGCAATCCTCACTTGTTGTTCACAGGAGAAAGGAGATGCTTATAAACATAGCATTACCTTTTGAATGTTTCATAATTTGATAATTTTGACAATGCTTCTGTCACTGCTGGTTTAGTGATGGCATTCCTCTTTACAAGCTGATAAAAAATGAAAACAAAATCAAAAAAATTTCAGTGAAAAACTTTCACCGTGATACTTGAATGAATTCACTCTTATTTGAGTGTTTCATCAGAAAATATAGGAAGAGACTGTAACCTGTGCATCTCAGTGGGAGTGCAATGGCAGGCATAACTCAGTACCAGTATTCTTGAAGTATCCCTCTATAGTTCAATTATCATGGTGATTCTATTGATAATGTTGTATTCAAAAGCTGAAAATCACCATTGCTGTGCATATTTCTTATTCAGCTATTATGCATACTCCACACTGATGACTACTAATTTGGTAAAAGATACTTGCTGACATTCTTTGCATCTTTGAAAGTTTGGATTTTTACACAAGTAGAAGAGGGGATGCTGTTTTTACCTTTATGCATACCACTCATGTATTAATGCAATATCTCTAACAAGAGATTGGAAGGTTGGCTTGGACCCCAATGACACCTGGGATGTGATTTTTGTAAGATGTTACCTTTCTTTTCTTCCTTGGTCTTGATGTTCCTTTCTCTTTACAAGAATCTGTCTTTATCCTGTCAATATGAGACAGCACAATTCTAATGAACATCATTTCTACAACTAAAAATTTAAAAAGTTACATGAAACATGGATAGAATATCACATTTCCAAGCAGAATTACACACACAGAGGACCACTGAAACTCTTAGAATGCATATATCACACAAAATTGACACTGGAAATGATTCATTATCAATAATTTTTGGTTCTCTTCAAGTATTAGATGCAGAAATTCCAAGATGTATTATGTGTGATGTGTTAAAAAAGCACAGTAGCTCTAATCTTTTTGGAAAGTGGCCACTAGGTTTCAGAATAAAACTACAGAACCAAAACGGTAACCATAAAATTGTTTGATTGAAATACAAGAGTCAATGACAACTTTCAATGGAATGACCACAGAATGCATGTTGATGCTATCTGGACATTCTCTCAACAACGAAAGTTAAGCATTGATGATATACATGTACTCACAGTGTTCCACATTCAGCATCTGTCTCTTCATGTGTAAATGATAAACTAACCTCAAATGGACACTGAAATTACGATCAAAATCTCACTTTTATTGCATTGAAATTACAGTTCATCAATAACCATCATTTATTTTCTATAAGAGAAACCTAATGATTCAGTGAAAGGCAATTTATGGCCTCAAATTATCTGCATGCACAAGCAAACTAGTAACAAACCAACATGTATATGTCCAGCATTGTAACTTATCACACTGACAATTATATTTATCAATCTAACTGCACAAAGAGACGCATGGTATCAAGAAATGGTGTCTACGAAATGGAAAATATTGTGTTTGAGCAACAATGTATTGATCTGAATCTTTATATGGGTAGATTGTGACAGAAAAAATCTTACCAATGGTACAAAGGCCACTTCTAGAACCTCAGCTAGCATCTGGCTGAAAATCCACTTGAATATATCCTTCACTTGAAAAATATCTTCAGATGTCACAGCCTTGAAAACATCCCTTCATCAAAGTGAAAAAATAGTACTGCAAGAATCAAATTCTCTTAAATACAGAGGAGTTTGTTAATAATGTATTTACTTATGTGAAATAAATTCTACTGAGCAAATAAGTACATGAAGACAACATGGAAGAATATGAAATGCCATGTGATATCCTGAAAGAGTGGATTTTTTTTTCAAAATGTATAATGCTGATGGATTTTTGGCTGCATTGACTGTTACAAAAAATAAGAGACTACTTACAGCTGACTGTGTTTTTGCCTGAGATGCAACAAAATGGAATGCTGAAAACACAAACATACTACAGTCAGAAACTATAATAAATTTCTGTGAAAACCAATGCGGTAACAACTGGATTTAAGATGACATAACAGTTTGTCAATTATGTTTTGCAAACAATAATTATGCTGAAAAAAGAATTGATCACATGATTTGCACTATGCCCCTGAACAGTTCACATAGGACTTCATAAAACTATTCAAACTTTTATACATCAGGTGATGCCTGTGTAGAGGGCATCATTTTAGTTTTCTCATGCTGAGACATCAGTTTAATCTTTCATGGCAAACACCAGATTTCATCTGTAATGTTATGAACTTGTCATCACTGTCAATCCATGGGCATGTTCTATCTGTAAAGATGTATTATTGATTCAAGTAAACCTACTGTTTTGATACCCTGATCTGAAATCACTTTCCAAAAGGAGCGATTTCACAAAAGTGACCAGCAGGAAGTGTTGGTGATCAATGCTACATATAGTGAACTGATTTTTGTCCTTACCTCTCTGATCAGAAGCTGTAGAGGCACAGATACTGACAGGGAGTATTTTGAGAATTGGAAATCTTCTTCTTCAACATCTGCTCTGCACTGAAACCAAACAGACAAGAGCTTGTAACTTTTCCTGAAAATTTCCCTGATGTTTAAAACAGGCATTCTCATGATGATTATCATTTCATAGCTTGATTATTTCTTTTGTGAAGAGCAATCTGGTGACATGAATACATAATGACTGGCATCAAGGTAACTTATACTATGGTCATATTAAAACCATATTTTTTATGATCATAATAATGTTAAAAAATACTGAAATTATACGGTGTCGCTCAAATTTGATCAGAATTGGTATATACCAGTATGGGTACCAAAGATCAACAATAAATGTTGTTTCTATCTGTTCAGTGCAGGAAAATTCTACGTTGATATTATGACAATGATTTCTGCACAGTACAACCAGAAAAACAACAAGAAATATTTAAACCAGAAAAACAAGAATGACAAAAGTAATTAAGGTCCGAAACTTTAGGTACTGGAGGTTAACTTTAGCAACATGCATAGCAGAAAGGCAGCTAGCCCCCTTAGTTTGACCATAGACGGTCTTCCTCCCCTCTACTGTCTATGGTTTGAGCAGGTCTGTTAATATGTAACAGTTCATAAACAATGACAGGAAATGACTCAAGTCAGTGGAGTAAGCCTGTTTCAAGACTGTTTCAGAATTTCGCTTTTTCTTACCTCATTTGCACATTTTTGACACTTACGTGTTCATTTGAACAAATTGACATCTCAACCCCTACATCTACCTGTACACCAAATACTGAGACGGTAGCTTTGGCGCTATGGGAGCCTTTGCGTGTGACGGACATACATCCGCACATACCCACAAATATACAGACACAGACGCCACTCAGACTCATCATATAAGCTCTTTTTGGTATTTATATATAAAACCAAATATGAGCTAAAAATACGACAACAGTAGAATGAAAGTGATGCTAACTTTTTCAAGAAAGTTTTCATCAGTACACAGTGTTAACAAGCCTAGACAACTGGGGCACACTGGTTGTGATGAACCATTGTGGTTATCCATTGTCTGTACTGGTGCATTGACTGTTGAATTCTCTGTGTTTGTAGCTTCTCCCACTATGGAAGCGATGTTCTTCTCTAGTTCCTGTGGCAAAATAAAATAATCCAGAGTTAATTCTTTTCTGATCCAAAGATAAGTTGTCAGATAACAGATAACGATTACTCTGAGCCAACACTCGATCACTACATTATCAAAATTTTAAAGCCATCTTTAAGCGCTATGCTAAGTATTTTACAGAATTTTGACTCTGTATTCAGATACAGAGAAGCATGACAAGCACCATACCTTGATTGGTTTTCTGTAGATTTCAATATCTTTCTCTCCGCACAATCTAAGCACGCATCTCGGACAACAAGACAGATGGTGTAAATCTGCTATCACTCCAGACATGTCTCCAGGGAAAATATCAAACTGTTCACATTGGAGGAAAACAAGACAGATTGGTTATGATAGAGTTATTGTAAATTATAAACATGTACCTGGTAAATGCACTGAGAATAATCAACCCAGTAACTGCAACAGAATTCATATTCATATGACACAATTGAGGTGATTCCAATAAGTCCTGGAGTGGAGTGGTGAGTATTTGCAATAGTAATACATGTAGCACAGTGGTTTGGACGGCACAAGAAATCATACATTTTGAGACATCACTATTTATTTTGTCAGAATTTCCTGTCAAAGAAAAGAACAGCTCCTTTGCACACTCCATTATATTTTTCCAAGCATCTGGTCTCCTTTCTGAGACATCATTTAAAGTAATATTACAATAAAGCTTTTTTTCACCTATATTGTTTGTAGTAATGTCCCTATGATTTATGATTGATTCTATTCATAATATTGTACTGGGCATAACATGTTGGACCCGCAGTGTAATAAATGCCACCTTCAGTGTTGGGTTTGCTATGCACAAGTACAGGACTGGTGTTAATAGGCCTTGTAAAACATAGAACTAAAATACTTGAATACAGCTCGAAACTAGATCGTTTATAGTATGTGTCGTCTGCTATCAACGCCTAAATTTAGGCATGGCTAAAAAAAGTAAACACCGGGGTAAATTCAAGAAAGACAGCACGTCTGTACATGTTGTAGTCTTTTTCAATTTAAAAAAAACAAACTTATAAATTAACGTACCTTTCCATGTGAAGAGCTCCGAGATGCGTCCATTTCTAGTTGTTGACCAGACGGAAATGTTAACAGTATCGAAAAGTCAGAGCAGTAAAGCACAATTTCAGCTGATTTCAGTAAATCTCGCAAAAAACGAGATCTCGTTAAATTCTCATCCGAAAATCGGGTTCAAAGGTTACAGAAGCAGTGACATAATGGCGACCGAGCAGGGTGTAGACGTTGTCGAGACTGTAACAGAAAAAAAGCCGAAGAAAAAAAATAACAAATGCGAGGAATCGACCATGGAAGATAAGATGGCGGAATATTTCTCATCAATTAACCCTATGGCAAGGCGTATCATAGAAGAGCAGTATAAATGCAAGTACAGCAATCGAAAAGTGTGGCACAAATTGAATCAAGACGAGAAAGACAAGCTGGTGGATGAATACTTCATTATTCCCCAACTTACAGAGGCGTATGAAGCTAACACCGGCGTAGCCGAACCAGGTCCTCAAGTTTTCCCCAAACTGAAAATTGAAGGACCTAAGAAGGTAGTGCAATACACAGACGAGGGAAGTTCAAATAGCAAAGCTAAGGTAAATATGAAGGACATTATTTTCTGATGTCCGGTGTCCGAATTCCACCATCTGGCTTCCGGTATCGTGTCATGCTGCTCTATGTCTATATAATCACAGTCACTTGTGAGGCATATGTACACACGTCTATGGGGGCATAGACGCCGAGCGCGAGCGGAATAGACCGATCACAAGTGACTGTGTTTGATAATACAGAGAACGAATATGTGTCCAGTATTGTATTACAATTTTTTGAAATTATCCAACGTATCACGCATTTCGAACAGGACATAAATGACGAAATGACAACGATAAATTATTAATTTATTATCATTTATTTATTTGTTTGTTTATTAGTTTTTGTTTATTGACTTCATGTTGACTTGTTCAGTACACAACAGTAGCTGCAAACCTGTAGCTCCAAGGTGAGGCACTTGGTGATTTTTTGTTTTTGTGACCTCGCTCACAAGTAGCCCTAAGCGCGACCATGGCGCGACATAGCGCACTCAAGCACAGTCCCTCCACACACAGACTGAACTTGTAATGCCAAGAAAGGAACCGATTTCAAAGTTAATAACACTTGTGTGGAGGGACTGTGACTCAAGAATTAGGCAAAAGTAAGTTAGCAAATTATTTGTTTTGCGTCCACTCAATATCCTAAAAGGTACGCGGGTAAGCCGGTTAAAAAACACACAGAAAATTTAACACAAAATCATTTTTAGCTACTATAGACTATAGTCTATAGAAGCTATTGGGATGGGTATCCGTCCGGCGTCCGTCGTCAGTCTGTATGTATGTATGTATGTATGTATGTATGTATGTATGTATGTATGTATGTATGTCCGTTTGTGAGGCGTCCGTCCACTCAAATATCTTGAGAACCGCAGTACTTACTGATTTATTATTTGTTGTGTAGATGAAAAATATGATTTTGAGAAACTATTTTTTTTAATTTTTTGATATTGTTGAAAATAGGCAAATTAATGCCAAAAAAGGTGTTTTTGGTAAAAAATCTTCTTCTTCATAACCGCTGGTCAGACAGCTTTGTTATTTGGTATACAGGTCCCTAGGGATAACCCAACTTGGATTTGTTCAAATTGTGATGAAATATGCAAATGTGTATTTTTAAGGAATTTATTGTCATTTTTGGTCAAAATTTGACTTACATTGTATGTAATTCTTGTACTGTATAAACCCTATCAATTCACCCAGAAAAAAATAATTAATAAGATTTTAAATAATTGAATTAATTAGGAAATCATCAAAGCCAAAATAATTTTAGTGTGGAATTATCAGAAAGTTCAACTTTTTTGACAGTTCATAGTGAAATGCTTACCATCTTGGAGGATTAAAACATGTAAAGGCAACTTTCCTGAATCCCAACTTTGATATTCTGAACCACCATTTATGTTATGTAAAAGAAATTGCTCATAATAGTTTGTCATGATAGGGTGGTCAAATAAATAGAGATAGAGAAAGTTCTAATTTCCATTTATGGTTGACTTGGTAACGATAAAATAAGATTACTTTTTGAGGAAAAAAATAGAGTGGTCAATTAAAAGAGTGGTCAAAGTGATATGGTTTTTATGGTAAAGCTAGGCTGTAAGATTCCTCATGTGCTATTTATAGCAATTATGCAATCTGTGTAAACAGTGCAATGAAAGTGTAACATGATTCCTTATAATGCTTTTGATGACCTTGAACTTCTTAAGTTTCAAACATTTGTCTTCAGTGTGCTTTCTCTGAGTACGTACAGTGTCAACTTATTCAACAGAACTTACTGGTTTACAAGTCCCTAGGATAACCTTAGTGAGATAATTTCATACAGTCAGGAAATACTTAATTTTGTATCCATGTCTATAGTAGCTTCAGGGACTTTGGCCCTATGTTTCCTTTATTGGACAATTTTTCCCAAACATCATGAATATTCATGTCATAGTGTGACACACTATGATCGCTGTACGCATTTTCATGACAAATGGATCAAAATAAACAGTCATTTGTTGACAAATGGATCAAAATAAACAGTCATTTGTTGACGTTTGCTTTTCTCTCATTAGTTGTAGATTTCTTTCTTATGTGTTCATTGTGTCCACTGTCTTTGCATGCTCTGCACAGAGGCTGGACAGACTAGTACTATTGTCTCATTATCTGGTATAATTTGGGTAAATGTGTAGAGGTCACTGTTCAAAGTCACCATATGGTTCATGAGTGAAATCCGACTGCCGCAAAGCAGAGTTGGCCACATAGTTAAAAGCCCTGACTTGTTCTTGCAACAAAATAGCATCACCAATGGCGACATATCAAAAGGAAAATTTGTGTTTTTTTTCCAAAAAATTTCCAAAAACCTATGCACGCACGGACACAAAACAAAGAATTTACTTACTTTGGCCTTATCTATTAAAGAAGAATACTTCAGAATCGTCAACACTAACCATGTCATATAAGGGGTTAAAAATCACCTTGACACTGAGACAATCGCACTCGACAAAGCGAAACATTATGACGTGTCCACTTTGTGTTGAACACGTCCGCCGTTTGCATATTGTACAAATGGGTGCGCTACACTGATGTTGCGCTTATTTCCCTGTCTATGTGGCATTTGGCACTGAAGCCACGAGTTAACGAGGTCACAAAACTAAAAATCACCGACTGCCTCATGCCGCATGTACCTTTTTCTGATTCTCAAAATTAAACATGAGAATATGACTGTGCTGCATGAATGCGGCGGAAAATGTTAGTAGTTATACCCAAATTTGTTTCTTAGGTACAATATACAACACTCACTTTAAGTATGCTAACCCAAAAAGTAACCTATTACCCTACTGGTAAAAATCTAAACTCCTCCAAAAGTTTTATTTCATGTGCTTCGTCCAAGGAAAGTCTGTAATTACAGTGATTTCCAAGGGTGAGGGGCTTTAAAGGAATTCTTGCCTGTTATTATCTCGAAAATCCCTTGTACATGTAGTACACACATTACAGCTCTGAACAGTGAATTTATCATCGTTTTCTTTCTGAACGTCAAAAACAATCATGTTTTGTTGTTTCAGTAATTAGATCTGAGCAAAAAATTGATAAAACAAGTTATCTCATCACATAATCACTTGTAAGAGAGCCAAGATATTGCTGTAAAAATTTTTTGTCGAAAAGTTATCAATAAATATTTTGTGACTGTTACTGACATTTCAGAGTAACGGTGCATGTTGTTACAATTGTGTCACTTTTCAATGCAATTCAAGGTACTCTCGTATTTTTCTTCCCTTCCTTACATTGGTAAAGAGTACCACATTTTCAGGTCCTCTGGGCGGGGCATTCTGTACATGTGCATGGTTGCATAAAGTTATACCAACAATATTATGTCATAGACAACCATGAGTCACATCTCTATCAAGGTTACAGGGTATATTTGTTAATCATTCAACAAAACCGATAATTACAGCCTATATTCTATTCAGAAAGCTACATTGATAGAGTAACACTGGTATATGCTTTAATTCCATGGACATTTCCCAGCAACCAGTAGGGGCTAGGGTTAGGCTGTAGGGATAGGGTTAGGTAAATGTCAAGGGGTAACTACATGTATCTTGCTGTTACCAGACAGGCAAGATGTTGTCCCTCAAGAATCAAAGCTTCTCCTTCCCCTGGTTATAAAAGATGTGTCTTTCTCATACCTGTCAAGTGTGTGTGTATGTGTTTATATATATATATATATATATATATATATATATATATATATATATATATATATATATATATATATATATATATATATATATATATATATATATATATATATATATATATATATATATATATATATATATATATATATATATATATATATATATATATAATCTGAAGCTATGAAAGGTCAAGGAAAAGGTCCTTTCCATTTACTGTTGTTGTATTTGTTTCTTATGTAATAGCGCTTTGATCTCATGATTTTAGTATGAACAATGACTTATCATTTTATACTGAACATTTTTTTTCTAGACTTTAACATGGAAAGATGAATTCTCTGAACCATTTAGCTGGGAAACTAGAGTAAGTAGGCATTTAAATGTATGATACATGCATTCTAGCTGCACTAAACTAAATTCAACTGCACTGTAGGTACCGGCTTATTACATACATGTTATAGTGGGGTTAGTCAGTAAAAACCATGTATCTATGTTTTCAGCAGCCTTCAAGTTTTTTTTAATGCAACATCTGGGACATGCCACACTGGTTTTAACCAACTCTACCTGATGGTGAATGAACATAGCATTTCTGTGTTTTGTTATTTATTGTCAACTTTTAACTTCAGAGCCAGCTTGAAATGTCACTGCCTTCTCCAGAGGAAGACATCGGTGCTAACCTTCCTGTCACTCCAAAGCCATCTGATCAAGATTTTGAACATTACAAAGATTCAGAAGAAGAAAACAGTGATGAAGACGAACAAAAAACTGAAACATCCAAAGGCAGTCCTGATCTTATGCCAAAAATGTCTTTTGACTTTGACTTTGACAAAGCTGGGTCGCAGCAATCACTGCAACTTTCACTTGGTGAAACGAGTGAGTATGACAATGTAAGCGAACCATATTCACTGTCCACAAGCAAGGCCAGCATCAGTGCTGTGGAGTCAAGCCGAGAAAATCTGATAGAAGAGTTGAAACGGAAGACAGAAGAGAGACCAAGCAGCCGGGGGACTGTTTCCACTAGCAGCAGCAGCAACAGTTCATCAGCTAGAGTTGATAAGAAGGAGAAAATCAAACACTCTAAGCAGGAAGGATATTTCTTGTTGGAAGATAATGAGCCAGAAACACGGATCTTGAAAACAAGAAGTAAGGAATCGTTGGTGTATGACAAAGTCAATGAAAGTTTTGAATCAGATTCCATCGGACCTCTGGAAGAAAGTGGTAAATCTACAGAAACGGTAAGACATCAGACAACTGAAATTGGTGAACTTCTGAAGAAGCTGTGATAATTTAGCATCATACAAATGTGCATTTCATAGATCACAGGAATTCATCTGCAGCAGAGATGTATAGCAAGCATTAGGTTTGGCAGGATATGAGTATTGACTTTATTGTCAGTTGCATGGCATTGGTGTTCATTGACATCATCCACTGTACAGCATGTCTGTAAACTTTTTTCCTTTTAAGTCCTCATATTTATTAGACAATCATGTCATAATTCATTTGGTGTAATATTTCTTTCATTTCAGGCCAAGGCGTCAACTTTACCAGCAGGTGGCTTTGAATTTCTGACAGACTGGTGATTGCCACTGGGTCTACAGATCTGCAATGCTTTCCTTCCAGAATGCAGTGACCAAAACCTCTGTGTGTTTTCTCTGAAACATTGCAGCAGTGAAGAGTTAGTGGTATGGTAAATGGAATGCAAAAAGGAAATTTTTCAATTTCAATTCTTGTTTTGTTGAATTATTTGTAAGCATTTGTTATACGCGATGTTGCATTTTGAAAAATGTTAATGAGTTCAGTTCATTATGTCATCAGAAAAGAATTCTGACAGTTTTACATCCACAACAAAAGCACAATCACCATTTTCATCTCCTTATGCTAGTAACAATAGTAGAACTAATGTTTAGAAAATATTTATGTTTGAAGAAAGTAAAAGCTGATGATGGGAAGCAAGAGCTCAGAGTAACATATATGATAAGACCAGACAAAGAATCATTATGAATGACCTCAAAGTGTCTGACCTCAGATATGACCAATCAAATTGTTTTCTGATGGTCACATGGCTAATCACTATTGATCAAAACTTCACTTAAACACAACTAGCCATAAAATGACCATTATGCCTTAATGAAAGTGATCAAAATGAATTACCGGTAGTATGTTATCTTGTCTGAAACTTCAGCTGTGAACAACCTCAAATTCAAACCGATTATTTATAAAATACTAAGGTTTATTTTCTTGAAATGTTATCCAAACTAGTTGTTTTTTACTAACACTGAGAAGAAAAGTTATCATAGACAGTATTGCTAATGAATTTTTATTGAAACTTTTTTAAATTTCTTATGGCAGATGAGACAAGATGGAGAAAATTTTTGGTTCAAAATATTTGCAATATTGGGTATATTTTGCAAATCCATAAATTTACATGTTATGCAATAGACAGAAAACCAGTGTCAATATTCCTATAACATTAATCAAAATTTGACTTCTTCCATGTATTTTGTATTCCAAGTCCATCCAATTTTCCATAGTGTAATGTTACCATATTGAAAGTCAGAGTGATACGTAATGAATAGCAGCATACATGTGTGTTGGGACAACAGGAGAAAATTGTAGAATCTAGTATTGTAATACTGGGACCATGGCAGAGTGAGTGTTCAGTAGCTATGCTTCCAATACTAGTATTTTTAACCGGTTTGAATGAAAGTTGAGCAGAGTTTGTTTCTTGACTCTTTATATTTTCCAAGCTCTTGCTACAAATTCATTTACTTTGAAAGCTGTCAACTCAGAACAAATATACAGTGATCTAAAAAATTCATGTTCACAACTTTTTGGCACAGACCAATTCAGTAAAATCACTGCATAATTGTGAGATACTCATCCTCCTCAGCAAAAACTACATGTACATAGAAGTGACCAGCCTCCATCAAGATAACTTTGGGTACAATGGATTACATACCGGTAGTCACTTGTCTTGAAGATGTATTTATGTTCCATGATGTATTGTATCAGTTTGTATCAGCC
Organism: Ptychodera flava; assembly: GCF_041260155.1. Taxonomy (NCBI): domain Eukaryota; kingdom Metazoa; phylum Hemichordata; class Enteropneusta; family Ptychoderidae; genus Ptychodera; species Ptychodera flava. Next base: position 37,945,138 of record NC_091941.1, on the reverse strand, counting down.
ATAGACTTGCAAACGCAACTCAGTTTGATACCACTGTCTGATGGCAATCGTTATCAAGAGATCAAATTTAAAACAGTGCTTTTAGAAATCTTGTCCTCTTTGTATGTTTTGTTAAATATTCAAATCTACCATCAATTTCAATGCAGTCAATTTCTGTGAAGTTTGTGTTTTTTCATTTTGCCAACATTTTTATGCCGATAATTTTCTTATCTTTGAAACAGTCAGTAGTACTGTTACAAGGGAAAACATGTGATGCTAGTACAAATGTGCATTTGAGGATAATTTCCATATTCACTGGATTTCAGGTGGATTTTACAAGTCATAGAATTAATTGTTTTAAATTCTAATCAGTTATTGTTTTATTGTTTTAAGTTCCTCTCAATAACTTATCTTAACAAATGTCGTAAATGATAGTAAACGCAGTGTTTAATAGCAATTATGGTTACCGGTAGTATAAATGTTTTTTTCTTTGTCACATCTTACCGTGACAAATGATATATTGATTTTCTCTTTCTTGAGGTAGAACTGAAGATGTACGTCTGCATGCTTTGGTTGATCAAATACTTTTGTCCTTTTATTTTGACAAAGGTCAGCTTCAATACTTTTGTATGTAATTATAGCAACAAAAAGCTCAAAGTGAAAATGATAGATTTTCTTACTAAACTGCATGTGTAGTTTATTGTAAAGTTATGTGTTTGTGTACAAGAACAGTGGATATTATTTGTAAATGTAGTGTTTACGATACATTTTAGTCAAATTCACATTGTTACTGTGTTTGTTCATCGATACTGATATTGAAAAATGTTTATACTATGATGACATTCATCATCTTACTAGTGTAACATTTCTACTAACAAATCATTTAAAATGGTATTGTTTCTTTGAAACATTGTTCACACGCCTTGTTTTGGTGCCAATAGTCAATAAGTGACGATGACTTCACCTATAAAGATGGACTGCTCGAATGAGGAAAAGGTTACTGTTTCAGGGTGTGACCCTCAGAATTCACAATTGTTTTGGACTTTGAGTGAATGACACAACACTGGATGCCAGATGGTGGAAGTTGGACACAGGACATCAGAAATAAAACTGTATTCGTTGATGCTTTTGCAGAGAGTCAGTGAAAAGTATGGTGCGTGCCATATGCTCACTGGTTTCAAATACATCTGTACCCTTTAGTCCAAATTGCAAAAGTGCTGATGAATGTTCCATCTTCAGAATGTATAACAGTGACATCTACAAATAATTACATGATCAAATATTGACCATTGATATCAAAATTACATGTTCAGGAAATGTTATAAGGAGACAATGTCATTTTTCGGTGTTTGTAAATGCATATTTCATACACATTTAGTTGTTTATATTCTTTTCTCAGTCCTCACTTTATTGTAGCCATTGTAAAACAAGTTACTCCTAATGTCAGTCTGTCAGTCTTTCATTTCATTTTCACATCACATCCAGTCAAAATTTCACATTGTTGTAATTTTCATGTTACTTTGCAATTTCAAATTTCTTTACAGTTTCTAAGCTGTCAAAGCATGTATTGAGATCCACCATCCTACATGTACTCTCAGGTTTTGTTCCTCTCCATTACATCTATCAGCTATGGAGTCTTTCCGTTACATCTATCAGCTATGGAGTCTTTCCATTACATCTATCAGCTATGGAGTCTTTCCGTTACATCTATCAGCTATGGAGTCTTTCCATTACATCTATCAGCTACATGTATGGAGTCTTTCCGTTACATCTATCAGCTATGGAGTCTTTCCATTACATCTATCAGCTATGGAGTCTTTCCGATCCACTCATGTTCACTGTCACTCACAGAATTGCACACATATACATACTATTTGCATGCTTTGACTACTGAGAAATGAACTTTGCACCAAAGATTATAAATTCACATATTTATTTACATTGCCATCAAATATTTCAATTCCTTCAGGGAATTGTGCATCACAACTGAAAATATTCCTTTATATTAGATGTAGAAAGTTTTACTTCCTAATGTTTCTGATACAAACAAGGAAATATGTCAAGCAAACCATAGTCTTAAATGTCAAAGTTTTACTTTTTGTTCTCAAATATGAAAATAATTACAATACTTTCAAATCTAAATTATTTTGATGATCATCTGCATGGTCTGAGGGAAACTTTTCACTCTGTAATTTTGGTTCACAACAGTCAGAGATTGTTGACAGCTAATTTGAGTCGTTTTGGTCATTGAGATTGTACTGTAGTAGTGATGCAACATTTGAAGAGAGCTGAACAGAAACTGTGCCTTCAATGTTCAGCTGTTGCAGGATCTAGCATGTACAGCACTCACAGCATACAAACAAGTGATAGCTCCAAAATAACTTCAAAGGAAGATTAAATGATTTTGCTATAACTGTCACAGTGACATTGACAGAAAGTAATCAGTAATATATCCTATCCACCATACTCTTCTAATTCTTTGACCCCACCAATTTCTCCAATATTGTTAATTTTCATATTTTATGTTATACCATAAAGTATTTTTTATTTTTGTATGAAGGTAACTGAAACATTTTAGTCAAGTTCTTCAATAACTCATTGTGTCTTATTTATCAAAGTGTATAGCCAACTATATAATTTTTGTTCAATGAGGCCAGAAAACTTTTTTAATGTGAAAATACATTAAACGTTCATGATATTCCAGTGTAAATGTAAACAGCACAATTACATATGAATGTTATGTCCTCATGTCTTACCACATTAATAAAATGTCAACAGAAAGAACGCAAGCGTTTTAAGTGTTTGAATTTCACTCCAACTGACCAATACTTCCTCAAGTCCACAGGAAACATGAAGCCTTTGCTGGCATACAAAATTCTTATTTTCAAACAGATGAGGTTCCTAGTTTAGCGCCCTCAGTGGCAGTGTTCTCTGTTATCATTAGCATATCTGCTTCATCTCAAGTGATGTACCGGTACCATTATTTAAGAAGATTTGCATGTGTTTTGAAAATTGAATTTGTTGACCCTGTACAATTCTTCAAAGGAATTAGATGTATCTATAATATGTGTACCATATCCCGACTGCAGGGAACTTTGTTGTAGACAGAAAGCACATGTATGCAGTCACTTTTACATTCTTTTAGGTGCAAAATACCATCAAGAATTACTAATTGATATTAAATCTTACAGTCTGTCATTTAAACTCTAACCACTGTTGAAGTGGAGTGAATACTAGATGGTGAACTAAGAATCTTTTAGTCAGTCATCTTTGATTTTTCATACCATATTCTGTTGAAGTTCGTAAACCATTTTGTAAAACTTTTTGTGTCACATTGTCACCCAGACCTGTTTCCCAACAGGAGGTCAGTCAGGAAAGGAATGAATAACTTTCACTCTATGTGCATTGCGTTTTCCTACCAATTAACATTCAATTCACAAACTAGATGTTAGCATACAGATCCATAATTTGTTTCATGAGATATAACACCACATATTAGCTGGGAAATTGGAACCAAATGGTACAAACTGTGTGTAGCGTGGTGAAGCAATAACAGATTGGATACACATGCTGTTTAAGGTTGAGCTTCAAGGTTGATGTGACTGGCCCTTTGGCCTCTGGTGAATTTGAGTTCAATTGTCAAGATCAAAGTCAAAGGCCTTTGGGGCTCAATTTCTACGATACTATTAGAGTTTCCAGACAGCATTTACACAAAGTAGACGACATTGTGTGTAAAAAAGTTTAAATATTCTGTAACATTCATATTAATAATTTATTAATATTCATAATTATTTTTTATGATAATAATAGGAAAAAATCATCACAAATTATGCCTACTGGACCTGTGATCTGGCAAGTTAAGGAAAGATGTGTAATCAGTATTTCATACTTTGGACAAGAAGCAAATGTATTTTGTCTCCTATTTAGAAAACGGTACCATAAACGAAGGAATGTTGACAACAAAAATAGTGACCTATTGAAAAATCCTGTGGCAAGGAGCTAGACTCTATAAAGTAAACAGCCAGTAACAGATATAGGGCACATAAATATCAAAATGACACTGTAAACAAAATCTGTATATACTGTATTTAACTTGGCAAATAATGCTATTAATATCAGTTTTGAGTGACAAACAATGTAGTTAATTTATAGGAATTGTTGAATAGTTGCGTTTAGAATGCACAAAAAAGAAAAACATTTCAGACAATTTTAGGATAGTGTTTCATACAGTACTTCCAATGAGACATTAAATTTCAGTTATGCAAACTGACAAGGAAGATAACATATCAAATGTATGATAAATATAAATAAAAAACAAAATCTGACTCGACTGTACAATTATGTCACTTGCAATTTATATTTCAACAAGTTGTGATTGATAGGTTTTTACGTCAGTTCAGTCTATCAACAGGTGATTTACAGCATGATTAAACTTTAGCCTGGTGGCAGTGGCAAAGATAAAATTAATCCGTATGCATACCCTATCAAGTTACTTGATAAGCACAGTTCAGAGTACAATGGATATTAAGATCACAAAGAGACTGGCACCCAATGTGCATATACAAACAGTCACTCTACCATGGAATTTTACATATCTTTAATAGATAGAACTATCAACTTGGTAATTAGCCCTTAAGTAATGGCTTGACTCAGACCAATCAGTGAGACACAGGCTGTAACGTCAGTGCTGTCAAACTCCCATGAACTATAAATTTGTTTACTGGGTATACCCAGCCCATTTACGTCAGCTAGTTGTTGCTATTGTTGAATGTTATTGTTTAATTAGATTAGGATGTTTTCAAATATCTAGCCATAAGCTGAGACATCATGAGTTTTGCAGACAACCTGTTATTATGTTTCTAAGTCAGTTCCGGTGTTTACAAGTTTTGGTCTTTTGAGACTGCACAATCTTCACATGTGTAATACAGAGTTTGGATCAAATAAGCAAAATTTGAAACTAAACTTGTTACATTTTAATTTAAACATTTACAAAATACCATGGCTATATCACAAGCTAGTTATAATAAGTGAACCGGCCCGACATTGATGTGGGCATTTTCAAATGTTTCAGCATAGAAACTGAGTTGAGACACAGAAAAATTACACAAACAAAATAAATCATCTTCTAAACCAACCTTTTTATTATTTCTTCAAAATATTGATTTTCATTTGAACACTTTTTGATTAATACATACCCTTGGACTGCTGATTGTATACACATTAAGGGAGTGTTCAGAATTTAATTCCAGGGTGGGCCTGGAGGATTTTCTATTTTCCTGGTGATTTTTTTCCATGCCCCCCTGGTAAATTATGGAGAAAATCCATGGCCCCACTCATATTTCCTAGGTTCTTTTGGGTTTTTTTGACAGCCACACATAGTTCTACAGATCAGGACTTCTGGGTAAATATTGAATTCATGTGTTTTTTCTGTAGCCCCCTAAAAGATTGTGGTATTTTGTCTGGCCCCTTAATTTTTCTTTGGGAAAATGGGTGGCCCCCCCAAGTAAACTCTGGACATTCCCTAAATTGGAACAAGGAGGGTGTACAACACTACCAATGTCTATGGAAATTATTTAAAAGAACATCACCTAAGGCAACATGTAGGGATCATTTTGGTAGCTGGGGCTTCCAAAGGGCATACATTAAACTTTCCTTTTACCTTTGGTAAAACAAGTAGATTTGTTCCTGGTCCTAGACATTTGGTAAAATTAAAGTCATGGAATTTGCCTTTTGAAGTGCCCTATGACCCACTTAGGGATCAGTGAGATTATCAGACCAAGTTTTTTTTACTGAGCGCTAATAACTGGGTTGGAATGTAAGACAGCTGATATATTGTGTATCACTGAGGTCATGTGTTGTTAGATTGTTCCGGTAAACAATACTGAGGAGTTTGTCAAAAACACCAGAAAAGGGGAAAAGCATGACACACAGGTCTCAGGGTGATAAATATGAATGACCAACGACAGATCAACATTTTTTGGCTGCATATTTGTTGCTTCTTCTGATGTTTTATGCAAGTTAAACTTTGCAACACTGTCTGTACAGTTACTGCCCATTTGCCGTGCAAATAAAATGTACTCAGTAGATTATCTGATGTTTTGTTTTCATATGAACTCTAGTCTGTAATAGAATTCACCCTTCAACAATACCACCATTCAGATCAAACAATGAAGATCACAAAGAGAATTTCAATCTCAAATGGAGAAATCTGTAAAATACTAGGGGGTTGAATTGGCCCCAAATCATTCATTGGATTACACACATCGATATGCTAGTTAAAATGGCCAATACACACACATAATGGTAGTTAAAATGGCCAATTACTCTCTGGGCTTTTTAAAGAAAAACTTATGTAATATTAACTCTGCTATCAAGACACCTTGGGTCAATTATTTCTCCCTGGTTCGGTCAAGTTCAGAATACTGTTCATCCATTTTGAATCCACCACAGACACTCTTTCTAACAAAATTGAAATGGTGCAACACAGGGTAGCCTGACTTGTTACGAACAGGTAAATAAATACAAGTAGTGTTACATCTATGCTGGAAGAGTTACAGTGGGAATCACTGCAGTCCAGAAGACTAACGTGCCAGCTACTAATGCTGCATAAGATAATCAATAATCTGCTGAAATTCCAGCTTCTGACTATCTTTCATTTGCACCAAGTCATACCCAAACACAGTTACAAGTTTTGGAAATTTAGGGGTGCAACTGATACCTAGAAATATAGTTTTTCCCAATATGTCTCTGGAATACCTTGCCAGCTGTAGCCTCTTGTACGCATCTTTCAAACAGGGCTTATCAACAGTAGACGTTTAATTTTAATACTGGGTGTTTGGTGTTGAGTTTTTTGGTCCCCACTTCAAGTAGACTTTACTTGAGCTTTGAAGCTGTGCTGGTTGGGGTATACCTCTGATAAACACCTTGTCAGCATGGTCGCTGGATTGGTTAAAAGCTGAAAGGTTGAAAGAAAGAATGGTTCGACAGGTGGTTCCTCGCACTGCACTCACTTCAAATAGGCAAGTGTGACTGCACTGGTGTAGTTTTTGCAAATCGGAAATGTCAATGATTTGTGTTGGAAACAACATATGATGTTTGCAAGGCAAATGCGGGATATCATTTTAATGTACTGTAAAAAGAAGAATAGGAAAATATGTTTGTGAATAAAAGTTACGGCTGTCGTCCCTTTAATATTTATTTAAATGAGGTGCACCCTGTTTGGATTGTAGCTATACACTGCCACTGAGATGATTATTTGTCAATATTTCACTGAAAGTCTACCAATATTGGAAACTTTGTTCCTTAAAACAACAAAAAATTTAAAGAAATATGAAATTAGTAATTAAGAGTAACTAGCTGTGCGAGTAGAATTGTTGTAGTGAATTCACAAATACCTGTATAACTGTCTACAAAGCCACTTAAAATGTGAAGAAGGTATGAAACATGAATACAAAAGTTTATGAAAAGGAATCCTCTGATGTTTAACTTTGCAACCAGAGCACAATGAGAGCAACTTTGTCAATATTGTATGGTCACACATGTCATTATCATCACATTAAAAGTTATGAGAATTCAATACACATCTAGAAAGAGGAGAGCTGATACTGATCCACACAAACTGACTAGATATTCCACCAGCATCTATTTTGTAATAAATTGGCCATCATGACAATTATAGCCCTCAAGAAAATTGAGGGTATGTGCTTTCATCAGACTTCCAGGTACTGATTTAGAAGGTAGGCTTATTGTACTGAATGTATTGAATGTCTATTTCACTGACTCTCTCATTTGAACAACAATAATGATAGGTCCAAACATATCAAAGATGGGATGTCAAAACAATTGCAAAAAAGATGTGGAATGTATTATTTTCCAACCACATGTATTTCTAATTGTTCAGACAACAGCTCAACGCAATAGAAAACAAGAGGCAAATTCGGGTACTTTTTTAAAGTAAGGTTGAAAAATTTAATTAACAATTTATTGTTTCCTGATAATGCGTTCTTTTGAATTTTTGTTTAAGCAAATAGCATTTCTGACATCCCCTGCAAATCTAACAAAAGGTCAAATTTTATGTTGGTGTATTATATATTTTGTCATCTGAATTCTTTCATTTTTCAACAGGGCAAACGCGTATCAGTAAAAATCTATTATCATACATGGAAATTGACCCACACACAATGACTCATGCTGTGCCCTTTATCAGACAGACCTGAATAGCGGCCTGGAATAATCATTGCCATTCAGAGATCAGTATACTTAACATGGAAGGGCTACTTTGTCATTTCCTGTGGGTTTTTTGATCTAAGAAAAATCATGAGGTCTCTCAAAACTTGGTAACATTTCAATTTTGATAGTTCATTGACTAAGTAATCATTACCTGGTATGGTATTAGACAGTGCTGCATATAGCTCACGTGGAAATAGTTTTCAACTATCCAGGATATATGATCCATAATTTGAGTATTAATGGTAGACACAGAATTATGGATTCATGTAAAAGCAAATCTTCGCAGATGGAAAACTGATGAAACAATTCTCCTGCAAAGTTTTCAGAGAAAAACATCATTTATAAAAGAGATTAAACTATCTTTAGTTCATCTTTCAAAACTTACTCATCATATTGATTCTTATGTTGATAGAAGAATTAATTCTATATTTTACAAACATGTCTAAATATTTAAAAAAAATCATGACGCCATGCTCTGCATGTTTATTATGTCCATATTTTAATGCATTTCTGATATACAGGTTTCATTAACATCGAAAAATACAGAAAGTCATGATAATCCAATAATGACAAAAATAATCCTGGAAGACATGAAATTTTAATTTTCCTAGATGACATCACCATAATTAAGTATGAAGTGATTTCCATAAAAATTTGGAGATTCAGAAAGGATCATGTGAACTGTTTAGCATAATGATTATAATGTTTTCAAATAATGATTTGAATCCTTTACAAGTATAAACATTGTGACCATTTCTGCAGCTCTAACCTGGAGCTCTAATCACAGAGCTCACATTATTTGAAAAAGGACAACATACATAAAATATCTTTGATGGAAATTTTTTTCAACTATATTTCAGATTTTCTAGACCTACTGACTGAGTACTGATAATATTGACACACTACAGCATTCATAGCTCTCTACTGTATTGGAGTTTCCATTAGGTCTACAACATGTCTGTGCAATAATACTTGCATTTATCGTTTTAAGGCAGGAACTCCTTGCGTTACTATACATCAACACCAGCGATCAAGGGGAACTCATAGTGTTAATTATATTATCAAGCATTACCAACAGCGATAACATTGTTCAAAACAGTACCTGATCACAACGGCTGATGTTGCACAGAAATATACAAAAGACCGACAGTAGTACTCGATATACATGAAAGTCTATCTCTTATAATGCTGACAGATGCTAAAAACTACAAGTGATTCAATTCTTTTCCTGACTGGGTCAAATGCTGAATTTGTTCTGGCCAATGTTTAGGGTGCTCCAAATGATGAGTTTAATAAAACTGGTCATCACCAAAAATAAAGAATTACAATACACATTACTGTTCATGATATCAATTTAAATTTCTAGCCATTATTCCACATTTCAGATCCTCGCACTGAAATTGCAAAGTATCCAAATTCATATCAACTGGAATTTAATCTCAAAAATTAAGACACTTACAATTCAAAGTACTGTAAAAGAAAACGACTGTTCCTGAATTTGTCTGTGGAATGTATGCTCTGGTCAGTAAAGTTAATACTTAAGATGGCTGGCATGTATACATCTTGACCTTTGTTACCATAGTAACTACTGCCCCAGTTAACAGCAAAGGTAAACCTTGGCATTTAATGAACCACAACAGAATCAACAGATTTACACAATAAATGGTACTGGGCATTTCACCTTTGCAGCAATTAAGGTCATCTGAACAAATGATCAAGCTTGCTCAAATTTTAAAATTCAGAATATAACATTGATGATTAAAATAGACAAATTATACAGCATCACAGAGCAAAGAAATTATGATACATTGCAAAAGAACTGAACCAAAATATTACAATTAAGAAATCCAATGATTTCAATCTGTGGAAGATATCAGTGTTTTTAGGGTTTTGGGAGTAATGTATTCCATGGACACTAGCTGGAAATATGCCATAAAATTGATTTCAAAGGTCTTTGTGACAGGTTAAATATTTATCGGTTACTGTTGACACAAAATTGAAGAAATCAAAACATTCTGAACTGCACAGGTATATATTCCATATTTTCAACATTTGGTACAGCTGCGGACCAATTATTTCACAAAACAGTGGTGAAAAGGTCATGTAAGGTCGCGTCAAATAATTAAAACATAAAAGCAAGAGACTTGAACTGTGCATGACTTCAGTAAAATCTGAGTTTAAAATTACAAAATTTTGTATTAAAAAATATACAATCTATATTCTGTGTACAGTGATGTAATAATATTTTTTTAAATCATTTAATAAAAATTACCTCATGACCAGCATCTTTAATTATAACATATGATGTATTATATACAGTGTACACATGGCATCCACTCATTCAACTTCCATTTTCAAAATCTATTTACATAATACAATGGATGCCAAACATCCAGAATGGTATGGCCTTGCCATATTGTATTTCCCTTGAATGTCCTTGACCTCATCATACACTCACTCCTGAGAGCAAACAACATCTACGTTTTCACTCTTTGCCTGGATATTAATGTCAAATTTCCTTTTTATCATGCTGTTGGTTTTATCACCCACTGAACATGTCACTACATATCCACAAACTGACTGTTGTTTGCAAAAACGAAGCAATTGGTCTTTCAACTGATAAATTTGTAGTTACACTAGCAAAACCAGCAGTTGGTACCCTTTACAATTTACAATTGACCTCATTTTGAAATGCCACTGATTCAACTACCCACAACTGTATACAACAAATTCACAAAAGAATTCAATGAGTACAAAAGTGTATGTACTTAAAGTACAGGTTTACAAAATTTGCCATATCAAAAAATATTTAACATCACATGGAAAGAGATTGTCATCTACAGATATGGTAGGTCTTGCATCACTATGTATGAATGACATAGAAATAAGACATTGCTTGACTTTCCAAGATTTAATGGAGCTAAATATACTGGTTCAAAATCAATAAAAATATAGTTTTGAGTGGTATTTGAAGGCCCTGTAGGCCACCTCGGACCATATCTCCACGGGATATTTTGGTAGACATTGTCAAGTTGAGTAAGTCCCGTTTTCTATATACAGGCCGCTATAACATCATAAGGTAACTTCATTTGCATAAACGAATAATTAGGGGAGCATGTAAACTGCATAAGAAGTGGTGACGTGAAATTATAACTGAAAGGTCTACTTTGATGCAAATAAGATCAGATGCCCCATGAAAAATAATTTCTAGCTTTTTTGAACTTTGGATTCTTGAGTTGAATTCATTGAATGGAAATAAAAAAGTTCATAGTTCTTTTCACATACTCTACATGATGTCAATCAACCCAGTGGTATACTATTGAAGCTATCTCAAGTCTGTTGTCCAATTCGTAGGGGACATCTTTGGCAGAAGACCGCCAGCCTTAAATATTCTGGCAGATTTCTGTCTTATTTAGGTCACTGAAAAAGCTGTCTTCATCTCTCGTACACATCTAAAATGAGATGTTCAGAAGCTAGAACCATCAAGAGTTGATCCCATCAACACATCAAAAATCTGTGATTGATAGAAGCTACAACAATGAACAGATTACCATCGACTCATCATAAAATCACATGAAAAGTTGCAGCCTCCAAAAGGTGTAAATTCTCCAGGACTCATTTTGTACAGGTATCTTGGCTCTTCCCAGACTGGCTTTTGGTATTTAGCCTGTGAATAAATAAAACACAGTATGACAACTTCCCTCTTTAAAAATGAAAATTTGACTGTGTTTCAAGTTAAATTTGGCATGACATTTTGAAAGAAAACATCAATGGCACTACAAAAGTACATCTGTATGAATGTACTGTGTTGTGAAAATAAAATGCGTGATGATTGGTACCATTACGAATGGGTACTTGTTGAAACAACAAGAGTCAAATCAGGGTAATTTGGTTGCTCTTTCTGACTGAGAGCGTTTGGAACACTGACATAGCCCCTTCCTGGCAAATTTCGGAATACATTCTGTCGGAAGTTCTCAGTACCACACAGTCCACTGAAATGATGTGAAAGAGTTGCTTGTATGACTCTGACAGAAAAGATTGTTCCCTTTAAAATTCTTGTAAACCTGTTTGATTGAAGTGATTTCATTCATTAACTAAGAATGAAGATGAGGCCAAAGAAACAAAATATATGTGTTTCTGTTAAAAAGCCCCAGGAAGTAGAGTAGGTTGGTCAGGAACTTTTTTATCTTTCTTTTTTTTTCAGTGTGACCAATCAAAAATCAGCAGAGTTTGGCAAAACCATGCATGAGTTTTTTAAGTGTAAAAAGAAGTTCAGGATGGGAGGGTTTTAAATAGGGTAGGGTGGATTACAGGGAACACATATATTTTGTTTGGCCTGATGGAGTGGTTTCAAGAATGAATGGTCAAAAAGTCACTTTACCTCTTGTCTTACTACCTCAGTAATGTCTATTGAACGTTTTGGTTTGACAAAATGATTGAAAATGTATTACTGGTGGATGCCATTAACAGCGATGACAATAAAATATCAGTGATATTTTTCCAAAGAAAAAAAATGACTAAGATCATAACATACTTTTATATATGAATACATAACAATGAACAAAATTATTTGTCAGGTGTTTCTGCAAGTGAAACTTTAGAGATGGTGAGAAAGAGAACTATATGAAAGACAATTATAAGTTGTGACAGAGAAAGAAAGGGCGGGAGACAGGGAAAGCAGTATGGTTAAGGCAGATGTGATGCAAGTGCAAGTAAGATACGGAGAGATACATTTCACATCATGAAGAGAAGTCTTCCTAAAATCGCTAAAAATGGTGGAAGTTGATATGAGTTCTGATTGACACCACAAAACACATAATACAGACAAAAACATCAACCACTGACCTATAATTGGTTGGTAATTCTAGAAATATGCAACACCAGCTGTCATATAAGAGGCATAGTTAGAGCTTTGATAAGACTGTCTAGTGTAGTGCTAGGGAAGAGAAAGAAGAGAAGATTCAGCACAGAGGCAGGCGAAACTCATGGAGGATGAGTGACAGTTTGTGCAGAGAGGAGAAAATTGCATATAAGGTAGAATGCACTTCAGTAATATATCCCGACTCTTTTTTTTACAATTCTTTTCTTATCGACCACTTGTGAGGGCTCATTTCAAAGCATTTCGAGTAAGAAACATTTTCACTTTCTTACTTTTTTGAAAATTCAGAAATTTTATTTTTCCCTATAGATTTAAAACAGGAATTGCAACCATTTTGAATTTCAAATATTTGTAAATGTCAGGTAGTTTGTTTCAAAATTTGTACTGTTACCCCTGATTTTAATTCTTATTTTATTTAGTTAAGAGAACGATTAAAAGTTTCCTTGACCAACGTTCACAATAAAGTCTCTGAGTCTTTCCCTTACGAGCACATACTACCTTAATGAACCAGAGATACATAAGCAGAAGAAGATCAATGCCGCTACTGTTGTTACATGTGTTGCTTGAAAAAAATATTACAAATGAATTATAAATATACACCTCCTGCTACAAAGTGTTTATCTTATATGATATTTGTACCCCTGGTGGTAATTTGCATACTTTGACAATTTGCATCATAGAATACCAAGTTTGTACACAGAACATAGCTTTGATTTGTACCTGACATACTGTTTGTCAAATTGCTTAGCTTTCTCTTTGTTCGTTGTGCCCAGTATAAACTGATCGAATTTAACTGTAGATTGTGTAGATTATGTGTGCAAATAATAAAAATAGTTGTGGTTGACATCAAGAACACTGTGAAAGGGTAAACCTCAATGTTGAAATTAAATTTGAAATCGCAGGACAACAATGTTTTCAGAAAAATGGCAACAAAATATCGCACGATTAAATCTACTCTACATTCCCACGATTGCATTAATTTGACCTCACGTGACCTCCCTATACGGTTTGCCAGTGCATTCAGGTGATCTGCTTTTGATTTCTCGGACCAAAATAGATCAAATTTCTGCACATAAAACAGAGTCTAGTTTCTTAAATGATGGGCGTATAAAGCATGGCGTCACATTTTGCAGAACAAGCTGTATTACGTAAGTCGATTTCACACAACAAGTACGGTCCTGTCGTCATACCGGTGATGGGGCGACTGAACTGCAGCTTGCACAAACAAAACTACAAAAGAGGCGTTTGACCTCAATCCTGGCTAAAGTCAACAGACTTGAACAGGCCGCAGGACGGACGTTCGCGATCACACAGACAGAAATCTCAACCAATTTACTGTAACGCATGTCACCGGCACCAACATTTTACAAATACTTACTCTTCTTTGCATTTCTTGGAATTTTAATTTTCTTTGTCGCTGTTGACGAAGGAACTCTTTGTGCCAACATTCAATGTACGACGTGTAGGAATCTTTGCGTGGTTTGGGATCTTTGACGGACGGGTCCCATGACACGCATTTCCTGCCACATTCCCGGGACACACTACCCTCAACTTTGTCCGGTTCGTCGTCGCTTCCGTCATTCGACGAGTGGTCACTTTTCTCTCCCTGTCCTTTTTCACCATCCCCACATTTTTCGCTCTCGACAGGTCCAGCTTCTTCCGAAACTTGTTCCTTGTTTTTCTCAGTGTCGGTACATGTACAGTCGGACTGCCTGTCACTATCACCAGTTGTACTGCGACTATCATCTCCCTCATCTGGTTGCGAGTTCCCGACGATATCACAGCATGGAGACGTGCTACAGACATGTTTCAAGATAGAAATTAAGTTTTCAGGGGGAGGTTCACAGATAATCTGCGGCACTTCGAATAGGGTGATATCTCCCTTGGCGAGCTCCTTCTCTTCTTCCGAAGAGCTATGGGAGCGATCAGGTTTTTTGGTGGGAGATAGACAGGGCGAGTCAACCTCGACGTCGCTACTTTCGTTCGATGATGTTCGTTGTCGCCGGTGTATTTCTGGAGAGCCCGACGGAGAATCGCTGAACTCGTCGTGCTTGGATGCTCCTTTCTTTCGAGATTTTTTGAATAAGTTGAAAAACGCAAGTCCACGAGTAGGACTAGGGGTACTAGGGCTTTGGCAGGGGCTATTACTAGTACTCGACTTCTGAGACGGAGGGATATCAATCGTGTTTGACCTCGCTCGCAAACCGGACTCTGGAGGATTTTTCCTTTTAGTAATCGGTGAGTACGTGCCGGAGTGACCGTAGTTGGATTTGCGAAGTGTAGCTGGTGAATGGAGTCCGTATGATTCCTTGTTGCCTATGAGATCCATTTTCTTGGGTTTCAACGACAACCGCAGTCAGTTTATCTATTATCGATACAGCTGAGTTGTGTTGATGTATGTCTGCTCCACACTGACCCAAATAAAGTCTGTTTACCTGGTACGCTGTACAGATCCTAGCCGCGCCGCACCTACTTGTCACACAGTTACGGGCGCATATTTTCATGAAAGTTTAAGAAAATTGAACAGTCAAGCCAAAATGTCCTCTGAAGTTGCTATGTCGATCACAGACCGATTACAAGTATTGTGAAGCGAATGACGAGCCACGACTACTGCAAGCACAAGGCGTGTGTCTGTTGTGCATGAGTGCACGAGTGATTTACAATATTCAACATTCAGCATGATAAAAGATATGCAAATTTCACCACGAAAACAAGCCTTAAAAACATGCGCACAAGAGTTCAGGCTGAGGTCGTATAACCTCGGTCAGGACATCTAATTTCCGCGAAGAACAGCAGAACTGCGGAAACCATACATGTAAACAACAACAGAGAGATCAATAAATCTAAGTAGGTGGCGACATTGATAAACACGATGAATAACCATTCGATTCATCCATTTCCCATCTCTCTCTCTCTCTCTCTCTCTCTCTCTCACTCCAAGTATTCGGGCAAAATAAATAAACCTGTGTGTGTGTGTTCCTGTAATATTCCTATTACTAACTATCACAGGACTCGAAATTAGTGGTAGTCCCGCGTCCACAGACTGCCAGCTTTTCTTTGGGGCTATCAAAGTCCATGAAATAGTAGCCCACACGAACTACCAAAGCCTAGGACCTGAGATTCAGTCAGTACTTGGCATGCCATGTCTGGTCCGTCACTTTAGGACGAGCAAAATGCAGTCAAACCCTGCTAGACACAGAAAGGCCATACCGTAACTTTGTTATGCAAATTACGAAGACGACCGGCCGTGCCGTGGAACTTTGCAACAAAATTTCAAAATTTCAGGCACAGGAAATGAAAACGCATTTTGATTGCATTTTGATCATAATGTATCAATCACAATTACACGTAAATTATGCCTCCTCTTTACAGAAGGGCAATCAATGTTAGCATACAACTCTGACAGTGAAACGGTTTGTCAATAGGTCACCAAACTTTTGAGTATCACTATCGTCTATTATACCTGTTTCCTCGGGTATTAAAGGTGTGCAAGTATTTACACCACATGACTAGAAAATTTACTTAATGGGCAGAATCTTGAAAAATAGCCTTTTCTTGTCTGATTAACGAAAATAGATACCCCTGAAATAAAATATACATGGGCTACCGGCCATTATCACCGGGCTACCAACTTCAAAAAATGGTACTCTAATGGTAGTACCAAGGAAAAAGGTTAATTTCGAGCCCTGTATCAGAAAAAACATTTGATAGGTAGGGAAATCTTTTTACTTTTCTTACTTTTTTTTTATTTCATAACTTCTACTTGAACGAAAGATTGCAGAACTTTTTCAAGTGGACACGCTTTCTTCAGTGTTCTTATATTGAAAAGTAGAATCTCATGAATACACTGCTTTGATTTCACTATTTCAGTTTATCACCACCCGACACAGAAAGGTAATGTTCAGGAGTAAAATGTATGGATTTCAAACCAACGTACCTCAGAATTAAAGCTTTTTGGAGTTTTTGGATTGTCACGTCACGATATCTGAATAATTAATAACATGTTCATGAATCGTACAGATTTGCTCCGAAGATAATTTCTTTTGAAGTAACATAAGTTCATAATCTCGCGCGCCGTGTATGCAGAATTGGTTGAAACTTACCTCGTTCAAAGCTATTGTTCTGGTTTATGCGTTTTGCGTGCTTTGGGCGATGATCAAAAAATTATCCTTTGTTACAGAGATTTCTATTACAATCTCATTACCACATAGCACTCTGTTAATATATCATCTAGATTGTGACCAAAATGGGAACTTTGTGTACAATGGTTGTCATATTGTATGTTACCTTTCACCTACTGAGCAGAAGTTATACACACATGCCTACATATGGAAGAGTCACAGGCAAACTGAGAGTATTAGAAACATTATATTCGTAATTATTAAAAATGATATCATAATTATGATATATTGATATCAAAAAAGTGTTAGTATTTCATCAGGGTGGAGCTTCCTTTTTCTTAGAGTAACAATGTTTTATTGTCTGAAATAAGTGACCCCCCCTTCTTCAGGTCTCGCAGAGAATTTGAACTTGGTAGGTCGGATCACAGGCGCTACGTGTTCTGGGTAGAGTAACGTAATTTTCTGCATGTACCACAGCGGTAATTCCGTGCACCTGTGGGTCGGTATCGGAAATTCACATTATTCCTGAGCAGTATTTTGGTAAAAATAAAGCTGTTCGTTGATCGAGTTTTGTTTCAGATATATCTCAATACAGGGCTCACGTTATTGTCAGAAATTCAAGAATGAGAAAAACGTCAAAATAGTTATGTAATATGTGTGAGTTGTATTAGTTTAGGAGAAAGTACTCGATTAAATAATTTGTAGAAAAGAGTTTTAATGGCTAAGATTTTATAATCATTGGCAAATTATTCCACACCAAACATCTCAACTGCTGAGGGCGCTAGTATGGTCGAAGGCGTAGCCGGCGAGGGGCTGTGAGAGAGTCTATCCACATCGGAGCCTGCTTTATACCTTATTAGGCTGCGTTCGCAAATAACGGTTAGGGGGGTGCGATTGAAATCCTTTTGTTTTAAAATCCCCCTCAGCACCCTTAAAAATGTTCAAGTCCCCCCGTCTATATAATCAAAATTTTTCAAGCCCCCATTATCATATAGCCGCATAAGCTTACTAATTAGGGATGCACGCAAAGAAAAGAGAACGTGCGAGGTTTCGATGAAAAAATTTGAGCCTATCTATGAAGTCCTACTGGAATGAGTTTCTATGTTAAATTTATTTTTCAACAATAGTCCCCCTTACGGTCCACACTTCTGCCAGCGGTGCTCCAACGTTTGGATTCCTGCTTTGTAGGTGGTTTCATCTTGGTCGTTAAGGGACCGAGCACAATTACCGGAGGGGGGGCGGAAGAGAAAATGGGGGGGGGCACGAAAAAAAATGAGTGTTCTTGGGGTGGGCCATGAAAATTCCAGGGAAGGTAAGGGGTGGGCCACCAAAATTTTTACACCATGACAGACAGAGAATATTTTTCAGCATTTTTGTTCCTTGTTGAAGCTGGTGTTCCTTGTTAAACTTCTTGTAGCATGATGAAATACCAAGTCTTAAACCTCACAATGCAGTTGTTATGTGTAAAATGAGCAATATTATTATTGAAAATTGACTTCATTTGTCAACAATAATAATGGTTGGTAATGATACAGAGGCTAGGTTGAAACTGGTTATTTCATCATGCTATAGGAAGAACTAGAATACGTAGTGGACACACAAGAAAAAAAATACTGAAAAAAAAGGAGAAAAAAATGGCATTAATGGGTCTTTTATAGTTAGCCCATGAAGGACTATTCCAATGGCAGACTGTCATTACAGTGGAGTAACATTGAATATCTTGGGTAGTCATAGAAAGGCAGACACTGGGTTGTGGAAAGTGCATTGAAATCACAATGGTCATGTTATACATTTTTCCCCAACATCTGAAAACATCATACAGATACTCAGTTGAAGTAAAGCATAGACATACCGGTATATGAAATGCTAAACATGCATACCAGCAAACAGACTCAAAATAATTATGCAGTTCAGTTCAGTCTTCTCAGTGAAAAAATTGTCCTAAAATTCTTACTCTTTGCTGTATCATACTTTGGAAATTAAAAAGACAATGCATTCATTCTATATACCATTGGTAATATGTACATGACCCCTGTGTGACCATTTGTTCGGATGACTTTTGAGTAAAGGGTTAATTTAAAACTATATTAAACTGAAGGGGGAAAGTTACATGGAATTTTGCTCAAAAAAACACTTATCTTTAGGGTTGTGCAGAAATCTGTCAAAAATGTCCTCCAAATGTCTTTTGTTTTCAGGGTATTCAAACTAAACACATAACACACAGCATAATAACTGAACATCAACTCAACACAATACTGAAAAGTAGCTGTGGGTGTTACAAGTAGTAAAGCTTGAACATATGTTATTTTGTTTGTTTATTATTTATATATTTATTTGTTAGCTACTATAGACTATAGTCTATTGAAGCTATTGGGATGGGTATCCGTCCAGCGTCTGGCGTCAGTCTGTATGTATGTATGTATGTATGTATGTATGTATGTATGTATGTATGTATGTCCGTTTGTGAGGCGTCCGTCCACTCAAATATCTTGAGAACAGCAGTACTTACTGATTTGATATTGGTTGTGTAGATGAAAAATATGGTTTTGAGAAATTGTCTTCCTTAATTTTTTGATATTATTGAAAATATGCAAATTAGTGCCAAAAAAGGCACTTCATCATAACCACCGGTCAGACAGCTTTATTATTTTGTATACAAGTCCCTAGGGATAACCCAACTTAGATTTGTTCAAATTGTGATGAAATATGCAAATCTGTATTTTTAAGGAATTTTTTTGTCATTTTTGGTCAAAACTTTATTTCATCAAAACCGCTCGTCTGACAGCTTTGATATTTGGTATAGAGGTTCCTACAGATGAACTAAATATGATATATTGAATATATGATAAAATCTGCAATTTTGTATTTTTGGTGCAATTTTTGCCATTTTTGGTCAAAAAAATGTGTTTCTCAAAAATTACTTGTCTGATGCCTTTGATATTTGCTATACAGATTCCTAGGGGTTGTCTTAGTGTGATATATTGAAATTTGATGAAATCTTCAATTTTTGTATTTTTGGGTCAATTTTTGCTATTTTTGGTCAAAATATTTGTTTCTCAAAAGTTACTGATCTGATAGCTTTGATATTTGGCATACAGGCTCCTAGGCTTTATCTTAATGTAATATATTGAAATTATGATAAAATCTTCAATGTTGTATTTTTGCAGCTAATTTTGCCATTTTTGGTCAGGCCATCCTGAAACGAGCTATCAAAGATATCCATCCACCTTCTTCATCAATACATGTGTCACAAAAAGTTATTCTCTACATAACACAGCAGAGCTCTGTCGACTGTTGGGTCGCTTGTTTTTTCAAAACTGCTGGTCAGACAGCTTTAATATTTGGTTTACAGGTCCCTAGGATGACCTTGGTGAGATAATTTCATACAGTCAGGAAATACTTAATTTGTATCCATGTCTTTAGTAGCTTCAGGGACTTTGGCCCTATTTTTTATTATTTATTTCAAGAATGCAAGAATGTTGTTTTCACTAAAGCATATATTAAAAGTCGTAAGGATTATATATATATGTGTACAACTTTGTACCTATGTAATCTTTCTTTTTTGGGGAGGGGGGCACAAAAATTTTGTTGCCGGTGATGGGGGGCCACTAAAATTTTTGCTGGTGTTAGGGGGGGGGCTGTAAAAAATATATGCACCACACATTTTCTCTTCCAGTCCCCCCCCCCCCCGCCATTAAAGGTATACTGTCACCTGTTCCAATTTTGCCACAGTTACCATGGAAAGAGAAAATCTAACCAATCGCAGATTTTAAGTGGGTGGGCACTTTTTAAAAACAGCGCCCTCACATGGGCATTTTGAATACCAAGGAACACCCCTTTGACCATATATGGGCATAATTAGATTACAGGTGACTGTATGCCTTTAATTGTGCTCGTTCCCTAAAAAAGTCCTGAAAGGCGGATATGACGTCATCATCATCGTCAAAATGCTTTCCAGCTGTTTATACTTGTTGGGGAAGAGATGAAAGTCTGAGGGTGCTAGGTCAGGAGAGTATGGTGGGTTTTGACCGAGTTTGAAGCCGCAGTCACACACTGTTGCCATGGCAATGACTGACTGGTGGGGTGGAGCATTTTCCTGATTGAGGCAACTTTTTTCTCAACTTTCCTCGTCTTTTTAATAGCCTCCCATAAGTCTTGTATCAGCAGTCAAATACACAGCGAACTGAAAATAACCAAGTCAGAAGAGTTGAAATAAATGCAAACCAAGCTTCATTGATCTGGCATCGCTCCTTCATAGTTTGGCTCAAAACTTTTCATCCAACCCTCGTATTGGGCATATCTACCCGCAGATATTCGACACTACCTGTTATTACCAGTTCATTTTAAACGCGCCAGTGTATTTTTTTAGGATTTATCAGTCTAAGCCGACTAAGTTCCACACCCACCATACTCTCCTGACCTAGTTAATCTAACTCTGGTCAGGTCAATGGCACCAGCTGAGGAGCACACAAGGTGACGATCATTAGAGGGTATGAGAATAGTGAATTCCTGGCTACATTTTGCCAAATTATGAAAAATTTAGCACAGTGACATAACAAAACATTTTTTTTTCAAAAGAACGAGCATATATGACTTAGATGATGCTCGAAATTGACAATACTGGAAGATTAAAATAAAACGTTTTAATCTCTAACATTTTGGATGTAATAATGGTAAATTTCGTAGAAAATAATTCCATTCAGTCACACATTTTTTCATTTAAATTAGTGTCTTTATTGTTCAAAGTTTAACTTCTGTGATTTTTTACGGTGAGAATGTGAAAATTTCGAAAATCAAGCATGGTGATCCCATCTTTTTTCTTTATTATTATTCTTATATGGCAGAATTCAAAAACCCTGATAACGTTCAAGTTTTCTGGTCTTCCATATCACGTGTTTCACGGTCATGAGCGTCATTTGACTTAAACTCTTCTTCAACTACATCAGAGTCAGGGCTACCTCTGCTACCTCTGTTACTGCCGGTATGCAGTGATCGTGACACTGATTATTTTGTTCATTTTACACAACTGCGTTCTTGTTCTTCACCATACTGCATGTTGAACTGTCCAGTATTCAACTTACCAACACAGCCTGTGTATGTATACTCTGCATCTGTATCATGATCGTTGACAAATGGACTGTCAGTCTGGACTCTAATTAAATTATCACCCAATACATATTGACATTCAGGGTTTGTCGACAAACTGAATATTGTGTGTTTCAGCATACTGTAGGGAGACAGCAAGAAAATGTATTTGATATATTGCATAGAAATGTTGAAAAAATATCAACATTTGCAGCTTTCGCCCCGTTACTAGGCCCACTTGTTTGGTTTTTTTAACGAAAAACCATACATCTTTAGATTTTTTCGAGATAAAAGTCATGAAATGTGACAAAATGGTTCTAGATTTTAATTATTACTAACATTAGAACAAATGGATGACATTAAAATGTTATTCATTTTCACTGAAATACCTGCAAACCCTTGGATTTTGAAAAGGTAAAGCTAAAAGGGAACCAAACAATTTTCAGGTCCCCTAGAGGCAGCGCAAAACTTTCAAGTCCCCCTCTACTACCCCTCAAAAAGATTTTCGAATCCCCCAAATTCCTCCAACCCCCTCACCGTTTTTTGTGAACGCAGCCTTATAAGATGAAGCCTTATAAGATGAAGAGCAAAGTTGATGATTTCTTGGCTAAATTTTCAAGCCTGACAAGACTTGATCCACTTTAACTTACTGAGGTATCAATTTTGAATGTCATTTTGACGGGGCACACATCATCATGTCATTGCCATGTGTTATCCGTTTCTCTTCCTTTCTGTCGCAGTAATTTTGTGTCATCTGTGTCTTGTATTTTGTTTGCGTTTTTACATAGTTGGAATTATTTCCCATGATGATGGACTTGAAAAATTTTTCACGGTAAATTCTTCATCTCGTGAGTGTTAGCTTAATGATGCTTTGATTGAACCCTGTATATTTTACAGAATGCAAATTCAGCATTTATAAAAAAAATAATGCCCCTATGACATTCATAAAGTCCGATTACTCTCCCTCTTCCATTTAGCGTTGGTGTGAAGGAAAAGATAGGCTCTGGAGAAAAAACAGCTACAAAAGTCATTCCCTCCAGATCGCATGTAGACAGTATAGGGGAAGTCGTCGTGGAAAGGACGCCATCATGAAAGGCGTACGGCGTTGATTGCTAGCTGCGACGCCGGCTACGACGAAGACAGATTCGTCGATTGAGGGCGCCCTCCTTCACGTTCACTGAGAAGAGGCGTGATGATCTCAGTTTGACCATTACATCGGGAATTGCACAGAAGTCCGTCAAGCAAGCAAGGTATCCAGTGGTAATCGGGTGACAGCGTCCAGAGATTAGTAATTTACCTTGCTTACTTTGGCAAATTAGGCACTCAAACTATTCAGATAATAGACTAAATTACTACCCTTGCTTGCTTTGGCGAATTAGGCAATCAAAAACTAGCAAGATAGACGCAACACAGTGACAAAACTTCGCTTAAGATTGTCAAAGGACAAACTAGAAAAAAGAAATCGTTACAAAACCAGTGCTAACATGAGACAAAGATACCACAGCTGCAAAGAAAGGTTGGTGGTATAAATCTTTATTGGCAATATATATCATAGTTAAACGTATTAAAATAAATTAAACCATTAGCAAGAGGAACCTTGTTCTGAGACCAAGACACCCCTACCCCCACCCCTACCCTTGGGTACGGACTTCTGTGCAATTCCCTATGGTTTGACGGCTAAACTACACTATTGACATTTAGTTACTGTCACTTTGTTATTCAAAACATTCTTTGTACACCTTTCGTTTGCTTCATTTATTTACAGTTATGTAGATATGACGCAGCATAATGGCAGACGTTATGTTGGTGAATAAATTTTACTCTCCTGTCAAAAAAATGCCTGGTGAGGCTGTTCCACAGAGTCAGATTATACAGTGAACGAATAAGTTACAATTGATTATCTTAAGTTCGAAAGCTAACGCACCTACGTATCAGATAAGACATCACAAGCAAAGCTGCGTAATAATTAGCAAGGACTTTAAGGAGTTTAAAAGCTTGATGCATATTGTAAATTTTCGGGTATGGCGAGACTTGGTGGTATAGTATGTGCCTTGAACTAATTTTGACGGTTAAATTGCACTATACATTATGTTATTGTCACTTTGTTTTCAAAACATTCTTTGTACATTTTTCATTTGCTTTTACTTATTTACGCTATGTAGACATTACGCCGCCTATATGTTGATGGTAGACATATCTACTATCAAAGTTACTATTTGTGAACAAATTTTACTTTCCTGTCAAAAAAGTGGCGTTAGGCCAGGAATGTCCACTGTCACATTAATTACTTTACAGTATACGGTAGCTCCAGAAGTACAAGAAATGCTGGTCGAGAATATATGTATATATCTAAAAGAAATCCATATCAGGTTTCATGCTCCCAAACACAGTCACTCCTTCCTGTGGAGGGACTGTCCCAAATAAGCAAAACTACATTAAAAGTTATAATTATGTATGTGACACAATTTCATACTTGATAAATGTAGAAAACATTAAACAATCTTTGTTAAGAGTGTTTAAGAAATGTGATCTTCTTGTTCATGTTTGCAACTAGTGTGAACCTGAACAATACATGTAAGAAATCAACAGATTACATGACCTTGGTAAGGGTGCCTTCCATCCAGGCCACAAACTCCGTGGTTTTCGCTTTGATCACTTTTGATGAATTGGTCGAAGGCTTGCAAATGTGGTTGCTAGGTATAAACTTTCATCTTCAAGAAACGTTTAATTCGTTTTATCTTAAATCATTTATTTAAATTACTCTGAGTTAATTATCTTAACAATTATCATGTAATGTTTATCGTACATGGTGAAGAATATCATAACATATCATAACACAGGCTTTACTTTGAAGCAAAAACTTTCCCTGCATGTGCGTACGGGGGATGAAATTGACATGAGTTCAAAGACAGAGATATGCAAGTTGACTTTCTGAAAGCGCTTTCAGGAAGATTAACTCTGGAATACAGCAAAAGCCAAAACTCCCCAATCTCCTCCCGTTTGAACCAGAAATAAATATCTTAAAGCAGTATAAAGGTGATATGAGGTCAAACTGAATGTACATTCAATTTTGAGTCTCTTCAATGACTCAGATAGCTTCTCCCTAGAACTGACTAGGGAGTTCGGTAATGTTCAAATCTTTGCTGTACGTATATGGCGTTCATAGCTGGTTGAACGCCTCGACGATATTACTCCAGATATCACCGAATATTTTTACAACATGTATTTCTCGTGTTAATACCTTGGTTTGTTGATTCGAAGAACAACAGCCGTCATATCTGATTTATGCCAACCTGAAATATTTCGGTATGCTGTATATTCGGTTACCTAAATCACGCATCAAGGGTAGCCAACCAGTCGAGTTTGAGAAATTTTAACAAGAGTTGGTGTGACAAATAACCTATAGTAATGATACCTGGTGAAAACAAACCCTGAATTTGGAGGATAGCGTGATAGCTATTAGTAATTGCCTTCTCACAACGTTTTGTAAAAATTTCCCCTTCCACTCAAGCTAGTTCTCCTCTTCCGACCAGGAAACTCCTTCCCTATTGCCTCGTATTTGTCAAGTGTAGATGCAGATAGGTGGTCGCACTTATTTTACGACTCGCAAATCTAAGTTCACATATCATGATCGAAGGGACGCGTAACGTTTCGAATATAGCCAGGTAGGCCTACATATATTAATCAATACAAAACTGTGTATTTATGCAGTCTTGATATTCATATTACTGTATTATTAGACTTGGGTGGTTAAAAATGAATGTATGTGCAAGACTTTGGACTTTGGAATTTCACCGAAATGTTGATTCACTATACATGGTAGTCTATCTATGAGAGAACTGTGATCAATTTTTTGCCAATATAAAACATAAAACTAACAATATCTGTGCATTTATAGACATTTGATAATAATTTTACTTCATTATTTGATACACAGATCAACATTTGAAAGAGATATCGTAAAAATCGGACGTGCATCTTGGCATTGTCGAGAATTTTCTACAACAGAGCACAAGGCTGGTTTAAAAAGGGGTTTCTTGCGTAAATTTCTGCTGGGGCATAAAAACAGATTTGATTCAAAATATTGGATGTGAATGGATTATTTTGTATAAAAAACACATATCAAGGGTAAGTCCTCTACTGTATAATTTATGGATGTTCAGTATTCTACAATAAATTGTTGCAGTGAAAATTGAGTTTGCGACAAATGTGACCTGATTTGCGCTTTGTTCAATTTTGTTTGACAGGCCCTGCTGGTGGGGTGACCACACAACAAAGCCATACTCTAGAATAGATCTTACATTAACAAAATACAGAGAAATAATTGCTGAAATGTCATTGAATGGCTGGCAAAAACGCTTAATAAAACCAAGAGATTTTAAGGCTCTAGAAACAATGTTATTGATGTGAAAGACATAATTAAGATTGGATATAATTGATATACACTTTGCCATCTGTCCCATATGTCTATGTCTCTCGTCTTTCATTAGTTTTAACTGATACCATTGCATCTTCTTTGCTTGTCGATAATGTGTATGTATTTAAAAGAATCAATGTATTTGTTGGCAGTTTCCTATTAGAAAATATCAAATGGACATACAAAGGTTTGGCCGTAAAATCATCCTCTGTTAAAAGTGGCCCTCCCCCAAGATAGGTTTATAACAAGTGACTCTCCCCCTTGGATAGTTTTCTAAACAGTGATCCCCCCTATTCCCTCGGCCCACCCCCCTGTAATTACTGAAGGTTCCTTATTTCTATTAGGGATGGACCATTAGATCTTGGGAGGGGGTGGTCACAATGAAGTTGTGAAAAATTCTTTTTTACTATTGTAAATTTCTAAAAAAAATTTTTGCAATTGAGATTAGCTGTGCAAATTTTTTTTTTCAGAGTAAATTTTCAGATTTATAATTTTTTTTTAGTTCGTCGCTGTCTGAGGATAAAGAGGGCAAAGATGTGGTGCAAAGCACCACAAGCGACCGCGCAAGAGGTCACGGGGGGATGGCAGGAGAGGGTTGCCCCCCTCCTGTTGTTGGAGTTTTTGAAAAATAGAGATTAAAATGGTGTTATTTGGTGGTACTTGGGGAGTATTTTTGTGGGGGGAGGTCAGGAGGGGGTGTCCCCCCTCCTGCCGTTGGAGCCTTTGAAAAACAGAGATTAAAATGGTGTTATTTGGTGGCACTTGGGGAGCATTTTTTTCAGATTACACATCTTCCTCTGAAACATGGTCTTCTTGCTCCTCAGTAGCTTCCTATAGTTTTGAAAATTGACTATTTTGGTTTCCTGGCTTCCCTTTCTACTGTGTGGTGAAATGCCTACATTCACCCTATCAAACATCATGCATATCTCATGATTTACAATTGATTTTGACAAGCTGAGAAGCTGTTTGCAAAATATAGTGAAATTTGCATATTTTTGTTTTTAGAGCAATTGTTGCCCTGTTTTGATCAAAACATCTATTTCTCTGTAGCAGCATGTCCAAATTGATTGGATGTGTATAGATGTGGTGAAATTTCAATATTTGTCTTTTTAGGGCAATTTATGCCATTCATGGTCAAAAAAACTGTATTCTCTGAAAGGGCTTGTCCAATTTCTTTGAAATTTGCTACATAAGTCCCTTAAGATTTGTTTAAATCATGCTTAAATCATTTTTTGTGGTGGAAAAATTCTTCAGATAATTGTCATTCAGCATACGCTACACACAAACGATTATTCATGCAGATTTATTCAGTATTTGTTATCGAGAAACTTGCAAATTTAAGTTCAACCCTTTTGTGTGTTTTTGTTGGGATTCGTTGGATAGAAGGCATTTTACGTAGTGTATTGTTGATTGTTAAAAATTGTGTTGCTATTGTTTTTTGAGGCTGTTTTTCGACAAAAAAGAATTGAAAATGCCTTTTTAAAAGCAAAATAATACATAATGACTTGATATGTTGTTTTATCATTATTGACGTGTTTCTACTTGTTCACCCATTCTTGCATTCATCATCATTGCAATAAAATGCTGTGAAAAAAATCATTTTACGTAAGCTTGGTCGAATATGAGTCTATGGAAGATTTTACATACCGCGAGCGTAACTAGTATAAGCTTGTCCCATCTATAGTATAAGCTTACCTTCCTTTGATATGAACCCGATGTCACATTTTACACCCTGTAAAATGTGAAGTTTACTTTCATCAGTTTGTAATATGAAGTGGCAGAAAATCTACCATAATCGAAATCTTGTGAGTTTGTTTTTGTCCAACTAGCGTCTACTTCACGTCGAGTGAATTTGGGGGTGTATCCCGATACTTGCCGCAAGTGGCACTGTTTGGGGAGGTACCGTGTCGTATTTACCTTTCACAGGCAAGGTCAAAAAGTGATTGTGTAAGCCTGGGGACGATCTTATTCATTAATGGGGGTGTTACACCATCGGGTAATTTCAGTATTGGTATGAGGAAATGGCAATCAGGAATGGACTGCCGTTCACACAACGTGTCCTGCATATTAACTTTCATCATAAACGTTATACGCAATAGTAAGGGAATTGAAACTTACGGATCTTTTTTGCCTCTGACCTCCTGACATCAGACTGTCTGACTATGGCAATGTAGCTGTACGGTCACGTGATATTATCATGTGAGGATCTCGTCCGAAGGCAGCAAATTGCGCAGTCACTCCCCATCGAGCACACAAAGTACACTACATCAACGGAACAGAACGGTTTGGTATATTTCTCCGGAAGACTTGACCGAATCAACCATGCGAATCTTACTTGTAATATTAGTGTTCGTTGGTGTTGTGTACGGACAGACACCAAAACCATGCCGTAAGTTCAATGACCTTTTGTTTCAGTGTTTGCTTCAGTCCTAGTCACTCCGTACCATGGAGGTAACATATCCACCCATGCGCACTCAGCTGCTTGGTGAATTATACCAGAGGGTAACCTACAATGCACTTACATAAATCGTCATATTGTTTCACACGTGCGACATGGTTGATTAATCGTACAATCTGGTTATTCATAAAAGCGGAAAGAAATATAATCATGTTCAACCTTCCGCTAGTTGCTGTTTTCCGTTTATCTATTTTCACTTGAGTTATAGATGAATCATGGAGGAATCGAACGTAAACAGTACATTTCCTCGTATTCATTACAGTTGCACCGGCTGTATGGGAAGGAAAAGTTATACAGGTTAGTGAGTTGGCAAACTGTCAACAAAATGTTTGCACTAACAATTGCTCGGGCCTTCAGCCCAACCTTGTACATTTTGCAAACTATTGCCATAGGTTGCATCACAGTCCCTCCTTTTGTGGAGGGACCGTGGCGTGGGGCGTGGTTGCATGGCAGCCTCGTTCTTGTAATGTGGTTTACCATTTTCATCAGTTCGTCCACTAACTCGTTGAATGCAGAAGTTTTTTTTATTTTTTCAAGGGAGTATCTGTCTCATATGCAGTGACCAGCACTAAGTTACCCATTATTTGTTGAAGTGCTGCAATGTTTGTCTATGTGTAGAGAAGTACACACAAACACACCCCTTTCATGCTCCAGGGACTAGAATGCAACATGACAGCTCAGAACTTCGACTGGATAAACCATTCCAATCTTTGGAGTTGGTGGTCAAAAAACCTAAAAAAAATATGAGTAAAAATGTGCAACTTTGCTTCTTTTGCAAATAATATACAAAGAAGGCATTGAATTTTGGGTGTTTGAAATTATGCTTAACTGAAGTTTGGAAATGAGCAAAAAAGTTACATGTCAAAATTCGCTAAGGCCAACCCAGAGATGAAGTGGCCGATCAGGAAAATCAGATACTTGTATCTTAAAACCATAGACAAGGATTTTTCTGTATTGTTATGTGGATGTCTGCGAGTTCCAAACATATTCACTGTCAGATGTACAACACATGTTTTAATACTGAATTCTTCTATTTTTGATTGATGACTGCAGTATGACATCAGCAAACAATTTGAAATGAGGGGCAGAATGGCCTATGATGCATACAATGAAAGAATCCATGTGGTGGATGAAGTTAATCTGGTAGACAAGAAAGATTACTTTTCATCTTTATTTCTTCATAGAGAGGTAAGCCAAAAACGCCGGATCTCCAGTCTTCAGTTGAAAAACAACCAAAACAGTGGAGCTTGTTCTATTTTGCAACATCACAGTTGCAATTTTATCCAATCAAAGCCTTGGGGGGCAGTGGCACTGTTTAGGAGAATAATGTAATGGATATCATTCCAGTTGTATGAGAATTTAATTTGGTTGACAATGAAACCAGGAGATTCTAGACTGGGATAATTGTTAGCTTTTCACGGCCAAGTCCACACAACTTAGCCTGGTTGGTATGGTACAATTCTCACATCCGTGGTAAGCCAGGAGTGTGAGAACACCAGTGTGGGATTGATTTGTTGTCAAACTGTATGTGTTCTCTGCCCATTCACATTCTGTATTATTGCACGAGTGAAATGTATTTTCATTTGAAGATTGCTACTATAGCTCATTCACTATTCGTATGCCCAATGTGTGCATATCATTTGACAAATGGGAATTTGCATATTCTAAAACCAGAATATTGCATTGGCAGGGCACAGTTTGAAGGGAATTGGTTTTGCTTATCCCCATTAGTGACAAATACATGAAAATAGACCAGAGTTTGCTCGTAAGCGGTTATTTTTACCAATGCATCGCAAAATGATGATTACATAATGCTGTCAGAGGTAGAGTAATTACAGAGAAAACTTTCATCCGTGTGAACATGATTTACTTCACATTTTACATGAATGTATATGGACTAGAAATGATATAACTCAAAAGAAAATTATGATGACAGTAATGTTTTCTACAATTAACAACCATATTAAACTACAATGTTTTGCAAGTCTGTGTTTCCTCTGGCTTCTGAAATTTTTTAGCAAATTTACGAATTGGGTATTGAAACTTTTTGTAAATTTTGAAATTTATAAGTAAACTTTACCGTTCCAATACGGAATATCATTCAATCAAATTCAAATTAAGTACCACATGTGCTTAGACAGAACTATTTTGAGGTTTGGGGGCCTTCAGCTCTGAATCAACTAGCTGCTTCCTTGCACTCGCATATTTATGAATCAACAATGTAAAAAATTAGTAAATCATCTAAAAAATTAGTAATTTTACAAATTTGAGAGTGGCATGGCAGTGGAAACACAGCAAGTATGGAAGGACTGTGAGAAAAACAATCCAATACCCCAGTGAGCTGAGATTTTGACCAGTTAACAACACTAAAGATTCACAAGTGATAGTGAGTACACATATATATGGAGTGAACTGGTCACAACTGACTAGAATACCCAGTATTAAGGTTATATTGCTATTTTTAACAGTTCATCGAAATTCTGGCAAGGAATGTCAAAAGAGGGATTTTTCTCTGACTGAGCACTGGAGCCTGTTCCAGTTGTAGTCCACAAATAGTGTCACCATTATTTTCATGCCTTGACCAGTCAGATCACTATTTTCACCACCAATATACTTGTATAATTTAATACTCAATATCACCTGTTCCTTTATATCACATCAACGTCCAGTGTCATTAATGTGCTGCATCAGACCCTCAGATATTTGTGCTGCAGTGCAAATGACATTCATGCTGATTTGACTTAGTATCACATTGTAACCGCAGTGTTTATAGGGAATACAGCTAGCTTTCAATCGGGTTCGAACTCACAACATACGGCATCAGTCATAAATTTCAAATGTCATAAATTTCAAATCCTCAAATGGGTACAGACAAAATGTAAAAAAATCTAAGAAATGTGGAAAAAAATGAATATTATTTGTAAGCATCCATTCTAAAGATCTAATGGCATATTATATTTGCTATTAAGGCTATTTTTGTCAAATACTGCAGAATTGCTAACAGTTTTTCATGCCTCAGCAATGTGAATCTACGTCAAAAGTCACTTCCACTCAGACGGCTGCGAAATAGACCAAAGGTTGTTTTCAGGTTCATGATTCATTCATGATTATTTTGTTTTCACATTACCCAGCGTAAAGAATACCAGCTGAATATGAAAACCAAGGAATGCAAAGTGACCGAGCTGACCAGACCTTTCCGTCCTGTTCGTATTCCCAACAATGCTACTTTCTATGGTGAGACTATCATTGGCAGCCTGGCAGCACCAGGAGAGGGAGTCACAGTGCAGTTATGGGGAGGACACACAGAACACGGTCAGTGACGGGATTTGCTGCAGAGGGAGGGGATCTGTCTAAACTGCAGTGTTCTTGTTAGACTTTCTTGATGACAAACAA
The DNA here is from genome assembly GCF_041260155.1 of Ptychodera flava. Classification (NCBI taxonomy): domain Eukaryota; kingdom Metazoa; phylum Hemichordata; class Enteropneusta; family Ptychoderidae; genus Ptychodera; species Ptychodera flava. The sequence goes on along the minus strand of NC_091941.1, from coordinate 37,912,577 downwards.
TGTATTTCATGCACGATATCTAGATGCATCACATTAATATAGCTGCAACATATAGTCTATGAGCGCAGTTCCAATGACCCCCTCCCTTTAAAGTCGCAATATGGCTCAAAATTGTCCATTAAAAGTTGATACACAATCCAAAAGTAGTTCAAGTTGTCAGTCTTGTTATCAATCATCCAATCTTAGACACAAGTGAATTTAACAAATACAACTGTTGTGGCAAAGCTGAAGAACATGACCTAAGTACCACATCGTTTGTCGTGAATGAAGACAACTAAATGCAGAAGTGTTTCAATCTAGATTGTAGCAAAGCATGTTTCTTTGCATCATCAATTACTTTCACTTCTTTCTGCATGAGGGTTTGACATCATAGTTCAGGAAATTGACATCATTGACTGCATATGGTTTTGCTGTTTTACAGAAAAAAATACAAAAGTAGCATATGAAGCCCTTGATTTCTGTCAAAATCATTGCATACACTAGACTGCAAATCAAGGTGTCCCCCGCACCATCAGTAAGAAATTCTTACCTCATTTTTGTATGCTTCAGCGTTAAACATAACCTTGGTGCATATAGAATGAAAGTCTAATTTGTTATTCACAATTAAATTTTGTAGGCATAGAATAAAGAAAACTACAAAAGCTATCCTTGTCTGTACAAAGCAACATACTCTACAAAGCAAGACATCTACCAGTTACAATGCAGTTGTACCAGTTAATGTTATCACTGGCTGACAATTTATTTATGCTGTTTTGTCCTCTGTGCTACAGGTCGTTATGCTGGTAGCTGGACAGTCAAGGGTTGCATACCAGTCTCTGAAGTGTATTTCAGCAATCAGACTGGAGTTGTCCATACTGAGTGAGTCCCTAAATTCCTTGATAACATGCCACAAGCACTACTTACTAGAGGTGTCACTTAAAGGGCAGCGTTTCAATCCCAGGGCCTAATTGTCATATTCCAATTCATTAATTGTTGATTCATTTCATATTTTTCAGCGTATGTTAGTTCTGGATTTATTTATTTGCCCCTTATTTTCCCATTAGATTACTGATAGTAATTTTACCAGCAACCTACATGTAGGCACACTGTTCATCTATGAAAGAACTGTGGTTTATTGTTCACAAAACTTGCGTGATTGAAGTGGCATAAAGTACATGTACACACAACCAGAGAGATCTTTGCAGTGTGTTCATATTGATACCAAGCAACTGTAGTATTTGGACAGTGGTGTGACTGAATAATTTGGATCTAGCTTCATTTGACTCTGTGTCAGTCACATCCCATAATTAATCTTTAGTTTTATCTAAGACAATGACTTGTGATACAATGGAAGGTAATGACTTTCCTTCATTAAGGATTGTGAGGAATCTGAGTGAGTTTTTGACTGATTTTCCTCATGCTAAACTTGCAGTGGGTAATTGTGACAGATTTGGAGAGGAAGGGAGTTTTGTCAACACCAATAACACAGGAATGAAACATATGACTTCAGTTTGAAACTGTGACTTCAGTTTTATGATAGATAACCTTTTGGTGTGCATGGCCATAGATACACATCACATATTAGGAAGTGATTGGCAGGTCTAATTGACTGTCCTGCCATTGGCAGACAGAATGATTAAACCTCTGATAACTAATGAAATTTTGTAAGAGACGAGCATTTGTCAAGAATGTTTTAAACCTCATGACGTGTGATACTCAAATGACTTCACTGTTTTCAAGTAGACAAATAATGAAAACCAACACTCAAGTAAATAATGGAAGAAATGTGTGTAGAGACATCAACTCTAGATCATTTGTGTGTTCTCTGTCTGCCAAGAATGAATTGTCACATCACTTTGTCTTTGAACAGGTTCAATAGCTTAATCCATGCTCTCTTGTTTAGCCCATTGAGAAGCCTTGTTTGATCCTATTGTTATTTTATAATGGCCAGAGATACTCTAAACTGTCTTTTGAAGACTGTAAATTTACTCCAATCAACTTCAAAATACCCTTACCTTTAACCTTTTTTATGGTGAATATGTTCAACCTGTCATAGATTTTAAACTATTAAGTGGTATCTATGAGATTTCATAGCCTGTGTCAGCTAGAACAGTTTACACTCACTTAGGTGTCTTTATTCCTTTTTCAAGAACCCTCCTTCCATCCAAAACTGTGCCATGAATCCATCATCAAAATGATTTCTTTGGTCTTGCAGACATGTTAAACATTCCTACATTCAAGAACAAAATACAACCGGATGAGTTGGAATGACATTTTTCCATTGCCCTCAGAATGAGAAGTGAAACAAAGTATCAGGGCTCTAGATTAGATCAGACGCAGTTACTCCACACTAACCATCTGTAAAAATAAATACTTGTCTATTTTATTGTAAATTCCGGAAGTACTGTTCTCATTTCGTCATGTTGTTTCGCTTTTGTTGTATGGAAATCATCAATTTTTAACAATCTACTTTCCTTTACAGTTTCTTTGATGTGACAGCCGGCATTCATGATCCAGATGTCTTCATTCCACCAAAAGAGTGCATGTAGATAAGCAATATGACCTGGTGTTGAACGCCCACCAGTGGAGGTATATGCAGATGTTTTGGGTAGTGATATTTTAATAGAAGAAAACCCAAACTTCATCACTGATTGCAACTGTAGATCATTTACATCAACTGATTTAGAGATAATGACATTTTTGTAAACTGTTTGGCAAATTTGAAATAAATTTTTATCTGATGAAAAGATTCTTTATGATTTTTACTCATTTTAGCTCACATTTGGTATATGTATATATACCAAAGAGAGCTTATATGGTCAATTGGCAGTGTCTGTATGTTTATTGTTATGTATTAAAGAATGTATGTGTGTCCAACCATATCAAAAACTTGCTAGCCACAGCACCTACCATCATAGTATTTGGTGTATAGGTGCTCCCTGGGAAGAATATGTAAATTAGTTAAAATAAATATGTTAGTGTCAAAAATTGTGTAAACTGTAGCGAAATTAGTATTTTTTGTGCATTTTTTATTTAAAATCGTAAAAGTCAAAACCAGCCCATAAAAAGCAGGAATCCCGTCTGAAAACGCCACAGCTATGGACCCACAGCTACAAATTGTACTTGCTCATCAGCCTCCTGTGACTAACACTTGTAGTTATCACCTGCCTATTTGGTAAAGCGTAATTCACAGAACAACTGCCGGTCAGGAGCGAGGGGAGAAAAGTTATTTAGCAACTATCAAGTCTTCCTCTGTCAGTTTGTCATTTGAATGTCCAAACTAATAATTTTTTTCTAAAAGGAGGAGTCATGTTATCGAGTGCATCTAGCTCTGCCGCCAGTACAGCAAGTTGTTCAGTTTGCATGCAAAAAGAAAATATTCACCGCATGAGGGCGCCCTTAAAATATGAGTATGGGTTAGGGAGTCGTCATTATTCACGGCCTGGATGTCAGAGAAATTTCATCCAAACTCTGAAGATTCGAGCACCCCCCCCCCCAAACCTTGATGAATTTTAGTAAACCCCCTCTCTAACACAGAAATTTTGACCCACACCTCACAGAAGTGAAATATCAATACATGTGTGTGTTTGTAAAACTTACAAAAATACAGCAATAGTAAAGACCTTTCAAATCCTGATGTACCTTGCCAGATTAACATCAGTCATTTCATGACGGTTGAAAAAGGTGAAACCAACAAAATGAAATTCAAAATCACAACAAAATATACACATAAAATCCCATGCTATAACCAATATCTAACCATATAGTATTGTTTATTTGGACGGGTATCATGACAGGGTTTTCCCTAGGATATCTGACTGGACAGATTTGAAAGTGCGTGGAGGAGAACACGCGAGAGGCTATCTTGCTTGGAATATTTTGAGAAATTGATGTGTGCAATGGTGCAGTCTAATGCAGTCTGAGAGATCTTTTTCCACTAAGTAAAACAGAACAGACCAAGGGGAGAGCATGAGAGGGGGTGTCCGGGCCCCCGACAGAAAAGGGATATCTTATAATTACAATATGATGAACTTTTATGAAATATTATGTATTATATTAAACCTCTATTCCACCAACTTCATTCTTCCAAAGTAAAACTGTATGAATACCTCAAGGGGAGAGCAAGAAGGGGGGTTTATTGATTCTAGCTTGTTAATGAAGTGTTTTGTGTCCTTGACATATGTTGGTTGCCTTTGAACGATTGGTTTTATAAAATAGTCTAGAAACTCCGAGATTTGGTTTGTAGGGCAGGAGCAGCCACTAATAATCGGGCGTCCGACAAACAATTCTCCTTCCTGTGGGGTTTTGTGTATTTTTTGATACCATCGTGGTGTGCGTATATGTTTGGTTTTAGGATTGAGGAAGCTGAAAGTCGCCTCGTTAATGATTTATCGTCGCACATGTTTTAATAATTTCGTAAACTAAATCCACTTTACGATTATGTCGCCCTGTGTTGTTTTACGGTAATAGTTCGCATTTTGCAGTTGTCTATTACTTTCTTTAATGTAATCTGTCGTATTCACAATTGCTATGCCTCTTCCTTTATCGAAGGGCTTTATTGTGATTTGTTTGTTTTTGGACAGATTATTCAGAGCGGGTTTTTCTGCTCGAGTCATGTTGTTTCTGATATGGGTTTCACATGGAATTTCTGCTATCATAATCTCAATTTTAGCTGCTTAGAGATAGTTTTCAAGCTTAGGGGTATCCGTGTCATAATTAGGCCCTAATATGAATTTTTAAAGAGTTGAGAATTTTTTAACAGTAGAGCGAAATTTCAAACAGTAAAGAAATTTCAAACAGTAGAGATTTTAAACAGTAGAGAGAAATTTCAAACAGTAGAGAGAAATTTTAAACAGCAGAGAAAAATTTCAAAAGTAGAGAGAAATTGTAAACAGTGCGAGAATTGTCGATTTCGTCCACAGTACATCGAGGCCTGCTTTATTTTTTCATTGCCATTTTATCCATTTATGTTTCTCTTCCTTTCTGTTGCAGTAATTTTGTTTTATCTGCTGTGTTTTGTATTTTGTTTGCGTTTTACTCTGTTTAAATTATTTCCCTTCATAATGGACTTGATAAATTTTTCACGGTAAATTCTTTATCCTGTAAGTGTCATCCACTCTGATTAAAATCAGATGTAGATTACGGCGACGTCTATACTTACCCGTTATTGTCATGCTATCGCAAGAGAATACCGGGTACTCTTCATCTGGTTTTTATCAATTTGAAATTTGTACATTTCACAAAAATGCAAAATCAGCATTAAAAAATATTACCCCAACAATGTTTAAACTGTTTTAAGGAGTATAACTGTAGCATTCAATTAGTCGATGACTCTCTACAAAAGTAATTCCCTCCAGATCGGGTGTGGACAGTATAAGCTTACGGGAAGACTTCGCGGAAAGGACGCCATCATGCAAGGCGTTCGCCTGTACGGCGCTTTTCTGACAAAACGTGCTTATCTGACAAAAATAACTAATTACTGCTTTTAGCCTTACTCATTTGTGGAAAGTAATCCCTCACACAATACTTCGTCTGTTAAAACACACAAACGAAATCTTAATTAGAGCAGTCTAAAATCACAAACATCACAAAATAGCCATATAATAATTAAAAAATACAGTAAATTTCATTGATTGCGTAAAATCGCCGAGCACCTCAATTAATCACTGTGTATACATCGATCAACACATAGAGGCTGTCTTAAGGGGTAGAGGAGAGGGCACGAGGTCACATGAGGTCGTCCGCTCTCACGGTGGCAGGAGTATCAAAATCACCACAATGGCAAGCAGAGTACTTGTGTTTTTGTTTTTCATCACCTTCCTCGATCGCTCATTGTGCCATTTAAGAACATAAATTATACTCGATAAACATGCAAGTGGATGAGAAGAAAAGCACCTACACTGTACATGTTGCAATACGGAGTTATCTCCATGGTCTCGACTACACTACAGCGAGCGAGCGCGAGCCCGAGCCCGGCCGATGGAAGAACAGCCACAATACAAATGAATTAATTACATGTCAACAATTTGAGAGTAGTTTACAGAAACAAAATCATTCGTATAGAAGACTTCGTATTAACGTTAAATTGGCACACTACGTGTACACAACATCGTACGAAGCGCGAAGCGACATGTACCGCGCGCATGAAGTACAAGTGGGCTGGCTAAAGTAACTCCCCAGGTTATTGCTAAAAAGAGTTTTGTCAGATAAGCACATTTTGTCAGATAGGCGCCGTACATACGCCTACGGCGCGTATAGCAAGCTACGACGAAGACAAATTCATCGATTGAGGGCGCTCCCGTTCACTGAGAAAGCCGCGTGATGCATTCATTTTGACGGTTAAAATTAAGTTACTTTGTTATTCAAAACATTCTTTGTACACTTTTCGTTTGTTCTACTTATTTACAGTTATGTAGATATGATGCGTCATGTTAGTGTAGGCATATGTACTATAAAAGTCACTGTGAATAAATTTTACTTTCCTGTCAAAATGGTTGAGAGATGATGACTGTTCCACAGTGTCGGATGATACAGTGAACGAATACAGAATACAGATTCGTTCAAAAACTGATACACCCACGTAACAGATAAGACACTGAAGACATCCCCTTCAAATTTGCGTGGGGCAGTAAAGGAGTTTAAAAACTTGATGCAACTGAATTTAAATCAAAGTAAATTTCGGGTCTGGTGAGACTTGGTGATATAGGATGCGCCTTGAACTAATTTTGACGGTTAAACTGCACTCTATTGACATTATGTTTTTGTCACTTTGTTTTCAAAACATTCTTTGTACATTCTCCACTTGCTTTACTTCTTTACAGTTTGTAGACATTACGCTGTATGTTGATGGTAGACATATCTACTATCAAACTCACTATTTGTCAATAAATTTTACTTTCCTGTCAAAAAAATGACGTGAGACCTGGGATGTCCACAGTCACTTTGATTACTTTATAATTTGGCTCCAGAAGTACAAGAAGTGCTGGTACAGAATACATGTAAAAGAAAATACCATATCAGGCTTCATGCTACCAAATACCAAAAAGACACGATTAAAAGTTTTGCAGATATCAACATTTTATATTTGATAAATGTAGAAATCTTTGCTCAAAGTGTTTAACAAATGTGATCTTCTTGTTCATGTTTGGAACTAGTGTGAACCTGAACAAGAAGAAATCAACAGATCACATGACCTTGGTAAGGGTACCTTCAATCCAGACCACAAACTCCGTCTTTTGTTATTTTATCGCCATCAATAAACAGGTAGAAGGCTCGCAAATGGTTTCTTGATATAAACTTTCATCTTCAAGAAATGAAAATGGCAGGAAATCTAAAATGATGTTAAGACGTTTGATTTTACATGCCACTTTCGACACTTATGACAGTGTTATACACTTTTTAAGTCTTTAACGGGACTTATTCAAGAAAACTCTTGAAAAACGGGATATATTGAGATCTGTTTATTGCACCTTCGCAACTATTGGGACTTTAATTCTATGACAATTTAAATACAAACAATTATAGTCGGCCAAACGTGGAAGCTCTTTCTTAATTATTAGTAACAGTAACCCAAATATCATTACCGGTTTTTCTTTTACTAACTCAAGTATAATTGCCAATGTGTTAATCAACATACACTGCAGCTACCGGTCAGTCAATGAAAAGAAACTGGAAAACAACCAACAACTTTACTTTTCATGCAGTAAGGACAAAAGATATTTACTGACATTGACCATGATACCTTTACTCGAATGAAATGTAATTGGATAGCTCTGCCTTAAGTTTCCAAGACAAGTAATTGACCTTTTTAATGTAACAATTTTCTGGTGGTTAATAAGCTTTGAACCCCCGTAAATAATACATTTTCTGAAAGCCTAGATATAGGGAAACATTTTGGTAACCACAGTGTCACCGTAGTTTACATAATTATCACGTGAAAAGTAATTTGCATAACCTTTCAAAAATTTGTTATTCCTATGGTTTGTCTCAATACTTCAAAGTATTTGACTCAAACTTGCTGGAATGCAAGCTATCACAACGCTCTTTCAACTTATGTCTCAGATATTTTATATCTTGCTTAGTTTTTTCGGAGCACAATTTTATAGAAATCAACGAGGGTTAAATTCACCGCGCTGGAAGTTTTTCTGGCATAAAAGTTGTTTAAAGAGGTTAAAATACATTCTGAGACTTACTTTGGAAGATCCTTAGGACAGCTTGCACCCATACAAATTTCAGCCACACATCTCAAAACATTGAAACAAAACATAGGGAAAACCGATTTTGAAAGGTTATGCAAATTACCTATCACGTGATAGTTACGTAAACAATATTGTGGCACTATATGGTAACTAAAATGTCCCTCTATATCGAGGATTTCTGAAAATATATAATATATGGGGGTTTTTAGTTAGCTTAAAAGGTCAATTACTTTTCTGGAACCTTAAGCTGAAACAATAAGTTGTGACGACGATATGGTTACGTCAATTTAGTCAACGCTTAATTAACTTTGGAATGAAATAGCTTATACATATATAATCGAATTCTGGCTCCTCTAATCTTGACCATGTAACTTTAGTGACTTCTATTTTTAGAAGTCTGTACTTTATCACAAGAATATCATAAATACTAAAAAGTGACGGTTGGTATACCGAGTCAGCAGAATAATTACGTTAAATGTTGAAACTTTCTTCCAATCAAGTATGTGGAAGTTTTCATACTTTGTGGCAAATGTACGATTACTTCCTGTGATATATTTCACATGTTCAGATACGCCTTTAAAAATTGGCTATATAATGTGAAGTTTTGATATGTAAGACTTTGTGGGGGAGGCTTAGACTTTTGTCAGTCTAGGCGTCCCCTGGCCTTGGCAAACTTTGGTCTGATCCGGCTTCGTATCAATAAAGTTCAACCACTTCAACCTAGTTTCCTGAGGGAAGATGTCAACTGTAAAGAAACGGTGGCAACAGTTACTCCGGACATCACCGATATTTTACAACGTGTTTTTTTCATATTAATACTTTGGTTTGTTGATTCGAAGAACAACAGCCGTTATATCTGATTTATGCCCATATTTCTTAAACCCCTAAGTAATATATTTCGGTCAACCGTTACGTACATCATGCAATCAGGGTAGCCAACCAGCTGAGTTTGAGAAATGTTAACCAGTATTGGTGTAAAAAATAACCTACGGTAATGATACTTCGCAAAACTTGAACTTTGGATGATTCAGTGATACCTATTAGCCATTGCCTTCTCACTACTTTTTAGCTCCGCTGTCAGCGACGCGGAGCTTATCAAATAGGTTGATTTTCCGTCGTCGTCCGTCGTCGTCCGTCGTCGTCGTCGTCGTCGTCCGTCAACAATTGCCTTCTCCTCTGAAACTGCAAGTCCAATTGCTTTGAAATTTTATATGCAGTTCACTTAGGGTGACCACACTTAAGTTTGTTCAAATCGTGGTGAAATTTGCATATTAGTATTTTAGGGGCAATTTTTGGTGTTTTTGGTAAAAAAATCTTCTTCTCTGAAACCGCTTGTTCGATTGCTTTGAAATTTGACATGCAGTTTACTTAGGGTCACTTCAGTCAGATTTGGTCAAATCGTAGTGAAATTTCCATATTTGTATTTTTATGGCAATTTTTGTCATTTTTGGTTAAAAAATTTTTAAAAATCTTCTTCTTCAAAACTACCAGTCAGATAGCTTTGATATTTGGTACATATGTCCCTAGGGATGATCTATTTCAGATTTCTTCAAATTGTGCAGAAATATGCAAATTTGCATTTTTAAGGCAATTTTTGCCATTTTTTGTCAAAAAATGTATTTCTCAAAAAGAACTGGTCTAATAGTTTTGAAATTTGGTATACACGTTTCTATAGATGAACTGAGTAATATATATTGAATTTCTAATGAAATCTGAAATTTTGTATTTTTGGGGCAATTTTTGCCATTTTTGGTCAAAAAATGTGTATTTCCAAAACTATTTATCTGATAGCTTTGAAATTTGGTATACAGGTTCCTACAGATAAACTACATGATATTTATTGAAATTGTGATGAAATCTGCAATTTTGTATTTTTGGGCAATTTTTGCCACTTTTGGTCAAAAAATGTGTATTTCCAAAACTACTTATCTGATAGCTTTGCAATTTGTTATACAGGTATTTACAGATCACCTTAATGATATTTGTTAGAATTATGATGAAATCTGCAATTTCGTAATTTTGGGGCAATTTTTGCCATTTTTGGTCAAAAAATGTGTTTCTCAAAAATTACTGGTCTGATAGCTTTGAAATTTGGTATACAGGTTTCTACAGATGAGTTCAGTAATATATAATGAATTTCTGATGAAATCTGTAATTTTGTATTTTGGGGGCAATTTTTGCCATTTTTGGTTAAAACGTGTAATTCCAAAACTACTCATCCGATAGCTTTGAAATTTGGTATACAGGTTTCTATAGATGAACTAAATGATATTTATTAAAAAAAATAATGATGAAATCTGCAATTTGAATTTTTGGGGCAATTTTTCTCATTTTTGGTCAAAAAATGTGTTTCTCAAAAAAAGTACTGGTCTAACAGCTTTGAAATTTGGTATACAGGTTTCTATAGATGAAGTTATGAACTAAATTTGATCTCTTGAAATTATGATGAAATCTGCAATTTCATTTTTTGGGGCAATTGTTGCCATTTTTGGTCAGAAAATTTTATTCTCAAAAACCTACTCATCAGATAGCTTTGGTTGACATGTTCTTAGGGATGATCGGATGTCATATATTCAAAGTATGATGAAATCTTCAATTGTGTATTTTTGCAGCTTATTTTAGCCACTTTTTTCTGGCCTCTGCATTGAGCTATCAAAGATTTCCACCTTCTTCATCAACATGTGTAAAAAATAGTTATTCTTTACATAAACACAGCGGAGCTATATCGGCCGCTAGGTCGCTTGTTGTAAAAAGTTCCCTTTCCACTCAAGTTAGTTTTCCTCTTCCGACCAGGAAACCCTCCCTCTCTATTGCCTGGTATTTGTCAAGTGCATATGCAGGAGGTCGCAGTTCTTTTACGACTCTCAAGTCTATGTTCGAATAGCGTGACCGGTCTTCCTACCAAGCCGACATACTACATTGTCGTTGTGACAATTGTGAGTTCTGTAGTCACGAAATTGTAAACTCCGAATAATGCTCATTATAGAAACATGTATGTTAGGAAAAGACGATTTGGATCTGCGTTAGTCAAGAAACTTGGACTATAACCTAACTTTTTTAAAGGAAGACCTATCTAATCATTATCATAAATGGTACTGTGTATGTCATTATTTCCAAGGAGAACGATTTACTTCACCGCCATTTGTCACAAAAGACGAATACACTCGGTGTGACAGTTTTCGGACAGGGTAGTGAATTTCGCCCAAAGCCGTTTCATAAATGACGAGCACTATGAAATCTTATTATCATACTTTTCGAAACTTTTTTGTGTTTACCCTCAAACTGTTAACACCAACAGAAGTGGCATTTAGGGAGTCAAAGTTGCCAAATTTTTGACCCATTTGAGTGCGTGTAATCAGACTGCTATCGCAGTAATCGGACGTCGTATTTGGAATATGATTATAGGGGCTAAATACTGGATTAAAAAATCAGATATTTTGAAACTTCGAACCCCCAGTTTTCATTTCGATGTGTTTAGAAAACTATATGGAAATATTTCGTGATAACTAGTTACGTTTAATCCATGGACGACGCAACTATATTTCTATGTGTATAGCGCTTAGATATCGGACACTGGCTGTCTCTGTGTGTTGCGTTCGACGCCTCGTATCGTACGGTGTGGCTAACTTCACCAAGTTTGTAGCGCCCGAAATAGCTTCTACCAAAAAAAAAATCTATCCAAAACGGGACGGCAGCGTCACCTGACTTAATATGCTGTAGCATGACTTGTAAAACGCTATCAAAACGGAGCGAAGTGAGTATAACGAATAGCATGTCATTAAATGTCTGAAAACTGAGGTCGTCCGAAAACTGTCTCACTGAGTGTACTTTGAGGCATGCACATCTTAAAATTATGACGTTGACTGTGACCTTGAATCTATCATCTTTCATATCAACATGCACAGTGAACAATATTTTTTCAGTCAACAAACACGACAAAATATCCTTTTGACAATACTGATCAACATAGTCCAAAATCAGATAAGAATACACTTTACTCTATAAAACTCACCTGAGAAACACCCCCGTTTTCCACCTATTACTACTAAAATGCAACCAAATGCATTTTACAGTATCGAAAAACTGATAAGAAGACAGTAAAATCGATGTGGTCAACGATTTTTAATCCTTGAATTACATTTTAATCAACCCCGTCTGCAAAATTTGAAACTTGTCTAGCAGGATGTCATACGCCAATGCTGGTGTTTGTGGATCGGGCGGTGTTGTTGTTGTTGTTGTGACTAAGTCTGATCTCCTGCTAACTTTAACAGAGGGAGTTGATAACTGAAAATTGCACCTGGCAGTGTAATATGATACATTAAAAATCGTCGACCACATCGATTTTATTGTTCCTCGTATCACTTTATCGACACACTAAAATGTGCTATGTGTTGCGCTCGTAGTTAGGGGAATACGAGTTGAGGTACCAGTTTGGGTCGTAATGCTTTCAGTAACTGAAGCTAACATACAAAGATGTAGTTTGACGGATAGCATTATATGTTGATACAAGTTAAAAGGTCACAGGTGTATTTTAATCTTTATATTTTATATTACAGAAATTTCAAGTCACAGGTGTATATATTTAATACTTAATAGTTTATTCTGGAATTTTGAATGCACGGGTGTGTCTTTAATCCTGAACAGTTTATGTACTGAGCTCTGGTCAATTCTGTTTTTGCTAAGCTTTATAGTTTATGTACTGATGAGTTTGAATTAAAGGGACATAAGCTGTAACTTGTGGCAAGTTTTTCAGTATTCTGCTTCTGTATATCAGCTACCATGTCTGACCCTAATCCGTTTGTCATACTGAAATTTCGAATATTGTCTTTGTCAACACAGCTTGTATGTGTTTAGTGATCGTTGTTTATTGTTTACAAATGAATTCTAGTCCAGACTTGAATACAAGTTTCAACAATAAGAATGTAGATTATATTCATATAGGTTGTGTTGAAATGCTAAATACTTGGCATTAAATTACAGTTTAGGGATTCAATGCAGAAAGTGTAGGGAAACCACAAAACAAAAGTTTTGAAAAAATAGCCAAAAGATACAGCTTATGGAGCTTTAAGTAATCTGCTATCTACTGATATGCAAATGTATCTTTTAATTACTTGTCTTTGTTTTATACCCTGGCTTTGTGAGGCTATATAAGACCAAGAAAACTAAAAAGTTTGTTTCTCTTCCTCGCGCGTGTCAATTCAGACCCGCCACGTCAACTTTCTTTCTGCTCATGAGGAAATAAAATGAAAAAAAACGCAAAAAATACGCGACGATAGTGCATAACACAGTGCTGTATAAAACAGAACTGTAAAAATAAATAAATGACACTAACCTTCCATTCAGGACTGTATGTCATTGTTATATTAGAACTTATAAAGAACTTGTTCTGCATGTACCAAAACTCATGTGCTGTCTCTCTGATTTAGCCATCTTACCTATTCGCTCTCGATGTACATTCTCTACAAAGTTATATACGTTTCTAAACTTAAATAACTACGAAATTATCATTATTTTAAAAATGTCTTCGATTGTTTCTTAAGATGAAACAAGATCACACCATGGAATATATCGTCCTCATCCAAGATTTTACCAATAATTAATGAAAAGTATGACGCTATCTCTTATCTCCTTCTCGTACGGATCTTGAACTGACCTTAACCACCATCTTCGCTGGTCAAAGCGAGTGACGGTGCAGGGCGATAGCTGGCAATTGCAATTTTCTTGAAATAAGAGGATGTACAATAATTGTAAGGCATGTGTAGTTAAAATACGCATAAATTACATATTTTAGAAGTTAGCATGAAGTCTTATGAGAAATTCTTGTACAATGAAAATTACAGATCTAATTATAGACTGACCTGTGCCAAAATGCGATACTCGTTCTGTCCCCCAAAATCTTCATAAAACAAAACAACAAAACGCAAAACATCAGCAATAAAATAATATAATCAAACTAGCAACTCCAAAATAAACACAATAACAAAAGCGATAAACCTCAATATTGCTACATCTCCAAACTCCAGTTCCTTGGGCAATTCGGTCAACTAGGACCACTTACGGATCACTAGCACTGGCATTACTAGCCAACCGAGGAGAAAAATAACAAAATAACAAAAACTTCTGTACGCGTACCTCATCATACGACAACAAAATACAACAACACTTCATCAATAGAGTAAAGATAATAGCACTTCAAAGAAAGAGAGATGCCGCGTTTGCATATAAGTCGAGAGCATTAACCTATATGAAAAGGGGTGATTTCCGAAGTACCAGAAAATACAGTCACCAAAACTGAAAAGTCGTGCATCCTTATTTTTGTTGTTGTTGAACTTTGTGAGTGGGTGTGTTCCGAAATACTGATTCTTATCATTTTTAGTTCATTCGTCACGTAATCAGTTCGTTTAAGCTTATATATTAGAATGCCGACTGGAAGATGAACCACAAGCATCGTCTGCATCGTTGACATTGGCTGGTCGTACTTCCTCTAGGTTTACACACATTTCAAACTTCTTCAGCCACTTCTGTAGACAAACATTCTCTCGCCTTGTTCATCGAGACATGACATTTGCGCCAACATTAATAATGTCGTATTGCCGACCTAGGACGTTCATGTCTGCAAGCCGCCCTCGTCTCTCTCGGTCATAGTTCACTTCCATCCGCTGAAGTGCGCCGCTTCACTGTGAATCTACATATCACCATAGAATCGATTGTGCTGCTGGTTCACTACTCCTTCTGCTGGTTCTACCATCTCAAGTTCTTAACGCTGATTGACACTACTGCCATATTTCAGTATCATATAGTTGTGGTGCTTCAGCTACCCGGATTCTCCACCAATTTGTTGCACTCGTAATTAGGGAAATACGAGTTGAGGTACCAGTCTGCACTGTAATGCTTTCAGTAACTGAAGCTGACACACCGAGATGTACATTGTCTGCACCAATTTAGATCTTTACTACGAGATGGCAAACATAACGTTCCAGGTCTTGAGTCTGAGCATCTGTATCTCCAGTGTAAATTATCTACAAAGTTGTATACTATACTAAACTTACATGACTACAAAATTATTATCATTATACAATTGTCGTCACATGGAAATTTCGGCGGGTCTTTGATTGATTGTTAAGATCAAACAAAATCACACCATGGAATACACCGTACTCGATTGTTCTCATTCAACTTTTTACCAATAATTAATGAAAAGTATGACGCTATATCGTATCTCCTTCTCGTACGATCTTCAACCGGCCTTCTTACGATTCGGCCATGCACGGTCCCTGGTGGGCCATGTGAGGGACGCTTCGAGATGAAATCTCTACAAGAGAGGGCTATATAAGCGCGCGCGTCACAAGCGTTTACACGAATGTCCGTGAGCAAGACTGTCCGGCAGACTAATGCAACGAAAAAGTTATTTCTCTGTTGCAGTAAGCCTGCCGGTAAAGAACACCTGTGGCGCGTGCACTACAGGTAGTCGGGACTATTTTTGTCTATTAGGGACCATAATTTTGTAAACGACACAAAATGGTCGTCTTTAAGTGCGAGAAATTACTTTTCGGCATGGAAGATTTCAATTGGCACATTCGAAATGTCACTGGTTCTTCGGGCAAGCGAACCTATGCGTCGATTTAAAAGTTAATAAATATCTCTCGCCTAAATTACATGTACAAATGAACATATTGCAGCCTTGTATCTTACATTATCGCCAGCATCGTCTACTGTCAAGTCCATATGTTGCATGGTCAACAGGCAAACAGTTTCAATACTTACAAGTTTGCCCACGGCAGATTCCCTCAGAAGTTAGTGCTGTGAACTCAAAATAGAATTGTGAAACAACCAATTTATGTATAAGCATGTGAGTTCATCACGTCTGGTCTTAATATGCACTCTGCGTTGAATCGACAACCTTGCTGAACGACAAAGGGATTTCCGAAACTTTTTCGGTGATTACGTCAACTCCTACGCACACTATGCGGCGTTGAATACCGCACATTAGGGGGCAACGGTCGATGAAATAAAAAATTAACTGATATTATAACACCAATATATATATACACACACACATATATATATATATATATATATATATATATATATATATATATATATATATATATATATATATATATATGTTATATATATATACAGTAATTATTATTATTAATGAAATAAAGTGCTACATGACTTTGTTATATACTTTGCTGCTGCTCTACACGTCATTATAATAAATAAACTCTCAGTTTGACTCATTTACTGCACAAATAGTCGACATCATAGTCAACACCAAATGGTCAACTCCACAGCTGTCCCGCCCCAGCATCTACTTTACGTCGAGTGAATTTGGGAGTGGTTACCGATACTTGGGGCAAGGGGCACTGTTTAGGGAGGTACTGTATTGTGAATTTACCTTCACAGGTACGGTCAAAAAGCGATTGTGTAAGTCGGGGACGATCTTATTCATTTATGGGGGTGTGACATCGTAGGGTAATTTCAGTATAGTGGTATGAGGAGATGGCAATCGGAAATAGACTGCAGTTCACACAACGTGTCCTACACATTTTCTTTCATCATAAACGTTACGCAATACAATAATTGATTTTATGGTTCTTTTGCCTCTCAGACCTCCTGACATTCGACTATGGTATTGCAGCCGATATGATCACGTGATATCATTATGTGAGGATATAGTCTGAAAGCTACAAATTGTGCAGTCACTCCACTTTGTGCTCATAAAGTACACTATATCAACTACTAAATCAACGAAACAGATCGGTCTGGTATATTTCTCCGGAATACTTCACCGAATCAACCATGAGAATCTTGCTTGCAATATTAGTATTCGTTGGTGTTGTGTACGGACAGACACCAAAACCATGCCGTAAGTTCAATGACTATTGTTTCAGCGCTTGCTTCAATCACTCGCACTCCTGACCATGGGGGGAGCTATGGCCAATAGTTGCCGATTTAATATTTTCTTTATATTAATAATTTCTTCATTTATTACAAGAGAGGCCTGCACGAAGTACATTACAATATCGAGGATAGGTCTAGATGGGCTTGCACGAAATACCTTCCTTATATTTAATACATTTTACATTTTTATATTACGTGAAAGGTTTGCACGAATTACATTCTAAAGTCGGGGTTAGGTCTACATGGGCTAGCATGAAATACTTTCTTTGCATTTATACATTTTTACATTCTTTACAATTCATATATTTCTTTTCATCTTTACACAAAAGGTCTGCACGAATTACATTAAAAGATCACAGCTAGGTCTAGATGGGCTTGCACGAAATTACATTTAGTACATTTTTCAGTTTTTACATGAGAAGTCTATACGAATTTTATTTTGAGGTCTTGGCTAGGTCGAGATGGGCTTGCATGGAATACATTCTTTACATTTAATATATTTTTTACATTTTTGTCATTTGTTACACGGAAAGTCTGCACGAATTACATTCTTAAGTCCGGATTATGTCTACATTGGCTTGCACATAATACTTTCTTTACATTTAATACATTATATTCTTTACAATTAATGCATCTTTTTTCATTTATTACACGAAAAGTCTGCGCGAAATAAGTTAAAAAGATCGCAGCTAGGTCTAGATGGTCTCGCACGAAATACATTCTTTACATTTAATACATTTTTTTACATTTGTTACTTTTATTACATGAAAGGTCTGCACGAATTACATTCTAAGATCGGGGCCGGTCTAGATGGGCTTGCAAGAAATACATTCTTTACGTTTAATACATTTGTACATGCATGTTTTACTTTGACAAATGAGAGGTCTGCACTAATTACGTGGCTGGGCTTACAAACGTTCAAAGCTTAAATGGACAAAAACTGTCCCGGCACAGCGTATATTACCGTAATTTGTGCACACCTATCATGCAAAAAACGTAAAAATGTAAAAATATGTTTTAAATGTAAAGAATGTAAGCTTACATGTATTTCGTGCACGACCAGCCCGAACTCCCGATGATGTCCGATCGGCCCTCCCCACGGAGTCCTGATAATTCCCAATTTCCGGATGATGTCGGATCAACCCTCCCGACGAAGTCCCGATAGTAAAGTGTATTGCGTGAGGACATTTAATGAGAAAATGTATTACCGTAAATGTGAAAAATGTATTTCGTGCATGAATAAATGTAATAATGTAAAACATGCAGAATGTTTTACTACTGGCCATGGATGTCTTGTACCGTCATATTGTTTCGGACATGTGACTTAGTTGATAATCCTACAGTTTGTATTGGCTACATATAAAACGCGGATGAAATATAATCATGTTCAACCTTCCGCTAGTTGCCATTTTCCGTTATCTTTTTTTGAGTTGGATGAATCGAACGTAAATACTTCATTTCCTCGTATTCATTACAGTTGCACCGTATGTATGGGAAGCAAAAGTTATACAGGTTAGTGAGTTGGCAAACTGTCACAAGAATGTTTGCACTTTACAATAGCTCAAGCCTTCAGCACAACCTTTTACAATGTTGTTACAAACTTTTCTATTGTCGTGTAGGTTGCATGGCTGCATTGCTCTTGTAATGTAGGTTACCAATTTAATCAGTCCGTTGGACGCTGACATAAGTCCAATAACTCGTTCAATGCAGAAGTTGTCGTTTTATTTGCTCAAGAGAATATCTGTCTCGAAAACCACGGAGGTCTTGTGATGCCTACATGGTGACAGGCATCATTTAGTTAGCCAACTGTGGAAACGCAACTATCTGTAGCGGGATAGGCTGCGTCTATGCGGGTCACCAAAAGATCAACCGGCGGGGTTGACCTTTGATGACCGCACAGACGCAGCATACCCCGCCCCGGGACCCCGCCACAGACAGCTGGATTTCCAAGGTTACGCGCAGCGTTGCTTGTCGATTAAAGGCCAGGGATCGAAGTGTGTAGCCGAAGGCCGAACCTCGGTACTAGTGTACTTTACACTTGATACTTTACACTAGTATCGAGTTTAGGCCTTTGGCCTCACACTTCGATCCCAACTTTGGTCGCACCTCTGCACTGCACAGTGACCTCACGAAGTCCACCAAGTCAACAGGCGGGGTCGACCTTTTGATGACCTGCATAGACGCAGCCTGCTCTGCCACAGATAGCTGCGTTTGCACAGCTACAAGTTACCTTTTATTTGTTGAAATTCTGCAATTTTTGTCTATAATGTGTAGAAGTAAGCTTACACACCAACAAACCCCTTTCATACTACAGGAATGCGACATGACAGAAAAGAACTTTGACTGGATAAACCATTCACATCTTTCGAGTTGGTGGTGAAAAAAGTAAAAAATATGAGTCAAAATTTGTAACTTTGCTTCTTTTGCGAATAAGAATATACAGGGAAACCATAGAATTTTGGATGAATAACTTTTTGAAAACATTTAATTGTGGAACATAAACAAAAAAGTCGCATGTCAAATTTCTTACCATCTCCTCTCCCAGATGTAGGGGTTGATCAAGAAAATCAGATACATGTAATCTCAGAACCATTGACAAGAATTTTTCCGTATAGTTATGTGGATGTCTGCTTGGATGCTGAGTGTCAAACATTGTATTCACTGTCAGATGAACGACACATGCCTTTATGAGGTATGGCCAATAGTTGGTAAAAATGCACGTTTCACATTGTTGAAGCTATAATGGGCAATTGTATGCCATCGTGCATTATATAACCCAAACGTGTAGGACAAACTTGCATGACTAAACACTGTAAAAGTCTGCACGTTAGACATTTTAGACACGTTACGTCCGTACACGTGTACACGTTAGGTTTGCACGATACACGATAGGTTTGCATGATTGGCATGATAGAAATTGGAGTCATGTGGAGAACCTAAAATGACATACACGTTAGACATTTTAGACACGTTAGGTCCGTACACGTTAGGTCGGCACGTTACACGATAGGTTTGCACGATTGGCATGGTAGATTTTGACCCATGTTGAGAACCTAAAATGACATGCACGTTAGACATTTTAGACACGTTAGGTCCGTACACGTTAGGTTTGCACGATACACGATAGGTTTGCACGATTGGCATGATAGATTTTGACTCATGTTGAGAACCTAAAATGACATCCACGTTAGACATTTTAGACACGTTAGGTCCGTACAGGTTAGGTCTGCACGATACAAGATAGGTTTGCACGATTGGCATGATAGATTTTGACTCATGTGGAGAACCTAAAATGACATACACGTTAGACATTTAGACATTTTACACACGTTAGGTGTGCACGATACACGATAGGTTTGCACGATTGGCATAATAGATTTTGACGCATGTGGAGAACCGAAAATGATATACATGTTAGACATTTTAGATACGTTTAATAGGTCCGTACACGTTTGGTCGGCACGTTACACGATAGGTTTGCACGATAGGCATGTTAGATTTTGACACATGTTGAGAACCTAAAATGACATCCACGTTAGACATTTTAGACACGTTAGGTCCGTACAGGTTAGGTCTGCACGATACAAGATAGGTTTGCACGATAGGCATGATAGATTTCGACCCATTTGAGAACCTAAAATGGCACGTTTGACATTTTAGACACGTTAGTTTCGTACACGTTAGGTCTGCATGATACAAGATCGTGCAAACCTAACGTGGTCAGCACGTTACACGATAAGTTTGCACGATTGGCATGATAGATTTTGACTCGTGGACAACCTAAAATGACATACACGTTAGACATTTTAGACACGTTAGCTCCGTAAATATTAGGTCGGCACCTTATAAGCTTACGATATGTCTCAAGATTCACGTGATGGCCAACAACACGGTAAGGTCTAACTCTATCATGCCAATCGTGCAAACCTATCGTGTAACGTGCGACCTACGTGTACGGACCTAACGTGTCTAAAATGTCTAACGTGTATGTCATTTTAGGTTGTCCACGAGTCAAAATCTATCATGCCAATCGTGCAAACTTATCGTGTAACGTGATGACCCAACGTGTACGGACCTAACGTGTCTAAAATGTCTAACGTGCATGTCCATATAAGTCGAATGGTACCATATGTCAATCGTACAGTCATGATATACACGTGTAGGTGCATACATGTTGGGCGTGCACGATACACGATAGGTTTGCACGATTGGCATGATAGAATAGGACTTATTTGTACGCCCTAAAATGCTATGCATGTTAGACATGGGTTTTTTAACGTTAGGTCTGCACGATACACGATAGGTTTGCACGTTTGGCATTTTAGGCACGTTGGTTCCGACCTAACATGTCAAACATGCACTACTAAAATGTAAAAATGTCTAAAATGAAAAAATCCCGACTTCTGGCCATGGATGGCCTTTATGGTTTGTTTCTGATACTATTGATCTTCACTTTTTTTATTTATGACTGCAGTATGATATCAGCAAACAATTTGAAATGAGGAGCAGAATGGCCTACGATGCACGCAATCAAAGAATCCGTGTGGTGGATAAAGTTAATCTTGAAGACAAGAAAGATAACTTTGCAACTCTATTTCTTTATCAAGAGGTAAGCCGAAACGTCAGATCTCCAGTCAGTCTTCAGTTGAAAAACAAATCAAACAGTGGAGCCTGTTTTACATTTTGCAACATCACAGTTGGAATTCTTCAATCATGGCATAGAGGGCACATTTAGGATAAAATATATTGGGGATGTCATTCCAGTTGTATGTGAATTTAATTTGCTTGACAATGAAACCAGGAGATTCTACACTGGGATAATATTGTTAGCTTTTATCTGCCAAGTCCACACAACTAAGCCCGGTTGGTTATGGTAAAATCTCACATCCGTGGTAAGCCATGAGTGTGAGAACACAAGTGTGGATCGATTTGTTGTCAAACTGTACGTGTTCTATGTGTAAATTGCACGAGTGAAATGTATTTTCATTTGAAGATTGCTACTAGGTCATTCACTATCCCTATGCCCAATGTGTGCATATCATTTGACAAATGGGAATTTGCATATTCTAAAACCAGAATATAACATGGGCAGAGCACTTTTAAGAAAATGGTTTTTCTTATCCATGTTCGTGACTAATACAGGAAAAGAGACCAGTGTATCATCTTATGTGGTTATTTTTACTAATGCATTGCAAACTTATTATTACATAATACTGTCTGCGTTAGAGAAGAAGAAAACTTTTATCAGTGTAAATATGTTTCACTCAGCATTTGATATGAATGAATATGGACTAGAATGATATAACTTAAAAGAAAATTATGATGACAGTAGTAGTGTTTTTATACATTTAACAACTACACTAAAGTGCAATATTTTGCAAATGTCGAAGGAGTGTGAAAAGATAATCCTACACCAAAATGAGCCGAGATTTTGACCAGTTCATAAAATAAAAACTCACAAGTGGTAGTGAGTGCATATATAGAGTAAACTCGTCAAAATTGAGTGGTCTACCCATTGCTAGGGTAGTTTATTACCACCTTACAGTTAATGAAAATTCGTGAATGTTAAAAGGGGTATTTTTCTCTAATTGAAAGCTTAAGCATGTTCCAGCTGTGTTATATCACAACTAGTGTTTCTTTTATTTTCATATCTTGACCAATAAGATCACCATTTTAGCCATCAATATTTGATTCCATACTCAATATCACCAGTTCTTTTCTATCCCATCCATGTTTAGTGTCATTTGTGCTGCATAAGATCCGCAGTCATTTCTGATGTCAAGTGACATTCATGCTGATTTGACTTAGTGATGCGATCTTTAGTTAGACCTCAGTGTGATTTTAGGGAGATGTCATGAATTTCAAATTATCATATGGATATTGACGTGTAACAAATCCTAGAAAAGTGGAAACAATTGAATATCATTTCTAGGCATCCACTCCCAAGATCTAACGGCATATTATATTTGCTAAGGGCTGTCAAATGCTGCGGATTTCTGACAATTTTCCATGCCATAACGATATGAACCTATGCAACAGTTGCTTCCAGTTGGACTCCTGCAAAATATACAAAAAGTTGTCTTCAGTTTCATGGCTCATTCACGATGCGATCATTTGTTCGTTACCCAGGGTAAAGAATACAAGCTGAATATGAAAACCAAGGAATGCAAAGTGATCGATCTTACCAGACCCTTCCGCCCCGTTCGTGTTCCCAACAATGCTACTTTCTACGGTGAGACTACCATTGGCAGCCTGGCAGCAGAAGGAGCGGGCGTCATAGTGCAGTTATGGGGAGGACAGACAGAACACGGTCAGTGACGGGCTTTGCTTTACAGAGAGGGGCCGTCAGAAGTGCAGTGTGCCTGTGACACTTTCTTGATGACAAACAGTGTATTTCATACACGATATGTATAGATTCATCACATGAACATAGCTGCAATTTTTAAATTTTTTGATGCACATTATGTCAGAACTTGCTTTAAAACTTTTATCAATTACCAACTCAACTTGGATACAGTGTTTACATTGGTTGTTTGGGTCCCACAGGCTTTTAGCAGTTCCAATGACTCTTTCCCCTTCCATTGCTGTTTTGAACAACTTGAACAGTAACTTACTTTTTGGACAACTTGAGTTTGTATAGAATTTACATAGATTACAAATACTGCAATTGCAATATACTGTAAAACACTTTGAATTAGCTGCATGCTTTTTAGCAACTTTGGATTTTGATTGCAATCAGCAGGTTTTTAATTTAGCTTAAAAGACATCCTTATCATAGTTTATATGAGGAAAAGTTGAAATTAGCGGCATATTAAATTAGGGAATTTAGACACTTAGCTAAATTAGCTAAAAAAAGGATGCTGGCTAAAAAGACTTGTTTTACAGTATAAAAAAATAATACAATATCTGTGCACAACATGTGCAGTACGCTTAGTGAAAGTTGATGCAAAACCCATAAGTAGTTCAAGATGCCAGTCTTACTATGAATCATGTAATCTTATACCTAAAGAATCAATGAATACAACAAACGCGAAATAATTATATGCATAATAATACAATATCTGTGCACAACATGTGCAGCAGGGTTGGTGAAAATTGATACACAATCCAAAGTAGTTCAAGTTGCAAGTTACGCTGTGAATCATGTAATCTTATACCTAAATGAATTCGACATCACCTGAAACACCACCTCGTTTTTCAGTCTCAGCGGACGAAGTCAAGGGGACTTATGGTTTGGGTTCCGTCCATCCATCCGTCCGTCCGTCCTCGCAGATATCTCAGACATGCCTGAGCCAATTCCTTTCGAACTTGGTACAAGGATAAATTCAATGCCATAAGTATGCATGTCCCTAGTTTAAGGTGTCGCATGCATAGTTAGTGCTAATTTGCATAATTAGTAATTTTTTTTTAAAAAGCTTTCTGTCTGGAGAGACAAATTTCATGAATCTTTGTGTACAAATGTTGGTCACATTGATCTCTAATAACACACAATGACATATGTCAGTATTATATCAATTGATTGCCAATTTGCATATTTAATGAATTTCAATAATTAGCTGATATGTTAAGAAATACTTTATCAAAGTTCATGAAACTTGATACAGATGTTGAGCTCACATTGCATAAACAGTGAATAAAGATGTTCATCAGTGCGATTTTAATTGCTAATTTGCATATTTAATGAACTTTCATATAATATGTCAAGAAATACTCTCTCCAATCTAAAGAAACTTGGTACGCATGTTCATATACCAATGCTGTAACTGTGTGGAAAGACATTTAGCAGGATCGTAGCAGTAGTATAGTAGTATTTTATTACCCAGAAAAGTAAAATACAGTATCAGAATACAGTATCAAAGGTAGCAACAAACTTGGTACAGATGTTGATCATGACAATTAATTGCTAATTTGCATATTTGATAAATATTTGTAATTACGATGATATATCTAAAAAAACTACAGCAAATTCGATTAAACTTGCTACAGATCTTTAGCACAAAGTCCTATAATAGTGTACAAAGATGTTTGCACTATCATGATAATTAATGGCTAATCTGCATATTTATTGAACTTTCCTAATTATTGTGCCATGTCCTCAAATACTGCAATAAATTTGAAGAAACTTGGTACAGATGTTGATACCTCAGTATCGTAATATTGTGTGAAGACATTAAGCGGTATCACGTCAATTAATTGGTAATTTGCATATTTGATGAACCACCGTAATTAGTGTGATAAGTCGAGAAATGCTTCAGCAAATTTAATGAAACTTGGTACATATGTTGATCTCATAGTCGTTATAGCATGCAAAGACATGTAGCAGTATCAGGTCAATTGCTCAGTTGCATATTTATGATTTTTTGTCATTAGGCTGATATGTCAAAAAATACTTTATCAATTTCATGAAACTTTGTACAGATGTTGAGCTCACATTGCATTAACACCGAATAAAGATGTTCTTCAGTGTCATGTTAATCAATTGCTAATTTGCATATTTAATGAAATTTCATTATTTGTTTGATATGTCCAGAAGTACTGCATTTAACATGATGAAACGTGGTACAGATGTCGATCTTACAGTGATGTAAGGCATGCAAAAGTATGCAGCAGTATCTTGTCGATTGACTGCTGAATTGCACATTTAACGAATTTTCATAATAAGGCTGATGTCAAGAAATACTCCATCAAACTTTATGAAAATGTCTACAGCTATAGTGCTCACATTGATTCAACAGTAAATAAAGCCGTTTATTAGTGTCAAGTTAGTTAATTTTAATTTTCATATTTAAAGAACTTTCTTAATTAGTTTGATATGTCCAGAAGTACAGCATCAAATTTGATAAAAGTTTATAAAGATGTTGATCTCACAGTGCTGTAATAGAATGCAACAACACTTACCAGTATCGTTTAAATTAATGGCTAATTTGCGTACATAATGAATTTATGGTGTAAGAGTCTAGAAGCACTGCATCAAATTTATGTATTTTGGTACAGGTGATAATCTGTCAATGTCAATTAATTGCTAATTGAAAGACCTTTTAATTAGGGTGGCAGCCCAGCTTGGCTTTACATTTTCACCACAATCGTGTTGACCAACCCCATTTTTTTCTGTAGTAAACAGGGAAAGAATGTTTGTAATGAGTGATCTATATCCTGAATGACTGCACCAAATCTAATGAAAGGTGCTGCAGATGTTTATCATACAAAGATTTAATAGTAAAGAAAGGCATTTAGCAATATTAATAAATAACTATAGTGAGTCTCTTTTTGTACTCAAAACAGGGGCTTTTTTACTACATCTGGCCTTCTGATTTTTTTATGTCAAAAGCCTTTACATGCCTGGACCAGTTTCTTGCAGATTAGCGGATTTTGAGCCAGTGCATGATATACCTCATTCTGTTTAACTTGCTAAAAAGACATTAACCTATGCCATTCATGCTAATGTCTACTTTTTTACAATCCAATCCGATATGGGCATCAGTCACAGACAGGTCTTTGACACCCTCATTGCTTTTTTCATGCGTATCATATCGACTTCGATTTAGTTACTTCCACTGACAAATTCTCTATTACAAGTGGGGATATGGATTGTAACAAAAGAATGTTTCTTTTGTGTCAATAAAATTACTTTCAATTCTTTCTGCATGAGGGTGTGACTTCACTATTCCCGAAATTCACATCATCGATTGGGTATGGCTTTAGTGTTTTACAGAAAAATGCAAAAAATGCATGAAGCACTTGATTTCCTTTTCAAATCGTATACAGATAGTCATACTCTTACCCTCTGAATGCTTGCCGTTTACTGCAAATTTCAAAAAAGATGTAATAGATAATTCAACATACAAATCAGAAGTATTTCTATATCTTTCAAACTAGAAATCATGCGAGCTTTAGATACGATACTGATGTAAGAATTACGCTTGGGTCAGTGGCAATCATGTACGCAAAACATGTCACTTGTCAAGGCCCTTGAAAAACAATCTCATGGTATGTATCACACCATATGTCCCATCAAAAAGAGCTGTGATCTCAATACAAAATGACATGCATACACTAGACTGCAAATCAAGGTGATCGCTGGCACTGTCAATAACAAATTATTGATTTGTTTTTGTAAAGTTCAGCACTGAAAGTAACTTTGGCTCATAAAGACTAAATGTCCAATTTGTTATTCACAATTAAATGTAGAAGGCATAATATAAACGACAATACAAAAGTCATCCCTTTTTTTACAAAGCAACATACTCTACAAAGCAAAATATCTACCAGTTATAATGCTGTTATACCAGTCAATATTATCACTGACTGACAATTTTTTTATGCTGTTTTGTCCCTCTGTGCTGCAGGTCGTTATGCTGGTAGCTGGACACTGAGGGGCTGCGGACCTGTCTCTGAAGTTTATTTCAGCAATAAGACTGGAGTTGTCCGCACTGAGTGAGTCCTTCAAATCTTTGATAATATGCCGCAAGCACTACTGACTAGAGGAGTCAGTTAAAGGGTAACCTTTCAATTCCAGGGTCTGATTACCATATTCCGATTTGTTTATTGTTGATTCATTTCATATTATTCAGAATGTAAACAAAAGATTGGTTCTGGATTTATTTATTTGTCCCTTATTTTCCCATTAGATTACTGATAATAGTTTAAGTGAACCAGCAACCTACATGTATACACACTGTTTGTTTATGAAAAGAACAGTGGTGTATTTACGAAAATTACATGATTAAACAGGCACAAAGTACATGTACACACAACCAGAGAGATGTTTCCAATGTGTTCATATCGATACCAAGCAACTGTAAATTTTTGGACAGCAGTATGACTGAATAATCTGGATCTAGCTTCCCTTGACTCTGTGTCAGTCACAACCCATAATTAATTAGTTTCATCTCGGATACTGAGTTCTGATGCAATACAATGTATATTCCCTCATTAAGGGATATGGGGAATCAGTTCTTGACTGATTTTCCTCATGCCAAACTTGCAGTGGGTAATTGCGACGAATTTGAGGAGGGAAGAGGTTATGTGAACACTAAAACAAAAGAATTAAAAACTTCATTCATCTGTTTTGTGATAGATAACCTCGTGTTGTGCTTGGCCGTGAATATGCATCACATATTGGTAAATTTTCAGCAGGTCTAATTTAGAGTTCTGCCATTAGCTGACAGAATGATTAAGCCTCTGATAACTAATACAGTTTGTAACAAAAGAGTGTTGTTGAGAACATTTTAAACCTCACGACATGCAACATTCAAATGACTCCACTGTTGTCAAGTAGACTCAAATGAAAACCAACATTCAAGGAAATAATGGTGAAAATGTGTCAACTCTAGATCATTTGTGTGTTCTCTACAGTCTGCCAAGAATGAATTGTCGCATCACTTTGTTTTTTGAACAGCTCAAAGGCTTATTCAAGGCTCTCTTGAAAGCCTTGTTTGGATTACACTAGTATTTATTATGGCCAGAGTTACTCTTAATTGCCCTTTAGAGATTTAAAGTTACCCCGATTAACTTCAAAAATCTTTTCTTTAACCTGTTTTATGGTGAATATGCTCAATTTCTCAGATTTTAAACTGTTCTGTGGTGACTATGAGATTCATAACCAGTACTGGAGCTAACACTCACTTCAGTGTTCATTATTCAAGTGAATAGGAACCCACCTTGCCGCATCCAAAACTGAACCGATAATCTGTCATCAAAATAATCTCTTTGGTCTTGCAGACTAATCAAACATTCCGATATGCAAAACCATACTACGACTGGATGAGTGGAATAAAATTCTGTATAATTCATTATTATTCAATCGCCCTCTGAACAAGAAGTTAGACAAAGTATCAGGGGGCATTTGATGATATCGGATGCAGTCACTAAACAGTAACCATCTGTAGGGATAAATAATTAGCTTATCCTTGTGATTGTAAATTCCAGATGTACTGCCCACTGTTCATTATAACATGTTGTTCTGCTTTTGTTGTATGAAAATCATTAATTTTATTTTAACAATCTACTTTCCTTTACAGTTTCTTTGATATTACAGCGGGCATTCTTGATCCAGATATCTTCATTCCACCAAAAGAGTGTATGTAGATAAGCGATAGGACCTGGTGTTGAACCCCCACAGTGGATTGTGTATGCAGAGATGTTTTGGCAGTGATATTTTAATAGGAGAAAAACTCACACTTCATCGCTGATAGCAACTGCAGATCATTTACATTAACTGGTTAAGAGATAATGACATTTTTGTAAACTGTTTGATAAATTTAAAATAAATTTTTATCTGATGTAAAGGCTGTTTACGATTTTTAGTCATTTTCAGCTCACATTTGTATGTTGTATACCATATGCCAAAGAGTGCTTTGGTATGTATGTATGAATGTATGCATGTATGTCCACTGTGCAAAAATGTAAAAGTCACAGCACCTACCATCTAGTATTTGGTGTATAGATGCACCAAGGGATGGAGGTGTGAATTTGTTCAGATGAACATGTTAGTGTAAAATTTTTTTGCAAATGATGTAAGAAAAGACAAAGCCTGCAATTTGCTAAAACTTGTAAACACAGGCCAGATTTGGTTGAAAGTTGGTGTGCAAGTACCTTTATGTGACTTTTGTAAGGTACATATATACCTATATAAATTGTGGTGAAATTTGCGTGTTTGTATTTTGGGGCAATTTTCTCACTTTTGGTCAGAGGGTCTTTTCTTTAACCGTTTGTTGATTAATTTGAAACTTTAATCATGCATGTTCCAAGGGGTGGCCTCTATCAAAGGTGTGCAAATTGTGGTGAAGTTTCCATATTTGTAATTTTTAGCCTATTTTCCCTGTTTTTGGTCCAAATTCTTCCCTGAAATTGCTAGTCTGATTGCTCTGAGACTAGGTTTGCATGTACCTAGAGCTGTACTCAGGGTTGTTCAAATTTTGGTGTAATTTTTGTACTTGTATTTTGTGGAAATTATCCCATCTTTGGTAAAAATAGTCATCTTCTCCTAAATAACTTGTGTGATTGCCTTGAAATTGGTTATAATAATAACTTTATTGCTTTTTAAGGCCACCGGCCTATTAGGGGAGAAAAGAGTGAACCAATCTAAGTTCACTTAAACGCTCAGAATCACGTAACTATAATATTGAAGACTGTTTAAATGAGTGAAAAGGAAAGAAACGTTGAACACATGATAGCAAGCTAATATGTAAATGATATATACTAAATAAGTTAATATATACGTATGTCTATACACTACATATTTTTGAGGTTCGTAGGTCTATTGCTTTGTATACAAATTTACAAAGATTAGTTAATATTTCTGAGTCTACAGAACTTACAAGTCTCTGAAATTTATCAAAGTTTGGCTCAGTAAAACTCTCCAGTGGCAGATATTCATTCTTAAATCTTTGTACAATAGACAGATTAACGGAAAATGGTATTCATCTTCCACATCATGTGAATTGCATAAAGTACAGATTCTTTGTCTAGGATCAATACCATAATGTCGCCCTTCCTCTATAGAGGAAGTGACGAACATCGGAAGCGAGCAAAAACTTGAATATATTTAAAGTTACAATTCGGCGATAAATATTTTTCAGGGATTAGTAAATTCTGAAAAGTTACATAGGTACGCAGTTTTGGCTTATTCATAACATGGACCGACCAATCTTGTAGTATGGCGCGTAATCAAGGCCAATATTCAAACTCCCAATTTTCAACTATACAACTCAACATTCAACATTCAAACTCCACATTTTCAACTATACAACTCAACATTCAACATTCAAACTCCCAATTTTCAACTATACAACTCAACATTCAACATTCAAATTCCACATTTTCAACTATACAACTCCAATTTTCAACTTTCGAACTCCCAATTTTCAATTATACAACTCAACATTCAACATTCGAACTCCACATTTTCAACTATACAACTCCACATTTTCAACTTTCGAACTCCCAATTTTCAACTATACAACTCTACATTTTCAACTTTCGAACTCCCAATTTTCAACTTTCGAACTCCACACATTCAACTTTCGAAATCCACATTTTCGACTATGGAACTCAACATTTTGGATTCGTATTCCCCATTGTCAACTATCGAAGTCATAGGGCCCCCTAGACCTCTAGCCAGCGAACACAAGCCAAAATGAGCATACATATAGTCAAATGCGACTTTAAAAAATCGTCGGTGTCATTTTACATGAAACTACTTATCACTTTGTTAGGGAGTCCCAAACACATGGTGACCTCGCAGTTACTTTTGAACATGGACGCGTCGACACCGAGTTCGTTCGTGACCACGTCAGTGGTAGTTTGTCTAGGCTGCCACTTGACCTTGACCAGACGGGGAGATGTGTCACGTAGGTGTGAGAGTCTTGTGAGACTTTTGTCACAGTTAAGTGGCATTGGAATGTGTAGTGAGCGTATTGTCAAGCTAGTGCAAGCCGCTCAACGTGAAATACATGATGTTGAACATAGTGGTCACCGTGTAATAAAGGGAAAGCTAGTGGCTTCACACTACAGCCATCTCGTCTTGTGTGTGCTTTGGTGTGTTTAGTGTCTGAGTTGTGTTTTGGCTGTAATAGTGTGGAAATTAACAAGCGAGTTGTTAATTTTAAAATAATAAGCCATGGCGAGCCACGCACGCATGCTCTTGTCATTAGACGACACGATAGCAACCGAATTAGGCCTAAGTGATGGCGGATGTCGGCGGTAGGCCAAAATCATGAAGTTATAGCATCACAAGTGTTTCCGGTTCATATTTTTGGGCCACATAGGAATAACTCTAAAACTCCGAAACGTCATGTGACGTACTATGACGCGTTCTGACGTAGTATAGCCCAGAAGGAAAAACGTGGGTAACTACAATGAAGCAAGTTAGGGATGCCTAGGGAGAATACGAATCCCAAATGTTGAGTTCGAAAGTTGAAAATGTGGAGTTGTATAGTTGAAAATTGGGAATAGGAATCCCAAATGTTGAGTTCGAAAGTAGAAAATGTAGAGTTGTAGAGTTGAAAATTGGGAGTTCGAAAGTTGAAAATGCGGCGTTGTATAGTTGAAAATTGGGAGTTCGAAAGTTGAAAATTGGAGTTGTATAGTTGAAAATGTGGAATTTGAATGTTGAATGTTGAGTTGTATATTTGAAAATTGGGAGTTTGAATGTTGAATTTGGAGTTGTATAGTTGAAAATTATTGGGAGTTTGAATGTTGAATGTTGAGTTGTATAGTTGAAAATTGTGAGTTCGAATATTGGCCTTGATTACGCGCAATACTTGTTTGCAGACATCTGTGACTCTTGTGGTATTAAGGAAGCAAGAAACATTATTCTTCTTGCCGACTTCCTTGGCGCTTTGAAATTGGATATGTAGGTTCCTGGAGAACATCTTACTGAAGTTCTTCAAATTGGCGTGAAATCTTCATACTTTTAATCATAGGGCAGTTTTCCTGAAATGTGACAAGATCCCCACAGATGATGTTTCAGTATTCAAATCATGACAAAACCTATTATAATGTAATTTAGCGCAACGTTTGCTGTTTTTGGTCAAAAGATACCAAATATTTCATTCTTACAATTCCCTGTTCCAATTTCACAAATTTTAGAATAGTTGCACATTAATCTTTATCTTTGTATTTGGGGTAAAGATGCACTGAACATCACAGATGGATTTTTTTAAAATGAAATTATCATTTACAACAAATGAGTAACAAATATGCAAATGAGCAGAAAAAATTTAAAATTGGTAGAAATGCTTGAAGTGCCTTAGGTAAATTTAAGCTTCATATGTGTTGATTACTTTTTAGCTGATATCTGAAATTATTTATTTTTATATGATACTAGTAATAGCACAGTGTCCTTGACGCTGTTTTTCCTTTTTTTTTTTGTATAAGCTGTTCCGGTGATGTATAAACGAGCTAATTCTCCCCCTGGTTCTCATGTTGGACACGTAACTTTTTCAAAGCTGGAGTTTTGACAACTCATGACTTTCACCGTATGATTTAGGAATGATTGTATGCCATCACGTCTTCAGCAAATCGTAGCTGCGCATCAGCACTACTGGCTAAAACTTACTGTCATCACCTACCCACTTGGTATGAGAATAACTCAATGAACAACTGCCCGTCATGAGCGAAAGGAGAAAACCTATGCGAGCAACTATCAAGTCTTTCTCTGTTAGTTTGTTATATGAATGTCCAAACTAATAATATTTTTTCTAAAAGGGGTCGTCCTGTTCAGTATATCTGGCTTTGCCGCCAGTACGAGGTTGTTGAGTTTTCATCCAAAAAGAAAATATTCACCGCATGAGGGCGCCCTTAAAATATCAGTGTGTTCCATGGTTACCAGTATGCCGTTTCCAATGGAACAAAGTATTCTTGAATGTACCTTAGTAGTAACGAAAAGTTTGGATTTTTGCCCCAGAAAGAGGACAGTAAAGAGTTCTAGTATTCAAAAAAGTGGTCATCCTGGTGGTTTCGGAAATAGAAAACTTTATTGTAACTAACTCAGAGAAATTACTCTATTTCAATATGACCATGATTTGAAGCAAAGTATTAGAGTGTGTTGTGACCGTTCTGCAAGCGTTTTATCTTGCGAGACTTTGAACTACATGAAAAATTCCTTGACACTGATAATACTTTATTTCATTTTCGTTTTATAGACTTAGCTATTTGTTATAAAAAAAGTTCTCACATCTGAGGAGCAAGTAAGGTGTGACTAAAAGATCCTCACGAAAACAAATAAAACTTCCTGATGAAAAACTACATGGACCACAGTATATTTCACTAAAAAGGTTTCTTTATTTTTCAATCACAGGAAGGTCTGTGACATTGTAGAAAATTCTGTTCAACTCATTAATGCCCAAACAATCCTCATAGTAAAGAAGACGGGCTGACTTTCCAGTCTCTAAATATTGTACTCACTCATGTTTTACTGTACATTGTAAGACTACAACAGCATTTTTTGTGTACAGGGTTTCTCACATGCATTACTCCAACACTCTCACATATATAACATGGTACTTTAAAAAATGGCTTTGTGTTGATAACCTTTGATAATTAATGAACATGCACCTCCCATCCAAATCCAAGGACAACGTTATAGAAAGGAAACCACATACAGCAACTTTGACTAAATGTAGACTGACCATTGGGCTTTAATAAACCACATCATCTTTCTACCACAATTCAGTGAGATACGTAAAGAATAAACTCAAGGCAATGTCATGCCAACTATGTAAATGAAGAAACATTATTGACACCTGCAAAATACCAATGTGATAGCGACACTTCGGTGCACTGTTCAAACGAATAACACAGGGTATGTAGTGTGAAACAAGTCTCCCTTCTTTGCTTCAGTTTGTGTTATGAACAGCAAATTCATTTCTTGTAAAAAAAATTCCACTGCAGATCAGTCTCTCACATGATGCAGGGTTGACTACTATATGAAAGAAATCTATGAAAACTCGTAGTTTTCCCAGATATTGTCAAAAAGTTGTTTACAGGAGATATTGGCATGCAGTTTGGCACAAAGCAGGAATGACCCTGACATCTTTCTGTGCAGTGAGTAGCTTTCTTCAGGAGGTGGTGTCAATCTTCCTTTTAGCATGGTTGGTATAAGATTATGGATTCTCCGGGTGGTGTCTTGTTTTCCAAAATCAAAGGGTACTGGTTTTGCAAAAGCTTCACCTAGAATCATCACAGCTTCAACATGGGCCTTTTCCATTGCCTGAAAGCAAAACGAATCATATGTTTACTGCGATCTCAGGGTTTTTCTTTGGCTTCATCACTCTTAGGTTGCCAGGTTGCAGTCCATAACAGATATCCTAAGCTTGTTTACAAAGAGAGAATAAACAGGCATTCTGACATCAGGTTCAACCTGTATAAAGTCAAAGTCAGTCATGGCCTGTCTACATAGTAACTCAAATCATAGAATACTATAACACTGCAACTGATATGGACAGTTGTACTGATGTGTATCAGTTGTGTGTGGCAGTCATAGTATCTTGTTCTAAAGCCATTATGTAATCAGTTGAACATCCACATATGACTTGTCACTGGGTATGACAAATGTACATACATACATACATAAAATATGTTTTACACCCTTCTATGATGACATATATACATGTATACACCCTCAGATGGACAGCTTACAAATTCTAAGCCTGTATAGTGTCACACCCCTATTGGAGTGACAGATCATGGAAAATCTTATGGAAGGTGGCTAGATCATTAACTTTTAAGTCAATCACTGATGCCGATCTCTATTAAAGACCTAACTTAATTATTTCATATTTGTGTCAGCGAGTCAACTTTAAAAAAAATGACAAAGCTTTGATGAACTTGACATCAAGCTAACATGATATTCAGCCTATGCTCATTAATATTGTTGAAATATTTGCCTTGTCATCACAACATTTCATTTATCAATGGATTGTACATGTGTATACCCATAAATTTAAACATTCCTCATGAACTGCAACTATCAACAGTGTGTTCAGGAATTATATTGTTCACTGGTTAATTGCTATTGAGTTTATTACTAGAGAAGGTACATGCAAAATAGGTGATGAAAACTTACTGCGGATTCATAGCCAGTTAAAAATCCCAGTTCTCTGGAACCAATTAGAACCCCATGTTTGTCACCATTGGCTGCAGCATTGATAACCTGGGAGGGAGAGCTCAGATTGGTTAATAAAAACACAAACTCGGAAGACCAATTTATACAAGCAATGTTTGCAGTCTCAAATGACCAAGAAGAGCTCTCTTTTCCAACCTCAGCTAATAAAAATTTCCGAGGGCTTAAACAGATCAGTATTTCAATGATTTCATTTTACCTGCTACTCTCCAACGTTAGTGTTGGGTAGCAATGTCAACACTGACACTGATCACAGTATTGATATGCATCTCTCATTGACAGCCAATGTGAATATAATTGGATAATATGTTGTGAAAGAATCATGCACATAGTGCAGAGAACAGGGTTAACAAAAACAGATAAAAAAGCTGTTCATCTCTAGTGACAAACACCACATTAATTACACACCTTAATATACTTGTCAACAAACTTTGATTTATCGTATTCAATACTGGCTCCAAAATCAAGCAGGGCAATCTGAAAAACATGAAAACGTGGTCTTACTAGACTGATTGAATAAAAAGCAACCGTATTCATTTTCTGGCTGAAGTGCAAACAGTCAAAAACAGCCTATTTTTGAAAATTGATAAATTCTCTTCGAGTATCCACCATTTTGATGTAATAGTGCTTTCTGAACAGCAAATGCCAGAGAAAGTGAATAAAAATAAGTCCTGAGAGATGCGAATAAAGAC
This sequence comes from Ptychodera flava, assembly GCF_041260155.1. Classification (NCBI taxonomy): domain Eukaryota; kingdom Metazoa; phylum Hemichordata; class Enteropneusta; family Ptychoderidae; genus Ptychodera; species Ptychodera flava. Next base: position 37,876,176 of record NC_091941.1, on the reverse strand, counting down.
TTCTAGGCCTTTCTAGGCATATTATAAAAATTAGACTTCTCTGCTATTACTCTGTGAACACTGTGAAATTTTGTCAGCAGTTTGTACAATGGCACCAGATTAAATATGTCTCTCTTTGATTCAGGATATTTCTACTTGTTCAGTGAGATACTAACAGCAATTTTCTCGACATAATAGGTCATCATACACTGCTACAGAGTTAATTCTAGGACGCGCAATTGCGCAATTCGCGCAATAAAACCTCGAATGGCCCTCATTTCTACGTTTGATGCGCCACTAAGGGTGCAACATTATATGAATGGGTTGATCACGCAGAGTTCACGTAGTTCATACATTCGCGTAGCTCCCCGAAGGTCATTACTTCAGTCATAGTGTGACAAGTAAAACGATTCAGTTACCCATCAACCTTTGCAATTAAATACCCACTAAAGCATATATGGTGGTACATAGGAAGCTGGGTAGAAAGGACTGATGTAGGGGCAACGGTGTATTGGAGCCGTAAGCATGTGGCATGGCCGATGAATGTAAAACAACGGCACTGGCCGCTGCGTAATGGTGGAAAGCTAGTCGACACTCGGATTTTTAACGCCGGTATAGTTGATGAACCCAGGATGATCGGGCAGTCCCTTAAATTGAAGGGTTTGCAACGTCTACTGTCCATACAAACAAAACGTTGAACACTGCAAGGAAAACATCCATGATCGTTTTGAAGAGCAACACATTTTAGGTCGGACACATCTCGTTTTCCAGAGTAGCCAGGTCTTTGCATAGAACAACACCGCTGTGTAAAACCCTTTGGCCAGAACCAATGATCGTAAATTTGCTAATACATACAAGTTATGTTTAAAAGTTGATGTATCGATCACTTTATTTAGGTCGTACAGGTTACACTCTCGTGCTGTATCAGTGTATGAGTAATTGTTGATGCGTGCAAATCGAGGGCCACTCTCGAAGAATCCTACCAGTGCGCTAAGCTTTGATCATGATCGTTTCCACAGTCAAAATCACAGTCCTTAGCAATTTGTACAGTTGTTCAAGTCCGACATATCAATAATTCATCACATAAGTTACGTAAACAATTGAATCAAACCAAACGGTTTGCTGTTGCCATTGTTGGGCCTGTTGCGTACGTACAAGGGACAACTTTGCAGTAGGCTTGGTTGTTACGGGGGCCCGATCTCCAGTATTCTCCTTTTCTTGACTTGATAGACTATAGTATTTTCTGCAGAAAATTCAAGGTTTTTACATGTGTGATGATGATGGCCCCCGATTTTCTAAAATGGCCCCCTTGGTACAGGAGTTGGGGCCCACAGTGGCCCCTTGTTTTTAAATCCTAGAATGAACACTGCTGCTACCTCTACAACCACACCAGAATCTTCACGAAAGAACTTTCCAATTAAACATCAAATGATTTTCTAAATATTGAGTCCATCATGATTTTACTTTGTGAACACTAGTTTGTCTACAGCAAAGGCTTTTTGCTAGACTTGGTTCAAGTCGGTGAATTTTAAAAAAATAAAATCATTTATATTAGTTTCTCTTGTGTCTCTCCTATTTCGAACAAACCTATCCGGAATTTGGCAGCTCACGCCAGGTTTTCCCAGCGATTGAATGCGTCACGTTTGAGTCTGCGCAGTAGTGAGTTAGTTTCTGCCGGATTCACCGACTTGGACTTCTTGCAAAGTACAGGCGGTGAGACGGACTGTGTACACAGTGACGTAGAGCAAATACAAAATGATTGACAGCCCCGCTGTTATTCTAGCCAATAAGAAGAACGCATGCTAATAAACCTCTGCATGCATTAAAAAGTTTGTTGTCATCTCCGTGCAAAGCTAGACATCGTATCTGGGCGAATAATGGCATCAAGTTCGTACATAAACCTCGTTTTACAACTGATCGGTCGACTATCGCTAATCATGCGAGATTACCAAAGAAAGCTTGTTGAGAGTTACATCGACGGAAAAGATGTGTTCGTCAGCGTACCAACCGGCAGCGGAAAATCACTGACATACGAAGTCGCCCCACATTGTTTTGATTTCCATCGCTTTGGGCACGTAAGAGAACAGGCTACAACTGTATAAAGGACGGTGTCTTTTTCCATCCTTGAATAACCGGCGACGATTTTCGCATTTTGCAACATGGGCCCCACAAACAACACAGATATTTTCACGCGTTTTCGGTGATACAACAGAGGTCGTGCTGACTTTTGTGGAAGTGATCGCACTCGACATTTTGTCAACAACGCCATGTGAGTTTTATGCACGTCTCGTTTGGGTCAATTGGTAACTCCTCCCAATGTGTAAAATTTAGTGATGTCATCTTATGAATAATATATGAGTAAAGAAAACGTCATCTCATGAATAATTTATAGCAACGCAGATCGTGCAAGAAAGCCAAGTCTGTGATTCCGGGTGAAACTCCGCTGTATAGCGTTCACTCCACTCATCGCGTTCACCCTACTCATCGCGTCCACTCACGCGCGCGTTTCACATGAAAGCAGAATACAAATCACTGCGTTCACTCCACTCAAACATTCACAAATCACAGACTTGAACCAAGTCTAGCTTTTTGCGTGAGAGTCAAGATAATGACTTGCAAATTACCTGTTTAGTGTCTGGATGGTAAAAGAAATTACTCCAGTTTGGATCAGTTTGCATGATATTCCATACAAATAATTCTGTCAGACAAAGCCGGAGAATATTTAAACAGATCTGGAAAATAACAGAAATGTGATTAATAAGAGTCTGTTTTCAATCAGCAACACAACACACACCATTCTTAATCTCTTTGCTGACTTCCAGTGCTCAAACAATATCCTAATCATGTATTAATATAAGGTTCATGTTAAGGTTGATATGCATGGGGAATTCTTCAAACAATATTTTTAAGAAACTTTTCTAGTCTGCTACTTGTGTGACTCATTCCAAAGCCCATGAATTAAATAAAAGTATTCATCGAATCATATTTCTAAATCCACACTTTATTTTTCCCCATACAGTTAACACAAAGACAGCAGCGATTTAGAATTTCAAATATAGGTTATTTTTCTTACCCTTTATTTGTATTCATGACCATGGAGATGAAGAGAATGGTGTGAAGTTTCCTAGAAGAATGTTTTACGCAAACATTTTAAACTCTTTTTTAGGCCTGTGCTACCTTATATTTGTTTGATTATTTTCTTTTCTTCAAGGACTGCTCATTTACATTGGAAAGTTATCAAGCAAATACAAGTACTCTGTTCACTGCAATACCGTATGCACATGAACTTGATCTACACAGAGAGATGCAAGTTGAAATCAAAGACACTGTACATCTGAAGTTGACTCACCTCATTTCTTGTCTCTTGGTCAAGATCTTGTGTTTTGTCCAAAGGTAAACCATCTATAAGTTCTGTTGTTAGGATTTGTTTTGATGACAGTTCATTAATCACAGCCGGCACATAAAACACTGGGTCATCTTTTAATAAATCTCTGTAACAAAATATAGTCACAACAGAAATTAATACTATACTCGGTGAAAAAATGTAAAGTCAAACATTTAGGCAACAACATTATTTGTGTGTCAAACTGACATCGCTCACCTACAACTCAACACTTTTCAATCTTTAAGGAAAGTTTAGTTTACATTTTACGGTATCTGCTGTTTTTTCATATTTGTCTTTCATACAAATTCATTCTCCATACATATCATATCTAAAGATCACTGACTTGAAGCTGTACTGAAATTCTCTTTTTGATGGCTTACCTAAATCTTTCTGACATTCTGCTTTCTCTTTCATAATCTACTTCCCACATCAATTCTCGGCGTGCAACGTCAACTGCATTGTCAGCGTAGAGACCTGGATATCAAATAGATTTCAAACATTAACCTCGACGTATAAATAGGAAAAGAAGTCTTCACTCACACCGTATGTGGTTTACAAACATATCAGGTGAAAGGTCATTCAAATAAGTCAGTTCACACATAAGCATGGCTTTGAAATATTATTCCTGTGTGAATGATCGCAAAACACCAAAACTAGCCCTTGGTATGACCACGGTCCCTCATCTATCATGTGACAAGAAAACAGAGGTCTCAAACCAAAGTCTGAAACCAGGTCAGAACTAGTCACTATTACGATTATGTAAACACATAATACTGATCATGAAGAGAAAGAAAAAAGCAAATAAGGAAATCTTCAATAAAATCTAATGCAAAATAAAAATATCTAATTTAAATTTAACATATAATAGATTTACAGAAAGTCACTTTTTGTACATATTAAAAATTGGCACATATGAATGATTTTATTCTCATTCACCTAGCACTGGACGCACCCTACGTTACATATCACAAGTTATTAACTTGACAGTCTACAATACATTACACATGTCATGCATTCATATATAAAGAGGTACTGGTAATCTGAAGCTTACCTTCAGGAAGTACTTTCCATACATTAAGTATGCCCATTAGGTTATTAATGTCACAGTCAATTCCTTGTGCAACACCAGGGTACTATGAAAGACAGAAACAAATAAAAGTAGGTATTTTTTAACATATTTCAATCTATGGGGCTATGCTACAGCAATTGTGATATGAGACACCTAAGTATATCCACTCTTAGAAGATCATGGACAGTTGAAGTACACAGTAACTTAGGGTATCAGCATTTCTTCATGGGTTACCATAGAAAGTGTGCTGTATCTTGCAATCACCTGAACCATGTTCTGTACAGAAGGCTTATGATGAAAAATAAACTAATGTACATCATTAAAATCATTTTCAAAACTCTGTGAATCTATTTGCAGGGGCTAAATACCAGCGATAACCATTCCTTTGCTGTGTCACATGGTACAGACTAAAAATTCAATTAGGTTATAATGTTTGAATTAACAATATTCACAAGTGTTAGCATATTGACAAACGTTGGCATATTTATGAGTACTTTGCACTACCCATGCACACTTCCATAGCATTAAACAACACCAAATACCATTGAAACATGGCTCTGAGTCACCGATGCAGACATCAGTGGAATCTTAGGTCAAACTGATGGAGAGTTCTGTGACTTACCTGTATTTTCATTGCCACTTCCCTACCATCATGCAAGGTAGCATGGTGAACTTGACCTATGGATGCAGCCGCAAATGGCTTCTCTTCAAAATGTTTAACTTTCTCCCTCCAGTCTTTCCCAAGCTCTTTCTGCAATACTTTCTGCATGGACAAAGTGTTCAATGATACATGTACAATTCAGAAACCTGTAATATTCATTAAACTTACTGTTTAATTGCCGGGTAAATGTCGTGCAAGAAGAGGAAATTATTCAACACATACAGGTGGTATGAACATTTGAAATTTTGAAATTAGTTTACTGTATGACCATAATACTCCTTTTTTTGCTAAATGTGCCTCTATGATGATAATCCAAATATTGGAATACTTTTGGTCACAAAATCAAATTTCTTACTAAAGTTATTGTCTGAAAATCGACATTACTAAAACTGATCACTTACTTGCATTTGCCATGCTGGCATGAAATCAGCACTCTGTCTGACTCTCTCAAATATGTTCTGCAGTTGAGGGCTTATCATGCTGTTATCTAAGAGTAAGAAGTTTAAGATTGTTGATGAGTTGGTCCTAGGGATAGGACAGTCACCCCCTGGAAATTGGCCAACCAGACATTTACCTGGAAATCGGCCAACCAGACATTTACGCTGGATACAAAAACTAATGTTGGTATGCCATGTCATACCTGCATAGTCTACCTTGTAGACCTGGAGACCTTTGGTTTTTTTAAAGAAACTGCACACAACCTCTTCAATGTAAATACACGTATATTTGCTGGACATGCTTTAAAAACTATCATCTTCTACTAGTTTTAAGTGTTCATTGAACAAAACTCTGCTGACTATGTGGTTTCTTGAAGATACTTTCATTCAGACTGGAATGCATCTCCTGATCAGAGCCTGTGCAAAAGGCATTTCAAATAACCGAAAAGATTTTCCTTATACACAAAAGCAATGTCAACTACATGATTATTTCTCCTATGTTTCAATAAGGAACTCTCAACCTCACGATTCTTTTACCTTGTATGCTAAGCATCTGTCCAAGTTTCAAAGCAGCACCTCTGACTTTGCACAAAGTGTTTACTATTCTCTCTGCATTGGCCTCAGTAAGTAGAATACTGCCATCTATTGGACCATCTTAGGGGAAAAGAGAAAGTTTTACTGGTGTTTATTGATAGATGTGTGCATGAAGTGGCTGGCAAAAAGGAAAAGATGACAAAATGACACAAGAATGGCATTCCTCAGATCACTAGAAATTAAATCAATATCCATGCACTTGAATTTCACCGAAGCCATATACTTTTTCCCAATTCTTAGGACGTGACTAAAGGCATCTTAATTAAAATGTACTAAAACTAGAATATTTCTTTTTAACTTACTTGAGTCTTTGAGTCCCACAGCTCTCCTTGTGAACTCTGCTATTGAGCCAATGCCAAGTCCAGCAGCTAGACTACCAAAGTTAATCATTCTACTTGTCCTTGATGCTGGTACTTTCCTCTCTCGTGACCTTGTACTCAAACTCTGCTTCATTTTAGGATCTGAGGAAGCATTCACTATGGGTGCCCTTCTCTGTGGCTTTGATGACGCAGGTTGTTTTCCACCGCCAGCATTCTTGTTCTTCTCTTTAAGCATGGCTTTTCTGACTTCCTCGGCAGTTATTGCACCTGATGTAGAGTCATAGTGGAAAGCCTTGGCTCCATTGTTTGCGGTGACAGAGTTCAGATGGGTGTCCACAGATGTTTCTAATGGTGAACCATTTAGAATTGTACCATTTACTGCCGCACTGGTTGTTGGTGTACCCTGGAGTAGCCAATAGAAAAAAAATATATTTTATGATTACAACATAATGAACTTTTTTGTGAAATATTATGTACTGACCCCTTATCCCTCCAAGTTCATATCTCACCGTCAGGTTAAGTTGCTTCAACCACTATGTCAAAACATATCCATATGTTGCATTTTTACTAGATTTGAACACTTGGAGGACTCTGAAAACCTTGATGTCAACTTAGACTGCAGCATATGACCAAACTCCCTGAAATTTTATTTGAGTAGCTTCAATCATAACATTCATTTTAACTCAGTGCAACTTTCCAACAATTCACATCCTGTACACATTATTTTAGAAAAGTCAAAAACTTATCAAGAGAAAAGAACTTTTGTACAATGTCTTATGGTTTAACAAGTCAACCATTCCTACTTCCATATTGACAATATATTTCAAACTTCATAAATGCAACTTGATACAACTTAATTTTCTAAACATTAACACACGGAACCATTGATTAGAGTAATGGCTATCATACTCAAAGGGGTGATCAATTTATGCCAAGTATTGAGATAAACTCTTTATAGTCACTGTGTCTGATGACGGAGCCTTTCAGTGAAGAGACAAGCACAGAATTCAATGAGAGAACGCTTTGCATTGTCAGACCTTTCTGCATGGTGCACACTATCAGAAGCTTGTAGCTTATTGGTTGGTTGAATATCTGGACATGAATGATTTCAAAATAGCCAATCCCCTGCAACCTTCTAAGCAGCTGCACAATGATCCCAAAGTCTCACTTTATATGAATGTTCATGAGTACAGTGTACGTTGTGCAAATTATTTGAAAGGTACCAAGAATAAGAGAGTAATCAGGCAAGAATAGCATGACGGTACGCAAAGAAAAAGGTAAGACTATGTAATTCTGTTGAATTTAACATTATGTTCCATATGTACATACCAAGTATTCATGTTTGTATCATACAGTAATTACTTGTTGTCTTCAATCAGGGGTGTGAGAAAGACAAGAATGATAGCTTACATTGACAGAAGGGCTGTGTCTGTTCACCATGACATTGCTGATATTTTCTTCAGCTTTGGTCTGAACTCCTTCCAAGACTTTCCTGACGCTGCAGGTGGCCCACTTCTCTTGGAATACTGTCTGCTGATGTTTCCCGAAAGCCTTGGCAACATTTTGAAATCCTCGTAGGAAAGTACAGGCATCTGTTAGTCTCGACATTGCTGGAACAATATAGGGCTGAAGGAAAAACAACATATTCCAGTGAATGAAGATGTACAGAGTACATTTTAAGAAATATACCGCATATACAGAAAACAATTTTGCCGGTATTTACCCATTAGGGACCTGAGATAATTAAAACATGCACATGGCAAATAAAACAATGTGCTTGACTTCAGACTCCCTCCCCTGAATGAATAATTGGAGTTCAAAAATCTGACACTGGAATTCGCACATGATCTCAGATCCTTCCCCTAGACAAAATTACCAGTAGTTTCATGTACTAGTTGTAAATTTTCCCTGGGCCATTACAGTGGTTCAGGACACAGTCATCTGTGGTTTGATACAGGATGATGGCTGCTGTAAGCATTACAAAGAGAGGAAGTTCGGAAACACAATGGTTACTGCCGAGTTTGGAGATAGATTTCCCTCACTAAAAAGCACAATTTATTTGATAAGCCAGCATCAATGGCTTCCACTACATCTCTAATATTCAAACCTGCTATCCTCTTAATGTAAGCAATTCATCTTCTGTGCATTTTAGGGTATAATTTCTGGTGACCCTTTCCAACAACAGCTGCCATACACTCATTTACTTGATCAGCATACCTGAATTTAAATGTTTCAAGTGATCGCGGACTGACCGAAATAGCCAATCAAAGCACCACTACTTTCAAATGTACCACAGCTGTTGTAAGAAATGAAAACTCTGTTTCCCAACTTCCTACAATTTGTAATTCAGGCAGTTGCAGCTAGTACCTGTTTATCAAACCATGGGCGACTGTAGTTCAGGACGATAGAGAAGTCATATGTGTATGATAGGTAATGTTAATTGCGACTGTGTTACCTCACTTTCTCATTAATTCAATAACATTGTTGTACAACAACAAACTTTCAGACTGTGTACAGTGGTGACTGCCCATACAAAAACTACACAATCACCACAGAAACTGTTCTTACAACTTGCCAGCAGTTGGTCTAATCACATTGCCCTCCATCACTGTGGTCTTATTATGGACACAGGACACATGGTCTACAATTTCATGAGGAACAGTTAGAATTGAATTGAACTTTATTAACGTTCTGTATAAATATTACAACGTAGGTGAAAAATCAGAGATCTGATCTTATTTGAACACAGGGTAATAGGACATACAAGTAGCAAGACTGCTTGGTCAAGTCCACCATCACTGATGGCAGACGTACACCTAATTCTTTAGGAATGACTTGAAATCTACGAAATGTGTAACTTACTGTATGTTGATACCACAGTCGCTTGTTGTAGTTCCATACACGGTAAAGGCCCGTGTGGAGCTAGAAACGGAGAGCTCCATGGCCCCTGTAACTTGTTAAGCATTAGAATGATCTTTATATAGGGGCCTTCAACGTGTACACTGTAGAATCACAAGCGGCTGTGGTTGATACCATATATTGTCTACCGTTCAAATGCACAAATTGGAATCTTCAACATGAACAGTTAAATAAAAAATAGCACAGCAGGCCATAAATTATGGGCCAGCAACATATACCGTCACGGAATATACGGGGGAATGAAGCCCATGAACAGGTTATGAAAGAGTTCATAATCAATGTTTGTTCACGTGTATCGCCGCATGTACCACCACAACCCTGCGCATTTCAATGTGATATGACCTACCTACAGCCTATTCGGAAATCCTGGACCTGAAGATGCTGTCTCTCGGTATGGCGTTTCCAAAGTCGATCTTCTTCTTCGATTACTGAACTAGATTTCGCATTCAGGTTTCAGCAACTCAGTCACGTGTATAAACAAGTGATGTTTACAAAAGGGCTTCTCTCTTATGCAACTTGCAAACAGTCACTGCAGCTTCGAAGAACTGGAAATGCGGTCGTAAATCAACCCTTTTCGCATGTGTCCATTAAGAACCCACACCAACAAGAATGCACTTCATCCGAAACTTTCGAGACGAAACTGACACACGGCAAAAGCCTAACTTACGGAAACGCATATGTAGATAGAGGGACTGTGTGTAGGCCTACAACTCACGCATGCGATCGACTCAATGTAGTTACACAACATGGCTGGCACGCAACCTTTCACGATGTCCCAATGCTCTCGTTGGTGGCGCTAATACTGTACGTAATGGGCTGACGTCACAGTATACTTGAGGCCTGGATGACAAAGACGCATTCGAAAACATTCGAAATCCGACAATGAATGTGGGGGCCTTTAGGAATACAGAGAGGGAGGAGGGGAGAGGACGCCGGGGTACGGAGCATGCCGGTTCTCCAAAATATGACCCTCCCGAGGTCCCCTTTTGCAAATTAATAGTTGCCCCTTCTTATCATTCTAATCCACAGATACCGGCTTCTCAAACAAACCATGGATGTAAAAAATATATTAAAAAATATTTTTTACATCCATGAACAAACTTACGGCAATGTAGTATTTGTTTAACAGAGAAATTATTCATAATTTATATTGGAAAACCAAAGCGCGTTCAGAATTAATCCCAAATGTAAACAAGAGGACAAACTTAATCTGTTGAACTTCAAACATATTTATAGTACTGCATCATTCCTGTACTTATTTCGAAGAATTGTTTCAACCTGTCATGCTGTACGCCCCTCTTGAAAACAAACATTTTTGCATTAAATTTCATGAAATAGTCTTTGTAAATGGTTACCTCTAGGTCACGTCTTAAAATATTACTTCCGAGGACAGTTTCCAAAAAACTTGACCCTACTTCCTTCGCCATTGGGTTGTTCCATAGTTCGTCGAGTCGTGCCTGCACGGCGAATACTGTACATTGGATATTTCGTCTCTCTATGTTTAGATACACATTGAAAGGTAGGGGACTCGATCCCAGGGATTGGGTTTGTTCTTGTCTGTAAGATGATTATGAAGGTGCCATAGACTTTTGTTTTCCATTGAAATAGTTGTCTAGCAAGTAAATTTCCTGGCAAGACAATCTGACGCCTGGCCCAAAAACTTTACACGATTTTTTAAGTTTGTGCTGTTGCTGTCAAGTTTCAATCTCCTTGTAAGCTTATGTCACTTGAAATAATGCATTCATCCTCACAGTAGGGGGTTTCAATTGCAGCAATGGGTGTCATTTCCAGATTCAAATTTATCTTACTTCCAATAGTAGGATGGACAAACGACCTTCAGTGGCTTTTGTTTTTTCCCCATGTGATGAAATATTTGCTGAAAATCAACTACTAACCTGAATAATGGTGACCAGGCATTCGTATAGACGTGGAATAAAACATGGCTCTGCCGACCATAAGTTCATAAGATTGCAATATGTAGTAGCAATCATCCGATTTCACTATTGGCAGATTAAGATGAAAGAAATATTGTTGGGAAGAATATACATAGCAATAAAACATAATCGGTGGGAAAATGTTTGTCAGTTGTTTACAAATCTTACCCTCAATGAAGATTCCACACCTACGTTATACGAGAGCGAAGTCTTTGCACAGTTACGTGGCTTTTGTTACAAAGGTTGGGCGTGAGGCCTCGTTCAACTATTCTTCCAAAGGCTGATAATAACCCAAAACAGGATTACAGACAAAGCATGATCCTATAAACATCGGAAACTTTGAAATTGATGTCATCTCTCTAAACCAAGGGGAAGGGAGCTTGGTTCATTGTTGAACCAAGATACAATGTTCGAAATCATTTACAAAAAGAAAACAATCCTCTGGTGAATTACATACAAAGCTTTCTTAATGATTTTACTATGCAATGCCTGACCTTATAATGATCATACTCTTTTTGAATGACAACAATATTTTGTTTACACATTGCTAAATATAGTGTTAGATTGGACTTTCAGGAACAGACAAATCTGACGATTTATTATAATATCCCCATCATCTCGTGTATCCAGTAAAATTGCAATGGAAAATGTACCACAATTTTCTGACAAATCGGACTTTTTTGCAATTTCACTCACCAATACTATTATGCACAATAGTAACATTATTATTAGCGGTTTATAAAATGATAAGCCCGACAGGAAGATAACAACAAACTTTGCATATATAACGCACATGTACCGAAAACGCTTGTTTGAAATTATCAAACATATTCAACTACTATATTATCATAAAATGATAAGCTTAATACTTGATAGCCTTGGAAGATCGGAGGATCTATAAAAACACAAGAATACGCAATTTTGTAAGGAATGCACTGGTACTGTACGAGCTGAACTGATATTTCAAGCAGAATGCTATGCTTCCCACTTATATATTCACATATATATTATTGGATCCTTACTCGTAAAACTTCGATACAAATTTCAGACCAAAGGCGCAGCCAAGAACGACTCGTAAACGAGGGTCTGGCAAAGATAGGCTCATCTGCAGATGGGCTGTGCAATATTAAAATACATGGTTGTCCCGTCTACACAACTGGGGGAAGATCTGTGCCTGAACATGTCACTTATTGCATGTACAGGCATGTCATTTCTAGAGGTTTAAGTACCAAATACTTGTCAAATAATTTTATGGCCTACTTAAACCTTCTGACGTCACACCAAAACCCGTTATTATTATCATCTTCTCACGCCCCAGGAAGCGATGTATAGCTTTCCACAGCCATGTTTACAGAGGTCAAGACAAATGTTTTAGTAACTGTTCAGTAATGTTCTGGGCAGTTTACAACAGCTGATCACTCTGAAAAGTATTGCAGCAAGCTGACAATATGAAAGTAATCTTAAGCTGTATGTTCTTCGATCAAATAACTTCTTTATGATGTATAACATTTTGTTTTAGTAATATTTACATTTGGTTATAATAAAACCCTTCTGTCGTGATTTTTGGACGGAGGGAACTGTACATAAACTAATTCTAGCGTGCATTTTCAAAATGACAAAAAGTATTTATAGACTGCAATGACATTTTGGCCACCGACTGTGGCCGGACTTTCAATTTTCATCCAACGTCGGCAAAGTGACCATCGGTGCGGTGCTGTATATGAGACAGCCAAGCACAAGCTTAAATCGAAAGATGGTTTGTGAAATCAAAACACACACGTTCATCGCATTCGAACGAACATATGCGGAAAAAGGAAATCCGCTACTGCTGAAGTGGTCATCCACTGTTATTCATCAGTACGAGAGAGACCCTCTGAATGTGTGTATATGGTGCGGCTCGGATCAATACTTGTTGAGCAAAACTTGTCGTAGATGGCGCTACATTACAGTGCCGGAAAGCATTCAAAAAAAGAATGCAACAGGTGTCCCTTTCTACAAACATATCATCAAGCAGAAGCTGATACTCGTAGGGGTGTTGATGGTAACACATTTTGGCATTTCGCACATATATTGACCTATTATTCGAAAAGGCAATCTGAACAATGTGTTGAGACCAATATTTTGCACAGTCCTTTAATCTATTTATCATTATTACCTACACAAGTATGCTCCGACAAAATCGCCATTCATCCAAGATACATGATACGGTTTCCGTCTGCAGCGCGCTACCAATGCTCATTATGTGTCTGAGACATGGAAATGCGATGCGATGCATTGCAAGGTTATACCATTTCATAGAGGGGTCTGGGCAACAACCAGGGCTTGAGCAACTGATGCGAGTAAAAGTTCAAAGTATTTCTCGAACACGGCAGGGTCATATCATTTTCTGAATGAAGCTGACTTCAAATAGAAAAAGACGCAAACCGAATCTGCTACCATGGTACCGATGATAATTCTTCGTTTTGGTCAAGCAGGATTTGAAATAGGTGTAACTTTTCTAGTTTTGCTAAAAGGAATGAGAACAACTTTATGTTTGGTCTGATCATGGATGCTATTTTATACCCATAGTCTGAGTACTAACCGGGCAGTTACAGGTCTTGGGCAGTAGGCTACTTTCAATTGTAAGACCGTCAGGGGATGAGATGGCGTGCGTTTTCATCGATACATTTGCAGATTTACACATGATCGACCTTTCTAATATTTTTGTTGTTACGAGTGAACAATGTGCCGAAGATGTTTAGAAGTAGCAATTGGCTAAAACAAGCCTTCACCTAATTCGTTGCAAGCATCATGCGTTGGAATTGACATCCATTGTCAATTGCAAGACATGTTTCTCATTCCGAGACTGAAGCACCATGTGGATTCGGCCATTCTCGGCCAGCTATTTGTCACATCTGCTGTTTTCATCGTATAAAAAGCAGAGAGCTAAGCTCAACCCTCGGATTTCACTACTACGCGTGCAGCAAGCTGAAACGAAACGTCTAAACATTTCCCGCGAAAAAAGGTACGTCAATTCTTTGTTGCTCTTTCGTCTCTTTGTAGCCAAGAGTAAATATCGCTTTCGTCCCACTACGATACTTCACTCCATTCGACTATACTGAAGTTACGCTAGCGGCCCAACGACGTAGGATTTGCTACCTCATAATAGGACCTACTGGTGTGCGTCACTAATGACTAGTACTTCTCTTTTTTAGAGAGAAGTAAGAAGTCGTAGAATTTAGTGAAGATGTTACAAGGTGGCAGATCAGCTATGTCAACGATCTTTGGTCGGATCCCTAATGGTCCGAAGAAGACACAGGTTGAAGAACGCATGCCGCGCAAAGGACTAAATGTGATGAAGCAGGTGAGCGTTTACGTGTTTGTCGGACAACTCTCGCTTTTCGGGAACGTGCATGCACGAGCCGACCGCATGCATCATTTGCTCCGAAAACTCCATGACACTCGATGGTTCGCCAAAGTGAGATTGGAGATCAACACTACAATTACACAACAAGACTTGGTTATTAAACGTAGAAACACTTTTTAATTTGCTGCTGCTACTTTAGAGTTTCCTGGACCCCCCACCCCACCCAGCACGAGTAAAACCATGCCATGGCGCTTATATGTCAAAGTGACAATTTTTCCTTGCAGGGACGTGGACCTTTCTCGCTCGTCAACGTAAATGCCAAATTGCAAGGCAATGCAGAGAAGAAGAAAACGTTCGCCAAAGTGCAAGACCTTTTCTGATTCCAGTTCCTCAAATGCCGGCCCACATGTTCAACAGAAATCGCCAAGTAAGTGCGTAGCCATGTATACAGTTGTGCGTGTCGACTAGTCACGTCTTTTACATCTCCACTCGAATTTTACTTCATAATTTCCCTGATTATCACTAAAACGCACCAGTCATTTTTGTAAGACATTTTCAGAGTTTCCTTTGACGAAAAAAATGTAAACTTGACAAGTTCAATCTCAATTTTGCTACTCTCCCTATACATTTTCCCTCTTTTGTTGCAGAAATTCAAGATCATGAAATGGTTTCTCTAGAGTCACTTGAAAAACAAACTCGGGCACAGTACGATAAACTTATTGACAAGTTTTCTCAGCTTAAACTGGACGGCGACCGGTGCAGTATCGACGAGTTTACAGAGTATGCAGACGATGTTCATCAGTATCTTAAGGTACAACTATGAAATTCTTCTTTGGTGCAAGTAATTTTCTGATTCCTCCATCCAATAGTTAATCATTCTCAAAAAACTTGGCCTTTGAAGGATATTTTTAAAACTTTACCGACGCCATCTTCTATATCTGTCAACCTTGTTTATAAAAGATCATATGGCGAGTTTCCTTAACGTCCTTTTTGTCATTTTTTTGAATTTCTATTTTCTTCGGTAGTTTTTCTCGCTATTTTTATTGATCCTTCAAAAATTTTCCTAAAACTTGCGTATTTCAAAGTTTTGCAAAAATTAGGTGCAAAAACCGTATCAATCGAACGTCTCTGAATTTAACAATTAATTTTTCTCTTCCAAGAAAATGGAGCTGAAATGTATCCTTTCGGAAGATTTCTTGTCCAAAGAAAATGACATCACGAAAAATATTAGGGCAATTCTTCTTGATTGGTTGATACAGGTACAGGTAAGTACTTTCTAGTATTCATTCCTTGCATATTTTATGACGACAATCTATTTTTCCTGTTAACCCAGCCTCCTTCAGCCTCATTCGATTTATATTTCAAAGCAATTTCTCTTGTTTGCAAAAAGTTCTGGTTTTTGGTACTGCGCAAAAATGCGCATTTTACTGACATGAACACCATATATATGGGATATGCTACGGAACTTTCAACTTTAATCCCATCTCATGTCCATGCAAACTATTGATAGTATACTTTCAGCATATTTGCCTTTCTTAATAAAAACTTTTAATGGACTTTTACAACTTTTCATTTACTTCATTGACAGTGTTGTCTACATTTACAAGATGAAACTCTACATTTAACAGTCGCCTTCTTAGACCGCTTTCTCAGCATTTCATCTGTACATCTCGAAAAACTGCAACTACTTGGTATCACGTGTCTTCTGCTTGCATCGAAAGTCGAAGAGAGGTACCCTCCTGATGTAAGTACAGAGAAGTTTTTTAAAATGACCCGTGACCCTTTGGAATTTTAATTCGGAATAAAATCGATGCTTGATGCAAATTTACAATTTACTCCCAAACTAAGTTGCCAAGCAGTATACCGCAAATTTGACACACACTATCACTAATAAGTCTGGAGGTTTTGGCGAGATAAATTTGTTATAGAATTGTTTTTTCTGTGGAGTTTTCTTGGTCAAAGTCTTTAAATAGAAACCGGCCGACCCCCATTCTTTTACCATTTGTATGAAATCTAGTCGGTGGGTGAAAATGAATCTCCCTGGCCCTTCAACAAATTCAGTCCCCCCAATGTACTTTCTTCTTTCAGGTAAACACGCTCCGTTACTTGACTGACTATTCGTACAGCAAGGAAGCGGTATTACAGATGGAAATGATCATCCTAAGGACCTTGTGCTTTGACTTTTGCCTTCCAACCAGTGTCAGTTTCTACCATCTATACGTGAACTCGACAGCTTTTCAACTGAACGATTGCAAGACTCAGGTATGCAAATCTATCTAAGCCTCCAAACTCGGCAAACCAATAAGTTACAAGCTTTCGTGATGCTCTGCATTGTCAGAAACAATGCCCATAGAGATAACAACCCTGCCGTGACCAAATACGAGAAACCTTCATTATCTATTCAAAAACTAACCAATATTCGACAAAAATGCACTACAACTTGATTATATATAAAATAAAAATAAGCAGTCTTTTGAAAGTCAAGCTATTAAAATAAATGTACGGAAATTAGACTGACAATTGGTCTTTTTCAATTTTATATTGTCCAACCAGGCTCTTCTTGATTCTGTATAGCAAAATTGAAATTATAAATCGGTCTGAGAGTGCAAACTGACTGTTATTTTCAGTTCGCGCTGACCCCATGTCATAGTTTTCCTACCAACGTGTTACAATTTCTGTTAAGACTAGCTTTTCTCTGTGAAAGTTCATGTTCACGCACAAGGCTATTTTATGACCTTTGAAAAATTCCCTTCCGTGTGTTTTCAGCTTGTCATTGACCTCGGAAAGTATCTGATGGATCTCGGTATACTCTCTACAAGAGTCCTTCCGTTCCCTCCTTCCAAACGTGCTGCAGCAGCCCTTGCACTGGCCATGAAAATCTTCATGACTGGTGATAAACCCAAATACTCTACTTGGACATCTCAACTGGCATGCGCTACTGGCTTCACAGAAGAAAACCTAGTTCCATGTATGAGGATATTGGCATCCTTGCTTGTCAAAGCACCACGTGCCAAACAAACGGTAAGTCTATCTTATAAGTCTTTTTCCTATGGCCTTTCTGTGCTGCATCACATAAGCTTATGCCCTTTCGACAATATCTGTAAAACTCCAACTTGATTAACTTTAAACAGCATTCCCTACATATTTGATTGATCATTTCCCTTTCATTACCCTTGTCTCATTCGATGCGGAATACGGAATACGAACAGTTTGACTTCAAAACATGGATACCAGATGTGAGGCTTACATTTTCTTTCACTTCTGGTCTCAGTTTGCGTCTCGATTCTTGCACAAATGACTCTAAATAAAGCATCACTTGGTTTGAAAATAGAATTTCCATCGTCGGCCAACTTCTGATATCCTCGCAATGCTGACTTATTTCAGGCTGCCTGGAGAAAATACGGCAGCGTCTCGAAATATGGAGGTCTGAGCCAACTTCCCATGCTCACCAAGTCTCCTGCAGTCCAACAACTACTGAAGATGTAAATAAGAGCCAATAGTGACTTGCTTTCATCGACCAGCTAGTCGTTACGTGACATTTTCACAGATCGGTCTGAAATTTATGTAAATAGATTAGATAATTATGATAGGTTAGAATAATTGATTTTTGTCTTAGATGTTCATAAATGGAGATCGACATATTTACACAATACCCTACAAATTACGCGACTTTATTCTAAGTGAGCTCTCTGGCATACGTCTGCCTTTCCCCGCTGGCGGGGGCTAGCTGTACTTTTAAAAAATGAAAGCTTCTAATTGTACATGCAGTAAGAATGCTCTGGACTCTCACATGAATTTTTCTCCACAAACTTGTAAATTCCTATTTAAAACCTGTATAAATGTATAGTACTAACTTAGATTGTCTTAATGATTCCTTTTTCGATTGGTAGTTTAAATGAAGTTGGATTTACTTTGACAGAATTCAATGTACATAATTTGTTTACAAATTTTGACTATTCTATGTTTGTTCAGAAAGTTTTTTTTTTTTGATTTTTTTTCCCTCGCAAGTTTCATATTTGAAGAGTAGTTTTCTATAACAGAATTTGCAAGCTTAATCTTGGACTGAAAAGTGTTGTATACAGAGTTCGGTTTTCAAATGACTAAAACACGAGTAGTGTGAATGTTAAAACAGAATACTAAATATATAACAATAATAGAGTATATGAAAAGTGTTTCAAGAGTGCTACCCATAATGTTTGCACGAGAAACAATAAAAAATATTTTATCTCAACATTGCTACATGTCGTCCTTAAGTTAATTATCCTTGCCTCAAGTTTCCTGCCCTACAGCTCCTAATGTACCAATGTGATCTCTACGTGACTTGCAAAGAAACTAAATCAGTTTTTAAATTCAATCTAAGGTGTGATAATTCTCTAACGCGAGGGAAAAATCTAATTTTTCAAATGTGTCGTCTATTAAGGTTAGTATGCGCTTCGAAAGTGAAAGACTTAAACTTTTGCTGAGGAATATTTCAACCATTCTCTTTCAAAATCAAGAATAAAAATCTGGGATCACCATGCAAATTTTGGTGATAGAGAAGCAAATTACTCAGCATTTACCGATATAAAAATTCAAAATGGCCTCCATCCCTGTGTTAACTGTATGGAGAAAAAATAAAATTTTCGATTTTCGGAAAACTAAGTCGATGAAAAGTTTTCTTACCAAAGCTTTAAAATGATTCCCCGCAAGTTGTAGATCAGAAAAGAAGTCCAAATATCTGTGGATGTCCCCAGGGTCATTCTACCTTAAAGCACTCTTCACATTGAAATTTCTAGTCTTTCTTGGAAAGCAAACCAACAGTTGATTTAGTTTGAAGAGGACTCTCTCCGTCAATGACGCAATTCTCGACTGAGCGGTTTGACGAGACCAAGTGAAATATATATAGGTCATTTCCTGTATTTGGCATTGCTTTGCCATCCTCCTCTAGGCAATACATAGTAGGAAACTTAAATGAGAAATTTGTTAGATCTCCAATATTCATGTTTTTGAGATTCTTATTGGTGAAATTAATAAACTTGAGAATGTAACCCAGATGTCAATAGGCCATGACATTGGTTAGGAGGCATACATTTTGAACATTCATCCAACTGCCATTTGGACTTGACAAATGTGTATTTAATTACATCAAATTTCAACAAACTTCTTGAACCACTCTCAAAAAACTACGGAAAGTTGACAGACGTGTGCACAACTGTGTTTTAATGGTGGGCAAAAGTTTGCAAAAAATTATGTAAATCCAATCAAAAGTCTGTACAGGCTCTGCAAAATATGAACAAGACCGCGACTAAAAAACAAACCTTAGAGTTTAAGCGGTTCGAAGTAGATTTAATGCAACTGCGTAATTCTAACACTCATGTGATTTGAGTGTACAAATAAATGAAAAATGGTTTTCGAATTCCCTCGAAGAGTCTTATAACCTGAGTAGTCTTATTGAAATAATACCTGGACAAACCAAGCATGCGAGCAGTTAGGCTGTGTCACTTATTACGATGAAGGGGATATTCGTAAAAAGTTCCACCTCACGGTATTACGGATAATAATAATCATTAGACGGTACACACACAGGTTTATCGGGACGATTTTTTTGGCAGCCTATGCCAAATTGTAAAACTGCTACTTTTTGCCAGTTAGTCTTTTCGCAAGAAGCATCGGTAAATTCCATCAGACAAATTCTCTGCTACATGTAAGGGCTTATAAGGGAACCTTGGATCGACTGTGTAGCTGAACATTGCAAAATTACAAATCACAGTGGTAAAGTTACCTGTTGTACAAGACTCTACGAGAAGGGGTCCCATGAACAGTTAATTAGACCGAAAAAAGTGGTCAACGCTCGGCAGCTGTCAGAATTTACATACGCCTAACTGAAGATGTGACAAATTTTGAACGCACTTCAACCTCCAAAGAACAATGTTTCTTTGACGAAAGAATGATGGGACGCTAAAAGTCTCTAAAGACAGCAACGTTTACTCAGAGTTAAGTTTTACATATTCTTCCTGGTCATAATGCACAAGTTAAGAATGGGTTATGGTTCACAATCCACTGCAATCCCGGGCACCAATAGCCGTGTGATAAAAAGTGTTTATGGAGTGTGACCAAAGGAGTTTTAATCTTGCCCCAAACCCGTATTATACTGAATGTGTAAACTTCGATATCCTACTAGAACGAGAGCACATGACGATATGGTTAGTGACAACAAGTCTCATCTGGCAATGAAGCGTGATTTCTCCTGGAATCCTATTCCAGGGTTTGGCTTAGGAGAATCTATCGAGACTGTAACTGTGTTCAGTCTGGACTACTTCCACTGGTCATAGCTCACGTAGCGGGGTACTGAAGGCAGCTGCAACCATTTCCATGCATGTATGGGGCGCACTTGACGATGACGACAACGAGGTATGGTTTAAGGATATTACTTCAGCTTAGCAACGTGTTTAAAACAACTCCAAATTTATCCATAAATGGTCTTTCTCAGGGCCACTCCATCCTCAAGATAGGGAATACCGTAAATAAACCAACCCATAAAAAGCTTTCGTTCCTACTCTTTCTTTATCTCTATCTCTAAATGAATGGGATCAAATAAATATTCGACTCAATTTCTCCAAAGATTTCTAAGGAAACTCAACGAAAATTTGAAAAGTCGAATTCATCATTTAGATACAAAGTGTACTGTCACAATCAATAATGCGGAATTAAGATATAAGTAAAATGACTTTGGTACTCTGTAATGACAGAAAATTGGGGGATTTATGGCCAGTTAAACAAAAGTCGGCGAAATACCAAATATTTGGTTTGCAAACCTGAATAATAGATAACGCTCTGCAGTAAAATATACTGACGCACGAAAAGTCTGATCAGAGAACACCTACCCAATAAAGTTTATAACATTGAAAAATGAATAAGTATTTCACCACTTTACCTTATTTTTCTCAATATCTTTCTTTATCGTCAGGTCTTCTTTACGAGTACGAGTGAAAGTTATAGTTGTTTGGGGTTTTTTGTTTGTTTTTGTATTTTGCTTTTTGTTTTTTGGGTTTTTTTTGCTTTTTAGCAATCACGTGCAATCGTATAACACAGATATACCCTTGCTTGCAGTTTGTTGTTGACTTTGTCAAAGTTAATCCGGTAATAATCGAGCTGTGATAATCTTGTGACATTATCCACAGATTAGTAACAACACGATTGGGATAATTGGATTGTGAAGCAATGTCGATTTAATCTGGCAAATGTAAGGGACCGTCTCAGATTGTCGCAGAAGTTCAAAAGCGAAATTCATTCGTTTAGGGGGGGGAGGGGGTTTGACCTCCATTCAATTAGTGAACTTCACTTTCGCACTTTATTTTGTGATCACAAGTTTTCGTGTTTTATTTTAAATTAAAGAAAAACTGCACACTTGTGCCAACAAATGTGTAACCGTTTCCATCTCGTTTGTGCCCCAAACACAATTTACCAATACTAACATTGTATCCTAAACCTTTCACTCATCAAATTCAACAAAGACAAAAGTATCATTTTTTTAAAATGTGCTATTTATAAGCGTATGCTCTAACTACTTGATGTCTTTATTCTCACATGTTATGCATCTGGTCATAGTCGTTTTAATATGATTGAACATGCCTGGTCCCCCTTGTCAAAGTTTCTCGCTTATTTACCGCCCCTACCAAGTACAAATTGCGTGTTCGCAGAGACAAAGAACAGATGCAAAAAGGGTTACCGCCCCTACCAAGTACAAATTGCGTGTTCGCAGAGACAAAGAACAGATGCAAAAAGGAAAGAAAGTAAATAAAATGAAACTTTTATGCGGTAAAATGCCCTGTTAGTAGTCAAATCTGATCGATTACTTTAATTGTAATGTGGCATGGGGAATGCGTCTTTAGTAGCTTTAGCAAATGCAACATTGTACCCTCAGGCAGACATAAACATTTCGCACTTTTGAAGTTTCGTTTAGGGGGAGGGGGAGGGGGTTTTGATCAAAACGAATTAATTTCGTTTCTTGAACTTCTGCGACAATCTGAGACGGTCCCTAAGCTCATCTGCTTTTCTTTTTATGTTGCACACTTGTTTTAATAAGTAATTTGTGATATCGCAACATCCAGCTATAGGGCACCTAACACTTTAGAGAAATTTGAAAAAATATGAAAATCCAATTCTCCCAAATTAGTTCCAATCGTGTTTACTTACCCTTGCTTGCTTTGACGCAAGAGGCAGTCAGACGCATCAGGTATTAGACGCAACACCGTGATAAAACTGCGCGTAAGATTGTCAATGGACAAATACATGGCACGGTGAAGGAGAAAATATAAAACTGAGACACCAAAGATCAGTGGTATAATCTTTATTGGCATATCATAGTAGTAAAATAAAACAATACAATATTGATTGTTGTTTTACCATTAGCTAATTGGCTCTTTCAATTATAGTCACCTAAAATTTATTCGATGAATTCAACCGGTAGTGAGTGGGCTGCATGCTTTTATTTTTACCATTACATGCCTCACATATCAAACATCGCGCGCTCCGTAGGATTCAATGGTAACTTGTTGATGACGTAGCGGGCCCCATAATCATCATTTGACTGAAAGTGAACCGGAAGTATTTTCAACGTGATAACTTCAGGGCTAAAAAAAAGATAAAATTACATGTTTTACATTGGAACTGTTTTTACAAAATTATGCGTACGGAATTCGATAAACCGCATAACGATGATTTGATATACCAATGTGCTGTTCGATGATGAAAATTGTTCTATTTTATCGTCTAACATGGAAATAAAGCATATGACTCCCATTTGTATTAGTATCTTAGCGGAGTTTTTGGCCTTCGTAGTTTTTGCCAAAAGTTCAGTTTAGATACTAGACTACATTTGTATGTACACTCAAAAACTATGAGTTTAACCTATGAAAGGGAGGCATATAATAAAAAAAAATTAGCCCAAACATGAGACTATGTGCCTGAAGGTAGGTGACCATTTGCCCGAAGTAAATACCATCATTTCGTCTTCAGCGTACATGTAATTCTTTGGGGATCGAACTATTAGAGTAATTACGGTAAACAAGTTGTTGCAAATTTCATTTCATTGAGAGAAATTGCTAACGAAACAAAATTGACAAACGGAAACTGTCATTATCAGACTCAGACAAGCAGTATGCTTGCAAAGTATCGTAAAAGAATGAAACTCTGAACAACTGTAAGGAAATGTTTTTTTTACACATGTTATAAATACCGTTAAGGCTGTACGCGCCTCGAAAGTGAAAGAGTTAAACTTTTGCTCAAACTTTCCTCAAGGAATATTTCAATCATTCTCTTTCAGAATCAAGAATATTGGTACTAGAGAAGAAATTACTCAGGATTTACCGATATTTGAATTTCAAAATGGTCGCCATCCCTGTGTTAACTGTATGGAGGAAAAACAAAATTTTCTATTTTCGGATAAACTAAGCCGGTGAAAAGTTTTCTTTCACCAAGAGCTTTGAATCCCCACAAGTGGTAGATCAGAAAAGAATTGTGAAAGTTTCTGAGTCCGAATATCTGTCCCCGAGGCTAGGCGAATTCTAATATCATTCAAAGTACAGAGATACTCCATTATCTGCTCAGATTTATGCCATATGAGAGAATCTTCAATGATGTCTGGCATACCAACCATGCATCGACAAAATTATGGTTAAGAACAGTTTGTTAACATACTTTTTGAGACACAATTGTTTCATTTCCAATCTTCAGTGATGTTGGAAACCAAACCAAACATTTTTCGTAAAATTTTCCGTCTAAGACTGCCTGAAAGACAACATAACCAGTGACTATTCAGACCTTCGCAGGGAAAATGCAATATAAGCACGGTGATTAAGGATGTATCTTTGTCCTTTGACAGAAAAAAATTCAAGAAATGACAAATCTAAAGTCACTATGCCGCCATGAATTGTTTTCATTTCCAATCTTCAGTGATGTTGGAAACCAAACCAAACATTTTCGTAAATTTTCCGTCTAAGACTGCCTGAAAGACAACATAACCAGTGACTATTCAGACCTTCGCAGGGAAAATGCAATATAAGCACGGTGATTAAGGATGTATCTTTGTCCTTTGACAGAAAAAAATTCAAGAAATGACAAATCTAAAGTCACTATGCCGCCATGTCTGATCTTCACATACAACTCAAGAAATTGTTAACAAAACATCAAATTGACATCAGTTAGGTTTTCTGTTTGATAAAGTTTGTAAATTCAATTATTTCTTACAGATAGCATTTAGTTTTGATGAATTACCTTTCTTTAATAATTCATGCATTTAATCAGACTGGTAAAGAAACAAAAACTTTCGTGAAAACCCCAAAAATCATGAAAACAGGCGAGCCAAACGTATTTGCGACACTAACGCTCTGTATGTCTTTCCTAATCAACAAAGCGGCATTTCTAGCTGCTATGATCGAACCTTCCATCTGGTCCATGACGTCACTCATCACACCGATATTGTAGAGTCTAGGCGACAGCACCACATCTTGGTATGGAGCGACATCAACGTCGCGAGGTGACAAAAGGTTAAAGCCATCAGGCCAATAGTGGGTAAACTTGATCGACGGGTTGAAGAGTATATCCTGTAGATCATTGATGATGTCACGCGTTGTATACAGTGAGTAATACATTGTGTCGTTGACAGTGGCTTCCAAGTTACAGAGGACGAAGCCGTCAGATTTTCCCGGTACCCCTGCAATAAATCCGGGGACGTCATAATCTGGGTCGGTTGTAAAATAATCCATATTGACTCCTTCAGCAGTCACGATATAGCGGTAGAGAGGATCCCATTGCCTTGCTGGCTGGGTGACGGGGTCATCGAAATTCGTAAAATCGATACCTGTCAAAATAGAATAGGAAGGGAGATTACAACAAAAACCTATATTGTCCCTAGCTTCTATCTATTATTCGGAAACAGAGTGTTCGGCCAGTATTCTCAGGGAAAATCTGGTCTTTTTAACTCTAGGGTATTTTGTAATACAGCAAATGATTCTACAATTAACAAATTTTTTGTTGAGCGGATCATAGTTTCTTGTGAGGCCAACAATAAAATGCGTTTTTGGATTGCCTGCTTCTTGTTTTCTTAGTGTTATCCACAAGATTTCTATTATATCACTTTAGATACCGATCTGGGTCGTATTTTCCCCCCAAATCATCGGTCATCGTGGTTGCGATACAATTGCACAGGATTGTGTAATCATAGCGATCCTGAAGTAAACCGCAGAATTTTCAATTTAAGACGGCTAAGATTTTGAATTTCACACCTGTAGATTAATAATCAAATAAAAACCATTTAGGCCTACAGGTATTACTTACGATTAAAAGAAGAAGAAAGAACTGTTTGGCCAAAGATTTCTCATTCAAAACCCCTTTCAATAGCCTCAAGTTTTGTTAAGAGTATAGATTTGTTAATCATAATTACACAAGTCCATGCCATACGTAACAGATGATAGATGTGACAGGAAGTCTACCTGTCGTTTAATAGAAGTTACTTTCAAAACTTTTTCACTCCTTTAAGTGAATACAGAATGTTTGAAGCTATATTTCCACCAACATAATAAGGCAATCTAAAATGAGATATCTTGCGTTGAGAATTCTTTGGAGATGTAATTGCTTTTTAAGTACTCTCTGTCCCGTTAAGTTATAACACACTAAAAAATATTCTTCAACGTTTCTTAGATGAACATTTGTGTTAAGTTTCATTATACAAACCCTAAAATCCAAAAAAAGTAACAAAGGAAAATTATTCACAAAACCTCACGTACGTAACTGTGACAAGCAAGAGAAAAAAACCCCCAAATACTGAAAGGTATACTGCAATCCATACTATTGCACGTTTTTGCAGTCTGTCCGAAATGTGAAGTCTGAAAAAGTACTTTATCAACAAAATAAACCCTTGAAATGAACTGCACTAAAAGAAACTTATCGTTCATCTAACACAACAAGAATTGTCTTCTAATGTGCAAGTGTAAGACTATATTTTCACATTAATTAAACCATGAAATACCATGCTATATTTATATTTATTCTTTTTCATTGTTATATAAGAATAAATTATCTTTGTTTCGATTTAATTTAAAACTTTTATCGCCCCAGTATTGTAAATCTTCATCTTACGAGCCAGCAATAAATGCTATATTATTATTATTATTATTATTATTATTATTATTATTATTATTGTTGTTGTTGTTGTTGTTGTTGTTGTTGTTGTTGTTATTATACTGACACAGCTATATCTCAAAAACTTGACCATCTTATTAACTATAGGTCAAGTCAACTTCAAGTGGGTGGAAGGTAGCAGACTATTGAATTGTTGATAGATTGAGTTGCATCGATCAATTGTAAAAATTAATAAAACAAGGGGGAGACATCTGTCTTGAGATATCTTCGGGGGAATTTGACTCACTAGGCTATGCTTGAGGTACAGCAAACTTGAGGTACAGGAAACTTGAGCTAGACTATCTGGAGAGGACGTAATCAAACTGAGACCAAGATACAAATGTGTACGGTTGCCGTGGACTTTAATTATAACGGTGAGACACCGCACGTCTCTGACTGTACTGCGAACTAGAAAACTAAACTAAACTACTCTAACTATAGGAGCGATCCTCGATCTTCACGCCAGCCTGGTGTCTCTCGGAATCAATCCCCTTTTTGCCAAATTCTCGCCATTTTATCCAGTTTATTAATTTTTTAGCAAGGAGATGGGAAGTAAGTTGAATTCCGATCATTGGCTTCCGGTCTTGGGAACGCGTCATATCGGGGCGTCAGTCCCTCATATGGTATCCATCTTAACCGGTTAGGTGTCAATCTGATGTTAAGTCAGGAAAATGTGTGATTTTGTAAAATTCTTCGCGTCTGAAGACGAAGGTATGTCGAAATAGGAGACTTAATAAAAATAGATTCATACCGGCACGATAGAAATGATAGAGATATGACAAATTTATCATCCCTGTGCACGTGTTTATACTTGTGTTGTAATTTGTTATTTTGTCATATGTGTAATGAAGTCATTTAACCTACTTGTGTACAATTGCGACCGAATACACAAGCCTTTCAGTTTGTCCCATATTTCGCAAAGACCTGCGAAAGACACTACAGACACTACAGTAGTATGCTACCTAACATTGAAGTCAAACTCCGACAATGCCGACCTAGCTTCATTGTTATGTACAAATCTGGCAAATATGGCCACCTTCGGTCGTGGAGGCACACTTAAATTTTAAAATATTGGATTTTGAACATGCCACTCTTACCCAGCAAAGGGTCACTTAGTTAAAATAGATTGTTGTATTAAACGCATTTATAAAATGCAGTGGCACGATTAGTGTTCACGCTATAAGGTTTGTTTGACAAACAGAAGAAACTTCATATTTATCAACTTTAGTGACGGAAAGCCCCTTGTACGTCTGTTAGACAGCGGGCTGTCTTATAAATGTCGAGTTTTTGTTTACAACGATCGATTCCACGAGTTCTGCGTGCAGGTAACGCACTGGTTCACAAGCTTTACAAGATTGGTAATGGAGATCGGCTGCCACAAGACTATACTATAAACGACACCTCCGTGGCGACTGAGATCAAGTTGCATACCAACCTGTATGTTCAATCGGCGCCGCAATAATGACATGGTCAGCGTGCATGTCGTAATCCTTTCCATCGGATTGATACACAACATTAAAACCGTTTAAACAGTTTTTCCACCGCTTTTGCCGTCGAATTTAGTAAAACCTTTGCACCTGATGCTTCAGCTAGAGATTTCACCAACTTCAAATTACCGCCGACGACTTGACCTGAAGAGATAGAAACGTGGGCTTGAGATTACAATTGATGTAAGGCCGGGTGTAATTCACGTGAAAGTATAGTTAGCGACTGGGAAGAAAGAACATGGGGCGGGATTTTTGTGGGTGCAAACATTTTTTTGTCATGAGATTTTGGTATGCATGTGGGGAGAGACATATTTGTTGCGCAACAATAAAAAGGCATGATATAATCGATATCATGGTCCAATGACGGCTTCCAGCTTGAAAATTAAAAAACACAATCTCCTTGTATTTAATTTAATGTGTAATTCTAGTCGTATGTGGGAAGATGCTTTGAAGGTTCATATATATATATATTATATATATATATATATATATATATATATATATATATATATATATATATATATATATATATAGTGTGTGTGTGTCAGTATTCATACAGTTTAAATCTATATATATATATATATATATATATATATATATATATATATATAATGAGAAATTATGTGTCAATTAAGATATTATTGATATGGACTCTGACGCGCAGAGGGAGGGTCACTCTTTTGAGCCTCCCCCCTGCGTGTCACGGTACGTTGTTCCGAAAAACCCATACGCCCATCTTTAACATCTGTTCAGTCCTTCAGAAACTGAAGTGATTACTTTCATGAACTAGCTTTAACACCTTCGCTACCGAATATTGCACAACCCTGTCGTTTTCTAGAATACAATTGAATCTCTACGCTGGAAAATAGGACTGAAACTGTTTATGAAGCTTCGCTTACCTCTACCCATATCCGTTGCCATGTTTGTATACAATGATAACACACTACTTCCCATTCCTTGACCTGAAAACAGATATTGTCTTGGCCCCATGGCAAGGTCTTGAAGTTCCAAATCAACACCTATGTCCGTGTAATACTGTCTACCCTCAATGGTTGCCCATTGTCCCAAGTCACCGTAGGACAGGAATTCCTCCATCCCTGTAAAAGTATCCCGGCCCCTTAAGTCATAGTTCTTCTCCACCCGCAAGTAATAATCAACGGTTCCGTTTCCAAGGACGTTCATGGATTCTCCATGCGCTGCTGCGATTTCCCTGGCATCGATCAGATGGGTTCCGTTCCAGACAGTAAAGGAAAATGGTGATGCAAAGTTTGGTTCGCCGTCAAAATCTTTGTCTGTTCTATCCAGACCCATTTCTGTGACAAGTTCTTTTATATACCTGTTCAAAAAAAATGCGATTTTATCATTTGCTTTCACACACATTTGATTTGTCTCCTGGTCTCTTTTCTTATCTCTATAAAAATCTTACAATCGAAGGAGTGAACAGTCCTCTTTATTTTTACAATTCTGTCTCATTCTTAAAGTGAACAACGTTCACGTGAAAGATGCTGACAGGATGTAACTTCAAATTTATAATGAATTGGAAAACAGGTACTCGAATTTTTAAAGGTTGCCATGGGGTATTTCAGACCCCCCCTCCCCCCCCCCCCGCAGAGGTGTTTGTGAACGTAGCCTAATCAGAGAGTGTGACCCAGTCTTACATGATATGCAAGGCGCATTTGTTACAATGCCTTATTTAACTGATAAGCATGGCACTTCATAATGATATATGATGCCAAAACATGATAAGAATTGAAAGGCCGCCAACATACCTCTGATTTCCAGTCCACGCATAAGTGCCTATACGGAAAAGTTCCCATCTATGTGGACGTCAAACACTTTACCACCTGCAATGTTAAGATGTTTAAAAAGTTAGCATTAATTTGAGTTTAAAATGCATAGCAGCACTGTCCAGTAGGCTACAATGTACGGCAAATCCTGATTGATAACCTACGAGACCAAAGTCAGATTGTCACCTTGGGCTGTAATGTATGACTGAATTGAGGCAGGCCGGACCATTGGTCACATTTCACACTCTCCAAACCTGAAAAGGTCATAAAATGCCGCACTAAATAGCGACAGAGACCGAGTTTTTTACATATTTTAACTTTGTTTCGTTGACGTGTGAATATTTCTGAACACTTTCTATGTTTGTAGACTGTGTAACTTACTGATGAATAGATTCGACTTGTCTAAACGACTCGTTTAGTCTGCAATATACTCACAATTTGTTTCAAGTCATTCCTCCGTGCGAATCGGCTTAGAAATAACATGAAAAGTCATTTATTTACGATATCGTTTTCTTGCTTGTCAACGACACTTGTCAACATAGCATTGAATATAATCAATCCACTAAAATCATTGGAATTTGAATGGCATAGACGTCATCGCACATTGTGATCTAAGTGACCAGATAGTTTCTTTCGGCCAAGGGTAGATTATTTTGTGCAGACATCAAATGTGGTTGACTGGCTGATCCCCAATGTTCAAACTTTTCAATTTTCGAAAACAGGGTGACCGTCCTCCGAGCCAAATGTAAAAAAGTGATATATATATATATATATATATCACCTTTTTTACCTTTGTGTATATATATATACATAATATATACATACATATATATATATATATATATATATATATATATATATATGGGTGTAGATGGCTGGTGTGTGTATGTGTGTGTGTGTGTATGTGTGTGTTTAAAAGTTATCTTTCAAACATTCTATCATTCTGTTTGATGAAATTGTTGACATGTCAGTTGTAGCATAGGAATATCAAATATTCGATTTAAGAGTGTGAATATCGTACGTATTTTGAATGAAGTATGTATGTGTTTCACTCTTTCTGTGCATTACCACTATTGTACATAAATTCATGTCAATCACTTACATAAAAGAGAGAAAAGCAGTAAATCAAAAAATTAACTTGGTAATTAGACTGGTACCAGCCATCATGCCAAGTGTTAATTAATCAATGCTTTGCTCACTCAAAGTCTTTTTTCCTCATTTGTTGATAAAGCTTAATATTTAAGGGACAGTTAGCTGTATCTTTTGACAAGTTTTCATGATTTTTATTCTGTAGATTAACGACAGAAATGCCCAGACTTCGCTTTGTCAACATAGCATACCTTTGTATAAACTAGACATCGAAACAGGTCCAATAATCAATATCATTCAAGATAAATAAACTGCCATACTTGAACTTTGTTCTGGACTGAAAATTCACTTTTTGTCAATACATATATGTAGGCTATTTCAACAAACCTAACACAGGGCATTGCAACATATCTTTTACGGGAATCTTTTCACCATCATGGTTAACCTCTTCAGAGGAAAATAGGAGTGAAAAAGTTCAGAGAATACAAGACACTCTTGTTAATAATACAGAATAAAAGTAAAAATTTAAGTTGCCATAATATTACAGCTGCTCTCACTTAGGCCTAAAGAATAACTAAGACAAGACCAGTTTAACTCTTTGTTTTCATGATAATTAGGTATGAAAGATTTTCAGTGGAAGTGCATTACTTCACTTCTCTGATTTTGCTTGCACTAACTTCCAAGGTATTTAATATAATTTTTCTATCTTACTTTACCCTGTCACTTTCAATGACAGGTTCAGAAACTTTATAAAGGAAACAAAGTGACAAAGTAGAACCACAGGCTCTCCAAGACCACGGAGAGGAGAAAAGAAAAATGGGCACAACAGACTTACAATTTGCAAACATCCCGATATTTCTGATATATCAAAGTTACACGCCGAAAACTGCAACTGAATAATGCAATTCCTGGCTGGTATGATGTAGTTTATTGCAATTATGTGCCTGTGTCTTATTTCAAAACACACTGACCATCCCCTCCCCCCCCCCACCATCAAGCATTTCCCAAAACATTGTGATCCATCCCACAGGTGCCTTGAGTTGCCAGTGTAGTATACATAGTATACTACACGGCAACTCCAGGCACCTCTGTGATCCTTCCCCAGCCCACTGCCATCACCAAAGTCAAAAACAGGTTGAATCCCCTCTTGTGGATCCACCACGCCCCCAGGCTGAAGAAACTGACAAGTCCCTTAGTTCTTATGTATAATTCTCAAGGTAACAAATTGGATCAAACGTGTTATATGTGTATTTCAGCTATAACTCAAGAAAGAAAGATGAGCTCATAGAGAATACACTCCCCAAAAGGCGATGAAAACGTAAAGTGATGTCTAAGTTCAGACGGTAACGCTGTACCTGACCGAAAAATTATGGAAAGAAAAGATGCACGAAATAAATGTACTAAAGACTTGCCTACATGCGACTTCCAGTATAACTGTGTCAACATTTGGCAGAAATTTCTTCAAGTAGTATGCACACGACGTGCCACCAATACCTGCTCCAACGATTACGACATTGACATCACCTGACGGAGTTGTCGCCGCTACCCTCAAGTCGACAAGTGAATTTTGCAGCAAAAGGTAGAGGTGGAAAAGTGAGAACCATGACAAGTTCATAACTGGCCGAGGAGTCAACATAAACTCTTGAGAACACTGAAAAACTGAACGTCGCAGAAAGGGCGTTGCAGTTGTTTAAATCTGTCACGACGACCCTATAAATAAAGAGAGTTTGTCGACAACATGCACTTGAATCAAATCCCGCCATCAAAAACTCGCTGTCCAAGGCTACTTGAGTTGCATGACATGGCATGGCTACTCTTAGGCTGCATTCAAAAATAATAGTAAGTGGGGGCTGAAGGAATCGCGATTCAAATCTTTTTTTTCAGACCCCACTCAAAAAAAATTTCAAACTCCCTATCGACATGATCAAAATTTTTCAAGTCCCCCCTCAAACTATCATAAATAAATAAACATATATTACGCAGTTCTGCTCACAAATAGTGAAAAACTGAGCACGGTGATCTATCGAAGAAAACGTTGTAAAAAGTACAAGACATGTGTCACCCACATGCTACTTATAAGAGTTTTGTAAATTGACAGTACTGGAAGGTTGAAATATTCCATCAAATAAAGCTTAACCACTGATATCTTTGGTGTCATAATGACACATTTTGTAAAAATTTACACTTTTACAATTTTTTACAATTTGTTTCATCAAGTCCAATATCTTGTTTTAGGCCTATTACTTATCATCTTGAAATATTCAGTGTTCAGCCGATTTACACAATCTACAATTGCGTTATGTACATTATATTGTTGTCAGTTGCATTTCATACAATGTTGAAAAAAACATCAATTTGATACACCTACTGATCGTTCATTTCTTTGTTACACTCTATGGACAATTTATTCATTATAAAATGACAAATACAGGTAGCCATATAGGAATAGAAGTTAACCCTACCATTACATTAAAGGAGATGCACTATTTTGTGTACCACAGTAAACACTAATTTGTGAATATTGATACACCTATTACCCCTTGGCCATTGTTTATTGATACTCTCCTGGTCTTCCATATGTTGCTCTCTAGCCCGATCTTGTATACAAGTATGTTTCACTGTCCTTAGCGTCATATGACCCAAACTTTTCGTCAACTACATCAGATTTTACATGTA
The DNA here is from genome assembly GCF_041260155.1 of Ptychodera flava. Classification (NCBI taxonomy): domain Eukaryota; kingdom Metazoa; phylum Hemichordata; class Enteropneusta; family Ptychoderidae; genus Ptychodera; species Ptychodera flava. The sequence goes on along the minus strand of NC_091941.1, from coordinate 37,842,334 downwards.
ATAGAGCTATCTCTGTCACTGTTACTGCCGGTATGCAGTGACAGTGACACTGCCCATAACCAGCAGGGCAATAACTGTATTAACTTAGTTCTGCTCCCAAGGGCATGTTGTCCAGTATACAGCTTACCAACACACCCTGTACTGCGCATTTGTATCATCGACAATTGACTTTCAGTCTGGACTCTAATTAAATTATTACCAGTAGTGTTTTACGTAAACGGGCTTTATTGACGAACTAAATATTGTGTTTCAGCATGGTCTAGAAAGACAGCAAAAAATCTGTATATGATACATTGCATAAAAAAATATCAATAGTTTCAGCTTTTGCCCCGTTACAAGGCTTACTTGTTGTTTTTCTTAAGAAAACTTCAATGGCATTCACACTTTTTTAGATTCTTTCTAAATAACAGTCATGAAACGCTATGAAATGTTCCAGGTTTTGTTGAAGTATTGCTAACATTAGAACCATTGGATAACTTAAAAACGCTATTAATTTTTCATTAAAATTACCTACCAAAAAATATAATAGGAACCAAAATATTTTCAGAACCTCCTTATACGCTGAGCAAAACTCTCAAGTTCCCCTTGTACTACCCCCCCCCCGAAATTTCGAACACCCCGTGTATTTGTGAATGCGGCCTTAGAGCAAAATAAGAAGGGTGTTAGGCGTACAGGAAACCCGCAGTATCAAAGCCCGGCAGCAAACTCTCTTAGTCAAAGATAGAAACCCTGATACATTTCTCTGATTGTACACGGATACCCCGAGTTGCAACACATTGGACTGTACCATCGTGTCATCGTTTCTGAGTCAAGGTTGCTGGCATTGCCAGAATAAAGAAGCACCATATTGACTTCAATATGCATATGCCAGTCGAGGGCGATGAACCCTAACTACCTACTTAACAACCCTCATTTTCTGCAGAGTTTAAATTTAATACCGGGTCTTAAGTTCATGCCACACTTAGAAGAACGCTAGCAATGTCCTATCTTAAGTTAGCATACATCTTTCCAAGGCAATATTTCTAATCAAAGATGACCGGAAACCCACTAATACTACATCTTTTCAAAAAACAGAGAATCTAAAGTTTAGTAAGGTAGCAATAGTTTAATCGACTGATGGAGGGGTACATATTTGGGGTAGAAAACCTCAAATGTGTTATTAATGATAATAATTAATTTAAGTCAAAAACTTGATACTATATGGAATCTAATATCTCATTTGATAGTAAAGTACATGTAGAAAACGACAATTTTGTTTTGCATTATCTATTCTCATTCTTAGGCAGGGGTTGAAAGACTGACATTCAAAAAAGTAATCAAAATCATGATAAGCAAAATTGAATGACCCTTATTCAAAATGTAAGAACTTTATCCAATGCAGAAGTGCGAGTAGAATTGTAAATGGAAGAGAATGAATAAATAAATAAATAAAAAATAAATATGATAAAATAAATATAAATTAGAAAAACCCTTTGTCTGATGTGATTTCTGACATCGGTAATTAAAGTCCATCGAATATTTCTATTGCCATGAATGACTGTTGCAGAGGACGTATGTGAACGTCTTACAAATAATATCTACATGTGACATCATTTCCCCTTTGGGGAAAAGTGCTCGCCATTTACAGAACATAGAGCCCTCTGGAGTTTGCGAATGTATTGAACCCATATTTATCATTCTTTCTCTATGATTTCATTTTCACGGATGGCTTTTACCTGATAGTTGCTGGTAAGCCGTGCAACTAACTTATCCTCGTTTTCAATATTCGACGCTAGATTACGAAATAAAAATAACATAATTAGAGATGGAAGACGAATGTTCATAATGTGAGGGGAAGGGATTTTACTGTTGCCTGAACATGCATGCCGTCCTGTGTTTATTTGTCTGCAGAGTATTCGACAGATGTAGTTTCATAATCATACGATTTGTATGATTTGTGAAATATTGAATGTTTTACACCAAAATGTAGCAATTAAATTCAGCCAACAAAAATGTAATATTCGATGAAATGTTCTTCAGTTTAAGCACTTTCAACGAGTTCTGTTCTAATCACACCATGTGGATATTTTGAGGTAATCTTCGCTAAGCTCACTAGGAGAAGGCTAAAATTATGTTTTATAGGGGAATGCGCCATTATTTGCGGAGCCATATGATTTCTAGGTGTGGGAGGAAAATGGGTATGGCAGCAATTTTTCCGTGTGACATTACTTATTTTTCTATTGTCAGTAATGCATCAAATTGTTTTTTCTGTATGCAGAAGCAATGCTAATTTTCCCCGTTAACCAACATTTTAATATGTGGTTCATAATGCTACCTATATGTCACTTGCTCAAATCTGTACCTATAAATAACTTGGAGTGTTTTTTATAAGTAGCAATAAACAGCAGTTTACAATCCATATGCTTCTGCTATTTCAATTTTATGTACAAGAGGTGCTGTTAATGTTCTCTTCGTCCCTCAGTTCCTTTCCTTCAAGCGGTAATAATGGTACAAGGAGGCAGAATAAAATGTCTTGCATGTGTATTGTTATATTAAGAGAATAATATATTGCTTTTAGAACTAGTTTATCTAACCTTGTCACGAGTTTTTAAGTTTTTATTGGTTTACAGATTAAGTCCAACAGTCCCTCTATTTAAATACTGATTGTGTCAAAGCTCATCGCAAATAAATCCAAAAATGTTTTTAACAGGGTCTATCATTGCAACGGAAAACGGTGTGCAATGAATTTAAATCAGACTGTTATATCATGAATGTTGGCAAAAAACAAAGGACTTGCTCACAAATATTGGAAATATTAGCGCCGGCGAGGCGCTGCTCAAGAAATTATGAGAGAGTTGGATTTTCCAGTTTGCTGATTTCGGCACATTTGCGACAACTTTTTTACTTGTCTTGTGGAACATTTTTCTCCCTGCAAGCATGTTACAGGATCAAATTATTTATTTCCCCTTCACCTACCGATTTTTTCCCCTCCCCAAATCTTCCACACCGCTCATCTAATAAATCAAGAAGATTGCATTATTTTTGTAAAGAGCGCCCTCAATGACCATTTTCGATATTGCTACCAAGTCCAAGTCCGAGGCCGGCCGAATATCGGTACCCTGACTATGAAGGGATCGTGATCAGAATAATTTTATAGTACAATAAATTATGATTTCGTAGAGCATTTTGTAATTGCAGGAGACAGTAAGGTCAGTTTTACTATCCGTCCTGCAGTCGATTTGGCAAACTAGAGAAGAAGCTGGCTAAGACTTGCGTAGGTTAAAGGTCAAACATTGGAGCGGCAGCTGACACAACGCGCGAAGCGTCAGTGTCAGTGCACTGAAACTAAACAAACGCGAGCGTGTACCGTGATGCACGCCGGAACGGAATAATCATCGGTAATTTTACAGTGATTAGGAACTTGATAATCGAAATGGGACTGAAGATTGTACAAGGTTAGAAGAAATTTCTTACATCTTCACGAGCGTGTACGTTTGTCGTAACACGATCGAAGGTTTTTAGCACATATTCGATCCGTTGTTTTCATTCATAGTCGCTTCTCGCTATATACATGATATAGAGTAAGCTTACACCGGATCATTTCAGACTGCGGTGTATACAACGTGTATTGTTGTGTATATCTCAGCATTGTGAGCAGTATTGTCTTTCGCAGGGCTTTGTTCGTCTTTGTTTCGAGGGTATTACCCAATTTCGGTATATGTATACATGTCAGTGGTTTTTGTGTCCTCGCACATCTCGTTGAACGCGATAGCTTGCGATTTGTGAAAGACGATATATTACAGTGGTTCTCCCGTTGATGGTAGTTCCTATACAATACTGGATTACTGGCTGGCCAACATACCAGCAACGGATCTACTAGCTTGACGCCATGTTGTATGTATTTGAAAACGTAACGCTCTTGAAGAGATACACATCCCCAGTTACGAACACTTAACAAGCATAAAACATAGTTGCTGTTTCACCTTTTATTTCCATGGATACCACGCTTGTTACATAATTAACGAATACACTAGCAAAGATTGCATAGTTGTAATTACTAAAACGCATCTAGCCCGTCGCGAGAGTATCTGGATATCGCTGCAAGGACTGATCGAATCGAATCGCCGATGTGACAGCCGCAGTCTACTCGGTCGTAAAATCGTATGAAGGTAACTCGCAAATTGACATACATGTACAAATTAGGGAAATCCCTGTCGTGTTATTCTGGTGGTAGAATTTGGCTTTTAGTTATGTGTGAACCCGCGACGCCGGCTCGGGTCACTTTGGGTTACATACAAGTACATCATATATGCATGCTTAAAATTGCAAGTGTCAACTGTGCACATTTTTGATAAGCTTTGTATTTTCGCATTTGCAATATTTTGGTCAATCGTTCAGATTCTTTATTTCCATATGGACGAAGCGCGTAAGCGCGGATCCTTCAAATTTGACCACCGCCAAAAAACACTCAACATCATTAGTGAACATGCCATCGATAACCATGCAACAGGCTTTTAATATCGATTAACAACCGTACTAATAATGGCTGCTTTTGGTGCTGCTCGCTTCTCTTCCAGCGATGATGTACCAGTGAAATCATGGTACTATATGTTCCTGTAGGAGAAACGAAAGTTTAAAAAATGTGGCGCTTTCAAGAACTGCAAATTACTTAAACTAATTTACCTTATTAATTATAATTAGACTTTGCAATCAATTGGTCTGCTATTTGAAACAGCAAATAGTAGTCATGGTAGGGCTTAGGAAGGTTACAACAGCCCTCAGGTCAAAGGTTAACCTCATTGCCCATCAACAGTAATGATTAATGTGCTACTGTCTGAGTGCATTCCTTAATCAACTACCTTTTTTTCCTTCCTTCCCAGATTTTAGATCACAACTGATGGACTAGATTATATGTAAGGACTCAAGAAAAAGAGGGACTACATGTAACCAGTACCCAGCATAGACATTTTGTAGTTATAGACTCTTGATGTTTGGGGAAAAAAGGAAACTTCTTAGAATATAGCTAAAAACTTTTCATGAGGAGTTTGAACTGTTCAGAACATATTTGAAAATCACCTGACATCTTTCAATACAGTCAAAAAACTTGTGTATACACCACAATGGCTTCCGGACGAAGATACTATGAGCCAAGTTCAGACAGTAGGATTGCTACAACCATACAGAAACTGGCAAGTAAGTGGAATTTTCTCAGACTCTGTTATAGATATTAGACTGCAGGGATTATACCTATACAAATATGATGTAAAAACACAGCTGTTGTCATTATAGAAGTGGGTGATGATGGAAATAATGTTTTGAAGATCAAGATTTCCTACATTTATATTTGTTTTAGTACCTCACCAGTACCTCACACTGAAAACCGACTGTGTTGTGAAAGCGGCACAGACTTTTAACTTCTCGTGGACGCGGAACATATCACAATTACAAGGCCAGAAAAGAAAAAAGATGTGTTAGCTTAGAGTGTCTTTGTCATTTAGTGAGCAAATATTGTAAGTAACAAACTCATGCACCCAGGAGAAGGGCTTTATTTGAATATCAACGCCACTTCTCGACAAATTCAAAAAGCAGTGTTCATTTGTAACCGTCGTTTGTTGCATTGTTTGATTCTGCATGAAAGGAATGACTGCATGAATGGTGGACGCGTTCAGTTATACTGCGTCCATACACCTAGGTGTGTCATGGTTCTATTCTTCTGCAAGACATCAATGCCTTCTCAGTAACGTTATTGTCAGGAAAGCTTTATAGCAGCTGAGTCCATAAAATGTTACGGTATCTATGGGTCAGCAAATCTTCAACAGTTTGCTAAGTGTTTATATATATGGTATATTTTTATCATTTTTGAAGACTTGGAGTAGTTATGGTGAAGGTCAATTCAATAATGTAATGACAAATACTGTGATTGTCAGGCTAAATGACCTCTATGACCCCTTGAATAGCTTTGTCTGATTTCACGGTCACTTGTAAACTTTGGACAATCAAAGGTTAACAGTTTTATTAGGTGATAGGAATATAAGTGTGCAGGTTGGTGCACTTTTCCTGATTTGCTGTAATATGAAAAGTATATCATTTAAGATTTAATCATGTCTTTTATCTAGCTTAGACATTTGCATTTTTTACTTGTGGTCATTACTTGGGCAGTCATCTGGAACCAGTACAAACCTGTTAAGGGATCTGGTATGAACCACATTGTTCTTTGAAATAGGACCCAAAATCCACATCACAATTGTACAATAGTTATGTAGGCTGTGTTTAGCTGACTGTTTAATTGCTCTCCTTGTCACATTTCAAAACAGGTAGAGTAGATCTCTGTGTCAGGTATTGCTCTCTTGGCAACAAAGCGCCTGGGGGAGATCAGTAAACCAAAACCGTATAAAACATTGGTGTTATCACACTCCATTTGGCAGAAGTCCAACAAATAAACCCACCTTCTTGACATGCAGCAACACACCACAATACATGATGGCCTCTCTTATCAGTTAAATGGTGTATATTCACAAGTAATTGAAAAATACCCGAAATGTCTAAACGTTTGTTCACCCAGGCTCCATATACCTGTATATCCAGATTTTCACATGTACAATACTACATATTTATCGTTTGGCAATAAAATAAAATGAAAGGCAATAAAATGATAATGGAGAAGTGGAGCAGAGAAGTCTTCATATTTTTAGTGTTGCCTTGGTTGTGGGTGCAAAATTCTTTTTGTCCGAAATTCCTGTAAAGTTATGTTGGGAAACAGATTTTGGATGATTCAGAATCATAGACAAATTAAAACTGGACACAGTTAATTCATTGTACTTTGGAAAAATGTAGAAGAGCTAGTGGTTGAGAAAAAATTAAATGTGACTTCATTGAAAATAATTTTCTTGAATCAAATAGCATATCTGTATGCCATACCCTTCACAAATATTTTACAGAGAGAACCTGATAGCATGCCATTACAGTGAGGCTTGTGGAATCAAAGGGCTTATGAATGTCAGAATCTGGACAGTGTCACTGAAGTCATGCGTAATACACAGTCATCAGTCCCTGTAAAGAATAGACAAATGACAGTTGCAGTTGAAAAGAGTCTAATTTATTATCGGCCGCAACAATGTTTTTTCGCAAAACACGAATTTTATTGTTTGTAGACTAATAAATGTCCAACACATAGTTATCAGACTTTAAATTTTACAGAACTGCATAATTTGATGTCAAGAATTTATACCAAATTGTGTTTGTCAAGTTCATGTTTAAATACACAGAAAGTATACTGTTTTCCAATGGCAGCATTAAGTTGCAAATATCAGCAAGCAGAAAGGAATGGTGACTTATTGCAGTGTTGTCATACTGTGTTCCAGCTCAGCTCAGATAACCATAATGCTCGTCTGCAACAAATGTCTTGTCCCCCAGGACTAGGCTCTGTTGCTTGCAAATTTTCAGTGGTAAGCCGGTATGGCTTGGAATGAAGCCAAAATTAAATTCCAGTGTTTACCAGAAGTGTATGAACTGGTTTTGGTTGTTTCATGAAAAACAGTTTTAGGAGTTTGACTTTCAACCCAGGTCACCAGTGGTTGTGATGTCCAAAGATAATTCTCAGGACAAAGTTACCAACTGGAAGGACAAGTAGAAAATTGATACCAGATTGTTACATGCCTCTCCACAGAGTGGACATAGAAAACAACCAGTCTAACTTGCACATGTTTTTTTTATCAAACATATTATATTTCCTTACAGTAAAGCCCTGTAAACTGATGCATCAGTACAGTATGTGTGTGTCCGCTTTTTACGGTCAGGGCTTTAAAACTGATCCAGATTAAGGAAACAGATCAGAGTTGTCAGGGTCATTCACAAACACACTTTTTTTGGAATGCAGATTTTCTTTCGTAGTTCAACATCCCATTGGAAATAAAGGGTCTTAAAATTCAAATACAAAAATACTTGTACATCCCAAAATACAAAATATCTTTAAAATTACTGGAAAGATCATATCTTAAGATTTTCTCAATAGCAAAGTCTTCTTTCCAAAAGAGAAAGTTTAAATGGCCATAACCAGTAAGTACTAAAATCCATTATGTTAACCTGCTCAGTACAAGTAGCTGACTTGGAGCTGCCATCACACTTATGGTACAGTGTATGCCCTTTAGCTATGTACATGTACCATGCCCAGGGTTCAAGTCAGGTGTATCCACACATGCCAGTGTATTTTCATCCTTGAATGCTTTTAAAACTTTCTTCTTAATCTGAGCTGCCCTGGCAAAACACCTTGTAACAAAAGTCAGCTATGGCTGCAGTTCCAGCAATAGCTTGGTTGCTGTTTAGTCGTCCATCCTCAGTTATTGTCGGAGTGATATCAGACTTGGCAAGATCCATGAAAGTAAAAGGCAGGTTTTGTCAAGTATACCTACATGTACCATTGTTCTTCATTGTTGTTGGTTAACCTTGGCAGCTGTATTGTTATCAACAAAGCTCACAAATTTGAAAGTTAACAGAAAGAAAACTACACTTCATACACTTATACTTTGCTTTTACAAAATCTGTATACATGTACTTCATACGCTACCTGGCAAAATAATTTTCAAATCTGTAGTATTTTACTTATCACCTTGAGAGGATCAGAATGTGTACACAAGGAATTAGGTAAGTGGTAGGACAGCAGCTTGGTAGGTAGATGAGGAGATAGAAGATAATTGAATCAACACATCAGCTTGTTCTGTATCTAAACCTGTCTAGACTTGTCAACTGTTTGCCTCTGTTGCTTGGCACTGTTGGCATAAATGTTCATGGATGCTGGCTACTTGCCTAGGTGAATTGCAGTCATCCTGGTTTATGGGAGTCACTCTGTTTGTCAACTCAACTCACTGGAGCTTCCGGCCTTGATTCTGAATGAGAAAAAGGTTGCCATAACTACTGTGTACACTGAAGTTTGATTTCTTGCCATGACAACAAAGATAACAGTGCATATGTTTATCTTTTCAACACAATTGCTGAATTATGAAAACTGACGCTGTCAAACTTCATCAACCGTATATTCCATTGTGACTATTCTCTGTTCTTTTCTGTATCACTGGTTGTGTATTGTAAGGTTGCATGTGCTGAATCTGACAATGGGTTCATGTCTTCATTTCACGCTTTACAGAGTTCAAGGTTCTTACTGATCTCTGCATGAAGATCAAGGTAGCACATTTAATCAGCACATCTTGTACAGTTGTAGATATAGGTGATTGGCTAAACTTAGTACACGTCTATCATGATATCAGATGGCTAGACCTGAAGTTTAGAGTGTAACAGATGCAAATCTCAGAGTAGTGGACTTAGATAGCCCTTACATGTACAAGACAGACAGAAACAGTAAAACAAATGAAGGAAGAGAACAATAATATCAGACAACACAAATCGATGACCAGCATTGGGCAAAGAAAAATCTAGCTGTGAGATGTTCATTATTGTATTGCTGTTTTGTATTTAAAGTGCCATTGGCATTTTGAACTTAACCAACATTGAAGGTGTAAACATAAAATGTGACTGGTTCAATATTACTTCTGAAGTACAAGATGACAATTGGAAGATGCTATGAAATACATCTCAGTCAGGTTTGGTGAAAGAGATTCCCTTCTTGACCATCTTGTAGCTGTGCATGTAAATCATCACCTTCAAGTTCAAGTCACTGAAGCATTATCATTATTAAAGAAGGTGAAATTCATGATGACACAAAATTCTTGAGGCTCTGATGTTAAATAAGAGCAGGATATCTTGTTGATGGTTTATTCATGGTGCAATGGAGGTATTTGAAGCATTTACAAAGTATTCCTAGCAGGGACCAGACAAGACCAACGTACATGTACACTGCTGGCTACAGTGATCAATCATTGCATGAAATAGTGCTTCTTTATTTCCCTTCATAGCAAGACTCACTCATTGTCAAAAACTTCACAAAAAGAACCCTGAAAGGTTTTAATTTATGTTCTTTACCCCTTGATTCCTGTCCATGCCCCAGTGTACACAAGTCATTTGCAGCTCTCTAAAAGTTTATTTTTATCCACACGTGCATTGTATTAAAGTGCAGTACATTGTATTGAAGAACCCAGTCCTTCAGGGTCTGCAAGCATTTGTATTATTAGTAACCCTCGGTACTCAAGGCAGTTAGGTATGAAAGAAATCAACATGTCAGTGATGTCACCTGTACGACAGTCACATTACATGAAGTGTGACATTATAAAATACAGCATAAAGACACTGTATGTTACCAGCTCTGTGGCTTTGCATTTCTTTGTAATTTGTAACTCAAATTTGAATGAAACGATTAGATGACCATCAAAATGTTAGAATGTTACTGAATATTATGGGTTACATGTACCAGGAATCTCTTGCATTTTCACTTTTCTCATGACAGTCTCCTTTCATGATTTGAACATGCAGTAGTGTGAAAACTAATACAGCATAAATTGAGATACTAATTGTATAGAGAGTATTACCAGTATATCATAGTGCACTGTTTGTCTGGCCCAGGGAAGTTGCCTCTTGTTAAAAAAAAATGTAATTTTCCAAATTTTCCCACACATGATGTAATCTTTTGTTTATTTTAATTCTTCTTGGCCCTGATAGACAGCTGTGTTACAATTTGGAAAAGACAGTGACTCAGGAAATGGTAATTATTCACCTTGGTGAATGTTTAACGAAACGGAAAATTCACGTTGCAGTTAATTAGGTTTTAAGTCATTAAGACTGGCACAATTCTGAACATTGCGGAAACGTTAAATGTCATGATTGTTTGTGAGGTCATCCATTAATGAAATTGGTTGTTAAAGAAGATATGAACACATCGCTTTTGGAATCTTGAAATTCAAATTCATTTATCTGTTACTGTGTGCCCCTCAAGAATCATATCAATTTACTGTGTCAGTCATAGAAAATATGTATCATTTTATGTTGATACATTGCAAATTCTATTTCTGCTTTGTTATAATGAAACCTGCCATGCCTTATCAGCCTTATTGTAGTTTGTAAAGTAGATTATTTTAGTGTATCTGACTGTTTTTCATCATGATAATTCAAACTGCTATCTCTTAAAACAGGACATTTTTAGAGCAAAAGTGTGCTATGGAAAATCAATGTTATGTTTGTGTTATAAAATGAAATTCATCTAAAAAATTTAAAACAGTAAAGCTCCACATTGTTTATCTTCCTGAGATTGGATTAGGTTGGTACTGAAGTGTCAGTGGTATTACGTGCTATGCCTGGCATACATGTATGTTCTTCTATGATGAAGATGTGTTTGTTGAGATACATTAAGCCATTGTAAGTTAGACAGACAGACAGACAGATATTATATACATTAGGTCAGAGGTCATTAACAGAATAATTGGAGTATAATGTGATATGACATTTTTGTTAATGAATTGTAATCAGCAATTTGCAATAAAAGAAACATAAGTCTCAAAAAGTCTATTTACAAAGGTAAATTGCTTTAATTTTGCTCATCCAGAACATCTTCATGCACAATACTTTGCTATGTTTGTCTCAAAAAAGAAGCAACTGTATACAGAAAACTAATCATAAATGCTGAGTCATGAGCCCTACATGTAAGTATCAATAGCTTGTCACCTTTCTAATAATGATATAGGAATGGTCAACAATTATTATTTAATGATAGAATATACAATACACATTGTATACTGTCATGGACAATTAGAAAGTACTGTTTGAGCTACATACATGCCACATGCAGTAATTATATCAAATTATGAGGAAACATAATAATCAAATTAAATTTTACTGTAATCAGACCACTAACAAGTCTTAGAGTTAGAGAAGTATGACACAGAGAGTCCTGTTAATGATTGACTTCACTTCAATCAAAGTAATTAAAAAACAATATTCAGCAAAAGAATAGTGCCTGCCATTTTTATGCCAAATAATTTGGGAATATGGACAGCTTTATGGTGACTTTTGGCCTGTCTTACTTATGAAAATTGTTTGTCTAGAAATTTAAAAAACAAATGTAATATTCACATATAAGGCACACCTTTTACAATTTACTGAGGTATGTTTACTTCGTGAACTTCCAGTCTGTTATCTAACCATGCATCAGTTTGGATTGTCTTGATACAACAGTGGAAAAATAACTCTTGAGGTATTAATAATTTTCAAACAAAACATCAAATTCTAGATTAAATGTTATATTTAATAAAGGGTGTATTTGTAGCATTAAGGTAAAGGGCGACGAATTCGGACGCGCACACGCTGTAGAACGTTTCTGCGCAGATTTAACTCCAGCCTGCCGCAAATGAGTTATTTTGTAGCGCATGTATTTAACATCACCTGTCATTGTTGAAATTGCGCTTTTACCTAATTTTTTGACCCAGTGTCTTAGAAATACACGTGACCTATAACCTTGTCATATTTTGACCCCCTAGGAAGCTGGTTTTTATTCAATATTAGCGAAAAATTAACATTTCTCTCCCATTTATATGGCGCAAATTACCCATTCACCTGGAGATATTGTAAAAATAGCGTGGTGACACCCTTTTATTAAAAGTGTAAACTAAATGGTATTATGTCAGGAGTTTATTCGCCAAGTTTGGTCAAAATGACACCATTCAAAGCGACAGGAAGAAAGTTCGAAAATTATGTAGTGATATAATTTCGATATCGTCATTTTGTAATCGATATTTATGTTAAAATTTCTTCACATACATCATGAAAAGTATACATTCGATAGATATGGATCTTAAGTCTTGGTTTTTATTAAAATTAACTCATTTGCTAAGCGTTTTATAATTGCTTAGTTTAGTTTAAGTGAATTATATCATTTTTATTTATTTATAACGACGCCATTTTAACGTCCGTTTCCATGGAAACAAGCGTGGTGACCCCCATTTTTATTTCATTTTTGCACTTGCACAACTTCCTAGAATATTTGTGCAAAGTTTCAAGAAAATGACACCACAGCTTAATTTGACGTAATTCGTAGTACTTCACCTTAATTGAAGGTTTCAAAAGTGTAAATAATACAGCTCACAACCACGTGTACTGTGTCAATAATAGTTGGTAGAATTCTTAATCCATTTATAACATTGTGTCTCCAGTTTACATGTATCTCTTTTCACAGCAGATTCATGATATTAGAAATGATGGCTGTACTTGGTCTGCAGCAAATATCAAATAAATATTATTCACAGGAATGGCATTGCTGAAATGTCTTCCTATTATGAGATGATTGTATGATAACTGTGTAGCACTTATATCTCCATAACGTACATCATGTACATTATGAAGACTGGCTCTCATAACAAGAATGAGGGACACTCTTCATAGAAATCCTAAAATTCATCCTTGAAGGTGTAAGAGAATTCACATGAGTAAAATAGTGTAGTGTTTTTCGTTACATGCTCTCACCGACAGAGCAAAGGGGTATGTCAGAAATTGTAGTTGGTGTATATGATACAGGCAAGGATTTGAAATTGAAATTCACAAGTGTTTTGATCTATGAAAAGACTGACTGAAGCCTTGAACTCTTTCATTATTCTTTTCACTCAGTGGTCTGGGGTTTTTCTTGACTTGACTTTGTGTGATTGTTTGAATAACTTTCCAGTCAGCATATTACCTACTCCAATAAAATTACAACGAAAGTAAAATTATAAATAAAGTAATAATGATAAGCTTGTAATCATTGAGTTATTTTACAGCATTCCCAGTTTGCCATATTTTGAACAGTGAGGCTTGATCATGCCATAGAGGTGAAACATCATTTACTGTACATGTACATGGATATTTTTGGCATGGAGGGCTTTTCAGGACAGCATGTAAGGTTTCCTGTTATTTCCTTTCCAACAATCCTATGAACTCATAGTGAGATGGTCACTTCGTGTTTTTGAACAGCAAGTCATAATGAAACAGTCTGTTTGAGACTGGTGTTTCTGAATACTACCGCTTTTAATCTTACTTTTTTCTATTTTTGTATCACATAGACATACATGAATTTATTTTTCCTGATTGCAATTTAATTGTCATCGATGATGGAGCTTACATCTGTGTTTAAATGGACAATGATGTATCTATATCATTTATTCATGAATGCATTGATGCACACATTGTCTTTGAGCAACTGATGTACACAGCCATAAATTGGCAGTGTTGCATGTAATTATGTATGCACACATTGTCACATCGGCCATTTACTGTGACCACCATGTGATTCATTTTAATTTGCACATTGCAAAACCATTCTAAAAACTGCCATTAATATATTCATGAGAGCACCATCTGTGCCGATTTTTGCAAATTTGAGCTGTATCTGTTAGCATTTGTCAAAAAGGATTAACAGGTAATTGTTTCCAGGCAAGCTATTTATGTCAACCCAAAATGGCACAACACCTGACATGAAATCCAAATAAATAATTGTTAGAATATACAATTTCAGCAGTATGTATTCTATTGGTACCAAACTTTTCATAAAGTTACATACAGTATTTGTGACATTGCAAGTATTAATCAGTTTGTTAGAATTTTCTCTGACATTTAGAAACTTAAAATATTATTTTTAACAATATAAATGATGAAGAAACCTGTGTTCAATGATGACAAGATCAAGAATTTGATGGTAAATGATACTGAAGATGTGATAATTTGGATGACACTATATTTTAAAAAGAGCTCCCCAAAAAGTGGTGTTTTTATAGCATGTCTGAATAAAATGCGCCAAGCCAGCTCCAGTGACATTGACCTTTTGAGGTCTCTAAAAGCAAATTTCACTGGAGGGAAATTGACATTATCTGTCTATTTGCTGATTCTTTAACCTATAGGTCTGTGTTTATAGGCCATTTATGGTTTTGAGAGTTTGTGAAAGTGATCTCTTGTGATCCTGAGTCTATCATTTCTTCTAAAAGCCCAAGACTGCACTTAAACTGAGGTCATTGACAGCAAAACAGTCTACTTGTCAGAGACAGCCTTGATTGGTCTTAGCAGTATGCCAGACATTCAACCATATCCCATGGACTATGTGCTGTGTGTTCATATAGATCTGATGATTTACTCAGGCAATGTCTTGAATTTCATGTGTTGTGATACTGTAAATTTGCAGCTGTCTCGGTGCCTGTTGGTTTTTTTGCTCCGATTGGATCCATGTGTATACATATCAAACACACATTAAACAGATGTAAAAATGATATATGTAGTCATGTGATCCGCAGGTTGCCAAGCAACAAACTGATGGTGTTATAACATTTTTGGTTTCTCTTGAATTCCCATAAAAATTTACTGGCCATTGTTGTGTGCAACAAAGTGAACTACATGTACATGCAACATTATGAGCCAACATATGGGTCAACCTTGTGTATTATTTTTCTGTAACAGCTTAGTGTTAGGTTTCATTGATACATGTATACTTCATCCTCAATGAAAGAGAAATGAAAAAGAGAACAATGCATTGTCTTTCTATTGCCTTTCTGCAATCAGTTTTCTTGACCTTTGAACTTAAATATGTCAAGCTGTACAGGACACTCACATGTACATATGTACGTGCCTTTCTTGATATACCTGTCATTTATTTTGTGATTGGATATGACTTCATCGTCTAACTGTTTGGTCTGCATACCTATGATGCCCATCAGCAATCAGAAATTCCTGAGATCTCCCAGCTCAGCAGTTGCTCTGTGACCTCAGCTGACATTCCGGCATTGTGGTGGAGTTCCGTACAGACTAATGTTATATACTGGGATATGCTGGATTGTATTACCAAACACTGCAAGCAGGATGCAGCTGTCTCAAATCACTCACTAGCGGAAAAAGGATAATGGCATATAGTCGTCAAATTTTATGCCGAAAGAAAGATTTTTGATAAGAGGACTTACTTTTTTGATATTTTCTGTCAAGTGTTACCACTGCATTGTTTTCATATCATTCTGTTGCACTAACCAAAGTAGAATACTTTTATTAAGGTGTTATACTTGCAGTAAGGTGTAATATACATGATATAGCCAGCGTTTTGAAAAAATAAAGATATATCATTAATTCATTGTATTGTCATATTTTAAAGCTTCCAGTAACATGATGCTATTCAAATGCGACAGAATACAATAACAATAAGGGACTAGGAATATAGCCATATTTTTACCGTTGTTGTAGTGGTATGAAAATGTGCAATGTGACCTATTTACCACTTAATACCCATGAATTTACATTTTGCTGGAGTGGATGTTTGCCATATCAGACGAATCAAAAGTGAAAATATTGTATTTTATGTCAAACTATATATACACACACACATATGTATAATGTATGTACGGAAACACTGCAACAAGTAACAATATGGCTGTGTAGGTCATTGATTTTAGGTCACATATATATTGACTGCATCACATGTTATTAAAATCAGTACGGTCTTTCCTTCCCCTTGTCAGTTTGGTCAGGGTTGGTGTGAAATCACATTTTAAAGTATAAAAGAGGTTAATTAAACTTCACACAGTAACCCAAGACTGTAGCATTATAGAATAAAACTACATAACACCTGGTTAGTTGACCTATATTGTGAAGGTTCATCCTTTTGACAAAATTCTCATATTGTGTAAATAGCGTAAATGCACATTTTTTCCAAACAACCAGACAGATATGTCAATTTGTCTGAATGACTACACTCCATACTGATTTTAATGGTTACTCAAATATTGTTTGCCAAATGTATGTTACTGAACATAATCACAAATTGAACATTTCATTTTTAGTCATTTTTTTTGTGATTGTTGACTATGAGTTATTCTATACTATTTTAAGAGTTTGTGATTGACTCCAGTGCCAAGTATATATACATGTACATGTATGTTGTCTTTCAAAACTTAAACCTACATTTGACAGATTTTGATACATCGACTTTGAAAGTCAAAATTATACTCTATTTAAAATGTTCTTCCCATAGCAAAAACCCAAACAAAAAAAAAAAAAATTGTCCGTCCATATATATTCCTTTTCATTTCCATTTTTATCATTGCAAATAAAAGTAAAGTAGTAGACCGTAGATATGGTAATTCACTCCTTGAGTTTCATTCAGAGCAATCTATTGTGATTTTACAAAGTGTAATGTCGATAGATTCCTACATATTCTGTACAATAGCATCTGAATATAGCTAATACATATATACAGCTAGTATATATTGCATTTACAATGTACCCTGAAATGTCAGGTCATTCACACATAGATGTACAAAGTATGTAAACCAATATATGGCGAGGATATGTGAAAAGATTAGTAATTTTGGAAATGTATTCGCGGAGTATCAAACCCAATGTAACTTTCCATGTTTCCCCAGTTTGTCATGTACGAGGTAATACATGAACAATCCATTGAAACTTTCTTTATTTTTTGTTTCTCCAGAGAAATAAAATTGATGATTGATAGGGAAACAATGTATTTGACAACTGCCAACATGTTAAGAATACTGTAGCTTGGATAAAATTAGCACTATGGCAGAGCAAAACTGAGCTGGTCTAGCAAACTTGGAAGATTTATTTATACTTGACATGAGCAACACACTGCCTTGTTATCACATTTTGATTGGTTCATGCATTGTTCACTTTCAATAAAAGGAACATGCCCCACCACTTGAGGGCTTTATACAAGTCAAGAGGCTGTTGATTAAAAACACAAAAATCTTCACTGTTGAATGGCATTTTAACTTCTGCCCAAACTAATAAGAACAAGTACTACCTGCAATGTGTAATTTGATATGAAAGCACAGGTTACTTTCACCTGTCAATTTATCAATTTACTGATTATTTTATTGATTGAAATTGGGTAGTATGTTCCTTAGTGAAATTGAAAAACTTACATGTAAACTTTTGTAGAAACGTTCTGTAAGGAAAGATCAAACCATTCTCTTTCAAAACAGGAATAAATATTAGGGGTCACTATGCAAAGTTCGGTAGTTTAGAAACAAAATTACCTAAAATTCACCCATATTTGATCCCTATGTTATCTCTGTGGGGAAAAATTGAATTTTCGATTTTTACAAAATGAGACTGTAAAAACCTGTTTACTCTAAAAACTTTAAATTGAGCCCACATAAGCCATAGATTAGAAAAGTAATTAAAAAGTCTAGAGTCAAAATATCTGTCACTGAAGCCATTACAAGCTACATATGTAGGACAAACAATTCTGCAAGGACTCACATGTATTTGATATGCTTTCATGATATACCAGTCTGAGTATGTTGTTCAGTTTATCATTGTTTTACATGATCCTTCCATGGATGGCACCTGATGTCCAAAACATTGACTCACACATATGTACACTGAAGTTTTCATTCCCATTATCTGAAGTCAAACAATCAGCTGAGAAGAAAAACTGATGGAATATATAAACCCTGAAAAGTTCTATGCACGATGGAAGTGAGATCTGTACAGTCAAAGGAAATGGATTTCCTACACATTTACCCTCCATTACAAAAAACAGTAAATAATGTATATCATAATTTACATCATAACAATTCAAATGAAAGGAAACATCACCATCAGTGCAGTGAGTTCTTTACACTTAGTCTTACATTCAACAGACCATTTGCTGGCTCTAGTTTCAATCAGTTGTAAATTTTGCAAACACCAGATTTTTAATGGTATCATTTTACAATCAACTGGCCAGATGTGACAAGCTTCATATACAGGTATCATACACTGCCTAGCCCGTATAAATTTCTAGGAACATATTTTTCCATCTGCATGTTAAAGTCTTTGAATAATTTACCTGTCAGTATAACATGGCAGTAGATTGCAGTGATTGAACAAGGATTGACTTTCTAGATCTGCAGATCTACAATGTGATGTACAACAATGCTCTATTGTGTTGTATGCTATCTGACTTGCACGGCTGACAATAAAAAATGATGTGAAATATCAGATAAAATGTACACAGGGTTAATTTAAGAGATGTTTCCTTTGTAGCTCTGTGCATGACCTACTTTCATATTTTATCATTGTGTTTTATGGTTCACAGCATTACCCTCATTGTCCTACTATAATGCAAAGACTTTGATGCATTGCAGTTGAAATCAGCGCAGTTTCTGATTCAGTCTGTCTTCAATGTGATGTGATCATAAACCACTGTTTACTTCTGGTCTTCCATCATTACAGTGTTCTGACAGGCAATGTTGTCGTTGCCATGGGTTATGACTTTGTGTTTAGCCATGGTAACACAGTGATGGTGATTAAAGGGGATTTCTGACCGAGGCTATTAATCTTTGATATTAAAATCATATCACATCACCAGAACTCAACCCCAGGTATTTCTGGGCACTCAGAATATTAGCTCCACCCTGTACCACCAAAGTGACAGTATTCTAAGTACCAGCATCCTGTCAAAATGTAGATATATGTAGATCTCACTCTATTATCAGAAGTGAGTCATTCACCTGAGTCAATGACTTCACGGTATTAAAATTACTTGTACTTTTTGTTGCCATTTGACCTTGTATGGAAATGATGAAAGTGAAACCAAAAAATATGTTTGGGTGTTCAGATATCTTCCTGTGTAAATAAAAATGAATATTAAGTTTTCGTATATCCTTCCTCACTCAGTTAGTGTATTTTGAAGGAGATATGACACTGTGCATTGATCACTTTTTGATTCACTGGGCCATACATGTACATCATGGCTGAAACAGATTGCAATCTTCAGCTGATTGTATGGATACTGGTGTCTGGTTGTATGGATACTGGTGTCTGGTTGTATGGATACTGGTGTCTGGTTGTATGGATACTGGTGGCTAAATGGGAAAGATCCATGTGCAAAACATTAATCCATTGCATTGTGCTAATGCAATTAAAGTTTGAGATACTTATTGTGAAATACAGAAATAAAAGCAAAGTCCATCATCTCACATACATCACGCTTTGGATATAGTATTCAATGTATGTGACAAGCTATAATGTTATGAATGCAACAGTGATAACGTACATAAATACAGAAATTGTGGCTGCTGGCTTTTTAAAAAAAATTCTTCCATGATAAATGTGCCATAATTATATCATTCCAAATTTTTGCATACTTTCTTTCTAAATGTTATATTCCAATTTTGTTTTTGAAACTCTGGAAGATTTTGATAGTGGTATATGGTAGATACGTTTACTTTTATATTGTGTATTACACGGATATACAGAAGACAAAGTTGCTTCCACAGGCAAAGGGCTGTTCTTGAATATGTCGCCACACAGATACATGTACCTGTGAAATCAATAATTACCATGGAATTGGTGTCGCCTCATTATGCAATTAGATATTTTACAATGCTAATTTGATCCTTCAGTGATACCTGTTGCATTTAATTACCTGAACTAATGAGATTCATACAAATCAATCATATGTTTCCTGTTTTGTGTAGTATTGATCAACAGGTACTAACGTATTGGATTTTTTTTTAAAGGATTGTACTGAACAGCATTTGTAATGCGTGTATTTCTGGTCATTATTTTGCATGGAACTTGGTCAGTGTAAGGATCAAGGGTCATGTTCATCTTCTTCAGTAAAACTCATGCTCGTAAAGTGTAATTATGATATCATGTTGGTTTCTGGTTCTTCACGTTTCACATGAAAGCGTTAGCCGTCACCTTTTAACTTTTAAAATGCAGAAAGAATTATTTTTTAAAACAGTAGCAGTCATCTTTAAGATATAGGACTGTGAGGGCGCACTTTAAGGCGCTTGGCTGGTGACCATTTGCAGCACAGCAGAAACTCAAAACTTGTGGAATAGATTACACTGCTGAATGAAGCTATACTTGCTTATCAGGTTCAATTACCGCAAACAACACAAAACAAGTAACTTATATAACCTGCCATATATACTTTGAGAAATGCCATGATTTGCCCTACATGATTGATTATTCAGTTTAGCTCAGATGAATCCCACTGAAAGCATAGTTTAAAAAAAAATCAATACAAATACCTCAGATGTTTAATGTTTGATTTAACCCAATTCCTTGAGTAAATGAAGCATCACAGTGCACAGTGCAGTGCCTTCAACGCAGACTTTACTGTCTCCAAGACAGAGTGACTTGAAGGGGAAAATATACAATAGGGATTGGAAATTTAAGACGACTGTAAATTGTTTTTGAATCCCGGTATTATTTGCATGCACATGTAGTTGTAATAGTAGTAGTCATGACAGGGCCATAAGAATCAGCAAAACATGTCTGTCAACATCGCCTAGATGTACTCCCCACCCAAAAAACGATTTTCAAAGTTAGCTGCTGGGAGGGGTGTTGAACGGAGGATCCGCATTCCTCCAGCGAGCAAATATGGTGGTTCAGGCAATATCACCCTGTGGCAAATGTTGAGGAGACAAGGTAAGGTATAGTGTTAGAGAGATCTGCGGCTACTGTAGTGGCTAATGTTGTTTGTATAGTTTATAGTCATAAATTGTTAGATTTTGGAGTATTCTACGAGTCCTGGCATAAAAGAGAGCATGACCTTCATGCCTGTGGTTAAAATGTCTTTTACGAGTGGTAAATATGTATTGGTAAATTCAGAGGTGTTTTTTTCCAGGTCAGGGCTTGTTGACAGGTTTCAAGTAGCCGTGTCCTGAGCCACCCGATAAAGTGTAACATTATTGAAACAAAAATGTCATTTGTTTGAATGGAGATACCTGTGTTTGTGGGAGAACAGGAATTTGCATTCTTGGTTCATGGTCATCAACACAAGAGCTACGTGTAATTATTCAACATCTCCGACAAAGAAATATGTCTTTCAAAAGTCACCTATTCCAAATGACACTACATAATGACAAATGTGGAAATGTGGGAGTGAATACAAGTTGCGTGCCCAGTGAGAAATATTTTTTAAAACAGGTGTTTTGCATCAGATGGAAGAAACTATTTACACAATGTGTAAATAGATTGTGTAACTACACTCTAGATATTGATACAATTATAGGTTTGCTACTAATTATAATATAACTACACACACAACATCGGTGAAAAACGAAATAAAAACAACAAAAAACGAAATAAAATAGAATATTGATATTTTTGCCTGGTTAGAAAAGAAAGTAAGGGTTGCATTGATGTTCGTACTCAGATTGACCAATCTAGAGTGTATTTACACAATCTATTGTGTAAATACATTCTTTACTCCAAAACCGCTTTGGAACAAGCATAAAGGATTAGAGTTAAAGTAGATATTTAAAATACTTTGGCTGAGGACACAAATTTTTCAGCGGTCATTTAAGTATTGCGGCAATTTTAGTAAGCATATAAGTAGTGTTTTTGCAGAGTTGAGGTAACTGAGGTACATACATGTACAGTTTGTGAGTGGTATAGTTTGTCTCATAATTTATCTTGTACTTTGAAAAAGTTGTTACTAGTATACAAAAATTAATGTGTTTCCAAACTGTTTAACAAGACTTTCAGATGTTACATGTACAGGAAAGATGAAAGTGGTAGTTCGTTAACACAGATGTTATGATTGAAACTATGAAATCATATGGTCAAAGGATGGAACCACAGGCTGTATCAAAAAACAGTCAGGAAAGACAAATTTATATCAATTTCTGTCTCCAGTTGCCGATGTTGTGTGTGGAGTTAGGTTATAATAAGTAGCAAACCTATTATTGTAATCAGACTTTTCTTAGAGATTGAAAAAAGCGACGGAATTCCGTGTGAATAGTTGGCAAGTAATATTTCCACTTACTGCTCTCAACAACAACACTTGATGAAGCTCTGAAAAATAAAGGATTCATGACACGATAAGAGATTGAACATTGATATTTTTGCCTGGTTGGAAAAGAAAGTAAGGGTTGCATTGATGATAGTACTCAGATTGACCACTCTCCATGATTTCTTTTTCAAATTCTCAATCTGTATATTCATTACAATGTCAGCTTCATTCTGCTGAAGGGACATGTATGCACCAAGTCAAGCACGATAATGGAGCAATGAACTTTCAGACCTTGATTAGGTCGCCACAATGCCTGATTTTTCTCGGCTGTCTGCCGTTGCTTGGACCCGATCTATCTGACAACCTTGTTATGTAATTGATGGATTCAAAAGGCTCAATTTAACTTGGACAGTGTCTTTAGCTCAGCACAATGGATTTCATCAAACCAGTTGGTTGATTGTTGCCAAAATGAATTAAACAGATACTTCAAAGTTCAAGAGATTTGTCAGTTGAAAATGATTCCACTATAGTCATGTGGAGGCTTCAATTTAATAAGTGATGAAAAGTCATTGTTAGATACAGCAAACACAATTTGCTTGACAGCTTGATGCTCCCTAAAAATCAAGTGGAGACTGTAGTTGAACTAATGACAGTGTGAGCGGATGATGGTGAATTCTAGAATGGACTTGTCTTTTTGTAACACTATATCTACATGTATATGTACCCTGTACTCTGTAGGCTCTTTCACATGGTTTCCAATGTCTGACATAGCATTTCATTATCGAGGAATTTAATCTTGCATAATCTTTTGAACAGGCAATTTCAACAAAAAGCAAAGCAAAACAAAACTTGTTTGAGAAAATGTATCTATTTTTTATTCCATTCAAGAGTAGAAGACAAAGGAAGGAATACATCTTTACTGGTTTGACACAGTGACCCAGCGTTTGGGGGGTTTGTTTGTACAGTTGGTAACCATAGTGTTTCTAGTAACCGTAGTGAGAGAGTGGCACACAGTCCATGTAGCCGACAATGAGATGCAAATGATATGCGGTCAAGGTCTCCTCAACTAACTTTCAGCTGGTTCTTCACTTTCTACTATTTTTATAGTAATTTTTACAAAGGCACAGACTTATTCTAACTGCAACTTAAAACTGATAGTGATTTTGTAGCTCATTCTTTACTATTTTTCATAGTTTTTGGTAGCCGGTAACAGACACTTCGTGTTCGTGTCGGCTACATGGACGATCTGCCGAGAGAGTATCCATATTGAAGTGGACATCGTCCCTCACAGTAATTATGCAATTTGACATGTGACTGTTAAAGTTTTGTGTAAGCTAGCTGTTAATCCGACCATTTATGATAAAATGTTTATACATGTTGGTGGTTATTCTAGGTTTGTGTCTGTTTGTATATTATGGAATCACAGGTGGTTGGCAGAAGAGGTGATGCATTCCTATCATTTCACAGGACCTGCATCATTGGTAATGTTTAGAGTTGTATCTTACTCTGTCCTCTTCTGTAGTGTCAGAGATGCATGGTCATATAGGACATGATAATTTGAATTTTTGATTTTGTGTGACTACATGTACGTGTTATGGTGTACTGTACATATAACACACATGAGCATTAATTCCTAGCCAGCATATACTATTAACGTCTGATTTGAGTCTGTGGCCCCTTGTGCCTTACGTGACTTGCCTTTCTTCACAACAACTCCACTTAATTTAGCTCTCCATTGTCTTGAAGGGATCAACGTGAAACCCTTTGTAAAACCCTTGAAGATACAAAGACTTAGAGCCAGCTATCTTAACATTTAGAGTGCAATAGTGTTTTTTTTTTTTTCAACTCAAAGCGTACCATTAAGTATATTGTATATCTATTTTATAATTTTCATCAGATCATTTATGTTACATGTTTTACACACATTGCTATCAGAGAGTAGGTTGCAGTCAGTCATTCTCAGTCATGGTTGAGTGATTAAACCCACAACTTCAGTGGTTCCTTATATTGTAACTCAATATGGCCTGTAAAAGGGAACCCCTTACCACACCCGCTATGGCCGGGTCTATCAGTGATAAGGTGGGGCTTTCCTTGTAGCTGGATGTCAAATGTGTATGGTCATCTGTCATACACTCCAAATAATGTCTTATCTAACCTAAAAGCGAGTATCAGCGTGGTTTAAGTGGAGTACAGAAATTTGACAGTGTGCCAAGGGTTACCCCTGAAGAGTTTGTTTTAAGCAGCCTCATTATTTGAATAAGTGCCACCTTAGGCTGGACGCTATAGTCACAAGGCTCTGACTTTAACACCCAGCAAAGACTGTAAAGCATCGGACTCCACGGCCTGTATCATCCAAATTCACAATCCCACGGTGGAACAATGTATTCATTTATGCAATGATATTGCACAAGGATTTTCTTTGATGCCCGTAAACTCTCCGATGTGGTAACCACAGTCATATTATCTTAGCTGTATTTTATTGGAGCGTAACAAGTATACCGTGAGAGCACAGCAGCCAGTAAAATGGCTGGAGCAGAGACATTTCCGGACTCGTACACCTACGGGAAGTATCTGTCATTGAAAGGTAGGATATTTCATATCAGAATCCTCAAGTATCCTGTCGTGACCCCAGTTCAAATAGAATTCAACAACATTGGCACGGCAAGTTTCTCCTGTTGAGATCTTGCCATGTTTGCTATGCTGATATGGGTTACGTCTTGATTCTGAGAGATGTACAGCTTTTTAAACTGCAGGAAGCTTTACTGTGTTTTGTCCTGACATGCCTCGGTTAATCTATAGCTTATTCAAGGTATTAGTAAAAGGGCTTGGCGGAGTGTTCTCCCATAGCAGCAACCCACACTGGCTGAAGAATATTTGCTTAACAGCCACACAGTATGAAAGCTAAAAAATATCTAATACTTTTCTACTGGTTGCCCATTTCTGAAAGTGACACCTGCTTGTGAATGGCATCACTAGTAAAATTCAAATGGTGTGGGCTTATAGGCTATGATATTCACAGTGTTTATAGGCCATGATATTCACAGAATAGTGTTATTCAGAATTAGGCATATATGTATCACTCATATACTAGCTTTATTCATTGAATGTATGCCTATGATGTGGGGTTGGTTTTTAAGTGTGCCCAATTTACCACCCTATTGAGAGTGCAGATTTTGTAGTCTGGTTTTGAGTTCTGTCGTCTGCATGCTTGGTTTGCTGACATTGGCACAATCAGTGAGTTGTGTTTACAATACCATAGCGCTACTGTGATTGTGTTCTCCATGTGTGATGAATGGAATTGTCTAGCTCTACTAATGACTTTGAACTCCCATCACCTTGGAAAAGGTTTCGGTGGTCCCAATCTGAGTAAGCATTCAACCAGCTGACCTAAAATGCTTTACGCTGACTTCCATAGCTCAGCTGGTGCAACACAAAGTATGCCCGCCTCCATTACAAAACCTGATAAGATTCAAAAAATTTGGAGCAGTGCCAGAAGCAGTTTGGTTAGATTGGCGGTACAACACAACACAGCAATGGAATCTGAAGCTTGGTCTTGATGAATGACTTTGCCATTGAGTAACCATGGCTTTAGCGTCTGTGGGTGGAGCTTTCTGTTAGCCTCATTATCATAAGCATTTTTTCCTATTACCAAAACTTTGCAGTTTGTTGCATATGAGAAAAAAAATGGTGGTTTTGCAGTTTTAGGAATTCGAAATATTGATCCGTTAAATGTTTCATGGGAGGAATTCTTTGAATGCCAGTTTGAGTTGTACACACTTTATACTGTAATATTTTAACAATTCGTGAGTTTACAAAGACACAAAGCTATGCTTTTGATCAGCTGTCCTCATTTTATCATGTAGACAAGCTGCATGCATACATGAAGACTAGTATGAAGGTGTACGTATTTGAAGATAGCTGTGTCCCAGGTACAGAACATAATCAAGCAAACTCCTGGGGTCTTTCTTCAAGAGCGTTTTCTTGCAGTTTGGTAATTAAAATTTACTGTATGAGGTTGTTGTCCAGTATTGTCTTGCATATTGTTAGGGTTTGATCAACTGTTTGTCACCAAGATGCATAAAATATATATGGTTAAGCCCACTAATTTTCTTTTTGCAGGATAAAAATCTTAAGCAAGTAAAATCTTGTGTTGTGCTCGACAATATTTGTGAAAAATAATTTTGACATTCTCACAGATCCCTTCCCTAGGCAATCTCAAAATATCAGCCAGCAAATAACCTTGCCAAATTCAGAAGGACATTTTACTCTTGCATCTTGCATATATATCAGATAATGAGCTCTGAAGTTTGACTCGATTGTCAACTTTAGTCATTCAAGTACAAAGCTGATACAAGTTCTGTTGTTTCCCCTTAACATTCTCAGAAAAAAAACAGATACTGGAACACTTGTAGTGAAAATATATGTCATTCTTCTTTGACATAATTTGAAGAGTCATAATAGCTGCCTGCATCACCTCAGCAAATTTTGCAAGATCTTATTAAATTAGACAAATTGCAGGAATGTCAAGACATGTACAAGTATTTGGTTGATAGGACAAATATTTCACGGCTAACCTAAATTCCTGATTAGATTTCATGAGATATAAACTGTGTTTACATATTCCTGAACTCAACTTGAACATAGACCCCCTACAAGAATAGAAGACAATACAAACGATTTACAGAATGTGTCCTTGGTGAAGATACTTATTGAACAATGGCTGCTATCGTTCTCCACTCCTTTCTACATTTAAATAGTCCAACTGCCGTGAGATTTTAGTCCTAACAATGAGTACAAAAAGGTACTATATCGGCGACAGTTTTGACTCCCTTTGTAGTGAAACTGTTCAAATAAACGACTGCTTGTGAAGCGTCCGGTTGTTTTTCATCTGATTTGTAAAAAATGACAATAAAAACAAAAAGAGATCCCAAGCGTATTTGTTGTATAGAGTTTCTTTCATTGTTGAATACCAAAATGTGTTCTTTTATCAAAATGAGCAGCTTTTTTCCCTTTTGTTCAGTCATTTCTGCCGTATTTCAATTTCAATTTGGAGATTTAGAAGATGCAAACAATAAAACTGCAAAGAGTCCTCTGATTCATTATTTGTACATCAGCAGTGTTCTCTGCTAACAATCAGTCATGTATACAATCACATTGTCAATGCATGTAAGACAGGACCCTTCTTCAGGTATTGTAGTCAAGTTTGGTGAAGACGTACAGATATATAATGAGAGACTACTATGTACCCATACTAAGACATTATATGAGGAATATTTCAAGTAGCTACATGCCTGGCTGTGTATCTGTACAGAGGCGTCAATAGATTGATATGTTGATAGCTACATGCACTGCTCAGCTTGAGTCCTGCTAATGTCACTGTGATCATGTGACATGATACAATGTTTCTCTTTGTAGTTTGGTTATTAAAGGCCCTTTTCAAGTTCTCCATAAAGTATACGAGTGCAATGTTAATCCGCCAAACCTTTTTACAACATATATGCGTTGCTACTGTGCTAGGGTCATAGACTTTAAAAACTTTTGCAATATTCTAGTGTATACATGTATACCATGAACTTTAGGACACATATCCATTACATTCTAGGAGGGAAGAAGCAAGGCAAACCCCTCAATCAAGTGGACATAAGTATATACCAATAATCATAAAAAAATTGTATTTCAAACATTTACATATATGTAAATTCTGTATTATCATGCAAATTAGCCAACCCATAGTATTTCAGAATCATGAAGGTCACCCATTCAGATTCCATTCTGATAGGGTATTGAAACAAATATACAGGAAGAAGAGGACAAAAGAAAAATTTATTTTTAGTATTAAAAGGTGTATATTTATGGGTAGTGATGGTGCCATCTGGCAGTAAACCGAAACAGTTGTATTTTTGCAAGTCAATAAAACATGAACTGGTTATAGCATTAGTGAACTTGAAAAGTTCAGGGTTGTGACACATACTGGCAAAGAAAACAGAAGCAACCCTCTCCTTCGAAACTGAAAATTATGTTACAATTTTGCTCACCTGTCAACTAAATTATGCAATACTGCAGCACTGCAACTTTACAAATTTGCTTTTCTGGATAGAAAGCCAGGTATGCTTACTGAGTGGTCAAAATATTTGAGTTGACATACAATTGTACTGACAAAGGACAAGAAGTAGTTAAGGTGGCGGTAAAGGCTAGAGCGTCAGTTATAAACTTCAATAAAACTATTAAAACACAAAAGTAGTCAACATTCTCTGTGGAATAAAAAAACTAGACATTTGGGGTCAAAGGCATTGCAGAGTTATAGCCCGTTGAAACTTCTGAAAAACTGACCAAATAAGAGGAAGTTGGGGATTCCTTAGTGTATTAACTATGGTAGAGGTCCCCTAGCTTTTAAAAAAATGTTTGAAAAGGGAAAGTCATTTTTTACTGTTTTTCAGGAAAGTTTGACAAGGCAGTGCTTGCATTCAGAATGCGTGACTGCTATTGTAAATGCATTTTTAGATTCTTTGAGTGTCAAAGAGGTGTCAAAAGTGAGATTAACCAAAAAGACTGCTCTGTGACTTCAAAAGAGGGGTGCAAATATGGCTTGTTTTCAACATTTTTGACAGAATAACAGTTTTCCTACATAATTTTATGCCAATTTAATCCAACCTTTGAAATGAGATATAGACATGGAATTTTTACAGCCTATTAACAAGGTCACAGATAAGATTTGTACGGCACAATTTTCCTGTATTTGAAGTACTTTTTGAAAAATCACATTTTGAAATTTGAAAGAATTTTTAATGATTTTTTGATATGTAAACCCATGTAAAATCATAAAACAAATTTTATCTACAAATCCTGCCGTACAAATCTTACAATTAATAGTGTCAACATATTTATAACTAATTTGGTAATATTAATACTATCCAAATATTATTAATTCAAATATGTAAAAAAAATATGAAAAATTAAATTTTAATATTGATTGGTGTCATATTTCAAAATCATGGCTGCAAATATACAATTTTTATATTTGTTGGAGAAAGTATTAAGTAAGAGAGTTATCCTGAAATTTGAACTAAATATCTTGATTCTAACACTTGAAACTTGACATTAACTCTGAGAAAAGAATTGGTGCAAAAATAGCCTTTACCGCTATCTTAAGATTGTTGGTTTTTTCCATCATTCTCTGTGTGACATACAAAAGATATTACACAAACCAACCAAGGCTACTCTCGCTTAACATTCATTGTACAAATACATGTATATGTCTAACTCCATATGAAAGTTGAACAAGAGTCTGTCTGGTTTGTTACAATCAGATCTGTCAAGTACATGCTTTATGTGATGCCAAGTATTCTCTGAGACTGGTATATCAGACAGGAGTGTTGGCGTGTAAAAAATACACAATGCCTATGTGTATTGATGGCTTGGATATTTTTCTTGTGAAAAGCAAAGAGTATGTTTTCAGGCCAAACATTGAATTTTAAATTAATAATTTTTTCGTCCCAAAATTGTGTTCATAAATGAGTCAAACAAAAATAGAGAGGTTAGTCATATTATATGACTCATATCATATGAATATATGAACAAAGTATGATATAAACAACTGTGTTGGATAGCAGAAATTGCCTGACAGGGTAATGAAATGTAGCTTGGTGCAATACAGGACACAAGTCTCTTTTCTTGGTCATTTTGCCATCATTGAGTACTTCATAATGTGAAAGCTGTCCCACTCAGCTCAGGTCATTTGTGAATGAGAACTCTCCCCTAAGGTCACCCGTGTGTCAAGAAAACAAAGGCATGGAGTTGCATAGAGTGGGAACCCCCGCAAGCAGGTTTTTTTTCCAAAGTCTACAGGAGAAAGTGGGCGGAATATTGAGCAGTCACTCAGAATTTGTACCCGCATTGGTTTACCCAAGGACAATACATATTTTGTTTTGTATGTGTTCAGGCTGCCAAGATTGATGGTGGGTAGACACCTGTACTATATGTGATATATTGATAGAGTCATCCCCCTCCAAAAAAAAGAACATACTTTTTGTGTCTCGAAATTCAATGGTTGCTTTGGCACTAGAAAGAAAAAGAAAATACAGAAATAAATCAGTGGCGATATTTTCTTTAATTCCCGTTGAAAAGAAAGGTCATTAGCTCTGTGAGGGGTCTCCAATCATACAGCACGGCTTTTATGACATCTTGTACTTTTAGGCAGCTTATGAAATTTATCTGTGGATGCTGTCAAGATGACACCTGTTGATTTTACGCTCATTAACCATAGCAGTGAGTAATAAGTGACATGTGTTCCTCATCAGTAGTGTCATTTGTTTATGGTTTGTACTGTGATGGAATAAATGCTCACTAAGCCCCATTCACAAATCACCAAGGTAGAGCTGCAGCAATGGTAAAGCCACTAGATCAGTCTCCATGTGAAGTCAGGTAGTTGCAGACCCAGAGACAGGAATGTGTACATTTCATTGTCAGGGAATTAGCATTGTTTAAAGCACATGGTATTTCATTGAAGTAGGAAAACGGCAAATCAATAAATTACAACATGCACACCATGTTTTTTCCCTCCTGAATTACAGTGGCATTTAACTTAAGCTTCGTAGTCTGTACAGCGCTATACATCAATTAACGGCAGCGTATGTTTGTGTGTAGCATTATAAGGGCATGCGTTTAAAATAGCCCTATGTGTCATACATGCATTTTATATTTGCAAAATTCACTTGGAGTGCTATATTTAGCCATTTGTAGTTACCAGTTCAACTGACAAGCATACACGCAAGCTGTTGTGCGCCATGAAAGCTATGGGACCCTAACCAAAGTCTGTTGCCACAGTCGCACACCCTGGTGCAGGAAATTCTATTAACCTGGCTTCCACAGGTGCATCTGTTGTACGGCAGCGTTTCCACTTTGCGGTGGTATTACTTGTGAGTTGTATGTTGTGTGCACATTGCTGAGTCGGGAACTCGTAAAACTCTGTGATGTTGCGGAGAATTCGGAGACTCGGCAGAAAGAGCAGCAAAGGAGACGATGACAGGAAACAAGGCAGGGGCAGGGATGAGATGATGTATGTCCATGTTGATTTTAAGGTTGGATGTAAGTATCCAAACATGACAAGATAAGTTGATGTCAGGGCTTGAGTAATGGTAGAAATATCATTATGTCCATGTGAAAACAGTCATCAATTGATAGTGTGACCCCATTCAGTGTGCACTTAGATGTATACCTGTACATGTATGTATAGTGATAATGTTATTGCTTGGTGGAAAATGCGGTTAAAGACTGCTTGTGTCAGTATACGGAATGGTATAGCTTGGCAGTGCTGTTGAAAGTTATAAAATAGTTTTACCTTTGCAGTTGCAATATTACCATCAGTATGTGCGGTAATTATTTGAACGGGCAAGACCAGAAAGTTTGATGACACTGATACATACTGTGTACACTTTGAACATCTGTGAATGAATGATAGCTAGCATGTCTACATTTATTTGTATAATGTGGTCAGGAGATCATATTTTTCATTGCATTATCACTGCAATTACTCACTGAAATGTCGTGGTCTTATTTTTTGCATAAACTGGCAACTTTTTCCATATCTTTGGTGACATTGAGTTGGTCAACATCGAGTCAAGTTAGGTCAACTGACCCTTGCACTTGGGGGCAAGGTCAACGTGAAATGTGGGGAAACTCCCTCCCCGCAGAATATCCTGGGAAAGTTGAACTGAGTTTTCATTGCAAGTTTGTGCAGTTTGCAGAGTAACCTTCTGCTCGTTAATGATGATATATTCATTTTGTCCAGGTTATGTAACTTTCAATTTATTTTTGGTCAACTTGCAGTTTATTGAACGCTGTTTGAAAATGAACGTCAGGAGCAGTAAATCTAACATATGGTCGTTTTAAATGAAAAAAAATAATTTATCTGTGCCAGAAAGTGAGAATACATTTTAATGATTGATGTTTATACTGATGCACACTTTAATAAAAGTCATATTGAAAAATTTTGTGTAAATTACACAAATTTACTTGAAGATAGTGAGTTTAATGCAGTGTTGCAATATTACAAATATTACGAAATAGTGACATGTTACAAATGACAGCTGTCCATGGACAAAGTAAGATGATTATTCTTTGAGTTACGAAAGAATCTGACAAAAGAATCCATTGACATGGCATGACAATCATATCTTTACATGTGAAGGTTATCTGATAAAACAGCATGTTCATGGTTGTTGTACTTTTAACAGACGTTATGCTATTGAGCCACAATCGACCGAGAGCCATGGACATGTGATGGCGTGGTAAATCATGCCTTGTGTTCCAACATGAGCAGTCTCATTTGTCGGGTTCAGTTCAAGCTATTGTTTGATCAGGATTTGAAATCAATAGTTGCTACAATAGGGTTATTGTCAAGTGGTCTATTTCATGGTTGGACTTTGTCATTAGAACCATTCATTTATATAGCATATTGGTCACCGCTCAGACAATGTTAGAACACCCAACATAGCTCTTTAAATATTTTCGATGTGAATTTGAAAGTTTTGTCATTTTGTTATTGTTGATTTTGTTGATTATTTATTTGCCAACTTAAAAAAAGACAATTTTGTTTGATATATTCAGTACAAGTAACAAAAAATAAACTCTTATCATTGCCTCAGTAGCAATACCATCCATACCATTACACTTTCAGCATACAGCTGTCTTCATTACCTTCAGCTTACTTTCTATCCATTCAAAAATACTGGTTTTCTGACGGTGGTCACAAAATTAATTTCAAATGGACAGGTTTTTTGCAAAAGCAGTCTTAAATCTAATTATCAATGATATATAAACTGAATATGTCAACATATACATTATTGCATTCAAACTAAGCAGCAAATATTAATCTATGAAATATTAAAAAGCAAACAAAGTGAGGAAATTTAATTTCTTTGGAGCAAGTGCGGCAGGTTTGGTGTACGTGACATGTTCCAGTTGGACTGTATCATCAGTAGAATGCTATGAATAAAGTATTCAGGTCATTACTAATGGCAACCAAACTATGAGGGTAATATATTTCATGGACAATGCTGGTTTGGACATTTGAGAAGTTCATTAAGTGAACTTTAGTAGGATTGCTTGCATCTTTTGATCAAAGGAAAAAAAGAAAAGGGTTTGTTTGCTCCTTGTTTTACTTTGTGCGAGTTTTTGACTTCAAAGTCTGTAGACAATATCAGGGTGTGAAACTTTGATTGTCAGGGCTGCCTTTGTGATTCCTTGGAGGCATCTTCACCATTACTTAAGTTGTTTGGACTACAGGTTGTGATGGACTCATTTTGAAGCCAGTAGAGTTGGCACTCTCTTTCTTTGAGGAAAATTGAAAATTTAATTCTTTTTACTAACTCAAGTTAACATAGAGTGATAGTTATTTTAATTCAAGACATCAGTAGAAAACCCTTCTTCTGTCCAAACATTGCACAATGTGTCCAGATTTTAATTCTCGGTTATGAAAAATAATTGTTAAAATTTCCTATAAGCAAAGTATGAGTGGCACTTGTTCATTTGTATAGGCGTGTAATACATGTAGAGATCTACATGAATGTCATGTTTGTTTGGTGGAGGCATATTGAGTAGATATGCAAATATTTTGAAATGATTGATGATGTATTGTAGATAAGTGATAGGGGAGAAAGATGTGCATGTACATTTACACTTTGGCTTTGAACCTGACATCAACCTTTACCTCAGACTTTTCAATCAATGGTCAGAATTTAATCAATGATAATTTGATATTGTTTTTGTATTAAAGGGACGGTAACATGCAGTAATATTTCTGGTATTTCTGTTCTACGGTTTTGACTTTTCCCTAAAATACGCTGATCTACCAACACCGGGCATGGTTAACAATATTGTTATTGTTGGCAGATGACTTCCTGTCTTGACTAAAGCAAGCATAACATTGGAATGCTGTGTTAACAAATTGAAAACATAGGCATTTTATTATAGTTTTGGAAGTATAATAAGAAACTGTATTTGACAAACAGGAAAAATTTCTGAATTACATACATGTGTAAAAAGGCTGCAGCGAATGTAGCTTTCATTGGTTCAGACAGTATCAGTTGGAATACACAATGCATCTGTGCATAAGATATTCATTCTTATTCTGTCACTAGAAAGTTCTAGTACATAGATAATATATCAAATTAAAGAAAATTTTTCTATTTTCTAAAGTGTAGAGGTTACACCTAAGTGATTTTGAAATCACAGGCTGTACTCTTGTGTCCTTCTTTCACTACGGTGTCAAATAATAAAAAAGCAATTCAGCGGGGTAATAATTATCTGTTTATTACCCTGACACACTTACATGATATATATCCAGTATTTATGTGCCTTATGGTAGATGTCTGTTTGGATTTTTGTACTTGTGTATCTTTTAATTTTTAAGATTAGAGAAGTGAACTTCTTACTTTTATTTGTATATAAAGTTTCATTACAATTACTTTATATCCTTTCATACAGACAAATGTTGAAAACTTTGATTGCTGTAAGATGGCAATGTACACAGATTCAAAGTATACAACAAACTACCGGTACATGTATATGAGTGACTTGAAACAAAAAGTGGTCCTGGCAACTGATTTCTTAATTTGATTTATATATTTAAACCCATGAAGAAATCTCTTCATTGTTGACAAGCCGACTGCCTTTTATCGGAACAATTTGCTGTAAATAATTCAAGCCCATGGATACCACATCCATGTACATGTACATGAAAGAAAAACTTTGGAAATAGAAAAGTGTCGCAAATGTCAAACTTGGAGGTGATATTCTTGAACCATATACTGTTGGCTAAAGTAGTAACTGACTTTCCATTGCTGCATTTTGTTTGCAGTGGTTGATTGTTATGAAATGGTACGTTTATGGTCAATCATGATACATGTAATGTGTTTGTTGGTAGAGTGTGACAGACTTTCTGAAAACACACTCTACACATGCATATTTGACAAATTGATTGGGAGAATATTTACGTATGAGAGAGCTCCACAGAATCTTTAGACTTACCCTACTGGTGTCGATCAGCAGCAATAGCTTCCAATGAAAGTTCCAGTTTTAGTCAAAGTGTAGGATATGTCACCAGGGTTCATCTCTTCTACACATCTTTGGATAACATAAAATACCTCCCAGTTTTGACAGAAAAGTTTGTCTTATTTTTTTACTGTAAATTTGTATTCTATGCAATTCTCAAGTAGAACAGAGAATAACATACACATGTCAAAAACCTGTGATTCAAGGTACATTGCGTTCATTGGACCTTTCTAGTAAAAACATTCAGATGTCAGTATGTGCAATAATTGTACTGGAGTCACTAACATCATGAATTTCTAGTGTGTAAGATAGGAAAAGAATAGTTCAAATATTTTGTAGATATGTTAATGTAGATGCTCCTTATGTAAATGAAGGACTTGTAGGTTTTCCTTATTTTAAAGAATAAGTTGGACCTCCTGTGGAGCTGACAGTGGTATGATATCACAACCACAGACCAATTGTTGGTCATCATAGATGGTCATTCTACACCAGGCACACAAACAGATAGAGTGTCTCGGAGGCTAATTGAGGTCAAAGGTCAAAAAGTTCACAAACATAACACTTTCCTGTGTTGTCACCACTGGGATCCAAAGTGTGTATGTGGAAAGACCATGGCCGCGAATGGCTGATATTTTTGAATGTTTTCCTTGACCTACATGGATATAAATGTACAGTTTACATTCGATACGCTGTCAAAGTGATGGAATGTGAATGGAAAAAAGCGTCGCTCTGGAGATCGGCACTGGCAAACTTTGTATGAGGAGTTTCCAGAGGGATGGATACTCAGAAGTAAGACATTTGGATTCTGGGAATGTTTTTGTGTTATGCTTTGATACTTTCTGTTCTATGGGAATACAGCATCTTTTATGTTTCATCCAAGAAGTCTTGTCTGGGGAAACGTTTAAACTTGGAGTCTTTGCTTAAAAGTATCAAGTTAGCAATGATAATTTTTATCTATAATGTTTCTTGGAACCGTTTATCAAAATGTAATTATTTTGCAAGTATTGCTGTGATATCACTTATCAAGGCATGACATGTATAGTTAAGGTATATATGATGTGTAGAGTGTGTTGATCCAGGCCCTATTACGGGATATAGTTTGTTTCCTGCAGTCAGGAGGTTGAAGAACCGTCAACATCCAGTGTATATTCATCAATAGTGTAATTCAACGCACAAATTTGCCAGGAAAGTAGTCTGATGCCATCCTGCAAATTCTCATTAGCATACTATTACTCTGTACAGAAATGTGATTAGAAAACATGATATTGTTACGTCGGTAAAATAAGAAGATTGGTGTTTTCTGAAAAGTCTACGTCATTTATTCACTCACTGCATATTGTATATTGTACGGTTCTGTGATGAAACCTCTCCTGAGAGCCAGTCAGGTGTCTATAATTAGTTTTCTTTATCATGCTGTGGCTGTGTGGTTTATCATGGTGTGGCTGTGTGGTTTATCATGGTGCACATATGCTTTGAGTAGATAGGGTCATGATGTTTGCCAATTAATCTTGAATAATCTTCTAGAATTTATTTTCATTTGTTTGCTGCAGTGCAGTGGTGTTATATTTATATACTGTGAGTTTACAGTTGTCATATGTTCCTGTATTACAACACAATTTCGTATCTGTCCCATACTTTATCGTAAAGGAAGTGTTTCAGATAAGCAGAAGTCATTCGTGGCCATTCTGCTATGCCAACTGTCTGGATATGAGCCTGTATCTCCAAAAGCTGATGTAGCCAAAAGTAGTATAAGCAAGAGTGATTTTTGTTACAAAACTGGTTTATCTAATACTAGCTAGGTAGATTACATGTGCTGTGCTGTGGTTTGAAAGTATCCACAATTCTGATATTGAATACCCAATGTGTTATTGCTGGTATGTGTGTACATGTATTGTGCCCATGACCATGATTAACACACATACAGAGAGCCATCTCTTTTCTAACATTTGTTAGTGTTGGTGTAATTCCACCTTTGGTTTTTGGATACACGGGAAGACGATACCAAATTATTGCCAAATCTTAATGGAAGCGGTATTTCAGTATTTATCAATTTGCTGGTACATCCAGTGTTCAGTGCCTAGCCAGATCATGTAGCATTAAAAATGATAGTTCTTTGCCAGTCCTCCATAAACATAATTATCTTGTAAGTATGTATAGGGATTATATTACAGTCTAACTATATCAGTGTCAACTCTGGGTCACTTGTGTTTCATGTCCTGCGAACAAAATTCCAAATTTATATTATATATAAGGTCAGAAGGAATACCATCAATTAGGTGTGAGAGTTTGAACTCTCAGTCACAGAGACAAATATGATATTCAGGGCCTGGGCCAACTTATATCAAAAGTGCTGTGCTCTCATTGTCCTCAAACAAAACACAAATCACGTATTTTGTGAGCGTGCTCAGTTGTGTTTGTGTTGGCAGGGCAACATAATGATTTATTTCGGCAATAATTGTTGGAGAGGGTTATCATTTCACCCCAAATTCTCTTGTCAATCATTTCAAAACTTCATATGTACATTTGATCACAATGTTGTATAACAACAAAAGGCACTCTAAAGTATGTTATTAAAGAAAAAAACATTTTATAGTGTTTTTTTTTGCAAAGTACACAAAGTAGTTCTGTGTAAGTTTGGCAGAATGTGTCCAAAGTTCATTTATATGTACAACAAATAACACACAAGAAGAGTGAAAGAACCCGTCAGTTCCATTTACCATGGTGTAGGGATTCCAAGTGACAATGTGAAATTTTTGATAAACAGCTAAAGTATCCTCTTGTATTTTAATGTATCCATCTGTTGACTTTTTTGAAATTAATTTGTGTCACCTGATTCTGTTGTCTGTGATAACTTCAACCAGCATATCGTAATGAGCAAAACTGAGTCACTGCAAGCTGACCTTGATTATTTATTGGCTGGATGTCATGAAGTGATATTATTTCAGTATTATATTGCATGTGACAATTTGGCTTCATAAGACATGGTATGTGGTATACAGTGATGCAGTTATAGATTACCAGCAATCATCACTGTGGACTTTATCAACAGATAGTTTGTACAAGAACCTTTAATACATGTAGTACAAATATTTCATGAAAATTTTTGAGTGGCTTTTACACAATGAGACTGTAAAACTTCAATATTTTAGTGATTAAAAGTAAATGTCATCATAATCTTTCATAATGTCAAATTTGCCCCAATTTTTGCTGTATTGGAGATATTTGTGTTACTAATAGTTTCAGCAGGCAATTAGTGTTGAATTTCCAGGTATATTATATTATTTAATTGATGTACACAGAGTGAGATTAGGTTGTTTTGCCATTGCACACTGATATATTATATACATGTACATAAAGTTTGTACCTGAAGTAAATCAGTTTTTAATTGAAAAACAGAAAAATGTAGTCTTAACTCAACACTGATCTTAAAAAGGTATGTGTACTTTGTATAATGTAATAATCTAAAAATTCTATTTCATAATGATATTATAATGTAAGTATTCCCCCTCCATAAATTAAGTTTCTTAACTCGTTGAAAACTGTTCAGCAAACGATGAGTCATTTGTCATACAGTATATTGGTAAATGTTTAAATTGTAAAGTGCTTGAAAAGTTAAGGCTTTTATGCTTCACTTCAATTTCATAATGCCATTAAT
Organism: Ptychodera flava; assembly: GCF_041260155.1. NCBI lineage: Eukaryota > Metazoa > Hemichordata > Enteropneusta > Ptychoderidae > Ptychodera > Ptychodera flava. The sequence goes on along the minus strand of NC_091941.1, from coordinate 37,803,014 downwards.
AGAATTATGCAGACTTTCTCCATTCTCTTGTGTTATTTGTGGTCATTTTTTTCAGTGTTTACTGTATAATCCTATGGTCATGTCATACACAGTGCTCTTAAGCAGAATGTGATAGATCTGAATTAACTAGATAAGGTGGAATACACTTGTCCTCTTGGATATTACAAAGAGACATCAAACTGAGTAAATACAAAAAAAAAAAATCAGCAGGAATGATATATTTAAAAAGATATATTTTGATTTGAAGAGTATGCGACATAATTAGTGTGAGCGATGAGGAGGTATCGTGTTTACCCTCTGGTAATGTCATCGCCATGGTGATCAAGTGCTTGACATCAGATATGCATTTCAGACTGAGTTAACATGTAAAAGTTTTGACCAGTGTATGGATGCTTGGAGTAACAATGATATAAATATACTGGTGGGAATGGCAAATTGGAATATTTTATATTTGAATATATTTATTTTAAGCAATGTAGTTTATTTCACAAGCACGTACTCCTGTGATTAAATGTGACAGTGAAATGTTAAGAAGCACCCATAGACTAGTACTTACCATAGACTAGTACTAACCATAGACTAGTACTAACCATAGACTAGTACTAAACCATAGACTAGTACTAAACCATAGACTAATACTAACCCATAGACTAGTACTAACCATAGACTAGTACTAAACCATAGACTAGTACTAACCATAGACTAGTACTAACCATAGACTAGTACTAAACCATAGACTAGTACTAACCATAGACTAGTACTAACAATAGACTGGTACTAATAATAGACTGGTTCTAACAATAGACTGGTACTAACATAGACTAGTACTAACCATAGACTAGTACTAAACCATAGACTAGTACTAAACCATAGACTAGTACTAACCATAGACTAGTACTCTTACAGCAGTCGGTATGCCAAACAGCACTGTCAGTATAACAGCTCACAATAATGAATCATTTAAAATGTACAGATGTACACAGCTACAGAGACCAGCCTTAGAAAAATATTTACGATGCAAGTATTTTGCAGCAAATTACATGTAGTTCATAAATATTTCAACTTATATGACAGAGAGCAAGTCCACAATCCTTTGATTGTGTGAGTTTAAAAATATGGAGATAGATGTAAAGTAATTTATAGTTTCATCTTGTAGTTTCCACTTCAGTCATAATTAAACTTTTGACATTGTTTAATTTTTATTTTCAGATGAGCAAGAATTAGTTCAAAAGAAGACGTTTACAAATTGGATGAATTCAATTCTTGCCAAGGTAAATATTCTGAAACATTTTTGCAGTTTTACATCCACCATTTTGCTGATACTTTCTTGTTGATAGAGTATTGGTGCATTAGATTTAAGAAAGCTGTTTGCAGCTGATAAGGGAAACAGTTTTGAAGAATCCATAATGACAAATATGTATTTTATTTGAAGTGGTTAGGAAGCCTTTGTCTCATGTATGACTGTAAATCACGCAATAGGAACATTGCACAACATCAATGTCCACATGTGTTTTTACAAAGTGTATCATTAAATAAGAATACATAATTGGCAACCTTCAAATCACAGCCTGTAGCTGTGAGTTTGTCTGTAGATTTATAGCCTTCAATACAATGGTATGGAGCAATGCCAAGAGACGCCATGCATGTCAAGACATTGCTTTCCACACACCTAGTTTTGTCCCATTGAAGGAAACAATACCAGTGTAGCACATTAAAATAAATAACAGAACCTTACTTTAGACTACTTTCTGTATAACTCTTTCCATTTAGGACCATTGGGAAAACAGTTATGGACTAAAATTTGGTCTTCATTCTTTTGCTTATTTACCCCCTGAGTTTTCTGTCATATTCCTTGAGTCAATCTTTGATAAATTTTACTCATTTTGCTGCAAATGATAAAATCCTCTTCCTTTCATCACACGGAAGCCAGTCAAATTGTTGAAAGAAAAAATTGAAATCTGCAGTTTAGGAAAAGCCCATTTCAACTCGAAGACTGCAGAAGCAGTGGCTACAATAATTTTGGCAGTCAGTATACACTGCACATGTACATGTACATTTTGAGGTAATATGCACTTCGAATATGGAGTATATATGAATATGAGTATATATGAGTATATGAATAGGAAAAAAACTTTTTTTCAAACTTTCCCTCACTGAAATTTTCAACCGTTCTCTACCAAATTAAGAACAAAATCAGGAGTGACCGTGTGAAGTTTTGGTACCAGGGAAAAATAATTACTGGGCATTTACAGTATTTGAAATTCAAAATGACTGCCATCCCTGTGTTAACTCTGTGGGGAAAAATAAAACATTTGATTTCAAAAAACTAAGATGTGAAAACTTTTCTGACACCAAGAGCTTTAAAACAAACCTCCACAAGTGAAAGATCAGAATGTCTGTCCTGAGATGCATTCTGCCTTTAGTAATGGAGTCCTACTGAGTATTGCTTGTGTCAATTTCATGATTCAAAATTTTATCCTGATAACTTTGAGATTTGAGGGAAATTAGAAGAACCGACAATTCTCATTTGTTGATTCTGATGACAAAGTTCTTGCAGACTTTTCAAAAAAAAAAAAGGAATGTAATCCCAACAATATGGTACAATATGTATTGTTATGTAAATCTAATGTCCTTTTGAGGTTTTTATGATCAACAGGAGGACTGTTCAGTAATTGATGCAGTAATAAATGCTGGTCTTCTCTGCATTGAAGCCTGCAACTTTCAATTGAAATGCTATTTTCTGATGATATTAAATTTCAAACAAATTATTTATCTCGCTCATTAGCAAGTGGTTGAACCAATAGAATCAGCTTTGGCTCGGCAAATGTATTTGCTTTTCTACTTTAAGTTTTCATCCACTATTTTCAGTGTGATTTCATGTTTACAAGATGAGATCATGAAGATTTTAAAAAAAGTATTTCACCCTTTCATGTGTGATGAGTGACATTTGTCTCCCTTCAGAAAACATTCTTTCAAGTAGTCTAGGTTTACACCAGAAAGGCCAGCAAATATAATTAGTAGTTTAATTTTTACATGTATGGTTTTATCCACTGTACAACCATGCTAAATGAAAGAAATGTCCTGGTAGAATTGAACAGCATGAATGCCACAAAGCAGAATACTTGTATAAAGGATATCTATGATTTACACACCACACAGAATCTGACTTGTGTGTATGATGGTAAAATGATGATTTTTCATACATTATTGTCAACCTGATAGACATATACAGAGTTTTTTATAAACCGTCATCTGTGTCAGTTCACTATTAAGTACATCTGTATGCATTCATAAATATACATGTATATTAAATAGTATAAAAGCTATTATCATATTAATGATAAAGTACATAATATCCAAATTATGTCTATCTGTATAAATGCACAAAATCTAGAGAATATTGTCTGCATAATTTGTAAAACAGATTCCTTGATATCATCTGTTCTTTGAGTCAGAAATATACTTCCTAACCTGCCAGTGTGTTTCACAGCTGTCAATGATGGCCACTGATAAACCAAACTGTTGGGGCGGTCATTTGATTTTATGTGACAAATGTCCGTGTGTATTCAACTCCTTATTTACTCTGTGGCACATCAATATGTCAGTTGTATTTGTAATCAGCATGAAAAGAAGAGGTTAACTTGTTAGTCAGGTCAGTCTACAGTCAGAGTTTAACCGCAGGTTATTAAATTTCCCTTATTTTAATTTAGGAGAGTACCAGTTTTTATGTAGTTGGCTGTCAGGTCATATTGCCATCTTAACATTACCCTGACCTGAAAATGTTGATGTTTAATGGTTACTAAAATTAGTTACATGTACATGAGAAGTAAAAAAGATAGAGATGACATAAAAAGGTGGCATGAAATTTGCAAAGATATCAGTGAAATTGACAAAATATGCTTTGTAATACAATAATCAGTGTAGAGTACATCTGCCCTTCCTTCAAATTCTTTTTAGTTGCTTTTTATTACTTTTACATGTAATCCAAAATACTGTATTAAAAACAAGCCTGACTGAAATTTTTTAATTCCCAGTTGTTCTTGTCATTTCCAGTTGTTGACTGAAGAAAGTTGCCATATCTTTTTGGAGTTGAAAATATAAGAAATGAATATCATCATTGATTTGTAAATGTTTCAGGACAGTGGGCATAAAGTGAATGAGTAATGCCCCAGAATAACAACTACAAAAGTACATCAACTCAGACAGGGTTTAATTTCACAATTTAAAGCATCGCGAATATCAGCCAACAATGGCTAGTCTTGCCTGCATCCATCATATGTTTTGATCTGTAAAAAATAAAGCCTACATTAAATGTATCACTAGCTAAAGATGAAATTTCAATTATTGAGATTGCCATCTCATTTTGACCAATTCAATACTGCCTTCAGCTTTTGATAAAAATGCTTCACTGAATATCCTACCGTTTATATTGGTGACAGTTCATCATACATGTACATGTATGCCCACATTGATATAGATCTGTACAGAGATATGCAATAATAAAAATCATCAAAAATATCCCAAGTTAAACTTTGTGATAGTCATATCTCAAAGCCTAGCGCTGTGTACTTGCAATGTGGTGTATTATATCATATGTTATCTAATCTAGTGGCTAACCGGTTATTAAAACTGTGTTCAGTTATAGAATTCACAGAATGTACAATGTAGGTCGGTTTTCTTGAATTGTGTTCAAAGTAATTGATTTTCACCTTTACTTCTATTTACATTTACAATGTATTACAAATCAATGTCCCATGAAAATCCCACAAATATGATAAAATTTATTTCAATTACATGTAACATTTTCATGATCAAATTGTATTTTTTCTGTTAAGAGACATATTTTGCTTTCCAGTTTAAAATTTAGTTTTGGGAAATTTTCTATAAATATATACAGCACATGTAACGAGAGAAAATGATAATGTCTGTATCACTATTAACATTATTGATGAGATGGAGAGTAAGCTGTCTGTACAATTCAATGGCTAATTGTTTGGGGGAAGCAACCATCGTTAAACAGACCAACCAGACATGAAAAATTTTCTGAAGTACTTCTTCATTTTGCTTGATTTCACCTGACCTGGGATCCATCCATCTTGATTTCTGTTTGACGTGAGGTTTTCATGAGTTCAGATGACCCTTGCCTCGGTGAGAAGGTCATCTGAGGACAGAATCGTAGTATTACATACCTTAGTTACAAAGGCAGGCAAAACCTAATTCTGTTTGTACGGCAGATTTTCAACATATTGAAAGGATTCCGTTCTATGTTATGAATTCTTTGAATATTAAACAAGTTTGTATTTGCTGTTACAATATTATGACACTTTTTTCATCTTGAGAGATATATTGACATGTTCCTTGTATAGATTTCATAATATTATCATTACATATTTGAATTTGAGTTCATCACTATTTGTTTTTAAAGAAAATATGGAAGAAGAGAGAAAAAAGAACTAAAACATGGTACAGCAGAAACAACAAAAATGTGATAGATTTCCTTGGTTCAAAACTTAATGATATGAGGAATGTCCATTGAAATGTACGCAAAGCAAACAGTAGAACAAGCAAAGTATACGGTACTATATGTATGGTATATGCATTTCAATGGGGAAATACTCCTGTAGTGTTGAGTTTTGTTGGTGTAAATTCATATTTTCAACTGTGTGAGATTACGTTTGCAGAGATAATGATAATTAATATCAAATCAGAAAGAAAAGCTGATAGCAAGTAAATCCTCTTATGACTCATACATGTAAAAATGTCGTAAGGATTAACACATAATGTTAGAGTGATATGTGTATGTCACAAATGTTGGTGTTTATCAGATTATTGTTTTTATTGAACTCCATCAACTGGAGCTTTGCATGAATTTGCTATTATTTTTGCTCTGTTTGTGAAATTCAATTTCTTGTTTTCATTTGAAAACCATGTAGAATCATATCAAAATGCCCAGTGTTCTACTTGTCAACACATCCTGTATGTGTGTAATTTCAAGCATTATTGTTGACAAATGAATTCTAGTCCAGACCGGAATTCATTCGTCAACAAGAACACTGGATATTGCACAGAATGCGTTTGTTTGTGAGTATGATAGTGATATCGAGATGTATTTCAAAACACTTTGAAGAGAAGTAGGAAAAAATATACTTGCTTTCTAGAAGAATGTAAATGCAAATATTATCAAAAGTCAGAGCTATTGTCCCTTTGACAAGGTTGTGTCATCTCATGGTATCTGCTATTCTACTCCATTGAAATCCTCCTATCTAACATTATTGTAGAATAATGGATAAGGAAAATGAATATTCGGTTATCTCATTTTATGTGTTCAGAGTTATTGTTCTATTAAAATAACAGACCTTTGGCACAGAACGATAGTGATTTCTACAGACTTTTTCATATCTGCAAATCTATGTATTTCTTTCAGTTGATATCCAACACTACAATACTGTCAATACAGCTGTCAGCAAAGTTAACAATCCTCACACAGCCACAACAAATCTGTGTTCTAGGGAAAAGTAGTGTTTAACATCATAATCTTGTACATAATCTGATCTTGTCTGGATTCTTTTTGTGTTGCAGAGAAACCCACCATTGCAAATCAATGAATTGTTTGAAGACATTAAAGATGGCACCAAACTACTGGCACTCCTTGAGACTGTGTCAGGAGAAAAATTGTAAGCTAAGGATACCTTCTATTAGGCTAGTATCAGTGTCATAGCAGATTTTCAACTCTGCAGAAATTGATCCAAAGATGGATTTTAGATGATTTCAAATGTCAAGTAGACCAAAATGAAGAGGAATTTGCAGTGCTTTTGGAATTTGCAACTTTTGAGACCAGTTGCAGTAGTTTCACCCCATCCTATTCATGAACAAGTCTGCACGATTGAAAGCTGACAATAATTAAAATAGTAATCTACATACAGTGTAGCTTATGTCCATAAATCCCAAACATGTTGTCTTGTCATTACAGCGATATGAGAAAGGAAAGAACTTGCGAAGGTTACATTTTCTCAGCAACACCAAGACAGCTCTGGAATTCCTGGAGAAAAAGAAGTACAAACCATTATTTTTATTTGTACTCTGAGTGAGTAGATTATACAAACTTTAAAAGGTTGTGAGCAGATGTTTCCCCATGGATCAAAAACCCATTCCAGACAACTTCCGTTTAGACTCAGGGGCTATGGAAAGCAGGTATTATGGACAAAGATTTGATCCCAGTTTACAAGAAGATGAAAAGTAATTATGAAATTCAAAACGGTTCAAAAACTCCTACCCAATTTTAAATTGTATCATTTGCTAAATATAAAGCAATATTCTGTTGCATTCTGTTAACTGAAGTTTGTTTGAGTCCAATTATGCACTTGTAAAGACATACTGCAGTAATGACAAAATGATTAAAAACTTCATGATGATCAATTATGCTTTGTGTGAAAGAAGAAATTTACTGGAAGATATGGGTAAAGAAAACTTGGAGAGATTTATTTTCAGTATAAATTCATCAGGAATTTGTGAAGTGTCTGTCTCAAATAAAATCTAGGTGTATGAGTCCACATGTCAATGATGCAGTATTGCATGTGTGATTCATATGAAAGACTTCCATTCATTGTGTGTCAAAAGGAAATGGATATGCTGCATTGATAATCTGACAGGAATACATGGAAATCAGTTGTGTAACTAAGTTTAAACCAGGAAATTTGAAACATTAAAGTTTATACTCTAGTTGATTCTCAATACATGGAACTTGTAATGTAACCAACTTCCAGGAGGAAACACTAAAATAGTACGTTGTTGGATTATTGAAATTGTTACTGTTTGTTTGAAAGACTTCCAGCTCACAAATGAAAGAAATGTGGCACAATTTATCAACTGATGTCAGTGGAAAGAGTAATTTGGAATTAAAGGAGAAGATGCCTAGGGCATAGATTGTCGGACTGTTAAATTTTTACAATATTCTTTTGGCCTACCACTTCTGGGGGCTCATTTTGATTCTTATGGGGTAAATAAAATTTTCTCCAGCTTAGTGAAAATTGGAATTTTATTTTTGCCTGTAGAGATAACACAGGGATGGCAGCCATTCTATTTTGAATTTCAAATACTATTGAATATTTGGTGATTTGTTTCTCTAGTACCAAAGTTTGCACGATGACACCCTCCACTCCCCAATTTATTCTTGATTTTGAAAGAGAATATTTAAAGTTTAGCTGACGAAATTTTGAGCAAATGTTTTAAAGTCTTGCAATTTTGAGATGCGAACTTTCTTAATTTGTCCAGTGAAATACAGTTTAATTTGAAACAAAATGAATTATAAACAACTCTAGTTGTCAATCAACTAAAATAATCTGTATTTTGCATGTCAAAGATCAGTAGTGAAAATGAAGCCATGTGATGAGATGTGATACTGACACTAGCATTCTCATGAATAATTCAACAATAAACATGTATTTCTGTTTTCTTTACAGATCAAACTTGTCAATATCAATGCTTCTGACATTGTTGATGGCAAACCAGCAATTGTACTTGGACTTGTGTGGGTTATAATTCTCTATTACCAGGCAAGTTGATCTCTTACAATTCCATTCACTTCTATGACTCTTCTGTTGTTATTCTCTATTTTCCCGGATTTTTGTTCTGTTTATAAAATACAATTCTAGTTTTACTCTCAAAATCATGTTTAAAATACCCTGTGTTCAGCGTGCCAACACTGTCCATCCGTGTGTGAAGTCACGTGTGATTGTGGACAATTAAGTTTAACTCAGGGCAAGAAAGAATTCACTAGTCAATGATGAGATAGCATATTTTATACAATGCATTTAGTTGGCAAGGCTAATACCGTGTATGTCTACATGCTTTAAGGAGAAATTGAAGAAAATGTATTATAGAACAAAAAAACAATGAAACTATTTACTTACTGTACAATCCACAGCTATTGTCCCTGAAATTGAAATGTTTCAAGAAAAATTCTGGCGTTACTCAATGCATACTGCAAATATTACTGAGATTGTAGATTTGAAAATATGTGATAGATTATCCGGAGCTAAACCAGATTGAAAATGGTAGTCATGTTGGTATACTTAGCAGTTTTATTCTGGTGTACGTTACAGAAAACAGCTAAACGTATTAGTGGAAACTACTTTTTCTTTAAAAATAATCTGAAAGATTTCTATTAAAATTATCTTACTAAAGAAATAGCATTCTCAACAAGATGTCAACTATATTTTGTTTTGAAGTTTAAAGGAAAGACTAAATGATTTGGTTCTGCTGTTGCTGGGTTACTCTATGCTGATATTCAGTGGCATTTTAGTTGCCATGACAGTTCCTCACAAATACTGTGATAAGAACTAAATCCTTATTGCTTGTTTTGTTTCAAAAGTATCACAGTATTGTAACACAGTTAACAATGAACGGTGTCTATGTGAACGAAATGTAGAAAAAAAATGATTGTTAATTTATTGGTTATTTTACACTAATGTATTATTTTGAATGATAAGCAAAAATATGAAACTGAATTGGAACGGAAAACATTATTTCTTCATAGATGACGTCATTTCTGGGTTCTACTTTGTATTCAAATGATTTATCTCTTTTGTCAAAAAATATTTATGCATATCAATATAAAACCTTATATGTATTCATATTGTGATTTGAAAAGCCTTCACTTTTACCTGCATCATTGTATCAGGGTGATGGACTGTCAGCAAAACTAAACTATCTGCAGAGTATTTCAACCACAGGGGGGATTTTAAACTGAATTATAATAAATCAAAACAAACTGAAGATAACTCTTTGTATTTGTGAGTTATGTATTCACTTTTTCCCTCTTTATCCACTTTTTTGACAGATTGAAGAACAGACCAACATCTTGGCCAAGCAGGTGATGGGTCTTGGAGACAGTGCTGGCAGTATGGATAGCCTTAGCAGTACGGACGGACCGTCACCAGCCAAGAAGAAAGCACCAGCTGACCCCAAAGCGGCTAAAGGTCAACTAGGCGCCAAGAAGGCTCTCCTTAAATGGGCACAGAGGGCAGCCTCCAAGTACGTTTTATTAATTATCATACATTTAGAAGGTGACTTTTGGTGTTGAACAGAATGCATGTTGTCTGCGTGGCCCTTGTAAAGACAAGGTGATAAGATGAAACACGGACTTGATGTAAGCATGGTCTATTCGTGTAGTATATAGGACATCATAAATGGTATAATGTTACCTGTCTGTGTAACCTACTTGGAAGGTCATAATACTGCACATGTATGTGTCAGAATGGTAATTGCATAAACCCTGGTATTAAAGTGTGACACGTGTTAAATATTAATGAGTGTGGATTAATTGAAATTAGATTGGATGATGTATTTTCTTACAGCATGTGAAAAATAACCACACTTTTTGTCTCCTTTAGTCAAGACCAAATGGTGATACAGATTTTTAAAAAAAGATTGAAAAAACACAGAAACTTCCATAGTTGTAAAACATTTTGTTTCCACACCCCATAATTGCATTCACAGAATTATTCATTTATCGTGTGGGTATGAGCATGGATAATGACTGTTGTAAACAGTGTAGAATTTGTCTTGCCAAGTCCAGCCTGTAATGCTTGAAGGTACCGTACATGTAGTTTAGATCCATTGATACCAATTGTGCTGTAGTTAAAAATCATGTATTCATCAAAACTTTGACACCATTGTGGTCAGAAAATATCAAAATAATGGAGAAGATTCCTGGTACAAAGTCCACTTCACGAAATTGTCAAAAATCTTAATTTCAATTTTTCTCTCAAATGTTGCAGGAAAATTTGCAAGTTCCAGCTTTTAGTTTCACTTTATGCTTGGTGACAAAATACAAATTTTCTTGATTTTTTTTTTCAATCTGAATTGGTTTTCGACATCCAATTTATCCTAATCTGATCTTTTCTGGCCTCAAAAAGTGGTTTCAGTTCAGTGCTTTATCATGCTCACCAGTCATCAAAAAAACCTTGTACCTCTCCTGAATCACAGGAAAAGACACCAAGGAGAGAGTTCCGGAGATGAAATGGACACAAGGCGAGTTGCGTATTAAAACCATTTGTACCAAGTACAAATCAAACACTCTATGTTATGGTAGTGCTTTCATGTACAATCCCAAATTAACAACATTATTCATAACACTGCCGCTTGATCCATTCATTCAGTAGATGCAATAACAATGTAGACAGTAGTGAATATCCATGGTAACTGCAATAGATCACTACTGACAATTTATTTGCAATCTTTAATCTACAGACAGGAAAACCCCTTTTTCTTGATTTCAGTCCCAATAATTTACTGGACCTTTATGATGTAACACTGCTTTTATTTAACCATTGCAAACTGACAAGCACAGAGTGAACCTGTAGATCTGTTTGAGTACACTTTAGTCCCTGGAAATGTTCTTTTCTTTACAGAATGTTTTTACTGTAAAGTCTTGGGCTTGAACTTAACTTACAGACTGTCAAATTATAAACTAGGGGATCTGTCATGCTTGGAGTTTCACAGAGGAAATTTTTAAAATGGATGAGGTAGACACATACAGCTTTTGATTCTAGAAAGCTGACTATTAAGGGATATGCGATACTTAAATAACAGTATTGTGTCTTTTTAAAGCGTGCAGTAGTGTAGTTAAGTTCAAGTCCCTCAGACAGCACATGTCCCTCCTCAGAAATAGGATCAATGACATGATCAAAGATGAACGCTCCCTGCTACTGGGTCACACCCAAAACTTCTCTATGTAAATTAGAATGTAATGGATTCAAATTACAAAAGATATTCTATTTATCCATCTTTACGAACACAAAGTTTTATATCAGTTTGAACCATACCGAGAAAGGAGAGCGTTCATTTTAGATATTTTCCTTAGTACGTATAGCTTAGTACTAACTCATACAAAATTTTCACTCAGATGTTGTAAGAGTGGACGACTCTACAGGACAGAGTTGAAGCTGAGAAGGCGAGTTACCCCCGCCAATCATAAGTCTGCTTGCAATGGGTAAATGCATGCAGGCATTATGCAGCCATGGGTCAATGCATGGTATATATTAAACTGGGGTGTATTTAGTGCGGATGGCTGCAGGGTTGGTGATGGTACATAGTGACCAAAATTTGGTCTTTGACAAAGAAGGTTCCATTTTAGGTCTTACAGGTTTATTTTTCATTTCTTGTTTGAATATGAAACAGATTTTTTCAGTTATTGTTATCATTATGTTGCCTATGTCGTTAAATTAAGCCCTTCTCATAGAATTATATGTATATTAGTTTGCCGTTTAATTGGTGTACGGAGATTTATTTCCAGCCAGAGAAATGTACATGACAAATGAAATGGTGTCAGAGGTACAGATGTAACATAAGGGATGGAGAGAGAGGCGGTGTGTTGGTTTGGCCGTAGCGTATGACAAAGTACATCAACAGAGCCTTTGGTGTGAACTTTGGAACATACAGGTCCAGACAAATCAGTTAACATTTTGGCTTTAAAGAATGCACACAGACAACAAGATATTTCATGAAGGATATTTTCACTTGGTAGAAAACAAAATTCAATGACATTTCATCAACATTAAAAAATGGATTTGAGTTTCTGTGGGCATTGGAGCGAGGAGTAAGTTTTAAAATTTAGTTTAGCCTTCAGGTTACAATGTTGTGTTCATACAGTGTTGGTGTGTATGTGTGATGGGTAAATGGTTATCAGGTTACAACAATATGGGCAGATGTGGCCTGGAAGATACCACCGCAATTACTATGCTGGCCCTGACTGTATGGAATCTTGATTTCCATTCCAGGAGTGTAAAGGTTGAAGTCAAAGACTTTGGGAAAAGCTGGAGAGATGGCTATGCCTTCAATGCCATGATTCACAGCATCAATCCGGATCTGATCGACATGGACGGATTGCCACGCAAGACAAACGTAGAAAGACTGGATAATGCTTTCAGTGTTGCTGAGAAAGATCTGGGCATTCCTAAGTTGCTGGATCCTAAGGGTGAGTTAACAGACTCAGCATGGTAAAGAAGTTGAGTCATAACTGATATCGAAACTGCAATGAGTTCAGGCTTCATCTATCATCCTAATCTGTTTCTTAAATTGTCTGTAGAAAAGTGGAATATGGTGAGGTCGGTCCCAGAAAGTGCAACTGCATTCTTTGTAAACTTTTTTGTTTGTAAAAGTGATTTGTCGAAAAAGTGAAAATGAAAACAGTATTTCGCTGATATGATCACAAATAGACTCCTTTCACCCTATCATGCAGTGTGTCAGTCCTAGAACATCACTGAAAACAGTGGATGATACCACCTTAAGCTTGCGAATGGGTGAAAGTCAGCCAATTTGAGTTAGAAAATGATCAACAGAATAAATAGAGTTTGATAATCATTAAAGTATGTTTAGTTATTGATACCCTTCAGATGGGATTATTTTCAACCATCAATTAATTCTTGTATTCATCATTTGTATCATTTCACACAGACGTTGATGTTGATAAACCTGATGAGAGGTCCATCATGACATATGTTGCTCAGTTCTTACAACAGTATCCAGAAGTTGGTGATGATGAATCATCATCTGTAAGTACATATCTCTTGTTGTAACACCGTAGGAAAGGACTGTCTGGTTTCATTTCCGTAACTTTTACTGTGAATCAAAATGGTTTTCGTTTTACACCTTTGAAAAGCTCCAAAAAAAAATTTCTAAAGTTCTGCAAACTCTGACGAGACAATTGTTTGAACAATTCTAGATTTATGCAGCTGGTTGTATGGGATATGTTTGTGTAGAGTTTTGACATGTGTGATATCTTTGTGTAGAGTTTTGACATCTGTGATATGTTTTGTAACTTCCAGCTGATGGGTTCAGTACGTGACATGCATGCAGTGGCCCAGGAAGAAGAAAAACTGTATCAGGACATTATGGATCATCTCAGCAAAGCTGAAGCCACTCTTACAATGGCCAGGGAAGGAAAAATGACAAAACTGGAAGAATATGAGGTGTGTGGTCTTTTTCTCTGGTGATTCCCTTAGCAAGGAGATTTACTTTGTATGTTTGCTGACAAATACTGAAGATATGTCACCTTCTGTATACTAACTCCTGGAGGCAAAGTTACAACAGGTTGTTCAATCCTTTGATGCTTTACAACTTCTGTTGTTTTTTTTTCCCATTTGCCTCAAAGGTGTGTTTGAGTAACATAAAGCTTAAAGTCTGAGCCAACAGGTTGGTGTCTGTAAAAGATTGACTTTAAAATGCCCCTAAGGAAAATCATTGTCATTTGTTTGTGTGTTCAGATCAGTCTGTCAGAACATGTTTGATGCCCGGCATGGGTGCGTGTCCTATCTATATTGTACATTAAGTCGTTGTTAGAAGTGGGTCAGATTAGGAGATAAATGCAGATATGAATAAAAGAAATGGATAGTGTCATTGCCATGTGATATTCACTTTCTTGTATAAAATGAAAGATGATATCACCAAAAATGAACTGCATCTCTGTTTGTTTTTTCACGCATGATTCAGGAATGTATATATCATTGCAAATATAGTAATATGTGTTTCCTTTGCAAGTAGCCACCAAAGATGTTAGAACTTCAATCAAACCCGAAACCTTAATTTAATGTACCTCAGACTTTAAAGGTGATCCTAAAGTACAAATGGGGTTCTGATGGAAGCTTTGTACATTTTTCATGACTTTAGAAACAACAAGAGCTGAATGATTTGCACGAACAGAAGAAGAAAAATTATGCCCTCTTGCTGAAGAAGTTTGAGGGCAAGGCCTTGGTGTCTATCACAGAGGAGAAAATCACTGTTGCCAGGGAAAAGTGGGAAAGAGTTACCAAGCAACTGGCGTCATGGAAACGTGCAATTGATAACACCATGCCCAAGGCTCTGATTGCACTCATAAAGTGGATGGATAGAGCGGAGGCCGAACTCAAAAAGGAACCACAAATACAGCAAGATAAAGTTGAAGAAAGTGCCAAAGAGGTGCGCCAGAAGCTGGCGGAACATCGAGTAAGTTTTCTTGAATGAAATGTTTAGTGTGCTTTTCTTTTAAAAAAGGTATTAAGTGGATTTATATGTATGTGTGCCAAATGTTGGAAATATGCCAGCTTTCAGCAGTTTTGGGTCAAAAGTCACGGTTTATCCTGCAACATTTCACCTGATAGTGAGAGAGGGCAGTTACTTCCTGACGGCCATACCGCTACCTATATTGAAGTCAATCTGAATCTGCAGGCACTCAGATTTGCTCCTTACATAATGTAAACTATCAGCCCAGGGCAACCTCAAGGTGAGAAAAGAGCCTAGATTGTTCTATATTTACTAAAGCCAATGGAAAGGTCACTTTGCTGTGTACTGTGAGTGGACACTATCTGGAAGTAGCACCTGAAGGCAAAAACAAACACAGCTTTGGAATGCAGTGTTTGAGGCGTCAAAAGTCAGGTACTGAGAATCTGTTGACCTGAGTCATGTACGTTGAATACGCCAATGCAGTTCCAAAATAACCCATCAAAAGTAGCACAATTGGCATCAGTGTAGTCATAGCAGTCAGTTGTACAATATCCGGGTGTGGCCAACTCTATATAACTGTGGCATAATATTCTCACAACCCACCTGACAGCATTATATCTGTGTCTTTGTGACCTGAGATGAAAAGACACTTCATTCAGAAGCTTTCTCTTTAATAACCAGCCAGTGGTTTGAAAATACTGAAAACAGAACTGTGAAACTAACACTGCCCTGGGGTTGCCTTTCTTCTTCACAGCTGATGAGTGCACTTTACCACTATTTGTATTGACACAGGGTTTTTCTCAAGTGTTGGCTCAGCTATTGACAGACCTGTAGTGTGCAAGTAGGGGATATGATCTATGAGACACAACAGCTCACGATAAACTCTGTTGTTTTCTCACCAAGCATTGTGCTGCAAATCTGAACAGTTGGCTTCATGCAGTGCCAGATAAACTACATTCTAGAGTCTGAATATTTTAACATTCACAATCTCCCTCTTACTGCTAGTGTAGTTACCACCTTAACAACGTAACACTCATGCCAAACTACTCTAATATATTACCACTCTGACATTTCTCAAAGCATGCACGGCATAAATTTCATCCCTAATCACAGGAGTTGGTACACACCATTCTTCAAATATTTCAGTGAGCCGTTCAAAGGGTAGACAAGCTAGTGTAAACAAATCAATTGTAATAATCTGAGATTATACCTGAATTCCATATCTCCATTACAAATTAACCAAATAGCTTTTGTTTCTTTTTTCTCCACACATCAACAGCAATGTTTCAAAGACTCTGAGCAAGTCAAAGCCACTTTCAAACAGATGAATGAGACCCAACAGTGTGAAAAAGAGAAATTAACTCCCGAGCAGCTTGGCAAAATGGCCGCCAGACTAGACTATATATTCCCAACTGCAAAGAGGAAAGAATCCAAGCTTCAGTACCAAGAACTCAAGTACGCCTTGCTGTCATTTGTCGTCATTGCAGAGAAACATTTGAAGTCGTGGACAATAAAATATGGTCGCCAAGATGCAGTTGAAGCCATGTTCAAGAATTATACAGTAAGATAAATATGAATTTCTCATACAATATAATTTAATTTTGTCACAGAAAAAGATTCATATTTTAATAAAAATTAATACTGCAAATGAAACTGATGTGATAGAAATTACAAGTACATTATCATAAATTTGTAACAATGTTGCTGTGATTTTTCATGTTATCTCTGAAAAATTCATATTTTAAGTATTTGAATATTTTATTATTTAGGTCATGTTTCAATTTATACCACATTGTGATAGTTTCAGGATAATTCTTATCACCAGAGAGGTACTGCTGAAGGAGATAATGTATATGATAGTGGAATCTGTAGTGTGTTATAATTCCGTATGCATGGCTATTCTCTTTCAGGACTTTGTGGAAAAGGGAAAGTTCTTCCAGAAATATGAGACAGGTTTCCAGCAATTGCAGGCAGTGGCTGAAGCCTATTTCAATGGAATTTCTGATGGTGAGTGGCTGGAAAAATGTTTTCCAAAATCACTTAATCACCTTTGTATTAGCCAGGATGGTGTTTGATGTCACATTTTGATTTTATCACAAATGGATGAAGTCAATGGTGCAGATTGGTGGAGATTGTACATATTATGCACTTATAATTGACACAGTGGCATTTTTATTGATTTTTAGTGAAGAGGAAGAAACTAAAAAATAAATCAGTCGTTTGGCACAGTTTAATGAATCTGTTATCATTAACCTTATCTTGGATGTGATTATAAGCATTGTCCAAGTGAAATACAATAATGCATTCACAATTCACAATGGGACTGATTAATTTCTGACAAAGACACCATCTGTGTTTTGCTCCATGTACTCCTACTCCAAGTTTGGACACCATACAAATATCAGAAATGACAGCAGATAGATTTCTCGGTTATTTCATGATATATCTGCTGTGTATATCAGCTAGCCCAACACACTGAATAACAATACATTGTTTAATAGTTGTCCTGATAAACATGAAACCATGGCAACTTTTATCTTGATTTAAACAACCAAAGTCCTTTTGGCAGCAACCTCGGAAGTATTAAACAAAAGGGCCACTTTGTAGGTGTTATGGGTTATCATCAGGCAGTCTATATGGAGTGTTCAATAGTAGAATAAAAGTTTTACTTGTGTGAAAATAAAGCCTAAAGGGTTAGAAATAAAATAAAATAACAAAATATTTGTAATACGATTTTTCTTTACAGGGGAGGAAAAAGCCAGTGTGCGTAGTTTTGTGACTCAGCAAGGAACTAAGATGAAAAACTTGTCAGTTGAGATACACAGTGTTCAGAGTATGCTAGAAAAGGTCATCCAAAACTGGGCCACCTACAATGAGGCGGTCGAAGAGCTTCAGGCTTGGTTGGAGAAAGCAGAAAAAGTTCTCACACAGTCTCATGAAGCAAGAAAGGTCAGTTTCTGGGTCAGCAGGTTTCTGCGGCCATGAAGTTTTTGAAGATGTGCAAAAAGGGATGGTTGGGAGTCAGAATGAGAAATGAATAGAACAGTCATCAGGAGAGTTGTATAATGAAGGACTTTGTTATGCAGTTGCCATGCCAACTATTTCATCATAAAATATCCCCTGTATCATGCTACAGTGTGATTTCTGTCCTGAATTTGAAATAATGAGCAGGGCTCAATCAAACAAGAGTGTCAAAAGTGGAATATAGTGGAAAGCTGTTTGGATTCCAATAGTAATATCACATACTAGGTAGATAAGGCAGTATGGCAAATTGCCTTGGCTGAAAAACTGTGAGTCCAACTCATTACTTAACCTGTAATGAATAGTATTGTAATCCAGCATTATCAAATCTATACATTTTTAAGGTAGAGATGCGCCTCAGGGACAGATATTTGGACTCTCAAATTTAACAATTTTTTCTGATCTAGCACTTGTGGGGCCTCATTTTAAAGCTCGTGGAATAAGATACAATTTCACAGTGTAAGTTTTTCAAAAATAGAAATTTTCATTTTCCCCATATTGCCAACTCAGTAATGTTAGATAATTTGTTTTTCCCGTACCAAACTTTGCACGGTGACCCCTGATTTTTATTCTTGATTTGGTAAGAGAATGGTTGAAAGTTTAATTGAGGAAAGTTTGACCAAATGTTTGAGTCTATCACTTTCAAGGCATATACTCCCTTAAGATAGCATAATCTTTTTTTGGCTATATCTACTTGTAGGATTTCTTCAAGAACCTGCCAACCTGGATGGACAAACACACAGTACTAAATGACTCTGGTAACTTCCTTATTGAAGTATGCCAGGAAGAGGTGTCCTTTGACATCAAGCAGCAGCTGTTATTGCTCAACCGGAGATGGAAGGACATTTTTGAACAGGGAAAGATTTATATGAAGGAAGAAGAGGCCGAGAGGCTGCAGAGGGAGTATGCTGCAGGACTGAAAACTCTGACTATATGGTTAGACAAATCAGAAAAGATACTGTTGGGACCTGTTGAATGTACTTATAAAGGACTTAAAGATCATGCTCAGGACTTAGATGTGAGTAAAACTTAAGGTGTAAGATTTTCTCTTTGAGAACAGTTTATGGTAAACACTTTTATAAGAAATATCATCAACTTGTGCGGTATCGTTTTTTGCAGAGTCTATGCTTAAACACAAAGTAGAAATTAAACAAGCAGCACATGAGCAAACACAGTCATCAGGACTCGCACTCCTGTCATCCAAGTGTAAATAATGAGGAAGAACTCAAAAAAAGCTTACTGATTTTGTCCGTTGTTAATTCTGATTCAATAAATGATATAAATTCAAGTTCATTAATTTCAGTATATAGAGTAGCATCATGTCCTTAAGAGAGGTGCACAGCCTCCACCTCACACCCTGCCAACATATATGCTACCAAGCCAACATACCCAGATACACAACTAAATTGCATCAATAAGCACTTAAAAATAGATTCAAAAAAAACATTAAATGTTGAAACATCCAATCATTTATTTGACAGGAAATCAGAGAGCAGGAGCAAGCCAATGAAGAAATATTCAAACAAGTTTCAAAGACAGCCCAGGCTCTTGTCAAGAGCTGCTCCCCAGAGAGAGTAGAATCCATGTTGCACACGCTGAAACTCATCAAACAGAGAATTGTGAAAATCAGAGACCAGGTGCCAGTCAAGCAGGCGGCACTTGGCAAGATCATACCATTAGTACAGCAGTGGGAAAGTGGCATTGATGATTTGGAGAGCTGGATGAATGAAGCTGATAGGTTATTGAGGTCACATGTGTTGGACAGCAGCCGAGACAGAATCCAAGCCAGGCTTGAACAACACCAGGTAACACAGCAATTTGTTTGGCAGTTTGGTTTTTGTTTCCTCTATTCTTCTGCTGACAAATTTTATTTTCTCCAAATTAATTCAATGCTTGTTATGTGAGGTTATTTAAATTTTTTTTCCCAGGAAATTTTATATGATAACCTTTTTGATAAATATAAACCAATAAATTTTAAAATCAATCTCCAGGAAAACTGCATCAACAAATATTAAATATTGTAATTTTTACTACTTCATGAGTTTGAAGATCTGATGCCTGCATTTTGATGTTATGTGGCGTAAAAATTCACAATTTTAATAATATATGAGAATTACGTCAGGGGAGAAGTACAGACTCCTTATATTTATGCAAACATCAGCCTGATCCCTGCATCTGTTTACTTGAGAAAAACAAATGGCTTTGCTGAGATAACAAAACTACCATCAAGCTGTGCTAGTCTGGACAAGTTTTTTAAGAACAAGATTAGATAGGATTAAGTAATATTAGTAAAAGATTGATACCAGAGATAAACCTCTGACATGGTGTATGATGTCCCAATCACCTATCACACAACATGACAGCTCCATTGTAGTACTCTGGATGTCTCATAAATTGTGACATGTTTGCACACGATCTCTACTTATCAAGAAATCAGACTAAATAGCAACTAAATCCTGCAATTGAAACCTTGTTATTTCGGAAACTCAGTGCAACAATTTCTCAAGACAATGAAACTCAAAATATGTAAAAAAATTATAGCTGAAACAGTCTCTTACTACATAAAATGAAATCAGCTTTAATGTCTGTATCAGTTAGAATCACAGACAGATACCTTTCTATCTTTCTTGAATTCATCCACTTTTCAACATCACTATGTCAAATGGCAGATCATCTCTGTAATGAGTTATACAGTACTGATAGCAAACCCTTTCATTATTGTATAGATCTCAATTATAGTCTTGATACAGTGATTTTGCAAAACTTGCCTCAACGATATCAACTTGTCATATGTACTCATATTTGTAGTAGAAATGTCCGTATGCAAATTTTCAATTCCTGTAATGAAGTGGTTGAAAAAAATATATGATATTTGTTGTCTTCGGCCAGTTAATGGTCACCATGGATACAAGCAGTTGCAGATGTTCTATACTTGTGGGAATGGAAACTGATGTTGCTCCAAGGCAGAAACCAAAGAGTATTTGCCAACATTTCTAGATTCACACATTCTTTACTTCACAACTTTTCAGGCGTTTTTCAGAGGAGCACCACAGTTTGCAAAGCTCATTGAGAACAAGGAAAAACTTTGCAAAGACATCAGCAAGACTCATGGTGGCGCTATTGACACCTCTCAGCTGGAAAACAAGATGTCCAGACTACAGTCCCAGTTTAAGGTTAGGGTTTATTTTAGAATGTCTGGTATTTATCCGCATGCATGGGTTGTCTGTTAAGCACAAGTGTGAGTAGCCAACCAACACTCTACATTGCAGTTGTCCAGATTAATGTTGTACAAGACAAATGGTATCATGAATTAATTGAAGGTTATAAAGGTCATTAGTGTCATAAATAGATTGAAAATTTATTACTGGCCTGCTTAGTTTGAATGGAGTGTTTTCACTTTGTGAAAATGAATGATCAAAACATCTTTAAAACAATACTATATTTTACTGCATGGTTTAAGGACCTGCAACACCTGAAAGAAAATGCCAGCACAATGAAAATGAATGAAGAAACATTTTTTGGTCATGAATTATTGTACATTTTAGCGTACAAAGTTGAATTATTTTACCCTGAAATATTTCTGTCAAATTAAACGAAAAATTTCATAATGTGATTTCTATTTTTTAATAATATTCAGGACACGGTTACCAGTGCTGAGAATTGGGAGAAGAAGTTTACTAATAGTCTTGAGCTGTGGGATTCATATGACATTGCACTTCAAAACATTGATGGGTGGTTGGAGACAGCCCAGTCAGTATTGCTTGATAAAAACGATACTACAGAGTGCCTTATCCAGAAACATTTGGTAAGGACTTTGGTATTATTTTGGATTGTGTATAAATGGAAGAGACATTATGGCGTCACTAGAAAGTACAACTATTCCTGTCAGTTTTCATAACGTTGTCATCCTGAGTGTCTCCCTGCATGGAGATATCTTTTAGACCATTATGGGATTTTTTTTGTTGAAAATATATTTTGAACAGATCCAAAGATGTTACAAACTCTATAGCAAATTCTCAACTGAACGTACAAAAATTCATGACAGTTGAGGTTTTATGGAATTATTTTTGAGTGTGTCATGTTTTGTGTTTCATTTCAGAAGTTCTTTGACAACATTGATCCAGAAATTCTGCAGAGTTTCCTCAGGGCCTGTAAAGAACTTCTCCACACTATGCAAGATGAGGACCGACCTGAAATTAGACAGAAGATGAGTTCTGTTCAGACAAAATGGAAGGCAAGTGTCTCAAATATCCATATTTACATGTCTACCTTACAAATAGTGTTGCCTCAGATATGTAGATACATGTTTAGGGAGCTGATGATTTCTAAACAAGCTGAAGTGTTGTTTATTTTGAGGAATATATTAATTTTGGTAGAGATTGTGACGTTAGTCTGAAAATTGGTCACATGAGGGCGACACTGACTCTCAACCTACTCTGGGAAGCAAGGAGTGGGATGCCCTCAAACAATGGATCTCCTAATATGCAGTGTTACAGTTGAAAATCGAAGGGTGGTACAGTTGAGAATGATACGATGTTACAGTTGATATTATGATATAGTGCACTTTTTAAAGCTATTGAATGGTCTCCATTCATAAGTAATAATTATTATTTGATTTGCATACTCAAACAATACTCATTTACTTTATATAGAAGAATACATTTTTTAGGAAATCAAGGATTATATGTGAACACTGCGCCGGCATTGAATCTCGGCATTGCCATGGCAATACTCAAGATAATAAATTTGCATGTTGTTGACAGCACAAAAATTGCCTGACATCTATGTTATTTCATGTGAAAGTCATCAATTATCATAAAACGCATGTCTTGTTTCTGTCCCATACATTTCTAATCAATGAATACATTTATCATTTGTAGGATATTATGTACCAGGCTCCAATCAGACTTATCAAGCTCAGGTTTAAGTTAGCAGAGGATGATTTGCTCAGTAATGTGGATCTTGCAGAGAAGGAATTAGCTTCTGAAGAAGATGACATGAAAGGCAACAAACAGATGGAATTAATTCTTCAAGAACATCTTGTGAGTTTTATGATGCTTTTGTCACAGTATTCTCATAAAATTAAAAAAAAATGCTGTTATAAAAATTACAAAACAGGAAATTATCATTATGTATGGGTTTTTTGTTTTGTAAATAATATAAATGTTAATACTCAGGTAATTTTTGCTAATTACACTTGTCAATTATATTGGCTAAATTTACCACAAAACCCCTCTGAGAAGTTTTAAACCTTTGATAAATGGCTTTCATACTCTCATTATAAGAAAGTGAATTTAAAATACAGCTAACAAATTATATACAAAATGGTTGAAAAAATCCAGTAAAAATCATTGTTTATTAATGTCTTGTGTGAACTTTGGTGAAGTAAGCACTTGTGTGGAACAAAAATGATAAATAGAAATAAAGTATTGTGGCAGATTTTCAGTTTAGTTTTCATCAGGGTACAGTCCCTATGAAAGACTAAATGAAACAGGCAAATACATTGGTCATGGTGGTGTAGGCCAACTGAAAGATTCTACAGATACTGGTGTGAGCTAACTGATACATTGTATGACAACTAATATTCAAACTGTATGTTGTCCATTTGTTTGATAGAAATTCTTCCATGAGACAAACTTCTTTGAAAGCAGTATTCAGTGTGTGCAAGACATGGAAAGCCTGAGCAATCAGCTAGCTGCCTACAGAGCAGACGACACATCTCTACAAGAGTTACACACATTGCGGCACCGACAGTGGCAGGAACTTTGTAACAAAATAGATGATGTACACAGACAGTTGCAGAGTTGGCCTGAACAATGGAAAGATTACTATGCTAAGTAAGATAATCCTCTAGTGTCTGCTACCTTTGTTGTTATTTGTCTCAACAATTGATTTCACAGTTTCCATCTTGCGTTTTAGTATGTATGACAAATTTGTATCACGATTTATTTGTTGTGTACGGAATGATTGGTTTCTTAATTTCTGCATTAAACACTATTTGGTTTACGGTAGTTGTAAATGATGGAAATGATCATTTTCAAATGAACGGAGAGAAGTAGAGATTTTTCCTTTCGCCAAATCTTATGACTGGCTGAGCCAAATTTCTTGCTACTTTAAAGATTATTGTGAGGCAATTTGATGCTCAATGTACCATCCTATTTGGGCAAGAAGATCACCATCCTATGTGATGTTGAATTTCTTTGTTCCTCTCTTCATAGATTTAATGCTGTATCAAAGTGGATGGACAGTGTTGATGAATCTGTTACATCTCTGAAGAAAGCTGCTGAATATGATGAGTTCAAAGTCATCCACAAAAAGTTTCAAGTAAGTCCATGTCTAATCAGTCATGCCCATTACGTTATCTTCACATCAAAACTTTCAGTCTTCAAAATCTTAAGGATAAGCCACTCCAGACTCCCTTCTGTGGTTTAATATTGCTCAGTATGGTAATAAGTGAATTTATTTAATATTATCTGCTAGTTAATTTACTCTTGGTATTTTTGTTTCAACAGGCAATAAGTGAAGAGGTCAAGGGTCATCAGAGTGAGATCCAGTGGTTGGTGGATCGGTTTGCTGAGCTTGCCCAGGGATGCACTGAAGAGGAACGTAATGCAGAAGACAAAAAACTTAACGAATTGCTTGAGAGACAAAAACACTTACTCCCACGTATTGAAATCGTGAAAGTGGAAGCCAAGGTGATAGAGGAGTGCTTTGAGTACCAGACTGTCATCAAAACAACCAAGACATGGCTGAGAAAGAAGAGGAAAAAGATGAGCGATGTTCCGCCGTCGGATAGTCTGGACAAAGCCAAGCAACAAGTGAAAGAGCACGAGGTGCTAGTTGGTGAGTTGGATAACAATAAAGAGAAAGTACAGGAAGAAATCAAGAAAGGAAAAGAGTTGGTGAGACATGAGAGTGCTCCTTCCTTTGTGAGTCAAGACGTGTCGGAATTAGAGGAAGAGTGGCATGGTACTAGTAGTGAAGCCCAACAGAAAGAGAAAGAGCTGCAGGTTTGTAGACAACTCTAAGTCAGTTAATGAAAGTCTGCAATGATTAGAAGCAAACTAAGAATTCCAAATCTTCGGAAACTTTGTAGATCACATTTTCACTGCCATTGTGTTATGAACTGGATGGTGTATGTCTGCAGAATCTTTGCAGAAATACAGAAAAGTCAGCTAACTGCTTGTTAAATATGAGTGTCAGGATCATGACTTGCATTTGGAATAAATGCTGTGAAGGAAATATTTGGAATATTACAACTTTTATAAAGGTGTAGTTTTAGACAACAAAATGTGGATTGATTTCCCTTTATGTATTAGTAGATTAAAGATGACTTTTAGACCCAGTAGATCAAACTAAATTATCTTCTGATATATTACTGAAGTGATAAAATATGCTAGGTATGCTGGAAACCATTAGGCACTGTATTAGTGTAAAGCTGACAAGATAACTAAATAATAGTAACATTCCATTCACAGGGTTCTCTTTCTGTCTGGGAAGACTACGAGAAGCAGAAAGGAGCTGTTCTTGAATTCTTGGACAAAGCAGAGCAGGAAGTTGAAAGGAAGTCTCAAGCAACTGGTCTTGAAAGTCTCAGACCAGAGCTGGCAATTAAGGAGGTATGAAATTCATGCTGTCATCCAGATACCATGGTAACTGCCATTGTATTCTGTTGTCATGGTGACCATTATTTTGTTATCAGGATGACTTCCATGTAGTGTTATTGTAAAACTTATTGGACAAATAATAAGTCAAATTTTGAATTTTAAGTTTTCAGTTCACCTGTAGCTACATTAAAAACAAAAGTTCTTTTAGTCTGGATGTTGAGAAAGAACAAAATGCTAAAGCTGTGCTATTCTTGTAAGCAAAGTAGACAGCAGTCACTTTAATAGATATTCATAGGAGAAACTATAAACAATTTATTCATGGAATAATGTATTGTTGTTCTAGGGTCTTCACAACAAGCAGCTGTCCCTATCCCAGACAATGGGAGAAGTGAAAGCCATCAATGCCAAACTACAAGACATCGCACCAGAGGATAAAATTGCAACCCTTCATGATGAAATGTTGGATATGGAGAAGCGTTACAAACACCTCAATGCAAACTTGGCAGAGCAGGTTGCTGCCCTCAGAAAGAAAGAAGCTGATTGGTTGGCATACTATGAAAGACTTGGCAAGTTTGCTGATTGGTTGGATAATATGGAGAAGAAGTTTGATGCGGTCACTCAAGCTGAGGGGACTCCAGAAGAACATTTCAATAAAGCAAAGGTGATCAAAAAAAAAATTTTACAGCCAAATATTTTATTTTGTGTAATTTGTGATTTCTTATGATATTGCAAGTGCACAGATGCTTGAAGAATAAAAATTCAACTTGTGATATTTCAGGTAATGTTCTCTGAAATTTACGACAAGTATGAAGATCTTGAAAACCTTGAGAAAGATGGAAAAGATCTTGCCAACGGCTTTAAGACGAAGGAGACGTCTGCGCTAAAGAGAGATCTCTCTGACCTGAGAAGCAGATGGGAGGATTTGTGTTCCAAAGCCAAGGCTCAGAGTACACAACTAGCTGATAATGTCACTCACTGGCAGCTCTATCAGTCCTCAATGCAGCAACTGTTGCCATGGCTGGAGAGGATGGAAGCCAAGGTTGCTGAGGAGACCACAAACTGTGCATCACCAACTGAAGTTCAAGCACTTTCAGATGAGCATGATGTGAGTTTATTATTGTAATAATTATAACAACAACAACAATAATAATAATAATAATAATTTGTATAGTTACATTACTGTGAAAACACACTGACACATAGATAAATGTTTGGGAAATTGAGAGCAGAAAATAGTCGCCTAGCAACCAGTCAATTCCACTCTCACATACTTAGTTCTTTGATGATTTCTCAGTTATTCTGAGTAGATGATTCATAATAATAATATACATTAGGTTTTCAAGAAAGTATCCATTGAAGAAAAATAAATCCATTTTACATTTGTAATTTGTTTGTTGTAATTTGTTTTCTCACTCACTGTATATTGATTTTACCAATCTCCCATTATCATTCATTGCACAAATTTTTCACAGTAAGCAGATTTTCAATCAGAATATGATTCACCTAAAGAAGTTTCACTGATACCTACAAAAAATGAATCACAGCTTATACAAGAATGATGTTTGATCCACAGATTTTTAAATATTCTTTCACGGGGTAACAGGAGACTGTTGATGAATTTAATAATTCCAACTGTGTGTTAGTGAAGTCAAAACACATCCACACCAACATGATGGTAACGTGTAATTGTTCAGCAACTTTTTAATCTCTGCCTTGGGTATATTTATTTCATTGATTCTGTTTATTCTGTTAAACAGGCTGTGCGTAAAGACATTCAAGAAAATAGACAGTTGATGGCCACAATTGAGAATGAAGCAAGACAGGTCCCAGCTCAGCATGACATCACAGAAGAAGTCAACGCTGTCAAAGACAGGTGGCAGAACTTACTGACCAATGTGGACAATAAAGAAAGAACTCTACAAGACTTGCTTGCCCAGTGGACAAAACACAATGAAGACCTTGATAACTTTTTGAAGAATCTGGAGAAGATTGAGAAAATTGCCAAGAAAGAGGACCTTGACTCAGCCAGTACTCCTAAACTTGAATCACTTCTTGCCACTTTCAAAGTAAGAGAGAAAAGTTTGAAGAAACTTGAACTTCAAATGTTGATTGAGATCAGAAACAGTTGCGGTGTAGTCTTCACAGATGAAATTGTAACATTGGAGCCACAGTTTACAAACTAGGAATTTTCATTATTGGGAGTCGTTTGAAGCAGAAAAGAATGAATGTGTGTCGTATAAAGAAGAAAATGGTCTTCAAATCATACTTAGTCAGAAAAATAAAATTTACCCAAAGAATCTGCAGAAACTGAATCTTTTTCTTTACTTGTAGCTTCTGTGTAATATTCAGATAAACATTTATGTATACATGTAACAGTCTTTTAGAAAAATCCTGTAGAATACATCTTGGTGATAAAATTGAGGTGCGAATTTGAAAATGTCCTAATTTTGTACCTCAATGGTGTAGGCCTACACAAACACAGAGGTGACTGGTAATTTCTGATTGAAGTGTTTTCTGTCCACGCATCATATTTTACAGAAACTTCAACAGAGCTTAAGGACATGAAACCCAGACTTGATGAACTTAACAAGAGCAAAGATGCGCTGGGCAATCAGTGCAACTCCACTGGTGTTGAGAATTTGAAAAGAGGTGTCAAGAATGCCAAAATAAAACACAGCAAAGTCAACAAAGTGTTAGAGAGTAAGATAACTCAGATCACCACACTATTGAACGTCAGGAGAGAATTCCTGAGCAGACTGGAAATCTTTGGAGATCAATTGATGGATTTCCAGAGTCGACTTGAAGCTCTCAGTGAGATTAGTACCAGTGATGTTCAGAATTCATTGGAAGCCCACCAGGTTGGTATTGCCAACATCTTCACTGAATTTTAGGAATGAAAGATATAATTTGCATCACTTTCCTCCTCAGGACTTAATACATACAAAATTTTACCATTCCTGTCAAAGTTAGTCCACATGTATATATGTGTATATGTGCACCATTAAGAATGTTGAAATTTTTTCCTATCTTTGAATAACAATGTGTATTTTTTGACAGTGTTGAAAACGTTTACCAAATTTTGTCCCATTCCATGTGAATGCAACTTTTTGACTTCGACTGATGATTTACTGTTATGTACTAGTGTCTTCCTTCGGGACAAACTAATCAGTTTCAAACCTAGACCATGAGATTGAACCTGATTGTCTTCAATGCTGTGGATAGATCTGTCCGCAGAAAAGGTGAATAAAGACTTGACTTTCCGTTTTGAATTCTAGATTCTGAAATCAGATGTTGGTGACCAGAAAGCCATTGCTAGCAGAATTGGCAAGGAAGTTAAAGATCTTTCTGAGGACATGGCACCAGAAGAGGGTCAGCTCCTTGAACAAAAGAATATGGAACTACAGAAGAGCTACAGCCATATTGCAGACACCGTAGACAAAAGGGAACAATTGCTGAAACAATGGCTTGAGTTTCAGAAAGACAGAGAGGAAATGGACGGTAAGTTACAGACAATTCAGGCACAGCTTGAGTCAGATGACCTGAAGGAAGATGAAATCGAGCAGTTGAAAACGGACTTAATTTCAGTGAAAGCTGTTCTGAACACACTTGGAGGACAGTGCAGTGATATGGACAAACAGGTCCAGCAACTTCAGCTGAATCCTAAGGATGAGAAGACGCAGGCTAGAGTGTTCTTTAAAGTAGAGCTCTCCAGTCTGCTGACTCACTACGAAACACTGATGGTGCTCCTGCAACAGAAACAAGACAAGTGTGAGGAGAAAGCCAGCATGTGGAAAACCTACCAAGACAGGAAGAATAGGTTCCTCAAGTGGGAAAAGGAAGTTGAAGCTAAGGCTGAGGCACTGACCTCATCCGGAATTACACCAGATGCACTGAAGGCACAGCTGAAAGAGTTAGAGGTGAGTGATGTGTAGTGAAGTTAGGCACGGTATGTTTATGTGTATGTGTGTGTGTGTTGAAAGTGTCTATGTATGCCTTTCTGTATGTATCTTAGTGTGCGTTCATGTGCATTCTTTGATTAGTGTGACTGGTGCATTGCAAAGCCTTTTCACTGCACGGCATTGCTTTCAGCTGTACTGCAGTCAATCACAATATGGATATTTCCATTTTGTGGAAATTTCACTTGAAACGATGCCCACTAGTACCCACCATGGTGTGGAGTGTGAAAACAAACAATGTTGTGAAGCCAGCTATCTTGGTCAGCCTAACAAAGTAACCTAATAGTGTGACAAATAAAATAACTGATGAAACATAAAGTAATAATTTTTTGTGTGCTTAACAATGCATGATGTTGAACTTGACTATCTTTTGTGATTTTTAATCCTTGATCTAACTTGACTTCCTCTGTACTAAATATTGACTAAATTATTATCCCTTGCTCTATCTCCTCTCTCCTCCTCTTCCGTTGATGGTTAATGGTTATTATTTGGTGATGGTTTGTCAAAAAAAAATAAAAACTATAGAAGCTACAGGTGGAGGTTGCAGCACATCAACATGAGGTTGCCCAGGTGAAGGAGAAAGCTCAACAACTGATGGTGACTGACCCACAGAACACTAGCCTCTTACAAAGTGACATAGAGACCATTGACCGCGAGTGGCAGAAGGTCCAAGACCTTGTCCACCAGCAAATTAAACAGTGCAAAGCTATGCTGATGCTTTGGATAGAGTATAATGACCAGCAGGCTAATATCGGTAGAATTCTGAAAAGTGCTGAGGCAGTTGCCGATGAGCCGCTGACCAGCTCAAACCAGGAGGATGTCCGCAGACAGATGACCAGACATGAGGTTGGTTCACATTCACTATCACACAAGTGCTGCACACAATGTGGACGCTTCATTGCCATTTTAAAACAAAATATTAAGAATTGTTGCCATGACAAGAAATCTATTGGCAATGACCAAAACAAGATCCTCAGTGTCAACCATGTGGCTCAGTGTCAAAGTGAAGACATATTGGTAACTGGTTCTCAGCATGTTGTTTATGAATACTAACAAGTCTTAACTTTGACACTTGACCTCTGGGTCAATAGAGGACAGTTCTCATCAAAAATGGTTTTTACTAATTTGCCAAACTCCAAATCAATATGTCACTCACAACTATCTGCCTGATGAAAACATTTTTTTGATTTTCACCAGGTGAAGCCATGTGACTTGTTGCTGTATGGTCCAGATATTTATGTCTGACCAGAGATCTTTATGAAAAGGAAATGTCAATGTTTTCCAATTTATAATGTCAAAATATTCTGAAAATAGATTTGGTATAAAGACATTTATCTGATATCCGTTGTCACTGACTTTCTAAGGCTATTGTCACACATGTCGGTTGCAAATATGAAACACTGTTTTTGTATGTGACACACTTTACTCCTACATGTGCAATATTATACAAATGAAGGAGATGAGCAATGTTAGAAGTAAGGTGGTCTGGTATGCAATATATATTATGTTTTGGTCCAATGAATTATGATACCTTGTAAAATGAATTAAGTATTGACTGATTACTCAGTTGGTAATGACTCTTAGTACGGATAAAAAAAGGCCAGTTGTTTTAGAGAGAAAAAAGGACTACTTTGTGGAACCCCAGATGATCTCAATTTTCTTATTCATGTTTTATGTATTTGAGGAAAGATATAGTTAAAGATGTGAATTATGAAAATTATCTTGATTCATCAGAGATATTTGACCCCTCACTGTAGATTGCTGAAGCTGAGTTGGCCAGTGCCAAAGACCAACTCGACACCCTACATGAGACAGGAAAGCAACTAGCAGCTGAAATTGAAGCCACCAGGGGAGCAAAACCCACTGACATTGAAGATGACCTAGATAGGACAAAATTGAGGCATGCTGTGGTTGCTGAGAAACTGGACGCCAGAAAGGAGAGCTTGGCTGACCAGCTGTCAGCACTGGACAGCCTTACAGCATCCAGGGATTCACTGACCAGTTGGCTTCACAGTTCTCAGTCTGATCTGAGTGTCGCACCAAGTCAGTTTGCTGACAGCTCTGCTGTTCAAGATAGACTTGGTAACTTTCATGTAAGTAGATAGAGACAGATTTGATCAGATATGCTTCTTCACTACGATGTTCCCAAACCCACTCATAGCACCAGAAATTACCCATAATTCCTTCTGATTTGTACCATTGCAGGTTGCTTCTTGAACTTAATTTTAATGTAAAAAATTGAAAATCAAAAATTGAAATACAAAGATAAGCAATTTGTGAAATCTTGAAAAGACATTGTTGAAAATGTGTGAAAATTTCTACTAAATCAATTAGGTGCTCCATAGATAAGTCTGGATCTTTTTTCTGTCATTGGCCAGATTGAATACAATAAGTAACCATATATACTTTTAATTTGGCATTATAGACCACTGGCTTTGGTCACAATTCATGTACTAAACTGTAATGACTCAATGGCAAATTAGCATCACATAGTGTGGCCAGTGTCTGACTCATACATTTTGTTTTCAATGTACAGGCCCAGCTTTCTGAGAAGGAAGCAGAGCTTGAAGCAATGAAGTCAAAACTGGCAGAGTTGAAGAGACTGAATCCCGATGCTGATTACCCTGAACTTGAAACAGCTGTTGCACAGCTTGAAAGGGAATTAGAAAACGCCAAACAGGTAAGGTCACTGAGGGTTTTGATGTTATCATAAAACCAGGGTGTTGAATGTTATAATTATAATTGATACTCTTATTGTCACATGATATATAGGTCATATGTCAATCATGCCAAATGCAATTTGATGAGAGCCTGATATTAGCATAGAAAGTATGTAATTGAAATTATTTTAATGAATGATTATGCTACAAAAAACAGCAAATTGTGTCATGTATGTTGTCACATTTCAGCTTGCCAGAAACCAAGAGATGGGTCTTCAAGAACTGATGCATCAAAAGACAGAGCTGTCTGATGTAGTGGAAGGCTTGAAAGGTTGGCTGGAGAGAACTGATGACAGGCTTAGTGGCTGTGAGGACAACACCAAACCAGACGGTAAAATAGTCAAACAACTCAAAGAATGCAGGGTACGTTGATTTCATTAGAAACATGGAAAGTGATAATGTGTGACATTCTATTTGTGGCCACTTGTTTATTGCATATCACGTAAGCTTCATTGGTCAGTGGCTATGATGTACATTATTCATCAAGCCATGCAGAGGGATGTTGTGAGGTTACTTTACAATAAATATACCTATGAAGAACTGGTGCTATGGTAAACTTTAAATCTCTGGCAAGGATTTTTTCAGAACTTGCTCAACAGTCCCAAGGTCAAACCTTTCTACAAAAGAAAAGCTTAGCTGTGAATGCTGGAACAGTGATTCAGTAGTCTTGACCCCGGGATACTGCAATGTCAATGTGGGTCTGTATTGTTTAGGTACACGCTTTGACAATGCTGACTGCTGAAGTTTTTGTTTCCTTTTTGCAATCATAGAAAACAATAGATGATATAAAAGCTCACCAACCTAATGTTGATGGAATTCAGACAAAGTTACGGACAATGTCCGGCAAATATCCCGCTTCTGATCTTATTAAGCTCCAAGAGGAAATTGCAGCTGTTGCTAGGAAACACGATGAACTGAAGAATAGAAGTTTGAAGGTCAGTAAACTCTTAGGAGGTAAACTACATAATTGTGTAATATGGCAGCATGCAGAGAGAGAGAGCTACATGTAGAATACGATGCTACTTTAGAAATTTTTGAAACAAAATAATTGTATCTGTTCAGTACCCAAAGGCAAATCTGAAAGTACGTGTCAAGCATGTTGCACTTTACCATTGATATTTTTAAAATCTCATCAAGATTTCCTGCATGTTCAACAACTTCACACAGTTGTTATGACTGTATGACTGTTGCCATGGTTTGAAACAAACTATTGTGCATCTGCTTTTTAATATAGGGCTATTCTATTGACAACAGCCTAGGTTGGGCAACAAAACATTGTGTGCTGTTTCATGTCATACAGCATATTCCATATTATGAAAATGTGCAGACTACAGTTTATAAATGGTAAATCTAGCTTGCTTTAATGGTCTCTCATTCTCTTGTCATATGTGATACATTTTGTTTTGCTATGGTATTCTATTAATTGTTGTAGTTCTATATTGGCTGTCACAGATCCAGGAATCGTTAGAGACAACCCTACAACAGAGATATGAAGATGCAACTCAAGATTATTCCCAATGGATCAAAGCAGCCAAGTCCTCATTGAAGAGTTGTGCTGACACTGCCGGGGACAGAGCATTCATTGAAACCAAACTTGACAAATTGAATGTAAGCCAAAATTTCTGCCATCTACTTTCTGTCTTTGTACAAGATAACGTGAATCCTTCTCAGCATGCATCAAGTATGAAGATGTTACTGTGCCAGTTAAAATATTAATGCGTAACCAAAGAATGGTGAAGATAAAAGTGTCCATGTAACATCCTTGACAGGTCAAATTATCCGGAAATATTAAAATAATGTGAAACAGAACCAATCAGGTTGCATTTGAGAAAGGCAGGTTTGATCAGCAGAAATATGAAGACTACAGCACATTTAGGATAGTTGTAGGATAGTGGTACTAACTATACTTCGAATATCATTCTGGCCATCGGTTTATTTCAATGTGAGAATGAGTAAGTTCAATTTCACCGTATCAAGCAAACCAGATGGTCGTCTTTGTGCTGTGAATTCTGACTGAGACTCCGTTGGTTTTCAGGAACTGGATGACAACATAGAAGAAGGGAGAGCAAAACTTGCCAACCTCAATTCTAAAGGTGAACATCTCTGGCCAACACTACCAGACCACAAACAGGACACCATCAAACATGAACTGGCCGTTGGCAACGAAGAGTTCAACACTTTGACCTCTGACCTTCTGACCTGGCTTGATAAGCTTGAGGAGTGTGCAGATCTGTGTCAACAATTTGAAGAGGCCTTTGCAAAGCTTTCTAATTGGTTGAAAGCCACAGAAGAAAAGGTCAAGAGTCAGGCCGGACCGAAAAGGGACCTTGGACAGAAAGAAGACCAACTTGAAGAATTCAAGGTTAGCATCAATATTCATACATTGTAGTTGTAGACATTACTTGTGAATGGCTGATGATTTGTGAATGGACTCCATGAAAGAAAAGATTTGATTGGTCAAATAAAAGTATACATTAACAGCCATGTTGCTTCAAACAATGAGCATTGATTGATGGCTGGAATACATTAGTATTGTGTACATAACCATGGTTTAGTACTTTTTTGATATTTAAAAGTTTTTTATTGCAGTCACAAATATATATTCATCGGTATATCTTATCCTGGGAGAGAAAAAGATTTCCAGTTCAAAGTTCTGTTACAGAGTAACTCAGCTAAGAATCTGTAGAAGCTTCATGGTTTGCTATGCAAAACTGATTTTTTCCCATGAGACTTTTGAAGATGCAATTGAAAATTTATTTTCAGAATGTGGACGATGACGTAGAAAAACAGTCAGAGCTGGTGGAGCTTGTAAAAGAGGGTGCTGATAGCTTGGCAGATATCAGCTCTTCCAATGCCAAGGTTGTGAGTCAAGTTGCACAAGTGACCAACACATACAATATCCTGGCCAACCGAGTCAAGGTATGTGAAATGAAGGACCTTTCTGATTGTCACACCGTCCAGAGTGCAGACATTTCTGATTGTCACACTGTCCAGAGTGCAGATATTTCTGATTGTCACACTGTCCAGAGTGCAGACTTTGTCAGGAGAGTATGTTGTAGATGAGATTGTGTGAAGGAAACATTCTCTTTCAGCAGAAATAGAAATTCATACTACCGGTTTGTCAGGTTGTCTGTACAGATGTGAAAGAGAGAGTGTGTTACTTTTTTACAGGATAGTTGACCTGTAGTGATGTTGTTGTATGGTGTCAAGATATTGCAAGAATACAACCTTTTGCTTAACCATAATTGTTGAAAAATTCTAATCGTGCAGTTCTCTTGAAAAAAGACTGATATAAAAATAATGAGTGAATATGGAATTCCAAAATATTACCCTCTGCTCTTGGTGTCATGTACATTGAATGCTGTGCCCGTTGTAAAATGAATTAACCCTACTGTCAACAGACTCAAAGGATAACACTATATTTTTATGTGTATCCATAGGAAATTGTGAAACAAGCAGACCAGAATGTGAAAGACCATCAGGAATATTTAGAAAGTTCAGTTGATTTTACTGGTTGGATACAAGACTTGAAAGAAGAGTATGCCAGCTGTGCTGAGCCAACTGGTGACAGACAAGCTTGCCAAGCCAAGCTAGACAAACTCAAGGTAGAATGTCCTATATGCTATCAGAGATACAGGAAAATAGAAATCTCATACTCCCTTCAATTGAAATGCAAAATCAATCTCATTTTTTTTTTATTTAAAATGAGCTTTACTTCGTTTCAAAGAGAGATTTCCTATATGACTATGGTGATTAGTACTAAATGTCAGAAACTTTTTAAAAACAGACATTTTATTCTTTGATAATGTTTACACTGTAACAATCAAAGATTTCATTCTAAAATATAACTGAAGTTGTTCTTTTGTATGTAGAGAAGTTTATCAGTATTCTCACAGT
Organism: Ptychodera flava; assembly: GCF_041260155.1. Lineage (NCBI taxonomy): Eukaryota > Metazoa > Hemichordata > Enteropneusta > Ptychoderidae > Ptychodera > Ptychodera flava. The sequence continues at coordinate 37,766,834 of NC_091941.1, read as the reverse complement.
TTTTCCACACATAATTGAAAGTCAGTTGCAAGATATTTGTGAGTGTGTTTAAAAGTTCAATGCTGCATCTCCATTTCAGGAGCTGCTGGACCTGAAGGATGAGGGACAATCCAAACTAAATGACATCGTCAGTAAGGTTCACAAAGTCTTGCCGCATACGTCTCAAGACGGTAGAGACATCATCAAAGATGATCTGAAGACCACGAAAGAAGAGTGGGAGAGTTTGATGTCCAGTATGCATGAATCAAAAGGAAGACTAGAAGCCAGCTTACAGCAGTGGGGTACCTATGAAGACAGCTACAGACAGATCTGTGAGTGGCTTGATGACATGGAAAAGCAACTGAACAGTGATAAGGACTTGAAAGATGACCTTCACGGGAAGAAACTACAGCTTGAAAAACTAAAGGTAAAGGTTTAGGTTTGATGGGAATTCATTTCAAAACTCGTGTTTGCAGACTGAGAATCCATGAAACAGCCACAAAAAAGGATCAACTTGTCAACAACATCTCATATGTTTTGCTAACGTGTTACTGGATGTGAGTCGCATGATGATAATAGTGTAATTTGATGATAAACCACCCATACAGTTGACACAGATTTCATACGTTTTATTACTGGATGAATGGAAGACAATACTTCGAAAGGACGTTGCTACATTTAACTTTAAGAACTAATACATAATCTATCCTTACATATCGATTTCAGTCCCTGCATCAGGACATTGTAGCTGACAAGCCAGTCGTAGACACATTCATATCCAAAGCCCAGGAAATCTTGCAGAGTGGGCCAGGAGATGCTGCAATAGGTCGACAGGCATCCCAAGTTGAAAATCGATACCAGAATGTGGCCACTAAAACCAAAGAAAGACTCAAGCTACAAGAGCAATATGTACAAGAGCACGATGTGTATAACTCTGCATTACAAGACTTTACTGAGTATTTGAAACTAACAAAAGACAGATTTAGCAGCTGTGCCGGACTATCTGGCGATAAGATTGTCATGGAAACCAAACTGCTGAAAGTACAGGTATAGTAGCTATCACTGCAGTGCATTTTATTTGTGTTGTTTTACAGGAGAATGAAGTTGTCAGATACATCAAAGGAAGACTGCTAAATGAATAAATTAAAAACTGCAAGCTTCTTTAAATATTGTCAATTTCACTTCAAAATAAGGAAAACAAGGCATGTACTAATTTTAATTTCTCTTTTCCAAAACAAAAACAAAGCCATATTTTTACTTTGAATTCACATCAATAAGAAAAATATGAGACCTTCAAAAAACAAAAGTTGAGATTACTGAGAAATTTTATGTTTTTTATTTTTACTCTTTTAATAGACTTCTGATATATTTGTTGCCATTCTTGTGCTTCACAGGAGTTGTTATCAAAGCGCCACCAGGGTCAGAGCAAACTTAACAACCTGACTGAATGTGCCAGTGATGTCATGCCACACACTGCACCAGGAGGTCAAGATCAGATCAGAAATGAGATTGACTCTCTGCAGAAAGAATGGGCTGACCTGATAGCTCAGATGCAAGAGACTAGAGGCAACCTGGACTCTTCTCTGGAACGATGGAATTCCTTTGAAGATAGGTATGATCAGCTTGCTAAATGGGTCCGAGAGGTGGAAGAGACTTTGAGGTCTGCCTCGGAGCTGCAACCTGGCCTTGGTGAGAAAAAGTCTCAGTTAGAAAGATACAAGGTAAGTTCTGATTTCAACTATCTCAAGTGACATTCATTCATCTGTGATGCATTGACAGTATTATCATTCTTCAATGACATTTTGAAGTCAGGATGGTTTGATACTTCAACAGTTTTTTCTGACGGTTGATCTTCATCATTTGAAACTTTGTTGCCACACATAGAGTTGAGTTAATAATCATAGTCATACCCATGTGCATTTTCTGATTTGCAAAAAGAAAGTTGACTTACGTGTATTTAAAAAATGTTGATGAATTTCTTTTGTCCTTGATATACAGATAGCACCACCTGTGTCTTAGGATTTCATATAATGAAAATATGTGTGTAATGTAGCTGTTTTTAAAGATAAATATTTTCTTTAAAGCTTCCTTTTTCTATGACACACCTTTTCAGGCCTTGGACCAGGACATCAGAAACCATGAACCAAAACTTGAGAGTATTAGCCAGGAAGCCCAGCAGATAGTGCAAGCCAATGCCTCTGACATCGCTGTGGGTTCCCAAGCATCTCATCTTCTCTCCAGATATGAAGGACTCAAAATCAACTCACAGGTCAGTGAAGTGGACACTCCTCAATATGTTGCAGAGACTGGGAAAATGTGTGTTTACTTTTCCTGATAGTTAAAGGTATGGAAATCGATCCCAGGGCCTAGGAGTGGCACATGTAAAACAGTGTGTATCTTTGCGTCAGAGGCGGAATAAATCTATTTATCCAGGAAATCTTAATCCCGACTGCTATGTTTGTACGCACATAGAGCCAGTCGACGTTAGGGACACAAAAAACAACACGAGGAACAAACAGGCAGTGGTTTTGAACAAAATCGAGGTACCCGGTACTTCACCGATGTCTGTAACTCAGTACATGAAAATATTCGTAGCTTGACGCACTTTGAACATAGCTCGTAGTAAGTGACAGCGGAAAGCCCACAGAACTACGTGTACAACTATAACAGCCACTCATGTAGTTGGCGCTCAGTGAAGATTTTTCGATCAACAACTTTGACGGATGATGGACTGACCTTTTCTACCGCAATTGTTATCTCCCTCGATTCAGCACAAAATTTTCGTATGGACTATTGATGCGGTGTTTACAGTTGTTACGTAGTGGTAAATCCTAGTCGTATGTACGACTGCTGCGTAAACAGTCACTGAATAAATTTTGCACGCATTTACGAGCACTGGATATTACTACCGTTTTTAATCGAAAACCGTCCGTATACGCACATGACAGTTGTGACAAAAACAACACAAAAAATCTGGCGTACATTGTTACTGCATTACTTTGACCAAAAAATCACCCATATGCCGAACGGTGATCATACAGAACTCTGCTGCAGGTTTCTGGACTAAACGACCCCAAACCGACCCAGTCCCAGTCAACTGTGCCGGGCTCGACGTCTACTCTATCAGCGTCAACTCAAACTTTCACTCCAGAAAGCTTTACCCCACAAACTGGGAAATTCAATAAAATTTATCTTGAAAAAATTTCAAACTTTGTATCGTATTGAAAAAATCTTACCGGGGCCACGGAGCAAATTAAAAAACCAACAAACCCCAACAGAAACAGTGGAATGATCATTAGTGTGCAAGGTCGCTGTATTATATGTCAGGGTGAAAAAATCTAGCTTTGAAATTTCAGGACGGTGCAAAAGGCGGGGCAGAATTAGACAAGATTACGACCAATGTGTTACCGCCGATGGTACATAACGTACTGTTGATAGCAGGTAGTTCGGTGTCCAGTGAGAACACGATTCCGAATATATCACGGCTGTTGATTTGAGCTGCCTCCGATCGAAAATTTTCAACACAAAGACATGATATCAATAATTTTGCGAGATTATAAGTACCCGCTGTCTTCTCGCCAAATAGCTGCGATCAAGATCATTATGATAGAAGCAATTGACCGCCGAACACCTGCTTGCTGATCTTATACACAACGTGTAAAAATTGATTATTCCTGCTGAGAAATACGACAGCAAATATTGCAATGTGAATTTCTTACTATCTTCCTCGCAATGGTTTTGCATCTGTGTTTATTTTATCACGGTCACTGGACCATTTCTGACGATTTTTACTAACAAAGAATCAGTTCACACTCATCGTGGGAACACATTGCAAAGACGTTCACAAAATTTTCATCACATTCATCACATTACCGTAATCCCCGTTTCAAAGACGTAGGAAATGTATAATGATTTGTTTATCTTGAAAAATCCCGAACTGAAGCCTCTAAAATGATTTTTCTTCTGAACAACTTCCCGACAACTTTACAATTACACTCTGGTCATCACATGGCGGTTGTAACCGTACATGTGCTGCTGCCAATGGAGAATCAAAAGACTTCAAATCAACAGTCAAAACGTACGGAAAAAGTATCAATATCCAAGCAATGTAAAACAATAATTTTGATAAGGTCAATTTATTGTATATTATAAAAAATCTCCAGACCACTCGGAACAGCGTAAGATTATGATCCCACTCATTCGAATACTACACTCACACGGTAGGGTAAAATATGGGAACTCAGATCGTTATATACTGCTTCCGTCAAACGAGTCCGCTTATCTAAAGACGGCAAAAATGGTAAAAAAGACGGTAAAATGACCATAATTATTATTGCTTGTCTCTGTAAATTTTGCCGACTATTCGTTAGTAGTTGTCGAATTTCTTGAGTTTGTCCGAAAACTATTTCAGTGAATGACGTAAGTTTCAAGACACCCGAGTGCGAACGCAATATCGATATGGAGATAGCAAAATCAGTCGCAGACAATCGAGGAAGAACATAAGAGTCTATTAATCTGCGATTTAATTCATCCTAGGTTACCATGAAAGTAAAAAAGTAATGTTGTGCCGTGGTTGGGAAAGAAAAGTTGATTAAGTTTTCAAAAAAAACGTCAGCTAATACTCGAACAATTTAGTAAAAAACTAGCTCAGAAAAACGTATAGAGAAGAACGACATCGCCGATCACGGCGATCTTCAGATCTTTTATCATGTTTCAGTCTGAACGGTCAACATTTGATGCTATAATCTATGTCAAGTGTCTCTTTTTGGTCAAATCCAACAGAGATGAATTTACACGATTTAGTTTCATCGCCCCGACCCGACAGGAAATAATGAAGCTCATGGGCACCTGTATACATGTAATCGTGGCATGAACGTATCCAATGCCCGTCCACTGCATGAGCCATTGACCGTGCATCGTGAGCAAACAACGGTTTTGGATGTCACGAGAGCATTTTTTTTTCCGCAGTCTGTGAGCGTATGAGTGGTTTGGGTAGGCTGTATACATGTAGATCGGAATCGAGTTGATTTCGGCGGAAAACAGTTAGAAAGTAGTTTTTCGTGCTCCGTCCAAATGGGATCCGCCTGTTGCCGGTTTTGTCCATGGTAATCAGCAGAGCTGTGGTGGGAGGCCGTATAACGCCGGGAATACACGTCATCGTACGCAGGGCTATGCCACAACATACTTCCAAAGGCGATCTATCGTAAAATATCGTACTGCAGGTCAACACACACATCACCCATTCATAGGCCTACAGGTACACATATCAACGAACAAAAAGGGAGAGGCAATCTGCTTGAAACCATGAAGTAGTCCGCTTGTGTCTGAATCCATTGAGGCGCGTGTTCAGTAACCGTTGGTCAAGTTTTTTCGTTCAGTTAGAATCGTTTATTCATTGCTGACATCGTAATCGATCCGATGTACACAACAAATGTTTGATCGTTTGCACCTTTGCGCGTCCCCTCGTGATTGGCAGCTGTTTGAATGCTTTCATCTATTGTTCGTTGGACGCTTCGAACACAGCATAGAAGCAGTTTTGGCATAAAAATCAACTTAAAATGGAAAAAATGAGAGAATTTCGCCAACAAGGTGATGCCACAAGTATTCACAAAACGTAATATGTTGGAAGAGTGCTTTAATTTACACCATGGTTGTTGAAAGATCCAGATTTTCGGGAGCATTCGTTGACGTTGTTACCATGTGCCACTCATGTTGGATTATGAATCCCCAGGGAGATAGGGGGTATTTATAGGCTCCCCCTGCCTTTAAGAGATTTTGTTGTTCAGTTGTGGCACATGGATGTACAAGCGATTGTGTTGCTTTTTCAATTTTCCAAGAAGTAAACATCACCGGATACAAACAAGATATTTTCTTGTCACTAGTGTGTGTAGAAAGAGCTAAGTCATCAAACATTAATCTCTGTACCCTATTAAAAACAACAGCACATCAAAATGTTGAAATCATTTTACCATTTTCAAATGGGTAACATATCAAAGTAGTTAACGAAACTTTTAAAACTCAAATTTAGTATTGTCGCATGAGTTATTTCTGTAAATAAGGGCTCAGACTTTCAAGTAATCAAAATAGCGGAAAGGTGTATTTGAAACAGGCAACAGTTTGGACTTAATTGTAACGCCAATCAAATTTGAAATATACTACTCCTGGTATTGCTGTGGAACCTACCAACTCCAAACCACTCGATGCTCACTAAAATAAAATTAATTCAATAAATCCTTGTTATTTTCACAGGATGCATTGAAGAGAATAGACAGTCACATCGCTGATCATCAACAATTCATTGACGCTGTCAATGAGTTCAATAACTGGTTAGATGACGCTGAACAGACGTTGCAGAGTTGCTCCACTGTGTCAGGTGACAGAGCTGACCTGGAAAAGAAAATAGAGACTATTAAGGTAAGATAACCAGACATGCCCTGCTGAAATAAATAAGGAAAACAGAGACAGCTTTTATTTAACATTGATGATGCCAAATTTCTCCATTTTTCTGTTGTAAAATGGAGATTCTATTACATATGTTCACCTATTGTGATGTAACCAGTTCCTGGGCACTGTTTTTTTAAAATGTATATCAAAATGTAAGTTTCTCTGAAAAGCATATGGAAATACTACGTTGAGTGCATTTTTGTGGTTGTAATAAAGGAAAAAAAGTTGTCATTCACTCCAGCAAAGGGTGAAATATACGGTGTTTTCAATTGGGTTTGAACTCACAACATATGGCAGCCAGTCACCTAGCAGAGAAGCAACAGAGAGAACCACTCGGCCAAATCCCCATTCTCAAAAAGAACGGTTCAAAGATTCTCTTGCTCTATCTTACACTTTTCCCAGAGAATTCATGATTTCAAAAATCCTGTATCCTGTATCCAAGTGAAATTTAATAATAAAAAGAATAAAAATTCGTAAGAATTGAATCGGCAAATTCACTCTTAGTATGGTATTGAATAAAACCTAGCCCAACTAATGTTTTGATCTTTCTTGTACAACAGGAACTTCAATCCAGCCGACCTCAGGGACAGGTACTACTCAACCAGACAGTGGACACTGTCCACAAGATACTTCCACACACAGCACCAGCTGGAAGGGATCATGCCAAGCAGCAACTACAGGAAGCCAAGGAAAAATGGGAGAAATTCTTAAGTGACCTTAGTGAGGCCAAAGGAAACTTGGAAACATCGTTGGTTCAGTGGAACAGCTATGAGGACAATTATGAACAGATTTTGAAGTGGCTGGCAGAAACTGAAAATGAATTAACACCAGATGCCATCTCAAAACTTTATCCGGATCTTAATGGGAAGAAAGAACATCTGGAGAAGTATAAGGTTAGTGAAGATACAGCAATGTAAAGTATTGGGATTTGAGTGATTTGCAGATGTTGATTCAAAAAGTTTATCATGTGTTGAAGTCAGTAAATTAATTGTAGACTTTCTTTTTTAAGTTGCACTTGAGATATAACTTGAAAAATAGCATGAAATGCAAATAATGACCAGATCAGTTTGTGTACATTTATTATTGGACAGAAAAAAAATGTGATGCATCATTTTTGTATCCTGATTATGAGATTTCAAAAGTAAGAAACTTATTGAAGCTCACCGTTCATGTTGAGGGCACAGTTTGGTTTTATCACAGATCAATACTGTGATATGTCCATGATCTCAAGGATTGAAAACTATGCAATGCATTTATGAGGCATGAGCTCCTTTTGTGAAGTTAAATTTGTGTAAATTTACTGCCAATTTCTCAAGTTCAGGTAATAAATTAATCTTCTCCCTTGTGAAATGGTTAGAACGTTTTCTATCAGTTTGTAATGCAGTGGTCTTTCAGATGTAATTACCATCATAAATTTTAATAGACTGAGACCATCATAAACCATAATGGACTAAGTTTCCTTGACTTCACATGCAATTCAAATTTTGTTAGCTCCGCTGTCAGCGACGCGGAGCTTATCAAATAGGTTGATTTTCCGTCGTCGTCCGTCGTCGTCCGTCGTCGTCGTCGTCGTCCGTCCGTCGTCCGTCAACAATTGCCTTCTCCTCTGAAACTGCAAGTCCAATTGCTTTGAAATTTTATATGCACTTCACTTGGGGTGACCTCACTTAAGTTTGTTCAAATCGTGGTGAAATTTGCATATTTGTATTTTTGGGGCATTTTGTGGTGTTTTTGGTAAAAAAATCTTCTTCTCTGAAACCGCTTGTCCGATTGCTTTGAAATTTGATATGCAGTTTACTTAGGGTGACTTCAGTCAGATTTGTTCAAATCGTGGTGAAATTTGCATATTTGTATTTTTAAGGCAATTTTTGTCATTTTTGTAAAAAAAATCTTTAAAAATCTTCTTCTTCAAAACTACGAGTCAGATAGCTTTGATATTTGGTACATATGTCCCTAGGGATGATCTATTTCAGATTTGTTCAAATTATGCAGAAATATGCAAATTTGCATTTTTAAGGCAATTTTTGCCATTTTTGGTCAAAAAATGTATTTCTCAAAACGTACTGATCTGATAGTTTTGAAGTCCGGTATACAGGTTTCTATAGATAAACTAAGTAATATATATTGAATTTCTGATGAAATCTGTAATTTTGTATTTTTGGGGCAATTTTTGCCATTTTTGGTCAAAAAATGTGTATTTCCAAAACTACTCATCTGATAGCTTTGCAATTTTGTATACAGGTTCCTACAGATCACCTTAATGATATTTATTGAAATTATGATGAAATCTGCAATTTTGTAATTTTGGGCAATTTTTGCCATTTTTGGTCAAAAATGTGTTTCTCAAAAAGTATTGGTCTGAAAGCTTTGAAATTTGGTATACAGGTTCCTACAGATGAGCTAAGTAATATATATTGAATTTCTGATGAAATCTGTAATTTTGTATTTTGGGGGCAACTTTAGCCATTTTAGAACAAAAAATATGTTTCTCAAAAAATACTCATCTGATAGCATTGAAATTTGGCATACAGGTTTCTATAGATGAACTAAATGATATTTATTGAAATTATGATGAAATCTGCAATTTTGAATTTTTTGGGCAATTTTAGCCATTTTTGGTCAAAACATATATTTCTCAAAAAGTACTGGTCTAACAGCTTTGAAATTTGGTATACAGGTTTCTATAGATGAACTAAATTTGATCTTTTGAAATTATGATGAAATCTGCATTTTTTTGGGGGGGGGGGGCAATTGTTGCCATTTTTGGTCAGAAAAATTTATTCTCAAAAAACTACTCATCAGATAGCTTTGGTTGACATGTTCTTAGGGATGATCCGATGTGATATATTCAAAGTATGATGAAATCTTCAATTGTGTATTTTTGCAGCTATTTTAGCCACTTTTTTCTGGCCACTGCATTGAGCTATCAAAGATTTCCACCTTCTTCATCAACATGTGTCAAAATAGTTATTCTCTACATAAACACAGCGGAGCTATATCGGCCGCTAGGTCTCTTGTTAGTTGTTACAGTAGCTTCAGGACGTTGAGTTTTATTCAAAAGAGGAGTATAACATCATTGTTTTATAAATCCCAGAATCATTTCAAAAATCATTAATCTGAGTAACAAAGTTCGTAAGGTCTGGAATATACAGTAGAGTGTCATATTTAGTCCAAACTCCTCAAGTTTGAGAAGTGCTAGAAACTCTACTGATTCCACATTCATATTCCACCGTGAATGGGTTTCCAGTGGTACCATATGTAACAGCCAGGCTCTAGGACAGGGAATGGAGATAATCAGGATAAAGCACATGTGACTCTACTATTATAGCACTGGTCTATCAAATATGATCCTATTGGTTTATGCTGAAAGATGCTCTGACATATATGACAGTTATTGCCGATGAAGTTATGTGTGACAATTGTTCAAACACAATAAATGTTTGAAGAAATTGAAAAACAAACAAAGTACTGCATTGTCATCCATCCGCACAACATGATCTATTGTGTGTCAAATAATAGAATTGTTGTTTAAATAGTTTAAGTATGTGAGGTTACCAAGGATGTCAAATCAAGGGCTTGAAATGTCCTGGAAAGAATTTCTCTCAGATAATTACCACTTTTCATAGTTTGTGTAAGAATTCTTCAAATACCTGACAGAGAAAAAAGATCTTTATTTCATGATAAGGAGACCAAAATATTTGAAGCCTTTTCACAAAAGGAGTGATGATTTATATCGATAATATCAATGTTGTTTGTTGTTTCTTTACTCTTCTGACAATGATTGACAGTGCAGGTATGTGAAATCAAAGATTTACGGAGTTTTAAATGGTAAACCCAAAATGTTTCCAAATACTAATACATATTCTAAATCATATCATTTCATTATTTGTTCAGGCAATTCAACAAGATATAGTTGCTCACCAAAGCATTGTCGATGCCGTCACACAGAAAGCGCAAAATATTCTTGAGACAAACGTTGGAGAAATAAATGTCGCTCAACAGATATCTGACTTGTCCAGAAGGTATCAAACAGTGTCATTGACTGCCAAGGTAAGAAAATTGTTCCCCTCCTTGTGCTATTACGGTCTTGGTTAATTTGCATGTGAATTGGTAATTTGCATAGCAGTGCCACCATTGGGTGGATAGAGAGAGAGTGAACTTGGTCCTATTATTGATTACCTCAAATTGGATTTGAAAGCGCAGAAAAAATAGTTGGTCAAGTGTTTGAGGGTGACCTTTGACATCATTTGTGTGAGTTAGCCATGGTGAGTTAAAAGTCTTTCCATCCACGGCAAGAAATGCCCAAGAAGAAAAAGCCCCTGAGGAAAAGGCTAGGATTTTTTAGGGCATTCACGAAATGTTGTTCATCTGCTGCGGCTGACTTGCAGGATGTGGTGGCCGACACTGAGAAAAATGTACAGGAACACCTGGTATATGTTGAATCCAAGGAGGAGTTCTCCGACTGGCTGCAGAGTGCCAAACAGAAGCTTGCCAGCTGTTCAGAACCTACAGGCACCAGATCTACCAGTGAGGATAGCATCCGTAAGCTAGAGGCAAGTCAATTTTTTTTGTTATTGTGTCTCTTCTCCTGATACTAAAGATAGGAAAGCTCTTCCAAGATGAAATCTTTAGTTTTGTTCAGCAAATTTTACCATGATTACCTACCTGGCAAATTTCGATATCTGAAATCAATATCTGAAAATCAGAGTATGCAGTGCTTCCGTTGGAAGCAGCTGACTGAAATCCAATAACTGCAGTCACCAAGTAATTAATGACCAAAAGCCAAATACCTCCCTTCACAACACTTACATAAAGTAAATAAATATAACACCTGGGAGGAGCTATTCGCCCCATTTGCTGGGATCTTTCCAAGTTCTTTTCTGTGCAACCAGAACCACTTGTTGATATCCCCAGGCCTATCTGTGATTCGCAAGGTGAATTGATTTTAAACCTCCTGCTGAGAAAACTATGCGCAATACCAGTAACTTATTTATTCTAGGAATCAATATTGTCGTCAGCAGGGCATGTTTATAGCTATATTTATTTTCATCGTAGTTGAAATTTTTACAGGGTACTTATAAGTGCTGTGCCTAAGCTACGAGCTAATCGTAAACCATAAAGCAAAGGAATTTCACTCTTGTTTGGTGGGGACACTGTGATTGTTTACCAGCATCGTGTTAGATGTGTGGTATTTTCATGTCATTTTAGATAGGCAAAACATAAACAGTACTAGTGACAACAAAACAAATCTTATTGCGCCCTCTTAGAAACAAGTAGCAATTAAATGTTAAAGACAGAATCCCAATGAAATTCAGGTCCTCGTAGCTTGAAACCAGTGAGGATTTCTTTTATTGTGAGTGATATAAACATGAAAGAAATGTTGACATTACTCTGGGTCGGTTGCTTTTGATGAAGGGTTCTGTAAATACTCCCGTTCAGTTGAACCAAGCACTTGCAAAATTGACCGTGTAACAGTATTTATGGCCTATTGATTTTGACATAAATACTTTGGAAAGAGAGCAAATGGCAAGATCAACACTGTGGTCAACTGTGAGAAGGGACTTCTGTGTTAGATATGTGAGCCTGTGTAAGAAACCATGACTGAAATATATTGATGCATTCATTCATGATGTCAGTAAAGTAATAATCATATTGATAATTAGAACTTTTTGCCCTACAAGTTACTGTCGATGATGTTGAGAATTGCGGGATTGTTGATTTTTGTATAAGCATGCAAGATTTGAATGAGATTAATATCATTTTGTAATAAAATAATAAAACATCGTTTTGATAAGAATTTCAAAAGTTTGTTTTACATTTGGTTGTAATTTTCACTTTCATGTTCTCTTCAATGTTTTTATCTGTTTTACAAAAAATGTTACGGAAAGCTGGCAAGTAGTGAGGAAATATCTTGTAAGCCTGACGTGTAAGAAGAGTTTTTTCTAGATGTGGCACGGCAAAACATTGCTCCTACAAGTAGTTGTCTGGCATTGAAAAGGTTAATGATATCATACAATAGTGTTTTTAGAGGGAGGGAGGTTGTTAGAGGAGATAAGACAGAATAGAACTCTTCATAACTTTTAAATGTCAAACAATGTATCATTTGTGATTTTTGCTGTGTTTTTTTCAATAGGAGTTGTTGACAGCCAAGCAGCATGGGCAAAGCAAACTGAACTCAGTACTGGAATCTGGTGAACAGGTACTATCTAGAACTGCTCCACAGGGCAGAGACATCATCAAAGTTGAGATGAAGGAATTTAAAGCGGAATGGGAAAAGCTGATGGCTGATATCGGAGAGAGCAAAGCCAAGCAGGAGACGTCTTTGCAACAGTTGACCAAATTCCAGTATAGTTTTGAGCAGCTGTTGAAATGGCTGGCCGAAGTGGAAGATCAACTCAAGGCAGCTTTTGAACTTCAACCTGGACTGCCAGAGAAAAAGAATCACCTTGACAAATACAAGGTAAAGTTTGCATTAAAAAAAAAGTCAGGTTTCTGTATTTTGCAAGAAAAGAACAAAGCCATTAATGCTATCATGATTCCATCCTCAAATCATTCACCATGTAGTCCACATCTTATCTCTGAATTAATGTCTTGAACCGGAGCAAAATCATTATCTGAAAAGATGAATTACTAGCATCAAATAACCAGCTGATGTGGTTTAGGTAAAAACTGCAAGTTCATCTCGGTGACATTATCACCAGGGTTAATGGGAATGGCATTTTCAATAGTCTTAGGTAGTAATAACTACAGATTTTGGTGATGTGGAACATTTTACATTTTTTAACATTCACAGGTGCTGAAAGACAGCATAACAGCACATAAAAGTGCGTTGGATAACATCAATCAGAAGGCACAGGAAATTGTCCAATCAACATCAGGAGAAGTCAGCTTTGGTAGTGACGTAGCCAAGACATCTTCACAGTATGAATCTGTAGTCATCAAAACAGAGGTAAGAAATCAATTCTTTTATCAGTAACAGCAATCAATATTCAGTAGAAAGTTTTGATTTGTAGTCTGAATTGTCGGAAACTACAGTGTTAGTATGGCTCTGTAGTGTTGCAAATTACATTTACTGTCCCTTGCAATCACCACCTCTTCAAGTATAGTGGACATAACTGATTTTGTTCACAAGTGTCCTGCAGTAAATTCTATGGTTTCCATGGTGACAAAGTGTTATTGTTGACATGACAAGCCAACCCGACCCTTACTAAACAGATATACAAGATAAGCAAATGTTTACAAGATAACCAAAATTTGCAAATATTTTTTTACTATATTGCTACCTTTGATGTTTGTTTCTCTCTCCTGTGTAAAATGTAATTTTTACGTGATTTTTGTGATTTCTAGAGGCAGAATGAACATTTCAGAATCTTTGACAGAAGTTATAAACAGTATGATCATATTTTCCGTGTTGTTGTGCCAGCCAAGAAATCTTGACCTTCAATTCAAAATCACATATCATAAAAGTCTCAGCACATTGTCAAAGTCAGCCTTTCAGCACATTGTCAAAGTCAGCCTTTCAGCACATTGTCAAAGTCAGCCTCATAAAGTTTAGGAGCCTTGATCTCATTCCATCTGCTTTTAAGTTTGCAAGTTTGCCAGGCCAATGTCATTCACATGATGATGTTTTACTATAAAATCCCAAGTCACCCTGTGACTTTGTAATCAAACAATCTTGATTCCGTGCTCATGTCAATATCAAATATTTGTCCTTTGTGGTCAGTTTGTTGACAGTCTGTTTCCATTCTCAGTCTCAGTTAAGTTTGTTCTGTTACACAACACTTCAGATGGCAATCTCACAAACCTGTTGATCTGCCGTACCAACCAATACTTAACCTGTTCACCCCCCACTTTCCTGTAAAGAGGTCCACACTGACAGGTGGGTTTGGGCTGAACCATGGCGGTGAAAGGGTTAATGCTTTATTATCATCCAATAGTTCTACGCATATAATTATTGGAATTATTTCTCATATAACTGACATGATGGCTGTGTTTTTCACCATGAAGGATTGGCTGTTTTGGTCACGGTCCGTGTTTCAGTAGAGATAAGAGCAGTATTTTGTCCTATTTTTATCCTTAAGGTGGTGTTAGGCTTCAGATATCCCTGAAAAATTTCTGAATTTCTGAAATATTGTGTTCATATGTTTACTTTTAGTCTTTTCTTTTTCCACTTAATGTCTTTGCACTTAGAGATTATAAAGTGTGACTATCAGGTCAATAATTTGTTCTTATCAACAGAAAACTGTCTGATCTAAATAATATAAGTCAATTTGTTTTGTTGGAATAAATGATCTATGACAGGTTGTTTGAACTAAATAAGGAATTCAATATAATTTTCTATATAATTGGAAAATGTCAGTTTTTGGTCTACTTCAGTTAACCATTACTTGACTTTTTTGCCAGTCAGTGGATGTTTTTCTCAATTCTATCCAGTGATTGTGTTTATCCTGGCAATTGGACAACTTTGTGATATGTGGCATAGCACAGTGCCTGTGTGCAAGATACTATTGATTATCAATCAATCATATGAAATGCCTCCATGCACCTGAAATGCCTCCATGCGTCTGTCATGCCTCCGTCATGTCTTTGTACACTAGGTGAAATGGCAGTTATTGTCCTTTGTTGGTCACCATACCTGAATACAATTTTAGAACTCTTTGACAAACCACTGACTGCAATAAATTGCCAAACCACAAAACCACAAACATAAAACATTGTGTTTTAACTGTTTATAGTCATGACTGAGACAAAGTGACATGACTGCTGTCTGTTTGATATAAGCCAAGATTAGGCTTTTCACGACATATGCAGTGTGTGATATTGTGAAGTTTAGGAAAAAGATGAAAAAAACTGCAAAAAATTATGAGCATTGACGTACTCTCAATTGTATTCAGTATACTCTTAGCACTTACTACATTGCCGAAATTTGCTGAAGTCAGACAATTTTGCCAATTTGTCAATTTGTCATGTTTGAATAGAATGCTCAAATAAGAGTTTACTCTGTAGATTGTAAGCTCATAGAATTTTTCATGGAAAACAATTTCTAAATACAAAACATGTTAGTATTTATAATGACAAAATTTACTCATACAGCTCGTTTATTTTGTCAAGGAAATAAAAAACACAAATCTTTATGCCTGTAGTGATTTGCTTCAAGTCTAGGGGAATTTATATTTGCAATTTATCAATATTTCACATGTACAAAGTGAGAATAGTTTGACATCAAGCCCCAATATTTGGTGATACCTGACAAACAACTGTCCTTTGTTATACGTGATAACAACAAAATAATAATATTGATCCAAAGTTATATACACCATCTAACTCATGCAAGATTTAGAGAAAAGGTGGCATATAGATGGAAAGGCTGACTTTGTGCAGTGCTGAATTATAGAAATGTTTTTGGTTGATTCGTCCATGCTAGAAGGAATTGCTGAAAGCGGGACAATAAAACTTTACAGGTGTGTGTTTTAGAGGAGGGGGATATTTGAATATGGTAATCGTGAATACTTTTCGTATGCTCTGGTCGTCACGTTGTACAATGGCATAACTTATATTGGAACTAGTAATCTTGAAGCACATGGTTTAATCTCACAGTCTGTGTCACTGACCTCTAGTAGATCTGTGGTAGATCATTGGCAGACGTGGTCTTGGCCACTAACTGTGAATGTGAGGTCAAATCTAATCTGTGAGTTGGGAAACACGGACAGCTGTCTTGAAGTGAATAGGGTGCATGGAAGTACATGTCTTGCAATGGTAGAATGGTGATATATACATGCCTGCAGTATCTACAAAGTCTGTGAAGTTTTGATCACCAGTTTAGGTCATAGAATTGCTTTTATAGGAGTATAAGACAGCAGGATCAACTATGCGGGATGTTGGTTGTGTTATGGATTCTCTACCTTGCCTTCCAGGATGTACTGAGGAGACTCGAACAGAATGTTGTCGAGCACAAGCGCTACCGCGAATTTGTGACGGAAGCAGAGAAGTGGTTGCAAGCTGCCAAACAGAAGTTAGATGCCAGTAACGACACAACTGGTGACAAGAATGTACTGGAGAGCAGACTTGCTACAGTCAAGGTGAGTGTTAATGACATGTGTACAGGTAGATACAGGTCTTTACCTCCTTAAAATGGTTCAGTCCACTCAGAGGGAAAAAGCACCTGAAATTCCTGCTATATAATCCAAGGCAAATGTTGGAAATTTTTAGTGAAAATCTCAGTTCACAGGTTTATTTATATAGTTTCAGTGCCCACTGTGTTGCCAATAGTTACCAGATACAGAATGTTTGTTCAAGAATCTGAAAATAGCATGGTAACTACAATGAAGTTTTGCACTCATATATTCAGCCAGAAGCTATTGCCTGTGTACCTTTGAACTCAAGTCATTAATTCTGGTCAGCATAGAACACAAACCCTTTGTTTGCTTTGACTACTGGATTACAGCCAAAACAAACAAATTTAAGATTTGGAAGGATTTCCTTTGTTTTCAAAAACAATCTTCAGGTGAAGATTCAGACAAAATTTGACCCAGTGGATTTGTCCTGACCTTATTGAAGATTGATAATGATATGAAATACACCTTGGGTCAAAACTGAAGGTCATTTCGGTGACCTGGTGCTTTGAACTTTACCCTAGTTGATTGTTTACTTCTTTTAAACTGAATTTATTTTGATTTGTTGTATGTTCAAAATCATGGGAGACTGCATTTTTCCAAACTTTTTCGTCCATTGTTCATATATCCAGCAAACTTATATTCTACACAGGATTTTAAACATTTTCTTACAATATTTTATTTCTACCTTTGTATCATAATGGCAACAGAGTGAAGGGTTTGATTTGCCTTACTTGTAAACTTTCCTATATTGACAAGTTTTTTCATTAAGGTAGTATACACCTACAGACAAACTTTTGTCAAAACTTTCCCAAGGAAACTTGAAAACACAACTTTTTGAAATCAAGAATAGCAATCAGGGCGCACAGTACAGGTGAAACACATTTGTATCATCTAAAAGTTGCCAATGTTTGAGAATCAAAATGGCTGCCATCCCAGTGTTAACTCTATGGGGAAAACTTGAATTTAAAAAAAAAACAAATTTTCAAAAAATTAGGAGGATTACCACTTTATTGACATGAGTTTCAAAATGAGCCTCAGTAAGTAGTAGACCAGAAAAGTACTTTTAAGAGTTTGAATATCTGTCCTCAAGATGCATTTTACCCTTAAAACATGCATAAATTTGATGGTTCAGTGCTAGATGGATAAATTGTTAGTCAAAAATGAGTTGTTTTACAATTTTATTTGTCAAATTAAAAGTCCATCCCTGGTGAAAATTAAGGAGCATGATGGACTTATAGACGGGATGTTGGACTTGGGATCAAAGGGCAATGAGTTCAATGAATTCAAGATTAAAATGTGGCCACAGTTGCAAACTCCATTATCAGAGAAAGGTGAACTCATAATTCTGACATGGTGTTCAGCCAGCAAGCAAGCAAGGCACTTTACTACTCATTGCTTTATTTGAAAGTATGTGACTCCATAAATGGATGTCTCGCCCAATAGATGATAGAGCAAATAAATTAAAACAAGTTAAAAGTGCCAGACATGCATAGGAATCAATAATGTACATTACAAGACAAAGTAAAATTTCAACCAAAGTAAAAAGATTTACGATGTATACGGCCAATTTTCTACTTGCCAGCTTTCAAAATGTGGACTTTGGAAAATCTCAGTGATATTCCTCTTGAATCTGACCATTGGCTTATCCTATAATTCATCAAAGAAAGAATATGAGACTCTGAATAATGTAAATTTGAAATTGTTTCATGTAGGATCTGTTGGCCAACAAGCAAATTGGCCAAGCAAGACTTGAGAATGCAGTCAGTCAGGGAGAGAAAATCATGCCGCAGACTGCAGAAGGTACTAGAGGAAGGGGTATCATCAAGGAAGAGATAGAAAGCTTGAAAAGAGACTGGGAAAGCCTGTGTTCTCAGATTAACCACGTCAAAGATGTCTTGGAAAAGTGTATACATCAATGGAACAGCTATGAACACAGCTATGAACAGACTGTCAGATGGTTGAAGGATACTGAAGAGTCTTTGAAGAGTGCAGCTGAACTTCAGCCACATCTCAATGACAAGAAGAGCCAACTTGAAACTTACAAGGTCAGTACACCTAGTTGTGTTGTGCATTGCACTCTCGTATCTAACTCAATAAAGTTCTCTTTGATTCAAGAAAATGTTATATTATACATGAACTTGAATTTGACTTATGCAAAGAAAAGAAATTCAACACGTCAGCTTGAGGAAAGATTGGTGTTGTGAAATAAAAAAAGATAGCCATCATGCATCATTAGAAATCATGAAAATGCTTTTTTTTATTTACACCAGTAAATCTGTGAGTAGCATTAAGAAATAAATCAAGGTGTCCTAGTTGCGAACATACTTTATTGCTTTGTCAATGATTTTGCCATCAGTACCTGCTTTTTTGCATGATCTGAGAATCGTGCTACTGGTCTATGATATGGAGCACACAAAGGAGAACCAGACAAAGTTCAAAGACCTCTTAATTTACCTCAATAGAAGTCCTTGGATAATGGAGGATTTGGTCCTGACCCTTGTGTCTGTGATTAAATGAAACATCTCTGCATTTCTTTATAAAAGTCAATTGCACAATTTCCTGAAAATCAGCGTTCTATTCTTTTCTCCACAACAGTCACTCCAGTTAGACATTGGAAATCACCAGGATGACGTCAAGAAACTGACGGAGAATGCGAAGAAATCCTAGCCTGCAATCCGGATGATGCCAGCATTAACAGTCAAGCCAAGCAAATTGAAAGTAGATACCAGAATGCTGCATCCATTGCTAAGGTAGGATATGCACATTTATCTGTGTCACAAAGAAACTAAGAATTGTGTGCCTTTAAATAAGTATACTTGAAGATATTGTTTGGAATAGTTTTTTAACTTTGGGAGGGTGATACAAGCAACTATCTTTTCTGAGGTGTTACGGTTTTATAACATCAATTTTTTTCATGTGTCTGATATTTAGGATGCAGTGAAAAGATTTGACAAGAGTGTGTCTGATCACCAGAGATTCACTGATCTTGTGCAAGACTGCAGTGACTGGCTGACTGACATGAAACAAAACTTGCTGGCTGTCTGGATGCCTCAGGGGACAGAGACTCAAATCAAGACAAACTACACAAGATACAGGTCAGTCTGGGTCAAAGTTCAAAGTTCAATTATGTGGAACACTGGCTGTTATTTGTCTTTGTTTTTGTGTACGTACCTGCTATGCCATTCTGATAATGTGACTTTGTAATGTCATTGTTTCCTTGGCAAAATTGATTTTTAGTGTCATAAAGTATTAAAGTATTAATTTGTTGTTAAGAAAAAACATCTAGGGTTCGTGTTAACTGACCATTTCAGAGATGATGATGACATTGAGCGGCAGACGAGATATTTTTACGTAGTAGCGAATATGCTAATGAGAAAATTCCACATGTGTACTTTTCATGTTAAATGCATTCTATTTAAAGCGTATTGTTATCAGTTGTATGGGGGACCAATATGGAATAGCTATTATGCAAATGTCTTGAGAAAATTGAAAGTTGCTTACAATAATGCTGCACGACTGTTATTGGGTTATGAGAAACGGAGCAGCGCAAGTCTAATGTTTGTATCTAATAGAATAAGCAACTTTGATGCTCTTCTGAGAAATCAGATAAACAGCCTGAGACAAAGACTTTTGAAAAGTAGCAATGCAATTGTACGGAATGTATGTAAATCATTGTATTTCAACTCAGAGATGGTAAAACACTGGAATAAGTTACTCTATGTTTAAATGTCTGTTTAAAAAGAAACCCATTGGATTATGTATGTAGATATAATCAATTTTTCTATCTTTTCAACCATAATTTAATTTTGTAACTGAATTTTCATACTATTGTCTTATTTGACTATTATATGGACGCTCAAGTCCAAAATAAAGATATAATAATATAAATAAAGCAGAATGTATATCTGATATGGAGGCTGTCTCAAATATAGTGAAATCCAGTGCTTGGTTGATGTGTAATAATACATAGTCAACAAATAGTCAACAAAGGCAAACCATACTTTGTTGGTGTTTCCAGGAGTTAATGTCGAAAACACCTGAAGGGGAATCCAAGCTCCACACCACCAGTGAGCAAGGAGAGAAAGTCATACCACAGACTTCACCAATGGGAAGACAATCTGTCAAACAACAACTCCACATCTTGAAACAAGACTTTGATAGCCTGACAGCCCAGATGAAAGAAGCTGTGACCATGCTGGACTCCAGTCTCCAACAGTGGGGCAGTTACGAAGATAGCTATGAGGAGCTGTCAAGATGGCTACAGGAGATGGATGAGACGCTACAAAATGCATCCAAACTACAGCCTAGTCTGGACACCAAGAAAGGTCACCATGAAAGAATCAGGGTGAGAAACACTGAGTTTGCTTTTGCTGATATTTACCAGGGTGCTGGGAATCAGAGAAAATAAACCCCTCTGTAAGGAGTAGCATGGGGTACTATAGTCATTGAGGGCCTTCACTACTACTCCATTCTACATTTTGTTCAGTTCAAAGGGCAGGTTCAAGGTCAGAGGCAAGAATGGAGATCAACACTCAAGCTGCACAAAATCAAATCCATATTTCTGAGTATTCTTTCTTGCTTTGTTCAATCACCAGTCTTTTAAGGTTAAATCATCTGAAATTTCGGGTGATTTCTTCAGCCCCATTTGCTTTTTTAACATATTCTGCCTGTGCTCAACTCACATTATTGATAATCAAGATGTG